>NC_084797.1:161233627-162480292 GCF_963169125.1 Humulus lupulus | reverse complement strand
GAAGGGGTCTCGCATAGGGATGACCTGTCATAGCGAGTCCCTTAAGTGTGTCGAGGCCTTTGCATAAGGAAGACCTCACATAGCGAGGCCCTGAAGTCTGTCGAGGCCTTTGCATAGGGATGACCTCGGATAGCTAGGTCCTTAGGTCCCTCAATGGTGCTTATGCGCTCGGCCTTTGCCGAGGATGTTTCAAATGCACCCGGCCTGACATAGTGAGGACCTTAGGTAGGGGTGCCTTGTGCACCTATTCAAGGCCATTACTTCGGGGTGCCTTGTACACCCGACCTTGCATGGAGAGGCCCTTAGGCGTAGCGAGGTTGAACTTTGTGGCTTTGTGTGTGATGCTTCATGAGATAATTTTTCCATATTCACAATAATATATTTATATATTGTCGATGCACTAAATATTTTTCCTTGATTATACTGACTATTTGGGATTATACATATATTTAGTGCAGATTTTGATTTTGGCATTGTCTATTTTATAGCCGTTGTTCTGCCTAATTTTCTAGAAAATAATAGATACTTAATAAATTGTAAGAAGATATATATGATTTACTATCAATATGGAAATTATTATGAATAGTTAATTTTAATCATTTATTTTTATAATTTTGTTAAACAAATCAAGAATATAGTTATATATATATATGTAAATTGTGATTCATAGTAAAATTATTATGGGTACATACTCATTTGGTACCATTTGGTACCATATGTTTTATCGAAATACACACTTGGTACCCTATGTTTATAATAATGATCATTTGATACTCTCTGTTTACAATTCGTACCGATTTGGTACCCTCTGCTAGAGTGTGGTCAACCCATATTTAAAACATGACCATATTGCCCATCTTTTTAATGATTTATCTCATTTGAATTTGTTTTTGTTATTTTAAAATGATTCAAATATATTTTTAAATTAAGAAAATAAAAATTGTTTTATAAAATGAATCAATTAAATGAAATTAAAAAAAAAAATTAATATATAAATAAAAATATTTAATAAAAGTAATTTAATTAATTAATTAAACATACATATGTTTAATTTGAATTATAAATTAAAAAAACTAAAACTAATATTTTAAAATGAATTAAAGTTAACTAAAAACCTAATAATTTTTTAACTTTTAATTAAACTATTTTTGTTTGAATTTATTTTAAATTTTGGCTTTTAAGTTTTAGTGTGTTGATTTTAATTTTTTGGTTTAAGTTTAGGGGTTAGGTTTATTTTTTTATTTAAATTATTTCAAAGTTTTAATTATATATATTTTTTTGTTTTATTAATTTAGAAAATATTTTAAAAACATTTTAAAATAACAAAAACAAAAAGAAAATCAAATAAATCATTAAAAAAGAAGGCAATATAGCCAAATTTGAAATATGAGTTGATCAAATTGCAGCAGAGGGTACCAAACTGATACAAATTGCAAATAGAGGGTACTGAATAAACATTATTATAAACATAGGGTATTAAATGTGTATTTCGATAAAACATAAGGTATCAAATGAGTATTTACCCAATTATTATTTAACAGTTATTATTGTGTATTAATATTTTGGTTCATATTTGAATACTAAGATAATAAAAAATATTATTTTCTCACAACTTTTGACATTTGTAAGATTATTGGATTTTGTAGAAATTATATTTATTATATTAATGTAATTGATTTTATGGCTAATTATTATCATTATATCAACGATTACAATTTTATGTTAAAAATATGATTTCTTTTATAAAATGATTATTTCAATAAATACATACATATACATATTATTATTGAGGTATTTTATTATTATTATTATTATTATTATTATCCCAAAAATTGGCATATCTCACGTGGCATTATACTTTAGACATATGGCAATTATGCTTTGGACACATGGTGTTAGGCCAGGTAGGCTGGTCGGTGTGTAAACACAAAATGTATAATAGTTACTGCTCGACAGGTATACTAGTAAGACTAGCTGGTTGGTAGGGAGGATAGACAAACCTAGTCGGCGAAAAGAGGTTACACTCACCATTAGCACTCTGCAAGAATCGCCCAACCACTGTAACGTCCCAAATTACCTACTAAGGCTCAGGACCTTGATTAGAGGGCTAGGATGGAAATTTATGGAATTATATTCTTATATTTATGTGTAATTATGTGATTATGTGAGTTATATGATAATATGACTAGATATGCATGTTTAGGTGTATTAACTATGCATGTGTGCCCATTTCTTATTGGAAGGGCAATTTTTGTAATTTGGCCTGTTGTGGGCATAATTCTTTATATGTACATATATGTGATATGTGTGAGAGACCACATTACTATGTGGGTTTATTTAGTTTTCTCGGCACGAGACAATCCTAGGGAGTAAGTCAACGGGAAAGTCACAACGGGACCCAATCCAACTCGGGGCGAGTCAAGGGGTATTGTGGGTAACTGATACATTATTGGATGACAGGAATGAATAATTGATGATATAGTTGGAGTTAGTAAGATTAGGTGGGAATATCAATTATTTTGACCATTTTGACCTTGGGGACGTTTATTGTACCCCGAGCATCGGGATTAGCTTAACTGACATAACCCTTCAGAAAAAAAAACACTCAAACACTTTGTTAGCAGTAGCTCCCAACCTCTCTCTCTCTCTCATTCTCTCTCAACTTTTCTAAGGGAATTCCTTGAGAATTAAGGAGATCTTTGGGTTGAAAGCTGGGAATTAAAGGCCGAAACTCGTGTTTGGATTAGCTTCAGCTAGGGAAAATTAACTGCCATTTGAGGTAATCTTTACACCTTGTTTTCCTTTTCAATTTCTGTTTAAGTTTGGCTGTTCTTGAGATTTGAAGTTCAAGGTTATGGATTTGAGTTTTGGGTGGAGTTTTGAGTGTGTTGAGTTGGGGTTTTGTTGCTGGTATTATGCTAATATTGTTATGAGGATTGAATTGTTGTTCTAGAATTTATTTGGGTATATTTTGGTAGGTTCTTTACTGGAGAAAAACAAAGGAATTCTGAGTTCCCAGGGTCAGGTCGTGGCCCTATTCATGGGGCGCTGCGACCCAAGAGAACCTAGGGCCAAAGGGGAGATTTTGCTTTGGAAGCCCGTCGCGACCCTCTTACGCAAGTCGCAGCCTGTGTCTTAGTTACAGGCTGGAGGGGGCCTTTGATCTGGGAGACGCGCCGCGACCCTTGGGGGAAAATAGTGGCCTGCCTAGGATGTTTTGGCTACCTTAGGTCCTTAGAAATGGGAGCTCAAACCTAAGGGCTCGGGATCGATTCTACTACCCAGTTTAGTAGAATTCGAGGCCTTGGAGGCTAGGACTCCGAATAGAAGCCTTTATTTGCTCATTATTGATGAGATCCTATATTAGGGTTGTGACTGCCGCTAGGGTCCCAGAACCGGGATCATGCTCGAGGGTCGTTCTTATTATTACACCATACTCGGACCTGAGGTAAGAAAGTTGCACCCAATACGTGATATATGTGATTAGGGCTTGTCCCAATTGTTTATTATAATTATGAATAGGGCTCGGGCCCTGAGAATGTACATGTTTGAGTTATGATTAGGCTTGTTGATTAAACATACTTGAATATTTCGTTTCTGGCTAAGTGTTATATGATTGTTCGCATGGTTTGAGTAGCTAGGGCTCGACCCTGTTAAGGAACATGGTTATTACTATGTTTGCATTTAATTGATGGTGTTATATGATTAATATGTTTGCATACTTGTCTTGGCTGAAGTATGCTTTTCTGTATCTGTATTTGTATCTGAATACCTGGTTCAGGGCTTAACTTATTAGTCAAGGGCGGCAATAATGCGCTACGTGCTGGTCGAAAGGGTTAGGCCCAAATCAGCAACGTACTATTACGTTGGCCAACCCTATGGTCGTTGGAAAACAAAGTGTTTGGCTAGCTCTATGGCTAGTTACTGAAAGCTAAGGGCGAGGGCCCCAGGGTACTCTATGGTCACATTACTAGGGCAGAGGGCCCCAGGGTTGACTCTATGGTAAACTATTCAGGGCAGCGACCCTAAAATGGTCCAATGATCATTTATTTGTTATTGTATGCATGCATAAGTAGGTTATTACTGCTGTGCATGCTAGATAAGTATTTGGAAATTTGTATTTTCTGTTCATGCACATGTTTAAGTTTTCTTACCGAGCTTCAGCGGCGGCGAGTACATATGCGGCTGCTCGTCCACCACAGCCGAGGGTATCTTAGAGGAACTACAGTTGTATCCCTTATTTTGCTGCTTAGGTCGGTCGGTTGTAACTTTTGATGTATATACACCCTTTAAAACAATTATTTATAATATTTTTGGATCCCATGTATGTATGAAACTTTTTAAATGAAAAGTCAACAACTCCTTTGACCAAATTTTTTAATCATAACCCTTGATGTTAACCTTAGTTATTCGTTTATAACCAAATGACTTGATTAGCAAGTGTGACACTATTTAAAGTACACAGTGTAACGATCCTAGACTAGGAAGACGTTACAACTTGGTATCAGAGCTGCCAAGGTTTAAGGGTTCTTAAGGACTGGCTGGGCATGTACACTTGCCACTAACGACAAGCTCGACTCAGGATTCGGTAACTATTTATGTGGTTATGTGTTTAACTACTTAAATAGGATATAAATGCCTTATTACGTGCCTATTCAAGAAGCATGAGATAATCTAATAGGGCTTGGCCCTTGACTATTTCATGAATGATTAAGAAGGTGCTTATTAACACTGTTATTGCTTGTGAATGCAAAGGAACTACTTATTAGCATTATTATATGAACATGTAGGTTAGGACATGCTCATTAGAGTCATTATTTGCATATAGGCCAGGAAATGCTTAATAGCATTGTGAACACTGACAGGGATTTAAGAACATGCTTATTAGCATTGTTATATTTGTATAAATGTTTGAACATGCTATTTGCATCGTTAATTTCTTATGAATGTCATAAATGCTTATTGTCATTGTTAATTGCTGATGAATATCAGGAAGTGCTTATTAGCACCATGATTGCGTATATTATGTGTTGGCATGCTTATTAGCATTGCAACTGATTGTTTATTTGTTTGATCTTGGACTGTCAGGCGACAAGAGGTATAGTAATTACTTACCCAATGAATGATTTGATCACTGCAGAGTGGGTTAGATATCAATATGATTCCTCGAAGGTCAAAGAGGTTGGCTGGCCAAGAGACACAGGCCAGGGAAAAGAATGACAAGGGCCAGGCCACACCGCCTGCTCCAGAAACTAGCAACAGGTGCTTGCCAATATTCAAGACATATTAGAGAGGCAAGAAGATGAGATTCGCCCCAATAAACTTCTAAGCGGTCGCAGTAGTAATCGAGCTATGTCGAATCCACAGAGAGGAAAACACAACTAAAGATTATATTAGTAAATAAAAGATAAAAAGAATTGAAGATATGGATTTTGTGAAATTAAAATGATAGATTAGAGAAAATGATCAGATAAAGAGCATGGCAAGATAGAGATGCAGTGCTGTAAAACCTATTCTAATATTGATATTAATTCAAAACACAGTTACAATTCTGCACCATTAATTGCAACTGGAAGATGTATATGTTAAAAGCACAAATTAAATAATCTAGATTAAATTGAATCTAACTCCTAATTTCATAGCATATCATATTATATATCCAAGAGCGACAAAATACCACTGGCAGAATGCAGTAAAAGACATATAATATAACAAATATACTAAAATAAATTAATAATCTAAGTTACATAAGAAAAGCATGACTGAACTTATGTAAAAGATGCTAAATAATTTTAGAAAAGAAATTAGAAGATGAAAAACAAAATAATTAATGAGATATGGAAATGAAGCATAAGAAGAATCAATAGCACTATTGAGAATAAGAAGTACAAAAACTACACTCTAACCTCACCAATATTTCTAAAATAATTCACTCATTTTTGTCACCTAAAACAAGCAAAATTAAACTAGAAATAAGAAAAGAAACAAAATACAATACAATAAAGTGTCTTTTTCCCACTCTACAATGTGATGATTTTTTCCCTACATTTGGTCCTCTATTTATAGTGAAAATAGGACCCAAAATGTGTAAAATCATGTACAATATAGTGGGAAAATGGCTCAAAAAGCTGATGAAAATGGGAAGTGGCTGCTGGTAAAGTGGGGGACAAGGACTGACGACAGGGACAGGTGGCGACTTCTGGTTGGCTCGTCAGGCGCGTCAGTCGTGGTCGGGCACGTGGGGAACAGCCGCAGGTGAGTGGGACGTATGTCCTTCTCTAATTGGCTCGGCAGGCGGTTGTCAGGCGTGGCAGCGTGTCAGACGGTGGCAGGTGGCAGCTGTTGTGGCTCGGCTCAGCTCGGCTTCGGTGGCTCGGCTGGCTCGGGTGGACGAATGGCAAGCTGCCATGTGGCAGCGTGGGGGAGCAGATTTTGGCTTGGGCTTTGGCTGTTTGGGCTTAATTTTGGGCATTCCATCTTCAAAATGTCATTTTCTTCATGATTTCTTCAATTTTAATTCTTTATTTCTTCTTTCTTTTTCTTTGAGTCAAAATCATTTTATTTCCTGAAAATTAAACACAAATTAAATTAAAATTAATATTTTCAAATATAAAATATATGACAATAAATCCATGAAAATATTAATTAAAACTTAATTAATTTTACACTTTTAAGACTAATAAAATGATATTTTTGAGCACTAATCACATCATGAGACAACAACAGGTTCCAGGAGGGAACCCATCGCCCACAGTACCGACAGTGTCACAGCCAGAGGTACCAGTGGTAGTACAGCCCCAAGTTGGGGGAGATAGATGGGAACCCATGTATGAGAGGATCAAGAAGTAGCACCCTCCAGTTTTTTAGGGTAGCTCAGACCCATTGAAAGACTGAGCAATGGATGACCATGATAATCACTAACCTAGATTTTATGAGGGTAGGTGGTAATGAAAGAGTGACCTGCGCCACTTACATGTTTTGGGAGGATGCCCGAATATGGTGGGAGGTGGTATCCTAGACCAGAGCAGTAAACATTATGGAATGGGAAGAGTTCAAAACTTTGTTTAACGAGAAGTACTACAACGACGCAGTTAAAGCTGCGAAGGCTGAAGAGTTCAACAAGTTACTTCAGGGTAACATGACAGTGACTGATTACGCCCTGAAGTTTGACAGAATGACAAAGTTTTTTGGGGATCTGGTGCCCACTGATGGGACCAAAAGAGAGAGGTTTCTCCAGGGGCTACAACCTATGATAGTCCGGGATGTTCGTATTACTACTGTGGTAGGATGGACCACCTATGCACAGGTTGTAGAGAGGGTGCTTACAGCTAAGAGCGCAGAGAACAAGATCTGGCGTGAGAATGCGGCCAGAAGAGATTCTAGGAGGCCAAGACCTCAATTTTCAGGCTTTGGTAGGGGCGGAGGCCCCAATGACAAAAAGAGAAAGACTCCAAATACAGTTTCAGCTCCAGGGCCAGATAGAAGGCCACGGGGCATACATATAGGACGCCAGGGTGGTGGTGAGACCTAGAAAACATTTCCAAAATGTACTCGGTGCAAGAGGCGCCATATTGGGGAATGTCAGATGAAGGTTTGCTTTATTTGCGGCAGTGTGGAGCATTTGAAGAAGGACTGCCCGAGAGCCAGAAAGGAAGAGCCCAAAAAGGTGGACAACCCGATGCCAGCTCGGGTGTTCACCTTGACCTAGGCAGAGGCCGAGGCTAGTCCCTCGGTGGTTACAGGTCAACTTTCTAGCACCGGAACCTTTTATACTGTTTTGATTGATTCGGGCGCTACACACTCTTTTGTTGCTATTAGATTGATAGATGGATTGTGTAGACCATGTGACTTATATCCTATGGGGTTTGGTACTATGCTGCCTACTGGGGAGTTAGTGGTTTCCTGAAGATGGGTTAGATCACTACCAATTATAATGGATAGTACGGAATTGTCCGTTGACTTGGTAAAATTGGTATTGAGTGATTTTGATATAATTCCAGGTATGGATTGGCTAGAGAAGTATGAGGCAACGATAGATTTCAAGGAGAAGATGGTAACCTTTGAGCCAGAGGGTGAGGACCCTTTTGTATTTGTTGGCACTGTGCATGGACCCCGTATACCTATGATATCTGTACTTAGAGCTAGAGACCTATTGCGGGAGGGTGCATAGGGTTCTTAGCTAGTGTGGTGGATACTACTCAGGTCGTGCCAGTGGGACCAGAACAGACCCGATTAGTTTGTGAGTTTTTTGGTGTGTTTCCAAAGGATCTGCCAGGGTTACCTCCACACAAGGAGATTGAGTTTGTGATTGAATTGGCTACAGGGATTGAGCCAGGGTCGAGGGCACCTTATAGGATGGTTCCAACTGAGTTGAAGGAACTAAAGGTTCAACTATAGGAGTTACTAGACTTGGGTTTTATCAGGCACAGTTTCTCGCCAAGGGGCGCACTAATTCTCTTCGTGAAGAAGAAAGATGGTTCTTTGAGGATGTGTATCAATTATAGAGAACTAAACAAGTTAACTATCAAGAATAGATATCCTCTGCCAAGGATTGATGATATGTTTTATCAATTGCAGGGTAGGACGGTATTCTCCAAGAAAGATCTTCGATTTTGTTATCACCAGGTCAGGATCAGGGAAGAGGATATACCGAAGACAACTTTTCGCACCAGGTACGGGCATTATGAGCTTTTGGTGATGTCATTTGGACTGACTAATGCCCTTGTAACATTTATGGATCTGATGAATAGGGTGTTCAAAGAATACTTGGATCAGTTTGTGATCTTCTTTATCAACGATATACTGATATATTCTCAGTCAGAGACAGAACATGAGCAACACCTCCGATTTGTACTACAGAGGTTGAGAGAACACAGGGGGTATGCGAAATTCAAGAAGTGCAAGTTCTAGTGGCCACAAGTGACTTTCTTAGGTCACATAGTCAGTAAGGATGGAATTATGGTAGATCCAGCGAAGATTGAGGCAGTTAGAGATTGGCCAAGACCGAAGAACGCTTCAGAGATCAGAAGTTTTCTTGGGGTTGGAAGATTATTATACACGCTTTGTGGAGGGGTTTTCCAAGATTGCGTCATCACTGACAGCCTTGACATGAAAGAATCAGAGGTTCATATGGTCAGACAAGTGTAAAGACAGCTTCCAGAAGCTGAAGAAGAGTTTGATCACTGCTACGGTTCTGAGTCTTCCTACATATTAGGACAAGTTTGTGGTTTATTGTGATGCCTCGAGGCAGGGCCTAGGTTGTGTCCTTATGCAGACGAGGAAGGGGATTGCCTATGCATCACGTCAACTGAAGGAGTATGAGCAGAGGTATCCCACACATGATTTAGAACTTGCAGCAGTAGTTTTTGCACTGAAGCTATAGTAGCACTACTTATATGGTGAGTAGTGTGAGATATACACTGACCACAAGAGTTTAAAATACTTCTTCACCCAAAGGATCTGAACATGAGGCAAATGAGTTGGTTAGTGCTGGTAAATGATTATGATTGTGAGATCCTCTATCACCCTGGGAAAGCCAACGTGGTAGCAGATGCCTTAAGGCAGAAGGGTCTGGGACAGTTGTATACTGTCAGACAGATATTCAGGGAGTTGGCTAACGACATAACTAGAGAAGGAATTGAGTTAGTGGTGGCCCAGTTAGCCAACATCACCCTACAGTCTACTCTTTTGGAGAGGATTAAGGAGAAACAGTTAGGTGACCGACAATTGGGGAAGATCAGAGGGGATGTCCTAGTTGGAGTAGCTAAGGACTATACAGTGTCAAGCATGGGCTTGTTGAGATACAAAGATCGGATCTACGTTCTGATGGACATTGGGATCAGACGGGAGATTCTGGATGAATCTCGTACTATCCCTTATTCTCTACATCCAGGCACCACGAAGATGTACCAGGATCTGAAAGTTTATATTGGTGGCTTGGGATGAAGAGGGATGTGACTGAGTACGTGGCAAGGTGCCTGACTTGTCAGCAGGTCAAGGCAGAGCATCAGAGACCAGCAGGGCTGTTGCAACCTCTGGACATACCAGAGTGGAAGTGGGAGGACATCATAATGGATTTCATGGTAGGGTTGCCTAGGATAGTGGGCCAGCACGATTCAATCTGGGTCATCGTGGACTGGCATATGAAATCAACTCACTTTGTAGCGGTGAGGACGAACTACACGGTGGACCAGTATGCTGATCTCTATGTGAGAGAGATATTTTGCCTTCATGGGACTCCAAGGTCTTTCATGTCTGATAGGGACCCTATCTTTACTTCCAATTTTTGGGGAACAAGGTCCTGAGGAACCAAACATACCTTTAGTTAAGGTATTATAGAGGAACAGTAAGGTCGAGCAAGCGACCTAAGAGCTAGAGTTAGATATGCGGGATCAGTATCCCAAGTTGTTCAGGTAAAATGTTGAGGATGAAATTTCTGTAAGGAGGGGATAGTTGTAACGTCTCAAATTACCTAATAAGGCTTAGGGCCTTGATTAGGGGGCTCGGATGGAAATTTATTGAATTATATGCTTATATGAGATATATTTAAGTGTAATTATATGATTATGTGAGTTATATGATAATATGACTAGATATGCATGTTTAGGTGTACTAAATATGCATGTGGGCCCTTTCTTATTGCAAGGACAATTTTCATAATTTGACATGTTGTGGGCATAATTGTATATATGTACATATATGTGATATGTGTGAGAGACCACATTACTATGACAGTTTATTTGGGTTACTCGGCATGAGGCGATCCTAGGGAGCAAGTTAGTGGGAAAGTCACAACAGGACCCAATATCCGACTTGGAGCGAGTCAAGGGGTATTGTGGGTAATAGATACATTATCAAGTTATCGGATGACATGAATGAATAATTTATGATATATTTGATGTTAGTAAGATTAGGAGGGTATATCAGGGATTTTGACCATTTTTCCCTCGGGGACGTTTTTGGTACCCCAAGCCTCGGGATTAGCTTAAGTGACTTAAGCCTTAAGAAAAAAAAATCACTCAATAATTTGTTAGCAACAGCTCCTAACCGACTCTCTCTCTCTTTCTCTCTCAACTTTTCTAAGGGTATTCGTTGAGAATTAAGGAGATCTTTGGGTTGAAATCTCGAGAATTGAAGGCCTAAACTGGGGTTTGGATTAGCTACAGCTAGGGGGAAATTGTAACGCCCTGGTTACTCCAAGACCGTTACTGTGATCTTTGAACCATGCTTAACTCGCTAATCGAGTTCTTTGGTTATAAATGTGCATCTAGGTGTTATTAATAGGTTAAGGTGTAAAATCAATCAAAAGGAAAGGGCATATTTTATTTAATACATAAAACTGTTCATGGGCCCAGAAAAACGTTTACTAGTTATTTACAATTCAAAATGGTCATTACAGTGTAAATTTACAACCTGCCGACCTAAGCGGAAAAAATAGGGTTAACCTCTAGTCCCTCTGAGAAACTCCTTGGCCGTGGTAGTCAAGCGGACGCATATGTACACATCACCATCTAAGCTCTCCACTCAAGGCTGGGTGAGCTTTTCTTTCCCTTTACCTGCACTACATAGCACCCATGAGCCAAAGCCCAGCAAGAAAACTCAATAATGCATATATATAATATCAAAAAATGATCATGATAATCATCCAGGACTTATAGTCCTAAACTAATGAGTGACAAATGTATAAGTCACTAACATGGGTTTCGCACCCTTTATAAATGAGTGATCGAGTCACTAGCATTAACAGAATATGTGATTGATGAGCGAGTCACCAATGTAAACCAAGTGAGTGACCATGGAGTCACTACTGTGGGTTCTGTACCCTTATCCATGTGACGATGGGGTCACCTGGGCCTTCTAGCCCTGTCTCTGAGTAACTAGTCATGGAACTAGGCAAGCACTTCTTGTTTTCATCGAACTTGGGGTTGGTCCGGCATTAATGTTCATGATGAGTCATTCAATGCAGATGTCGATTATATCTAATATTTCATTGGCTCTGCGTTCATGACACTTATGCCGCTCCTGACCCTTAGGTCAGTAACATATGACCAGTACTCAAAACTACTGTCGAACTTGACTAGTAAGTCACAACTTCACAGCTAGTTTTGACACCATTGTCGATTTTGACTAGTAAGTCAGTGCCATTCACAAGTAAGAAAGATTTGCTAAGCATTTGATATGCAATCCATGTCCACATTTAAACATTCAACATGCCTCAATAATAACCATGCATGTCACATATCGAGTGCAGTTTTCTTACCTCTGGTTCGAGCGAGAAATAGTAAAATAACGACCCTTGAGAACGATCGATCTTTTGATTCCTTAGCGGTTACCTAGCCATAACCAATATAAACTCCCATCAATAAAATGAGTAATAAAAGGTTCCCAAACAAAGACCATGCCTCCGGGACATCGAATCCTACTAAACCAGGTAGTAGGAACGATCCCAAGGCCTAAGGTTTGAGTTCCCATGATCAAAACACTACTTTGGCCACATAAACCCTCAAGCGCCACGACCCCACCTCTCTGAGCCACAGGCCCCAGCCAAGATAGAGGCGCTAGAGGCACCTACACCAAGCGCCACAACCCTCCTTCCTCAGTGTCGCGGCCCACAGGCCCTTCAGCTCCACTACCCACCTGCACCAAGCTCGGGCCGCGACACCCAAGAACAGGATCGCGGCCCCACCTGGAAACTCAGCATTAACCCCAATTTTCCACTTCTAAATCCTTCCAAAAACCTACCCAAACATCTCCAAATCCAAAACTCAAAGTTCCTAAACATCCCAATGATCCAAAATCTTCTAATCCCGAGGCTCAAACAAACCAAAAACTCATCAACACACAAAAATCCAAATCAGAGCTTAGAATCTTTAAAACTCAAAACTTAAAGCTTAGATTACCTTCGATTAAGTTTTTTCTCACTAAATCCTTCAGTCAAGAAGCTTCTAATCTTTTCTACGATCACTATGCATCAATCCTCGCTTGATTCCGACTCCTAAAACCCAATTTTCCTTCGAAATTGTGACGAACGGTCAAAAGGATAACGATTGCCAGAGAAAAGGTGTTTGAACGTATTTTCCTTTTGACAGGTTACTTCAAGCTTAAGTAGTCTCAAGTAAATCCTAATGCTCGGGGTCCCAAAAACATCACCGAGGGAAAAATAGACAAAACTCCAAGAATTTTCTCCTGATCTCACTAACTCCCAATATATCATCAAATAATCATTCTCATTATCCAATATCCCAATAATTGACCCGTTATGACAAAACTGCTAACTTGCATCCTAAGATCGTCTCATGCCGAATAGCTCGAACATATCCACATAATAATGGGATCCCATCCATAAATCACAAACATGCACCAAAATATACAAATATGCTCTCAACGGGCCAAATTACCAAAATTCCCTTATAATGAAATGTGGACTCACATGCATGCATTTAACATCATATTATAATATAATTCACATAAACATGCATATAATAATTTAATGGCATAATAAATCAATTATGGCCCTCCCGACCTACTAATCCAATCATTAAACCGCTTTAGGGATTTTGGGGCATTACAGAAATTAACTGACAATTGAGGTAAGCTTTAGACCTTTTTTTCCTTTGAATTTCTGTTGAAGTTTGGCTGATCTTGAGCTTTGAGGCTCAAGGTTATGCATTTGAGTTTTGTGTGGAGTTTTGAGTGTGTTGAGTTGGGGTTTTGTTGCAGGTATTATGCTGATATTGTTCTGAGGATTGAATTGTTGTTTTGGGATTTTTTGGTAGGTTTTTGGCTGGAGTAAAATAGAGGAATTATGGGTTCGCAGGGTCAAGTCACGGCCTTGTTCTTGGGGCGCCGCGACCCAAGCGAACCCAGGGCCAAGGGGGAGCTTCTACTTTGGAGGCACGCCGCAACCCTCTCAGGCAGGTCGTAACCCGTGTCCTGGTTCCAGGCAAGAGGGGGCCTCTGAGCTGGGAGGCACGCCGTGAGCCTTGGGGGCAAGTCACGACCTGCCTGGACTATTTCGGCCACCTTAGGTCTTGAGTAATGGGAACTCAAACTTAAGGGCTCGAGATTTATTATACTACCCGGTTTAGTAGAACTCGAGTTCCCGGAGGCTAGGACTCATTCCGTAAGCCTTTATTTGCTCGTTATTGACGAGATCCTATATTATGGTTGTGACTAGGTTATCGCTAGGCGCTCTAAACCGGGATCGTGCTTGAGAGTAGTTCTTATTATTACGCTATACTCGGATTTGAGGTAAGAAAATTACACCCAATACATGATATATGTGATTAGGGCTTGTCCCAATTGTTGATTATAATTATGAATAGGGCTGGAGCCCTAAGAATGTACATGTTTGAGTTATGATTGGGCTTGTTGATTAAACATACTTGAATATTCCGTTTCTGGCTAAGTGTTATATGATTGTTCGCATGGTTTGAGTAGCTAGGGCTCGACCCTGTTAAGGAACATGGTTATTACTATGTTTGCATTTAATTGATGGTGTTATATGAAAATATGTATGCATACTTGTATTATCTGAAGTATGCTTATCTGTATCTTTATTTGTATCTGAATACCTGGTTCAGGGCTTGACTTATTCATCAAGGGCGACAATAGCGCGCTGCGCGCTGGTCGAAAGGCTTACGCCCAAATCAGCAACGTACTATTATGTTGGTCGACCCTATGGTCGTTGGAAAACAAAGCATTTGGCTAGCTCTATGGCTGGTTACTCAGACTAAGGGCGAGGGCCCCAGGTGACTCTATGGTCACATAGCTAGGGCATAAGGCCCCAGGGTTGACTCTATAGTCAACTATTCAGGTCAGCGGCCCAAAAATGATCCAATGATCATTTATTTGTAATTGTATGCATGCATGAGTACTTTATTGCTGCTGGGCATGCTAGATATGTATTTGGAAATCTGTGTATTCTATTCATGCACGTGTTTAAGTTTTCTTACTGAGCCTTGGCTTGCGGGTGCTATGTGGTGCAGGTATGGGGAAAGGAAAGCTTGATCAGCCATGAGTTGGAGAGCTTCGGTGGCAGTGTGTAAATATGCGGCTGCTCGTCCACCACGACCGAGGGTATCTCAGAGGAACTACAGTTGTATCCCTTATTTTGCCGCTTAGGTTGGTCGGTTGTAACTTTTGATATATATACACTCTTAAAGCAGTTATTTGTAATATTTTTGGATCCCATGTAGGTATGAAACTTTTTAAATGAAAAGTCAACAGTTCCTTTGACAAAAAATTGTAAAACCTAACCCTTGACGTTAACCTTAGTTGCACGTTTATAACCAAATGACTTAATTAACAAGTTTGACACTATTTAAAGTACTCAATGTAACGGTCCTGGTTTAGGAGGACGTTACAACCACCCTCAAGGGGTGCCTAATAGCCCTTAAGACTCGATCAAGCCTCCTAACAAAAAAGACTGTAACTACCCGCGAGAGTAATGGGATATTTCCACTATCAATTACGGCGTGCGTTGCCCCTGGGCTAACAAAACATTATAAATACAAACCCTCCACCATAGTTGAGGGGGTTCAGGAACTTGCCTACCGACCAGTATTTAAAAAGATATCGAACAACCTATTTAGAGACCGAGCAGTGATTCTACTTGATTGTATTGTCTTTTACATAGAAATCAACTTGTAATCCCATGTGATCTTGTGTAAACCTTTAATATTAATACAAATATAAGAGGAAGTAGGTCATTACCAGTTCTTGGGGCCGAACCTCTATAAATTTCGGTGTTCTTTGTTATTTATTGCTCATCATTATTAGGTTATTGGCTCATTTATTGTTCATTGATTTTTCTACTAAATGCTCTCGAATAAGTTATTTTAACTCCGCGCCAGTTGGCTAAAAAACTGGTCAACATTTTGGTGCTTTCATTGAGAGCTCGAAAAATCATATTCAGTTTTTTTACTACAAATATGGTGCTTTCAACAAGAAGATCAGGTCAAGAACGTCCGAAGTGTGAAGCTGAATTGTTGCATCAAGTTCCCTCAATGAGCGATTCGAACAGGGGGCGAGCTGATTTGCCACCCAAAAACTGGCCTGGCACCGAGGGGCAGGTTGCAAGGCCCACTACAGCCGGGCATGGGGCTACTACCTTCACTGTAGTTACTTGCACAAGAACTTTGGGTGGAGGCGCTGCAAGCGGTACCGACCAGCCAGGACCGAGAGCTGGAGGTCCTGGACGGTATGAGCCCCACGTAGACTTGATCTCGAGATTGACCAGATAAGGGAAGTCATGGGATAGATGCAAGATCACCATGCCACCATGAACCAAGGCCGGGCTACCACTTAAGAGGCCATTAATGAGGCTTTCGAAAAACAAATGAAAGATTTCCAAGAATGGATGGATTGGCATGCCTGAGAGGTGCATGCCTGTTAGAAAGACATGCAACGCCGAACCAGGGAGGCTGCTGAATCCATCTGTAATTATATGCAACAACACCAGACTCAGGGTATGGGGACTGCATCTGGAATTACTGCTCATAATCATTAACGTCCTCATATATTTGGCTTTTGGTGATGGAGTCATGAATGGACCAGAGGCTCGACCTCAGAATGGGAATCAGGGTCCGACCAAGAGTCACCGATCTTGTCAAGGCGCCCAAGCCAACAGTGACAGGCATCCCTTACTGGCTCATGAACAGGTCCTTCCAAGGTGCCACATAGGACAGGACCAAGCAGGAAACTTTCAGCTGAAATCTTAGCGAAATGGCCATCATAGAAATCCTGGTGCTGCAGGATGAGATGGGAACCCCTAAGCACCAACGTCGAATAGGAGTGGTCAACCCCGGAACAACAAGCAACAACCTAGTTAGTACAAACAGCACTAAGAGTACCGATCAAGATCCAGAAGGGAGGAGCCAGAGGTCAGTAGTGCATACAAACCCCACTATGCCGATGGATACGATCATGTGGAGGTAGCAAGCCAAGTCCGCCAACAGAATAATTAGGATCAGGGGGGTAACCAACCTAAAGGACTGTTTGTCCCACAAGGGTAGGATGTCCTGATCAACCAGCCACCCCGGGGTGGAGGGTTCCAAGGAGTACCTCCAGGTCTAGGCCGAGCAGATAGCCAAAATGCTGGAGGAAGGCCTCGTCCAAAAACCGAATGGGTCCAATGGGAGGTGAAGACTTAATATATGCTCTCAATTGCAGCAGGGAAAACCGGGACTCGAATAACATAGCTTCGCCTGAGCCTGTTCGGGACCCGAGAATGGATGAGGTCCGTAATGCAGCACAACCCCAGGCACTGCAGACCCAAACATCCAGGCCCAGTTGTATCTGTTAACGCAATTGGTAGAGACCCGAGAACCCCCAAGTTGACGGATATTGAAATTGAAAGGCAAAGAGGTTCTCCGTTTTCAAATCATATTAACCAGCTGCCCATACCTGTCAAATTCAAGATGCCAACATGGAAGATGTACTCTAGGCGAGAAGACCCAGTGTCTCATGTTTACAACGTTGAACTACAAACTGATCTCCAGGGGGTTTGGGATGATGCTAGGTGCAAGATCTTCCCTGCCACCTTGTTGGAAATCGCCTAGTAGTGGTTCTTTAAGCTGTGGCTAGGGTTGATTACATCATGGGATGGATTTTTATGCATATTATATTCCAAATTTTCTTCGGCAATGCCCATTCGGCTGAGCCGAATGACCTAGTGGACATAAAACAAAGAGATAATGAACCTTTAAAGGACTACATTCAACATTTTATGCAGGAGGCCAGTAGGGTGAAATCTCTGAGCGATGATGGTAAATTGATAGACATCAACTCAGGAATCAAAGTAAAAAGCCTATTTTGGAGCAGCTTGAAGAGGAAGTATGCGCGTACCACCCAAGAATTCCTTGATCTGGCAGAAGAATTTATTAAGCTTGAGGAAGCTGAACGGAAGGTATATAATCAAACTCATGCAGCTACTGGGCAGGGAAAAATAGAAGTTGGAAGTACCACTAACACAACAAGAGAAAGTAAAAATTGGGCCAAAAATGACAAATGTTGTAATGGGGCTGGAAGTAGTAGTAATCAGAATGACAATAAGAAGCCTAAGACCACCGAGCAGCCCAAACCACGAGAATATGTTAATAAGTTTACTACTTACTCCATCCTGTTGGAGCCTCGTGCAGATTTTTTCAATGCTATCCAGATAGTCGTACCGTACAGAAGACCTCCACCAATGAGAAAGGATGTTAACAGATGGGATATGACTAAATTCTGTCGGTTTCACCATGACTATGGTCATAAAACCAATGAATGTAACCACCTGAAGGAGGAGAGAGAAATCCTCATTCGACAGAACAATGCTCATCTGAAGAGGTATGTACGGCCGACTGCCGACCAACATCCTCAGCAACATCCCCCGCAACAGTATCAAGGTAATCAACCTCTCTTACCACAACTAGTCGCTAGTCAGCTAGATATGATCTGTGGAGGACCACATTTGGACGGTAATACTAGCAAGGCACGGGGAAAAATATGCGTGTTCCCTTGGATACGAGTAGGAAGATGATGTACTGGTTGTCCAGAAGCGTAATCCCAAACAACCTCGCTATGAGTGTGAACCCATCATATTCAACGAGGAAGAGGTCATGTGCGTGATCCACATATTGACCCTTTGGTTGTGGAACTCCATATTTCCAGCAAGTTTGTGGCCTAAAAAATAAACGACCATGGGTCATCCGCCAACATCATATTCAAGAATACCCTGGAGCGAATGAATTTAAGCATCAAAGAACTAGAGCCATGCAAACAGTTGCTGTACGGGTTCACAGGAAATGGCATGGCCCCAGCAGGAAGCATAAGGTTGCCTCTAACAGTGGGAACGACACCTAAGAGCAACACTGTTATGGTCTTGTTTGTTGTAATTAACATCCCTTCTCCGTATAATGCCATGATAGGCCGACCATCCCTATATGACCTCTAAGCAGTAACTTCAATCTTCCATCTGCTCGCCAAATTTCCAACTTGGGCAGGTATCGGGTGTCTTAAAGGGAATCAATTGGTGGGCAGGGAGTGTTATAATTCATCAGTGAAAAAGGCAGGAAAGGAAATCTGCACCACGCAGCTTGCGAGTCCCAATAACCAGAAATAGGATGCAACCCAAAGAGGGGGGGGGGGGGGGTACATAGACCCCTGTTTTGGGGATATTGACACAAGGGTGGGGCTAGTCGAAGTATTAGAAGCAGTCTCACTTGACCCAGAACACCCGACCAGAGTTTTCAAGGTAGGGAAAGGGCTGTCTGGGGACATAAGATCCGCCTTTATCCAGTTTCTTTGTGACAACCAAGATGTATTCGCCTGGTCTCATGATGATATGGTTGGAATCTGCCCAACTCTTATAATCCATGCCCTTAATATCACTTCAAGCTTTTACAACAGAAAAGGAGGTTACTTGATGAAATGAGGGCTAGGGCATCGAAGGAGGAGGTGAAGAAGCTTTGGAACAACAATTTCATTAAGGAGGCTTTCTATCCAGTATGGGTATCCAATCATGTGTTGGTACCAAAGCCCAATGATAAATGGAGGGTGTGCATAGACTTCACAAATTTGAATAAAACATGCCCAAAAGACTACTTCCCACTTCCAAGGATTGGCCAGCTAGTGGATGCTACAGCCGGCCACGAGATTTTAACATTTATGGATGCTTACTCAGGGTACAACCAGATAAGCATGCAACCGCCCGATTAGGAGCACACCTGTTTCCGCATAGACGTGGGGTTGTATTGCTATAGAGTCATGCCGTTTTGCTTGAAAAATGCTGGAGCCACATATTAACGGCTAGTATACCGTATGTTTAGAGATCAAATTGGAAATAACATGGAGGTCTACGTTGATGATATGTTGGTGAAGTCCAGAAAGGCAGGGGGCATATTGGTGACTTGGAGGAATGTTTAAACATTCTAAGGCATTACATAATAAAATTGAACCCCTTAAAATGCTCCTTTGGTGTGGGTTCGGGTAAATTTTTGGGGTTTATAGTGAACTTCAGGGGAATAGAAGCAAACCCTAAGAAAATAAAAGCGTTACTAGACATGCACTCACCAGTCAGGATCAAAGACGTGCAACGCCTGTCAGGGCGTATAGCAGCACTGAGTAGTTTTGTATCCAAATCAACTTATAAGTGCATTACATTTTCTATTATCCTCATGGGTACCAAGAAATTTGAATGGACCGAGGAGTGTGAACAAGCTTTTCAAGCTCTAAAACAGCAGCTGGCACAACCCCCGATCCTTTCAAAACCTCTAGAAGGTGAAGAACTATGTATATACCTGACAGTGACGGAACACGCTATCAATGCAGTCCTGGTCAGAGAGGAGAACAGAGTCTAGCACCCGGTTTACTATGTTAGTAAAAGGTTGATCGGGGCAGAGAGTAGATACCCTTTAATTAAAAATTGACTTACTGCCTGCTCCGATCTTCCAGAAAACTTCGTCCATACTTCCAAGCTCATCCCATCATGGTCCTTACCGACCAACCATTGCGCCATGTCCTGCAAAAGCCAGACACCTCTGGCCGGTTACTGAAATGGTCTATAGAGCTAGGGCAGTATGAGATCACCTACTAGCCTCAAACAACAGTTAAAGGTCAGGCTCTAACAAACTCTGTTGTTGAGTGTATAAGAGTACCAGAAACAGATGAGGAAATGATCAAGCAGCCGTCAGAATCTGGACCACCGCCCGGTACAACTGCTGAACAGTACACCAAACAACAAGAGTCAAGTACTATCCATTTCGAGAATGAAGCACAAGGCTGGAAGTTGCATATTGATGGCTCATCTACTGAACAACTATCTGGGGCTAGTCTTACACTAATAATGCCTGAAAGGCAGTGCATCCATTGTGCACTTTGTTTTGGTTTTAGTGCCTCTAATAACAAAGTGGAGTACAAAGCATTAATCGCGGGTCTGAGGTTAGCAAAAGAAGTGAAGGCTGAATTCTTGGATATATACAGTCATTCACAACTTGTTGTCAATCAAGTTCTCGGTGAATACACTACTCGGGGAGAAAAAATGATAGCCTATCTTAGTAAGATCAAGGTCCTGCTTGCTTAGTTCAATAAATACACATCCAACAGATATCAAGAGAACAAAATGCCACAGCAGATGCACTAGCCACACTAGCCAATAGTGCTATGGTGGACAAAGACAACCTAGTTCTTATTAAGTACCTGGTCGAACCCAGTATCTTCCTACCAGAGCCACTCCTTTTGATAAACAACACGCTATCCTTGATGACCCAAATTGCAGCCTATCTAGAGCATGGAACCCTGCCTACCAATCGTAATGTGTCTAGAAAACTTGTGAGGAAAGCTGCTCAGTACCTAATCCTAGACGATATTATGTACAGAAGGGGATTTTCCATGCCATTACTGAGATGTGTCAACCAAAAAAAATCAAGACGGTTGCTAGACGAGGTACATGAGGGTTTATGTGGAAATCACGCTGGAGGGCAAAGTTTGTCTAAGAAGATTTTAAGGCAAGGCTACTTCTAGCCAACTACGTGCCTTTGCATATGTCCGAAGATGTGACAAGTGTCAAAGATTTGCTAAGATACCCCGAGCAACCCCGAATGAGCTTACTCAAATGCAAAGTCCGTGGCCCTTCGCCATTTGGGGAATTTACCTTATTGGTCGGTTACCAAAGGGAAAGGGGGGAGTATAGTATGCAGTAGTGGCAATTGATTACTTCGCTAAGTGGGTGCAAGCCGAGCCACTGGCAACCATCACTTCCAAAAAAGTACTGGACTTTATGGTGAAAAATATAATCAGTAGGTTTGGTCTACCCCAGAAGATAGTGTCCGACAATGGCACCTAGTTTGACAGCCAACTGTTCACTGATTTCTGTGCCAGGCACGGCATCACAATTTTTTTTTTCAGTAGTCTCGCACCCTCAAGAAAATGGGCAGGTAGAAGCAGTTAACAAGACTCCAAAAGACACCTTGAAGAAGCGTCTAGAGGAGGCTCAACAAAACTGGCTTGAGAGATTGCATGAAGTACTCTAGTCATACAGGACTACCGAGCGAACAACCACTGGCGATACCCCATTTGCACTCATATGTGGGTATGAAGCAATGCTGCCATTTGAGGTGACTCCCCTATCTCACCAGCGTGTGGTATACGACCAAGATCATAATCGCCAGCTACTAGCCGAATCCTTAGACCAGATTGAAGAAAGACACTAAAGGTCCAACATACGTCTGGCTTCCCACCAGCAAAAGGTTGCCTGGTACATCAATTCAAGAGTTAAGGAATTAAAAGTTTGATGTGAGAGATCTAGTCCTGTGAAGAATATTCCCAGAAACTTGAGATGCTTCAGCAGGAGTACTAGGTCCAAGCTGGGAGGGTCCTTACCAGGTTACAAAAATAGGACCGCCCGACACATACAAGCTAGCACGGTACGACGAGGATCTCTAATTAGTACATGTTCCCCGTTACTGGAATGGGGAACACCTATGGAAGTACTACCAATAAAGATCAGCTTCGAATGATTGTTGACTAGCTGATAATGGCACGAACTGCCCCTACTACTGACCAGCTCAAATTAGTTATATTAATTATGCATAGGCATGATTTTTCCGATTAATTGTAATAGTTAATATTTATGAGTGTAAGCTACAAGTGTAGCGACACAGCTTCTATGGTTAATTTTTAATCAATAAGACATGATTTTTGTCAATTTTTACAAGCCTTACTTTACAATGATTATCTTGCTAATTAGTGTATATGTCACAGATTGTCGGTAGTGTATTAAACCTTTATAGGTTTTGGCGAACCCAAGTGGTCCCAAACAAGTTATTATGAACAACTCTGGTCAATTAGCAAGTGACCAAGAGGATAGCCCACGATTTATGAATCCTACTCTATCACTTAGGGGGCACCATAGTCATACATGGACAAACAGAGGAAAAAACACGTAATTAAAAGGACTTAGAAACATTAATTTTATTAATGTTAAGGTGCTTGCGCATTGCTCGGTATGTACCGAGCAACAAAAAGAGCCATAGAACAATTTCTGTAGATAAGGTTGAACAGTTTTTATTTACAAATCATTCGAAAAAATTGAACAACTCAAATTTACAAAGTCGCACAGCTCCAAAAAGAAATATATGTCGAGTAAGGAAAAATAAGATACGAGCAGATATACCGTCAAAATGAAAAACATTTTATAGATAAAGTGTTAGGTGCTCAAGATTAAAGGCTGCTCGGCTCAACCATGTTGTCTCAACAAAAATAAAAGATTGCTCGAGAATAAAGACTGCCTGGCTCAACCATTTTTGTTTTCCCTTTCTTTCCTTGGCCTCATTTTTTCTTGTCTTTAAGGCCATGGGATAGACCCATTCCTAATGTGGAGATGGCCAAGCGAGTAGTGGTCTTAGATCGGCTTCCCTTTGAAGCAAAGAACTGTAGACTGCTCATAACTGACGAGAACCTAAGGAGAGTCGGTCTGCTCGATACCCAACACGCCAATGAAGAAGGTGTTGATGGTGGAGAAACTGCTGAGGAAGCAGTTGAGGAAGATCTTGGGATGTTCCGACCAGTCTCAAGCGGTCCTTCTCCCTCAAAGGAGGACAACAGGGATCAACATAAGGGAACATGGTGATGCTCCTCGCCCTCAATGCTCAGTACCTTCTGTTGACAAAGGAAAATGCAAGAAAGTACTGGAAGTGGAGGAGGATGAGCCCATGTCTTTCTAATTTTCTCAAACATAAACTTTACTTTAATGAAAGTCTAATGAGTTAATGTAATCAAGATGAATAATAAAAACAAATCAAAATAATTTATTGCTTAGTTATGTAAAAAATAAGAACGGCAATATTTGGTTACTCAATCCTTGTTTAGTCAAGAGAAGAGAATATGAAAACTAGAAAGAAAAGGAGTGTATACGAAAAGCAGATTAGAATATTCATATTCCAATTAACACATAATTAGAGAAGTAGGATAAAAAAAAAATTCAGCTTGCAACACTCATTAGTTGGGAGTTCGATAATATTGTAACAAGGACAAATTGCTGGCAAAATTTTGAATCATCCTATATCTATACCAGTAAGATGAATAAAAGTAGGCATAAATAATTCAATACATTATGACAATTACCCTTGTAATAATATGTATGAGCTCTGCTCAAAAGTCCATGTGCTCCTCTTAGTACTATCATTACACGTTGCAATGGATTTTTATTTTTACCATTAAAGTCATCACTTCACACCTAAAAAAGTATTCACTTTAGTTTCCATCATCTCCTTTGTCCCACTCTCCATATTATTTTCAATAATAATAATAATAAGAACCTCCTTTCACAAAATAACCTATTTTTATTTTTAAAAATTATTTTACAATATGGTTTAATTTTGATAATTTTTTACAAATTAGCATCCGACACTCCAGACAGCTGGTCGAAAATTTTCAGATAGTTGGTCAAAAAATTCAGACAACTGATCAAAATTTTAGACAAATCTAATTTTGTAAAAAATTATCAAAACTAGACTAGAATACAGAATAACTAAAAAAAAAAAAAAATTAATTTTCACTGATTACTCTAAAAAAAAATGACATTTTTTATAATCAATCATAATAGTCAACGTTATTGATTTCCCATTATTATTTTTCTTTCATCATAGTCAATCAGAAATTAATTGCTATGTCCCCTTAAAGAAAGAACAAAAGAATTTCTATGTAAACCTACCCAACTCATTGTTATGTTTTTACATTATGATACATTTTGTACTATTTTCTAACTCATATTTCGCCGACCTTCACAACGATTATGGTATGGTGGTCTCTTCAGTCTCCTCCTAAACCCTCACCCTTGTTCCCTCTTAGAAAAAAAACGAACAATTTTTCTGTGTTACAATGAAAAAAATGGCTTGCAATTAAATAAGAACATGTGAATATTTTAATGAGCAATTCTGATTTTCAGTATTTTTAAAAAAAATAATGTTGAGATGAATATAGAAATATGATGACGAAAATAGTAGAAGTGCAACTTAGGCTTGTTACACATATATAAATATATAGGACAAGGTTATGTCATTGCCACAGTGGTGGGCCTAATACTACTGTACCCCTGCAAGGGTTGTTGGGATAACTCATCATGGCCCCCTAATTAAGATTGAATAAATAACACCAAAATATTACACTCTATATTTG
The DNA here is from genome assembly GCF_963169125.1 of Humulus lupulus. Taxonomy (NCBI): domain Eukaryota; kingdom Viridiplantae; phylum Streptophyta; class Magnoliopsida; order Rosales; family Cannabaceae; genus Humulus; species Humulus lupulus. Next base: position 162,455,134 of record NC_084797.1, on the reverse strand, counting down.
AATTCAATGAACTGGTCGAAAGTAAACTAACACATATCTTTGAAACTTAAATTTAAATAGACATAAATAAATTCATTCAATCCCACTTTCCCATTTTGAGGAAACATGAATAAAGGTTGGTAACAACTTATATCTATTAATTTTGTTCTCAAATCTAGTTAATTTTTATTCTTTGCATAAATTATAAATATATGAAAAGTGAGATGGGATAATTTTTACAATATAATTTTGTTATTAAATTAGAAAGGAAATTGAAAATAAATTATTCCAATAATCTAGATAATTCCACTAGTTTGGAATAACTTGATCATATTGAAAATTTTGGAATAATTTTATCCTTTTTAACTACTATTTTCATGTATTTTAAAGCTAAGAAAATATAATTGTTAATTTTTTTCCTAATTTATTATTGGTAAATGATCAACTTATTTATAGCTTCTATATTTTTTAATCAATACTAATTCTAACTAATCCCATTATTCAAACGTGGCAATCATTTTTAATACTAATGCTTAAGGGCATCACAAATTATGGATACTACACTAAAATATATTGAGGCCCACACAAACATATATTATATATACCAAACAATTGTAAAAATAAATATAAATTTAAAAATAATTTATTATTAAGGAACTAACTTATATATTAGAACATCTATGGTGAAATGCCAAATTAGTGATGCAATACTAAAATATAACACACTCTACAAAAAATTGTCTAAATAATATGACAAAAATTGTGCTATATTTTACACATGTTAAAAATTATATTAAATTTGATACAGAATATATGATGATGTATATTTGGAATAAAAATTAATTAGTTATTTTTAAACTTACTTTTATGATATTTTTAATATTAATGATTACTTTTAGTATATCATTAAATGTAAATGAAGTTTTGTTTTTATAAATTTAGATTTTTAGATAATAATAAAATAAAAAAGAAAATTATTACTTTTTTATATTTTCAATAAATATTAAATGAACATTAATCAAATATTTATATTTGTACCAACTTTTATAATTATGCATTAGAACACAGTTGTACAAAATATATCAATTATTGACTTTTTGTGTGATATATTACACAATATTTACATCTTCTTAAACCTATTTAAGATGATCTTAAAGGTGCGAAGCTCCATAATAACACTTATGTTTTAAGTTAAAGTTTTTAATCACTCTCAGCCTTTATTTGTTAATATAATTTTTACTTGCACAATAAATATTTTATTAATTACAAAATTTTTACTTGAATAAGTTAATCATATTAATTAGAGTAAATAACTGCTAAAATACTTAATATTTTCAAAATGTTGCACTTTTATACCAAAAATTTTTTACCGGCAAATATACTCAATGTCTTAAAAATGATACACTTTTATACAAAAAAAATTCTTGGCGGTAAAATACATAATTTCTTTAAAATGTTGTACTTTTATACTTATTTTTTAAAATTATTTTGAGAAATAATAAGAAAGTGAAGGAAAAATATAGGGTGTTAGTTATTTTAAAAATTTTAAAATTTTTTTCACTTTCAAAATAATAAAAAAAATTAAGATTAGAAAAATTAATCAAAATAATTAAAACTTATATTTTTTCTTTACTTTTTATTAAAAAAAATTATATTTTAAATTGATGAAGATATATAAATTTTTAATTGTTTTAAATAATTTTTATTAATTTTAATAAAACATTTATTAATGTTTAATTTAAAATAGTTATTTTGAGAAAAAATAAGAAAGAGAAAATAATTTAAAATTTAAAAAATAGTTAAAATCGTATATTTTTCCTTCACTTTCTTATTATTTATCAAAATAATAAAAAATAGGTATAAAAATGCAATATTTAAAAAATATTGAGTATATTTACTGCAAAAGTAAAGTTTAAGTGCAACATTTTGAAGACATACAATATATTTAGCAACAAAAAAAAAATTAGGTATAAAAATGCAACATTTAAAAAACATTGAGTATTTTAACCGCCATTTACTCTTATGATAAGAGAATCCTTACCTAAAATTTACGAGACAAAAAATATCTACATTTTTATTTAAAAATATAGTATTAGGTAGAGATTGAGGTATCTCATCCAAGTCATTGGTAGCAAATTAACAAGTTAAATTTATAGTTTTATTTGTTGATAGGGTTTCTATGAAACTTAAATATGAGAATCTATATTTTGTATGTAATATATGTAGGTAAATATCATATTGGCATCTGTGTTGTGAAAAAGTTATCGTTTGGATTCTTTATTTTGTTAAATAACAATTTGGATATTGAGTTTTGCAAAATGGAACAAAATAATACTTTGAATATGATTTTGGACAAACTTTTTTTCAAATATGACCAAAATACCCCTACTACTTTATTAATGATTGAATTAATTAAAAATAGATTAAATTGATTTTAAAATAAAAAAATAAACATATTGATCGTTGAAATCTGCATGCAAGTATACGTGGTCGTGTCAAGTAATACATTTCGTAAGAACGGATATCGTCCCATAGAGACTATTAACAAATTTCCAATAATCGCTTTTCAATTTCTATTTGGTGATTAAAATTAAGATGAATATTTCTAAGCTACTAACACAAATTAAATAACTTTAACAGAATAATGAATCAACAAGATAAAAATCAATAACAAAAAGCCTAAGGAATTAATTTCATTAACTTTTCATTCCATTAATTTTACTAATCAATTCTAAATCTCTTCTTCCTATTCTAATAGCAAGTTAACAAAAATTGATTCCAATTCTTTTTCAAGATATAAGATCTCAACCTATATGTAAGTTTTCTACATCTCTGTGATAAACTTAAACACACAAGAGACAATAAGAATGGTAACCTAATTGCTACACAAATCATACATGTACTCTCGTCTAATATGGAACCTATGTCTATATAATGATAGAATATTCAATTCGCATCTTTCGAGTTTTTGAATCAAAATCATTAATCAAGCAAATAGTGATCAAGTATTTATTAACATTTGACAAACATCATATTGAGTATAATAAACAAGAAGAATCAATAGAACATCATAATAAAATTAAATCAAAATTCAAGCGACTACATTAACCCCTAGTTAGAGGATTTAGTTCATATGAGACATGACTAAAATCATAAAAGAATTATCCATACTCATACAATTCAAAAGCTTTAAGAAAAAAAATATATATATGAAATTGCAAAGAAATAATGTCTCACACCTATTTTTTTAAAACCTAAAATTTTAATTTATATATATATATATAAAAAAAATGAATTCCTCTATGTTGGCAAAGGCGGGTTGCGACTTGGCCTTTCTTAGGTCGCGACTCGTGTCTTTTTTAAGGCACTTCAGCATTCGTCAGGACCTTTAGGCGCTGCGACCCTCTTAACCTAGGTCGTCGCCCATGTCCCCATGCGCCTCCTGGAACTGCCTCTGTTTCTTCTAGCGGCGTGAATCTCTTGACCAAGTCATGACCCTAATTTTTCTCAGTAGGTGATGCAGCCTCTAACATTGCTAAAGTCGCGACCCTTTAGCCCATGTCGCGACTCTAAATCTATTTTTTTTCTTCTGAATTTTACCATTTGAAATCATTCCTTTATCAATTTCATCAAAAACTTCTTTTAACTCCACCTTAATGCCAATTTGACTAGAACAATCACCAAAAGTTCTATTTTCTACCATTTCTTCTTCTATTCGTATTTAGCTCATGATTCATAGCATCGACCTACAACAAAGACAAACACAAGCGTAATCTTGCACAAAACAAACAAAAAGACTCAAGATTACCACAAAAAAACCACGTCTTAAAACGACACTAAAATTGTAACGACCCAAATTTACTAATGAGGCTTAAGGGCCTAGATTAGTGTGCCGGGAGGGCATAATTGGAATATATGTGATTTAATGATTTAAAGCATGTTATATGACTATTTGAATATTTGAGATGCATGACTATGTATGTTAGTATGCATGTAGGTCATAATTAGGTTAGAATGACATAATCGTAATTTTGGCCCGTTGCGGGCATAACTGTATATCTATATATGTGATAACTGTTGAGACCACATTATTATGTGGATATATCTGCGAACTATGATTCGAGACGATCCTAGTGAGCAGATTAGCGAAAAAGTCACGGCAGGGATTTATACCCGGCTCGGGACGAGCTTGGGGGTATAAATGGGAATTTAGAGAATATATCGAGGTTAATTTTGATAATGAGGAATATAATCGGTGATTAATTAGGTATCAGGAAGTGAGCGAAAAAATGTGAGAGACACTTGAGGAATTAGCTGGAATTGGGTAAAATGACTAAAATGCCCCTAAGTGGATTAAAGGATTTAAATTAAAAGGGAGGGCATTATGGTCATTTGGCTTGCAGGAGATAAGTATGCTGAGGCTTTATACTTAGTGGGAATTGTAGAAAAAGGTAGAAGGCTAAGGAAGAAAGAAAGGAAGGAAAAGAAAGAAAAAGAAAGGGAGGAAAACAGAGTTGTTTTTCTAAGGGTCGGTTGGTGATCTCCTTCACCATTTCTTAGTGTTTTCTTGGAGCAAAATTCAAAGGAGAGCTAGGTAAAGCTGAGCCATAAGGTTTTTGAGTTAGGCTTGAAGATTTGGCAAGGGTTTAGCAAGGATACGCCATTTGGTTGAGGTAAGACTTTGAAGTTCTTCAGTTCTGGTTTTGATTTCTAACTAAGGTATCTATGCTGAATTGATGGGGAATTCTAGGGAATTTGGAGCCAGGGATTGAGGAAGAGCAAGCTAAGGAGGTCTAGAGGCATCTTAAGGTCGAATTCCCATCAAAGGTATAAATTCTGAACTTTAAACTTTGAAGTTTTGGCTGTGTTCTGCTGAGTTTTGAAGTCTAGAAGTGACTATGGTGAATTTTGGGATTAGAGGTGCATGTGATTAGATTTTATGTGGTTATGATGCTTGGGTTGAGTTAGACATGTTAGTGAGCTTGATGTTGAGTTTGGTGAAGGTTTGGAGAAGTTTTGGTTAAGTTTGGCTCGGGGAAATCGCAGGAAAGGAAAATGTGGTGTTGGCTGTCTGTGACTAGCGCTTCAGCGCTAGCCTTTGGGCGCTGCAGCACTAGGCCATGCTTTCTAGGGTATTTTGGTTCTGCTTGTAGCGCTGTAGCGCCCTCCTTAGAGAGCTGTAGCGCTGCCCTGTTTCCAGAAAGGGGTTTTAGGGTTATTTTCAAGGGTTTTTAACCAAGGGTTCGGGGATCGATTCCACCACCCTGCTTGGTGGAATTAGGACTTCCCGGGGGCTCGGGATTGGTCCCGAGGCTAGGTTTTGAATTTGACGTTTGGTGATGACTTTGATCTATGGTTGTGATTAGGTGAGCGCTAGGGCTCGAAAGGGATCGTGCTCAAGGAATCAAGTGAACAAAGCTAGCGAATCTAAAGGTAAGAAAACTGCACCCGGTTATATGTTTGTGATGGGACTAAGAGCTCCCGATATTTGTATAATGTCAATGATGGTATCATGTCATGGGACATGTGATAACGGCCTAAGGGTGCCGTATACAATATTTGCGCACAGGGCGCGGCTTGGCAACTGGTAGCCGAGGACAACTTAATATTCACTGAGCTCGGTTTAAGCGGGCCGGAGTCAGTGGGAAAACGGAGGGTGCGGCCTGAGGGCGCTAACCCTAGTTATCATTTGTGATTTGGTGTTTGATATGTGTTGATATGTTTAGTATGCTGAATACTTGATTATTCTGAATGTTTATATGGTTAAGAATATGTTATGCAATATGAGATATTGAATTATCTGTTGATTGCTTATGCTCTGTTATTGTGTTTTCTTGCTGGGCCTTGGCACACGGGTGCTACGTGGTGCAGGTAAAGGCAAAGGCAAGTTAGACCAGTCCTGAGATGGAGAGATGCGGGGCTGAATGTACATAGTCAGTTGTTCGGTCGCTTTGGCCGAGGAGTGGATCAGGACATTGATTGCTGAACTGTCTATTTTTCCTTAGTATGGCTAATATTGTATCTAAATCACAAATCTTTTGTAAATGGTTCTAAACCTACTATTTTGGGATCCCGTGTAAACATGAAATGTTATTTATAAGAAATGTGACTTTTAAGATCAAAATCTTTTAACCCTAGTTACATAATAGTTCCAATAACACGATTTACCTAATTGACTTGATTAGCAAGTCTAGCACTTTTATAAACACACAGTGTAACGGTCCTGGCTATCGAAGGCGTTACAACTTGGTATCAGAGCGTCCTAGGTTTATAGGTTCCTGAAGACTGGCTGGACATGTACATTCGTCGCGAGAGACAAACTCGACTCAGGGTTTGGTAATTGTGTATACATGATTATGTGTTTAAAATATTTGAATGAGATATGACTGTTGATATTTTTTTGATTAATAGGGAGCATGAGATACTAATAGGGCTTGACCCTTGACTATTGCATGATGCTATTGAGGCGTGCTTATTAGCATTGCTGTGCATGTGGGTGAATATTTGGATAAATTGTTATAAATTGATTGTTTGTGAATGATTGGAGTTCTAGTGATGAATCATGAAAGGATTATGTTGACCCTGATTTTAGTCAACTGACACGGAGTCAAAATGCTTGATGTGGACAGATACGTTGAAATGAATATAATGACAAAAACAGTAAATCACACAAGAATTTATAGTGGTTCGGCCCTAGAAACTGGTAATAACCTACGTCCACTTGAGCTATTATTGATATTAGATCTCAAAGGAGTGATCAAAGAACTAGGGTTCTATGAGTTTCACCAACCTCTGAAGAATAAACAATATAACGTCATGTAATAGCTTTAGTTCTCTCGTAAATCTATAATCTCAAGTAATCAAAAAGCCAAAAGTCCCCTCCTTGAACTATCTTTCACTATTTATAGGCTCAAGGAGGATTACATTAATTTGTTACAGATATTCTCTCCTAATTAATCAGATAATTAGGAATTATTGGAGACAATCTCGGGATTGACTATGATCTTTACAAAATCATCTTGGAATATGCGGAGTGTACGACCATGTTGGTCGTAAGAAAAACTCCACCGCCGCGCCTATTATGTCTAACTAGCCAATACTCTAACAGAACTCTGCCAGGTGTCAGCCACGTGTTCAGAAATCGCCTGCCACGTCATCCGTGCCTATTTTTTGGATAACATTTGCCCCCCAAGTTTATTTATTGCGACCAACAATAAATAAACTTTAAGGAAACAACCCTTCGATTACCCCACCAGATCTGTCAGAGGGGTCCGTGCATCCTTGGGAAAAGTAACCTACCCCTATCCAATCACGGCTTTTCAGTTCCCAAGTAACCTATTGATGGCTATAACCCTTCCCCATGCTTCGAAAAAGAGGAAACTAATGATTACTTCCTCTTTCATGCCACGGACAAAAAATATATAGCCTTCCCAGAGTCTCCTTTTCCTATTTACGCAAGTTATTCCTCCTTCAAGAAACCCTAAAATCAGAACTTCCATTCTCTTCTGGAGACCATCTTCCAGTGTTTCAAGATCCAGCCCATCAGTTCGTCGACGCTCGAAACTCTCTTAAATCTCCACGATCTTTTCTCTGGTAAGTCTCAGAACTTTTATGCTCTTAATTTTTGTCGTGCATGCCTCAGTGAATTGACTGTTAAGCTCTTATGTTCCTGGGTTGAGATGCATGACAGTAGGGGGTTTAATGGGTGATGCTGTATAGGATGATATTTCTTTGCCATTAAGGAGTTACGAGTTAGTTTGATAGTTGAGATCACAACTTTAGGACGTAAAACCGAAGTAAAAATTTGATTTTTATGCCAGTTGAAAAACTAAGTTTTTCCCGCCCTAAAAGGAGATGAAAAAGCCTTTTCAAAAAACTTTTTGCTTTCACTTTTTGATCTATTTTTCAAACTGTTCGTGTGAAAACATTAGTTTTTTGTTAGAATGCTGTTGTATAAAAGTTTGACTTTTATACACGACCATCGTTATTCTAAAAAACTTTCTAAATTCTTCATCCTTACCTCCCCATTCTTCTGCTCGCAGATTTTAATTCCAGATTTGTGGGGAGGTGAGCGGCCAATCGACGACGATCTTCTTGCACAACTGCTTGAAGGCAAAGAACAGCCGACCCATTGCGTCCACGAGATTCCATTTTCCAGAGCTTCTTCTTCTATACCTCAACCACCACCTCAAATGGCTCGCTCTAAATCTCCAGGCAAGAAGAAACCGAACCCTGAAAACATTCCAAATCCACCTGCCCAGCCTGATTCGTAGGCTAGGGTTCCCTCGACCAGTGGTCGAGAAAACTTTGCCCCTGACCCTCGCATTCAAGTTAGGGCTCGCCCTCGGCATCAAAACCTTCCTGTTGTTGAGTGGTATCTTTCTCCCACCAGCCAGGTGACTCCCCGGATGCTTGCCAATTACCTTAGGAAGTATCCTCTTACCAGGGTCAATCTCAAGATCCCAACTGCTGACCAGAGAGCTAATCTGCATGGGGGCGTCTACAGCGCTTGGTCAAGGTACCACATAGAGGCGGGGGCCACCCTTCCTCTACATCCATTTTATCAGAGGGTGGCAAACTACTTCGGTGTTGCCCCCTTTCAAATTACCCCAAACGGATATAGAATGCTGGCTCCACTCTATATCCTCTATAAACTCAAAAAATGGCCAGAGCCCACCCCTCACGAGGTCAACTTCCTTTTTGACCTTAAGTCCAACCCTCAACAATACGGGACGGGCTTTTTTCACCTTTGTCACCAGGAAACAAACCGCACGTTCCTGAGTGACACTACTCATATCTTTAACATGGGAAAATATAATTAGGAGTATTTCCTCACGCCAGACATGACTACGAACAACTTGGCCTTCACTCGAGGAGGTAAATGTCCCTTTTCACTGGTTGCTACTTTTCCTTAGCAAGTTCTTCTGCACTTCTCTAAAGTATCTTGTGCCTTTCAGGACTATGGTTACGCCCGAACCCAACACCAGACATGGTGTTGAGGTCCAATGCACTGGCCAGGATGGCAGACGCTGAAAAAAGCGTTAAGTCCCTGGTCACTGATGAAAATTTGAGGCTATCTGGCCTCCTGGCTCCTTGTTAGGAAACGAGGGAAACCGTGGTGGCAGACGCCATTGCCGAGGGGGATCCCGAGCAGCAACCCCCAGTGTCTCCTCCCCGAAGGAGGCCAACGGGGGTTACGATCAGGGAACCCACTGGTGGCCCTTCAGCAGAGAGGCCTTCTACGCCCCAAGGGAAGGGGAAAAAAAAGGCAACAGAGCTCGTCATAGACTTGGATGAGTCTTCAGAAGAAAACGGTACTGTTATTCTGCTTTTAAATAACTTGCCAATTCCCTGTCACTTGTTTGACGGGGACGAAAATTTTACGTATACTCCAAATCTAAGGCCAGACTTCTTCGTGCCAGAGAGTAAGTATATGACTAATAGAGTCAGTAGTGTAGCGACAAGTAGTTGTAGCTTGGGTATTAAACTTTGTGACCTCTTTTCTGATTTTCCATGATTTTTCATCTATTTTTGTCTTACTGTCTGCATGCTTTTGTTTTTCTGCAAAGATGGCTTCCCCCAATGTTTTCGACTTATACCAGACTCAAGAGGAAGAGGAGGTCCCCCTGGTCTGACGAAGGAAATTGGCTAGGAGACACGATGGTGAATCAAACCAAGCACCCTCGGCCAAGAAGGGTCGAACAGCTGATCCTTCAAAGGATGGGCCCACTGGCCAACCTTCTGCTCAACCTCCTGCTTCTGCTGAGAAGAAGACTACCCCTGCTGCCAACCCTTCGCCTGTGGCTCAAAAAGAACAAACCCCACAAGCAGAACTTCCCGGGGCCAGACTCTCGAGCCGTTCCCTGTGATCAGCTAAAAATCGCCTTGCTCACATCCTGAAGCATGACCATTACAGGGAAGCAATGGCTGAAGCTGAGAGCATGGGGGTCGATCAGATCCTTAAAAGGGCCCTTAACAAAGTGGCTAGTGTAAGTACTCTTTCTCTTGGCCTTTATCTTTCCTTCTTGTAATATAGCCTAACTTTTATTCTTTGACTGCAGGCCATGCTGACAATGACCGCTGTTCGCACTTGCGCCATCGTTAGCATCGAGCAGTCCCAGGCGAAGGTTGTTGAGGAGCTTAAGGCCGCGAAGGCTAGGCATGCTGGGGAGTTGGAGGTGGTCACCCAGCAGAGGGATGCTTCGATGGTAGAACTGGCAGAGAAGCAAGATTCTCAAGAAACTTTGAGGAAGCATAGGGATGAATACCTGGAGTCCAGCCGAATCCACTGGCGTGAAGTCAAGAAACTTAGGGAGGAGCATCTTGCTAAGGACGCGACCAATGCCATCCTCAAAAGCCAGGTGGAACAGCTTAAGCTCACTAATGCCAAGGACTTAGAGAGGTATAAGAACGCGACACTTCGGTGTTTCTACGATTTTTGGAAACACAACCAAGGTGCCGACTTTAGCTACCTCCCAAATGATGCCAGGAATGCCGAGTTAGCCCGCTGTACTGCTCGGTTGGCTGCCGAAGAAAGAGCTACAGTTCCTGCTTCCCCAAGCATTCAGCCAGCTGTCAGAGCAGAGGGAGGAGAAGCCACCGGGGATGTAGTTGACCAGAGTGCTGAACAAGATCCTCCTGCTCCTAATGCTCCTTGAAGTTTTTATTCTTTTTCTTTTCTTTGATTATACGACCCACGGGTTGTGATGTAAAGACTATATTTATTTTTAATTTTGCTGCATGGGCAGCATATTTTCCTTTTACTTTGAACAATTACATCCAAGCAGTACTGCTTAAGGTGTAAGAGAATTCCTTTTGATATTATAATATTTCTGCTTATTATAACATCTGTTCGCATGACCGAACTTAGCATAGTACTTTGGCTTGATTTAAAAAAATATAAAATTTGAAAAATACTCTAAGTACTGTAGTATGCTTTCACTCATTTTGTTCATGTGTTTACATACCTCTTGGTATGCTTTGCTATCGATGTACCTTATATGCCCCCCAAGTGACTGAGGAGCTTTAGGTCCTTGGTCACTTGCCTTGACCACGACCTGTACGAACATTACTGCTCGGTAGGAAATGCAACACTTATAATATAGCAAAACAACACACGTAATGAACAAATACTTGTAAAAAGAATTTACAAAGGTTGGCAAGAATGACTGGCTTCGCACAGTCCCTTATAATTCTCGTATTAAAATGAACTAAACATGTCTTTACGAGTGATCTTAAAAAGATCTTACACTTATAAGCGATTAGCCATATAACATGGCTAACCCTTTTTCAAAACTTGTAAAAAGTAAAAATTAATACAAGCCAGTCCTTTAAAAAGGATTCTTTATTGGTAATACTTGCGCAGGTGTTCTCCGTTCCAATAGCGTGGAACGAGATCTCCGTTTAAGCGTGCAAGCTTGTAAGTGCCTGGATGAAGGACTTCTTCAATCTTGTAAGGTCCTTCCCAGTTTGGTCCGAGTACTCCAGCAGCTGGGTTGCGGGTGCTTAAGAAAACTCGTCGAAGTACTAGGTCTCCGACGTTGAACTTTCTTTCTTTCACTTTTGAGTTAAAATACCGGGCGACTTTTTGTTGGTACGCAGCTACTCGGAGTTAGGTTTTTTCTCGTTTCTCGTCAAGTGAGTCTAGGGACTCTATCAACAGTTGGCTATTCTGGTCATGGTCGTATGTGATTCTTCGATGTGAGGGTGGATCTAACTCGACTAGCAACATAGCTTCATACCCGTATGCTAAGGAAAACGGGGTATGATCTGTTGCTGTTCGATGAGAAGTTCTATACGACCAGAGTACTTCGGGCAGCTGTTTTGGCCATGCTCCTTTAGCGTCTTTGAGTCTTTTCTTCAGGGTATCTTTAAGTGTTTTATTCATTGCTTCGACTTGCCCATTTTCTTGTGGATGCGCAACTGAAGAAAATCTTTTGACGATTCCATGCCTTTCGCAGAAGTCTGTGAATAAGTCACTGTCAAACTGGGTGTTGTTGTCTGAGACAATTTTTCGAGGCAAACCATATCGGCAAACAATGTTCTTGATGACAAAGTCAAGAACTTTCTTGGTCATTATGGTAGTGAGCGGCTCAACTTCGGCCCATTTGGTGAAGTAGTCGACTGCTACGACTGCGTATTTTACTCCACCCTTTCCCGTTGGCAAGGATCCAATCAAATCTATACCCCATACCGCGAAAGGCCAAGGACTCTGCATCTGCTTTAACTCGTTGGGAGCTGCGCGCGGGATCTTGGAAAACCTCTGATACTTATCGCATTTTCGCACAAACTCCATTATGTCTTTGTTCATAGTTGGCCAGAAATAACCCTGCCTCAGAATCCTTTTCGACAAGCTCTGCCCCCCCAGCGTGATCCCCACAGAAGCCTTCATGTACTTCCCTCATTAGTTCTTTAGCCTTTTCTGGTGTAATACATCTGAGCAGTGGCATGGAGTATCCTCTTCGGAAAAGAACACCATCGACTAGTATATACTTAGCAGCCTGTCTTTGAAGAGTTCTAGCTTTGTTTCTATCTGCTGGTAGTACACCATTCGTGAGATACTCCAAGTACGGTGTCATCCTTGTATCTTCTACTCGAATTTCCATACTGGTTTCGTCTGCTCGTATGCTCGGCTCGCATAACCTTTCTACTGGCACTATATTTAAAGTGTCAGCGTCTTTCACACTTGCGAGTTTGGCTAAGGCATCTGCGTTTGAATTCTAATCTCGGGGAATTTGCTGGATGGTATACTTCTCGAATTGCACCAACAAATCTTTAGTTTTGTTTAAGTAGGCCACCATTTTGAGGCCCCGTGCTTAATACTCCCCTAAGACCTGATTCACTACCAGCTGTGAATCACTGTAAATATCAAGCACTTTTATACTCATGTCTTTGGATAACCTTAGCCCTGCGAGGAGTGCTTCATATTCGACATCATTGTTTGATGTGGTGAAATCAAACCTAATAGCGTAGTGAAATCGATGCCCTTCTGGCGTTATCAATATCACTCCTGCTCCTGCATGAGATTCGTTGGACGATCCGTCCGTGAATAACTTCCACGAAGGAGCTTCGACTTGGGGCTCAGGCGCACTAGGTTTTTCGCACTGCTCGTCATCTGGGAGCTCAGTGAATTCAGCGATAAGATCAGCCAAGACTTTTCCTTTTACTGCTGCTCGCAGTGAATATGTGATATCGAACTGCCCGAGTTCGACCGCCCATTTTAATAAGCGCCCAGCCGCCTCTGGCTTTTGCAGCACTTGCCGTAGGGGATGGTCAGTTAAGACTGTGATGGGATGGGCTTGGAAGTAAGGACGTAACTTCCTTGAGGCCAAGATTAAGCAATAGGCTAATCTTTCGATTGGAGGGTACCTTAACTCGGCCCCGATTAACCTCTTGCTTACAAAGTAAACCGCCTTTTGTACGCCTTCTTCTTCTCGTACTAGTACCGCACTAGCAGAAAATTCGGTGATCGCCAGGTAAATGAACAAAGTTTCTCCATCTATGGGTTTTGATAAAACAGGAGGCTGTGCCATGTGGGCCTTTAAGGCCTGGAAAGCCTGTTCGCAGTCTTCGGCCCATTCGAAGTTCTTGTTGCCTCTAAGTAGATTAAAGAAAGGGACGCATTTATCCATCGACTTGGAAATGAATCTACTTAGTGCGGCAATTCTTCCAGTTAAACTTTGCACATCTTTGATTTTCACCGGCGATTTCATGTCGATCAGGGCTTTGATCTTGTCGGGGTTGGCCTCGATTCCTCTTGAATTAACAATGAACCCCAAAAATTTCCCTGATCCTACCCCGAAGGAACATTTGAGAGGATTTAACTTCATCTGATATTTGTTCAGAACGTTGAAACACTCTTGTATAACCTTTACATGTCCTTCTGCCTTCTTTGACTTTACCAGCATGTCATCCACGTACACCTCCATGTTTACTCCGATTAACTCCTTAAACATGTGGTTAACCAATCGCTGATAAGTCGCACCAGCGTTTTTCAGTCCGAAGGTCATTACTTTATAACAGTATAATCCTTTATCGGTCCGAAAGCTAGTATGATCCTCGTCAGGGGGATGCATACTGATCTGATTGTATCCTGAGTATGCATCCATAAAAGAGAGGATCTCATGCCCTGCAGTTGCATCGACCAGCTGGTCGATCCTTGGGAGTGGGAAGCAATCTTTTGGGCAGGCTTTATTAAGGTCTGTGAAATCCACACAGGTTCGCCATTTTCCGTTAGGCTTGGGAACCAGTACTGGATTAGAGACCCGTGATGGATAAAACGCCACCTTGATGAACCCATTCTCCTTCAGTTTTTCAACTTCATCTTTTAAGGCTTTTGATCTATCCTTATCGAGCAGCCTTCTTTTCTGTTGCACGGGTGGAAAACTCTTGTCAACGTTCAGGACATGGCTGATAACTGCAGGGTCTATTCCAGCCATGTCTTTTTGTGACCAGGCAAAAACTTCCTGGTTCTTTCGCAAAAATTCCACCAGTGCATGCTTCGTTGTTGCTTCTAAATTTTTCCCGACCTTTACAACTCTAGTCGGGTCTTTTTCGTCAAGTTGGACCTCTTCCAGGTCCTCGACGGGTCCAACATCTTCCTCAAAATCCCCAAAGCGAGGATCTAAATCCCTATCCTCACTTAGGGCAACACCCTATTTGGTGACTCCATCACCGGATTGGGCTTGTGTATCAATAGCCATCTGCAACCTATCTAGGGGAATGCTCTTCGACGTTCCCTTCTTCGCCTTTGTGACTGAGGCGTTGTAGCACTCCCTTGCTTCCCTCTGATTTCCCAACACGCGTCCTACCCCTGTGTCTGTCGGGAATTTCATGGCCAAGTGCCATACTGAGGTGAGGGCCCGAAGGTCAACCAGTATGGGCCTTCCAATGACAGCATTGTACACCGAAGGACAATCGACTACTATGAAAGTAACGAGTAATGTCCTGGTAGCAGGCGTTATACCTGCTGTTACTGGAAGTCTGATTGACCCTGCTGGGGCGAGTCCCTCACCGGAGAAGCTGTAAATCATTTTGTTGCAGGGCTCCAAGTCCTTGACGAACAACTTCATGCGTTCCAGCGAAGATTTGTACAGGATGTTCACTGAACTTCCTGTATCAATTAGTACTCTCTTCACCATCATGTTGGCGATTTGAACGTCCACGACCAGCGGATCGGAATGTGGGAACCGAACATGCTGGGCGGCGCTATCAGAGAAGGCTATTTCACCATCCTTTGATCGAGCCTTCTTTGATGCCCTGTCCTCCACAGTCATCATCTCGATGTCCTGGTCGTGACGTAGGGTCCGAGCATATTGTTCCCTTGCCTTTCCACTGCTTCCCGCGAGGTGCGGGCCTCCACATATGGTGAGTAAAGTACCAGCTACGGGGGCAGGCTGCAAAGGTGGCGAGTATTGGCGTGCGGGCGCCTGCTCGTTGGGAATTTCCCAAGGCCCGTACGTATCTTTGCAAGTGTCCTTGTCTGATAAGGAACTCGATTTCATCTTTCAGCCGGTTGCATTCATTTGTATCATGTTCGTAGTCGTTATGATAACGACAGAACTTAGTAGTATCTCTCTTCGAAATATCTTTTCGAATGGGAGTGGGTTTTTTATAAGGCACACTAGAACTCGTGGCCTGATACACCTCTCCCCGAGACTCAATAAGGGCAGTGTAATTAGTGAACCGCGGTTCATAACGATTGCCCTTTGCCGTTGCCGTTGGGTTTTGACCCATTGGCGGCTTTGGCGGGATCGGTAGTCCCCTTATCCTTGTCTGGGGGGTTTTTCCTTCACTGGCGATGGCATCTTCGAGCTTGATGTACTGATCAGCTCTATTTAAAAATTCTTGAGTAGTCTTAACACCATGCTTTCTGAGGCTACTCCACAAAGGCGTGCGGCGCCTAACTCCCGCAGTTAAGGCCATCATCTTGCCCTCATCACCAACTGTTTTGGCTCTAGCCACTGCTCGCATGAAGCGCTGGACGTAATCCTTCAGTGGCTCTCCTTCTTGCTGGTGTATCTCGACCAGCTGATTCGCCTTAGTTGGGTGCACACGACCCGTATAGAATTGTCCATAAAATTCTTTTACAAACATCTCCCAAGAAACAATACTTGTAGGAGGGAATTTGAAAAACCACTCCTGTGCAGCATTAGAAAGTGTTGCAGGAAAGATTCTGCACCGAGCGTCTTCAGACACTTTCTGAATGTCCATTTGTATCTCAAACTTGTTGATGTGAGATACCGGGTCACCATACCCGTCAAAGTTTGGAAGCGTGGGCATCTTAAACTTGTTGGGAGTTTCTTCCACGACTATCCTCTGAATGAAAGGAGTGCCCCTTCTCCTGTCGTACTCGATATGAGACATTCTTCCCCTGACCAGCCGTTGTACTGCCTGGTTCAGGGCATCTATTTGGGCTTGCACGGCTTCGGGAATCGCCGAGGCCTCTGGTGTTGGGGGAACGTACTCGTCATGCCGTTCCCGGTGATCGTTGAGTACGTCTCTTAAATCCTCGTCTCTTCGCTGCTGCTCGCTTGCTCCGAGCCGGTTGAAGACGTTATTTTGCCTGGGTTGCCCCCCAGCGTCACGTCTCTCGGGTTGGTCTTCCCTAGGTGGCGGGCTTCTGGCCCCACCTCTCTCTCCATTTCTTCGACCGAAATTTCCTCTGCCTGAGTCGGCCTCATTGTAGCCATGGCCATCTCTGAACCTCGACTGGCTATGGTGGGAATGACTGTCCCCTCGGGTTGGAACTTCCCGAGCGTTAAAGGGTGGCCTGCGTTGGTCCGTAGGTCCCCGTGCATTATCATGCCATGGGGGGCCCTGGACCGCAGAGCTTATCTCTAAGTTCCTTCTGTTGCCAGAAGGACGCTGCCCTCTGCTCGGGGGGTTTGGCTCTTCGCCCCTATGGCGTCTAGGACTGCGGGGCTGCTGCCCAGCCCTATTCTGCCTTGGCTACGGGGGAATGTCACGACCAGCCTGGGATGGAGGCTGCGTTTCAGGATCCCTTGGTGGGACATCCTCCTGAGGCATTGGCGGCGGCTCGGGCCTCTGGGGGCTCGAGGGCTGGATCGGCGGGCTAGGATTAGGACCCCTTTGGGGTGGCCCATTTGAAGGTTGATCAGGCTGTGAGGCAGGTACAGCCTGATTCCTAGCCAACTGTAGGGCTGCCTCAAGGGCTGCCATGGCCTCCCTCTGACGAGGGTCCATCTCTGCCTGTCTTTCACTCAATTCCTGGCGCTGTCACTCAATTTCTTGTTGCTGCCGCGCCATAACTTCAGCAGCACTTTCTTGGCTAGCCCTCATATTGGCCAATTCATCCTGCAATACCTCCAGGGTATTCCTCAATGTCTCAGAATCCAGCTCTTCCTCATCAAATTCCAAATGTGGCTCATCTTTGGTCACGTTTGGAGGGGGAGGCGTTTGAGATGGTGCACAGCCAGTCGCCTGCCCAGTCTTCTTTGTTGTTTTCGCCATTTATGCTTCAACAATATCGTATCAATCTCTCATTGAAAACACCAGAATGTTGACCCTAATTTTAGTCAACTGACACAGATTCAAAATGCTTGATGTGGACAGATACGTTGAAATGAATATAATGACAAAAACAGTAAATCACACAAGAATTTATAATGGTTCGGCTCCAGAAACTGGTAATAACCTACGTCCACTTGAGCTATTATTGATATTAGATCTCAAAGGAGTGATCAAAAAACTAGGGTTCTATGAGTTTCACAAACATCTGAAGAATAAACAATATACCGTAACGTAATAGCTCTAGTTCTCTCGTAAATCTATAATCTCAAGTAATAAAAAAGCCAAAAGTCCCCTCCTTGAACTATCTTTCACTATTTATAGGCTCAAGGAGGATTACATTAATTTGTTACAGATATTCTCTCCTAATTAATTGGATAATAAGGAATTATTGGAGACAATCTCGGGATTGACTATGATCTTTACAAAATCATCTTGGAATATGCGGAGTGTACGACCATGTTGGTCGTAAGTAAAAATCAACCGCCACGCTTGTTATGTCTAACTGGTCGATACTCTAACAAAATTTTGCCATGTGTCAGCCACGTGTTCAGAAATCACCTGCCACGTCATCCGTGCCTATATTTTGGATAACAGATTATTACTCTGTCATCATAGCCTGATTGCCGAGTCTTTGATTGCAGATTGACTTGGATAATTATGCGTCCAAGAAAATCCACGCTACTAGCTGGCAGGTCTGGGGCTAGAGATGATGATTAGGGCCAGACCCCTCCGCCAGTCCTTGAGAACTGGCAGCAGCTTATGGCGAACATGTAGGCTCAACTTCAGAGCCAAGATGAACAGATCCAAATTCTGCGGCAGCAAGCTTCGTCTGGGAGTGTTGCCCCTATTGTGCCACCTGCAGTGGTACCTGTTGTGCAGCCAATTGAGGTTGGGAATAAATGGGAACCGTTGTATGAGCGGTTCAGGAAGCAACAACCCCCGATCTTTGAGGGAGGACCTGATCCACTGAAGGCTGAACAGTGGATGACTATGATTACTACCATTCTTGATTTTATGAGGGTGGAAGGACATGACAGAGTGGCCTGTGCCACTTATATGCTGAGGGAGGATGCCCGAATCTGGTGGGAGGTGGCATCACAGACCAGAGATGTTACTGCATTGACTTCGGAAGGATTCAAGGATCTATTCAGTCAGAAGTATTATAATGTTGCCATCAGGGCAGCGAAAGTAAATGAGTTCGTGGGGCTGGTTCAGGGCAGTATGACAGTTACAGAATATGCCTTGAAGTTTGACAGACTTGCGAACTTTGCACCAGATCTTGTGCCTACTGATGCAGCTAGGTAGGACAGATTTATCAGAGGGCTGAATGCTATGATAGCCCGAGATGTGAGAATTACCACAGTCCATGGAGGGATAACGTATGCCTAGGCTGTGGAGAAGGCTCTTACCGCTGAGGAACCGGAAAACAAGTTATGGAGAGAGAGTGCAGTAAGGAGGGAGGGCCGCAGGGCGATGCCTCCATATTTTGGTTTAGTTAGGAATGGAGGCCCCGGTGATTTGAAGAGGAAGACCCCTGAGGCTTCGATCGCTCTTGGTCTTGATAAAAGAGTTCGGGGTACTCAGGGTGGCCGTCAGGGAGGCGGTGATTCATGGAGTACCTATCCGGAGTGCACAAGGTGCAGGAGACGCCATCCGGGCGAGTGCCGGGCTAAGGCCTGTTATTTGTGCGGGGTTGTGGGACACCTCACGAAAGATTGCCCGACAGTGAAGAAGGGAGATACTGGGAAGGTGGACAGCTTGACTCCAGCTCGAGTGTTCACCCTGACACAGGCAGAGGCCGAGGCTAGTCCCTCGGTGGTGACAGGTCAGCTTTCTAGTGCTGGCACTCCTTTTACTGTATTGATTGACTCTGGTGCTACGCATTCGTTTGTATATGATAAGGTGATTGATAGATTGTGTAGACCTATTGAGTATAGTACTTCAGGGTTTGGGACTATTTTGCCTACAGGAGAACTGGTAGTATCTAGGAGGTGGATTAGAGCACTGCCAGTGATAGTTGACGGTAGGGAGTTGTCAGTAGATTTGATTGAGTTGAGTATGGAGGATTTCGATATGATTCTAGGTATGGATTGGTTGGTTAGGTATGGAGCTACCATTGACTGCAGGAAGAAGATGGTAACCTTCGAGCCAGAGGGCGAGGATCCCTTTGTCTTTGTGGGTGCAGGGCATGGACCCCGTGTACCCAGGATATTGGCGTTGAGAGCCAGAGACTTGTTAAAGGGTGGATGTATAGGCTTCCTGGCTAGTGTGGTGGATACCACCAGAGTTTCGCCAGTAGGACCGGAGGAGACCAGATTGGTTTGCGAGTTCTTGGATGTGTTTCCTGAGGATTTGCCTAGATTGCCACCGAGTAGAGAGATTCAGTTTGTCATTGAGTTGGCACCGGGGACAGAGCCAGTGTCGAGGGTACCATGTAGGATGGCACCGGCGAAACTGAAAGAATTGAAGATATAGCTGCAGGAGCTTCTGGATTTGGGGTTCATCAGACCTAGTTACTCGCCATAGGGTGCTCCAGTTTTGTTTGTGAAGAAGAAGGACGAGACTTTGAGGATGTGCATAGACTACCGGGAATTGAACAAGTTGACTATCAAGAATAAGTATCCCTTACCAAGGATTGATGACTTGTTCGACTAGCTGCAGGGTAAGACGGTGTTCTCAAAGATTGATCTTCGATCTGGTTATCACCAGCTGAGGATCAAGGATGAGGACATACCTAAGACAGCCTTCCGAACGCGGTATAGGCACTATGAGTTCTTGGTCATGTCTTTTGGTTTGACCAATGCCCCAGCAGCCTTTATGGATCTAATGAACATGGTGTTCAAGGATTTTCTAGAATAGTTTGTTATTGTCTTCATCGATGACATCTTGGTGTATTCCAGTTCAGAGACAGAGCACGAGCTTCATCTTCGATAAGTTCTTCAGAGATTGAGGGAGCATCAGTTGTACGACTCTTTAATTAAATAATCTTAATTTATTAATCTCGTGATTACTCCACGATAAATATGAGACTGCACTCTTGTAATTATAGACATTTTATTTATCGAGTACTTTATAATAATACAGCGTCCATTGATATAATCATTACATACAAATTAACCCTCTAATAATGGTTCATAATTAATCAGGAATAAAATTACCGTTTTACCCTTTTAATTATATCTTGTTTCCTTAAGTACCATTGACTTTACTAGTGAAGGTTAATTCATAACTAAATTATGAATTTGAGCTCAATAACCTTTTTAGTCCCAAAAGTCAACCCTTAAGAGAATAATTCTTCAATCTCTTACGAGAATGTATAGATTCCATATCTGTATACTATGTCCCCAACCATTAAAATTAATGAGTTCTCAAAACAAAAGTTTCTAGCTTGATCATTCTGACAGACCCTAACATGTGTATCAAAGAACTCATATAACATAAAAAGGAGTTCATAGTAACTTCAGGATTAATATCTATTTGTATATGATCATCAGATGATATATGTAATAAATACTTCGAAACGGTATTTAACTAAGTATTAATAAACATATCTGGTCCAGTTCTATATATTCTCTAATATATAAAGTACCTCAACTAAAGTGTCTTACTACACTAGTAATACGGATCTAGATCACATGTATTCATAATATTAGTAAACCGTACTTGCAGTAATTAATCTAAAGATTCCATAACTTTATTTTACTGCAAACTATTCAAGTTCATTTATCTTAAACACATACGTGGTTGAGATCACATATATGAACTTAGGAATTTTTCTGATATTTACTTAATATTATCACAGAATAATATAGTCCATAAAATATATGCATAACAAATATAATTTATTTATTTATTTATTTCTTAAAACAATGTCTACTACATATGCTTTCAGGGCACAATTCCCAACAGTTCCCTGGACAGCCATGACATTGCGATGCTTAGTGGGCTACGCCGCGGCCCGTGTCTAGGAAATTTAAGGTCAAGGCTCTTTGATTTCAGGAGGGTCGTGGCGCTTGTGAGGGGCGTTGTGACTCAAATTAAGGATTTTAGCCAAATAGGGTTTTTGATTACAGGAACTCAACCTAAATGCTCGGGAAGAATTCTACTACCAGGTTTAGTAGATTTCAAGGACCCGAAGGCTAGGAAACAGTCTTGAAGCTTTTAAATTGTTTAGTTCTTGATGGATATCTATTATTATGTTGTGACTACGGGTACCGCAAGGCTCGGGAAGGAAAGGATCGTGCTCGATGTTGCCTTACCCTATCACAGAGGACTCGAGGTAAGAAAATCATTTCTTACACCCAATGTAGGGCGTGCGCCCCAATCATAGGGCACTGGAGGGAGTGTGCCATGATACCATTATAGTTGAATGTCTGTTGTCTTGAATTTATGATAATATACTTATATGTACTTGTTATCCAGATTTCCGGATAGCGTTTAGATTGATGACCTCGGGGAAGCAGAATTATCGATGTCTTTCACGGTAGGTGACCAGAGCTCGCGGATGAACAGAAAGGCTTCGCCTCTCCCGTTTAGTGTCCGGATTACTCTTCCAAGGAAACACAATACGGAAACTCGTCAACTCTCCCGGACTCCCGAAGGGGTATCCTTCGGGGAAGCTCCTTCCAGGAGAAGCTCTTCGAGTGGTCTCCGCGGAAGCAGTTCCGTGCCTCGCACGGAACAAAGCCAAACGGTCGAGTCCTAGAGGAGGCATATTTGGAATGATATCCGCCTGACACAGGATCCCGCCTGACACGCCCGTCAGGTCAAAGCCGCACACATCCCAGCACGCCTAAGGGTACCTTTTCGCCTACTGTTCCGCTGACAACTTGGAAAAGACGGCTGCCTTTGTGTGTTCCCCATACTTTCACGTAAATATACCCACATAGAGTCTTGTAGCCATGCTACTACAGTAATTGTATCCCTATTTATGGCTGGTGTAATTAAGACTCATGTACGTAGAGAAAAACCCTAATCCAAAACCCTAGCTATAAAGACCCCTTCATTTTACAAGAAGGGGGACGGAAAAATCATATAGCAAAAACTCTACTAAAATCTCTCTAGCTTCATCTTCTTCAAGAGAACCCGAGAGAAACACTGTGAGTGTGTGAAGTTCCTGTGCACCAGCCATCTTACTGTAACCTTTCCCAAGTATAATAACATCGACTCGTGGACTAGGGCTTGTTAACGCCTGAACCACGTAAAAACACTGTTTGTTTAGTTATATTTCAGCATTTCTACAGCTCTTATCTTTTTATTATTCTGTTAGTTATTCATTTCCGAAAAACTCGGTAAACATTTTGGTGCTTTCATTGAGAGCTGTAGGAAGTTGTTAGTCAGCTCTTTTTCTGTGTACGTTTTTTGTATTCACTTCGTGCTAAAGAGATGGCGACTACGAGAAAATCCGTTGTTGACAAAAATGCTACGGTCAACCCCGATACCGTGATGGAAGATGTGGTGCAAAGCGAACCCTTAGACTACCAAGGTGAAGACCCGACATCCCGCCAGGATCGGGTCAGTACCGAAGATACAACATACTTAGAAGACGAAGAAGAGTATGTCCAAGACGGTTATTACAAGGACGGCTGCTACTATGAGAAGGACCCAGAACTGGTCCAAGTAGCCGAAGAACTGGTGGCCACTAAGGCCAAGCTTGCTGAGCAGGAGCGCGTCTCCGAAAGAATGCAACGCATGATGGAACGCCTCCAAAGTAAGTTCGGAGATCTAGGCGACTCGGACGAGGATGCCTCTGTTCTAGGTGGTACTGATGCCCCCATGCCGGATCCAGCCACTGCTGGACCATCCAAAGCCGCCCCTAACAAGGGCAAAGAAAAAGTTGGAGAGCCTGTGCGCGCTGACGCCCCTGCACCTCCTAAAGGCGTGAATCACCAGGCCGACTGCCCCCCCCGCGCGCAGAAGGTCTCTGGCGCTCCTAAGCCCAGACGTCCTTCAGCCCCAAGGGGGCACTCTGTGCCTAAAGGGCCCGGTGCTAAGGCACCCAGGCCTAGGGGAAGGAACAACCGCCCCAGTGATTCCATCAATCAGGACGGTCGGGCTGCGAACTCGCACTCCGAAGATAGCTGGTCCATGGTGGACCTAAGAAGAAGATTGGAGGCCAAGTATGAAAAGGCCAAAGGAGGAAAGGCCCGGCCTCGCGGAGATGACCTCTGAAATCATATTAATGACAAGCTCCGGGGACGTGACCTCCCGGAAAGTGATACGAAGAGGCTCGAGGAACAGATTGCTGCCTTGACCAAGCTGGTCCGGAAGCAAAGTGGGGCCCTGTCAGACTCTGAGGAGGAAAACCCGGAACCATGTATTAGGAGGATCGCGGAAACGTCCCTCCCGGATAACTTCAAAATGCCTCACATAGAATTATATGATGGGAGGACAGACCCGCGTACCCACCTAGCTAAATACAATAAAATGATGCAAGTGGCGCGTGTCAGTGAGGACGCCAAATGCATGTGCTTCTCACTCACCCTTACCAAGTCCGCGGAGGACTGGTGGAAAAGATTAGCTCCCGGATCAATCCACAGTTGGAAGGAGCTACAGTCCGCGTTTAGGAGGCAGTTTATTGCTGCCCGCGACCACGACATGGAGGTTGGTTCCTTAACCAACATCAAGCAGCAACCCACTGAGAACCTCAAAGCTTTCATTCAGAGAATGATGGAAGCTGCTGCGAAAACCAAGGTCAGCGATGACATGAAGCTGATCGCCCTTCAATCGGGCCTTACTGTCGGCTCCCTGCTATGGGGGGAAATGCAAAGGAGACGGGCAGAAACGCTGTCCGAATTCATGTCAAAAGCTCAGGGAATCATCAACCTTGAGGATGCCTACCAGCAGGCCTTTGGAGTTCCCCCGGCTCCAACGCCTTTCGTGACTGCGCCGAGCTTTGCTTCGCAAGCTCCCGCACCAGCCCTCACGCTCCCAGGAGCCCGATTCACTCCAAGTGTGTATGGGCCTTCCGCGTCTGCTCAGACGCCGAGTCAAACCCATTTCTCTGGGTACAGAGCAGTACAAACCGGATGTAGTATCGCTCCTGGCATGCCGCAGCCGCAAGCGGAAGCCCCAGAACGAAATTTGAGCCAATCGCGGAGTAAACAAAGCGGAAGAAACTCCAACCGGGGAGATCATTCAAAGAAACCCCGGAAGGACTATGAGCCCAAGTTCACGGAATATACCAGTTTGATAGACTCGCGAGAGAATGTCTATCGGGCGACCTGTAATATGGTCAACTACAGGAAGCCCCCGAAAGTGTCTCGCGGAGGAAGGCGTCCGCGAGACTCCAATAAGAGGTGTGAGTTCCACGGAGACGTGGGGCACACCACGAACGAGTGCCTTCAGCTGAAGGATGAGATCGAGTCCCTGGCAAGAGCGGGACACCTCGGTCAGTGGGTGAGGATACCCATTATCTATCCCGGACAGGGGATAGTTCACGGAGCTGCATATTCCCCGGGACAGAGGGGGGCCGCTAGCGCTCCTGGAGCCGGTCATCCCCAAGCTCCCGGGTCTCAGTTCCCCGCACTTCCTGCTCCACCCGCTCCGGCGCCCATTGCCTTGTTGGCTCCAGGACCTGGCAACCCATATCCGCCCGGCCTTGCTCCGCCACCCGTTGACGGACACGTCGCCACCATTTCCGGAGGACCACACCTTGCCGGAAGCACCCGCAACTCCCAGAAGAGGTACTTGAGGGAGTTAGAGCACGCCGAGGAGATGTGCGCCTTGGTTCAATCACCTGCTCAACGTCCCCGAATGATGGATCTTCCCATCACCTTCATGGAGGACGATGCTCGACATGTGCACTTCCCCCACAACGATCCCCTCGTGGTGGAAGCCCAGATTGCCAATAAGAAGGTCTCACGGATCTTGGTCGATAACGGAAGCTCCGTGAACATCCTCTTCAAAGCGGCCTTCCACGCGATCGGATTGACCGAGACAGACCTGGCCCCATGCCCCATCCAGCTTCAAGGTTTCAATGGGGACGCACTCATGCCATTAGGGAAAATTCAACTGCCAGTCACCCTCAGAGGAGAAAGCGACGCTTGTGCCTTCAAGCATAGCACATTCGTGGTGGTCGACTGCCCCACGGCGTACAATGCCATCTTAGGCCGACCGGTCCTGATCGATTGTGGGGCCATAACCTCGATACGCCACTTATGTTTGAAGTTTCCATGCGACGATGGGCGTATTGGCACCCTCCGAGGAGACCAAAGAAGTGCACGGAGCTGTTATAACGTCTCCGTCCGATCTGTCTACACGGTCCAAGAGACGTTTGCTGCCATTCCTTTGGCGGAAGAATTGCCAGAAACTGGGGGTGCTCAGGAGGCATACTTTGACGAACTCGACCCAAGAGTGGGAATCGAGAAAGCAATAGAGCCGATGGAGGAAGTCGAAGAGGTGATCCTCAACCCAGGAGAACCCACCAAGGTCATTCAGGTGGGGAAAAACCTGCCGTCGGCCGTTCGAGATAAGATCGTAGCCACTGTGAAGGATAATCAGGATATCCTGGCGTGGTGCCACGCTGATATGACAGGGATTAATCCCAGTGTTGCGTGCCACGCACTCAACATAGACCCATCTGCAACTCCAATTCGCCAAAAGAGGAGGCCGCTGGACCCAGTGAGAGCCGAAGCCGTCAAAGCTGAAGTGGACAAATTGATGTCCATAGGATTTCTCCAGGAGTCGCACTATCCCGTGTGGTTGGCCAACCCAGTTCTGGTCCCGAAACCCGATGGGTCCTGGAGAATGTGCATTGACTTCACGGACCTAAACAAGGCCTGCCCGAAAGATTGTTTCCCTCTCCCGCGAATCGATCAGATGGTAGACGCTACTTCCGGGTACGAACTCTTATCCTTCATGGATGCGTACTCCGGATACAACCAGATCAAGATGCATGTCGCGGACCAGGAACACACCAGCTTCCTCACGGACAAGGGTGTCTACTGTTACGTGGTCATGCCTTTCGGTTTGAAGAATGCTGGGGCGACGTACCAGCGTCTGGTAAACAGAATGTTCAAGGACCAACTGGGGAGGAACATGGAGGTGTACGTGGACGACATGTTGGTAAAGTCCAAGACCTTCGGGGACCACAGTGATGACCTTGAGGAAGCTTTCGCCGTGATCCGAAAGTACGGGATGAAACTAAATCCAAAGAAATGTACTTTCGGGGTCTCGTCTGGGAAGTTCCTCGGTTTCATTGTCAGCTCCCGCGGAGTGGAAGCCAACCCTGAGAAGATAAAGGCGTTCATAGATATGCCTTCCCCCCGGAAACATAAGGATGTCCAGAGCGTTACCGGAAGGATAGCTGCTCTTAGCCGCTTCGTATCCAAGGCCACTGACAAGTGTATCCCCTTCTTCAATGTGTTGCGAGGAAACAAGAAGTTCGAGTGGACCCCCGAATGCGAAGCAGCCTTCCAACACCTCAAAGAACATTGAACCCGAGCTCCCATTCTGTCCAAACCTGTTGAAGGAGAGGCGTTGTTCTTATACTTAGCTGTGACTGAGCACGCAGTAAGTGCCGCTCTCGTCCGGGAAGATGGCCGTATCCAGCTCCCTGTGTATTACGTAAGCAAGAGGTTATTGGACGCCGAGTCCAGATATTCGATGATCGAGAAACTCTCCCTCTGCTTGCTGATCGCTTCACGGAAGCTGAGGCCATATTTCCAGGCGCACACCATCAAAGTACTCACCAACCACCCTCTCCGACAGGTCCTGCAGAAGCCCGAGTCGTCTGGCAGATTGCTTAAGTGGGCCATGGAACTGAGCCAGTTCGACGTCCACTACCAACCACGTGTTTCCATAAAAGGTCAAGCTCTCGCGGACTTTATTGTGGAATGCTCGGGAATGAATGACCTCCCGGAAGATCCTATCCCGGAACTTCCCACCTGGAAGGTCTATGTAGACGGAGCCTCAAATGAAAAAGGAGCTGGAGCGGGGGTCATCCTAATATCTCCCCAAGGGCATCAGCTCCAGAGCGCCATCCGTTTCGCGTTCCCAGCATCCAACAACGAGGCAGAACACGAAGCCATGTTAGCTGGGTTACGACTGGCCAGAGAAGTCGGAGCCCAAAAGATCGAAGTATACAGCGACTCCCTACTTGTGGTAAACCAAATATCCGGGGAATACCAGACGAAAGGCGAAAGGATGGCTGCCTACGTGTCTCTCTCACGCGACCTACTGCAGCATTTCAAAGGCTACCAAATCCGCCAGGTCCCCCGGGACCAGAACTCACTCGCGGACACGCTGGCCAAGCTTGCAACGGACCCGGAGATTGAACAGTATGGCTTAGTCCCCATCGGGCACTTTGAAGCCCCCAGTACTGAGACACGAAGGATAAACGCCATCATCAACCATTCCCACTCCTGGATAGGACCCATCCTCAGATTTCTCACCACCGGAGAGCTCCCCACTGATAAAGCTGACGCAAGGAAGCTCCAATATCAAGCTCCCCGATACGTGGTTATGGATGGAAAGCTTTACCGCAGGGGGTTGTCCATACCCTTCCTTAGGTGTGTTGCCGGAACCGAAGTCAGCACCATCATCCATGAGATTCACGGAGGCTTCTGTGGCGATCATACCTCCGGGCTGAGCCTCTCCAAAAAGATCCTTCGACAAGGATACTTCTGGCCCACCATGAAGAAGGATTGTGTGGATTATGTCAGGAAGTGTGAGTAGTGCCAGAGGTACGCCAAGGTTCCGCGAGCGCCGCCTACGGAAATTACCCTAATGACCAGCCCCTGGCCGTTCGTCGTTTGGGGCATTGACCTAGTAGGTTCCCTCCCCACTGGAAAGGGTGGAGTGAAGTATGCCATAGTCGCGGTAGACTACTTCACCAAATGGGCTGAAGTTGAACCTATGAACACGGTCACATCTAAAAAAGCACTGGATTTTGTCATCAGGAACATAGTGTGTCGTTTTGGGCTTCCACGGAAAATTGTGTTCGACAACGGAAAGCAGTTTGACAGTGAACACTTCACGAACTTCTGTGCTTCGCATGGAATTATCAAAAGCTTTTCCGCAGTCGCCAGACCCCAGGCTAATGGGCAAGTGGAAGCTGTAAACAAAATATTAAAGACCAAGTTGAAGAAAAAACTCCAAGCCTGCAAGGCTCACTGGCCGGAAGAACTTCCGCGAGTACTTTGGGCCTATCGCACAACAGAGAGAACTTCGACGGGGCACACGCCTTATTCCATGACCTTCGGTTGCGAGGCCGTCATCCCAGTAGAAGCTATGATCCCCTCTCACAGGCAAGACACCTACGATCCTACCCGGAACCATGCCCTCCTCCAGGAGTCCTTGGACATGATCGAAGAGCTCCGGGAGCAGTCGCAGGTCCAACTAAAAATGTACCAAGGCAAGATAGCCCGACACTTTAACATGAGAGTCCAGAGCCGTACATTCGAAGTTGAGGATCTTGTCCTACGGAGAGTATTTCCTGCTACGCAGGATCCGGGAGTAGGAGTCCTCGGACCCAACTGGGAAGGCCCCTCCGAAGTCCAAGAAAAAGTGGGCCATGGGACGTATCACTTAAAGAGACTCGACGGATCTAAAGTCCCACGCGCCTGGAACGCGGAGCACCTCCGCCGTTACTACCAGTAGGCCCCGAACCATCCAGTCGGAAGTCCTTGGTGAAAATAGCAAAAGTGAAAAATGTGGAAATAATCCTCCCTGTTGTAAAACTCACGCCTAGCAGGCTAATTTAATGAAACACGGAGAGATTCACTCCGCTTTTACTGCACTTTTTATCCCTGTGTTCAAAGCTGCATTTTAACAAGTGACCACGCGGTCCGGAGACGTCCGAACCCCACGCTCACTTCGGGGGTATACATGGCTAAGGCATAGCCATACGCCCCTTGAACAAAACATACACAGAACACCACTTATGTGCTAGCATTGTGTTTGAAATTTTTAAATTGTTTGAAATGTTTAAGTTGTTAAGCTTAGGTTTATTTTGTTGCCATGAACATGCTTGCATTACGTGTCATATGTGCATTATGTGCTTATGTGAAAATTGCCATGGAAATGCCTGCCATTATGTATCATGAGAATTATCTCCTGTGTAGCCCAGCGATGGACGGGACTGGGGGTTGAGGCACGTTCATAGAGCTACACCAAAACACCCCCAACTCCCTGACAAGTCCTTTGCAGAATTCTCCGCAATCGTTGTAGATCTTTGCTTCGCAAACTCCAGCTCCGGGTCTCAGAAGGCAAAAGATGGAAAAATCCGCGAGCGCTGTAGAGCTTTGCTTCGCAAGCTCCAGCTCCGGGTCCCGCAAGGCGAAAGATGGCAAGATCCGCGAGCGCTGTAGAGCTTTGCTTCGCAAGCTCCAGCTCCAGATCCCGCAAGGCGAAAGATGGCAAGATCCGCGAGCGCTGTAGAGCTTTGCTTCGCAAGCTCCAGCTCCGGGTCCCGCAAGGCGAAAGATGGCAAGATTCGCGAGCGCTGTAGAGCTTAGCTTCGCAAGCTCCAGCCCCGGGTCCCGCAAGACGAAAGATGGCTAGACCCGTGATCGCTGTAAAGCTCTGCATCACAAGCTCCAGCTCCAGGTCCAGCGAGGCGAAAGATGGCAAGATCCGCGACCGTTGTAAGCCTTGCTTCGCAGGCTCCAACTCCGGATCTCACAAAATAATGCATGGCAAGCTCCATGGCCATTGCAAGTTTCAGCTCCAGAAGCAGACATGCTCGATCCCCCCACTCACAGCCGGCTTTGCTTCACAAAGCCCCTGCTCCAGGATCACACCTGGTGGGCGTGGCGATTTCCCCGACAACAATGAGCCTTGCCTCGCAGGGCTCCGTGCCAGGTCCCTGAAGTCAGCCACCATGAGGTTCGCAACAACAGTTAGTTTTGCTTCGCAAAGATCTAACCTTAAGTCTAGCGACGCTCACAAAAAGAACTCCCGTTCCAAACAATGGAACGACTCACCTTAGCAATCCCAGCGAACAGTATAAATACAAGTCCCGGGATTGGCTATTTGCCTCAGGAAAGCTAAAGTACGGCGAAAGGAGCCTGGTCGTTGGAACCAGGAAACCTTCGTAACCTAGAAACTACATGGGAAAAAGACATCATCCGTTAAAGCTTCAAGTGGGAAGTGCATAGGTTTTGGCCGTTGGAACCAAAACCCCATACGCCCCTACAACAGTTTCTACCGTATAAATGTCTACCCTAAGCACAAAGATAAATAAAGAACTCGGCAGAAAAGAAAGGAGAATGCTATGATTATGGCAAAAATGTCCGCAATGAAAAACTCAAAATGAAAAATAATTAAAGATAAAACCCCTTCAAGCATTGGGGGTAACTACAGCTTCCACGACCGCAGCATCGGGGGCATCGGTTTCAACTGAGGCTGGCGGAGTCGGCTCATTGGAAGGAGGAACTTGGTCATGAGAAGGTTCGGAGGTCCCCGCCTCTCCGGGATCTCCCGCCTCAGGAGCTTCAGCACGTTCGTCAATGTTGTAAGTTTGGACGTACGCCTCTGGGCCCTGATCCCACACGAGTAGCTTCTCCCTCATGGCTTCGGCATCATCTCCCAGATAGCCTAATACCTCCGGGTTCACTTTCCAGAGTTTATGCATGAGGACCACATGCGATATATTAATCGTCCTATTCAGTATCACCTCAGCATCCTCCTTCTCCTTCAAACGCTCCGCCTCGGAGGTTGCCAGCTGTGCTTCCGCGACAGTTAGTTGGGCCCTCAATTTTTCCATTTCGGCCTCGGAGGCATCCCGCTCCCCCTTAAGAGAATCAATCTCCTTGCGCTGCTCCCTATTTTGGTTCAGCACGGATTGTTTCTCGGTCACATGCCCCCTGGCAGTGAATTGCAAGGCCCCGATCTCTTTATCCTTCTCGGCGAGCCCCAACTGCAGCATAGACACGAGATCCCTGCTCCTCTTATGGAGTTGCTCCTCCTCGTGCAGCTTACTCTGAAGAGTGGAATATTCCTCTTGCCGCTTAAGGAGGAGATCGTTTTTTGATTGCAAGCGGGCTTCCAGGGTATCCTTCTCCACCTTGGCTTGGGACAGCTCTTCCCGGAGCTTGGAGTTTTCGGCCTTAATCCCATCCGACCGCTGTCTAAACTCATTCTCTGCCTTGGCCCGGTACTCTTGATATTTGGCAAGATATTTCTTCTCCGCCTCTTCTTCAGCCGTGCGCCGGGCCTGATCAATCTTCTCCGAAGCCCCCAAGGCCTGTTGGGTCAGTTTCTGTTTCTCCGCCTCCAAGACCTGGCGAGCCAGTTGGCTCTCC
This sequence comes from Humulus lupulus, assembly GCF_963169125.1. NCBI lineage: Eukaryota > Viridiplantae > Streptophyta > Magnoliopsida > Rosales > Cannabaceae > Humulus > Humulus lupulus. Next base: position 162,423,377 of record NC_084797.1, on the reverse strand, counting down.
TCCAGCTGAACCAGAGCTGCACCAACCTCCCGGAACGAGCGTTCCGCGATCATAGAGGCCTGCAAGGAAAGACAACAGAATGAGCTAAAGCCGGACCAAAAGACAGGTGATCCCAAAAAATAACAACAGACGGCTTACCCCGGACAGTTGCTGCTTCACAGCGTGTGTCAGCAACAGCGGATCCTTGCTGCTACTGATGGCCCATTTCTCAGAATTGAGCTCGCATAAGCTCAGGGCCATGTCCTCCATCATCTCAGCTCCGAATGGCGCCAATGCACGTCCGAGCCTAGGCACCAGCCTCTTCTCCAAGGCTGGACCATCCAGAACCGCTCCGGCCGGGTGAAGAGATCTCACCCCCTCGGCCAGCTCAGCTCTCTTCACGGCAGACAAGTTATCTGCCCTTCCCTGAGTAACAGCCTTCTCCGCCTCTAACCGCCTCTTCAAAAAACTATCGGCCCGTCTTACACCCTCCAGGAGGGCAGCGGGGAAACTGGTTGGCTTCCGTGGGAAGTGGAACTTCAGGCCAGGCACAGGAAGGTTGGTTGTCTGAGAAGAAGGAGACCCCGGAAGGGTGGACCCCCTTTGAGCTGGGGGAGGAGGCAGACGGGGTATTAAGGCCCCGGTCTGTTGCTTTTGCTGCTGCGGCATCAGAAGTAATTGCCCTTGTTGCTGCTGCTGGTTTGGATGTTGTGGTTGCTGCAGCTGTGACGTTGGTGATTGTCTCTGTTGTTCTTGTTGCTGCTGTTGTTGTAGTTGTGCTTGCTGTCGTTGCTGTTGTTGTTGCCTTCGACCAGGAGAAGAGTGTCTAAGGCGTTTCTTCTTAGCACCCTCAGCATCTTCTCCCGGACGCTTGCTCACCCCAGTTGTCTTCACGGGGAACACAAGCCCTTCCCCGTCGCTGCTGCTACTCGAGACCATCATGGTCTCGGAAGGCCCGTCAGCAGGAGACTTCTCTACCCTCGGGGACACTTGCGCCTCGCCACTCGTCTTTTTGGGGGAGGCAGTTTTACCTCCCCTACCAGCCTTGGTCTTCCGTCCTTTCCCCGTGGACGGGTCTTGGCTAGTGGCAGCCTTCTTAATGAGCAAAGTCACTCTCCCCAACATCTCGGCTTCCGGATACTCTGCAAGAAACGTACAAAGCAAGGTTAACGAACCAACGAGCAATGAGAAAGAAAATAAGTAAGAAGCGGCAATCAAAAAGCACAAGCAAGCGCGTCAGCAGGGAACAAGAAACGAGAAAAAGAAAAGTTTGAAAGGGACGACCATGCATGAGAAACGTGGATGGCCTTCCCCGAGCAAAACAAAACATCGCTTCCTGCTCCAGGAAACTCCCGTACTCCTTGAAGTCCGGGAATGACATGCTGAGAGAAGAAGGGTCAACCATGATGACACCTTCTGGCAGACTACCGTCACTCAGACACCAGAGGAGCTCATCTACCCTATCGCAATACCTGTCGAAAGGTATCCTACGCGGATCTAGCCTAAGGAAACGGGGATCAAACCCCATCTGAGAGGTCCGGGAAACCTCAGACAGACTGGGGGTGTAAATCAACCGAAAACTAGTCTTACCTCTCCCGGAGGTACTAGACCCCGGAGCCCCTATGTTAGGGTAAGCCGCGGCGTGGCGAGCCTCGATCTCCTCTTCCTCCGGCTGGGGGTAGGGGAACCTCTCCGCCCAACTAGGAGATAAAGTATTTTCGTCCCGGGCTGCTTGGGTGATCACCTTAGACAGCTCCAGGGCAATCTGCTCCCGGATGTCAGCCGACACCTGAGTCTGCCCCCTGCCACTCACTGGCTCGATATTTTGGAAGGAGGCGAGTAACCCATACTCCCTCAACGATTCGGAGGTCACAAGTCCCTCCACTCTCAACTCTTCCTCAGAAAGCCCTTCGTAGAACTTGGACCTCCTTATCATCTCCGCGCAGCGAGGTGTCCGCGGAACGACTTCTGCAAAAATCAAGTACAAGCGTTAGAGATCCTCCCAAAAGGCAAATCAAACGAACAAAGTTGAAAAGGAGAGGAAGGAGCACTTACCAGGGATTTTGAAGTCCAAAGATAGGGCTGGCACCCTCTTTAGCGGGAAGCCAGTCGTCAGGAACCAGTATTCCCGGAGGTCTGGAACCCTCGCGGTATGACAAGTGGGGCACATCACGTCCAGGTGCCTTTCTAGCCTGTAAAACCCCACCTTGTCTGAATGACCCCTCATAGGCTGAGACTTCAACCCGTAAAAGTACAGCACCTCCTCCGGGGTAGGAGCTTCCAGTCTCCGGGACTTGCAAAAGATGAACCACCCTGCTAAGAGCTTGTAGCTGGGAGGAATTAACTGGAAGGGGGCAATCCCCGCCTTCACACAGAAATTGGCGAAGTAACTCCTTAGGGGCAGGTGCGCCCCACACACTATGTGTGCCCAGCTCCAGGCACCAAAGCCCTCGTGACTCTGGCTAGCTGACTCGCCCAGCACCGACAGACGGTGCCACATCAGACCTGGGATGTTCTTCAGGCCTGCCTCAGAGGAATACAGCTCCAGCATGCCATAATTCCTGAAAAGGTTCGGCTTTTGGTCCATCTCCCAGATGGAACTATTGGAGGTTGGTGGGCTAGCCGCGACCACTTTCGCCTTTCCTTTCCCCTTTCCACCAGCAACAGGAGAGCCCTTCTCTTGGGCAGAATCAGCCTCCCCCACAGCAAGGAGTTGTTCCTTTGGGATGTTCGTCACTGGACAAAAGAAAAGAAAGAAGAAAACACTCTAAGCAGTCAGCACCCTTGTCATACCCTAGTGGTATCAAAGGCGTCGGGGAGACCCTCCCCGAAAACTGCTTGGAGAGGCTCCCACCGAGCTTACCGAGGGATTGGCACCATGCCACCCAAAGGGCAGCAAGGAACTAGACTCAGACCCTGAGCTTAAGCCCACCAAAAGAAGTGTTTTTCCAGAGAAAGACACCCTAAAGGCGTTCATGCTTATGCCCTAAAACAGCAAAACAAGGGACGACTTTCCAAACGCAAATCACCAAAGCATGCAGAAAAGGCTACTTATCGACTCACAATCGATCACATGCCTACCAAAGCCCTATTCACGCATGCACATAAGCAATAATGGCAGAAACCTCTACTCTAACAACTACCAACAACCTATGGTCTGGGAGGAAAGAGCAAAGTAGAAATACTTACTGATATTCGGGTAGGTGGAGGTTGAAGGAATAACTGGATCACTGCACAGCACGATCGCGAGAAGTAAAAGCTGCAAAGACGAACGGCGATTCAGACCAGGAACTTCGGGGAATAAACCCACTGCCAAATCAAAAAGAAAAGTTTCCAGATACTTACCAAAAGAAATGGCAAGTTCGGGGGAACGTAAGCCGGGAAGCCTGAGAGTTCGAAGGTTTGGAAATCTGAAAATCCTAAAGATGGAGAATCTGAAAGCGTAAAGAGGAAGAAAGGTCCTTTCCCTCGTTTTTATAGCAGGGAAGAAGCCGTTTCAAATTCCTCAAGTGGACGGTCCCGATCTTCCCATTCCATGTGCATCAGATCCAACGGCTGGAGAGGAAGCGACGATCCTATTTATGACTCCTCGGATGGGAATAAAGTATTTATTTCCCATCATTACACCACCTCGAGCCCTGAGTACCATTAAAAACCGTCAAATCATTAGTCAGATGACTGACGCACGCATCCTCAACCAGTCGCCTCACGCACACGTCTTGGTCGCAGAACCATTCCCAGAATGACACGTGGTCCTTGCCGCACTTGAGTACTTGATCTCAAACGGAAGAAATTCCCTTTCTTTTTCATACTAACACTCAGGCGGGAAAAAGGAACCCTTTCGGGAACACAGGAGGTGCCCCCTCGCCTAGTCTAAGAAACCGATTGTACAAGCTCCCGGATCTCTCAAAGCTCCGTGACCTTGGGGGGTAAATGTTATCCAGATTTCCGGATAGCGTTTAGATTGATGACCTCGGGGAAGCAGAATTATCGATGTCTTTCACGGTAGGTGACCAGAGCTCGCGGATGAACAGAAAGGCTTCGCCTCTCCCGTTTAGTGTCCGGATTACTCTTCCAAGGAAACACAATACGGAAACTCGTCAACTCTCCCGGACTCCCGAAGGGGTATCCTTCGGGGAAGCTCCTTCCAGGAGAAGCTCTTCGAGTGGTCTCCGCGGAAGCAGTTCCGTGCCTCGCACGGAACAAAGCCAAACGGTCGAGTCCTAGAGGAGGCATATTTGGAATGATATCCGCCTGACACAGGATCCCGCCTGACACGCCCGTCAGGTCAAAGCCGCACACATCCCAGCACGCCTAAGGGTACCTTTTCGCCTACTGTTCTGCTGACAACTTGGAAAAGACGGCTGACTTTGTGTGTTCCCCATACTTTCACGTAAATATACCCACATAGAGTCTTGTAGCCATGCTACTACAGTAATTGTATCCCTATTTATGGCTGGTGTAATTAAGACTCATGTACGTAGAGAAAAACCCTAATCCAAAACCCTAGCTATAAAGACCCCTTCATTTTACAAGAAGGGGGACGGAAAAATCATATAGCAAAAACTCTACTAAAATCTCTCTAGCTTCATCTTCTTCAAGAGAACCCGAGAGAAACACTGTGAGTGTGTGAAGTTCCTGTGCACCAGCCATCTTACTGTAACCTTTCCCAAGTATAATAACATCGACTCGTGGACTAGGGCTTGTTAACGCCTGAACCACGTAAAAACACTGTTTGTTTAGTTACATTTCAGCATTTCTACAGTTCTTATCTTTTTATTATTCTGTTAGTTATTCGTTTCCGAAAAACTCGGTAAACAGTACTGATTGCTCATTCGAGAGATTGTTAACGGAATTACATGTGTAATGTATGTCGTAGTGGCGGGGCCATAATGCGGATGCAATATCCGCCATAGTGGCGAGGCCATCGTAAGGATGTGACATCCATCCACTCGACATGAGTCGTATAGTGTTTGGAAAATATAATGTTGGAAAATCTATATGAGTAGGATGTGGTTATACAACATGCAATATATGATAATGTTATCTAATTATATGTATGATTGTTGGGTTTTCTTGCTGGGCCTCGGCTCATGGGTGTTTCGTGGTGCAGGTAAGGGAAATGGAAGGCTGGAGTAGCCATGAGTTAGAGAGATATGGGGGCAATGTGTACATGCTCAGCCTGCTCAGCCACCAGGGTTGAGATATTTTGAGGAATAGGAGTCTTTAGTTGGAAATTTGTTGCTTAGGTCGACTAAGTCTGTTTTATTTTTTTTATGAACTTGTATTTATTTGAAACTTTTGGGATCCCCTGTAATTTCTCAACCTTTTAAATGAAAAGTCCAACTTCTTACCAAAACTTTTGATACTTAAAATTTCGTTTAAACCTAATTACACTTTTAAGTCCAAATGACTTGCTTGACCAGTTAAGCACTATTTTTAACACATGGTGTAATGGTTTTGACTATTCAGGGCGTTACATTTGACAAGTTATGGTAGCATCGAATCAGAATGTTCAGTGATGCTAGAAAGACAATAATCACATGAAATTGTGTATGGGTGCTACATTAGAGTTGGGACACGTTGACACGAGACAAGGTTTGATCGAGAGGTCAAGATTGTATGCTTGGTTCACTATGTCAGGTTCGCCTGAGTGACACTGTAAGTCAAACTAAGCGTTATTGTTGAAAAGGGAACTTGTACGTAAGAGTGTGGAAACATGAAAGTGGCCATCAAACACTTGGTAGTCACGACAGTGGTTGAGGGTGGACGACTTTGAGGAATCAGATAAAGATGAAATTCTTTAGTTGCTAATTGTGGGTGCTAGAAGCAGCACATGGAGACCAAGATGGCAGGGGTTGCGACTGTCAGTGAACAATCATTCTTGGAAGTGTTTTCATGTTTTCTTGATTAAACGTTGAAGGGATGCAATGAGACAATTGAGTGAGACGTGTTTGCTCATAGTGATGCCAGAAGGCATGAGCAACACTAAAAGCATCGTGGGAGATGCTAAGTTGTGGATTAAGTGCATCAATTATTTATATGGAACTTAGTGGGAGATAAAGATAAATTACTGATGAGGGGCAAAACGTTAATTTACACCCAGCTCGTTTGTAAGACATCGATAGAGGATTGACTAACTTTAATGGTTATAATGATGAATAACACATTTGTGGTTGGAGAAATACGTTTTGTGAACTCGAGATTTCAATTCTGAGTATATTGGAGTCACTAGAAATTAATAAGTTGTTAAATAATTTATTACCATAAATTAACTCGTGAGAACTTATTGTTCCTTGGGTTCATGGATCCATGGTCCCCGTGTCGTGTCTAGTAAAATTAGATCTAATAGTTTCAAATAATTGATTTTGTTGTACCCTAAAAATAAGAGCTCGATTATCTTGCGCAGAGTACAGCTAGCAAGCAATAAATGAAGGTTACAAGACTTCGAAGATATTTCGTTAAATCCAGATCAAACAACTCGAGGCTACGTCACTAAGTCTAGGACTGCCCTGGATCCTCCACATCGTCTCAAATGCCAATTACAGAGATCGAGGTTTCAGTGTCCAGATTACCCTCATCAAGCCTGAGCATTATCTAAGTCAAGTTGTCCTGATCTAATCATATCTAGTTCGAGAGTTTCATCTAGCTCGTGGTGGTTCAAGGACACACGTATGGAAGAATCCCAACAGACTCGGAAATGCATAATAAATGTTTATAAGTTATGTATTTAAGGCCCGATATAATAGTCATAGGTTTAATTAGGGCATTTATGTATTTCATAATTTGGGAAGTTACCCAATTCTGTATGTTACCATTTATTTTACGGTTACCCAATATTGTCCAACACAATTCTCTATAAATATAAGGGGAATTGACAGTAAAAGGATGGACATCTTGTATGCCAAAACTCTGCTGAAATTGTCATAAACAATTTCTTCAAGAGTTCCTAAACAAGAATAAGAGTAACTTGTGGACTAGGGGGATTTTAACCACTGAACCACGTAAAATCTTGTGTGTTCATACTTTCCATTTATTATAAGTCTAATCTCTCCATTTTGGATTTCTTAATCCCCTGTTGGTGAAAAACCTCCCTTTTAAGAGATATAACTATCAATTAGCAATATCAAGTTGACTAGGTCAACATAAAAATATAATGGTGAATTATTTATTGATATTTGGTGAGAATTATAAATAAGAGAAAGTTTAAGGATTTAATTAAAAATTCTCAAAATTGAGTTTCATAGAAAATGGGCAAATTTTATTGATATTAATAAGTTAGTATTAATATTAGTAAAATTTATTAAATTAAGGTTCAAAATATAAATAGTTATTTTGAACAAGTATTTAATTGATTATTATATAAAAAATTAAAAAAGGATTTAATTTTGGGTAATTTTGGAAACTAAATTGAAAAATCAAAATGACATATTTGCCCTTAAGTGGTCGACCATGTGTAGACTTGGTGAGCAAGCAATTGCTCTAATTATGCACTTATTTATTTAATCAAATAATTAAATAAAAAGATGGAATGAACCCTACTTTGGTTTCCCTAATATTTGCCTATAAGTAGAACCTTAAGTGAATGATTTGCCAAGAGTATTTTAGGTAAGAAAACTCTACCAAAATTCTCATTCTAGGTCACTCCTCTCTCCCTCTCTTTCTCTTTGAATTTTTTTTCTCATGTGTTGAGACTTAGCCCACCCTTTGTTAGATCTAAATTAGAGGAAGGTTTGGAATATTGTGGTCTTGTGTTCTAGATGTTTGAATTCCTTACAATACCTAACATTTTAATCATGACAAAAATTTAGGGAATTCAAAGGAATGAGTCAATTAATCTAATGCGCCTTCGTAATTTTCTATACCTTTGTGTTTGTTTTAATTTACGAATCTTATTTTTAAATGTATGCCACACAACTCTATATTTCTATTATGTTTTTTTAAAAATAAACGCGAGCATGCATCAAGATTTGAATTCTGAAATCCTATAATTTGTATCAGAGACAGGTTGCCTAGATCTAGATATTTTGAATGTGTGATTATATGTTTAAATTTTTTACTTGTTATATCTATGTTTTGTTGGATGGTGCATGATATTTGAGTTTTTATGTATTGAAATTACAAGTTTGATTGTTTATGTTTTAATGCATGTTTTTTATGTTTATGTGTTTTATTGTTTGATTTAAGACCTATAAAATTGGTGCTTAAAACTAGATTTTTTTAAATTCCACAAAATTATTTCTAGCAAAAATTGGCAGAAAAGTTTTTTTGTGGGAGGGCTTATGCGTGTGATGTCACTGTTGTAGCGACTGGCGGCTAATTAAAAAAAGTTATTATTTTTTAAAACCATAATCCTAATTCTGAAAAAATTATTAATTTTAAATATATTATGTGTATTTTTTAAATATCTTAAAGTTATTTTGGTTATGGCGTAAATATATTTTTAATTCAAAATAGAAACAATTAAAAATTAATTTTGTAAGCTTAATTAGTTATATGGAAGATTTTAAATTTGTTAGATCTTTATGATAATTAATTAATAAGTAAATTAATTTAAATAAGACAAATAATTTAAATAAGAAAATTAATTGATTTTTGATTAATTATTTTATATTTTGCAATTCATTTCTTTGGTGATAAATGTGTACATAAAATAAGTAGTTTGCATTTAGTATATCATGCTAGGCTCATTCAATTAATAGGTGATATAAAAGTCATGTATCACTATTTAGTTATTTTTTACATTTGGGCTTAAAATGTAAATATAATGATGACCCAAATTTGTTTTAAAAATGTGAGATATTTCAAATAAGACTACATAAAATGGTAGGTTTTATTTGGGCCCAAATTGAAAGTACAATGTTTAAATTCCACTCTTGTGCGTAGATCTACTTGTGAAGACTCATTTGCTTTGAATTACTAGACTGAGCCTAATCAATTTAATAATAATTAATAAAACGAAGGTTCAAATTCCTATCTTTTTGGGCCTTGTGTGGAAGTTAAGGAGCCTTAGTAGTGGGTACCACATACTCAACCCAACTCTCCTCCATGCAAGCCCTAATTGTTGAGACTCATTTAGCTGCGTTGGACTTAATTGTATTACATTAATTTTTTTAGTTGGACCTAATAATTTATTAGAAATAGATTAATTCTAATTTTTAGATTATATTTCAAGGGTAATTTTAGAATTAATAGGAAAATTATAAAGTATGGTTTATTGAATATTTTAATAATTTTGCAAACCTAAGTTAGTAATTTTCAAAAGAATAAATACTAAAAGATCTAATAATGAGTTTTTAAAATCTAAATTCAATCTCCACCGTTGATTTAACAAGGTTAGAGTTTAGAGGGGCCTAATGGCGCTTGGATTTCATTTCCTTACAGAAAGTGTTCACTGAACTCTTAACATGGTTGAATTTCTTAAGACAGATAGTTATAGATATACCTTCTATAAACTCATCCCTGCAGTGACTATAGGAATTAAGCCTATTAAAATTGAAATCATGGGTCCAACTCATAAAGTAAGAAATAATTTTTTTTGTTACTTTGATCGAATGGATATGAAATTAATATAAGTTTAGGACATTTTATTAATAGAGATGCTTTCTCTATTTTACTAAGTGAATATTTGTGACTCTCGCCTACTAGAACACATGGGTTGATTGCTAGTTGAAATACCTAAGAAATAAAAGGATATGTTCTTTTAGTATTTAACTTATCTTTTCTTTTTTCTGACACTTGTATGATTGAATGTTTGTCAAACAATGTAATTATTTCTCCTTTAGTATTCACCATGAGTGGGTCCTTTCGAGTGGTTTAGCAGAAAAATCACAATGGGGATAAATTGCTTGGCTTAGGTCGAGCCAAGGGGTGTTTTGGGAATTTTAATATTTTGGGATTAGTGATGAAATAAAATTACTTGGTGAAATATTTTTGTTTGGTGGATTAATTTGGAGATTGTGGTGTAATTATCTTTTCAGGCAAAAGGAACAAAATTCCCTTGAGGTTGGGTAAAGGCAAGTGTAAAATGGTCACTTGACCAATAATGAGACAAAACTTGGCTAAGTGCTGAAGCACTACCTCTTGCACGTTCTAGAGCTATTCTTTCGTATTGGCTCTAACTCTTCAACAATACTAAGTGTTATTCCAAGGATTCCTAAGGCTAAATTAAGTTGATCTTTGAGGATTTCAAAGGGATTTGGGCTGCAAGGAAGGATTCACAGCTGCTAGCATATCCTTTAATCACAAGGATTTTTTAAATTCAGAGAGGTAAGTTAAGGCTTTGATGTTCTTTATTTTGTTCTTTGATGTTCTTGAGGGATTTAGGGCTTTTGTTTAAATTTGTTGAAATCAAGGATCTTAAGTTGTGTAGATAATTATAATGGTGTTAAGAGCAAGCTTGTGAACTATTTTACAACTTGAATTCAAATATAACACCAAGAATTTGTTTAATTTTAAAATTGGGGAAAAATGGGTTCTTGGAACCCTAAAGTTCAAATTGGTGTTTATAAGATGTAATTGAAGGTGTTCTTGGGTTCTAGAGGTTGTATGTCAACTATATAAATATTATGTGGCTAAATTATGTGCTTGTAACTAGTTGGAAACATAGTGGGATCAAATTTGGCTATGTTTGAAATTCTTGAAAAAGTGCATAATTGCTCTTTGACTTGCGTCAGTCGACTGGCTAGGGCACCAGGTCGACCAGCTGGTGGCTTTGGGCAGGCTTGGCCATTTTGATCAGGTGGTCGACCGGCCCATGCTGGATGCCATATTTATGCGTTTCTTTCAAGGGATTTCGAGGGCTAACCTTAGGGGATTAAAAGCTAAGGTCCCTAGGACTTAATTGAGCCTGTTTAGTGTGTATTTGAGGTTTATAGAAAAGTTTTGCGAGTTTAAGTTTATGAGAAAATTAAACCTATAAAATATTGTTGTGACTAGGGTTTCTGAGAGGCTCGTGAGGTGATCACACCCGAGGTCATTCTAATTCTCGCAAAAAAATTGAGGTATGTAAACTGGTAAATGCACATAGAACAGGGCATGGGCCCCAATGTTGATATGTAACGGTTATCACCGTTTAGTTGAAAATTGAGTTAGGGTTGCCTACCCCATTCTATATCTATGTTTGTACCATTTATTTCATTATGAATGTTTGTGATTGAACGACATAGGCCGTATTCGTAAATATAGGCGGAGTGTAGGTCGTGATGGCGCAGGACCACTGTGGGGTGTTGTACCATCTTGCTCGGCATATGGTTGTATGCTTAGTGCTGGGTGAGGCACCTAGTTCGACATATGTCGTGTAAACTAGTTTTGTACTGAAATGAGTTCATCAATTATCTATGAAGCATGTTGTTTGTTATTCATGTTTAATTGGTTATTTATTATGCCATGTTGGGCTTTCTTGTTGGTCCTTGGCTCAAGGGTGCTCTATGGTGCACGTAAGGGCAAGGGAAAGTTCAACCAGCCAAGAGTCATAGGGCTTTGGAACGACGCATAAATATTCATCTTGCTCGGCCGAGACACTTTTGAGGGACTTAGATTATAAGTCCAGTTTTGCCGCTTAGGCTGGCTATTTTTGTACCTTTTGTTGTAATTATGTTTGGTTTTAAACTTGTTGGGATCCCATGTAAACATTTTAAAGTTTTGATGGAAATGTTTATACATTTTTACCAAAATCTTAATACCTAAACCTTTGTTTAAATTTTAACTACACTTTTGAGTCCAAATGACTCGCTTAACGAGTTAAGCACCATTTTAAACACATAGTGTAATGGTTCTGGATTAGTAGGGCATTACAAGCTCTATGGCCTCCAACCCCATTATCTCTCTTCAATCCAAGGAGTTGCTCACCGACGAAATCTTCATGAAATGGAAGTCAAATATAAGCATATTGTTGATCATAGATAGCTTGAAGTTCGCGATGACCGAAAACAAACCTGACTTTCCCTGAAAGAATGCAACGAAGGCTGTGATGGAAAAGTATGAACGTTCAACTACTGCCAATAATAAGGTCATTTGAACTAAAATGTGTTTCTAAACTCATGTGACAGGTTAGGGTTAAAATATTTTGATTATAAAATGATTGATTTCCATTAAAATAAGAGTTTGATACATGGGATCCCAAAAAATACGATTTACAAGGTAGAAACGACTCTCAAAAGTTAATAAAGCAGTACCTAGTCTAAATGGAAAAATACAGTTTAGAGCTCTAGTTCAAGAAATTCCCTTGGCCGTGGCGGTTGAGCAGCTGTCGATGTACACTTCGCCCCCAGAGCTCTCCAACTCATGGTTGGTCTAGTTTCCCTTTTCCTTTACCTGCACCACGTAGCACCCGTGAGCCAAGGCTCAATAAGAAAACCATAATCAACAAGCATAGACAACAACAAAAGCATATAACAAACATTAATTTAATCAGTTCAATTAATCAGCAAAATACAAGTATTAAGTTAGGCAACATTAAGCATATACTCTTATATATATAACTCAATCTGTTATAAAAATATTTAGGAGTCGGTGCCCTTAGGCCAAACACTCTGGTTATTCAGCTCATCCCGGCTCGCTTAAGCCGAGCTGCATTCAGCACGCTTATCATCAGCCCCGTCACCCTTAGGCCATATTTTCACATCACATAAAACAAATATATAATTCACAAAGCACACATGTTCAATTACAGGGAATCTCAGTCCCAGTCACAATGACATGGGTGCAATTTTCTTACCTTGAGTCACAAGCGATGGATTATAAGCGGTTTCGAGCATGATCCTCAGTCCTGAGCCTTAGCGGTAATCCTAGTCACAAGCAATCATGGGTAACTATCAAATTCTATTCCAATTAAATGTTTTGAAAACAAATACTAGCCTACGAGACCACGAATTATACTAAACTGGGTAGTAAAATCCTTCCTGAGCCTTAACATTTGAGTTCTCGAGCTAAAATCCCACAAATAGCCTTTACTTGCATTTGAGTCATGGCCCAGCCCCTTAAGGGCCGTGGTGCGCTCAAGTCATAGGCAAAATGCCTCTCTACTGAAGGACATGGGCCACGATGCGCTAATCAAGACACTAAAACCTATAAGCATGTTTGGGTCGTTACAACTATCCTCTCCTACTAAGAATTTCTTCCTCAAAATTAACCTAGATAACATGGGATACTGATCCCGCATAGCTGACTCAAGCTCCCAGGTCGCTTTCTCGACCTTGATATTCCTCCATAAGACATTGACTAGAGGAATTGCCTTGTTCCTCAAAACTTATCCTTCCTATCTAGGATTTTCACTGAGTGCTCCTCATATGATAAATCTGTTTGTAGCTCCAGATCCTCGTACCCTAATACGTGTGTCGTATCTGAGACGTACTTTCGAAGCATAGAGATGTTGAATACATCGTGAACTCCGTATAACGATGGTGGCAGAGCCAATCTATAGGCTACTTGCCCGATCCTCTCCAGGATCTCAAAAGGTCCTATGAATCTAGGGCTCAGCTTGCCCTTTTTCCCAAACCTCCTCACCCCTCGTAATGGTGCAACTCGCAGAAACATGTGGTCCCCTACCTGGAACTTCACGTTCCTGCGCTTAGGATTAGAATAGCTTTTGTGTCTGCTCTCCGAAGCAAGCATTTGCGCTCAGATCTTCTCAATAGCTTCATTAGTCTTCTGAACCATCTCCGATCCCAAATACTTCCTCTCCCCCACCTCATCCCAATGAATGGGCGATCTACATCTCCTTCCATACAACATCTCGTATGGAGCTACTCCAATCATTAATTGATAACTGTTGTTATGCGAAAACTTAATCAAAGGGAGGTACATACTCCAAGACCCCTCGATGTCTAATACACATGCTCTAAGCATGTCCTCCAATATCTAAATTGTCCTCTTAGACTGTCTGTCTGTTTGAGGATGAAAGGTTGTACTGAAATTCAGCTGAGTTCCCAGTCCGATACTATAGATTTAGGAACCCCATGGAGACGTACAATATCCCTCACATGTAACTTTGCGTATTGATCTACCGTAGAGGTTGTCCTTTCTAGCAGAAAGTGAGCTGACTTGGTGTATCTGTCTACTATCACCCACACCGAGTCATATTGCCCCACTGTCCTAGGTAAACCTCCCACAAAATCCATAGTAATGTCTTCCCACTTCCACTTGAGAATACCCAAAGGTTGTAACAAAAACGTTGGTCGCTGGTGTTCAGCCTTTACTTGCTGATAGGTCAGACACTTGGCCTCGTATTCAACCATGTCCTTCTTCATCCCATGCCTTTACTTGCTGACAGATCAGATACATCTTAGTGGTGCCTTAATGGAGCGAGTATGGTGTAGTATGTGATTCATCAAGTATCTCTCGTCTAATCCCCATATCCATCGGAACATAGATTTGATGCTTATACTGTAGTAAACCTATTTCAGAAATGGAATAATCCTTAGCCACTCCAGCGAAGACATTCCCTCTAACTTCCTGCAACTACGCATCATTCATCTGACCCTCTCTAGGAGGGTGGACTGTAAAGTAATATTGGCCAACCGGCCTACAACCAATTGTATCTGCTTCTAGTCATAAGCAATCATGGGTAACTATCAAATTCTAATCCAATTAAATGTTTTGAAAACTCTGAGACCTTGAATTCTACTAAATCGGACAGTAAAATCCTTCCCGAGCCTTAACATTTGAGTTCCCGAGATAAAATCCCACATACAGCCTTGACTAGCATTTGAGTCGTGCCCAGTTCCTTAAGGGCCACGACGTTCTCAAGTTAGAGGAAAAATTCCTCTTTGCTGAAGGACACGGGCCATGACACGCTAATCAAGACACTAAACCCTATATGCATTTTTGGGTCGTTATAGCATACATGTTTGCTAGCGTGTATGAAATTCTAAGGACCAAGATGGAGGATGTCGAAACTGCTTACAACATCATGGAACAACTCCAATAAATGTTTGGGCACAAGTCAGGACATGCTCGTTTTGAGGCTACCAAGAAGTATGTAAATTATAGGATGGCACATGGCCAACATTTTCATGATCATTTCATTAAGATGATAAACTATTTCCAAGAAGTTGAGCTGCATGGAGCAACAATAAATGAGAAGATCCAAGTTGGGATTATCCTCTACAGCCTTAGACCCAATTTCCTTAGGTTCACCACGAATTATTTCCTTAACTAGTTGGACTATGGAATGACTCAATCACTGAATGAGCTCCAAATGTATGGAGTAAATGGTGGACTGAGTAAAGGACCTGAGAAGAAAGTTTCCACTATCAAGGTGAGGTTAACGTAACCTTGTCCTTGAAGAGAAAGAAAAAGTGAAAAGAAAGGAAACAGGACAATAATGGTAAGAAGCAAGCAGCTGGAAAGGCACCAGCTACTGAAAAGCTTGCTAGAGCAAAGCCAACTAGCAAAAAGGCTAAATGACTGCGTTTCCACTACAAGGAGAGGGGGGGCATTGGAAGCATAATTTCCCCGCTCTCAAGGAAACTGGAACCCAAGGTAATAGTAATCTATTTTTCTTTTATGGATTTGTTTTAGAGGATGATTCTTCTGTCTGGATAGTTAATTCAGGATCCACTAACTATGTGTGTACTTCTTTACAACTACTAAGCAACTGGAAAGTGGTGGAGGAAGGGGAGTTAAAGCTTATAGTTAGAAATGGTGTATTCATGGAGGTCAAAGCGAAAGGACAAGCCCGTTTAAATTTTGGAAATAAATTTATGTTATTGGATGATTTTTATTTAATTCAAAACTTTAGAAGGAATTTAATTTCAGTTTTTTTATTACTTCAACAATGATTTGTTGTTACTTTCACAAGTTTAATTATATATACATTTGATTTAATGGATGTGAATTGTGTGTTGGATGTATGGAAAATGGCTTTTATATTTTGCGACCTAATGAATCCCTTGCACTTAACAACGAATTGTTTAAGGTAGCTAATCCTAGGACCGCCAAACGACAAAAGATTGATAGTGATCACATGATATACCTTTGGCATCTTCGCCTTGGTCATATCAACCATGATAAGATAAAAAGACTTACAAAGGTTGGACCTTTGAGGGAACTCACAATGGGTAACTTACATGTTTGCAAATATTGTCTGGAAGGTAAAATGACTAAGCGTCCATTCTCTGCAAAAGGGGAAAGGGCCAAAGTACCCTTAGGGCTTATTCATACTGACGTCTATGGACCGATTAATGTTCAGGCAAGAAGTGGTAATGAATATTTTGTCACATTCACTTACAATTATTATTGATATTCATGTCTTTACCTAATGCAAATGAAATCTGAAACTTTTGACAAATTTATGGAATTCTTAGCAATGGCCCAAAACCAGTTAGGTAAAACTTTAAAGATCTTGAGATCTAATAGAGATGGGTAATATTTGGATAATTAGTTCCAAAATCATCTTAATGAGTGTGGGATTTTGTCTCAACTCACTGCCCCAAGGACACTGGAACAAAATGGTATTTTTGAGCGTCGGAACCAAGCATTTTTAGAAATGGTTAGGTCAATGATTATTTATTCAACTCTACCGCTGTCTTTTGGAGGATTTGCTATTCAGACCGCTAACGACATTTTAAATGTTGTACAGTCTAAGGCTATCTCCAAAATGCCTCTAGAATTATGGAATGAGCGTGAAACTAGTTTACGCTTATATAGAATTTGGGGTTGTCCTTCTCATGCCCTAAGGAAAAAGGAAGGAAAGCTAGATTCTCAAAATGTCTTGTTTGTTGCCTATCCTAAAGGTACTCAGGGTTGTCTGTTTTATAGTCAAGATGACAAGAAAGTGTTTGTTTTTACAAACGCTACTTTTCTGGAAAATGACTACGTGAAAATCTTCGAACCTCGAAGTAAATTAGTGTTGGAGGAAATGCAATCAGAAGGAAATGTTCGACCTATACTGATACAAATAGATGAGAACGTGGAAGAAGAACAGACAGTTGGTCCAAGTCAGATAGTTACGGTGCCTCGTCGTGGTGGGAGGGTCTCTCAAAACCCGGATCGCTACAGAATGGATAGTGAAACCAATATTGTAATGCCCCAAATTCCCTAATAAGGTTTAGGACCTTGATTAGGAGGCCAGGAGGGTCATAATTGATTTATTATGTTATTAAATTATTATATGCATGTTTATGTGAATTATATTAGTATATGATGATAAATGGATGCATATGGGTTCATTTTTAATTATAAGGGCATTTTGGTAATTTGGCCTGTTGAGGGTGTGATTGTGTATTTTCATGTATGTGGGTGAATTATAAATAATACCACATTATATGGGGATTTTTTTGAGCCATTCGGCATGAGACGATCTTTGAATGTAAGTTATCGGTCTAGTCATAACGGGGTTAGTTTCGGGGCTCGGGGTGAGTCTCGGAGTAATTTGGTGATTAGAACGTTGCTGGGAATTAAAGGGTAATAGGATATGAATTATTAGCATTTGAGAATATTGAGAATAATGGGAATTGGATGGTGTTAATTATAATTAACGAGATAGGCGGGAAAGGACGGTTTTACCCTTGGAGGCCTTAAGAGGACTTTGAATAACCTAGGGGCAATATGGTCATTTGGAAAAGGGTATATATCATTCAAAGGCTATAGAAAGTATAAGAAAAATAGAGCATAACACATCTCTCTCCCGTACCTCTCCTTGTCTTCTTTTTCCTTACTAATTTTTTAACCCTACTTGAAGAACCAAGCTTGGAAATCAAGGTTTGAGGCTTAAAACTTTGATTCATCCATTGAAGAGGACTCAAGTCTAGCTTGATTTAAGAATTCATCCATGAAACCTTAGCTATACTCTGTTTTTCTAATAAGTTTTCAATTGAGAAATTTGAAATGATTAGTTCAGAATCAATGGAAGTTTTTGAGAAAGTTTTCTTTGGGTTTTGATGAGGTTGTGGTATGAATGAAGTTTTGGGGTTAAAATATAGGTTTGTATGATGTTTGGGATTAGTTTCGAAGCTTGGTTTTCAGGGGAAATCACAGGGGAGAAAACCAGAGATTTTCTGGTCTGCAGGTGGCACCCCAGCGCTAGGCAGGGCAGAGAGTGGGACTCTCTCTGTTTTGGGGCAGCGCCCCAGCGCTAGTGCACTTTCCAGCAAACCTTTTTTTAGGGTTCGGGATAACTTTAGGGGCTCAAGAGATGGTTCCACTACCCCGTTTGGGTGTTTGGGAGTCCCGAGAGCACGGGATGGGTCCCGGGAGTGAGGTTTTAGATTATAAACCTTTTTATGATTAATTATTTTATTGATGGGATTCCATATTTAGTTATGACTAGGTGACCGCTAAAGGATCAAAGGATTGATCGTTCTCAAGGGTCGTTCTTTTACTAATTCTTACTCGAACCCGAGGTAAGAAAACTGCACCCTATATATATATTACATGCATGGTTATTATTGAGGCATGTCGAGTGTTTAAATGTGATGCATGTGATGCACGAGGAACATGTGGTTAGGGCATGCCATGAATGTTTAATATGAGATTGATCAGAGCTTGAGTCTCTATGTTTGTGCATGATCCTAACTATGCTAGCAATTGTTGAGTAATCATGCTAAATGCCATGTATTCGGATATTTGACATTTGATATATACCTGGTAGCATAACTTACTTGTGTGTGGGTGTTACTGACCTAAGAGTCAGAAGCGGCATAAGCATCATGAACGCAGAGCTGATAAAAGATTAGATCTAATCATCATCGGCATTATAAGCGCTTGTCTAGTCTACGACTAGTTACTCAGAGCAAGGGCCAAAGGCCTAGGTGACTATTTTGTCACATGGCTGAGGGAAACGAAATCCCACGTTAGTGACTCTATGGTGACTTGGTAGGTTTATGTTGGTGACTATTCATCAGATACCTATCTCATTTAAGCTAGTGAAATGATCAATTATATGTAAAGCCCAGGTGACCGTATCGTCACAGGGTTAGTGGGAATGGATCCCACCTTAGTGACTTTTCCAACTGTCCCTCATCTATTTTGGACTAAAAGTCCTGGATGATTATTATGATCATCAGTTGATGTTATATACTCATCATTATCAAAACTTATTTTCATACGTGATTAAGGCTATTATTGCTAGGCATGCACCTTATGATTTGATGACATGCTATTACTGTTCATGAGCATATTGAGTTTTCTTGTTGGGCTTCGGCTCACGGGTGCTATGTGGTGCAGGTAAAGGCAAAAGAAAGCTGGACCATCCTTGAGTTGGAGAGCTTAGGTGACGATGTGTACATATGCGGCTGTTCGACCGCCACAACCGAGGATTGAAAGAGGAACTAGGGTCAAACCTTGTTTTGCCGCTTAGATTAGCTGGTTGTAAATATTTTCTTGTAATAGACTTCTAAATTATATTTTAGGGATCCCAATGTATACAGTAAACATTCTAATGAAACGTTATATCTTAACCAAAATTTTTAATCCCTAAATTGCTAATCATACTTAGTTACACGTTTATGGCCAAATGACTCGATTAGTGAGTTTAGCACTATTGATAATGCGCACCGTAACGATCCCTGGAGTTTAGGGCGTTACAAATATGGTGGTAACAGAAACTCTTGAGGATGATCCATTGTCTTTTAAAAAGGCAATGGTTAGTTCTAAAAGTAATATGTGGCTTAAACCCATGAAACAGGAAATGGAGTACATGTACTCCAATTCCCTTTGGAATCTTGTAGAAGCACAGATGGACTTTAGGCTCATTAGTTGCAAGTGGATCTGCAAGAAGAAGAGATGAGCTTATGGAAAGGTTGAGACATGTAAATCTCGACTCGTGGCAAAGGGTTCTATCGAAACATAGGGAGTTGACTATGAGGTAACTTTCCCTCCGGTGGCCATGTTAAAATCCATTCGCACACTTATCCATAGCCACAACTCTTGATTATGAGATTTGGAAAATGGACGTCAAGATAGCATTTCTCAATGGCTTTCTTGATGAGACCATTTATATGGATCAACCAGAAAAAGTAGTATCTAGACTAGAAGAGAAAGTCTTCAAGCTAAATAGGTCCATTTATGGACATAAACAAGCTTTGCGCTCCTGGAACTTGAGGTTTAATGAAATAATTAAAACTTATGGTTTTGAGCAGAACTTCTATGAACCCTATGTTTACCAACGAAGGAAAAGTGGTGTTATATTGTTCGTGGTACTTCATGTAGATGATATGTTGCTCATTGGCAATAATTTCAAGAAATTATCAGACATATAGAACTGGCTTGGGACAAATTTTCAGATGAAACATTTGGGTGAATCTAGTTATGTTCTCGGTATCTAGATCATTCGGGACGTGAAGAATAAGGTGGTGGCACTATATCAAGCAACATACATAGCAAAGGTACTTGAACATTTCTCTATGACAAACTTGAAGAAGGGACTATTGACATCCCAACATGGAGTTCATCTTTCTAAGAAGCAGTCTCCACAGACTCCTAAAGAGGAAGAAGAGATGAAACAGATTCTCTGTGCATCTGCAGTTGGAAGTCTTATGTATGTTATGTTGTGCACTACACCAAGCATCTGCCATGCAGTTGGAGTTCTAAGAAGGTACTAGTCAAATCCTGGTAGGGAACATTGTTCTGTGGTCAAGCACACACTAAAGTAACTATGAAGGACAAAGGATTATATGTTGGTTTATTCGGGGGGTTCATGAGACCCAATTGGCTACACCGCTTTTAATTTTCAGATCAATGTCGATGACAAGAAGTCCACTTCTTGAATGGTGTTTACTATTGGAAATGGAATTGTGATTTGAAGAAGTGTTAAGCAATCTGCCATTTAAGATTCCACCATGGAGGTTGAGAACATAGTTGCGTCTGAGGCAGTTAAGGAAATAGTCTGGTTGAAGAAGTTCTACACGGATCTCAGTGTTATTTCAGGAATGGATAAACCACACATATTGTAATGTGAAAATAATGGGGCTATAGCGAATTCTAAAGAACTTCTAAGCGATATGTGGCCAAGGGTGATGTTAAGGTGATGAAAATTGCATCGGAAGACAATCTAGCGGATCCTTTTACCAAGACTTTGGGAGACAGTAGTTTTGTGAGTCATGTAGAGGGAATGGGTTTGAAAAACATGTCTCATTTGTTTCAAAAGGGAAAGTGGGAGTTTGTTGGATTTTATTCCCTTAATAAATCCACATTTCTCATGTAACACGTTTTTATTGTCAATAAAAGAAGTAGAAATCAATTTTTTATTCAATCCCATTGTTTGCCTGTTTTATTACATGTTTATTCAAAATAATACAAACATTCATAAAATCCCGAACATATGGATAGTTATAATTATAGTGACTAGGTCACAATGCATTATAATTGCAATTATATGCTCAAAAGAACGAGTCCTGAGATTAAATTACTACATTGGATTCTCACTGATTTCGGTAACTTATGATATGATCTACTTACACATTCGAGGTGTGATGTCTTGTCCAAGACATTGACCAAGTAGAAAAGATTGAATGTATTTGGTTACATCAAACTAGGACTGATATTGATTATTGATAGATAAATAAGTTTCTTTGTTATCAAATATAATCAATGCCACAACGTTGACCATATAGGTCAAGTCGATCTTAATTCTGAGTGATAATATTATGATAATTATATTTTTTAAATCTTTTGACTTGTTCATTACCAGCTTACCCTACAATCTAGCCCATACTTACACCTTGAAGATTTAGTAGTGTAATTGAGTGGGAGTATCATTCATAGATATGAAATCTATAACTTCTGTATGAGAAGTGAAAAGATGATTTCCTTAATTTCTTTGTTCAAAAAGGTTAAATGATTGTCATCTCTTTTCTATGATTAAGTTCACGAAAATATCATTTATAAGGAACTTAATAGAAGTTGAGGATAAAATACTGATGATAGATAAAATGATAATTAGCACCCAGCTTGTTAGTAAGTCATCGATAGATTTAACTAACTGTAATGATTATAATAATGGATAACATATTTGTGGTCTGGAAAATTCATTTTTTGAACTAGTGAGTTCAATTTCCAGTCTATAGTGGAGTCACAATGAATTAATAAGTTGTGAGATAATTTATTACCATAAATAAACTCACAGAAACTTATTGTAGCTTGGGTTCATAGATCCATGGTCCCCATGTCGTCTCTAGTAAAATCAGATCTAATAGTTTCAAAATAATTGATTTAATTATCAATTAGCAATATTAAGTTGATTGGGTCAACATAAATAAATAGTGGTGAATTATTTATTAATATTATATGAGAATTAAAAATAAAAGAAAGTTGTAGGATTTAATTGAAAATTCTCCAAAGAGAGATTGATAGATAATTTGCCAATTTTATTAATATTAATAAGTTAGGAATAATATTAGTAAAATAAAATAAATTAATGTTCAAAATATAAATAGATATTGTGAACAACTATTTAATTAATTAGTATTTAAAATAAATAAATAAATATTTAAGTTTGGAAAAAGAATTGAAACATCAAAATGGCATATTTGCCCTTGGCCATGTGTAGATTGGGTGAGCAAGTAATTGCTCCAATTATACGCTTATTTATTTAATTAAATAATTAAATCAAAAAAATGGAATAAACCCAATTTTGGTTGCCCTAATATTTTCCTATAAATAGAGCCCTAAGTGAGTGATTTTCTAAGGGTATTTTAGGTAATAAACCTCAGTCAAAATTTTCACTCTAGGTTACCCCTCTCTCCCTCTCTTTCTCTATGTATTTATGTCTTCTCATGTGTTGAGACTAAGCCCACCCTTTGTTAGATCTAAATTAGAGAAAGGTTTGGAAGATTGTGATATTGTGGTCTAGCGGTTTGAATTCCTTAGAATACCTAGCATTTTAAAAAAGACAAAAGGTTAGGGAATTCAAAGGAAGGAGTCAATTAATCCGTTGCGTATTTGTAATTTTCTATACCTCTGTCTTTGTTTTATTTTACGAATATGATGTTTAAATGTATGCCATGCAATTCTATGTTTCTATTATGTTTTTGGAAAAATAATAGGGAGCATGAATCTAGATTTGAATTCATAGATCCTACAAAAGTTGTGCTAGATTTTCTCACGAGCCAGAAGGTAGCGTCAAGGATACTTAGTACTGCAAAGAAGCGAAGATGTAGTGTTGGAGTTTGCGTGGGGTCCATATTATTGCGCGAAGAACTTAGTGCTACTTGGAAGCCTAGAGGGTCAAGATGCTAGTATGAATTAGATGGATCGCTGTGTGGATAGTATGCACATGTGGAAATCGGCAATGGGGCTACATGACGTAGTTGACTCGAGAGTCGCACCCTTGAGGTGCACTCCTAGATTGGTTGTGTGCATGAAGAGTTGGGAGCGGTCTGATGTTCTTGTTTGTGGGCAAGTTGTTGAGGATACCAACAATTGAAGTGGGGCAGAGACCCTTACGGTTCAAACAACAAGCCAATGTTCCATTACAAAGGCATTGAGGTGAGTTATCGTTAAGATCAACTATTGTTTAAAATGTAATATCAAGACTCAGAGCCATGCACACAGCCAACTTACATAGGGTGAAAGTCAAGAAGACTCAGGGACTAAGTAACATAAGTGAAACATTGGCCTAGGGTGAAAGTCAGTAAGACTCAGGTACTAAGGCAGCATAAAGATGTTGTGGGGCAGAGAGTCAGAATGACTGAGGCATTAGATCAACAACATTATTATTAGAATGATCAAGAGAATGGAGGGACCGTAGTTTAGAAGTGGTTAGCTTTCAAGCTATGCCCAAAGGAAAGGTACGCCTTTAAGGAAGTTGTTCCCAAGTTGAAGTGGGGGAGCCCACTAATTTATATGTTCGAATCGTTAAAGTACTGGTTCAATTTTTGTGGGTAAATCAAGGGAGAAACACAACAACAGATGGGTTGTAAAGTGCGAAGGCATGCATGACTAATGTGAGTGGGTCAGGTGACCAAGTGAAGCAGCAGATAGACAATATTCATGGGTGTATACTGAGATCAAGATTGGGTTAGTTTTGCAGCATGTTATGTGACATGTTTCGTATTTTATGGGGACACGTGTTTATGGGGAACACAAACCAAATGATTCAAATAACATGCCGAAGGGAGATAGCGGATTCGGACAATTTTAGGCCTAAAGAGTGAGGTAAGGTGCAGTTAAGTTGGTCTAGATTCAACAAACCGTCTAGAGTTAGGAATAGTTGATTCGGGGGCAGAACTTGTGGCACGATGCTAGAAAGTCAGCATGAGCATGAGCCAGAAGGCAGGGTAGTAGTTTTGAATGATGCACAAATCATTTTCCACATTGTAGAAGCTCGAACGAGCAAATGCTCAGTAAATAGATTTTACATATGTCATGGGTATTCGGTAAGGCTAGAGGGCAAAATTCAAAGATCTACTTCGTAAAGTCAAAGTGCAAGGGAGCACTAGGCGAAGTTCACGTTTAGGTATGCACTAGATGATAGGATTGCAGTTGGTATGAGTGCCACGTCTAGGAGAGGACGCATCCAAATTATTGACCGCGACAACACTGTTGGGTGAAATTGTCAAGGATTGCTTTAAGCTAAAAATTATAAAAAATCAACTCTAACAATTTAGGTTGCAAACACTTTGAATTGATGTGAGTAATTAAGAATTTGCAAACTACTTCAAATGAATGATGAAGTAGCTAGGAATATCACTTCCCCCTAATTTGTAGTTCACCCCTAATGCTACAGCAAAGTTACTCTTGTAACTAAGATTCTATAACAATTGTACATGCCATCTTTCCAAATGCTCATGCAAAAGTTCTCACAATTAAATCCACATATTCCTATGCTAATCCAATTTTGAGAACACAATTTAAGCATTAATCTTATATGTTTGCATGGTGAATACAATATTCCTATTATATTCACTAATTATCAACATAGTTATTAACATACATCAATTAAGCATTTTGACTAATTTCAACCCATCCAGAATTAATATTAGCTTGTATCTCACTAAAGTTGATCAATATCAAGCAAGAATTAGCAATAAAAATAGTTAAATTGAACAAGCGCAACATAGCAAAAATATAAATAAACGCATTGATGGTTCACTGCAAATTAGGGTTCATTACTATCCCTAGCTTCAACAGAGTTAGTTCTTTATCAAAATATTAAAGTAACTACAAAATGAAAACACCATTGTTCTATGAGTTCAAGATTTATAGAAGGAATGCAAAAATTAAATAGAAAGAAAGAAAAAGATTCTAGCCCCCAATGGTGGAAAGTTTATTCTCTTCTTCCTCTTCTCTTGATTCTCTTCTCTTCCCCCATGTTCTTCCTCTTCTCCTTGGTGTTTCAGCACACAAAATTACATAAAAAATGGTTTTCTCTGGTCTTGGGCAGCTACTGAAAGTTGAAGAAGATGAAGGGTCCCTTTTATAGGGATCAAAAATGGGTATAAACTCTCTTTTCTCTATTTCGACATGGGGACCACAACTTTTCCTAAAAATATCCTCTCCTTTTCCACCTCATCATCCATCTCATCATGTCATTCCATCCCATTTAATTACTTCTCAAGTATGCATGAATGACTTATGTTGCTGACTGTGTACACTTTGCTGAGAAAAAATTGAAATGATGCTACAACAAAGTATCAGGATTTCAGCTCCAAGATGCTTTATTTGCACAATTTCCACCAAGCTTTCCAAGCATTCTTTCTTTTTGGCATTCAAAATAGATATCACATTTTTTTAGTTCATAATCTAATTATTTTCCAACAAGATTTATCACTGATTAAAACAAAATTCACAAACAAAATTAAAAGACAAAATGACTAAAACCACACATTAGTAACACAAACACTCTACTTTACTTATATTTTTATGTCCAAAAGCTCATTTAATAACTCTAAAATATAGAGTTATCAAGGGACTTGTCTTTAGTAGAAGCATGAGTGTAGAGGTGCTATCGGGAATGGTTGGTTTGCGAACCTCACCTTGCGGGGGTGCAACTTGCTTCGATCTTGTCAATAGGAGTAAGCATTGGACATTTGGTGCAAAATAAGAATCAGCTCATGTGTTGGCTTTGGGGTCAGTGTTGCAAGGGCCACTAGGTTGACTGGAGGGACGTCGTAATGGACTCAACTGAGTCCATGTTTGAAGAAGTGTGTGAGTGTTGAAGCACTCATAATGGGGGAATTATAAATATCAACAGTGGCATGGAGTGTGGATATAATTAAAAAATTATAAGGAGAAAAGGACTCAGTTGTCAAGGGATTTATTTTCTGGAGCCAAGTTGTAATTATGTGATAATAATCTATAATTAATTAATTAATTGATTAAATTAATATATATGTTATTTAAAAATAGTACAATATTTGTATTAAATATTAATTAACTATGGGTTAATTAATAATGAGAGAAAAAAATATTAATTTATTATATAATAAATTAAGTTAATTTTGAATGAATTGATATTTATGCATTTGTGAAACATTATATTATTTTGATGCATAAATATATTGTCTTATTAATTGAATAAATAAATGAGATAATATTGGGGAGGCACATGTCTGCCACACACCCAGACACTGTGCTTGCACAATGACAGGCGTGTAACACATGTCACAACTCAGTTTGTTTAATTCAAATTTTAATTATTAAGAATTTGAATTATTTATTGATTAAATAAGTTAAAATTTTAAAATCCTAATTAATTTTGAATGAGTCTAATTTTCTTATATTAATTTTAGTTTTATAAGGTTTTATACTATATATTGTTAAAAGTGAGCGATACAAATTTTCAATTTTTAGCAAAACCTAAAAAAACTACAATACTTTCTCAGAGCCTTTGTCTTCTCGAAACCTCTCTTGATCTCATGTGTTTCGTATATCAAGAGAGTCTAAAAAAATTTCCACAATGTCCTACGTGACCACACACATCCTTGTGTGTTGAGGATTTTCTTGGAAGATTTTGGTGTGATTCTCAAAGCTATCACATTTTATTCGATGACCTTTATTTTTTTGCAAAATGATAGCGAGGAACCTTGATAGGCTATGAGAGGTATGATTCTATGTTTATGAATCTTTATTTAATGTATGGGTATATATCAGAAAATTATGATGTCATGAAAATTCCTTATTCATTCATGAGATATGATCTAGTATTAGTACGAGAGAATTACTATCATAAATAATGAATAAAATAGTCAGTAACATATTAAAGTATGTAATATTTAATGAATGTTTACTAGTACGGTTTGCTAAACATAAAAGATGCAAGTGATCTAGATTCAGATTACTAATGTGGATAGACATCTTAGTAAATGTGATGTATATAATAGAGATGATATCACTACACCAAACACCCATTACCATAACACATGAATATAATAGTATTTAAAAAGAGTTATGGTTTATGTGAAAAATTTTGGGCGGCAAAGTAAAATAAAGTACCGCCAACCAAAATGACTAAGTTTTTTCTAGTTTCCCGTGTACCCATTTCCCATTTCCCCTTACCCATTTCTTCTTCTTCAATCTTTCTCTTCACCTCTCGGTCTCTCTCGGTCTATCTCTCTCGGTCATTCCCGTAGGCTAGTAGCTCTCTCGGTCTCTGCCTTGAGCCGCTGGATCACACCACGACTTGTACGAGGTGCGCTGCTCCTTCTCCCTCACGCGATTCCTGCTGCTCTATGTCCTCCATGCCGACATCTCTCCTGCTAGAAGCAAGAACCCAGGCAAGAGTACTCTGACCTCCGTTTGTCTATGTGAGGTATTTTATTAATTCAGATTTCAATTTAATATCAGATAATCAATGTGTATATATATATGTATATTTGTTTTACATCGTATGAGAGTTATTCTGCTTGCTAGCTATACATATCATAGGGTCTCATTCAACACATTTTCAGTAGAGGGATTTTTTGAGAAATACCTTTCGGATACTGAGAAAGAGCAGAGGGTTTTCTGTTCTTTAGTTTCATTTTATTTATTTTACTTTTTTTTTTACATATAGTACACGTGTGTGTTTATTCATTTTGTTATATTTATTCGTTGTCACAAGAAAGTAGCAATTATGAGAAATCAAAATGGTTGGATGCATTTTCTCTATACTCTTTTCTCTATATAAATTAAATAATTCAAGGCTTGGTTGTATAAATAAATAAATCAGATTGAGCATGATAATAATTATCTGGCATACCACATGTTCGATAAAAGTCCAAAGTAAAACACATATGTTAATCCCTGAAACTCATGAATTCTTCTTCTTCAGAATCTGAATTGCAATCACGGAGTAGTGTTCCTTCTTCCTGGTTTGCTTCTCATCTTTCATTTTCTCACATCTTAAATAATTTTAGTAATTTTTAATTTTTCTTCTGAGATTTTAATATATTTCCAAACACTAGATCATGTTTATGTATTCTCATGTTGATATTCAGATGATATAAATCTATACTAAAATTTCTTTGGTTGTGTTTCCACTTGATTATGATTTGGGTTTTGAATTTTTTTAATATATGTATAGACCGAATATATGCCCTTTCAGCTTGTTTTGTTCTTCCTTTGGATGCTGTGTTTGCTTTGGTTTTTTTTTTTTTTTTGTGATATTTCAGACTTTTGCTTTGTATGTTAGATTTTACTATTAGCGACCGAATATGGCTATTGTCTTTTTAAACTTTAATTTTTATCTTTCTTTTGTTTTGTAGTTTCCAAAGACTCTGTAGATTGTAGTGACTTTGTTATCTGATTCAGTTTCATTAATAGAGTATGAGTTCCCCTGTGTTTTATCTTTTTTTTTTTTGTTTTCTGGAAGAGTTCCTCTGTATTTGCCTGGGCTCATTTCAGCGTTAAATGGATATTGATTCAGTGTTAGCAAGTTCTTATTATATATATTTATATATAAAGTATGGATCCACCTGCTTTCACTTTAGTTCCAGATGTCTCATTACAATCATAACAACACACTCTCCTCTCAATCAGGTAACTTTAACACCTTTTTGTTGCTTCATTTTCACTATCTATGGGAGATATATATAAATATATATATATATAACTTCAACACATTTGTCCATTTGTGTTGTATCTACACATTTGTCTTTTGTAGCAATCAACTACTTATATTAAAATTAAATAACGTGGGTGTTAGCTAGTTGTTATTATATTTAGTTATATATATATATATTAAATAATGTGATATCCGTATATGCTATAAAGAAATCAATAATGTGGGTGCTAGCTAGTTTTTATTGTTTTTATGATTTTTTATATTTAATTATATGTGTATTAAATAATGGGGGTGCCCTTATCCATTATAAAGGAATCAATAATGTAAGTGCCTGCTCTCTTTTTTTCCTCCAAATGTTCTAAGAAATGGGTGCATGCTGATGAATGATGATCTCAGTCCAATTATTCCCATGGATACAACTTCATTTCCTATGTCTTGCAAGTAGTTTAATCTATTGTAGATCGCAACTATCCAATATTTTTACATACAATTTAATAGATATTTTTTAATTGCTCATTTCGAGATCCTTGTTTCACCTTTCAAATGAGAGTTCAAGATTACAAAGGGGGAGGACAAGATCTTATTTATGAATTTATTTATATTTACATTAGTAAAAGACAATATAAAGGAAGAAATTATTATGCATGAAGACAAACTATATAGATATTGTGCCTGGATTATAATCCAAAGTCATTCTTATATCATTTTGTTTATAGCAAATGCTACATTATTATTCTATTTGTTGTATAGAGTGGAGACTCAATTAGCTATTTGTATAGAGTGGAGACAACATTTGTTGGAATATATATGTAGTATTTATTAGTCATGTTGTGTCTCAAGTTATGTTTCTCTGTCTTTTTCTTGGTTGATGGTGTTTCGTGCTATTATTGGAGAACTTGTTTATATGTTTCTAATATTTCATTTGTGTATTTTTTTTATGGGTGTTTTGTTTGTTGCATGTATTTTTGTTTATGCTTTAGTACTGCATAACTTTTTATGTGGCTGTGTTTTTGTTAAACTGCTCTGCTAAAGCCATATAGCATTTTTTACTGATGCTTGGTGATTATACTAGAGTGACCTTTGGTATTTGTTTTTCAATTGGTGTTGGTTGTTAGTCATTGTTGGACTCTGTAGCTTGGTGGTTATTTCGGAGCTTAAAAGGGAAGGCTTCTTCAAATATTAATCCTCTTATAGAAAAATTTATATATGTTTAAATGGGATTTAAATCAATCAATATGTTTTTTGTGTGAATGTGTAAATGTGTAAATGACAACTATTTTTTTCAGTTAGTTATTCCATCACCATGGTCAAAGTGGTGTTTCAGTTGAACCGACCACCATGTAGAGATTTAGAATCAAAGATGTATCACAAGTTGCTAGGTACTTGTGAGGGCATATTAGTTTAAATGTTCATTAACTTTGTGTACTTGACAATTAAAGTTCTAATAAATGAAATTTTCAGCAGCATATTTTGATGTATTTGTACATTTGAATCACTTGAATGGTATTGCATCTTGCAAGATTTAATTGTTATTCACATATTTGTAAATAGTTAAAAGTTTGGGTGAAAAAATGTATATGTTGACTTAAAATATTACTTCCACTAACTAGTGAATTATTGGAAATTTTTATGTAGTTTGTTAGAATATACTTTGGACAACAGTAGCGTAAAGGCCTATTCAATATAAGGTACTGTTATATAACCACCAACCTACATTCCACGTTTCAACTGAATACTATTCAAGGTGCCTATGTTTGTTATTTAAGTTTTGTTCTGTTTTACCCTGAGTTTAGTTTCTCTTAATTTCTTGTACTAGAGTTGTGAGCTCTCATTGTAGTGTGGATAGTTAACCACTCTTTCTGTGTGTATAAATAGCTCATCCCTCCATTGGAATCAATACGATTTCAAAGCATTCATGCTAAAATTCTTCTCTTGTTCTCAAATTCTTGTTTTCTCTGTTTTCTTCCTGGTTTAGCCTTATTATGTTTTCCTAACACAATAAATCAGCTGCAAATCAACTGGGATGGAGCCTGACACCTGCCTGCTGCTGGAAGGTCCAAAGGGGAGATATTTAGCAGCCATTGTAGTGTTTTGATGTTTTGTATTTTCTGCTTTCTAGGCTCGCTTGGAGTCAATTGAAGCTGTGAATAAAGTTTTGGAAGAGGCTAACAAGCGCGTCCAACCCAATGGAACTGGTACATTCTATCACGTGTTTAAATTCTCTCTCCCTCTATTGTTATTATTTATTATTGTACATGCTATTCAGCCTCCTTTATATCCTCCCATTTGTTAATTATTGTTTAATGTTTATTTTCAGCTGAATTGTTTGGTGCTCTAAGGGGTCGTCTAGGTGACAACAACAAAAATTTAGTCATGGCAACATTGACATGCATTGGCAATGGGTCCAGCTGTTGAGAAAGCAAGCAAGGTTGATTTCTAATTCATGATCGCTAATTTTATGTAGTGTACTCTTTAGATATTATTGGTTCTTGTTGCCATTCTGGTCGTTTCCTCTTATACTTTGTTATGGAACTATCATTATGTTCATTAAACTTTTAAATGAAAATTAGAAACCCTTGTGAGATGCAACCCTTACAAGAAGGAAATTATATGCATTGGTTTTGATGAATTTAGAAGCAACTGTTCGTTCTCCTGTTTCAGCAAAGCCAAGCAGCACCTAATTCTTTTACATGCTGAACTGATGATTTAACAAAACATACACTCTTTATTATATTTGTTTATTTACTCGTTTTACACTCTTTATTATTGAATTTGTTATGATAGGGAATTTAATGTACATATTTTATGGGTGTCTTTGTAACTTCTTATGTATAACATAATGCTTCCATGGAAATGCCAAATTAATATTGGTGGAAGAGATTTTTCTTTCTAGAGTTTTTTGTTTTAATAAATTAATATTCTTTAGCAATGCCAGTATTGTGATTCTAGTGTCCATGTTCTGTTAGTGTCTACTGGAAATTTGATATGTTATTACTCATAAGTTTACCATGGATAAAACTTCACCATTCCATATCAACATCATAGTGTGGTTCTAGTTTTCGTATTAAGCAATTGCTGAAACATTTGTGTAATTATTATTTTCAGGTTTCACTTTTAAATATTGTGGTTGAGTTGAAGAAGTGCTTCATTCGACATTCAATGGAGGAATCCAAAGTAGATGGTTTTTTGTAGGCATCAAAGCAGTATAAGAATTTTTTTTCTATGCTCTTTTGTCAAAATTAACAAAACTTAACTTGTAGTTAACTTGTTATGTTAGAACAGTATCTGGAATTATGTTTCTTGATGCTATGACTTTGTCATGTATATGATTTATAAGTAAAATTGAGCATGAAGAAATGTTGTAAGTTTATTTATGGTACTAGCATTTGTGGAGTATGCTATTATTTTAGACCTTAGAAGTTGATGGAATCCTTGGGTTACTTTGTGAGAGTTGTGATTTATTTCTTTACTTATTTTGAAAAGGTGAGACTTGTTATTCTCCGCTCTTTTAATTGTTATCTTCATTTTGATGACCATGTTAGTTTTCTTTCATACTGAAGAAAATTATAATGCCAATATATCCAGATAAATAAAAGGCATGTTGCTGATTTTCAGTGTTCCTGTATCTTTACTATTGTAGTATGGGAGTTATCTATCTAAGATTGTGATTATGTCTTCACAGTATATTGTATTACTCAATGCCCAGATAAGTATTTGCTGATGGTTAAATTAATAATACTGATTTATTGCAGATGGTAAGAATGTTGGATATACTAGCAGAATATATGTCACATAGAGGGTTTCAATTTCAAAGGCTAGATGGCAGCACTAAGGTCGAACTGCGTCAGCAAGCAATGGGTCATTTTAATGCACCTGGTAGTGATGATTTCTGCTTCCTTCTTTCAACTCGGGCAGGTGGCCTAGGTATCAACCTTGCAACAGCAGATACAGTTATCATATTTGATTCGGACTGGAACCCTCAAAATGACCTACAGGTTTAATTTCTTTTGGGTATTTTATGTTATTTTTTATGGGTTTCTTCATTGCAGAATATAATCAGAGAAAATGGTTTTACTTAATTAATGCGTTCATTTTCAGGCAATGAGTAGAGCTCATAGAATCGGCCAACAAGAAGTTGTGAACATCTACAGATTTGTCACAAGCAAAAGTGTTGAGGAAGATATCTTGGAGCGAGCTAAGAAAAGATGGTTGATGATATTCTCTTCAAATTCTTGAGAAATTTGTTTGCTTTATAGAGTCTAATAATGCCTTTTGTTTTCTCTCACAAGTTTTACTTACATCTCTACATGTATCATTTAGGTTCTTGACCACCTGGTGATCCAGAAATTGAATGCAGAAGGCAGATTGGAGAAGAAAGAAGCAAAGAAGGGGAGTTATTTTGACAAGGTACGGGTCCTGTGGGGGTGTTTTGAAGTAGTTTCCTGAATTAGTTGGATTATGTACAAATTTTTTTCTGTTAAAAAATGATAAAGTAGATTATCAGTGGGTGATTAGTTGTGGTTATCTTTCCACTGGCCCTTCAAATCCTTTCCCAGGCCCCTAATTCTCTTTCTCTGTACATCAATATTTAATGCAATGTAGAGTTTCTATACTATTCAATTGCCTTCTTTGACAGGTGTGTTCTATAGAGCAGTCAGCTGAGAGTTGAAAGATCGCTGTGAGAAATTATTTAAAGGCTGTAAGAAGTTTATGTAAGTGTTTCAACATTACTCGCACACAAATTCCAATGAGAAAAGTTGATTTATTTATTTTTTTATTTTTTTGGAATTCTTTAGAATGTTGAAAATGGTCTTGTTTTGGTGAAACAGAAAGTAGTGAGAGTGAAGTTTAGATTCTTTCCAGCAGTGCAAATAGGAATTGTGGAGAAAATGTACAGGCTTAAGTTTCAATAAACTTTAATGAGAATTGATTTCAACAACTCATATCGACTCCTAAAAAAGGTAGTTAAAACCGACTAGACTTCTAACAATATGGTCTTTTACTAACTAACATTACTCTTGATCTGACAACAGAATAGCAAAAGTACCCCAGGTAGTTAAAATAAACTAGAATTCTAACAATGTGTTCTTTTACTAACATTACTCTTGATCTTACTTAAACACATTAAACTTTTGATGATTAAAGTCTTAAGAATTTCTTTTCTTTATGATTTATTTAGATCAGAGGAACAATGTATACTAATTTTTTTTTATTTAGCAGTACCTCAACAAGCCCTGTGATGGAAAAACTCAATGTTGGAAACAATGCCTTGGCCTGATGATTACTTTCCTTTTTTTTCCACGGTTCTTTAGTTTGTTTCTAGATTACTTTGTGCCTGATGATGAAAACTTTTATTTTTGTATTGATATGTGCATTGATTTCATTTTGAGCCTCCATCTTTTCTGCTCTCACCATCTTTGGTACTCACCATGATCCATTATTTTATTTTATTTATTTATTTATTACTATTTTCTCATGTGGGCTGTGGTGATGATGATCTGTGTTTGCTGTTGGTGGTGGTGAATGCCAAAGGTGATGGTTGAAGTGGTGGTGTTTAAACCTTGAAGATGTGATTGGTTCTTAATGAATTTTCAATGTTCATGAAATTTCTAGCATTAATCTCTGAAGGCATTTATATATTAAAATGGTCTCTTTTTATAGCTACAAAATATATATTTTATTGCCTTATGTAATAATATGAAGATATTGTCATTTTTTTTTGTTAGTTTTCACTTTCTTTGCATGCTTATTTGCCCTGTGATGGGAAATCTAATTTTCAGAAGCAGTTTCATGGTTTTTCATTATAAGCCTTGTCTCTCTCTCTCTCTCTCTCTCTCTCTCTCTCTATACATACATACATACATATATATTGCTCTCTCTCTCTCTACTTTTTCACCAGAAAAAGTCTATTTTACAGAATCTATTGTGAGTGCTCTTAAGGCTTATAATGAAAATTCTCATGTACACTATTAATGACCATATTAGCTTATGAGATCTGAGGGCTTTTGAATATCTAAGTTTGCTATTCTCTGTTTTATAATGCTTTATTTGCTTTATCACCTATTAATAGATTAGAGGAAGAATTATTTAAAGATTACCTTTATTATTAATCTGTTTCATAATGCATGTTTTTGAACACTACTTGACAATGCCTTTGATGCTTTTGTATCAAGTAACTTGAACCTGTTTGCAGTGCATTCTTGTTTACATTGGATTTGATTTTGTCTATATCTATTTTGGCCCATCTTTGCTTCTTAGATTATGAACTTTTTTTTTTTGGCCTGATGATGATATTTGTCCTCTGTTTTTGCTAGTCTACTTAGTTTTGTTTCCTCAAATGAAATATATGAGTACTGCCCTGTTTTTGTTTCTCAGTCAAGTGAAAAGCTTTGGAGCTTATTTGTTTAATGGTCATTAACTACATGAGGTGTTCCTCTTATTTAGTATTTTAATTTATATTAGACTGAGCATAAACTTCTTAGTTGCATGAGTGATCTTTTTGAAAGTTTTTTTTAAGTTATGATAGGTTTCTTACATTTTGTGGTGTATCTCTCTGTTTAGAGATAGAGTTCATCTCTTAAATTAACAAAATTTTCCTTTAGATTAGATTGTATTAGTGTTGATAATCCAAAAGTCTGTTAGAAAAAGCTTTGTCTTAATTTGTTATTGCTTTGTTTGTCTTTATTTTGTTATTTTATTTTATCTTGTCTATAATTTTCTGGTTGTGTAGTTCCCTCAAGCCTTGTTCACTTATATGACCCATCCTTTAGTGCCATAGTTGCATCTCATTTTCTTGAACTTTAATAGCATCAGCTTCAGCAATAGATACAGTTTACCCATCTAACACATACAATCCATTTACTTTATTCCATTTCATAACTAGCAGTGAGCCTTTAGTAATCTTTATGATGCCAGGTTGTACTGTTATGGTTCATCTCCATGGCTGCCAGATTATTGTTTAGTCGTATCCATACATAGATATATATATACATAATTTTACACCTTATGTTATAAGCTACTGCATTCATACATATATATTTGGATATAATTGTAGATTTTCTATCTGTTATAAGCTACTGAATTCATACTTAAAGTCTCCAATTTTTTGAGCTCTCTTAATTCTCATTAAAAAATCTCTCTCCTCAAAAGCTAATTTATTTTCGAACCATATATAGTACATAACCAACTTACAACATAGTGACACATAAGAATTTTCTTTTTCTTTTTTATTAGGGTGTGACTATCAACACAAATGCCTGCTATGCTTATTCTATGTATATATAAACTTTTATTTTCACTGATATGTTATGCTTATTCTATGTACGATAAAAGAGATGCTTACTTGAGTTGAGTTGAGTTGCTTATTTAAACTTTATATGCTTACAGGTGGAAACTAGCTTAAGTCTTATGTTCTTAATAATAAAAAGACTTTTTTTTTTACAATGTGCATGTATATTGAGATGATTTCTTTGGAGCAATTCTTGACAACATTTGTAGTTGAGTCCTTTAGAATGGAAGAATGTATTTCACTAATTTTTGTATACATTTCTTGTTTTGTATTTAGTGATAAATGAATCTGAATTGGGCATAAATTATGTTGTAATATGATTTCTTATGCCTAGACTAGTAAACTAAATATTGTAATTACATTTGAGTAATTAATAAGAATCTATTTATGTTACCTTATTTGGCTTCAACTTTCATATTTGTTTTCCTAGTTGTGTAAGTAAAAAAATATTATGTTTCTCTAAGCTAATATAACACATGTGTTATACTAAAGTGTAGTATAACACAAAAAAAATGTTATACTAAAGTGTAGTATAACACAAAAAATGTGTTATACTAAAGTGTATAACACAAAAAAAGTGTTATACTAAAGTGTAGTATAACACAAAAAAAGTGTTATAGTATCGACTATAAATAACATAATTCAACACTTATCTATATATTAAAATAACACAGAAATTGTGTTATCATTGACAGTACAGTAACACATCTGTATAACACTGATAAAGTGTTATGTAAAGTACCCTGACCTACGATAACATAGTCTGTCTTAACAAATCAGAAAGTGTTATCATAGGTTTTGATAACACATTTTTGGTGTTATTAAAAGCATTTTTTCTTGTAGTGTATATGTCAGGACCGATAAGAATTAATTATCGTTATAAACTTGTCATTTGACAAAAAGATTTGATTCTTATCATAATAGATTATCATTTGTAGATCAGTCTAAATCTTGAGTATTCATGAACTCCTCTTTGTGTTTATTGGATCTTTTGATTCACTTGTTAAGGTTTCTTAGTATAATGAGGCTAATGATTTTTTTTTTGGAGATTCAATACCATGAATGGCCAGAAACATGAAATAGAATAATGGAATCCATACTTTCCTAATAGATCGAATATTGGTTCCCTTGGAACTGAATAGTTATTAAGCTCAAATCTATAATTTGATTATAGATTAGTTATTCGCTAGTGAATTCATGGTACTTAAGGATAAGAGGTAATTAGAAGGGTAAAACAGTAATTTTAACCAGCTCTAATTAACAAACCAATAAATGGAGAATAGAACTGCGTTTATTGATTATATAAATGGAGTACAAGAGAAAACTCTGTAAATATAATTCTATAGATAATTAGAGTGCGATTCCATATTTATAGTGGAGTAATCATAGAATTAATAAATAAGATTATTGGATTAAAGAGTTTAATTAATAATCTAGTTTATTGGAGCTTCGTATTATAGGTCCATTATCCCCAGATCACCTCTGCCCTACACTGTCAAGGGTAAGGATGTCAAAATAAAAATTTGTAGAGAGAATGACTTAATTGCAAATGAATTAATTTTCCAGGGCAAGGAAATAATTATGTGATAATTATAAGCAATTAATTAATTAATTAACTATATAGATTTTATTTTGAAAAACTATAGGTTAAAATAAATATTAATCTAGTTTGGATTAATATATAAAGAGAGAATAATAATTATCTTATATAGAATAAGATGTTTATTTAGTTATTTAAAACGGATATTTTAAGATAAAGTTAATTTGAATTAACTTATATTTATTTTGGGATAAATATATCGTCTTAAATATTAATTAAATAAATAAATGAGAAAATTAGAGATAATCCTAATGGTGTGGTCGACATACTCACTGTACAGTGAGTGTGGTGCCACACATAGGGATTTCCTATCCCTATGATTTGAATTTTGAATTTCAAATAATTTGTTTATTTAATTATTTATATTTAATTTGTCTTTTTTAAATATGATTTAAATTACATAATTAAATATGGTTATAATTGATTAGTTTTATTTTAATAAAATAAAGATTGATTAAATTAGTTAATTATCTTTATAAACTTGAAAAGAAACGATATTTTTCAAGAGTTGGTTTTTCATAGATAGTAAGACTCTCCCCTTGAAACATAAAGCGATAGTTTTTCCTAAACCTGAAAAACTATCTATCAAACCTCTCTAGATCTCATGTTTTGAGTACATCTAGAGAGTCATAAATCAACCTTTTGAATCTTACGTGCCCACACATGTCCTTGTGTGTTTGAGGATTGGTCTGGAAGATAAGGGTGTGAGCTTTCAGAACTTGGATAGGAAGATCGTTGATTTTATACAAAAATATTTGAGGACACTTGATACACTACAAGAGGTAATCTCTAATCTGATTGTATGTGATTTAATATATATATAGATGTGTGTGTGTATGATCTTGGCTGGTATTAATAATTATTAAAAGGGCCCATTCCCCACCGTGTATCTTTGATTTTCTCTTTTAATACCAACAAAAACAAAGTAGGCCTAAGAAGAAACATCATCCTCCCCTTAGAGAGCGATTGGTTATTGAGCGAACATGCAACACTTGTGGAGGTAGTAATCATAATCGAAAAACTTGTATTGCATTGTTATCGCGTCATTAGTGCATCATTAACATGTATGATATTGTATAAAAAAAATCTTTGCTATCTCATCGTTATCACGTCGTTAATGAATTATTAACCATGTATTATTAATGTGTAAACAAAAAAAATTCGCTATATCATCATCAACCCATAGTTATTGCAACGTTAAAAATATGCAGTTTATAAAAAAAATTGTCCCGAAAGTGAGAAAAAACACATGAAGGGTACACATTCTCATTGAAGATGTCAACAAAGTTTTTTCCTAATTATTGGATGTGATCGACCACAATGTATGATAGTTGTACATCTTCCAGCAAAAGCTCCAAATGCTTGATGGAAAAAATACCACAATCTCCATTTTAATTGCATATAGTATTGTTAGAATAAAAAAATTGTTAAGGATATTAAAGAAAAATAATATATATTTTCATACCTTGAGGTATATTGAGGGACCAATTCTTTCTCCACACGTCTCCAGTCAAAGTCTGCGACAGTATGCTTCAGCTGAAGTAATTTCAAGTTGGGATTCTTCTCAAACATCCCAGAAATCTTCTATAGAGATGCAAGTATCCTCCCCCACTTACTCAACGTACTGGCCAACATATCGTGATTGATGCTCGAGTGGTTCGAGTCATAGACAGTTATCATAAACTCTTTGAAATTAACTTCACATAGGACTCAATGGTCTTTGATAGACAAATGGAAGCATATCTCAATAACTTCAACCCATGACTTCTTGAATATCTTTTTGTCGCCTTTCATCGTAATGTGAACATCATCCTACTTGTTTGCATTAAGAATCTTTTGAAAGTCATCATATCAAGCGAGCATTGTCTGGTGGCGTTGATAGAATAGGTATTTGGAAACTCGAACAAACATCTCTACATCAAATGATTTGCGACATCATGGTGTTGTAAGACATATATTATGTCAATTTCTACAATAAACCTTTAAGTAAAAGACTTATTGTGTCAGACATACATTGTCAAGCAACCTGTATTGTTTCACTTTTAACTGCAGAAACCAAACGAGTGTCCCATCACATGGCTCCAAGTGCCTAGCCCTATTTTTGTCAATCTCACCAAGCTTCCATCAAATGAATGTTGTCATTTAGGCTTCATCAAACTCCTTTAGTGGAACGATTTGGACTGGGCCCTTCAATTAATAATGCTTCCCCGTTGGCGTAAAGTCCTCATACTTTTTTGGTCTCTACCAAGTGATGTAAGATATAGAGTAATCAATAAACTATACTTAAAAGGACTAACTATTAAACTAAATACCTAGAACCATGTGGGCTACCTATGGAGGTGTGGCATCATCAAGCTCAAAGCATGAGTAATGCCCTACTAAACCAGGACCATTACACTATGTGTTTAAAATTGTGCTCAACTCGTTAAATGAGTCATTTGGATTAAAACATGTAGTTAGGGTTAAATAAAAATTTGTTATAAAAGTTTTTGGTCAAACAATTGCTACTTTTCAATATAAGATTTGGTATCTACACGGGATCCCAAGAAAAATAGTTTATAATTGATACAAGTGGAAATAAGCAAGATACATAATAGTTGTCCTAAGTGGGAAAACCACTAAATCCTAGATCTCCAAAAGAAGTCTCGACCGTAGCAGTCGAGCAGGCCGCATATGTACACGCTGCCTTATAATTGATACAAGTGGAAACAAGCAAGATACATAATAGTTGTTCTAAGTGGGAAAACCACTAAATCCTAGATCTCCAAAAGCAGTCTCGACCATGGCAGTCGAGCAGGCCGCATATGTACACGCCGCCCTTGAAGCTCTGTTGGTTCAAAAAGGTTGGAAAAAACTGAAAAAAGTTGGTCAGTTAAGCACCTGTGGCTGCGCCCAGGAGCATCAGTGGCCACGACCACTGGTCTCTATTCCCCAGGCCGCGGCCACCAACATCTTATGGCTGCGGCCACTGACGAATTTCAACACACAAAATTGTGTTGTTTTTCCAAACGGTTCCAATCCACTCCCAATTGATTTTGTAACCCCCAAAACACATTATTGGGGTTAAAATCATATCTCCAACAGCCATTTGACATATGGCTTTAAGAAATTCATCTCAATATTGTGTAACGTCAAATCTACACAATAATGGGCAATATTTGGTAGTTACAAATTTGTGACTAAATCTGTAACACCAAATATGTTACATATTTTGATATTCACACATATCTAAATATTGTAACTCTCTATTATATGTTACAATATGTGACACTCTTTGTCACATTTATTAAATCTAAAAAATTATATTATAAAATAATATAACATTCCCTCACTAGATTAAATAGTTAATTGTAACACTTATTTAATCAATCAAAATTATATTTTAAAAATATAACATATCCCCCACTTGATTAAATAATAAATCTCTCTTATAGGAGTCATTGCATTGGTGCATAAAGTAAAGTGTTTTTCAACTTGAACTTTACTATAGTGTAATTATCATAAAATTTGTTGAAAATTTGGTTGCACTAAGCATTGAACCATCTTTCCATGATAACAAATCGTTGATAACACACACAGCTTTTCCATGTTCACTTGAGACCTCTATGTCTCGCTTTGCACCATTAATGACCATGTGCACTTTCCATTCATGGACATACTTGAGAATACTCTCAATTCTCATGAGAGGCGGCACCACCCCTAGGTCCATATAGGTAGAACTCTCACAGTATTTTGTTGCCAAAAAATACTTGTCTTCACAAGACTGAATTCTATTAAAAAACCTCTTGGTTTTAACCCTCAACTTGGTAACTCACAAGTACTCAACATCTTAGATTGGACATGTTTTGAGTACAACTAATATTCACTTGATTGACTTGTTGTTACTTATTGAACCTAACACTAGTTAAATAACTAATGTTAAGATAGGTTACCATCAATCGTGAATCTCTTTAGGGAGTTTAAGTCCCATCCCTCGAGATGATGTAGCCTCTAAATCCCTTGTTAGGGGCTTAGTGAAAGGATCCCCCAGGTTTTCACTTGTTCTCACATAGGATTTTGAGATGACTCCTCGTTGAATCATTCATATCCATGTGTTAGACTAATGTGTCTAGACTTCCCATTTTACACTCCACTGTATGCTCTAGCCAATGTCGCTTGGCTAACACAATGTATCGATATAGTGGATACATTTTCTTTGATTAGGGGTATCTCTATCAATAGATCCATTAACCATTCAACCTCTTTGCCGGTAGTAGCTAGAGCTACAAACTCTGCTTCCATAGTGGAAAGAGATATACAGGTTTGTTTCTTGGAAACTTTTCGTTAAGGTTTGAAATTGCGACCTTTCAATTTTTAGGGCAACCTTATAAAAATTATTTCTCTTAAACCGTGACACATTTTTCTCTCATGTTTTACAGGAGTCCTTGTACATATCTTAACTAATTTCTTTAAAAAAATTTATAATTTTTGGGATGGAAAAATCCATTAGAATTTTTAAATCAATCTGGGCAGTGCTTGCTGCCCAGAAGCTTTTCCCAGTTTTATGGTAAATTTAAAAATTTATTTCTCTTACACCGTCGCCCAGTTATTTCTGAAATTTTACAGAGATCTTTATACGTGTCCAAATTAGCTTCCTACAAAATTTCATAATTATTAGAATAATAAAACTCTACCAAATGTTTAAATCCATCTGGGTGGTGCTTGCTTCCCAGAAGTTTTGTTTCTAAATTCTAGGGCAAACGTTGAAAAATCATATCTCTTATACCTTAACATATTTTTCTCTAAACATTGAAAGTGGCCCTTAAAAATGTTTGGGCTAACATCTTACCGAATTTCATAGATTTTGTATTAGTAAAACCCATTCAAAAGTCAAAACAATCTGGGCAATGCAAGCTGCCCAGAAATTTTCCAGATTTGCATCAAGATGCCAAGTTCATAACTTCGGTTTGAAAACATCTTTTTTCAATTTTCACAAAATATTTCCACAAACAGAGGCAGTAGGGTACGATCTAACCCGTTGGAAGTCAGACCATGAAAACTTGGCAGAATGCATTTTTATACATTTTAGCAAAACTAAACACAACTAGCAAAATCCTAGCCACATGCATGCATGAAAATCAACAAATTAACCAATATAACCCTCAAGCATAAAATAAAATTTAAAAAC
The DNA here is from genome assembly GCF_963169125.1 of Humulus lupulus. Classification (NCBI taxonomy): domain Eukaryota; kingdom Viridiplantae; phylum Streptophyta; class Magnoliopsida; order Rosales; family Cannabaceae; genus Humulus; species Humulus lupulus. The sequence goes on along the minus strand of NC_084797.1, from coordinate 162,380,419 downwards.
CAACAAAATAACCTATACAACCAGATCTACCATCAATAATAAAAAATAACTCAAAACCAACCAAATATCTACCTTTGATGGTTCTAGCTTAGAGATGATAGTCCTTAGCTTGTCCAAACTTCCTTCTTGGATTCTATACTCTCAGACCGAGCCTCATAGGTTTCACATGCATATTTTAAAGAGAGTGTTAGAGTAGGAGAATTCAGATGAATGGAAAAACAGAAAAACTTCTAGAACCCTTACCTTTGTTTTCACTAGATCACCAAAAAGCTTCAACTTTGAGATCCTCCTAGAACAACCTCCCTTGAACCCTAGAACACAAGATCCTTACCATGCATGGCTATTAGATCACATGAATTCATATTCCATCCCTTAGGGTTTTAGATTTGAAGAAGAAAAGAAGTGAAATGGACAAGGTATTGTAGTTACTTCTTCACTAGTCTTCCCTTGAGTTCCTCCTTCCTTCAATGGACAATGAGTGAACCAAGCTTATGAAGAGAAGAGAAATGGAAGCCAAGGGGCTTAGGGATTTTGGTTTTGGGAGTGTAGAGTGGAAGAGAGAATGTTTGTTTGAGTGGACAAAATGATTTTTGAGGGATGTGTGTAGTTTTGGTGAAAGAGGATTAAGGACAAAAAAAATGTGGAAGAGCACTAATCATTAGGGTAGTCTCTTAACCTTCCTTAGGATATGTGTCATAAGACACTTGAGTACATAGGCATAGCCTAGCCGCCCAACCTTCTCACTCCTCCCTTGTGAAAAGACTTTTATGCCCTTGCCGAATTTTACCACACTTTAAGGCATTCAAGGACCCTTTGGTAATTTCACTTCTAATTTTTAACCAAATTTTACCCTATAGTTTTTAAATGTCCCAAGCTAAAATTAATTAAATAAATGTGATCAAAAATAAATTTTGTCACATAACACATAATTTTGGTAATTTACTCAAATTGACCAAAATACCCATAGGGCTCGGGCAAGAATTTCAATTCTTAAACTCGATCGATTGGAATTAAATCCTCAATCATTTTTTTCTTATATTTATTGGCTCAACAATAAAGTCAAAGTGTCAGACAAAATTAATATTTTTATGCCATAGTATTTCCTATTTAATTAATCCGAGATTTTTAACCAAATAGGGTTTTGACCCGGTCCACGACCAAAGGTCTCGGTGTAATGCCGCGAATTCTCCCATGTGGTTTAATGACGGGATTAGTAGGCAGGGAGGGCCATACTTGTTTAATTATGTCATTAACTGATAATATGCATGTATATGTTAATTATATTATAATATGATGTTAAATGCATGCACGTGGGTCCGCATTTTAATTACAGGGGTGTGATGGTAATTTGGCTCGTTGAGGGTATAATTGTATACTTGTATGCATGTCGATGATATATGTTGAGACCACATTATAATGTGGGTTTGTTCGAGCTATTCGGCATGAGACGATCTTGGAATATTGATTAGCGGTCTAGTTACAACAGGTTTAAGTTCGGGGCTCGGGATGAGTCTCGGGGTGATTTTAAAGGATTAGAGCGTTGCCGGAAATTAAAGGGTAACGGGATATGAATTATTGGTGTTTGAGATTATTGAGAATAGCGGGAATTGGAGAGCGTTAATTATGATTAACGAGATAGGTGGAAAATACCAATTTTGCCCTTGGGAGCCTTTAGAAACCTTAAATTGACCTAGGGGTATAATGGTCATTTCACCCTAGGATAGATATAAACCATTTTTAGGCTGTGAAGAAGAGAGAAAACAGAGTAAGTTCAAGAGCCTTCCCGTATCTATTTCTCCTTCAGTTTCCTTTGAGATTTTTGAACCATTCTTGAGGATTCAAGCTTGGCAAGTAAGCCTTGGGAGTTTGGGAGTGTCTTCATCCATTGAAGTGCATCATAAGCTGAGCTTTGGGTAAGTTTCAAATCATTGAAATCCCTGGTTTGCCCTTTTTTTGTTCTGTTTTACAATTGTGATTTCTAGGTTGAGATCTTGGTTTTGTTGGGACTTTTGGCTAGGGTTCCTATGGTTGTGATGTTTGGGGTATGTTAGGATGGTTTTTGGGTTCATTTGGCATTAAAAATGGGATTTGGAAGCATTGGAAGCAGGTTAGAATCGAAGGAGGTGAAGAAGGAGGTTTCAGGGGGTTTCTGGTCTAGAGGTAGCGCTATAGCACCCACATTAGAGCGCTACAACACTACTCAGGGGGATTTTGGGCGTGTTGGAGGTTTTGAGAATAGCGCTGGGGCGCTAGGGATCAGCGTTGTAGTGCTACTTTGTTCCTTCAAAGTCCCGTTTTGGGTGTTTTTAAGGGTTTTTGACTTGGTGTTTCAATCCTTAAGGTCCGGGATCGAATCTACTCACCGTGTGGGCATGTTTCGAGGTCCCGAGAGTGGTGCTTAGGTTAAGACCCTATTATTGTGGATTCTCATTATTGGAGGTTATAATTGGTTGTGATTAGGTAACCGCTATGGAATCAAAGATCGATCGTTCTCAGGGGTCGTCCTTATAATATTTCTCGCTCGAACCTGAGGTAAGAAAATTGCACCCTGTGTATGTGACATGCATGATTATTAATGAGGCATGTTGATTGATAAATGTGGACATGGATTGCATAATAAATGCTAGTGAATATTGTTTACTTGTATACGACACTGACTAGTCAGGGACATTGACCTAAGAGTCAGAACCGGCATAAGCGTCCTGAACGCAGGGCCGAATGAAGATTAGATCTAATCGATATCAGCGTTGGATGGCTCTAAGGAATTACCACTGGACCGACCCTAAGGTCGATGAATCTTATAAGCACTTGGTTAGTCTAAGACTAGTTACTCAGAGCCAGGGCCTAAGGCCCAGGTGACCGCTTGTCACATGGCTAGGGAATGAGGTTCCAGGGTTATGACTCTATGGTCATGAGGAAGGTTATGTTGGTGACCAGCCACCATGCACCTATCCTGTTTAAACTAATGAAAGGTTTACTTACCTGTTAAGCCCCGGTGACCCTATCGTCATAAGGCTGAAGGGAGCTACTCCCAATTTAATGAGTTTTGTGACTGTCACCTATCTGTTTTGGACTGATGGTCCTGAATGATTATTATGATCATTGTTGATATTATATCATGCTATATTGTGTTTTCTTGCTGGGCCTTGGCTCATGGGTGCTATGTGGTGCAGGTAAAGGGAAAGAAAAGCTCACCCAGACTTGAGTGGAGAGCTTAGGTGGTGATGTGTACATATGCAGTCGCTTGACCACCACGGCCAAGGAGTTCTTAGAGGAACTAGGGGGTTTACCCTATTTTTGCCGCTTAGGCCGGCGGGGTTGTAAATTTGAAACAGTAGTGGCCATTTTGAGTTGTAAATAACTTGTAAATGTTTTAATAAGCTCATGAGCAGTTATATACTTAATAAAATATATCCTTTCCTCTTTACAGTTTTTCCACCTTAACTTGTTAATAACAACTAGAACACATTTTTAACCAAAGGACTCGGGTAGCGGGTCAAATTTCTGGTTCACCGATCACCGTAACTGTTCTGGGGTAACCAGGGCGTTACACTCAGTTTCTAACAAAAACCGCACTTACTACAGCATGGCAAGCATTCACACATCACAACTTCTTGTAACATAAAATGTTCACCCGACATAGTACATAATACTGGGAAAAATACCCTAACTAGGGTCTTACTGTTAGGGAAAACTTTATACAGGATCTTTATTTATTTTCATGTATATCTAATATTAAACAAATTAATACGAGATAACCTAAAACATGTTTCTAAAATTGAATTCAAAGAGAAACAATGAATAGAATACTTACAGTATATGCAGTGGAATTAAAGAGTCATTCATTCAGTTTCTCTAACTCTTGTATCCTCTCTGTCGCAAAGTATTATCAAGAAATTGAACCAATCTTCTATTTTATTCACAATCTTCCAATATATCCTTAGAATCACCTAGACAAGTGTGGGCAATTCTCAACACATGATATAGATTTAGAGAGAAGAAAAGAAAATAACAAAGAGGCTTAGAAAAGGACATGTGTTTAGAGAGAATCTAAAACAATCAGAAAACCAGTGATTAAACTAATCTATCGTCTCGGAAATCTTAACTTCTGACTTCTCTCTAAGCACTCATTTTATAGACTCAATTAGGCCATTTAATTTAATTAAAATAATCAATAAAACAATAGTCATTTTAAAGCCCTAGGTCAAATTATCATGGGCTTTAGGCCCGTGAAATTTCCCATTTGATTATAAGCCCATTCGACTTAAAATTAAGGCCTGTATTATTTTCTATTGATTTAATTAATTAAATAATTATTTAAATCCTTTATCAAATTAATTATTTATAATTTGAACCTTGATTTAAACTTATTTATTAATTTAGATACAAATTTATCTTAATTAATAAATCTGCCTTAATTTCTCTTTTCTTCTCAAAATTACACAACTCTATGAAACTATCCAAAATTGACCTGGTCAACTTTGATAATTCTAATTGATAATTAAATCAATTAATTGAGACTATTTAGATGATTTTATCCAAGGTACAATGGGGACCATGGTCCTATGAAATTAAACTCCAATAAGTTATCATAAATCTAATAAATAAATTTACTAACTTATTAATTCCTCGTGACTCCACTATAGACTCGAAATTGCCCTCTTGAATTCATAGAATGCTCTATAAAAAAATATAAATACGCTATTAATTATCCATCGTTACAACCATAATTGTCACTCAATCCTCAATAGACGGTCTACAATGAGATAGGACTAAAATACTGTTTTACCCCTCATTGTATTTTATCCTTAAAACACTTAGTTCCTTGTAAATGATATTTCAATAAACTAATTTTATTACTGAAATGAGATCTCTATCATTTAACACCTTGAACCAAACGAAAAGGAAGCCATCGTTTCACTTCTTCTTCAGAAGCTATAGATGTTCATATCTATGATTAACACTCCCACTCAATTATACTATCGAGTTCCCAAGATGTAAGTATGGGCTAGTCCGTAGGGTAAGCTGGTAACGAACAAGTCAAAGAACTCAAATAATACAATCAGTTAGAATACTAACCACTCAGAATTGAGATTGAATTAACCTATGGCCAACTATATGATATCACTAGAATAGATAATAAAGGTATGTTTACTTATCTTATCAACTGTCAATATCGGTCCAGTCCGATGTAACAAATACATCTGATCTTATCTACTTTGCTAATGTTCTAGAAAGAACATAACACTGTAAAGTGTAAGTAGATCATATCGTAGATTGGCAAGTCATGTAAATCCCGTGCGCTAACTAATCCTAGGACTAACTTATTTTGAACATATAATCATATTTATATTCCACTGTGATTACGTCACTATAAATACGATTAGATATATGCTCGGGATTTAATAGAAGTTTATATTAAACAAATAATCATGAAAATAAAACATGTGAGAAAAGTGATTGACCAAGTCAAAAAATGATTTCTATTCTTTTATTGATAATAAAATGAGATTACAAAGAATGTGGGTATTAATTAGGGAATAAAACCCCAACAAACTCCCACTTGCACTAATTGAAACTAATGCCTTAATTCTACTAATCCCATCTCCTTGATATGCTTATCAAATGTAGCTTCTAGTAGTGTCTTTGTAAACGGATCTGTAATATTGTCTTCAGTTGCAATCTTCATAACCTTCACATCTCCCCTGGCCACATATTCTTGAATAATGTGATACTTCCTTTCTATATGCTTACTCCTCTTGTGACTTCGAGGTTCTTTTGAGTTGGCTATCGCTCCTGTATTGTCACAAAACAACACAAGCGGTTTATCCATTTCTGGAATAACACCAAGATCTGAATATAACTTCTTTAGCCAAACTATTTCCTTAGTTGCTTCTGACGCGGCTATGTACTCAGCCTCCATGGTGGAATATGAGATTGCAGACTGCTTTATGCTTCTCCAAATCACAGCTCCACCCCCAATAGTAAACACCATTCCAGAAGTAGACTTCCTGTCATCGACATCAGTCTGAAAATCTAAATCGGTGTAGCCTACAGGGTTCAGAACACCACCCTTTTAGACTAACATATAATCCCTAGTTCATCTCAAATACTTCAGGATATGCTTAACTGCTATCCAATGTTCCAGTCCTGGGTTTGACTGATACCTGCTCACTACTCCCACTGCATAGCAGATATCTGGTCTAGTACACAACATGGCATACATCAGACCTCCAACTACAGATGCGTAAGGAAATTTTCTCATTTCATCTTCCTCTTCAGGAGTCTGGGGAGACTGTTTCTTTGAAAGATGAATTCCATGGCGAGACAATAGATGCCCTTTCTTGGAATTTTTCATTGAGAAACGTTCAAGCACTTTATCTATGTAAACTGCTTGAGATAGAGCTAAGAGTCTATTCTTTCTATCCCTAATGATCTGGATACCTAGAACATAACTTGCTTCACCCAAATCCTTCGACGAGGCTTCGTGACTGTTTGCTCAGGAACAGTGGTACTTTCTTCATTTAAATCAACTTGCATTGGTTGGACATGAAGAATGAGAATTTCATCATCATATCGTGTTGATGACGATGGAACATTGGTTGGAGTCAATTCTTTAACCATCTCCTCTAAAACTACTTTGCTGTGAGGTTTAAAGTTCTAGACATAGTCATTTTCCAGAAAAGTACCATTTGTAGAAGTAAACACTTTCTTTTCTGAATGACTACAAAAAAGTCCACCCTGAGTACCTTTAGGATAGCCAACAAACATGCAAAATTCAGTTCGCGATTCTAGCTTTCCCTCCTTTTTCCTCAGGACGTGAGCGGAACACACCCAGATTCTATACTGGCGTAAATTAGGTTCACGACCATTCCAGTCTTCTAAAGGTGTTTTCGGGATTGATTTTGACGGCACGACATTGAGAATGTCATTCGCGGTTTCAATTGCATGTCCCCAGAACGAAGTTGGTAGAGTTGAGTAACTAAGCATGCATCTAACCATTTCCAATAAAGTTCTGTTCCGGCTTCGCTACACCATTTTGTTGCGAAGTACCTGGGGCAGTAAGTTGTGATAAAATCCCAAGTTCAGGTAACTGATCTTGGAACTGCATATCCAAATATTCTCCACCCTGATCATATCGCAAGATCTTTAATGATTTACCTAATTGGTTCTGAGCCATTGCTAGGAATTCTTGAAACTTTGAAAATGTTTCTAATTTCCTATGCATTAGGTAAAGACATGAGTATCTAGAGTAATTGTCAATGAAAGTGACGAAATACTCAAAATCACCCCTGGCTTGTACATTCAAAGGTCCACAAACATCTGAATGCACAAGACCAAGTGGTTCTTTGGCCCTATCACGCTTTGCAGAGAATGGACGATTGGTTAGTTTGCCATCTAGACAAGATTCACAGACAGGTAATTCACCTAAGGTGAGTTCCCTCAAAGGTCAATCCTTTGTAAGTATTTGAATCCTATCATAGCCAATGTGACCTAGTCTCAAGTGCCATAAATACGTCATATTATCGTTATCGGTCTTTTGACATTTATTGGTCCTAGGTTTAGCTACTTTGAATAAATCATTGTTAAGAGCGAGAGGTTCGTTAGGTCGCAGAATATAAAGCCTGTTTTCCAAACATGCAATACACAATTGTGATCCATTGAAGGAAATATATATATTAGAACTTGTGAAAGTCATAACAAATTGTTCCAATTGCAACATGGAAACTGAAATTAAATTTAGACTAAAATCTTGAATAAAAAATACATCTTTTAAAATTAAGTATTTATTTCCAAACTTCATACAAGCTATTCCTCTATATTGGACCTTAACGAATGCTCTGTTTCCAACTCTAAGCTTTAAGCTGCCTTTGTCCACTTCCTCCCACGATTCAAGAAGTTGTAAAGAGTTACAAACGTGGTTGGTAGATCCAGAATCAATAATCGAAATGAATTTATCATTCTCTAAAACATGTGTTTCTAAGATAAATGAACTATAATCATTACCTTTGTTTTTCCTTGCTAGAAACTTGGGGCAATCTCGCTTCCAATGCCCCTTCTCTTTGCAGTGAAAACATTTATCTTTACGTTTCTTGTTTTTCATGTTTTTCCCCTTAGGCGTATGTCCACTAGGTTGTGCACTCGTCTTTACAGCCTTTGCAGGCTTAAGGTTGTTGTTTTGTCCACCTTTCCTCTTGTTTCCAACTTTCAAAGACGAAGTTGGGTTGGCTTCAGCCTTAGCTAGATTAGCAGCAACATTAGTAGTCTTATTTTTACCTCCTTTACTAGGTCCACCCATGATAGGTTCAAAAATCTGAAGCTCGTTCATGAGATGCGTCAGACCATAGTTGAGTTGACCACGAATGTGAAGACACGGTGCCATCACGAACGTGCAGAGACGGTGCTATCCAAGTATTTACGGTGTTATCAAGAACGTACGGAGACGATGCTCATTCTGGGGATTCCTCAATCATGACGAACTCGGAGTTGTCACTTATCAACTCTATGTTGATATTCTGCTTCCGGTTAAGGAAGTTTTCTCCAGTGAGTTTCTCTATTGAATGTTGAGAAAGAATGGGAGTAGACACAACCATGATTAAACTACAAATTACCAATAAAATAGAAATCAATCACATTTGCCCAGTGAAACTTTTATTCACACAAATTTCAAGAAATAGCACAACATATAGCAAAAATATGTAAGATATGAGAAAAAATACCAAAAACAATCATATCTCTATTTCTTTAGGTTTTTAACTAATCTATGATATCCTTGTCCCGGTTGGCGAGAGTCAAAAATACCACTAGTTAAATAGAGTTGTAAACTCATTTAATAATGAACACCACTATTAACAACCTAACATTCGATCAAAATAAGAAAACAAAATCTCTTATTTTATGCGCTAGACCCACGATTTCGATAATCATAGATTTAGTCCTAGTAGTCACCGTAGGGGTGAGTCTAGTAGAATTTGACCTATAATTATCTATCTTTCGAGATCTAACCTTGTCAAAATAACTAATGAACACCTTCCGTAAAGGGACGAATCAAAGCGCCTCGAGGCCTCATTAAGCTATTGACTATGTTAAACCAACAGTGGAGATCGAATAAAATTCTTAAAATAAGTTCATTATAAAATTAAAAATAGTATTTTTATTATTTATTTTTAGAAAATTAATGACTATGGTTTTCCCAAAAAAAATATTAAACAGATTAAAATTTTCAAAACCAAAGTCCTATAATTTCCTATTAATTCTAAAGTGTCACATTAAAACAAATTCAATTCATTTAGAATTAATTTATTGCTAATCAATATTTAGGTTTAACTAATGTAATGAACCTATACAATTAAGTCCAACTCAAGTAAATGGGCCTTAACAATTGGGCTTGTATGGAGGAGGGCTGGGTCCAGTATGTCGTTCCCATTACAAAGGCTCCTATCTTCCATACAAGGTCCAAAAGACAGGAATTTAAACCTTCATTTTATTAATTTTTATTAATTGATTAGGCCCACTATAGTCATGCAAAGCAAAGAGGCATTCACAAGTGGAATCACTCACAAGAGAGCAATTTAAACTTTACATTTTCTAATGGGCCTAAATAAAACCTATCATTTTATGAATATTTTATATGGAAAAATACCATATATCTAACAAACATATGGGCCACTATATGCATTTAAGTCCAATTGCAAAAATACCACATATAGTGCAAACAGACATGTTATAATTGGATGGGCCTAATCATGTTACTATATGAGCGATTCTATGAATTTATGCAAAAATACCACAATTTATTTTATTTGCAAAAATACCACAATTAATTATCTAGAATTTATCAAAAAAAAATTCAAATTAATTAAATTTTTACAAAAAATAAGTCAATTTAACTATAATTTATCAACAATTAATAAAAAAATTACTTTAATTTAAATAGGATTTATCAACAATTAAACAAAGTTAATTTAAATCCTATTTATAAAAAAAAATATTATATTAATTGGCTGAAAAAAAATAATATTTTTCAAAATTTAACCAATTTTAAATTTTAAAATCAATATTTTAACTATTTTCAAAAAATATCTTGTGTTGTTACAACTATTAGCTAATATTTTAACCATTAAAAAAAATATAAATAGTTAAATAAATTCAAATATCCATAAAAATATCTAACTAATAATATTCAAATTTCAAATAATTTAAATATTAAAAACTATAGAATAAAAAAATATTTATATTTTTAAATAAAGATTTAATAAAAATATCAAGAATTTAAAAGAAAATATCTTAAATATCTCGTATCATAATTATAATATTTTAATATATTAAAAGATTTAAAATTAAGTTGTTAATCTATTTTTAAACTTGAATTTGATTCTTTGTAGAAAATATCTAATTATTTAAATCTCAACTAACAAAAATGTCTTATTTAAAAAAAAACAATTTTAAATGATAACACAAAAAAGATATTTTTGGTTTTGATTATAAATAATTTATTTCCACAATTTTAATTTTCTTTAATTTAGAAAAAAAAATTTTGGGCTGGGCACGCGCGCGGTTTGCGCGCCCGCATGACAGCCAGGCAAAAATTTTCGAATTTTTTTTTAGTGCAATTTTTCAAACCAAAACAAATTTCTAATTAATTTTTAACATGTTTTACACAAAATAAAGCATATATAAAATTAATATCATAGAAAACACAACAAAATAACCTAAAAAATTGCAAAAATTTACATAAAATCAATATGCTTCATGAAAACATGAAAATTATCCAATTATTCAAACATATCAAATAATCTAATTTTAAACATGTTCATGCATGAAAATAAATATTACCAAAGGCTCTGATACCAGTTGTTGGGGAAAACTTTATACATGATCTTTATTTATTTTCATGTATATCTAATACTAAACAAATTAATACGAGATAGCCTAAAACATGTTTCTAAAATTGAATTCAAAGAGAAACAATGAATAGAATAATTAAAGTATACGCAGCGGAATTAAAGAGTCATTCCTTCAGTTTCTCTAACTCTTGTATCCTCTCTGTCGCAGAGTATTATCAAGAAACTAAACCGATCTTCTATTTTCTTCACAATCTTCCAGTGTATCCTTAGAATCACCTAGACAAGTGTGAGCAATTCTCAACACATAAGATAGATATAGAGAGAAAAAGAGAAAATAACAAAGAGGCTTAGAAAAGGACTTGTGTTTAGAGAGAATCTAAAACTATCAGAAAACCAATGATTAAACTTATCTGTCGTCTCAGAATTCTTAACTTCTTACTTCTCTCTAAGCACTCATTTTATACACTCAATTAGACCATTTAATTTAATTAAAAAATAAATAAAATAATAGTCATTTTAAAAACCTAGGTCGAAATTATCATGGGCTTTAGGCCCGTAAAATTTCCCATTTGATTATAAGCCCATTGAACTTAAAATCAATGCATGTATTATTTTCTATTGATTTAATTAATTAAATAATGTTTTAAATCCTTTATCAAATTAATTATTTATAATTTGAACCTTGATTTAAACTTATTTATTAATTTAGATACCAATTTATATTAATTAATAAATTTGCCATATTTTGTCTTTTCTTATCAAAATTACACAACTCTGTGAAACTATCCAAAATTAACCTGGTCATCTTTGTAATTCTAATTGATAATTAAATCAATTAATTGAGACTATCTAGATAATTTTATCCAAGGTACAATGGGGACCATGGTCCTATGAAATCAAGCTCCAATAAGTTATCATAAATCTAACAAATAAATTTACTAACTTATTAATTCCTCGTGACTCCACTATAGACTCAGAATTGCCCTCTTGAATTCATAGAATGCTCTATAACAAATATAGATACGCTATTAATTATCCATCGTTACAACCATAATTTTCACTCACTCCTTTATAGACGGTCTACAATGAGATAGGACTAAAATACCATTTTACACCTCATTGTATTTTATCCTTAAAACACTTAGTTCCTTGTAAATGATATTTCAGTAAACTAATTTAATTACTGAAATGAGATCACTATCATTTAACACCTTGAATCAAACTAAAAGGAAACCATCATTTTACTTTTTCATCAGAAGTTATAGATGTTCATATCTATGATTAACACTCCCACTCAATTATACTATCGAGTTCCCAAGATGTAAGTATGGGCTAGTCCGTAGGGTAAGCTGGTAACGAACAAGTCAAAGAACTCAAATAATACAATCAGTTAGAAGACTAACCACTCAGAATTGAGATTGAATTGACCTATGACAAACTATATGATATGACTAGAATAGATAATAACGGTATGTTTACTTATCTTATCAACTGTCAATATCGGTATAGTCTGATGTAACAAATACATCCGATCTTATCTACTTTGCTAATGTTCTAGAAATAACATAAAACTGTAATGTGTAAGTAGTTCATATCATAGATTGGCAGGTCAGTGTAAATCCTGTGCACTGACTAATCCTAGGACTAACTTATTTTGAACAATTAATCATATTTATATTCCACTGTGTTTACGGTACTATAAATACGATTAGCTATATGCTCGGGATTTAATAGAAGTTTATATTAAACAAATTATCATGATAATAAAACATGTGAGCAAAGTGATTGACCAAGTCAAAAAATAATTTATATTCTTTTATTGATAATAAAATGAGATTACAAAGAATTTGGGTTTTAATTAGGGCATAAAACCCCAACACTTACCTGGTGCCCTAAATGCGGGTCGTTACAATTACCTTCCTTGATTGTGTTAAAGAACACAAAAGTGCAAACAACCTTGGGCACCTAGAATTTTCAAATCCCATAAAGAGAAGAGAAAAATATATATATTAGCATTGAGGAAAAGGAACTTAGGCTAAAATATTTTAAACAAAAACAACATTAAGACATAGCTAGGATTTTTTAACCCTAGCCACCTTCTTCTCCTTCCTCTCTTTCTTTCTTTCTTTCTTTCTTTCTCTCTATTTTTTCGTGCTCTCTCTCTCTCTATGGTGTAGTCGGCCAGCACTCCAAATGAGTCGCCATGGATCTTTTTTCTTTTCTTTTTATTTAACCTAAGAGTAGAAAAGCTAGCCTAATGTGAATGGGAAAGTTCCCAATGAAGAGCCTTATCCTTTCCTTGATTTCCTCTTCCAAAAATCAAGTCGTGACCTCAAGAAAAGGTAAATCCCTCTTCCTATCCCTTTTCTTATCTCGTTTTCTTTTTATTTAGACTCCTCTAATTTCTATCAAGGAAATAAAGCAATTAAATAAAAAAAATCCACTCTAATTCCCTCTATATCTCATGCCACACACTCTCTCTCTCTCTCCCCTCTTGATTTCTATTTCTTTCACTTGTGTGAACACAAGTGTTCTAGAGTCTTCCCTTATTATTATTTCTCTTCTTTAAAATAATAAATAAATATAATAATATAATTTGCATGGAAAACTAATGCATGCTCCATGATGGACCCAAAATGGGTATGTTTTAAAATATTTATAACTCGCAAGCGCACGAATCGAATATAGTACAGTGTTCGTGTAAGCACGAGGTCGAACCCAAATGAGTTGACTTAAATCAAAAGAGAAAACTATTTTAACAAAGTTAAATAAATTTCTAAGCTAGTTCCAAAGATTTATTGGTTTTGTTTTACAATAAAGAAAGAAAATACTAAAAAGGTTAAAATAAATAAACTAAAAAGATTTGTTTTTAATAGTTATTTATAAAATTATTAAGATTTTAGAATTCAAAAAATATAAATAATAATATTTATTAATATGTTGACTTCCCAATTTTTAGTGGTAGTTCAGATCAATCTAACTATCTTTTCCAAAAGATAATACTTCCTTTAAGTTCTCTTTAATGAAAAAAATATAGATTTTCCTTCACTTCAATAGTATAACTTCAAAGCATTAGTTGTGAATCAATTTAATGAAACTACAAAAAATCAAATAATGTTATTTTTAAAGTCAAATATAATACTTATGTTCTAAGAATTAGATGTGAGCAATTTAATGAAACACACTTAATCAAAGAATTTTATATTTTAACAAAATTAAGAGCCAAGTAAAATATGTTCTAACTATCTAGAATACATGATATTGTAGATGAAAGAATTATTTAGAAGAAGATAAATCATACCATTTATTGCTCATTTTGGGAGATCAACATACAACAAATATTATTTAGTTATATCTTAGTTCATCCTCCACCTAAATAATCTTAAGTGGATTAGAAACTCATAACTATCAAAAACAAAATAAAAATTACAACATAAATAGGAAAATTTTGAGGAGCCTCCAAATTATTCCTCTAAAAATACATAAAATCTAAGAAGAGAAAAAGATAGAGAGAATAAAGAGATGGAAGAAGTGGTGTAAGAGAAGGTATATTTGAAATGGTGAAATGAGACTCCCATTTATAGATAAATTGTTGGGTAAAGGAGAACACTCTCATTAGTCTAAAAAAGAAGCACATGGATTCATGCTCAAAATTGTCATCTTTTCATATAGTTACAAATTCAATAGTGGAGAAAGAAGCACATGGATTGATGACATGACATTGTCAAGAATTGGATTGGGCCTTTCATTTTGGGCTTGATTTATCATTTCTCTATACCAACATTTTATCAACATTTCATTTTCTCTCAACAACACACCTACATAAAGAAATTAAATACACATAAATTAGTAACAACATAACTAAACAAAATAAATACCCAAAACACATAAAATCAAAATAAAACTAATAAATTCAAAATTACTTAAAAATTGATAAATTAATTAAAAACTCAAGAACTAAGCAACAATTAGCTTATAAAATGTGGTAAAATAAATATATTTTGTAGAGTTATCACTTCGCATGCATACCATCCACATGCACACACCTAAGTGCTCAAATCTATCACTACTAAGCATTCTCCTTTATGCATACAAACAAAACTCAAGCAAATTCACAAAATAAAACATTTAAATTTTAAAATTCAATTTACATAATTTCTACAAAATAATTCAAATAATAAAAATAAAATTCTAACAATGATATACCTTAATTATTTTACAACTTCTTCATTTAATGTATTCATTGTAGTTTTACAACTTTTTCATCCTATGTTGAAAACAGTTTTCTAATGTGTTTTATATTATTTCTGAAGATATAGAAAGTGAACCTAATAAGTAAATTCCCTACATCTTTGTGACAGTTTCAACTTATTTGGAGTCATTAAGACTACACAAATAATATAAGCATTCTCATCCTATAAGAATCTATAATTTTCTAACTGCATATTAAACTCTCACTTCTCAGATCTCAAATCAAAATCATAAATCATGTAAATGGTGACTAGCACTACTACAAAAATTGGCTTTTATGACACGTTTTTAGGGCACTCACCTAGATACGAGCCTCCATCTCCTAGATTTTTTAGGACACTCAGTCAGAGTCCTTAAAAAATACATTTTAGGACTTGCAGTGTGAGCCCTAATTACTGGTGTGGGTCATAAAAGTTTTATTAATTTTTTTAGCAGAAGTTTTATTATTAATTGAACAAGAAAAGAAAATAAAAACACTTAGTCCTCACTTTTCCCTCTCTCTTCATCGGATTCCCTCTCTCATCCCTCGATTCTTTTTCCCTCTCTCTCTCTCTCGCCTGCGTCATTGCGAGGCCCTGCCGCCATCCACACGCCCCGGACTAGGCGACGTAGAAGGTCGCCGACCTTTGACCCCTGCCCCTCACATTCCCTCCTCCGCTGCGTAGAGTCGTTTGAAGTCATGGTGGCTCTATGTTTCCTTGTGCTTTGGGCTTCAAAACCCACTAAAGGATTGGACTCAACAGTCATCGGAATTGGAAGTCGATGTTCGTCGGAATCCATGGAGGTCTGATAAATCAAAGTGCAAATCCGACCATTCTAGGTCATTCTAAGAAGAACCACCACCACCACGACGCTCCCCGAGACTTGGGCTTTGAACCCCAGTCGTTGTCTTCCTGAACCACCACCTTGGAGTGGTGGCGCCACTGCCGACGCTAGCCATTCTTGCGAGCTCTAAAAATCTTCACTTTTTAAGAACATTAAACATTCATGTTTGACTATATCATTACCCTACAATAATAATTTAGGGCCCGATTGGTTGGCGAGAATGGAAAAAAAAATAAGGAAAAGAATGGAATGATAATGAACTCGATTATTTTGTTTGATTGGAAATAACAAGTTAGGAAAAGATTTCTAATGGAATGCTTATTCAGCCAACGTGGTGGAATAGTCTTTCCACTTTTGAGTTAGTGGAATTATAATTCCATTCCATTATTTGTTCTTGTTTACCCTAATTGCTCCCCCCCCCCCCCCCCAACTTTTTCTTTATTCAACCTGTACTATTTTCTATTCTTATCTCATTCTTTGTGTTCAAGTCGAAACATGGTCGTCCTCCTTACTCAGCTCACTCCCTACACCATGATCACCCTCCTCACTCAGCTCACCCCCTTCTAAGATTGGTTCTCCTTTCCTTGTGGTCAAATCCTTGAGGTAGCACCTTGGCATTTCTGACTCAATCGCGAATCCATAATCACAAATGGGTAATTTATCTTACAAAGTATGAGTTTTGGGTGATATTTCCTATATTGATTATGGGTATGGTTGATATTTGTCTACAATATGTTTATGTTTGAGCTAGTACTTGTCATTTATGGTACTTGTATTATTTGTATATGCTTGTATCATCTCATATCTGAACTAGTCATTTATTTTTTCTTCTTTTGATATTTGATCAACATGTCCTTAATTTCATCTATGATACCATTAAGCTCTGTGATATATGCTCCATGTGTCCTTAATTCCTTATGGTTTTGGCCACTAATCACGATTTGAAACTTATTTTGTGTATAGAAATGTGGACAAACAAGGTTAGTTCGTAAATTTTGCTACTGTTGTTATTCTTCTTAAACGAGTTTTTTAATTCTCTGTTGGTTTATCACCTGTTTATTTGTGCATGATTTTATTTATTCTTTCAGCATGTGGTGGATGTATGTCTTTGACCACTACTTCACAAGGCCTTTTGGTTTAAGAGCGCTCACAATGGCTTAATTTGTATATATTTGCAGTGCATTCTTGTATACATTGGATTTTTTTTATATCTATTTTATGCCACTTTTGCACTTTTAATTATTAACTTATCCTTATTTTTGCCTGATGATGACAATTTTATCATTGAGTCCTCAATTTGGTTTTATCTTTCTTCTTTCATCATCATTGTAATGCCCCCAATTTCTTAGAGGGTTAAGTGTGTGTATATTATAAATTATAAATAATAAAATGTATCTTCAAAACTAAAAATAAAATTAATTGATAATAAAGTATCTAACAACCTTATAAAAAAAAAAACAAATTATGAAGTCTCATTTTTTTAAAAATAAAATAAGTATCTTGACAAACCTTAATCTCAAATCGTTATTTTAAAACACAAAGAAAACTAACAAAACATTTTTCATAATTTTTAAATAAAAACTAAATAATACAAAAAGGCCCAACCCCTAATGATAGTTAAATCCTGAACATGTATGCCCTCTGTCAAAGTTCTCAAACTTATTGTTGTATAGCCAACTCTTTACCTTTACAGGCAACACAGAGTACCCGTGACCTAACAACCAACAAGAAGAGTTGTGTAGTACACAAATGTAATGCCTTACTAATCCAGGAGCGTTACATTATATGTTTAAAATAGTGCTTGTCTCACTAAACGAGTCATTTCGACTTAAATGTTTAATTAAACTAAATATAGGTTAGGTATTAAATTTTTTGGCCAAAAGAGTTTAATATATACATGGGATCCCAGAAAAGAGTTTATAAAGTAATACAAGGCAAACAATATACAAATTAGTCATCCTAAGTGCGGCAAAATGATCAGTAATTATAGATCCACAAAAGAAACCTCGATCGTGGAGATCGAGTAGGCCGCCGCATATGTACACAATGCCCCCAAAGCTCTCCAACGCATGGCTAGTCCAGTTTCTCTTTGCCCTTACTTGCTCCATAGAGCACTCGTGAGCCAAGGCCCAGCAAGAAAACCTCACAGGGTATAACAATAGTCCCAAATATTCAAAAGCATTAAACATATGATTCACAGATATCAAATACATTTATTCCAATCATATAAATTGTAAAAACATTCCACAGTTAAACAGATATTCATTACAATCATATAATAAATTACACATCCCAAGAAAATAGTCTTGTTGAACGACCCAACCAAGCGAGATGCGTACTCAAGCACTCAGCTCACGGTTCATGTCTAGCGAGTGGGGACCCCACACCCTCAAATTGAACTTGCCCTCAATTACATGGTCCAGGAAAAAGTCTTGTCGAGCAGCCTAATCGAGCGAGATTCGTACTCAGGCATTCAACTCACGGTTCATTCGAAGCAAGTAGGGACTGCATCCTCATACTGAACTCGCCTTCATAACTTGCATTCCACCTGCTTTGCCGACCAGCCCCACGCTCAATGCGATGGACGTCAGACCCCACATTCAACACGATGACCGAATATCAATTATACGACATATTCACAGATAATTCAATGCTAATGTGCATACCAACTAATTAGCTCTATGTGCATAGACTAGTTTTCTTACCTCAGGTCCTATGCAGAAGAACTAGTATGACCCTAAGCATGGTCCTTCCCTGAGTCTTGTGGTAAACCTAGTCACAACCGTAAATGGTACTCTTGTTCAGATTCAACTCCAAAAACAATTCTCGGACCAATCCCGTGCTCTCGAGACCTCCAATTCTACCAAATTGGATGGTGGAATCGTCCCCCGAGCCCCTAAGCTCTTCCCAAGCCCCAAAAAGAGATATCTTGAACTGGACATAGGGCAGGGATGCCCAAAACTAGCGTAGGGGCGCCCAAATAGACAGAGGCTCCCCAAAATCTCCCTTGCATAGCGCAGGGCCATCCAAATAGGCAGAGACACGCCAAACTCCCCCTGCATAGCATAGGGGCGCCCAAAACAAGGGCAGGGGTGCTACGATGCAAACCCAGAATTCTGGGTTGCGTTTTCTCCAGCCCCAATCGCCAAAAATCGACCTAAGACCCTCAAGAGTCATCAATCCAAGTTTCCTAACTCAATTCTAACAAAACCTTGACCCCAAATACGTTAACCAAGTGCCCAAGAACTCACAAACAACCTCAAAGCACTCAAAAAACCATAAATGCCAAAAATCATACTTTGAGTTCTTCAAACTCAAACTTTTCTCCAATTCATGAATTCAAAGCCCAAACCCAGAACCCATAACTAATACAAGCTTCTAAATCACTTTATAGACCAATTTCCATCATCAATCCAAACTTTAAACCACCCTAAGAGCACCAATTACGATTTGGAAAATCAAAACCCCTCTATTCTCAAGAGCACCAAGAACACATCAAACAAAAGGAAAAACACTAAAGAAATCCTCACCTCAGTGGTAAATTTCATGATCTTAGCCCTTTGGATGCTCACTAGTAGCTCCTAACTTCAATCCATCTCAGTTTTGCTCAAGAAATTCTCTAACTCCCCTTAAAATCTAGGAGTTTCAAAACTTGCTCTTCAAAACCTTGGTTTAGTTGTAAGGAAAACACTAGAATAATGAGTTTAAGTCTAATAATAGGTCAAAATGACCATTATACCCTTACCCTAAAATCCCTTTCCAAAAATCCAAGGGCAAAGTAGTCATTTTAGCCTAACTCCCCATTAACTTAAAATTACACCACAAATCCCCAATTAATTCCTTTAAACCAAATACTTACCAAATTATTTCCCATTAACCAATAAATTCTTGTAATCTACCAAATTACCAAAATACCTCTAAGCTCATCTCGAGTCAGGTATTTAGCCCCCGTTGTGACTATTCCGCTAAATTGCTCACTAGGATTGCCTCTTGCTGAATAACCCAAATATATCCACATAGTAATGTGGTCTCAATCACAAAGCATATAAAATTATAGATATACCCTCAGTGGGTCAAAATTACAAAAATGCCATTTTTAACAGAAACGATCCTATAAGTACATTTAATTCACATAAACATGCATAATAAGTTATATTATAATATAACTCATGTAATTCACATAATATCATAAATATTCAATAAAATTACGTATAATTCCAGTTATGCCCTCCCGACACCCTAATCAAGGAACTAAGTCTTATTAGGAATTTTGGGACGTTATAACAACCCTCTAACCCAGACTTAAACATGAATTATATCATCATAAACAACTTCATCCACATTTAACATATTTAACATAGCATAATTATAATATATATTACCGGTGTTGTTATGGCTAGTTGTGCAACCAAGCACAAATTAATGTAAGCATGCATTTAATCATAATGTAAGCATGTCGAACATATATCTGTTAGGAAAATATATGTTCTTTCAATGGAAATGGTAAGAAATATTACAACTCTAGACAAAATATTACAAATAATAATATTGATTAAATAATGTTATAACTCTATGACTGAAAATACATATAAACAATAGAAGAATTAGAAGAAAATAATGGAGGAATACAACTCTAAACAAAAAGATACAAATGGAGAAAAGTGTTTGTAACAAAAAGAAAAGAAAATGTTACAACTCTAAACAAGAAATACAAGTAAATAGAGAAGAAGAATATGAAGATGGAAAGCAATAGAATAAAAGATAAGAACAAGAATCAAATGACAAACAACTCTCACTCACACTACCAAAGTGAAAAGTGTTGGGGATCACCAACTTGCACAAGGTTTGAAAGCTTTGTCCAAATGCTTATTTCCCCCTAACTCAAGTACTAAGGGATCTCTCACAGATTTTGAAATTTCTTTCCGGAATAATCAAGCCTCTAGGAGTTTTCTAGCCAAGTGTTCTAATGGATAGAAAAGTTGTGTCTTACAAGCGAGCAATAGGCTCCTATTTATAGAGTTTAGAGATACCCTTTGAATTTCAAATTCCACCAACCCCCATGGGTGTTACCAATGATTAATTGGATGTTTATGGAATTTAAAATGAGATTTGGGAGTTATTTGTGCTTTTGGATCCGTTCAAAACAGATTGAAAAAACTGAAAAAATTAGCCAGTCTGCCTCTGTGGCCGCAGTCAGGAGTATCAATGGTCACGGCCACTGGTCTCTGTTCCCTAGGCCACGGTCACCAACAATCTTGGCCATGGTCACGGGCCAATTTCAGCACATGAAAGTGTGCTATTTTTCCAAATAGTTCTAATCCACTCCCAAATGATTTTGTAACCCCCAAAACACATTATTGGGGTTAAAATCATTTCTCTAACAGTCATTTCACATATAGCTTTAAGAAATTCATCTCAATATTGTGTAACATCAAATCTACACAATAATGGGCAATATTTGGAAGTTACAAATTTGTGACTGAATTTGTAACATCAAATATGTTACATATTTGGATATTCACACAAATCTAAATATTGTAACTCTCTATTATATGTTACAATATATGACACCCTTTATCACGTTTATTTAATCTAAAACATTATATTATAAAATAATAAAACAATATCTACCGTATAACATAACATAACATGATCATAGTCATACACAAGACTTATACCATGTAACATATGTGGATACCAAAAATCCTAGTTGCACGAGGCTCCCGCCTTGTGCCCTTCAAACCATAGACTTGAGATGGAAGCGACGAAGCCCGACCTTGCGCCTTGCGCTAAGAGCCCTGCGATAGAACCAAGCGAGACATGTCTTGAGCCACAGGCCTTCGTCTCACGCCAAGAGGGTCTTGCGTCAAAAGCACCTTGCGCCAAGAGGGTCTCGCGCCTGGATGGTGCTCCGTGCCTCGGAGGGGCCTCGCACCAAGAGAGCCTCGCGTCAAGAGGGGCCTCACACCGGGAGGGTTCCCCATGCCTCGGAGAGGCCTCGTGCCGAGAGAACCTCGCACCAAGAGGGTTGCGCGCCTGGAAGGTGCCCCGTGCCTCAGAGGGGCCTCGCACCAAGAAAACCTCGTGCCGAGAGGTCCTCATGCCAAGAGGGTCTCGCGCGCTGGAAGGTGTCTCATCCCTTGGAGGGCCTCATACCCAGAGGGTCTCGCGCACTAGAAGGTGTCCCGTGCCTCGGAGGGGCCTCGTGTCGAGAGGGCCTCGCGCCCAGAGGGTCTTGAACGCTGGAAGGTGTCTCATGCCTCAAAGGGGCCTCGCGCCCGGAGGCTCTCGCGCGCTGGAAGGTGTCTCATGCCTCAGAGGGGCCTCGCACTGAGAGGGCCTCATGCCAAGAGGGTCTTGCTCCTGGAAGGTGTCCCGTGCCTCAGAGGGGCTTCCGACAATGCCCCAAGGACACCGTCTCCTGCCAACGGCTCGTGCATGCATCAGGACGCACCTCGCGCAATGGCCCAAGGACACTGTCTCGTGCAAACATCCCGTGCACGCATCTGGATACGTCTCACGCCATGCACCACGCACCATGTACCTCGCACCAGGTGCCTCATGCCAACGCCCTATGCATCCTTTAGGATGCGCCTCGCGCCGTGCACCTTGGGATCGTGTCTCCTAAAAGGACCCATAAAGACTTCAATATGTAAAGGTAAAAACCTAGGTATAACCTAAAGAGATCATACATGTACGAAGCATGTGCGGGGTACGACCCTTAAGACCCCGGATGTCTGATCCTAATATACATGCCAGACAAGTAGTGGTCGTACAAGTGGGGTACCTGGTGTGGTCCTCACCAGCCAATCTTTGACACTCATACTAAACAAGTAGTGGAAGCACATTCGACAACCTTCTACTCCACTATGACCTGTGCCACAACCCTGACAATGGAAATTTGTACAATCTTGTCCCCTGGGACCATAATGAATCAGGAGCCATTAGAGCCCCACTATAAATGGATCTTCACCTCTCCAGCTAAGGGGTTGAATTTTTTTTGGAAGATTAGACTATTCTAAGAACCATATACGGATTTTTCTTCTATTGTTCATTTGCAATTTTCCCTCATATTTCTACAAGTTCTTTTGTGTTCATTAAGTTCTGATTAATTTTTTGAGATTTCATCCATATTTCATTGACGAGTTTCTGCCATCAACAGTTTAGCACCATCTGTGGGAAGGATAAGTGCCAAGCCACTATTCTTCCATTGATTTCGGCAGCGAAAGATGCCAAGACGCTGTAAGAGACTGAGAGAACCACGAAAGGTGGAGGTTCACCTCGACGGAGATCAGCTAAAGGCCTCCGTGAAGAACCCTCCGCCACCCAAAAATGTGGATGCACCAAAGGAGCCCACGGTTCCTGGAGATGAAAGGGAGGCTTTATCCCCAGCTGTCCAGCCTGATAAGAACCATCCGAGATTCGCGGTTGCTCCTGCGAGAGATGCCGGAGAGTTTCCACCCCAAGGCCACCACGGGTGCCAAACTCTGGCCAGCAAGATTCGAATCCATCAACGTGCAGGCTGGACAAGAGTCACCGAGTGTATTCTATAAGCTCAAGCTCTAGGTCTCAATTTTACAAAGATGAGATACGCGAGTTACACCGGAAGAACCAAAGGCTAGAAACCACCTTAGAAAATATGCAAGAGGTGTTGAACGGCCTACTACAAGGGAAATCAAGCGTGCCCCTTCCTAGAAGAAAGGAAAAAGGCCTAGAGGGTGGAGAAACCATGGTCCATGTGGATGATGGGAGGACTCGGCTCTCCACTAGTAATACCCCTCGGACAAAGCAGCGCAAACATCCTGGGAAGGTGAAGCAACCCCAGAGGCCAGAGTAGAAGAACAATGCTAACCCTCATAATGAAGCCGAAGCCACCTCTAGGGAGGCGCCACCCGACCTAAGAGAAAAGCTCAATAGAAGGAGGTCAGAAGTAAGGACAACACCTCATGTGGCCCCTCCGAAGGGCAGAGAAAAGAGAAAGGCTGACCATACCGAGCTAAGGGACTCCTTGAATAGGAGGCGACAGGAGCTAGACACCGAGATGAGGAGCCTTTGGAGAAGATCATCACGGCATCTAGGGGGAACATTACCGATGAAGAGTTTGACTACGAGTAACCCTTCACGCAAGAAATCTAGTTTGAACGGTTCCCAACTAAGTTTAAAGAACCTCATATGACCCCGTATGAGGGAAATACGGACCCCAAATACCATCTAGACTCGTTCAATGACCTAATGAAATTGAGAGGAATTAGTAGCAGAGCCAGGTGCCACTGCTTCGCTGTCACGATAAAAGGACCTGCATACAAATGGTTCAAAAGACTCTAGCTAGGGTCTATTAGGCCATGGAAACAATTTTTCGATGAGTTTCTCCAACAACATCATGCTGTACGCGATTATACCCTACCGGGCACTAGCCCCTCTAATATAAAGCAAGGTGACAGAGAGAGTTTGAAAAGCTACATCGACAGATGCAACATGGAGGATGCTAAAGTGGGAAGCCTGACCAGGGGAGAACTCAAGATGGTGATCATGGCTGGAGTGTGCCCAGGCAGTAAGCTTTGGGATAATATGCTCAAAAGGGAGGTCATAGACTTAGAAGATTTCTACGAGCGAGCACAAAAGTACATTCGTGTCGAAGACGACCATGAGAACTTGAAGGCATCACTTGTCAAGCCCTCAGCCCCTGAAAGTTCGAATGACACAAAAAGGAAAAGGATGTACGAAGACCCAAGAGATGACAACTAGAGGAAGCACAAACACAGAGGTAATCCTATGCAAACATCTGACACCTTCTACACTGACCTGACAGAAACTATGGAGCATATCTTCATAGCAAACGAGAATCAGGCCCCCTTCAGGAGACCCCCACCAATGAAGAGAGATTGGTCACAGAGAGACCCGGGAAAGTACTGTCAGTAACATAAAGACATTGACCACACCACCGTGGAATGCACACATTTAAAGGTGGAAATAGAGGAACTCATACATAGGGGGCACTTGGGTAGATACGTCCGAAAAGAAAATGAAAGACCAGATGATAGACCCCCCTCGCCACGAGCGCGAGATGTAGCCCCAGAAGTGCAAGGAGAGGTGAGGACAATCTTCGGAGGACCAGGATTCGGAGGAGAATCGAGAAAAGGGCAAGATAGGTACGCCAAGGAAGCCAGACAAAGCCCACCCTCATGCGTGCTAACCTTAGAACAACGGCCCCCAAAAAACTTTAAAGGGGAAAATGACGCAGTAACCTTCAGCAAAGAAGACGTGTGGGGTATGCATTTCCCTCACAATGACCCCTTGGTGTTGACTGTTCAGCTGGCAAACATGAGGATACATCGGGTCTTGGTGGACAATGGAAGCTCCGTAGACATCCTATATCGCCCGACCTTAGAGAAGATGGACTGGGTATCAAGAACCTAAAGCCTTGTAACACCTCCCTGTATGGGTTTACAAGAGGCTCGATACAACCCCCGGGCACAATCGAGTTAGCTCTCACCATGGGAGAACCACCCAGATAGACCGCTGTAATGACGAACTTTGTCGTAGTAAATTTTTCCTCGACCTTCAACGCGATATTAGGGAGACTCTCCTTGAGAGAATTGAAGGCAATAACCTTGGTATACCACTTGGCCATAAAATTCCCAACTCCTGGGGGGTGGCGATCGTGAAAGGGGAACAGATAGAAGTAAGGGAATGTTATAACACGTCCCTTCGCACAACAATGAGACCGCCAGAACTTATGACGATGGTAGAGCATGGGAGCACAAACTCGAGAGAGTTCAACCCCAAAGTCACTGACGAGATATGAATCGATAGTTGTGCATATGCGACTGAGAGGGAACATCGGGTAAAGCTCCACTTTTACTATGATAAATCAAAAGGGTTACCATAGTTAGCCTCCCAACAGCTATGAATTAGAGGGGTAACTTAGATGCCCTAATATGTAGTAAGAACATCGTCGCCAAAAATACCTATGTACTCTCCTTATTTTTAATGAATATGTTTCTTATTGGCATGTCACACTCCTCATTTATGTGAGCACGTATCTAACTCTTGTGTACCTATCACCAATTGGAATTAGCAAAGTGCATTAGCAAAAAGTTCAAACTGCCCGACGAGATAAATCTCGCCAACCACTTAGGGGGCAGGGTACACAACCAAAAATAGTTCTAAAAGAGACCCGTATAACAAAAAAAATAAGGAAGAAAACCTTGCAAGGCATCTCTCGAGTTCACAAGGATTAGCTACCCTTATGAACATCAAGAGATTCAAAAGGTCCTATAGGAAGACCCTCCTAATAAAAGCTGATACCTCCATGAGTGGAAATGCCTCAGGAAGAGCCTCCTAATAAAGTTTGATACCTCCACGAGAGGAAAGGCCTTGGGAAGAGCCTCCTAATAAAGGCTGATACCTCCACGGGAGGAAAGGCCTCAAGAAGAGCCTCTTAATAAAGGTGGATGCTTCCACGAGAGGGAATGCCTCAGAAAGAGCATCCACCAATAAGCCTAGAGCGGCCACCAAGCCGTCTAGCCAAAAAGGGTCCTAAGAGAGATCCTTGCAAAAATAGTACTATGCATAATGACGAGAAGGACGCTTCTCGCATGAAATAATAAGCGTGCGCAAAAGTATATAAAAGGATGACTAGAACCCAAAGGTTCAACATATCCTTACAAATACAATCAAGGTGCACCAAAGAGAGACCTATCGAACCCCTTCACATGGGCTCAAAAGAACCTCAAGCATAATAAATAAAAAGTAAAAAAAAAAAAAGACTTATCGAACCCCTTTTTGCGGGCTCAAAAGGACCTCAAGCATAGAGAAGCCAAAATAAATGATCACATATATATAAAAACAATGTTGCGATAGTGTGGTAGGACTTAGAAAAGTTCAAACAAAAAAAATGATAGGCTAAAATGAGCGTACAACCAAATCGAATTAAATGATAAAAACTGCAGAAGCAAAATCTCAAGGCCTCCTGCCGCGAGCATTCTAATCAGCCACCTTGGTGACGGCATGCCCACTAAAGGAGGAGAAATTGAAGTTACGATTTTGCCTCCACACTCCATAGAGGGTGCGCTCTATGGATTTATATTCGATCTCGGCCAGATTTTCCTCCAGGAGAGTGATCCTTTCCTGCAACATTGCAACCTTGGCTTCCGCTCCCCCAAGATAAGCCTCCAGGCGGGCGACTTCTCCTGCAACATCACAGCCTTGGCTTCCGCTCTCCTCCTCTTTTTTGAGGATGAAGAGACCTTCACTAAGGCCTTCTCCATCTTGAGTCTGGTGTCAATAAGCTCCCTCTCAAGCTCCTGAAATTTGACCGTGAGACGGCCCCTTTCAGCGTTCGACGAGGATAGGTCCTACGCCGAGTCGGCAAAGCGTTGAGCCACCAGAGAAGCCTGCAAGAAAGCAAAAAGAAAAAAAATGGTGAGCAAATAAATAACTCAAAACAAAAAAATAAAGTAAAGAAGAGAAAAATCAATGTAAGATGCATGAACTCACCCAGGCTGTGGAGCATACAAGGGTCTCCCCAAGCTCCGTCATGGTAAAATTCCCAAGACCTCTCCACTCGGTCTCAGGAATACTCTCGGCAACCTGGGTATATCTTTGCCCATAAGAGGCCGCCATACGACCCACCCAAGGTGTCCCTGAATCAGGGGCACTTGGGTGAGTAGGGAAAGATGACCCACTCACCGATGGACGAGGAAGCGCAGGAGCATCGGAGAAATGGGGCCCAGAAAAATCAAGACTAATGGGAGCATAAGGAAGATTATCGTATTCCTTGGAGAAGGGCATGACAAAGCACCCTGGCATGGCCTGTGGACCGTGGGAGTGACACCCCTTGGGGGACATAGTTCCACAGGGGCAAGTGGAGCACACCCCTTGGGGGACAGAGATGACCTGGGTGGGTGTCTAGATTATGGGGAAACCTCCTTAGGCACCCACTCCGCATCACCCCATCCAAGTGAGGCTCGACTAAAGTCGCCTTCTTCCTTTGTTCAGAAATATGCCACAACGAATCGGGATCTGAAACTGTGGATAAACCATAGATGGGCAACCATTTTTTCAGCAGGTTCGGCATTGAGAAAGGCGTCCACTGGTGCTACCTTCGACTCTTGAATGTAGGGGATACCAAAGTACTCTGCACAATCAACACAGTTACCAATATGAGCATAAGTTCCAAAATAACAAATTCAAAGTAAAAGGAAGAAAAGCTTGAAGTACTTACTTGGGGATGAGCGAATGTGTTCACGTACAAAAATGGGACCTTTCACGAAGAAAAAGTCCTGCTTCCAGGACCCCGGGTTGGATACAGAGCCCTCTATGAGGGAAACTTGGGAATTGGATTTATGTAGGAAATAAAAGCCTTTGGATTTAGGGGTTGGCATAAGGTTGTACATAAAGTGGACCTCTTGAGCTATAAGATCATGATAGTTGAACTCAATAAACGCCATGTATAGGCAGCTTAAGGTCAGCCAGCTGTTAGGCGCCAGCTGGAGCAGAGCAAGGTCGAAATGGTTAAGGACCATGATGAAGAACAGGTGTAAGGGAATGGTCCCACCTGCCTTTAGGATATGCTCACTCATGGCCACATACCCCTGGGGGTGATTATCGGCCTGACACTTGTTGGAAGGAACATACAGCTTGTACTCCTTGCCAATATGGTATTTCTCGGATAACTCCAACAGCTGGTTCTCTGACATGTTGGACACAGTAGAAGATGCCAACAGAGGACCAGAATTTGGCCCCTCGGGAGCCACCTACCGCCGCACTCTCTTTGCCATATCTGCAAAACCCAAGGAAAAAGGTGACGTCGAAATAGGTCAATTTACCCTCCAGTTTTTCTTTCTAGCAAGAGTTTTCCACCGAGGCGTTGAGTGTGGAAGCGCTGAGCAAGGGTGAATCGAAAACAAGGGTTGAGGGGAACCCAGGGTGACCTCATGGCAACTATAAAGGGAGAACGGGGTAGGAGGTTCAGGTGGGAGGTTTCCCTCCATGAACTCTAACTCCATATGTAGATCAAAAAGGCTCACTCTAAGGTTTGCAATGTGGTCACTAAGGTCAAAAAGGAAAGGAACTCCATCACCCCTCAAAGCTAAATCTATTTCATTCTCCACCACCCAGATTTTATGCCTAAGTTCAGCCATATGCTCAAGGTGACGTAAACATGCCTGCCTCAAAGTGTCATAGTCTCGATGAGGGTTGTTTTCAGGGGACTCCGAGTCTGAAGATAAGTCTACAAACTCGACCCCCGGAGGAACACCAGACGATCCCTCACATGCCATGGAACCTCATCTCATAGGTAATATGGGTGCATGTGTAGGTGAAGGGGGTGATACAAAACAAAAAGGAATGGGCTCAAAACCTTTAGACACGAGCGCTCTAAATGACCAAATACATGGTACAAGCAAAGGCATGTGTGTGGATTAGCTCACAAGGAGCTCCGACCAAGGCAACCCATCCCCAGTAGTGCTAATTTAGACCCAATGAACATAAGAAAGAAATAAAGTATACCTTGAGTAAGTAAAATCGAGCACCGTCACGGTCAAAAGAAGGCCAAGGGTCAAAAGCATAGTCACGGTCAAAATAAGGCCAAGGGTCAAAAGCATAGTCACGGTCAAAAGAAGGCCAAGGGTCGAAAGTACCGTCACGATCGAAAGGAGGCCAAGGGACAAAAGCACCACCGTGATTGAAGAAATGCAAAGGGTCGAAGGTATGCATTTGCAAAAATGAAGGACAAAGGTGTTTTAGTCTCCAAGCACCTATATGGATATTGGCATAAAAGAAATGAATTTAAATAATAAAAGGGAAAGAGAACCAAAATGAGATTGTGAGGAATCGAACCCCTTACCTCTTGGAGGAAGTGAAGACACTAAAACCACCAAGCGAAGAATATAAAAAGTAAATATTATGCTTGAGATGAAGGTCTATTTATAAGAACCATAAGCTCATCTTAGCCATTGGATCCGATGCTTGATCAATGGTCAAGAAGGGGGCTTGGCACTTTCCTTGGGATCTGCAGAGCACAATAATAGGCTCACATTCACCCTCAAAATCTTATAATGGTCTTCAACTCCAAAGTGTGTTTTTCTATAATGTCAAAATTAAGAAGCAAGCTAATACCTCGCGGGCATCTCGAAAGCATCGCACCTTGAAGTCTATAAGAGAGCCTGAAGACCCTCTCGTAGACTTGGGGGCAAGTGTGGATACCAAAAATCCTAGTTGCACGAGGCTTCCGCCTTGTTCCCTTCATACCATATACTTGAGATGGAAGTGGCGAAGCCCGACCTTGCGCCGTGCACTAAGAACCCCGCGACAGAACCTAGCGAGACATGGTCTTGAGCCACAGGCCTTCATATCGCGCTAGGAGGATCTCTCGCCTGGAAGGTGCCCCGTTCCTCAGAGTGGCCTTGCACTGAGAGTGCTTCGCATCAAGAGGGGCCTCACACCTAGAGGGTGTCCCGTGCCTCGGAGGGGCCTCGCGCAGAGAGAGACTCGGGCCAAGAGTGTCGTGCACTTGGAGGGTGACCCGTGCCTTGAAGGGGACTTGCGCAAAGAAAAACTCATGCCAAGAGGGCCTTGTGCTAAGAGGGTCTCGCACGCTGGAAGGTATCTCATGCCGAGAGGGCCTCGCGCCTAGAGGGTCTCGCACGCTAGAAGGTGTCCCATGCCTCGGAGGGGCCTCGCGCCATGAAGGCCTCACACCTAGAGGGTCTCGCGCCCTGGAAGGTATCCCATACCTTGGAGGGGCCTCACGCCAAAAGGGCCTCATGGCCAGAGGGTCTCACACACTGGAAGGTGTCACATGCCTCGGAGGGGCCTCGCACCGACAGGGCCTCGCACCAAGAGGGTCTCGCGCCTGGAAGGTGTCCACTGCCTCAGAGAGGCTTTGTGAAACACCCCACGGACATCTTCTTGCGCCAACAACTCGTGCATGCATTAGGACACACCTTGCGCAACGACCCAAGGACACCGTCTTGCACCAACAGCCCATGCACGAGTTAGGATGCGCCTCGCGCCATGCACCACACACCATGGACCTCACGCCGTGCACCTTGGGACCGTGTCTCCTTAGAGGACCCATAAAGACTTCAATATTTAAAGGTAAAAGCCTAGGTATAACTTAAAGAGATCATACAGGTACGAAGCATGTACGAGGTATGACCCTTAAGGCCCCGGATATCTGATCCTAATATACACGCCAAAAAAGTAATTGTCGTACGAGTGGGGTACCCAGTATGGTCCTCACCAGCCAATCTCTAACACTCATACTAAACAAGTAGTGGAAGCACATTCAAGTACTAAAGTGGAGGCGCACCCATAGACCCTGACCATGTACTGGAGCTGACACCACAACCTTCTGCTCCACTATGACCTGTGCCACAACCCTGACAATGTACATATGTACAATCTTGTCCCCTGGAACTAGAATGTATCAGGAGCCATTAGAGCCCCACTATAAATGGATCTTCACCTCTCCAGCTAAGGGGTTGAATTTTTTTTGGAAGATCAGACTATTCTAAGAACCGTATATGAATTTTTCTTCTATTGTTCACTTGCAATTTTCCATCATATTTCTACTAGTTCTTTTAAATTCATTAAGTTCTGATTATTTTTTTGAGTTTTTCATCCATATTTCGTTGACGAGTTTCTGCCGTCAACAACATACAATCGTACACAACACAATTAAACTTAAGTACATCAAGCGTACACCATGTGCGCAAGTGTCCAATCTTCTTACCTCACGTCCAAGCAACAACAATGATTCTCTTTCCTTTCAAGTTTCCTTATTGAGCCCAAGTGACATAACACAGGATGACAATCTTAATTCCATGTCAACCTAATAACATGTTGTGAATTCACCCGATCCCTTCCTAAGATTGATTCTTACTCAAAAAACTTACAAAAAAAGCCCTAAAACTGCTGTACACAAAACCCCTAACTTGAAATACCAAAACTACAATCAAAAAGATGAAATGAGACAAAACCTCATTTCAGGGTAAGTGGCGCGGTCATGCCCAACTAGAAACCCGGAAATTGTAGGTTGCGATCTCACCTCGAGTTTTCACCATGAACATGAACCCAAACAACCTTAAACTCAGATTCACCATATAATTAATCCCAAATTCAATACATAACACCCATTAACATAATAATCATCAATATATCAATAATTCATCATTAATCCAACAATAATTCATTCATTCATATAAAATCCCCATTAATGCATATCTTACTCAAATTTGTTCTCTATTCCTCCAAGCCCTTTAAGATATGAATGAGAGCGAGAGAGATCTGAATGTGTTGTTCATAATTGGTCTCTGAAAGCATATGTAGTAGACATTGTTTTAAGAAATAAATAAATAAATTGAATTTGTTATGCATATATTTTATGGACTATATTATTCTGTGATAATATTAAGTAAATATCAGAAAAATTCCTAAGTTCATATATGTGGTCTCAACAACGTATTGGTACGGGAGGGTTATATTTGAGATAAATGAACATGAATAGTTCACAGTAAAATAAAGTTATGGAATCTTTATATTAATTACTGCAAGTACGCTCCACTAGTATTATGAATACATGAGATCTAGATCTGGATTACTAGTGTAGTAGGACACTTTAGTGGATGTGCTTTATATATTAGAGAATATATAGAACTGAACCAGATATGTTTATTAATACTTAGTTAAATACTGTTTGGAAGTGTTAATTAAATATATCAAATGAAGATCATATACAAATTGGTCTTGATCCTGAAGTTACTATGAACTCATGTTTCTGTTATATGAGTTCATTGATTCAATTGTTAGGGTTGTCAGATTGATCAGGCTAGAAACTTTTGTTTTGGGAGCTCATTAATGTAATTGGTTGGGGACATAGTATACAGGTAAGGAATCTATACCTTCACGTAAGAGATTGAATAATGGTTCTCTTAAGTGTTGACTTTTGGGACTGAAAGGTTATTGAGCTCAAATTCATAATTTAGTTATGAATTAACCTTCACTAGTACAGTCAATGGTACATAAGGAAACAAGATATAATTAAAAGGATAAAACGGTAATTTTATTCCCGGTTAATTATGAACCATTATTAGAGGGTTAATTTGTATGTAATGATTATATCAATGGACGCTTTATTATGATAAAGTACTCAGTAAGTGAAATGTTTATAATTACAAAAGTGCAATCTCGTATTTATAGTGGAGTAATTATGAGATTAATAAATTAAAATTATCTAATTAAAGAGTTTAATTAATAATAACAAATTTATTGGAGCTTGGAATTATAGGTCCATAGGTCCCCACAACGGCTCTATCAACACTATTCAAGGCAAAAGTTGATATAAATAGTAAAATGGTAAAAAGACATATTTAAGAAGAAATTTGTTCTTCGGGCCAAATATGAAATTATGTGATAATAATGATTAATTAATTAATTACAAAAGAGTTGTAATTATCAAGAATAATTAATAATTAATTATTGTATAATTTTCAAAATTACATAAATAATTAATCTATTATAATTTTTGAAATTATAAAATAAATATCAAATTTTTGAAATTGATATTTAATTAAAATTTGTTTTGATTAATTAGTAGAATTAATTAAACATCTTTAATTGAGTGGGAGACACTAATCTGATAAGTTCAAATTGGATTTGAATTTAAAAGATTAATATTTATTCAAATAATTAATTATATGTTCTAATTAGTTAAAAATATAATAGATTCAAATTTGAATTAATTATCAGGTTGTTGGATTTTATCTGATAAGGCAGTTTGAATAAATAATTAAATAATTGTGAAAAAAAATCTTGGACCCTATTTTGTAGGAAGCTACACGCACCAAGCAGTCTCAGGGACTCACTTGGGTGTGTAGCACATAAAAAATCAAGATTTGATTTTTTCACTTCTATTTAATTGATTAATTAATTATTGGATAAATTAAAAGTTAATTTTGATGTTTACAATATTAAAATAATTAAATAATAGTTGACAAAATAAATATCCCTCTTTTATAGGGTACTGCACAACACACAGAGTCCCTAGACTGTGTGTGGCATGTAGCTATAGAAATCAGGAATGACTTTTTCACTTTTATTTATTTAATTAATTAATTAATGAAAAATTAAAAAAGTTAGTTTTGATAATTTCATTAATAAGATAATCAATTAATTAAAAGATAAATTTTAATTGGTTACATAATTCTTTTTTTGAATATTTTTCTATTTAAGTTAGACTTATCATATAAATAATAAGATACTGAATTTATTTGCTCTAAGAAAAGAACGATACTTTCTATATCTCCCTAAAAAAGATACAAAACCAATCTCAAGCCTATTCTCTTGATTTCATGTGTTGAGTATATCAAGTTGAATCATAAATATATCATCCTTTTTTCTCTGAGCGCCCACACACTTCTTGAGGTGTAGAGAACGTTGTGGAAGATCTTAGTGTGAGCACCTGGGAGCAGTTTGGATAAGAAGATCGTTTATTTTACGAAAAGATAGCAAGGACACTTAATAGGCATCAAGAGGTATGTTATTTATTCTTTTCTTGTTTATGATTAATGTATGTATATTAATGAATCTGAATATTAAAAAGTAGTTTAAATATGTTACAAAATTTGTGTTGTACACTGGGCCAACCCATCACTATTCACCTACGTATTAGGAAACTCGTTCCTAACAATTGGTACCCGAGCAGTCATTAATCTCTGCATACATTAATTATTGTGTGGGCATAATATGCATTCTTATGTTATCGTAATATGTGTGAATGGATGGATGTATGTATGTTTAAAGTTTATTCTTAAGGGTTGTTAATTATATGGTGTTTTGGGTTTAGGAATTGTTCTTAAATTTCTAGATGAAAAATGTAAGCCATCTTTTGGCATAGGAATTTTTTGTAATTTGATTTTCTGCATTAACTTATTTGAAAAAATTCTGTAAGGCCCGAGCCCCGGGTTTCGTGCCTCGAAGCCTGAGCCCCTGCGCCTGCCTCCTGCGTGTGCACCCCTACGCCTGCTGCCGCACGCCTTCCAGCAGCACCTCCCCATGTCGAGCCACCTTGTGCCGCCGGCCCTAGGGTTTCCAAACTCTAAGGCTTACATCTTTGTTATCTATTTATATTATGGGCCTAACTAATTTTAGCCCCTAATTAAAATTGCTTTGTTTGAATTAATTGTTTGAGCCCAAATTCAAAAGTGGGCCAAATAACTTGTTGGGCATTAAAGTCCAAGTTAATTATTCTTAAAATTTATTTAAGATAATTAAAAGGTATATCAATTCAAAATTAAATGGATAAATGACTTAATGAATCAAGACTACTTTTGAAGGCCCAAAGCTGAAGATAGAGATCTCTTTAGGTTTTATTTAGTTTCTTACATTTTTGTGTATAATTTTGCAAGTGTTGTAATTTTTCTAGAATTACCCAAGACACCCGACCCACATTTATTTTATTAGTATTTATTTATTTAAATGTTTGAATGTGATTAAATTGTTTAATACTTTATCATGCATTTTTGACATGCCATACATATTACCGACACAGTATTTAAAATAAGCATGCATCTCATATGAGTAGAAACATGCTTTAGGATTGTCTTTTGTGATTATATGCTTTAAGTGATGGACCATATAATAATAAATCTACTTTTAGCTAGTTCAAGACCGGAAATGGATTTTAAAAGTTGTTTAATTTCTAATATTTAATAAAATTGTTTTATTAAATAATAAATGAAATTCCTAGTAATAATAGCAAATTAAAATTGATTTAATTAGGGCATACTTCTATAATTTTAATTTTTCTTAATTCGATTAGTAATTATTTGAATATCATTTGGTACAAATAGATCATTTTATTTTTACAAACTAATTAAAAAGCATAATTTGTTTTAAGAAAACACATATTTTAAAATAGTGAGTGGGAGAGAGAGTTATGACAATAAGTCCCATGGTCTCCATTATTAATTAGCACCAAGGTAACATGGAGAGGGCCTCGCGATACCATTGCTTGTGTCCCCCTAAGGAATGCTTCCGACTATGTTATTCTCAAGGCAAACTTCTTTTTTAAGAATAGGATTTAATGATGTATTTCAAGTTTGACTGATCTTAAGGCATACTCTTGAGTTAAGTCATTGATCTAAAATAATGGGTTACACTCAAAAGGTACATTAGGCTTTTGAGCGGACTAGTGTATCCTTGACCAAACAAGCGATTGTTTATAAGTCAAAAGAGAAATGTTGATTTAAGTTTCCACTTATAAATTTGACAAATTGTCTCAAAATTAATTCGGAATTAGTCTGACCTACCCTAAGGCTGGTCCATTAATGTTAAAATTAATTAATCATGAAATTAGTAATTATTTTATATATGTTCTGTAATTGTTGCATTCATGCATCACGTTTACTATTATGAAAATTACTCATATTTATTATATGCATAAATTCATTTTTTTATTTATTTATTCCCGGCAAAGATGTCTATTGGTGAATTACACAATGATGCTTTTCTCAAATCTTTGGTTTTTGAATCTGAAAACATGCAACACTGGTTTCGAGGCATTTTCACCATTCTTTTTATAAGAAGTTGATGTCAACTGTCTGTAAAAAACCTCCAACAGAACCACCTTTGGCTACTAGCTATGAAGCAGAAGAAAAATATGAAAATTGGATGAAATCTGATCGGTTGGCACATTATTGCATGCTTTCAACCATGCCTGACGAAACAAAGGAAAAATATATACACTATGACTCAGCACATGAGATGTGGCAAGTAATGACAAAGGAAGTCTTTGCTGAATTTCATCGTTTGTAACAAACGAACAGGTAAATGAGATTTACATATATTTTTTCAACTTTGAATAGTAGATTCAAATACTATGAATAGCAGATTCAAATTTTTGGACAATAGATTAAAAAATGTATGCCACTAATCTATTTTTCTTTGTTTTTCCTTTTGCAGAATCAGAATCCTGAAAAGGAGGAAGAGACTGCTGAGGATTTTGCTTGCAAGTAAAGCTGGAGGAGTTGGAGAGTAGTTTTATTTAGAAATTTTATTGTTAGTTGAACAATTTAATATTTTCTTTAAAAATTCTAGATTTCTATGAACAAAGAAAACTACAGTCTAGAAATTTAGTTTATTATTAGTAATTTTGATTATTAATGTTTGGAAACTTATTTCTATTTTTGCATGACATTTGTTTCTTTTATTAATAAAGTAGTTATTATTTAAAGAAATTATCTATTTACTTGTTATGCAAATGCTTTAGGATAAACAAATCTACATACTTACAATGAATGACTAAATATTTACTTAATCCTTAATTATTTAAAACAACTAATCCTAGATCTATTAAACGACAAAAGACTGATTCCAATAGTGAAACAAATTTGTGGCACTTGAGATTGGGCCATATTGGTCTAGATAGAATTAATAGGCTTGTAAAGGATGGTCCTTCAAGAGAACTATCTATTGGATCTCTCCCTGTTTGTGAGTCCTTTCTAGAAGGCAAGATGACCTTTCTCTGTTAGAGACCTTTCTCTGCTAAAGGTTCAAGAGCTACAGAACCACTTCAGTTGGTACATACAGATGTTTGCAGTCCACTTAACGTACAAGCAAGAGGAGGTTATGAATACTTTGTCACTTTCATTGATGATTATTCAACATATGGTTACCTATAATTAATGCAAAGAAAATCTAAAACTTTTGGAAAGTTCAAGAATTTCGAGTAAAGGCTGAAAAGCAATTAGGTAAATCACTAAAATTTCTTCGATCTGATCGAGGAGGAGAGTACTTGGATTTTGAATTCGAGGACCATCTGCATTATCATGGTATTCAATCCCAACTCACACCACCTGGAATGCCACAACAAAATGGTGTTTCAGAAAGACGGAACAGAACATTACAAGATATGGTTGGATCAATGATGAGCTTCTCATCATTACCACTATCATGTTGGGGCTATGCGATTCAATGTGCTCTTACATATTGAATGTTTTTCCATCTAAGTCTATCTAGAAGACACCATTGGAATTATGGAATAATTGTAAGCCAAGTTTACACCATTTTTGCATTTGGGGGTGTCTTGCACATGTGCTAAAAGGAAAGACCGAGAAGTTGGAATCACGATCTGAAGTGTGCATGTTTGTGGGCTATTCCAAAGAGACTAGAGGTAGAATTTTCTATAGTGCCAAAGAAAACAAAACATTTGTATCAACAAATGAAACTTTTCTTGAACATTACTATGTCAATAACCACAAACCTCGCAGTAAGGTTGTACTGGAGTAGATGGTCTCGAATGAAGTTGGAAAGTCACCAGCAACACCCAATGAAAAATGGGAATATGAAACTGATAGTTCTAGTTATAATTGTAGAGATCCTCATCGTAGTGGGAGGGTTAGTAAGAAACCCATACGCTATGAACACGAAGTTCAAATGCTTGTGTCTGGCACAAACAAGGACGATCCATTAACATTTAAAGATGCAATGAATGGTTCTAACAAGGACAAATGGCGAGACGCCATGAACCAAGAAATGGATTCGATGTATTCTAATTCTGTCTGGGTTCTTGAAGATCCACCTGAGAATATCAAACCAATTGGTTGCAAGTGGATATTCAAGAAGAAAATAGGAGCGGATAAGAAAATAGAGACTTTCAAAGCAAGACTAGTAGCCAAAGGCTACACATAGAAAGAAGGGGTTGATTATGAAGAAACTTTTTCTGCTATAGCCATGCTAAAATCCATTCGTATACTCTTATCCATTGATGCGTGCATGGATTATGAGATTTGGAAAATGGATGTCAAAATAACTTTTCTGAATGGCTACCTTGACGAACCACTTACATGTCTCAACCAGACGAGTTCGAAGTAAAAGGTTAAGAGAAAAAAGTTTGCAAGCTTCTTAGGTCCATCTAGATCTTAGAATCTTAGATTTAATGACACAATTAAAACGTTTGGTTTTCAACAAAACGTTGACGAACCATGTGTCTATAAACAAATCGAAGATGGTGTAGTAGTATTCCTCGTTCTTTACGTTGATGATGTATTGCTGATTGGCAATGACGTAACATCATTATCAAAGGTAAAGAACTAGTTAGCTGAACAATTCCAAATGAAATATTTGGGAGAAGCCAATTATGTTCTAGGCATTCAAATTCTTAGAGATAGACAGAACAAGACTTTGGGACTGTCTCAAGCAACTTATATTGATAAGGTGCTAGAATGCTTTAATATGCAAAACTGTAAAAAGGGTGATATGCCAACCCGATCTGGAGTAGTCCTTTCCAAGGTTCAGTGTCCCAAAACACCTCAGAAATGGGAAGATATGAGACAGTATCCCTATAAATCAGCAGTAGGCAGTCTAATGTGCACCATGTTGTGTACAAGACTTGACATTTGTTATGTAGTAGGGATAGTCAATCGTTATCAATCCAATCCTAGATTGAGTCATTG
Organism: Humulus lupulus; assembly: GCF_963169125.1. Classification (NCBI taxonomy): domain Eukaryota; kingdom Viridiplantae; phylum Streptophyta; class Magnoliopsida; order Rosales; family Cannabaceae; genus Humulus; species Humulus lupulus. The sequence continues at coordinate 162,341,037 of NC_084797.1, read as the reverse complement.
GATCCCAGCGAAGAATATTCTCAAGTATCTTAGAAATACTAGAGATTATATGCTTGTATATTCAGGTGGAGACCTGAACCCCACTGGTTACACTGATTCTGATTTTCAATCAGACAGAGATAGTCAAAAATTGACTTTTGGATCTGTGTTTACTCTTGGAGGAGGAGTAGTAGTCTGGTGAAGTATTAAATAAACCACCATTGCAGACTCCACCATGGAAGCTGAGTATATAGCAACTTGTGAAGCAGCTAAGGAGGTTGTGTGGCTTAAGAAGTTCTATTCAGATCTGGAAGTAATGCCAGATGTGGATAAGGCACTAGTCCTATATTGTGACAACAATGGGGCAGTAGCTAACTCAAAGGAACCACAGAGTCACAAGAGGAGAAAGCACATCGAGAGGAGGTGTCACTTCATCAGAGAGATAGTTCATCGAGGAGATGTTGCAGTTACGAAGGTAGCTTCAGAGCATAATCTTGCAGATCCTTTCACAAAGACTTTATCCATGACATCTTTTAAGGAGCATGTAAGAAACATGAGAATGAGAGAGATGCCTCATTTTCTTTAGGGAAAGTGGGAGATTGTTGGGAATTATGCCCTGAAAGAATATGTAGTAGACATTGTTTTAAGAAATAAATAAATAAATTGAATTTAATATGCATATATTTTATGGACTATATTATTATGTTCATATATGTGATTTCAGCCACGTATTGGTACGGAAGGATTGTGTTTGAGATAAGTGAACTTGAATAGTTCGGAGTAAAATAAAGTTATGGAATCTTTAGATTAATTACTGCAAGTACGGTCCACTAGTATTATGAATACATGTGATCTAGATCCGGATTACTAGTGTAGTAAGACACTTTAGTGGAGGTGCTTTATGTATTAGAGAATATATAGAACTGGACCAGATATGTTTATTAATACTTATTTAAATATCGTTTCGAAGTATTAATTAAATAAATCAACTAATGATCATTTACAAATAGATCTTAATCTTGAATTTACTATGAACTATTGTTTATGTTGTATGAGTTCTTTAATTCACTCATTAGGGTTTGTCAGAATGATCATGCTATAAACTTTTGTTTTGGGGACTCATTAAAGTAAATGGATGGGGACATAGTATACATATAAAGAATCTATACCTTCTCATAAGAGATTCAATAATGGTTCTCTTAAGGGTTGACTTTTGGGACTGAAAGGCTATTGAGCTCAAATTCATAATTTAGTTATGAATTAACATTCACTAGTAAAGTCAATGGTACTTATAGATGTTAATGATATTATACATATATCTATAATATTGTGTTTACTTTATAATATATATATAATTGTATAAATTTCGGTATATGCATATTTATTGTTGACCCTCGTTTTGGTCAACGACACGGAGTCAAGAAAACGACAAAAAAATAGTACAAAGCTTGAGAAAACAATCAATTGGGAAATAAAGAACACAAAGAATTATAGTGGTTCGGCCCCAGTGATTGGTAATGACCTACGTCCACTTTATACTATTATTAATATTGAGCTTCAAAGGTGTGATCAAAGAACTAGGGTTCCTGAGTTTCACAGACCTTAGAAGGAGAAAATAATACAAACGATGGATAATAGTAATGTAATTCGGAAAAAGATCAAAAGATCCCCCCTTGAGCTATTTCTTGTATATTTATAGGCTCAAGGAGGGTTACATGAGTCAATTAGTCATAATATCTTTCCTTAATAAACGGATCTTCAGGTTATAATGAGGAGATATTCTCGGATATCATTACAACTGTATAGATTTATCCATAAATAAACGGAGCGTACGACCAGGCTGGTCTTATATAATACTTGTACTTCTCATACGGAAATATCTCTGGTCGATAGGCGAGCACCATCTCTGCCACGCATTGGCCATGTGTCGAAAATTCTTGCCACGTGATCAGCAGCTGTTTTTTGGATAAACATATATATTATTAGATATAATAATTTTTTTTTGAATATATATATATGTATTAATATATATAGTATTGTATATAAATATAATATATATATTTTTCGAATGAACGACCTAGAATTTTTGCCTGCCCAGATTGCCACCTTTTTGCCTAAGTTTTGCTTTAGTAACCCAGATTTGACGTAACTCTCTTTTTTTTTTGAAAATATTTGCGTACATTTTGCTGAAGCAAAACTCTCACAAAACCATCAGACCCCCAAAGTTACTACCAAAACACATTTGCTTGCTTTCTTGACACCTGAAACACCAAAATACACTTAAAACCACTCCAAAAACATCACAATAAAATGGAATTAAAATCACAAAAATAAAAAATAATTCAAAACACTTATATATATTTTTTCTTTTCTTTTCTTTCTTTTTCTCCTCATTTTTTTTCCACACTTTTATTTTTCACCTTCTTCTTTTTGGCTGGTCTTTAAATTAGTGCCTGAATCACTTGACAACCCAAAACAACCACAGCTTGAAGGATCCTCCAAAGTAATGGAGGTCTTCTTGCGGTCGACCTCACCTCCCCAAAAATGTTTCAGTCATTGCCCATTCACTTTAAACTCCCTTCCGGAAAGATCCTCACAAACATCTACTGCTCCAAAGAGGTAAACTTTCACCACTGTGAATGGGTCAAACCAGCAGGACTTCAACTTGCCAGGAAACAACTTCAAGCACGAGTTGAAGAGAAATACTTTTTGCCCCTTCTCAAAAACTCGAGCTTGAGTTTTCTGATCATGCCACCTCTTAGTTTTCTCCTTGTACAACTTAGCATTTTCATAGGAGAACAACCTCATCTCTTCCAGCTCATTTAACTGTAACTTTCGAGCTTCTCCAGCAGCTTGGAGATCCATATTCAACTTCTTAGTGGCCCAATATGCCTTATGCTCCAAATCCACAGGAAAACGGCAAGCTTTCCCAAAAACCAAATGATACGGTGACATTCCCAAAGGGGTTTTGAAAGTCGTTCGATAGGCCCAAAGAACATCATCCAATCGCTAAGACCAATCCTTTCTACTATGATTCACCACTTTCTCTAGGATTCCCTTGATCTCCCTATTGGATATTTCTGCTTGACCATTGGTTTGGGGGTGGTAGGGGGTGGCAATCTTGTGCTTCACACTATATTTGGCTAACAAAGCTGCCAAAATCTTGTTCACAAAGTGGGTGCATTCATCCTTATCAGTGCCCTTGGAGTGCCAAAATGGGTGAACACATGCTTATGTAGGAACTTCATGACCACCTTGGAATCATTAGTAGGACTTGCCACTGCCTCAACCCACTTAGAGACGTAGTCAACTGCCACCAAGATATACAAATTTCCAAATGATGGTGGAAATGGCCCCATGAAGTCGATTCCCCAAACATCGAACAATTCCACTTCAAGGATGCTATTCAAAGGCATTTCACTCCTTGCCGAAATATTTCCAACATGCCGGCAGCGGTCACACCTCTTAGAAAATTCATGAGCATCCTTGAAGATAGAAGGCCAATAGTACCCCGATTGAAAAACCTTAGCGGCTGTCCTTTGTCCACCAAAATGTCCACCATAAAGAGCTGAATGACAATGCTCAAGTATGCTTGAACTTCATTCTCATGCACACAATATCTCATGATTCGATCTAAAAATTGTTTGTACAAATAGGGCACATCCCAATAATAGAATCTCACATCATGAAAGAACTTCTTGAGCTGCTACCTATTCAAATCAGGTGGCTGCAAACCACTCACCAAATAGTTGACAAAATCAGCGTACCATGGAGTAGTGATTTGGCTCGCAACCAACAATTGCTCATCGTGAAATGTCTCTTTAATAGGCCCTTCATTTTTCTTTTCACTTCTAGCTTCAAGTCTAGATAAATGGTCAGCCACTTGGTTCTCCATTCCTTTTCTATCCCGAATTTCCAAGTCAAATTCTTGAAGAAGCAACACCCATCGAATAAGTCGTGGCTTAGCATCCTTCTTGGAAATTAGATACTTGATTGCTGAATGGTCTGTATAAACCACCACTTTAGTCCCCACAAGATAAGCTCTAAACTTGTCAAAAGCAAACACCACCGCCAAAAGCTCTTTCTCGGTGGTAGTATAGTTCAATTGTACATCGGCTAATGTCTTGCTTGCATATTAAATGGAATGAAAAACCTTTTCTTTTCGCTGCCCAAGTACAGCACCCACAGCAAAATCACTAGCATCACACATTAATTCAAAGGGGAGAGACCAATCCGAAGCTACAATGATGGGTGCGGTGATAAGAGCAATTTTTAAAGTCACAAATGCTTCTTGGCACTCCTTGGTGAACTCAAATGCGCGATTTTGCTCAAGTAAGTAACAAATGGTCTTAGAAATCTTTGAAAAATCTTTTATAAACCTCCTATAGAAGTCCGCGCGCCCCAAAAAGATTCTAATCCCCTTGACTGTAGTAGGTGGTGGTAATTTTTCAATGACTTCCAGCTTTGCTCTATCCACTTCTATGCTTTTGTTTGAAATTATGTGGCCAACACAATGCCTTCTTGCACCATGAAATGACATTTTTCCCAATTGAGTACTAAATTCGTTTCTTCACATCTCGCCAAAACTTGCTCCAAGTTAGCCAAACAAGTGTCAAAAGAATCCCCAAACACTAAAAAATCATCCATGAAGACTTCAAGAGACTTCTCCACCATATCTGAAAATATTGCCATCATACAACGCTGGAAAGTGGAGGGGGCATTGCACAACCCAAAAGGCATCCTTCTAAAGGCAAACGTGCCATACGGACAAGTAAAGGTATTCTTCTCTTGGTCTTCTGGCACAATGGAAATCTGATTATAGCCTGAATACCCGTCAAAGAAACAATACAACTCCTTTCGCGCCAACTGATCAAGCATTTGGTCAATGAATGGCAGTGGGAAGTGGTCTTTCCGAGTAGCCTCATTCAGTTTCTGATAGTCCATACAAACACGCCACCCCATAACTTGTCTTGTGGGAATCAACTCATTATTTTCATTAGCCACCACCGTGACTCCACCTTTCTTAGGAACACATTGAATTGGGTTGACCCAAGAACTATCTGAAATTCGGTAAACTATTCCATAATCAAGCCACTTAATTATCTCTTTTCTAACAACTTCCTTCATGTTAGGATTAAGCCTTCGTTAGTACTCAACAAAATTATTATAGCAATCCTCCAACAGAATTTTATGCATACAAAATGAGGGACTTATACCCTTGATATCTGCCATGGTCCAACCAATGGCTTTTGTGTATTTCTTCAAAACAGCCAACAACGAAGTCTCTTTTTCAGCTCCTAACATGGCTGAAATAATCACAGGCAATGTCTCATTATCTCTCAAATAAGCATACTTCAAGTGACTAGGCAAAGGCTTCAATTCTAATTTTGGTGGCTCTTGAATAGAGGACGTAGGAGGCTTAAAATTCCCTTCTGACAAGTTCAATGACTCAAAAGGCCTCCTAAATTTAGCAAATGGCTACTTTGACTCCACCCATGTGACTTGGCTTTCTTCCTCTTCACTTAAGTCTTCAAGCTCTTCAAGTGACCTCACCCCCACTCCATCTTTAAAAGCTTCCTTGTGGAATTTTTTAGCGACAATAGACTCAATTACACTTAGCCTAGAACATTCCTCAACCTCATCCAGAAACTTCATAGCGTTGAACACGTTGAAGGTCACTTGTTGGTCATTCACCCTCATAGTAAGCTCCCCTTTTTGTACATCAATCAATGTCCTCCCAGTAGCTAGAAATGGCCAACCCAAGATAATAGGAACATATATATCCACTTCATAATCAAGGATGATGAAATCAGTCGGAAAAATGAATTTATCAACTTGCACAAGTACATCCTCAATTTTTCCTTCTGGGTGTGCCATAGAACGATCTGCTGATTGCAAAGTGACTGTGGTTGGTCTTGCTTCTCCAATCCCAAACTTCTTGAAAATTGACATGGGCATCAAATTGATACTAGCCCCTAAGTAACAAAGTGCTCTACCAACGTCTCTACCACCAATAGAACAAGGAATTGTGAAGCTTCCCGGATCCTTCAATTTAGGAGGAATTTTGTTATTCAATATAGCTCTACAACCTTCAATAAACGCCATTGTTTCAAATTCACCAAGCCTCCTCTTTTTAGTTAAAATATCCTTTAGAAACTTCACATAGTTGGGCATTTGCTCCAAAGCTTCCACCAATGGTATATTGATGTGAAGTTGTTTCAAAATATCTAAAAATCTTTGGAATTGACCATCTTGTTGCTGCTTTTGAAAGCGTTGAGGAAATGGTGGAGGTGGCTTGCTTATAGGCTTTCCTGTAGCATTTTGCGGAGGAATTGCTGCAGCAATTGCTTCAGGATCAGCATTTAAATTTTTTGAATTCACAGCTTTGTCTCCCTTGTCCACACTACTTTGGATTGAAGTGGGCTTGCTATTTCTAGTACAATTCTCCTCAGTCGATTCCATATTTTTACCACTCCTCAAGGTAATCGCCTTGCAATGCTCCTTACCATCTTTCCTTTGGTTTTTGGTATCACTAGGCAAAGTATCTTGTGGTCTATTCCTTAGCTCATTAGCTAGCAGCCCCATTTGAATTTCTAAGTTCCTCAAGGATGTCGCTTGGCTCTGAATCACAGCATCATTCTTGGCCGTATATTCTTTCATTAAACTATCCAAAGAGCTTGATTGAGGCACTTGGGGAGGAGGTGGTTGAGCTCTTGGTTGTTGTTGAGAAAACCCCGGTGGATATGTAGGCTTGTTTGGCATTGGTGCTCCGCTTGATCTAGCTCCTTGATCCCCCTATGAGAAGTTTGGATTCCCTCCATCCCGGATTGTAAGAGTTCGGGTGGCATTTTGATTCCTCACATAACAAACTGAAGCGGGATTCGAAGGACAACTCTTAAATGCGTGCCCATCTCAACAATAAATACAAGATACACCGGCAACTTGTCCCATAGCAGCTGGTTGTACCATTCCCCCCAAACTCATTTTCTTGAAAAGGTTAGTCATTGAAGAAACTTGAGCGGTCAAAGCTGTCAATGCATCCACATCAAGTATACCAGCCACTTTTCGACTTGTTGAGGCTCTAACATTTGACCATTGATAATTATTGCTAGCTATCCTCTCCAAAATCTCATAGGGTTCATTGTAGGACTTAGAGAGAATAACCCCATTAGCTGAAGCATCTAACACCATACGAGTGGAAGAATTGAGCCCATTATAGAATATATCCATTCGTATATACAATGCGGAATCCCATGGTGTGGGCACTTTCTCAATAACTCCTTGAATATCTCCCAAGCTTCACAAAATCATTCATCTTCCAGCTGCTGAAATGACATAATTTCATTGTGAAACTTGGCATTTTTGGTAGGAGGGAAGTACTTCTTAAAGAATTTTTCAACCAACTCATTCCATGTAGTCACCGAGTCGAAAGGTAGGGTGTTGAGCCAAGCTCTAGCTCGATCCCTTAAAGATAAAGGGAATAATTTCAACCTTAGGGCCTCGTCAGTCACTCCTTGTAGCTTGAAAGAATCGCTCACCTCTAAAAATGAACGGAGATGAAGATGAGGATCCTCAGTAGGCAGCCCACTAAATTGACCCATTGTTTGCAACATTTGGAAAATCAAGGGCTTTAACTCGAATTGGGGTGCTTGAATTTCAGGCCTAACAATGCCCGGATTGAGCTCATTAAACATGGGTGCAGCATACTCCCTTATGGCTCTCTCTTTATCATCAGCCATAGCAATTGTGTTAGTGACATTATTAGCACCCTCAACTCCTTCAACCTCTTCAACCATATTAAGGCAATTTTGAGCCCGTTGTTCCCTTAGTCTTCTTCTAATTGTTCTTTCAATTTCAGGGTCAATAGGAGCTAGCTCAATGTCTTCTTGCTCATTCATGTAGTAAATCACCTGATAAAACACAAGAGCAAGCAAACAAAGTCAGCTCAACAGAGAAATTTTTTTTGCAAGTAATTGATATTACAAAGATTTCTAATTCCAATCCCTGGCAACAGCGCCAAAAACATGTTGTGATAAATTAAATATTTGATTTTAAATACGCAAGTGCACGTAATCACACAAGTAATATAATGATAAGTAAATCGTCTCCACAGGGATTGCAAAATAGAAAAATAAGCAAAGCAATTACTAAAGAACTTATAAGTACTAAAATTCAAATGGATTGTTTTTAGGCTAAACAAAATATTAAAAAGATGGAAATACTGAAATTAGAAACTGAACTGAACTAGAAATTTGAGAAAAATATATGGATTGCAAAATGGACTTGAATTATTGAATTCCCCTATATTAATCATCCTGAACAAATTGCGGACAGATTGTAGCAGCAATATTCTAGCAAAACTCCCAGGTTAACAAGAATTCATTTAAACACTCATAAAACTTTCCCAAATTTTATGACATTAATTCTTCTACCTAATTAAACATATTCCTATGCAAAATCAGATTAACGAATGCAATTCAAAGTTTAATTCTTAAAAGTTACACAAGGAAAATAACATATCCCTATGTTACTTACTAACATAACCTAACCTAGATTATGACTTGTGTCATCTAAGTTCTTCCCATTACATTTAATCTTTCCAGCATTAAACATAATTAAATAACTTGCCATTGCTGACCAAACAACAACAAGAATTTAATATAAGCATACTTGAATGAACAAGCGAGATTTTACTAAAATAAAGTACAAGAAATTGATAGACTATAACATAGGGTTCATCAACAATTCAAGCCACCTAAAAATTAGTTCATGGCTGAGTTCATAAACATTAATCCACAATCAAAATAGCCCATACTATTCAGATTCAACAATCACTAAGAAAATGTAAAAATGGAGTTTATAAATAGAAAGAAGAACAAATCCAAAGTGATGCTAGAGCTAGCTTCTTCCTTCTCCTTCTTCTTGCTGATTTTTGGTTCTCCTTGTTTCTTCTTCTGGTTTTTTCTTTCCCAAATTGGTTGCTGCCTTTATATTTTGGTTGATGCCTCCTTAAGTTCAATCTAGGTTTCCTCCTTTAGCCCCCCAGAAGTCCAATTTTGCCATTCCTTAAAAATCTGTATTTTTCACATTTCTAGGCATATCTTGCGATCGCAGGATGTCATTCCTGCGATCGCAAGAATGCTCTAGAAATGCCAAAACTTAGCTGGAATTGCGGCCACAAGACACCCTTCATGTGGTCGCAGGAAGTGCTCCGAAACACTGTTTTCCACCAATTTTTGTCTTTTTGTCGGTTTTTCCACTATGTTTCCACACCTAAGCCCTTCGACACCTGAAAACATACAAAAACAAGCGTAAAATAGAACAAAACAAAACAAATACCTAACACTTTACTGGAAAAACACATAGATAAACAAGTCTAACACTCGTTTATCACTACCTTTAACCCATTTGCTATTAAAAACTACAAAAATAATTACACTCAAGTAAGATCATAAAAACACCAAAGTTAGCTACAAAAGCTAAAAATAAACTAACATCACCCACGATTTTTCCACAATAATAAGTTCAAAAGCACATGAAATAACTCTTTATTCAAGAATTATCATACTTTGCCAACTTTCTTGATATTTTCTTTAAGCTATACAACTGTCTTGGGCCTCTTCGACTCAAAGCGTCTGCCACCACGTTGACTTTCCTTGGATGGTAAAGGATTTCATAGTCATAATCCTTTGCCAACTCTAACTAATGCCTCTATCTCATATTCATATCATTATGTGTGAAAAGTACTTCAAACTTTTATGATCTGTGTAGATCTCTCACTTTCAGTGCGAATACCACTGCCGCCAACTCTAGGTCATGAGTAAGGTATCACTGCTCATCTTCCTTTAATTGTCAGGAAGCATAAGCAGTCACTTTCCCAGTCTGCATCAGCACACACCCTAATCCCTGTCTCGAAGCATCATAGTAAACCACAAACTTCTCCTGATATGAAGGAAGACTTAGTACTGGTGCAGTAATCAATTGCCAACTCCTGAAAACTATTCTCACATCTGTCTAAAAAAATGAACTTCAAATTCTTGTGTGTCAGCTCAATTAATGGTGTTGAAATCTTCCAAAATCCTTTCACAAAACACTGATAATATCCAACCAAACTAAGAAAAATCCTATTCTTTGATGCACTCCTTGGCCTTGGCCAAACTCTCACCACCTCTATCTTGGTCGGATCCACCATAATTCCATCCTTACTAATGATATAACCAAGAAATGTCATCTGAGGTAACCAAAACTTGCACTTCTTAAACTTGGCGTATAACCTATGTTCCCTTAACCTTTGTAATACCAACGAAGATGTTGCTCGTGTTCTGTCTTTGACTAAGAGTATATCAGAATGTCATCGATGAACACAATCATGAACCTGTCCAAATAATTCTTGAACAACATGTTCATCAGATCCACGAATGTTGTCGAGGCATTGGTCAGTCCAAAGTTAATAAAAAAAATTCGTAATGCCCATCCTTTTGCGAAAGGCTATCTTTGCAATAACCTCATCTTTGATCCTCAACTAGTGATAACCAAATCGGAGATCAATCTTCGAAAACATAGTTTTGCCCTACAACTAATCAAACAAGTCATAAATCCTTGGCAGTGGATACTTGTTCTTGATGGTCATCTTATTAAATTCCTTGTAATCAATACACATCCTCAACGTCCCATCCTTCTTCTTCATGAACAACACTATTGCACCCCACGGGGAGAGACTAGGCCTAATGAACCCCAAGTCAAGTAATTCTTGTAGTTGTACCTTCAATTCCTTTAATTCCGATGGAGCCATTTTGAACGGTGCCCTGGATACTAGTTCCGTTTCGGTGCCAGCTCAATAACGAACTCAATCTTCTGATGCGGCGGCAATCCCAACATATCCTTTGGGAACACATCTACAAACTTACAGAGCAATGTACTCTAATCTAGTCTGACTGGTACAACCTTAATGGTATCAAGCTCACTAGCTAAGAATGCTATGCATCCTCCTTGCAATAAGTCTCTAGTCTTCAATGCTGAAATCATACGAATGTGAGGCCCATTCACTTCACCTACAAATACAAATGGATCCTCTCCCTCAAGCTCTAAAGTGACCATCCTCCTTTTTCAATCTATGGTCACTCCATTCTTAGCCAACTAATTCATACATAAGATCATATTGAAACCCCCCATCACCAATTCAATCAAATCTACAGTCAGCTTCCTACTATCTACCTCTACTTGTAGTGATCTGACCCATCTCCTCGAGACTCCTAATTACCTAGTAGGCAACAAGGTCCCAAACCCCAAAGCAAACAAATCACAAGGTCTTCAAAGTTTGTCTATCACCCTACTGGACACAAAAGAATGTGTAGCACCATAGTCAACTAGTACAATATAAGAGGAGTTAGTACTGGAAATATGACCTGTCACACTTGAGGGACTAGCCTCAGCCTTTGATTGCGTCAACGTAAACACTCGAGCTGGAACCAGGTTGTGACCCCCTCTTAGGTTCCTCTTTCTTCAACTGGGGGCAATCTATCTTGAGATGTCCAACCGCACCACACAGAAAACATGCCTTGGCTTGACAATCTCCCAAGTGACACCTTTTGCACCTGACACATTCTAGATAACTTTTCCCACTCTCAATTTCACCTTGACGGGCACCCTGAGTACCCCAAAATCTTTTGTCTGAACTAGGGGCACTAGATATATCCACGACCTTTCTCTTTTAGCCAATAGCGCCTCCTCCCCTATCAGATCATGTAAATGGAGGTACTACCCTTCGTGCATCACGCCTGGTTGAGCCCTCTCTCCAGATTTTATTCTCGGCACCCTCAATAGTAAGGGCTTTCTCAACTACCTGAGCATAAGTAGTGACTCCAGGTATAGTGGTAATCTTAACATTCCGGGCTATCATGGCGTTTAGCCCCCGAACAAACCGCTAATTTCCTATTTACATCGGTTGGCACCAAGTCAAAAGAAAACTTGCCATATTCTGTCGATGTCATGTTGCCTTGAACCAAATTGGAAAACTCATCCACCATAGCGGTGCTACCCGCATCATTGTAATATTTCTCATTGGATAGTTCCTTTAACTCCTCCCAACCCATCGTGACAACATCCCGAGTCTGGGATACCACCTTCCACCAAATACAGGCATCATCCCATAACATATATGTGGTGCAAGCCACTCTGTCATTACTTAACACCCTAATGAAGTCAATGATGGAGGCAATCATACTCATCCACTGTTCGGCCCTAAGTGGATCGGGGCCTCCCTCAAAGGTTGGAGGGTGTTTTTTCCAGAACCTCTCATACAGTGGTTCACATCTATTCTCAACCTCTGGGTGAGCAAGATCTGATACCATAACTGGCGGCGCAGGCCAGGCAGCGTTCCCTAGTGGAACCTGCTGTCTCAACTGCATGTTTTTTCCTCCTACCTCAGAAGTCTTGCTTGCTTATCAGTAAACATTTGCTGTCAGTTCTGATGGGAAATTGGGGGGTTCTTACCTTGGTTATCATCCTTAGCCTCGATCTCAATGCCGACTAGTCAATTTGATCACCTTGGAGACATAAAACCCCCAATATATTTGCAATCAACTACTCGGCTTATTAGGAAATGATAAAAGTGCCCAAGAAAAATGTCTCACGGTCCAAAACTGAACAATTAAGCATACACATGCAATGATAATGCTAATAAGCATTTCTACAATTTTCACATACAACAGTAATGCTAATAAGCATGTCTTTTCCTATTTGCATAGCAGTCAAGGGCCAGGCCCTATCTGCATATTTCATGCTTCCTATTCTGGCGTGCAGATAAGGCATATATTTCAATTTAATTGTTAAACACATTTTCCACTTATTATTTACCAATCTATGAGTCAAGCTTTTATTTATCATGGAGCGTACATAGTTAGCCAGCGTACATAGTTAGCCAATCTTTAGGAACCATAAAGCCTTGGCAGCTTTGATACTAAGTTGCAACGCCCTAATAATCCAGGTTCGTTACACTATGTGTTCAAAACAGTGCTTAACTTGTTAAGCGAGTCATTTGAATATACACAAGGGATGACAAATGTTTTAAACAAAAATACTGTTATATCAAAAGTTACAAAAATAGCTTAACCAAGTGGCAAAGCTAGACTAACATCCTAAGTTCCTCAAAATATATCTTGATCGTGATAACCAAGCAGGTTGAGTATTTACACACCGCCTCTAGAGCTCTCCAACTCATGGCTAAACAGATACAATTTTACTGGTCAACAAGTATAATGACCTACATTCCACATGTTTATTGTCAATTAAGGTCCCATAGTCGATCAATCACAAACATTTACAAATAGTTACAAAGAACAGATGCAACCTATGTAGTCATAGGGTAAAACATTCAGTTATAAACAGATTAAAGGCACGATTACATCCGTTTACAATAGTCAGGGGTCGATGCCCTACTCTCGGTCCATGTACTAGTTTTCTTACCTAAAGTCATGTGTAGACAACGGAGCGACCTTGAGTGTGATAACTTCTCCCAGACTTGTGGAAACCCTAGTCACAACATAAGTGGTACACTTATTAGGAAGAAAATCTGATAATGGCTCAAAGAATAAGCCCTAGCTCTTGGGACCTCTAATTCCACCAATCCGGGTAGTGGAATCGTCCCCTGAGCATCCCGAGCCTAACTCCTAAAATCCTAACAAATACCTTGAAAAGATATTAGCGTTACGTCCCCCTCCCAATAAGGGTTGCGACTCCACAGAAGTCCGAGAGGCCTCCCAAAAAAAATTGGACATTAGCGCTGCAACACCCTTCCAAATGGTCACAGCGCCACAGCTGTCTGAGAGCAAACCCACTCTTGGAGAAACACACACGTGATGTGGCGCTAACCTACAGGCGCTGTGGCGCCACTGCGACAAACTTAGAATCTATTTTTTTCCCTTTCATTTTCATTCCAAAAACTCGACCCAAAAATAGATTTTTCAATATTTTAACACAAAATCAACTCATGTACAACCTTAAGAAACTAGTAAAACTCCAATTTCATGCCAAAATCCAAATCTTTGAAATTTAGAGTTTAAAACTCAACTCTTTCCCCAAACCAAGAATTAGAACTAAAATATCTGGTTCCAATCTGAGATCAAAGCCTATATCCATCAACCAATATGTTTCCATCATTACCAATGCCCACCAAACAACGAAGGACTCAAAATTTAGAAAATTACCCCAAAAAAATATTTGTGATAAAGAACAATAAAGGGAAGGATGAAGAACAACAATAAGTGTGTACCTCTGCTGCCCAATCCAAAAATCCTAGGCTTGTGAAGGTGCTAGCTGCTACTAATTCCTCCTTGTGGCTTGAATCTTGCTTAAAGTCCCTCAAATCCCAAGCTTTGGCCCCTTGGTTCTAGTGTTTGTCTTGAATAAGTTGAGAGAGAAATTTTTTTAGGGAAGGTGGTGTATAAAATGGGAATGAAGGGTGGGTTTTCATAGCCTAATTTCTCTTCAACTCGGTCAAATGACCAATTTTCCCCTTGCCTTAACTTAACCCCAAAGCCAACCCCAAAGGCATTCTTGTCATTTACCTAAACTATAATTCAACTAATCCTCAAATTAAACCTCTAACTCCCAATTAAATAACTAATCCACCAAGCACAAATATTTCCACCAATTTACTTTACATCACCCATACTCTTGAAGTATGAAAAATTCCCAAAATATCCCTAGGCTCGACTCGAGTCGGGTATTTATTTTCGCTTTGAAATTTCCGCACAACAGCTTGAAAGGATTCACTTAAGCCGAATATCACAAATATATCCACATAATAATGTGGTCTCAAGCATATAGCACATGAAATACAAATACCCTCAATGGGTCAAAATTAAGACATTACCCCTTTTTAACAAAAATAGGTCTTTAAACACATTTAATACACATAATCATGTATACTCCACCATATAATCATATAAATCACATAAATCTATTAATTACCACATAATTGTCCCATGTTCCCTTTCGGCACGCTATCCATGGCACTAATCATATTAGGAGTTTCGAAACATTACAGAAATTTTTATTGCCTTGGACAATTTAAAATATTTTGGATAATATGAGGTGATACTCTTTTGGATATTCTTTTATGCATGCAATCTTGCAAAATGGGTAGTATGTGAACATAGATTATGGGAGCGGGACATCAATACTATTCCTAGTGTGTTTCATGTATTCGCCAAGTTTGATCCCAAAAAGTTTATCATTTTGAATATATATATATACACATTTTCTTTAGAATATATATGTTATAATGTTTAGTTTATAAATTTTATTTTCATGTTATTATAATGTTTTATTCTTTAAAATATAAAATGATATTCACAGATAATTAAATTAATTGTATGTTACACTAAAAAAGTTACTTAACAAAAGAAAATTATATTATTTTGTAATTTTAAAAGTAGGATTATTGAATATTTTTTGTAAAAAAATATGAAATTAAAATTATATATTTTCTAAAATAGTGTTATGTGATTTTTGAAAATAAAAAATTGATTTTTTAATAATATAATACGTTTATTTAAATTTATTAAATGATATTTTAAGCATGAGAGTATTTTTGTCCAAAAACAATCTATTCCATTCCATTCCACACTCAACCAAACATAAGAATAGTTATTCAACCATTGATTCCATAATTCTAATCAAACACCATAATCCCATTACCTTTTTTATTGTATTCCATTACCATTGCTTTCCCATTCTTATTCCACTGTTTTCATTACCTCCTACCAAACACCACCTTTGATCATAATCATAAAGGAAACCATAAAGAACATCTTGAAATCCAAAAAAAAATAGTAGAAGAAATATGAAAAAAAAAGGTAAAGATTCTTCTCTAGCCTCTAATTAGTCCGTTGGGCTCCAAAAGTTCCCCCAAAACTCTCCCAAAAAAATCTAAAGCATTCATTTTATAGTGATAAGATTGTGAATTTTTTTTCTAGATGTTGCTACTGGTCACTTGATCATGCTCTAAAATATCTTCATTTAAGTTTCAAATCCTGTATCTCTAGAATCAACTACTTGTAGATCAAATTTCACCTAGTAAATGTTTGAATTTAACATTTTCAATTAGACATGATTTTGTAGGGATTCGAAGAAGCTTTCCAACATAGCTAAGATTTCTGAAATTATATATATGAACAGTAAGTTCCAATCTGGCGGTCGAATGATAGGGACAGAAGTGAGTTTTGCAACAAGTGTTCGGAAGGATTCTTCACACTCAGGTGTCAAGTTGACTACGATGTCTTTTGCTAGGAGGTTTGACAAAGGGCGATCGATTGTCGAGAAATGTTGTATGAACCTCCTGTAGAATCCTGCATGCCCAAGGAAAAATTTAATGTCTTTAACAGTCTTGGGGGTGGTCAACTTTGATATGAGTTCAATCTTTGATTGATCGACCATGATTCCTCGTTCTGACACGACATGTCCCAAGACTATGCCAGATGGCACCATGAAATGGAATTTCTCCCAATATAGTACTAAGCCTTTCTCTTTAAATCGTTTAAGCACATATTCTAAATTGAGAAGGCTAGATTCAATGGAATCTTCGAAGATTGTCAAATCATCCATGAATACTTCCATGCATTTCTCAATCATATCACTCAATATGCTCATCATGCAACGCTGGAAGGTGGCTGGAGCAATTCACAAGCCAAATGGCATATGCCGGAAAGCATAAGTACCAAAAGGATAAGCGAATGTGGTCTTAGCATGATTTTCTAAAGCAATCTTGATTTGGTAATACCCTCAATAACCATCGAGAAAACTGTTGACGGTAAGAACTTGTCAACCAAGTTAGATTGGATAACTTATGAGCTTAAGTAAACGAAGAGTTGTAAAGACGCTTAGAAGAACTTAGGATAGCTATATGAACTTAGTATCAACTTGTAGAGTGAAAATGGAGAGAATATTTATATTACTCATGAATCTCTGGTTACAATGCCCAATTTTATGACCCCCTTCTCAGGGGAAGTATGGACCTATTTATAGGTGAGCACTATTGGCTCTTAATACATAGTGGTCTCATGGGGACAAAAGGGTACAACAGAAGGCTAAAGGTGATTGTGTTGCAGGTGGTAGAGGAGTGGTGATCAGATCCGGTACATATTAGATGTAGCAAATAATAGTCAGTCTTTGTACTACTTCATACCACCACTACCTTTCTCGTACGAATGTTAGGAGCGTGATAGTGGAGGTTTCGCCACGTACAATCTTTGTGCTACCACTACTGGTCTGGCGTGGAGGTTGTACACGTACTCTGACTCCTTTTGTCTAGCATGCACCTTCCTTACCTGTACGTGCACATTATATATAATAAATGCTATCATTTTTCCTAGACGCGCTTGAACCTTGAACCTCTCTGAATTTCAAAAAGTATGGGCGCTTGTGGCCTTAATTGGGATACATACATGAGGCGTGTCCAACTAGTGATGCCTACTTTAGAAAATAGAGCAGGGCATCTTCAACAAGATGCACGTTTCCAAGATGCTTGGGAGGAAAGTACCTCGCTAGATGACCTTATGAAAATGAGATGTGAGGGGCCTCTTGGGACCTTAGGCGCGATATTCTTGGCGCAAGGCGCGACACTGTAGGCGAGGCATGTGCCTCGTGATACATTTGGGACAAGATGTAATACTAGGTGCAAAGGGTGACTTCGTGAAACCCTTGGTGTGAGGCGAGGATCTATAGACGAGGTGTGTGCCTCGCGACACCTTCGATGCAAAATGCGAGACTGGGTACGTGACAGGTGCGAGGGGTGACCTCGTGAGACCCTTGGTGTGAGACAAGGCTCCGTATGCGAGGCGTATGACTTGTGAGACCCTCACCGCAAGGTGCGAGAGTGGGTTCATGTGGTGGCCTTGCGAGAGCTTCCGTTTGAGGTGTGCCATTATAGGTGAGGCGTGTGACCCGTAAGACCCTCGGCACGAGACGCGACACTGGGTGCGAAGGGTAACCTAGCGAGACCCTTTGTGCAAAGTCTAACATTATATGCGAAGTGTATGTCTATCAAGACCCAAGGCATGAGAACATGTTTGCTCGTTTCCATGCTGAGTTTATATTTTGAGAGACACAAGGTAGGGTCCTTTGTAAGCGCGAATTTTTGGCATACACACTTGCCCCTAGTCTATGAGAGGGCCTTTAGGCGCTCTGGTAGACTCTTCGATATGGTCTCTTCAAAGCACATGTGGTGTTAGTGTCTTTGGATGTGGTGATCCTCATGAATTCTTGAGAATGAATGTGGGCCTCACATTTGTCTTACCTTGGTGGAACATTATTCTTTAAAACTCCATGAGGTGGGTTGTTCCATCCTCCACAAGAGCACTTTATTTTTCTTTTCTCTTTTTTTTGTATAAATATATATAGATATACATATATTCATTTAGGTACTAAAAATTGTTTCCTTCTACCTTTTTCTGTGTAGGCGTGTTGTGCAAGGTATCATTGTACCAACAATGCGTGTAGGTGTTTGGTGCGAGGAACTAAGGTAGTGATGGTGGTGGGCATCCTTAGTGATTATGAGCCTCTAGCTACTGACCCTTATCTATTCAAGCTATTCCTATATTCATTCCTTTATCATATTTATGCTTGGAGGGCTTAAGTTACCAATGGGGAATGGTGTTGTTTTAGCCCCGGTACCCCCTCATGTGAAGCTCTGTGCTAGCATCCATTAGCATGTTCTCCTCACGTACACACTACCGCACCCCATAGTTGGCCCTCCTTTTATGCATATGTTTCTAGGGGTTTTAAACCCATTATTTTGTATCTTGTAGCACATCATATACTGCACACGCATTTGCACCCATGTTCTTCCCAAGACGTCATTCCATGGCTTTCGATGGGTCGCCTAGCGTACCTCCTGGTGTTGAACTCATAGAGTTATCTTCGTTGAATTTGAAGCCATCTATAGATAACCCACACCATGTGCACGAGATCTTAAGGAAGGCTTGTATGTATCACTTGGAGCGGTAAGTTGACCTTAGGCAAAAGGAATTGATTGTTGAAAGTGAGATAGACTCTGTCTCAAGGGGTGAATAGATTGCTTCTTCTTAGCACCACGACGATTACATTGCTAGTTTTAGAGAGAGCCTTCTTGACTTACAAATGGAGCTTGCATTTATGGAAGAGAACCTTCCGCCTGGACCTCCACCTCCTGGCTCTTCGCTTAATGAGGAAGCCTCCTATAGTGATTTCGTAGCAACCTCTAGATCCCTTCAGCGATTATCTATTGTGTATCCATTTCTAACGCTTCCAGCTCCAACAACTAGGTGGAAAACTATCGAAGGCAGAAAGAAGCGGGGATGTAAATGGAAGGTAGAATGTCCTGTACTAACGTCACCCTTTTCTTTTGGTCTTGTAGATGTGTTGAAGGGAGGCCGTCAAAACGTGGAAGCCAAACTCAAGTCCTCTGCTAGTGACTTCCCTTGCTTCCCGTATGTCAGAGAATAAGTTGATGGAACTAATAAAGAAATACCATATCAGTGGTGAGTTCCAATGCTATGTGCCCACTTCTAAGTACCGAGCTCATGAGACACCTCCTAGTTTTACTGTGTTCAGTGAGCATATACTGAAGGCGAGAGGTACGATTCCTCTCCATCCAATTTTTGATGAAGTACTCAAGTATTTCGGGCTTTCTCTACTTCATTTGGCACCAAATATCAGGCTAACTCTCAGTTGCATGCACATGGCATATATGAAATGCATGGGTCGTGCTCCTACGGCGAAGGAAGTGCATTTCATGTACAATCTCATTCTTACTCCCAAGTCAAAAGGCTTTTAATTTCTCCAAAAGGTCAATACTCAAGTTCCATTGATTCAGGGTGGCATCTCAAGTCCTGGTTCGTGGAAATAGGATTTCTTCTTCGTCAAGGGTTGCCTCTCGGTTCGTGAACGTTTTCGCACTTCTCTGAGTAAGCATCGTACCTCTCCTCTTTTTTGTTATTGTTATTGTTGTTGTTGGGCTAACAATTGAGGTGGTGGTTCAGGGGACCTCCCTCCTCCCAAAATATATGCTCAACAACTTCTTTGCGTTAAGGACTTGGCTAAGGTAGATGTAACACCCTACTACTCAGGGACCGTTACACTATGTATTTTAAATAGTGCTAAACTTGCTAAATGAGTCCTTTTTTCATAATCGTGTAACTAAACGTGACTAACAGTTCAGGGTTAGAATTTTTGGCCAAAGACATGAATGTTTCACTAAAACGTTTACAGTATACATGGGATAAGAAAATATTTTTAAAAGGTTAATTACGATAAAAGAGTTACAACCGCCGACCTAAGCGGCAAAATAGGGTCTGATTTTATTTCCTCTTTAAACCCTCGGCCGGGGTGGTCGAGTAGCCGCATATGTACACATCTTCACCTAAGCTCTCCAAATCAAGGATGGTCCAACTTTCTTTTCCCTTTACCTCCACCATATAGCACCTGTGAGCCAAGGCTCATAAAGAAAACTTAAACATGTTGATAAGCAGTTATTAACATGTTACCAAATCATAATAAGCATGCCTAGTAGTAATAACCTTACTCATGCATGCATACCAATCATATAAATTACTACAATGTCATATAGGCCAATAGCCCAAGATAAACGATCAATGAATCATATCGGGGACCAATGTCCAAACTACTCGATTAATAAATCATACTGAGGTTCCACACCCTAGGATATGGGACTGATAAGTCACCCCGGGGCCCTTTGCCCAGTGTACCCGGCGCTGAGTTTCCCACGACCAATAGGTCAGTCACGCGTATATCATGCTCCTGATTAGGCATAACCATATGGACTAGTGCTCAGTGCGTTATTTCCATCCTTGACTAATAAGTCAATGCTTTACAACCAGCACTCAGTGTGCTAAGGCCGTCCTTGACTAATAAGTCAATACTTTATGACCAGCACTCAACGTGCTAAGGTCATCCTTAACTAATAAGTCAATGCTTTACGACTAGCACTCAGCGTGCTAAGGCCGTCCTTGACTAATAAGTCAATACTTTACGAGCAACACTCAATTTGCTAAGGTCGTCCTTGACTAATAATTCAGCGCTTTACGACTAGCACTCAACGTTCTAAGGCCATCCTTGACTAATAAGTCAATGATTTACGACCAACACTCAACATGCTAAGGTTGTCCTTGACTAATAAGTCAATGCTAGGATATGGGACTAATAAGTCACCCGGGGCCCTTAGCCCTATCCTATGTTTAAGCATACCTGGCGCTGAATTTCTCCATGACCAATAGGTCGGGCAAGCATATAATGTGCTTTGAGTTAGCCTAACCAAAACGATCAGCGCTCAGCGTGCTATTATCAACCTCGACTAATAAGTCAATGCTTTTCTCAATATACAATGTTAACAGGAATTTATCGTATATCAAATATCCAGATATAAAGCATTCAACATGCTTATTCAACATCACAAGCATAATCATAATCATGCACATACTCAGGTGTTCAAGCCCTAATCATATTCCTGTTCAAAAATTCAGGCCAAGCCATAATCACATGTATAACATACTAGGTCTAGTTTTCTTACCTTTGGTCCAAGCACAGGTTACCAATAAACGAAACTGAAGCACGATCCTGTTTCCGAGCCCCTAGCGATAACCTAGTCACAACCATAATATAAAATCATGTCAAAACACAAGTAAATAAAGGCTTCTGGATCGAGTCCTAGACTCCGTGATGTCGAATCCTACTGAACCTGGTAGTAGGATCAATCCCGAGCCCTTAGGTTTGAGTTCCCATGACTAAAAACCTACTTTGGCCATTTTTCCCATCTTGAGTCGTGGCCCCTAACACACGAGTCGCAGTTCGTTCAAGAACAGGGGCTAAACCCCTTCTTTGTCTGCGCCTCACGCCACGGTGTGCCTACCAGGTGTCGCGACCCTAGATGCCTAACAGCCAAGAGCCTCCCCTGTAACGCCCTAATACCTAGGGACTGTTATGGTGTGCATTTAAATAGTTTTGTACTGGCTAATCGATTCATTTGGCCATAATCGTGTAACTAAATTTGATTAAGAGTTTAGGTTTAAATTTTTTGGTTAAGATGCAACATTTCACTAAAATGTTTACTGTATACATTGGGATCCCAAAAATATAATTTAAAGGTTAATGATAGCAAAAGATTTACAACCAGCCGACCTAAGCGGAAAAATAGGGTTTATCCCTAGTTCCTCTTTAAACCCTTGGTCGTGGTGGTCGAGTAGCCACATATGTACACATCGTCACCTAAGCTCTCCAACTCAAGGATGGTCCAACTTTCTTTTGCCTTTACCTACACCACATAGTACTCGTGAGCTGAAACTCAACAAGAAAATTCAATATGCTCATGAACAACTATTAACATGTTACTAAATAATAATAGGCATGCCTAGTAGTAATAACCCTACTCATGCATGCAAGAAGGTATAAATACATGTTTATGGAGTCATGCGCTCTGAGTAGAAGACTAGTAAGTCTCTCACTCTGAGGAAGATGACTAATAAGTCTCTCTGAGGTAGACGACTAATAAGTCTCTCTCTGAATAGACGACTAATAAGTCATACTCCGTTTAGATGACTAATAAGTCTATCCTTATGTACTGATAAGTCTATCTCTGTATAGATGACTAATAAGTCTATCTCTGTATGGATGACTGATAAGTCTATCTGTGTTAGATGACTGATAAGTCTTTCTCCGAGGTAGATGACTAATAAGTCTCTTTGTATAGATGACTAATAAGTCTATCCTTATGTAGATGACTGATAAGTCTATCTCTGTTAGATGACTGATAAGTCTATCTCTGAGGTAGTTGATTAATAAGTCTCGCTGTATAGATGACTAATAAGTCTATCCTTATGTAGATGACTGATAAGTCTATCTCTGTTAGATGACTGATAAGTCTATCTCTGAGGTAGAAGACTGATAAGTCTATCTCTGAGGTAGATGACTGATAAGTCTATCTCTGTATAGATGACTGATAAGTCTATCTCTAAGGTCCCATACCCTCCTAGCCATGTGACGTGTAGGCCACCTTAGCTCTGAATCTAAATAACTAGACTTTAGAATAGACAAGCGCTTTTGTTTTTCATTGAACTTAAGGTCGGTCAAGCATTTCATGCTTCTGATGATAATGCTTATGTTTATTAGATCTAATCTTTTCAGCTTTCGTTAAACACGCTAATACCGTTCTTGACTTATAAGCCAATACCATACGACCAGTGCTCAGTACTACTGCTGATCTTGACTGATAAGTCACAGCTTCACAATCTATACTGACACCAATGCCGATTTCTGACTAATAAGTCAGTGCTTCCTCAATGAGGTAATGCAAACAGACATATACCATATGTCAAATATTCAGATATAAGGCATTTAGCATGCTTAGTCAATAATCAGAAGCATAATTATAATCTTGCACAAATACAAAGACTCAAGCTCTCATCAATCTCATATTCAACATTCATGCCATGCCCTAATCTCATGTATCTTATGCATCACATGCATCACATACTGGGTGCAGTTTTCTTACCTTTGGTCCAAGCATAGGTTACTAATGAATTACCCCAAGCACGATCCTGATTCCAAGGCCCTAGCGATAACCTACTCACAACTGTAAATGGTGTTTCAATGAGTTCAAGTTCCAAAACCCAAATTCCAGGACCAATCCCGCGCTCTCGGGACCTCCAATTCAACTAAACAAGGTGGTGGAATCATCCCCCGAGCCCTTCGGTCAAAATCCTAAAAAGTACCAAAAAACCTCTTTCTGAAGACTGTGTAGCGCTACAGCACTACCTTTGGGCGCTACAACGCTACAAACAGAATCAAAACCCCCCAAGATAGAGCACCTAGCGCTGTAGCGATACCACCCTAGGTAGCGCTACAACACCTGTTGACGGTGAGAACTCGTCAACGAAGTTAAGTTGGAAAAATTATCAAATTAAAATCGGTAATTGGAAAGCTATGAAAACTTGAACAATATCTCAAGAACAATGGTATAACAACAATGGAGAATTCAGTATCTCATTCACACTAATGTCTCTGCTACAGTAAAATTTCCAACCCCTTTTCAGGTGGCCTTGGAATTCAATTTATAGTAAGCTCTAACGGCCTTAGGTACATAGTGGTCTAGGGGACCAAGTAGTACAAACGTACTGTACTAGGGGAGTGGCTTCAGAGGTTGTGGCTGTACATCCCGTACAGGAGCAGGTGTCAGGGGGATGTCTCCACTACTTGTCTGTACCCCTTCCTGAGGCATGGTAGCAGGCGCGTTGGCGCAGGAGGTAGTGGTGTCGGCTCTGACCTATGGCCGTAGACGTACGGACCATGATCCTCACTGGCACTGGCATCCGTACCCAGTACCTGGTCGTACAAATATGTCTCATTCGACTCGTACTGGATCTACTAAGCATAGGGACTTTGAGGTGTGAAAAAGGGGATCTTGGGCCCATGCGCATCAAGTCACGGGGTGGCGGCCTCCTGAGAAGATGGTGGGCTGGTGGACCTCCCAGGGCGCGCGCGCATGGGACCTTGCGCGGCATCGCGCATGGGGCGCCCTTGGCGGCCTCGCAGCCTCCCTCGGCCCCGCGCATGGACATGGTAGGAGTGGCCCAAGGGCCTCACGGAACGGGACGGCTTCGCAATATGAGGGCCTCGCCCTTGTGACCGCCTCGCGGAATAGGGCGCCTCGCCCCTAGGATGGCCTCGCCGAATAGGGCGCCTCGCCCCTAGGATGGCCTCGCCGAATAGGGCGCCTTGCCCCTATGATGGCCTCGCGGAATAGGGCGCCTCGCCCCTATGATGGCCTCGCAGAATAGGGCACCTCGCCTCTAGGATGGCCTCGCTGAATAGGGTGCCTCGCCCTAGGATGGCCTCGCTGAATAGGGCGCCTCGCTCCTAGGATGGCCTCGCTGAATAGGGCGCCTCGCCCCTAGGATGGCCTCGCTGAATAGGGCGCCTCGCTCCTAGGATGTTCTCGCGGATCAGGAGGGCCTCGCCCATTTTATGGCCACGCGACATGGCAACCTCGCGACTTGGTGGCCTCGCGGAAGGTGACTCGGTGGCCTCGCGGAACAGCGTCCTCGTGAGACGGGGTGGTCTCGCGGATCAGGGGGGTCTCGCCCATCTGATGGCCATGCGAAATGGGGGGGGGGGGGAGCACGCCCAGGTGACGACCTTGCATTTTCCCTTGATGAGATTATGAGCATCAACACTTGCCCCCCTAGTCTAGGAGAGGGCCTTAAGGTGCTCTTGTAGACTATTCATCTTGGTTCCTATAAATAGGCCTTCATGCATGGCTCAATATTTACAACTTACCTCATTGGCTTAGTGGTAGTTAGACCCTTGCTCCTTTCAAGAGGTAAAGGGTTCAATCCCCCACAACCATACTTTCTCTATTATTTCCTCACTTTTCCATTTTTTCATCATCATTTTTTTTTTTGGCTAGTTTCTTGGTGTGTATATTTTGAACTAACACACATTTCTGATTAATTCTCGCAGACGCGTATTTTCAACGCTTTGGTGCTTTTCGCCTCCCAACCTTTCTTGGACTCCTACTTCGCTCTTTCAATTGCTTGAGGTACATTTTCTTTTCTTCTCCCGTTCATTTACTTATTTTATCGGATTCAGACCAACAACACTTGGGATGGGGTACATTAGTCCGAGCTTGTTTTGACCATATGCGCGCCCCTCCTCTTTCTTTTTATACATATACCTTGTTGTAGTCCATTTAGGGCGTTTGCACCTAGGGGTATTAAGCCTATTCCTTTGTGTTTTGTAGTCTTCCCCTTGTTTAAACGTGACCCCCTTTTTGCTGTTGGGACATGGTTTCATGGCCAGTGAGGGCCCGTCCGACATACCCTCGAGGGCTGAGTTTATCGACCTGTCTTCAGACCCCGAGTCCCCTGAGGGCAGCCCTTATCAGGACTATGATTCTTTGAGGCAGGCCCGCATTCGCCACCTCGAGTGCATGGCTGATCTTAGGCATAAAATTTGGGGGGTAGAGAGCGAAATCGACTCGGTGTCGAGGGGAGACGGAGGACCTTCACCCCCGGGCCTTAGTGACCATATAGCGCGTCTTAGGACGGCTCTTTTTGAATTGCAGTGGGAGTTAGAGTTTATGGAGGGGCACATTCCGCCAGAGCCTCCCACTCCCCCTTCGCCTGATGACGGTCACGGGGCTATTAACTCATCTCCTCAGCCCCTAGTCTCCGTTGATCCTGGCTTAGCGCTTCCGCCATCGCTCCCCCGATGGAAAACCCTTGCTAGGAAGAGAAAATGGAGGGTTAAGTGCTCTGCCTCTTCCTCACATGCTTCTTTTGATTTTGCAGATATGTCGAAAGTACGCAGACAGGTGTCCGTCCAGGAAGAAGACGACGCCCCCCTACTGGCGTCCAGCCTAGTGTCCCACATGTCTTCGAACAAACTGAAGGCCATCGTGAAGCGCTACCGAACTCCTCCAGAATACGCCCTGCATGTTCCTCAGGAGACCTGCCGGGCCGACCGCCCTGAGAAGGGCTTTGTGGCTTTGAGTGAGCAGATTATGAAGGCGGGTGGCACCATTCCTCTACACCCATTCTTTGTGGCGGTTCTCAACTATTTTGATTTGGCCCCTATCCAACTGTCGCCCAACAGTTGGTTGACTTTAAGTTGCCTCTTTCTTTGGTTCAAGGATAAGGAGCAACGCGCCCCGACGGCACAAGAGGTGCACTCCTTGTACAACCTTATTGGGGTGTACAATTCCAAGGGCTTCTATTACTTGCAGAAGGCCAATAGTGAGCTTCCCTTAATAGATGGCTCGGTGTCCAATCCAAGGCCCTGGAAACAAGAGTTTTTCTGGGTACAGGGGCCTCTTTCAGTTCGTGAAGGCTTTCGCGCTGAACCTAGTAAGTATCCAGGTCTTTTTCTTTTTATTATTAGAACTCACCGTTTTTCACTCTTGCTTGTACTGATATTGGTGCGGTTCTTGCAGGGCAATTTGCTGATCCCTCGGTCATAGGGTCGGAGGCGGAGGCCATAAATAGACTCATTGGAGCAGACCCCACCCTGAAGAAGGCAGCAGTCCTATTTACCATGGCGAATCTCAACCGCCACCAATTGTCTCCGGTCTCTAACCCCAAGTTCCTATGGTCAATCACCGGGTCTAAGAAGGTTGTGGCTACGCTGGCTGGGCCATCACTACACGAGAATGAGGCTGAGGTGGAGATGGAGGATGCCCCCCTGTCCCCCAGGGGACATCCTCCTCATGACTCCCATGACCAGGACATGGCCTTTCACCCTCTGGGCCCGCAGGCCGCGGCAGGATGCTACGCCTCTCCTGGCCACGGTGGCGGCGATGCCTTCCCTCCAATCCCTCATGATCTCGGCATACCGGATGCTGATTTCGTCGGGCTCGCGGAGCTCCCTGCCGATGCACCAGAGTCTCAATTTTTCTCTTCTGCTGCGCCTCCTCCTGCCTCGGCGAGTGGGTCGTCTGTCCCGGTCCAACCAGATACTCCTAGCGTGGAGGCAGAGGCTTGGTTGACCTGGATGGCCTCAGTTTATGTGCAGCGTTTCGTTCCAATAGCTGCGAGTCTCCCTGTCTTCGACTGGAGGGGCCTGGGGAACGTGACTCAATCAGACCTCGGGGAGATGCTAAGGCGTGCCGCGGCCTGGGTGAGGCTTTTCACCTTGCGTTGATTAGCATCATGCATAGATGCACCTGTGTTCTTCTCTTTGTTACTTATTGCTGATGCCATTGGTTTTCTTGTGCAGGTCTATATCGTGTCTCTTCGACATGCTGACTCGACTGGCATCCTTTCCGCATCTACCACTGAGAGGGACAGCCTCATAGTCCAGGTCCAGGAGCTTGAAAATGAGCTTAGCGCAACCAAGGTCCAATTGTCAAAAGCCCGGACTAAGTATACCAAGTCGGACTCGAGGAATGAGAAGCTGAAGGCTAAGATCAAGGTGTTGAGGGGCAAGGCTAAATGCTTGGAGCGCGAGCTCAAGGAGGCCAAGGCCGCTGCGTCCGGGTCGCATGAGATGGTTGTTGGAATGGGGACTGAAGTTGAGGCCCTTAGGACTGAACTACAATCGGCTCAGGAGAAGGTCGCTTCCCTGGAGGCGGAGAAGGCTGTAACCGAGCGCAAGTCTATAGACCGAGCTCTTTACAATGTGTGGAGGCAGGATCCCAACTTCGACTTTTCCTCTTTTGGCGAGCAAGCTGTTGCCCGAGCAGCCTGGTGGAGTGCCCACTACAGGAGGCCTTGAACTAGTTTCGCTCCTTTTTTGTTTTTTTTATTTTGTAACGTCATTACTAGTGCTACTTTTCTGTTAGTAACCCTTGTATTATCTTGAGAACTCCTTTCTTTTTTTTTAATGTATGAATACATGTGATGTTGTTGTTTATTTCTTGTTCTACTGCATTTGAGGCCCTTTTACGCCTGTATGACGCGGTTTGGTTGGTTCCCTTCTTTTATTTGTCAGGCTGGAGGTCCTTTGGATCCCATGTGAGAGGGTTCACTGGGACCTCTTTTGGTGCCTCTTGGCGGTTTTTGTAAGGATATTTTGACCCCTTGGGTCTTAGCTATCCTTTTAGGTTTTTCTTGCGCGCGCTTATTATTTCTTTGCGAGAGGCGTCCCTCTCGTCCTTTTGCATAGTACTATTTCGGCAAGGGTCTCTTTTGGGACCCTTTTTGGCTAGGCGGCTTGGTGGCCGCTCTAGACTCATTAGTGTTGTCACTATATATATATTTTTCTTTCGTAAGGCCTTTTGGCCTCCTTGATGTTCACGAGGGTAGCTAATCCTCGTAAACTCAGGGGAGGCCTTGCAAGGTCTTTTTACTACTTTCCATGTTTAGGGACTTCGTCTAGGGCCCCGATATAAGGGGTCCTTCTAGGGCCTCCCAATGCATAGGGGGTCGTTTTTAGGCTACTCCTAATTGAGGGCCCTATTCAAGATCCCTTATCAGAGGGTCTTTTTTTTTTTTTTTTTAGGAGCCTCTTTTTTAGGAGGGCGAGGGGTCCTTTCCAAGACCCTCCGTTAGAGGGTCCTTTTCAGGCTTCCCTTGCTAGCTGTGTTATCGCCCCCTGTCCTGCCCCCCAAGTGTTTGGTGAAATTTATTTCGGCGGACACTTTGGCTGATGCCCGGGTATTGAAGAAAAAATAACACACGAAGAGGCTAACAGTTTTACTTATAATACGTGGTTTCATTCATTATATTCGTAACATAATGGTCTCATACACTTAGTTGCAACGGTACATAGGTGATTTTCACATAAAATAAACTAAAATGGCTCACTCCTACTTAGGAGGTTATCTAGGTAACCTCTTTGATTTCTTCCTACCATATCAAGGCAGCGTGCTACACTTGTGCTTTTATCCGTGGGCATGGGCGCCTTACTGGTAGTACTTCCTCAGGTGTTCCGCGTTCCATGCCCAGGGTACGATGGTGTCGTCCATGCGCGCCAGCTTGTAAGTGTTTGGGGGGATGCACTGAGCGACTTGGTAGGGTCCCTCCCAATTTGCCCCCAGCACTCCTGCACCTGGGTCTCGTGTGTTTGGGAGCACCTTCCTCAGCACCAGGTCGCCGACTCTGAAAGTTCTCTCTCGCACCCTCGAATTGTAGTACCTTGCGGCGCGTTGCTGGTATACTGCCACCCTCATCTGGGCTTTTTCTCTCTTTTCCTCCAGGAGGTCTAAGCTTTCGGTCAGGGCTGTGTGGTTGGCTTCGTCTTCATATGCCTGCACCCTGTGGGATATGATTCGCATTTCGACTGGGAGCACAGCCTCGCACCCATAGGCCAAGGAGAATGGGGACTCCCCAGTTGTCGTGCGCGGGGTGGTTCTGTAAGCCCACAGCACATTTGGTAGCTCATCTGCCCAGGCTCCTTTCATCTTCTCCAGCTTTGTCTTTAGGTTCTTCTTTAGGACCCTGTTGATGGCCTCCACTTGCCCATTGGCCTGGGGGTGTACCACCGCGGAGAAGCTCCTCCTTATACCTCTTTCCTTACAATATTCATCGAAGGCTCCTCCTTCAAATTGGGTACCATTGTCGGAAATAATTTTGTAGGGTACCCCATACCGGCATACAATGAATTTGTTGACAAAAGAGGTGATGTGCTTAGCGGTTATTTTCACAAGGGGTTCCACTTCTACCCACTTGGTGAAATAATCTACTGCCACCACCGCGTACTTTGCTCCACCTCTGCCTGTAGGAAGAGCGCCGATTAGGTCTATCCCCCAGATAGCGAAGGGCCAGGGGCTGGGCATGCTGGTCAGTTCGCTTGGGGGTCTTCGAGGGTAATTGGAGTGCCTCTGGCACTTGTCGCATTTCGTGTCAAAGTCCTGCGCGTCTTTCTCCATGGAAGGCCAGTAGTATCCTTGTCTTATGGCCTTCCTAGCCGTGGAGGGTCCACTTTCGTGGTTGCCGCACTCTCCCTCATGGATCTCCTGTAACACCTTCAACGCCTCCTCTTCTTCTACACACCGCAGGAGAGGCATGGAGAATCCTCTTTTGTAAAGGACCCCATCTACCAAGGCGTACCTCGCGGCCTTGTACACCAACCTCCGAGATTCGTTTTTATCCGTAGGCAAGACTCCTTCCTCCAGGTACCTCTTGATTGGCTCGGTCCATGATTTCTTTGGGACGCTGATCATGTGCACATCTACGCCTCCGATGCTGGGCTTTGGCAAGTACTCCACGGGTATTGATTCCAAGACATCACCATCCTTGGTAGATGCCAGCTTTGCAAGTGCATAGACATGGGTGTTCTTTTCTCTGGGGATTTGCTCTATAGTATATGCCACCATTCGCCCCAGGTAGCCCTTCACCTTCTCTAAATATGCTGCCATCTTGGGCCCCCTTGCCTGGTACTCCCCCTTTATTTGGCATACCACCAATTGCGAGTCACTGACAATATGGAGGCGCGTTACTTTCAATTCCTGGGCTAGTCGCAGGCCAGCTAAGAGCGCCTCGTACTCCGCCTCATTATTGGAGGCCTCGAACCCAAACCGGATTGCGCAGTACATTCTGTGTCCCTCGGGCCCAGTCATCATGATGCCCGCTCCTGATCCTCCTTCATTTGACGCTCCATCAACATGCAAACTCCACTCCTCTACATCTCCCAGTTCATCCTCCACAACAGGCTGCGCCCCTCCTTCACTCTGTCCTTCATTCGGCTGATGGGTGAATTCTACTATAAAATCTGCCAGCACCTGTCCATTGATGGAGGCCCTTGGGGTGTAGACAATATCAAACTGACTTAGCTCAATCGACCATTTCATTAGCCTCCCTGAGGTCTCTGGCTTATGTAAGACTTGTCTCAAAGGACTATCTGTTAAGACATCAATCGTATGCGCATGGAAGTAAGGCTTCAACTTCCTCGATGCCACTACTAGCGCATAGGCCAGTTTTTCGATCTCTGGATACCGGCTCTCCGCGTCCACCAGACGCTTGCTGATATAGTATACGGGCTGTTGTTGCTTCTTCTCTCCCTTAACTAAGGCTGCGCTGATGGCATGCTCCGACACCGCCAAGTATAGGTATAGCTTCTCGCCCTTCTCTGGCTTTGCTAATAGGGGCGGCTTCCCCAGGTGCTCTTTCAACCTGACAAAGGCTTCCTCACATCTTTCATCCCAAGCGAACTTTTTGCTCCCTTTGAGGATGTCAAAGAATGGGAGGCACTTGTCGGTGGACCTTGAGATGAACCTGTTAAGGGCCGCCACCCTTCCTGTTAGGCATTGTACCTCCTTCTTATTCTTCGGCGGGCTCATTTCTATGAGTGCCTTTATCTTGTCGGGGTTGGCCTCGATTCCTCTGGAGTTGACCATGAAGCCCAAGAATTTTCCTGAGGATACCCCGAAGGTGCATTTGGCTGGGTTCAGTTTCATCCGATATTTCCTGAGCGTGTCAAACATCTCACCAAGGTCTTTGTTGAGCTCTGCTGCTACTTTGGTCTTCACTAGCATGTCATCCACATACACTTCCATATTCCTTCCTATCTGATTTGCGAACATTTTATTCACCAGCCTTTGATAGGTGGCTCCCGCGTTTTTGAGCCCGAAGGGCATCACCTTATAACAGTAGAGCCCTTTGTCTGTAATGAATGACGTGTGTTCCTCATCTGCAGGGTTCATCGGGATTTGGTTGTATCCCGAGTAGGCGTCCATAAAACTTAGTAACTCATGCCCCGCTGTTGCGTCTACTAACTGATCTATCCTGGGGAGTGGGAAGCTGTCCTTAGGACAAGCTTTATTCAAATTCGTGAAATCGACGCAAGTCCTCCACTTCCCGTTTGGCTTCGGCACGAGTACTGGGTTTGATACCCACACAGGATAGAAAGACTCACGGATGAACCCATTGGCCTTCAACTTGTCAACCTCTTCCTTTAACGCTGCGTACCTTGTTGGATCGAGTGCCCGCCTCTTCTGCCTGACGGGCCTTGCTCCTGGGGAGATGTTCAGGTGGTGGCACATTACGCTGGGGTCTATGCCCACCATGTCCTCATGACTCCATGCAAACACGTCCAGATTATCCTTCAAAAATCTTATCAATTCTTCCTTCACGTCACCTTGTAGGCTACTCCTTATCTTCAATTTCCTGAAGGGCTCTTCCGTCACCGTAGCCTCCTCTACTTCTTCTACCGGTTCTGCTCTTGCCTCATCCACGACCCGAGGGTCCAGCTCCTGCGGACTCCCTGTGGGCATGCTTATCGCCTCATGCACCACCATGGCCATCGGCTCACATGGCTTCGCAGGCGTGCGGAGTGAGGTGTTGTAACACTCCCTTGCTTCCTTCTGTTCTCCTTTCATACTCGCGATCCCTCCTGGAGTCGGGAACTTGACAACTAAGTGATATATTGAAGTTATGGCTTTCAATTCTCTCAGGGAGGGCCTCCCTAATACCGCGTTGAAAGCTGATGCGCAATCTACAACAACAAAGTTAGACATGACTGTGGTTTGGCGGGGTTGCTCCCCCATGGTAAGTGTCAATTCAATCATCCCAAGGGGTTGCACTGAATCCCCTGTGAATCCGTACAGTGACGACTAGCAAGGCTTTAGGTGACGAATGCCCAGTCCCATTTTTTCCAAAGCCAGGCGATATAGGATGTCCACTGAGCTCCCGTTGTCCACCAGGACTCGATGTACACGCATATTTTCCAACTGGACTGTCAGCACCAGCGGATCATTGTGGGGGAAGTGTACCCCTCGTGCATCTTCCTCAGTGAACGTTATTGAGTCGTTTTCCCCCTTGAAACTCTTCGGGGGTCGCTGTTCTAAACTCATGACGCAGGGGGGCGGACTTCGTCGAGCCTCTCTTGCATATTTATCTCGTCCCTTCCTAGAATCTCCTCCAAATCCTGGGCCTCCAAAAATGGTGCGGACCTCCCCTTGTATCTCTGGGGCTCGCTCCTGTGCCTGGGGCGCTCTGGGCTCGTTTTCTGGCCTTTGCCTTTCTCTCTTGACATAGCGGCCTAAGTGCCCCCGGCGGATGAGCTCCTCAATTTCCTCCTTCAAGTGGATACACTCTGCCGTGGTGTGTCCAATGTCCTTGTGGTATTGGCAGTATTTACTGGGGTACCTCTTGGACCGATCCTTTCTCATTGGTGGGGGCTTCTTGAAGGGCACTCGATCTTCGTTGGTGACGTAAATATGCTCTCTGGTATCAGTGAGGTTCGTATAGTAAGTATAGGCCGCTGGCCTGTGATCACCCCCTCGTTTGGTCTTCCTCTGCTGGTCATCTCTCGACCCCTCATACGTCCTCTTCTTCTTGGCTATATTCGACCCGTCGTTAATTGGGGGCTTTGCGTGGGACTCCTCCTTTCCGGCCTTCAGGTTTGCGTGGCCATCCTCCACACGGATGTACTTTTGTACTCTTTCATAGAAGTCATCCAAGTCGGTGACTTCCCTCTTCAGCATGTTGTCCCACAACTTGCTCCCTGGGAGCACCCCAGCAGTAATGGCCATTTTTAACTCCCGGCGCGTCAGGCTTCCCACTTTTGCGGCCTCCATATTGAACCGGTGAATGTAGCTTTTTAGGCTCTCCTTCTCCCCTTGCTTCACGTTGGCCAAGCTGGTACCTGGCATCGTGTAGTCCCGCACGGCATGGTGCTGTTGGAGGAACTCGTCAGAGAACTGCTGCCAGGACCTGATGGACCCTGGCCTTAGCCTTTTGAACCATTTGTAGGCTGGTCCTTTCAGAGTAACAGCGAAGGAATGGCACCTGGCACCACTTCCAATCCCCCTCAATTTCATGAGATCGTTAAACGCATCCAGGTGGTACTTTGGATCCGTGTTCCCTTCGTAAGGGGTCATATTGGGCTCCTTAAAATTGGTAGGGAGCCGGATTGCCTGAATTTCTCGCACGAAGGGTGACTCATGGTCGAAGTCTTCCTTAAAGGCCTGGCCACCCGACGCGGTGACAATCTTGCTCCGCAAACTCCGCATCTCCGTGTCTAAGTCTTGCCTCCTTTTGCTGAGGGAGTCTCTTAGAGTGGACGGGCTAAGATCTGCCTTTCCCTTGCCTTCTCGAGGCGCCTCAGGGGGTGTGGTCCCTTTGCCTGCCCTCTTCCTGTTGATCTCCTCCCGCAAGTCTGGGGGCGTTCTTTTGAAGGTGACCTCATCCTCGCGTCGAGGGGCAGCGGTGGTTCTCGGCGCTGGCCTTTGGGCCTGCTTAGGCGGTTCGGGGTGATCATGTTGCTTCGCGCGGGGGGTGTTGCTAGTTGAGTGTCGGGTTCTTCCATCATCTACTGTCACAGTGGTCTCCACCCCACCTTTGCCTTTCTCCTTTCCCTTAGGCAAGGTTATGCTGGATTTACCCTGCAGTAGGCCGTTAAGGACCTCTTGCATGTTCTCCAAGGTAGTTTCTACCCTTTGGTTTTTACGGTGGAGCTCACGTATCTCCTCTTCGTAAAATCGGGACTTTGAACTCGAGCTCATGGAGTGGACCCGGGGGTGTTTGTCCGGCCTATGGGTAGAAGGGCCTGGGTCTTGCCGGCTGGAGTACGGTGCCCGCGGCGGTTTTGGAGGAGGGAACTCATCAGCGTGCACCGATGGTGCTCTGGGAGGATTCCCTCCAGGTGGAGCGGCCGGCGATGAGGCCACCCTGTCTCCTTCGTGAACCTCAGGGTCTTTCGGGGGCTCCACGTCCTGGGCGGAGGAGCGTCCTTCATGGAGGCCTTCAGTTGGACTCCGTTTAGGTGAACCTCTACCTCCCGCGTCTCCCTCAGTCGTTTCGAGCGTCTTGGCATCTTCTACTTGTCAGAAACAATGGTGGAACAGTAGCTTGAAACTAACGTTCCCACAGACGGCGCCAAACTGTTGACGGTGAGAACTCGTCAACGAAGTTAAGTTGGAAAATTTATCAAATTAAAATCGGTAATTGGAAAGCTATGAAAACTTGAACAATATCTCAAGAACAATGGTATAACAACAATGGAGAATTCAGTATCTCATTCACACTAATGTCTCTGCTACAGTAAAATTTCCAACCCCCTTTCAGGTGGCCTTGGAATTCAATTTATAGTAGGCTCTAACGGCCTTAGGTACATAGTGGTCTAGGGGACCAAGTAGTACAAACGTACTATACTAGGGGAGTGGCTTTAGAGGTTGTGGCTGTACATCCCGTACAGGAGCAGGTGTCAGGGGGATGTCTCCACTACTTGTTTGTACCCCTTCCTGAGGCGTGGTAGCAGGCGCGTTGGCGCAGGAGGTAGTGGTGTCGGCTCTGACCTATGGCCGTAGACGTACGGACCATGATCCTCACTGGCACTGGCATCCGTACCCAGTACCTGGTCGTACAAATATGTCTCATTCGACTCGTACTGGATCTACTAAGCATAGGGACTTTGAGGTGTGAAAAAGGGGATCTTGGGCCCATGCGCATGGGACCTTGCGCGGCCTCGTGCATGGGGCGCCCTTGGCGGCCTCGCAGCCTCCCTCGGCCCCGCGTATGGGCATGGTAGGAGTGGCCCAAGGGCCTCACGGAACGGGACGGCTTCGCCATATGAGGGCCTCGCCCTTGTGACCGCCTCGCGGAATAGGGCGCCTCGCCCCTAGGATGGCCTCGCCTAATAGGGCGCCTCGCCCCTAGGATGGCCTCGCCAAATAGGGCGCCTCGCCCCTATGATGGCCTCGCGGAATAGGGCGCCTCGCCCCTATGATGGCCTCGCGGAATAGGGTGCCTCGCCCCTAGGATGGCCTCGCTGAATAGGGCGCCTCGCCCCTAGGATGGCCTCGCTGAATAGGGTGCCTCGCTCCTAGGATGGCCTCGCTGAATAGGGCGCCTCGCCCTAGGATGGCCTCGCTGAATAGGGCGCCTCGCTCCTAGGATGGTCTCGCGGATCAGGAGGGCCTCGCCCATTTGATGGCCACGCGACATGGCAACCTCGCGATTTGGTGGCCTCGCGGAAGGTGACTCGGTGGCCTCGCGGAACAGCGTCCTCGTGAGACGGGGTGGTCTCGCGGATCAGGGGGGTCTCGCCCATCTGATGGCCATGCGAAATGGGGGGGGGGGGAGTACGCCCAGGTGACGACCTTGCATTTTCCCTTGATGAGATTATGAGCATCAACAGCACCCAAACTGGAAATTCAGGGTTCCAGCTTCATTTTCTTCGAGCTTCAAAGCACCAAATCCGATCCCAATAGGTCCCTAGCCCCTCAAATCAACATTTTGATACCTCAAACATTCACCCAATAGCTTAGCAACATTATAACAACATCAAATACTCAAAATCCCCATAGGAACCCACAATCCAAGTCTTGAGTTTGTAAAACTCATGAACACCAAGAACATCGAATAAACTCGGAATTCAAAGCTTAAATTACCTTTGATTTTGTCATTCCTTGCTAAATCCTCCGACTAATAAGCTTCTAATCTTCCCTAGAATCGCTATGCCTCGATCCTCGCTTGAATCTGAGTCCTAAAACTTAAGTTTCCTTCAAAAATGCAATTGGTGTCAAAAATGGAACTTTGAGGGAGAGAGAATGTTCTAAACATTCTTCTATAATTCTAACCGGTTACTTCAAGCTTAAGTAACCTCAAGCAAATCCTAATGCTCGGGGTCCTGAAAATGACCCCAGGGGTAAAATAGTCAAAATTCCCAGAATTCCTCATGATCTCACTAACTCCCAATTTATCATCAAATATTTATTTCCATTACCCAATAACTCAGTAATGTACTAAATACCCAAAATGCCCCTTGACTCACTCCGAGTCAAGTATGAATCCCATTGTGACTTTCCCACTAGCTTGCCTCCTAGGATCGTCTCGTGCTGAGTAACCCTAGCATAACCAAATAATAACGAAGCACCACACACTTGCCACATATATGCCAAATATTCCCGAAATGGCCAAAATATTAAAATCACCCAATTAATTATAAATGGGTTCACATGCATATTTAATACACCTAAACAAGCATATCAAGTCATATTATGATATAACTCACATAATCACATAATGATAAACATAAATATCACATAATTCCAAGATTTTCCATCCTAGCCCCTTAATCAAGGCCCTAAGCCTTATTACATCCCCCTTCGTCAAGCCTGGGCTGCGGCGCCCAAGAACAGGGTCGTGTCCAAACCCGAACCCAACAATTTTTCCTCATTTTCTTCATTTTAAAACATTCCATAAACCTATCCAAGCATATCCAAATCCGAAATAAAATTTCCCAAACATCTCAATGGCCCAAAACCATCAAAACTCAAGCTTCAAACAACTCAAAAACTCATCAAAATATAGAATCCAAAATCAAAACTTGAGAAACTTTAGGAAATGGAAACTCGGAAATTCAAAGCTTAAATTACTTATGATTATGTCGTTTCCCAACTAACTCCTCTTGCCAACAAGCTTCTAATCTTTCCTAGGATCGTTATGACTCTAACCTTGCTTGAATCTAATTCCTAAAACTCGAGTTTCCTTCGAACGCTATCGAACACAAAATTAGAGAACGGGAGAGAGAGAGAACTGTATGTTCTCATTTTTTTTATTATGTCAGGTTACTTCAAGCATAAGTAACCTCAAGAAAATCCAAACGCTCGGGGTACCCAAAACGTCCTCGGGGGCCAAATAGTCAAAATCCCCAGAATTCCCTCCTGACCTCACTAACTCCAAATATATCATCAAATATCCATTCCCATTACGCAATAACCTAGTAATGTACTAAATACCCAATATACCCCTTGACTCACACCGAGTCAAGTATGGGTCCCGTTGTGACTTTCCCACTAGCTTGCTCCCTAGGATCCTCTCATGCCGAGTAACCCAAATATATCAACATAATAATGTGGTCTCACACATATATCACATATATGCTAAATATACCCATAACGAGCCAAATTACGAAAATTGCCCTTTTAATCAGAACGGGCCCACATGCATATTTAATACACCTAAACATGCATATCAAGTCATATTATAATATAACACACATAATCATATAATGATACACATATATATAACATAATCACATAATTTTCCATCCTGGTCCCCTAATCAAGGCTTTATGACTTATTAGGTAATTTGGGACATTACAGAGAAGATGGCGACTTACCTTTTTTTACTACGACAAATCTCAAT
Organism: Humulus lupulus; assembly: GCF_963169125.1. NCBI lineage: Eukaryota > Viridiplantae > Streptophyta > Magnoliopsida > Rosales > Cannabaceae > Humulus > Humulus lupulus. The sequence continues at coordinate 162,302,482 of NC_084797.1, read as the reverse complement.
GCCTATGGTCTTTATGACATCTCCGATCTTGATTTGTTGTGGCATATTACATATAAAAAGAAAACACTCATTCTGACGGGCCCAGACACCTCTGATGGAGATGATGGTTGGGTTCAATATGAGCCCTCTCCTTAGTCAAAGCAACCGACCCGTTTGTCTCCTACTTCCAGGGGGTAGGGGCCTTCCGCTTTTATGGATCCAGATATGGCCTCTCACTCACGAGCTTCGTCTTCAAACCCATGGCGCTTTCTCCTTCCCTCTTATGATGAGTTTAATGTTGCTCCTAGCAACTTCCCTAGTTATAGCACTTTTGGAGGTCCTCCACCTCGTTCGACAAGTGGGTCGTCTATTCTTGTTCATCAAGATGTTCCTGGTTTGAATGAGGTGCCATGGGTGAATTACATGTCAGCTCCTTATGTACAAAGTGTTAGGAAAACTTATAAAGGATCTTTATTTATTTTCATGTATATCTAATATTAAAGAAATTAATACGAGATAGCCTAAAACATGTTTCTAAAATTGAATTCAAAGAGAAACAATGAATAGAATACTTACAGTATGCGCAGCGGCCGGAATTAAAGAGTCCTTCCTTCAGTTTCTCTAACTCTTGTATCCTCTATGTCGCAAAGTATTATCACGAAACTGAACCGATCTTCTATTTTCTTCATATTATTCCAATGTATCCTTAGAATCACCTAGACTAGTGTGGGAAATTCTCAACACATGAGATAGATATAGAGAAGAAGAGAAAATAATCAAAGAGGCTTAGAAAATGACTTGTGTTTAGAGAGAATCTAAAACTATCAGAAAACCAGTGATTAAAACTTATGTTTTGACTTCTCTCTAAGCACTCATTTTATAGACTCAATTAGGCCATTTAATTTAATTAAAAAAATAAATAAAATAATAGCCAATTTGAAGCCCTAGGTCGAAATTATCATGGGCTTTAGGCCTGTGAAATTTCCCATTTGATTATAAGCCCATTGGACTTAAAATCAAGGCCTGTATTATTTTCTATTGATTTAATTAATTAAATAATTATTTAAATCCTTTGTCAAATTAATTATTTATAATTTGAAGCTTGATTTAAACTTATTTATTAATTTAGATACCAATTTATCTTTATTAATAAATCTGCCATAATTTCTCTTTTCTTCTCAAAATTACATAACTCTGTGAAACTATCCAAAATTGACATGATCAACTTTGATAATTCTAATTGATAATTAAATCAATTAATTGAGACTATCTAGATGATTTTATCCAAGGTACAATAGGGACCATGGGCCTATGAAATTAAGCTCCAATAAGTTATCATAAATCTAACAAATAAATTTACTAACTTATTAATTCCTCATGACTCCACTATAGACTCGGAATTGCACTCTTGAATTCATAGAACGCTCTATACCAAATATAGATACGCTATTAATTATCCATTGTTACAACAGTAATTGTCACCCAATCCTCTATAGACAGTCTACAATGAGATAGGACTAAAATATCATTTTACTCCTCATTGTTTTTTATCCTTAAAACACTTAGTTCCTTGTAAATGATATTTCAGTAAACTAATTTAATTACTGAAATGAGATCTCTATCATTTAACACCTTGAACCAAACTAAAAGGGAACCATCATTTCACTTCTTCATCAGAAGCTAAAGATGTTCATATCTATGATTAACACTCCCACTCAATATACTACCGAGTTCCCAAGATGTAAGTATGGGCTAATCCGTAGGGTAAGCTGGTAACGAACAAGTCAAAGAACTCAAATAACACAATCAGTTAGAATACTAACCACTCAGAATTGAGATTGAATTTACCTACGGTCAACTATATGATATGACTAGAATAGATAATAATGGTATGTTTACTTATTATATCCACTGTCAATATCGGTCCAGTCCGATGTAACAAATACATCCGATTTTATCTACTTTGCTAATGTTCTGGAAAGAACATAACACTGTAATGTGTAAGTAGATCATATCGTAGATTGGCAAGTCTGTGTAAATCATGTGCACTGACTAATCTTAGGACTAACTTATTTTGAACATATAATCATATTTATATTCTACTGTGATTACGTCACTATAAATAAGATTAGTTATATGCTCGGGATTTAATAGAAGTTTATATTAAACAAATAATCATGAAAATAAAACATGTGAGCAAAGTGATTGACCAAGTCAAAAAATGATTTATATTCTTTTATTGATAATAAAATGAGATTACAAAGAATGTGGGTTTTAATTAGGGCATAATACCTTAACACAAAGGTATACCCATGTAGTTGAGAACATTATCGAGGCCGAGTGGAGGGCCCTTGAGAGATTTAATATGACAGAGCTCGGGGAGACTCTCATGCATTCAACTCCCTGGGTAAGTTTGTATCTTGCAATACTTTATTATGTGTGGTTACTTATATATATATATATATGCTTCTTTTATCTTAACCACCTGCATGTACACCCCTTTTCTTTTGTAGACTTCTCTCGTGACTTAGCGCTTAATAGCTGCGGCAAAAGACTTGTCCTTGGTAAAAGAAAAAATAGGTCGACTTATTGTTAGGATCTAGGAGCTTGAGAAGCAACTTGCTGAGGCCAACCGCAAGAAAGAAGCAGCCATGGTGAAGGCTTCCTCTTTGTTTAAGAGTAAGAAGAGAGCAGAAGATAAAGCTAAGGAATTGTGTGAGATGATCAGTGTGTTGGTTTTTATAGATCAAATCAGAGATTAGAACAACAATCAAAATTGTTAATTTAATCCCACAAGATTTCTAGATCTACTTCTTCACATGCATATATATATATATATTGAATCAAAGATATGAATAGAAAATTACCTCAAGTCCTTCCTTGCTGCTATCTTTTTGTATGGCAAAAATCCTTGAGATCTCACACCAAGATCTTCCAAAATGTTCTCAGCACACAAAGAACGAGTGTGGGCTCGCTATACAAAATAATAGGCAAAATCTATTTATCAGATGTTCTTAACACATGAGATCCGATAAAGTTTGGACCTAAGTTTGTGAAAAACAGTGACCTATGCTTGTATCACTGTACTCTTTCTCTCAGAGAGATTTAACGTATTTTTCTATCCCTGAAAAGTTACGTTCTGAAAAAATGATATCCTATATTTAATATATCCAATATTAAAAATAAAATATTAGTTATTTTAAACAATTTGAAAATAACTAATCAGTTATCAGATTATGTTTAAATAATAATATTTTAATCATATTACAATATCTCATTAATTATTTAATATTTAAATAACTAAAATTGTGGAACCAAGAAACTACCAATTAGCTTCTTATGCGTGTAGCATAGTGAATGTGCACTGTGCTACACGTGTACCACATGCCAAGGATGACATGTGATTTTTCCCAATTTTTTCTTATTATTTAAATACCAAAAATCCCAAAAATAAATTAATTCAAAATTAATTATATTTTTGTTAAATCAAATAATTAATTAATTCTCAATTAATTAATTACACATTATTATACAATATTTATATTTGATGCATAGAAAAATATTTTACTTATTAAATAAGTCATTTTGCCCATTTTTGTATTTACCTTTGTCAGTGTTTGTTTGAGCCATTTCGGGGACCATGGACCTATAATATTAAGCTCCAATAAATTGAAACTAAATAATTAAACTCTTTAATTATAATAGTTAATTTATTAATTCTGATATTTCTCCACTATAAATTTATAATTGCACTCTTTATTTTATAGATATACTTTTACAGAAATCTTATCTTAAGTCGTCCATTGATATAACCATCTTACAATAGTTCAACCCTCTAATTAATTAGTTCATAAATTAGAATGGAACAATTACCATTTTACCTTTCTAATTTACTTCTTATTCCTTAAGTACCATTAATTCACTAGTGAATAACTAATCTATAATCTAATTATAGATTTGAGCTCAAAATCATTCAGTTCCAGAATTAACCCTTAAGGGAACTAATATACGATCTGTTAGGAAAGATTAGATTCTGTATTGTTGATACATGTTCCCATCCATCCATGATATTAAATCTCCAAAACAAAAGTCATTAGCCTCATTCTATGAAGAGACCTTAACGAATGAATCAAAAGATTTAATAAACATGAACAGGAGTTCATGAACACTTAGGATTTAGGTTGATCTATAAATGATCATCAGTTCTTTATTATTAAATGGTTTTTTGGATAAAGACTTTTATTCTTATCGGTCCATGTCATATATAATCATATCATATAAAGTACCTTTACCGAGATGTCTTACCACATCAATAATCCAAATCTAGATTATTTGTATCAACATGATACTCAGCAAACCGTACTTACAACCCCAATTAAAGAATTCCATAACTTTAATTTGTTGTTGTTGACTATTTTTATTCATTCATGTGATCTTAATTCTCTCGTACTAATACAAGATCACATCCTCAATAATGAATATGGAATTTTTCTAATATTTACAAAATTATTCAAACAATAATTTAATAATCCAAATATAACAATAATAATAAACCATTGTATTTATTTATTCAAAGAAATAACAAATGTCTTTTACATGCTTTTAGGACATACTCCTAACACAGTGCTCTCTAGGCGGAATTTGCAGAGGTCGAGTGCAAGTCAGTGGAGCGCACCTTATATGGTGTGTGGAAATAGAATCCTGACTTCGACTTCTCCTCATTCGGTGACTATGTTGTCGCTAAGGCTCCCAAATGGAGTGCCCTCGTTGGGAAACCATAAAGTTTTTTTTTCCTACGCCGTCTTTTGCTCCCATGCGTGGGCAACTCCTTTCTTTTTACTTCGATTTGGTTGTAATGCTTTTTGACTTATTTTTCTTGAGAGGTTTCTCCAGGTCTTTTGTTTTCTTTATGAGGAAATTTAACAAGTCCTACTATGTCTTATGCTTATTTTTTGATGAAATGTTATCATGTTCTTGTATGCATGCAGGCTTCTTATTAGCACCTCTTTATTTTAAAAGGGTTCCCTTTAAAAGGGACCTCTTTGCTGCGTGTGATACGTGCCTGTTGGTGCACCTTGAATACTTATAAGGATATGTTGACCCTTTGGGTTCTTGATATCCTTTTATATATTTTTGCGCACGCTTGTTATTTTGTGCGAGAAGCATCCTTCCCGTTATTATGCATAATACTATTTTTACAAGCGTCTTCTTTGAGACCCTTTTCGGCTAGTTGACTTTGGTCATTCTAGACTTATATTAAGAACCCTTTGTGGGGTTCCTTTTCTTATCTTTATTGTGTTTTTTCTTTTGTGGGGGTCCCTTGGGACTTACCGACCCTTTCAAGGTTTGTAAGGGTAACAAATCGTTACAACGGTGAAGGGTTCTTCTATCGAGGTATGTAGGCCTTATTTATTCATATGTTGATTTTTATGACAGTCTCTTGCCCCTAAGTGGTTGGAAAGATTATTCTAGTTAAGCACATTTGATTGGCCTTTTCTTCCCCCTTTTTTTTGTGACACATGCCTTTGGCAATATGAATTGGTGATAAGGGCATACTTAGTTGGTTGAGCGCTTCGAATGACACCCATATTTTTTTAACAATGAAATTTCATTACATTTGGGAGCTAGCTCGGGTAGCTCCTTTGAATCATTACATTGTAAAAATAAATGGAGGCTGACTATTGCAACCTCTTTAATTCATTACATAAAACATAAGACCGGGTACTCCTCCCTTGGCGTGGACCACTTAGGTTATCTTGTAGGTTTCCTCATCCTCGCAATGGTAGACATCAAAGCTTTCAGGGTTTAGTCGGTCTTTATTGTAGGATGTTGTAGTGTTTTTAAGTTTCTTAGAGCTCTGGTGGGTGTTTTGTAGGATTTGCTTGAAGCGCAGCCCTAACCTACCATTTCTCAGGCGGTCGTGATCATCTTCCACCCAAATGAACTTTAGGGGTCTTTCATAGAAGTTGCCCATGTCTTCAATTTGTCTTTTGAGCATAATCACCCACATTTCAGTCTTCGGATACAGTCCTGGAGTGATAGACATTTTAAGCTAGTCCTGTGACAACCTTCCCACTTTAGCTATTTCTACATTGAAGAATTGAATGTAGTCTTTTAAACTTTCACCTTCGCCTTGCATTACATGCACTAGGTTCCCACTGGGTGTCGCATAGCCATGGAAGGCGTGATGTTGTCAGTAGGAATCCCCTTAATAAGGGGCCATGCATGGTCCCTTGGAGTACATTTCTTTGGAGTGGGGCTGAAGATGGCTTGCTGGTTTCTCCCTTGGGAGTTGAGAATTTGTATTACACTCGTCAAGCTCCTTCCTCCTTGCAATCAATGAACTCAAGAGGTTGATGGTGGGTGCAGCTTGCGTCATAATCTCCTTCATGGGAGCAGTTGGGAGAACTCTTTTTCCTCTCAACCTTTCTATGTTTTGTTGGCATCTGTCTTCCTCATTTAACGGTGCCTTTCTAGAGGAAAGGGTGTCTACACTATGTGTCGTCTCCCACTTTCTTGGCCGCATATCTGATATGGAACTGTTGTGGGGCTCTAAGCATGGTGAGTGGTCCGTTGAAGGCTGGATTCTGCCACTACCAATGGGAGGGTTCATTTTCTTTCCTCCCTGTTCTTCCCTCATTTACTTCACGAAAGGTACATCTAGTTTTTAATGCGTAGTTCATCTATCTATCTGTCATTTGGTCGAGTTCTGATTTCCTTAGTGACTTTGGGGTCTAATTTTTGGGGGTTTAGTTACCCATGGATCATTATTTCCATAGGTTCCTGTGATTTGATGGTTGTCCTGAGGAAGGTGTTGTAACACTCCCTGGCTTCTCCTTGTTCTCCTTTCAAGCTTATCACTCCTCAAAAATGGGTCGTGCTCGGGGTCGTGATACGTGTCTTGTTAAGGACCAGAGGTAAGAAAACTGGTTTATGCACATAGAGCACTTGATTGGTATGCTTATCAGCTTTAAAACATTTGTGATTATATGATGTAAACTAATTTTTAGCCATCATGTTGAACAAGGGGCTGTCGACTATTGCATTCAGCATTGGGTTGTTCTAAAATGCGTGTGGAACGCATGTTGTAAAGGTGAGTCTTGCATAAGGGTGCAAAACCTACTCACCTAGCAAGAACCACAAGTTGAATGCCTGAGTACGCATGTCGCTCGGCAATGTGTGTGAAACATATGTCGTAAAGGAAACTCTTGGATAAAGGTGCAGTCTGCGCAAGAACCACAAGCTGAATCCTTGAGTACGCATGTCACTTTGTTTGGCCGCTCGGCAAAGCGTGTGGAACACAGGACAAAAGGCAAGCTTAATATGAGGGTGTGGTCCCCACTTGCCCAACATGAGCCAAGAGTTGAGCGCCTGAGTGCACACTCACTCGAATGGGCCATTGGGCAGAATTGTTTCCTAGACAATGTGACTGAGAAAAAGTCAAATATGAGGGTGCGGTCCTACTCGGTATGAATTGCAGGCTAGGTGCCTGAGTATGCACCTCGTTGGTTGAGCCGCTCGGCAGGACTAACCTCTTGGGTTGAATAATCAATTGTATAATTTAAATAAATATTCTATTGGTACACCGCAGAAGGTGTTTATAGATTTGTATCTGATATATGTGAAGCATTCGTTTATTTCTTTTGAATATCTGAGTATATTTTATGCCTTGTGAGGTTTTCTTGCTGAGCCTTGGCTCACGGGTGATCTATGTTGCAGTTTAGGGCAAAGATAAGCTGGATCAGCCATGAGTTAGAGAGCTTGAAGAGTGACGTGTACATATGCAGCCTACTCGACTGACACGACTAGGATTACTTGGGAGGATCTAGGGGTTGAACCCTATTTTGCCACCTTGGATGGCTATTTTGTAATGTGTTGGTCTTTTTTTTATTTATAATTTTTTCTTTTGGGATCCCATGTTTATGTTAAACTCTTTTAATGAAAAGTAATACTCTTTTAGCCAAAAAAACTTAATACCTAATTACTTTTGAGTTATTTTAATTGCACTTTCTATGTCCAAATGACTCATTTAGCGAGTTAAACACTATTTCAAACACACAGTGTAACGGTCCTGGATTAGTAGGGCATTAGAATTGCCTCTTACTCGCTTGGAACAAATAATGAGCCACTCGTGACAACAGACATGTGGAAAGTGATTAAATCTTGATTTTTAATCATAACATAAAGATATAATGTAATATGACCCTCTTATTGGAACAGATTCCATTTGCTACTCCAGGAGATGGTGTTAGTCAATCAACCAACCCAAATGGATTACCTAACTCCAACACCTATTGCAACTACATCCTCATTGATGAGTTGTAAGTGAGGGATATGAAATTTAAGGCTTTTCATGCTAAAATGAGAAGAGCAATAGAGCAGTTCTCGAAAAAAGTGTCAAGTTCAATAAAAAAAATAAGATTTCCAACCTAGAGTAATCTATGTTGAACAAGGTGTTGAATGTCTTGCTTGAATCAACTTTAATATCAAATAGTTGCTACATACAGCCTTTGGGGCTCGAGGTCGTACCATATCATTCAATTATATGTTGAATTTCATAGATTGTGACATATGTATAGTTCAAAAGGACTCGCTGCTTTGATAGCCCAAGGCTCAAATCATGAAGAAACCAGTATAAAGGCTAATCTTGAATGTCCATCCAAAGTTCAAGGGCCTAAATCTTACAACATTGTACCCTGATGTGGATCATCATCATTGTAGCTAATGGACCATTATGATTCCATGATTCTGAAGTGACCCTTACACTTCTTGCAATCATTTTAAGCAATAAGGGCTTACCCAAAGCATATAGTTGACACATGAAACAAGGAAAAAGAACTAAAACACCATTTTTTAAGGGAAATACCGTAGGTACCCTTTGGTTAGATCCTAGTCTAAGGAAGAGCACATTCTTCCTACTATGCCCAAAGAACCTTGCTGAAGGTCAATGACCAAACAAGTTTTGAAGCTCTACATGCTTTGATCATTTGTAGTTTAGTAGGTTTGAGTCTTGGGTCTTCAAACATATTGAATGTCTCCATACTTCCATAATGCTCGGGGGCACCTGTTGTTGGATATTTTTTCCAAGCGTAATAGCTAAACCTAAGATGTTAGGTTCAAGCCTGGCCTAATTCTTACCTTCATAGATCATAGATTTTGGGCCAAGACTTTTTGTATCATAGTACAACTTGAGGATCCCATTGTGATTCTTTAGCTTCATGACAACACTTCTTATTGCTTGAGCACCAAGTTTCACTTCTCAGTTTGACAGTTGAGCCTAGAGGCTAGTGTCACACATGATATCTAGGAGAATAAGCCACACAACCTAATTCTGTCACTTTGTTGAAGGGCAGCACTACTTCATCAATCACTAAAGGAAACACATCCTTTTCCATATGATTGACCTCTCTTGCAAGCCAACGAAATAACCTCCACCCTACAACCTAATCAACAACTGGGGCTTCAATTGGAAGCTTAACCTAATCCAATGGATGAGAGCTACTTCCATTCACCTATAAAAGCGATGCATTTCCTCTTCGTTTATTCTTAGCCTGCCTTGAGAATTTGATTATGTCTATATTTACTTTCTCTCCTTTTAATATGTAATGCTCTCTTTCGATCTTATCTTGAGACTATAACCAAAGTACCATTTGGGTACACCCAACTTTACAATTACCACAAAGGGATACGACTACTAGTCCTCCGACTTGTACCTTAGTTGAGGGTAGAGTCTAACATTTAAGCATAGCAACAACCAATGCCTTGTGTTTCACCCATTCTATTCTATACTATCTAGAACAAAATTATACACCAACAAGTTACCGTTTTTTTTTATATATAAAAAAAGTCTTGTTATTAATTTCACATGTTAAATTTTTTATAATTCATTAAATATTGTTTCAAATTACCAAGTTGATCATAATCATCAAATATTGGTAAAACCATTTAGGATTAACTCGTGTGTGTATTGTAGTTTATTATTGCATCTTTATTTAAGACAAATAAGCCCTTTTTTTGTAAGATTATTTAAGACAAATAAGTTGAATAAAAGTATTATAAGACAAAATAAAGAGAGATAATGTGATAATATTGAAAATTATGTGAAAGATAAAAGTAAACAATTAATTAGAAAAGCAACGTGAGAATAAATAAAAATAATGAGAAAAAACTACCATCCTCTCTCTTCTAATTCTATCTCAAAACTAAACTTTTAATCCCCATACCCCAAAATCTGAAATTCATTTCGTAAACATTTTTGTCATTTCAACTGCGAAACAAAAAGATTCTATTAAGTAGCCCTGCTAAAAAAGCAAAATGAAGCAACATAGACCCACTAAAATATCAATATTTTACTTGCTTGGAAAGGAAAATTGATTATTCTAGCAATATTACATTTACTAAATGGTGATGGTGATACAAAATAGTAGGTGTACATTGATTTGTTAAACATGAACACTGTCTTTTTCACATTTTTTACATAAAATTATTGTTATTTTTTTAAAGAAGAAAAAATATCATTTGTGTGATCATATTTGAGTTGTAACCACCACTACTACAAAAAAAGCCATTTGTGTCACTTCCCAACTGTTACAAATAATTTTTTGTGTTAGTTTTAAAAGTGAAACGAAATCCCGTGACGTGAAATCTCATGACGCAAACCTCTATAGTATTTGTGACAGTTGACAACTCACACAAACGGAACATTTGTAACAGTTGGCAACTGACGCAAATGCGAGCATTTGTGACAATTAGCAACTGATGCAAACGTTAATGTTTGTGACAGCTCACAAGTGACGCAAACCACCTTAATTTTAAAAAATAAAATAAAAATCTGAAAACCCAGATTTTAATTAAAAAAGGCAATTGCACCAAAATAAAAATACAGTTCTGATAAATTTAAAAACTCACAAATTAGTCATAAAATACAAAATCCAAAAGAATAAAAAATATAGCATTGATCCACTTCATCCGAGCCTCCAAATCACGTAGCCACCACAATCTCGAGCCCTCAACGTCACAAGAAACACCAACCCCCTACTATTATGACGACCACCACGTGCATACATCAAAACAGAGAGAATTTTATTAATTTTTTTTTAAAAAAAAAATTACTTGTAAACGAATGTTAAAGAAGGCCCTTCCTTTAGATCAAGCAAGATATGAGCCTCGACATTCATCCCTAAGCAACCCAATCCCTCGACCCCGCAACCCACCAACCAAACCTCGACATTCGTCCCCGGCATTGAGAATCCCATCCCAAGAGGAGAAAAAAAAGGAGCGAGAAAAAGAGAGAACTTACTAGGGAGAGGAGAGAGGCGTGTGGTGTGGATTACAGAGAGAATCGAGGGAGAGAGAAAGGAAAATGTGAGAATGAGAGAGAGAGATTTGGAGGAAGAGAAAATATGTGTGTGTGTGTGTTGTGGTTGGGGCAAATGAGGGAGAGAAAGAGGATGAGATGCTTTTAGGGTTAGAGAAAATATGGGATTTGGGCGTGTATCTTTTTTTTTTAATATACACATTTGTGATAGTGCAAATGTGACACAAATGGTGGGGTCTGTGATAATGCAAAAGTGACGCAAATGGTAGGTTTTGTGACATTCGCTAACTGACGCAAACTTTGCAAACAAACAACATCAGTATTTTTGTGTCACCTCCTAACTGACACAAATGTCGATATATGGTCAATCGCATCAGTCAACGGAGTTGACTGACGTATAAAATACACCAATTAGACCTTCCTCAAAAGTTATCGACAAGCCACCTGAGAAAATAATAAACAAGGGGAAGAATTGCAAAAAATAATAACTTCTTGCATATAATAAATCATAACAAGTTGCCAAGAAGATTCAAAACAATTTAAAATTGTAGTCATGTAATACCCGATTTGAAATTTTTTATTTTAATTAAAGTTAATTAAATATTATGATGACTTATGTTATTAACTAAGTATGATAATAATAATAATAATAATAATAATAATAATAAAAAGATAATACTATTTCAGTTATAATTATGAAGTGTGGATCTCTTAGATAGAGTGTTTGAAGACTTTACTATAAGAATGAATATATATGAAATATTTATTTTCAGGTAGGTACTCGTTTGGTACACTGTGTTTCGACCGACTACAACTTTGGCACCCTCAATTATGAATATTATCATCGAGTACTCGATAGTTGTAAAATCCGCCCTATGCTTGAAATTGGACATAAATTTTTCATAATATCTAAATTACCCTCAGCTACAAATCCTTAACAAATTAGAATATAGGAAATATATGTATTTGGTACCCTATGTGTTTACCAAGTACATTTTCGGTACCCTCTATTATGAGTAATTATAATATGGTACCCTGTAATTGTAAAATCAATAAAAAAAAAAAAAGATGGTACCATAGACACAAATTTACTCAACATTGTTCTTATAATACCCAAATTACTCTCAATACAAATATATTTCTTATTCATTGTCTCAACCAATGAATTAAAATCATATACATAATTCAAATAAACAAATTAAAATGCATAATATCCATATTTAAATTTTAAATGCACAATCATACATAACATGAAATATAAAACTTGAAAGTCCCAAAATATCCATTGTAACATCCCAACTTTTCTAATAAGGCTTAATTCCTTGATTAGTGTGCCAGGAGCACATAATTGAGCTTATATGTGAAATTAATTGAATATACGTGTGATTATGTTATATATATGAATTATATGGTGATATGAATATGTATGCATGTTTATGTGTATTAAATATGCATGTGTGCTTGTTTTTGTTAATAAGGGCATATGTTATGTGATTGATACCACATTATTATGTGGATATATTTGCAATATTTTGCACAAGGTGATACTAGTGAGTGATTTAGCGAAAATGTCACAATGGGGTCAAACACCCAGCTCAGGATGAGCCTAGGGGTATTTCGGTAACGTAGTACATTACTGGGGGGTTCATCGAGTGATGGGTAGCTGTTTGGTGATTATTTGGGTGTGTCAGGATTAATTGGGAATTTATAGTGCTATTTAAGGATTAGTGGGAAATGTGGTAAATGACTATTTTGCCCTTGAGGTCATTAAAGGGAAAGGACTTGGGTTAGGGGCATTATGGTCTTTTCCTATTCTTGGATTTCCTTAGTTACCTAGAAGCTGTGGGAAGCTTTCAGATAACACACACATAAACACTATCAATCTCTCCCTCACGTTTTCTCTATTTTCTCTCCCTTGCTTTGCGTAAAATCACTGAATTTTGGAGGAGCTTGCATGGAATTGAAGATTGTGGCTAGGATTGGTTAAGGTTCACTTCAGGGGTCGCAAGTCTCAGTTGAGGTAAGATTTAACTCTTGTTTTGGTTAGGTTATGATTTGGTTTTTAGAGTGCTCTTGAGTTTTGAACTCAAGGATTGGGATTTTAAGTTATGATGAGGTTTTAGCTTAGTTCTTGATGGTTATATGTTGTTTATACTGTGTTGTTATGAGATTAAGCCTAATTCTGAGTTTGGTTTAAGTTTGGGGACTGATTTTAGGGGTTCTAGCTCGGGAAAAAATGCAGGAAAAACCCAGAATTTATGGGTTTGCGTCGCAGTGCTGTTCTTGGAGCTCCACGACCCGCATGAACTCAGGGGCTAGGGGTGGTCCTTTGAACCACCTTATCACCACGATGCTGGGTGGTCTACACCTCAGCACATGTCTAGGGTAGCAAGGGGGGAGGCTCTCTGACTTGTAGAGGGTCACGGCGCTTTTGAGGGGCGTCACGACCCAAATGGGATATTTTGAAGAAAAGAGCTTTTTAAGCTCGGGAACTCACACCTTATGGCTCGGGAAGGATTCTTCTACCCGGTTTAGTATATTCGAGGTCTCGGAGGCTAGTAAGTACTTTCGAAGCTTTTAATTAGTTTAGATCTTGATGATTACCATTATTGCGTTCTGACTAGGTTATACCGTTAGGGCTCAAAAGTAGGGATCGTCCTTGGGATTTACATACACTATCTACTCACGGACTCGAGGTAAGAAAACTTGACCCTGGTTGTAATCAGGGCTCAGCCCTTGTTAATGAATATGATTGTGACTATACTTGTGATTATCTTGTTAGGCATACTTTTATATGCTACATCTGATTGTGTGTGCATGCAATCTACATGTTTGATTATATCTAATCTGAAAACTCGGCCAAAGGGCGCCAGGGACGGCAATAAGCAAGCGAAACGCAGGCCATTTTGGGTAGGGCGTCCTGGGAGTGCAATATGCACTTGGCTAGCCCAAACTCCACCTAAATAATTAGAAGTGTTGTTTGCACTTGTCTAAGTTGTTGATTTTTTAAGTTGAGCTATGTGTTTGTTTGAGCAGAGTTATTACTGCTAAGCTTGTTGTTTACATTCAGTTTCTTATTTGAAGTTGTTGATTTAAGTTTTCTTGCTGAGCCTTGGCTCAAGGGTGCTATGTGGTGCAGGTAAGATAAAGAGAAAGCTGGACCAACCATGAGTTGGAGAGCTTTATGGGCAACGTGTACATTTGCAGCTCCTCGACCACCACGACCGAGGAATCAACATGGACTAGAGTCAAACCTTAATTTTTTCGGTTAGGTCGGCATATATTGTAATTGCTTTTGGAGTTGTAAATGCCTTGTAAACACATATTTTGGGATCCTATGTACAGAATAAACCTTTAAAATGAAAATAACTATTCGTATGATAAAAAATTTTAAAACCTAATTCGTTAATTGCCCTTAGTTACACACTATATCCAAATTACTTGATTGGCAAGTCCAACACTATTTAAAATACACACTGTAATGGTCATGGCTATCCAGGGCGTTACATCCATGGCTAAACTTGTACTAAAACTTGACCTTGTGGACTTAGAGGGTTTTAAAAAGTGTTCTTGATTTTTTGTATGGTTTGAAGCAATATTTTTTTGTTCCATTTTTTTGTACCATTTTTTAACTCATTTTACAATTACAAGGTACCCGAAGATAATTATTCGTAATGGAGGGTACTAAAGTTATACTCGGCTAAAACATAGGGTACGAAATATGCATATTTCCATTAAAAAAATAAAGTAAATTAAGTTATGCAATGGAAAATTTTAAATTTAAGAATAATTATTGATCAAATTTGTGTCTAGGGTACCATTTCTTTCTGATTTTACAAATGCACGGTACTAGGTGATTATTATTCGTAATAGAGGGTACCAAAGGTGTACTCGACCAAAACACAGGGTACTAAATGTGTATATTCCATTTATTTTAAAAGCATATGATTAAGTTATGAATTATTTCTAAGGCCTAGAATAATTATAAAAAATTATTGGATATCATGGAACTATTTTAAGAGGACTTTGGTCTATGATTTTATGTGTTAAAGCTACACATTTAAATCATATAAATATTATGGACTGTGATTTTATGTATTGGAGATACAGATTATTCATATAAATATGGTATGTGTGCTAAAATATTTTATATAATATGGAAATTAGACTATATACTACACCCAAGACCACTTTCCACAATAGATCTCTACAATAACATTGAAGAAGTATTTTATAATGTCGAATGTTAAAAAGCTATAAACTCAAAACTACCAAAAAAGGGCGGTACTTTTTCTAAAAATCATGCTAGATTGTTAAAAACATTTTAGTCTGACTTTTAAAATAGACTGAAAGTGTTTAGCATAGAAAGAAGACTGCCCTCATGAGCGAAGAACAAAGAATACTTCCAAAGTCACTCTTCACCGTTCTTGATCATCTCTCTCCGCATGGACGACCATTCTCTTTCTTGGAATCACTTTCACTGTTTTGGTAAGTAATCTCTATCATTGCTTTGTATTTGCAAAATGTAAGGCTTTTCTTCCTCACTAAATCGACGTTTCAGGAAGTGTTAATCTCTATTTTGGCATTGAAGATCTGCTCCAACATTGGTTCTCCACTGGTCATCTCCCATCGTCTTCGGTGTGCCAGTTAGCTCTGACTCACAGTCAGTGGCTCTATTCTTAGGGTAAGTCTCTCTTCTTTTTGTGCTCGGCTCTATTGCAATGTCCGATCTAATTATTGTTGGTCTTGTGAAATTGAGGTCTACCAAAACCTGGTCACTCACGCCTCAAAAGTTTCTAATATTAAAAGTTAAGATGATAAAACTAACATCAGATTAGAAGCCTTAAGATGATTTACTTTGCAAACTCTATAGTATTTTACAATAATTCAAATTGTCTCAAATAATCACATAGTAAACGATAATTGACATCAATGGTCTACAAGCTTTAAGAATGAAGGTTACTATTTTAAAAATGTCACAAAATTGTGAGTGAGATTCCTAACGTGTCGTATACTGTTTCTTTGGCCAGGTTTCTTGTAAACATTGCCTAAATGGTACTTGCCTCAGCAAAAGAGTGTTTCTCTTCTCAATATGTATGTAAGTTAATATATCTAATATTTTTGTAGTTGGGTCTATATTTAACTAGAGTCATGACAACAATTTTGACACTCTTTGTACCCTATAGTTGATCATATTTTGATTTGATTAGATTTGAGTATTGTTTATATAATATGTTTTGTTACTTTGTATGTTGCAAATTAAACCAAGTTCTTGATAACTGACTGATTGTAGTATATCATATGCTTGATTGATGCTTGTAGTTTATGTATTTTCATTCTATTTCTCTTTTGGTTGCATGTAGAGTGTTTGATAATTGATGTGGAAACTGATATTCTAAAATGTTTGCCAAAAAATTTCTTCTTTTTGAATTTTAAAGAATTTACAAGTTATTTCTGCATCATGAAATTTACAACATTTACAACAACTGCTAGCTTTGTTTTAAGTAGTTGATCATTGAAAAATGTTGAAATTTGGTGGCAAATACAATTGTGGCTAGCTCCCTTAGAACATATTTCTTATCCTAAATTTCCTTGAACATTTTTTATTTGCTTATTGTCTGCATGTATATCTTTAATTGATACAATTTTCCAATATTAATTATCGGCTTGTAATAGATTGATTATTTGTAAGGAAAAATCATTGACAAGTGTTATGTTCCTAATAATCAAAGAATGTTTTCTTTACAATGTGCAAGAATATTGAGATGTCTTTCTCAGGAGAGACAATGTTGAAATGAGGTCTTTAGAATCAAAGAATGTATTTCACAAACTTTATACATTTCTTTTTTCATATTTGGTGATGATTGAATTTTAATTAAGTATAAACTATCTTGTAATATAATTTTGTACGCCTAGGCTAGTGGAGTAAATATTGTAATTGTATTTGAGTTATTAAATAAAATTTTATTTAGATTACTTTTTTTGGCTTCAAGATTGCATGTAAAAAAAAGTGTTATCTTAGATAATATATACAACATGAAATTAAATATATCTAAAAATTCAAATAATGTTAAAATAGGATTATAGTCAAATAAACCTAATACTTTTCTATAAGTCCAAAAATGTGATATTTCATCTAATAAACATAATAATTGGTAGAGCTGATCAAAATATTATAATAATATTAAAAAAATGTTATCGTACACAATAATATAACACATCCTTATAAGTATAAAACAATGTATTATGAAAAGAGTCTTGACCTACAATAATACCACTTTTCTTAAAACATCAAAAAATGTTATAGTATGTATTCGATAATACAATTTTGGTTTTATTGAAACAGGTCTTTGGTGTAGTGATAGTTTAAGTTGGCATTTATTAAATAGTCTAGTATCCTATTATAGGAGATAACGAGTAGTTATTAGTAGTTATTTGTGGATTAGTGAAATTGACTAATAGTGTAAATGACTCAAGGGGGCAATTTGCACATAAAATGCCAAAGAATGGCATATAGGATTCGGCGACCCTAGTATTGGAGGGACATCATTTATTATTTTTATTATTATTATTGTTGTTGTTGTTGTTGTTGTTGTTGTTGTTGTTGTTATTATTATTAGGGGAAAGTTGAGAACTACCCACTTTTAGGAGTAGTTCACTAAAATTAGACACTAAATATATTTAGTTAAACTTTACTCATTATTATCATGAGACATCCTAAATTACCCTTATTTGAGCACATGGTTCTAAGTATTGTTGTAGTGTGTAATATATGTGTCATATTATAGTTACATTGGAAATTCATTCTTATTGCAGTGTGTCATAAATATATATGTGTGTGTGTGTGACAAATATTTATAGGATTATATTCAATCTATGAAAAATTATTCTTTAAAATGTAAAAATCAATGCTTAAAATATAAAACACAACTCTTTAAAATATAAACCACAAAGCTTAAAATGTAAACTGCAATCTTTTACAATATAAACCTCAAGACATAAAATCTAAACCACGACCGTTTAAAAGTTTAACCTCAAGGCTTATAATCTAAACCATAACTCTTCAAAACGTAAACCACAAAGCTTAAAATGTAAACCACAAGACTTAAAATTTAAACCATGTTTCTTTAAAATTTAAACCACAAGTCTTAAAATTTAAACCACGACTCTTTAAAATTCAAACGAAAATGCTTAAAATTTAAACTACGACTTTTTAAAATTTAAACCACAGGGCTTAAAAGTTAAACCACTAGCTTAAAATTTAAACGATGACCATATAAAATATAAATCATAATCCTTTAAAATCTAAATCACAATGCTTAAAATTTAAACCACTAGGCTTAACTTCTAAACCATGTCCCTTTTAAATGTAAACATCAAGGCTTAAAATCTAAACCGCAACTCTTTAAAATTTAAACCACAAAGCTTAAAATGTAAACCATATCCCTTTAAAATATAAACTTTAATACATAAAATCTAAACCACTACCCTTTAAAAGTTAAACATCAAGACTTAAAATCTAAACCACGACTCATCAAAATGTAAACTACAAAGCATAAAATGTAAACCACTTGGCTAAAAATCTAAAACACAACCCTTTAAATTCTAAATCATAAGCTTTAAAATCTAAACCAAATATCCTTAAAATTTAAACTACAAGACTTAAAATTTAAACCACTACTCTTTCAAATTTAAACTACAAGGCTTAAAATGTAATCCACCACTCTTTAAAATTTAAACCACAAGGCTTAAAATTTAAACCACATCTATTAAAGTATAAATTTAAATTATATAACATAACCTTTAAAATATAAACCAAAACTCTTAAAATTTAAACCACAATTTTTAAAAATTTAAACCACTAAGCTTAATCTAAACCATGTCTCTTTAAACTATAAGGCATAACTTTTAAAATCTAAACCAAAACTCTTTAAAATTTAAACCACAAGGCTTAAAATTTAAACCACTAGGCTTAAAATCTAAACCACGTATCTTTAGACTATAAAGCATAATAGAATACCATAGTTTTATCTTTTACTAGGAATTCATTATATGGAATGTCTTATTAGTGGATCATTTATATAATTGTAGGAGAATATAACTGTAATGCCCCAAATTTCCTAATAAGATTTAGGACCTTGATTAGGAGGCCAGGAGGGCCATAATTGATTTATTATGTTATTAAATTATTATATGCATGTGTTAGGAGTATTAAATATGCATGTGAACCCATTTCTGAATAATTGGGCTATTTTCATATTTTGGCTATTTCGGGCATATATGTGATATGTGTGTGGTGCTTTATTATTATTTGGTTATGCCAGGGTTACTCAGCACAAGACGATCCTAGGAGGTAAGCTAGTGGGAAAGTCACAACAAGATTTATTCTTGACTCGGAGTGAGTCAAGGGGTATTTAGAGCATTACCGGGTTATTGGGTAATGGGAACAAGAATTTGATGATAAATTGGGAGTTAGTAAGATCAGGGGAAATTCTGGAGGTTTTGACTATTTTGTCCCCAGGGGTGTTTTCGGGACCCCAAGCATTAGGATTTATTTGAGGCTACTTAAGCTTGAAGTAACCTTTAAAGGAATAAAAAGAACGTTATGTACGTTCTCTCTCCCTCAAAGTTCCATTTTCGTCTCCCGATCACATTTTCGAAGGAAACTTGAGTTCTAGGACTTGGATTCAAGCGAGTATCGAGGCATAGTGATTTTAAGGAAGATTAGAAGCTTATTAGCCGGAGGATTTAGTTGGAAAACAACTCAATCGGAGGTAATCCAAGTTCTAAGTTTTTAAAGCTTTTAAGCTTGAATTGGATTTTTGTGTTTTAATGAGTTTTTGGGTGATTTGAAACTTTGGTTTTAATGGTTTTGGATGATTAGGATGTTTGGGAACTTTGATTTTATGATTTTGGGATGTTTGGATAGGTTGTTGGAAGGTTTTAAAATGGAGAAAGTGAGGAAAAATGGCTGGTTCGTGGTTGGGCCGCGGCCCTGACTTGTTGAAGCAGGTGGAGGTTGCTGATAAGCCTAAGGGCCGCGGCGCTTGCAGGGAGGGCTGCGGCGCTTCATGCCATTTTTGGCCAAATTGATGTTTTGAGCATGGGAACTTAACTCTAAGGGCCTGGGATCGATCCTACTACCTAGTTAAGTGGGATTCGATGTCCTGGAGGCTTAGGTTGGATTTGGAAGTATTTATTTACTCATTTTGATGAGGTTTTATATTATGATTGTGACTAGGTTATCACTAGGGGCTTGGAATCAGGATCGTGCTTGTGGCTCATTTATTGGTAACCTGTGCTTGGACCAAAGTTAAGAAAACTGCACCCTATGTATATATGACATGCATGGTTATTCTTGATGCATGTTGGATGGTTAAATGTGACATACATAGTTATTGTTGAGGCATGCCAACTGATTAAATGTGACGCATGTGATGCACGAGAAACATGTGATTAGGGCATGCTATGAATATTGATTATGAGATTGATCAAAACTTGAGTCTCTGTAATTGTGCATGATTATAATTATGCTTTTGATTACTGAGTGAGCATGCCAAACGCCTTATATCTGAATATTCGACATATGATATATGTCTTTGTGCATTACCTAAATGAGGAAGCACTGTCTTATTAGTCAGGGATTGGCAATGGTGTCAATATCAACTGTGAAGCTGTGACTCATTAGTCAGGTTCGGTAGTGGTATTAAGCACTGGTCACATGGGATTGACTTATAAGTCAAGTACGGTCTTTGCGTGTTTAACGCAAGCCGATAAAAGATTAGATCTAATCGATATCTGCATTCAATGACTCAAATGAGCATTAATGCCGGACCGACCTCAAGATCGATGAAAATTAAAAGCGCTTGTCTAGTATAAGGGCTAGTTAGTTAGAGCCAGAGCCAGAAAGGCTAAGGTGACCTACATGTCACATGGCTAGGAGGGTATGGGACCTCCAGAACATGACTCATTAGTCATCTATACAGGGTATGACTCATTAGTCACCCACTCCGAGATGGATTTATTAGTCATCTATACCAAGTGTGACTTATTAGTCACAAATACAGAGTATGACTCATTAGTCACCTATACAGGGTATGACTCATTAGTCATCCACATAGAGATAGACTTATTAGTCATCTATACAGAGTGTGGCTTATAAGTCACCTATACAGAGTGTGACTCATTAGTCACCTAGACAGAGATGGACTCATTAGTCATCTACACAGGGTATGACTTATTAGTCATCTATACAGAGTGTGACTCATTAGTCACCTATGCGGGGTGTGACTCATTAGTCACCCACTCCAAGATTGACTTACTAGCCATCTATTCAGGAAGCAGGTCCTTAGAGAATGACTCATTAGTCTTCTATTTAGAGGCAGGACCCCATAATCATTTATTTGAACTTATTTGCATGCATGACGGAAGCTATTATTGCTAGGCATGCACATTATGATTCGATGACATGTTATTACTGTTCAAGAGCATGTTGAGTTTTCTTGCTGGGCTTTGGCTCACGGGTGCTATGTGGTGCAGGTAAAGGCAAAAGAAAACTAGACCATCCTTGAGTTGGAGAGCTTAGGTGACGACGTGTACATATGTGGCTGCTCGACCGCCACGACCGAGGGTTGAAAAAGGAACTAGGGTTAAACCATGTTTTGCCGCTTAGATCGGCCTGTTGTAAATATTTTCTTGTAATAGACCTTTAAATTATATTTTTGGGATCCCAATATATACAGTAAACGTTCTAATGAGACGTTATATCTTAACCAAAAAAATTTAATCTCTAAACCGCTAATCATACTTAGTTACACGATTTTGGCCAAATGACTCGATTAGCGAGTTTAGCACTGTTTACAAGGCACACCGTAACGGTCCCTGGAGTTTAGGGCGTTACAATAACACTAACCTGAAACCTAGATAGCTAAGTTGTAGAGTGCTGATTTGAGTGGGGAAGATGTAGTGTATGTCATGTTGGAGAAGATTATCGGTAATGACTTGAGTGGGGAAATGAGTATTATGGGAAGAGCAATTAAAAAATTGGCCATAAATAAAAGAGTTTTAAAATCTGGTTATTAAAAGTTGAACATGCCCTTTAAAAATAGGTACTCTCTTTAATTTTTACAACAATGTATGATAGAAATCATTCAATATATATAAAAATATAAGCTAAAGTTGGAAACATATAATAGTAGCTAGTGTAATAAATTTGCAAGTTTGACATACTGAAATATTTAATAAAGAAATGACATACACATACAAATATGTATTTATAGAAGCGAAAATCAGTTCCATCTTTCTTCATTTGAGAGACTGGACAGTGCCACTTTGGAAAACAGACTGAAGTCGTACATCATCAACAAAGGCTAAAGCAAAAGAGGTTCTGGTCGGGCTTTCCT
Source organism: Humulus lupulus (assembly GCF_963169125.1). Classification (NCBI taxonomy): domain Eukaryota; kingdom Viridiplantae; phylum Streptophyta; class Magnoliopsida; order Rosales; family Cannabaceae; genus Humulus; species Humulus lupulus. The sequence continues at coordinate 162,279,784 of NC_084797.1, read as the reverse complement.
GAGGTATATAATAACCTTGCTTCTGCTCATTACTAGAAAATTTATAAAACTTCGGCCACCTTGCTAACAAGAACACAAACCCCTCATTCTACATATCCAATCCCTTTATGAACATACCTTACTTGGGAAGGAGAAGAAATACGACAAATAACATAAAGATTCCCACAACAAGAATGCACCCAGTAACCACCAAGCTGCAACTACCAAAGATCTGAAATGTTAACAAGAACAAACGAAATGTAGACAATAACTATAAAAATGTAAATCGATAATCTAAACAAAATGATTCCTCAATACAAATTGAAAACAAGGAAAATATAAACTACATGTTTTAAAATATATACCATAAAAAATAAAATATAAATCAACAAACCAATGTTTTGTGGTTAAATTTTGGTTATATGAACATCATCGGGTGTTATGAGATTCACAACTATAGCTTGTGGCATTCTTAAATATAATGATTCTTTTATTTGTAGTTAAATAATGGCACCTAAAACATTACTGAGAAACATCAATTATTGTACGAACGATGTAAATGATTTAGACTTTAAGGATAGACCCAATAATAAAAACTCATCTTCAGTCTAGCATTATGACCTTAGAATGGATTGGCATTTGTCAATAATTGAGAAGGAGCGTAGTTGTCTTCTTTGGTCACTATGGAAATCAATAAATAACATTATATATTATATAGTATTGCTAAATAAACTTACTTTGACATAACATAGACTGAGGTTCATACATGTATACATGCAAATATCTATCTATATATTATAATAACTTGCATGTAGTAGTAAACCTTCTAATCACCAATTAAACCATTGAGATTAAAGTATGGGGTAGGGATTAAATTAACTTATAACGCTAGTTATTTTTAGGGGTCATCCATATATACACAAATTTATATATAATATCTTGCATGTAATCGTGAACTTTGGAATTATCAATTAGAGTGATTGAAGTAGAGGATGTGGATCATATAACTCTATGTATAAGGTTATTTTCATTGTTCATATATAATAAGTAAATCACAAATCGTAACAAATGAACTATTCTTGAAGCTCTAATTTTCCTTCATGTTTGGTAATAATTGGTCGTTCCACCAAAATACATAAAGCTAGACCAACTAGAAAAGTCATTATAGAATCTCCACTATAGTTTTCTAAGTAAAAAAGAAGAAGACTATCAACATATATTTTTTCAACTCAAGCAAACCAACAAACAATGTCTATATATATAGACACACAAAAAAAAAAATGCATGATGATTTATAAGAGGAAAAAAAAGCTTGCCCAATATATATACAAATTTTTGAATCAGGTTATATATAAAACTAAACACAAATAATGAAAACGCTATAGAAATATTAAAAATAGTCATGAAGTTTGGTTGAGGAATTTTATCAAGCACATGAATTAAAACAAATAATTCAAAAGTCTTTTACATACCTGAATAAAAACTAAAATTTCTCTAGTTCAAAATGGCATGGATTCAGAAGTAGCTCAATTTCAGCAACTCATCCATGGCTTACCATGTCAGAAGGGTGAAAAACTATCGTGAACTTGGCTGTGTCGTGGTAAAAAAGATGACGAGTATACCATTTTTCTTGAGTTTTCTTAACTGTGTCATGAGTTCAATTGGGTCGTAGGGTAGAATATGATCAAGTCACAAAGTTGAAGTGGTGGAGAATCTCATAGGTGGTGTAGAAGATGATGAGTGTGAGAGATTAATTCTCTATTGTTTGTTGCGCGTGTTTAAGGACAAAATAAACATGTAATTGAAGTGGTATAATGGGTACATTAATTGAAAATTTGGGTACTAAAAAAAGAGTTAAAAATTAAAGAGGATCATTTAAGATGGGTACCTGGTCTAATTTTCACTTTTTTATTATTATTATTATTATTATTATTATTATCATTATTATTATTATTATTAAATAGATGAGTGGTTACCAAGTGTTATAAGCTGCCAATGGGAATTTACCACTTCATATTATGCCCAGAATTTCGAAAATAAGAGAGAAAAAGGATGAAAGGAAGAGAAAAAGGAAGGAAAAGAAAATTAAGAGAGAAGCAAGAGAACTTGGGTTCACTAAGGTTTCTACTGGGGAGAAACACCATCAAGGGTGAGTCTGTCTTGCATTTTCTCATATGATTATGCTTATGGATGAATACTTAGATACTTTATTGATGAGTGCATATTTATAAACTCATTCTTATCTTTTAAACTATGAATTATTGTATTTTCCTTAAGTTTTTGTTTAGTTTTAATGTATTTACTTGAGTCCGTAGTAGTATGTGTAAATGATGGTTGCATTTGGAGCACAATGGACAGTGTTGGGTGAAGTGTCAAAACCGAGAAGAGAAACAAGATGAAAAAATCAAGTCTACAAAAAGCTGTCAAAACAGGCGCCATTGCGCCTGAATGTAGACGTCATTGCCTGAATGTCACATTTTGAATCAAGACTTTAGGCACCATTGCATTGTGCACGTAGAATACACTTTTTGATAAATTTTACATGAAATTTTGGTAGTAATTTCTAGTGGGTTAAATATAAACTTACGGTTTCGTGAAAGATAATTTTGGATGTCTTAGAGGCAGAGAATACAAGGGAGAACAAGGAGAAGAAGAATTGAAGTCAAATTGAACATCTAACCTAGTTTTTCTTCTCTTGCTTTTCTTTAGTTTAATTAGTTATGAACATGAATGTTATTGCTTTAATACTTGTGATCATGAACTAAACATATTTTCTAGAGTATTGATGGAACTATTTTAAATTCTTGAGTTAATGTTTAGATATTATTCTCATGAAGTATCTCTAATTTGTTAATGCATTCTTTTATTTAATGTTATCTTTTTAATGCTTGACCACCATTGAATTATACTGAGATTTATGATTTTACACTTGAGAGGGTTAATGTTAAATTGGAACTAGAATTGTATGACAAAGGAAAAGTGTGAGATTGAGAGATTCCATGATTTTTATGAGTTTCATTAAAAGAATCGTATTCCTTAATGAATTGTTGTTTAATTAATATTTAATAGAGATATCTTGTTGATTAATTAAGAATAATTCACTTACGATTGAGAATGGTGGATGATTCAAATTAGGGTTCTTGAAATTACAAATTAGGGGAATATATTAGGATAATTAATATACTGAGATTCATAATTTGAAATAGGGAAATCAATATTCTAGGTTTACATTATCTGTTTTTCAATTTGTTATTGTTCTTATTTCATTCTTTTATTTATTTGTTAAACATTCTTATTTTTTATTTCTCTAATTAAAATTAAAGGCTTAAGAGTTTAGTAATTAGCAGAATTAATAAATCAATCTCTATGGGTTCGACATCATTTTCAATCAAAACTATTCTATAATATTATCGTACACTTGCGGCAATAAGTTTGTATCAAGTTTTTGGCCCTATTGTTGAGGATTGAAATTTTTTTATTTTTGCTAATATTATTTCTACAAGTCTTTGTTTTACGATAGATTTAATTTTTATTTGTTCCTAACATCATTGTTTTTTTTTTTTTTGAACAAGAGAAAATCTTTATTCAAAAACCAACCAAGTACAAAAAACAAAGAAAGCAGCTGCTACAAACCAACAAACTGGTAACTCAGCAAAACACTAAGCGAAAAAATAAAAATCTACCAGCCCTCTACAACATTACGAAAATACATGTCCCTTTTTCTATGAGAAAGAGAACCCATGCCCAAGACTCTATACTTAACTGAATCCTTGATTTCTAAACTAATGCTACTGGTCAATTTACAAACAGAGTCAAAAATGCAGCTGTTCCTGTTGCTACAAATAAAGTACCAAGAAGCAGATAACACTGCATTAACAATCTGGTTCTTCAGATCTCGCTTAGCTTCCAAGCTCCAAAGATTAAGCTCCTCAAACGATTTAGGCCATTGGAAATATCCCAACCAATTACCAATTTCCTCAAACACTTTCCTGGAATAAATGCACTCCATGAACAAATGGCTGTGAGATTCTATTTCAGAATCACAAACAGGGAAGAGAGCAGAGGAGAGATGCAAGAAACGGCTCAAATGATCTCTAGTAAGCAACTGATTGTTGAAAATCTACCAGTATATGAATCTATGTTTGGGCACTATAAGTTTGTTCCACACAGTATCAACAAAACCAACTGTTTGAGCAGAAATAAGAGTAGTATAAAAGTGTTTAATACGAAATTTACCTCCCTTAACAGCTTGCCTCAAGGAACCCTCATCAATAACTTGTCTCAGCCTCAACAATTTCTTAAAATACCAGCTCATTTCCTGATTAATAGGAACATTCCAAATGATATGCTCTTTCAGATAGATGGAACTAATCCATTTTACCCAAAGGCAATCTTGTTTGGTTGTTGTCGCCCAAATAAAGTTTGCCATCAAAGCCATGTTCCATTTCTTTCCTTCACGAAAACCAATACCACCCAGCTTTTTAGGGAGACAAACCTTTTCCCAAGAAGGGAGATGAAGCTTGCTTCTATTCCCATTGGTGCCCCAAAGAAAGTCCCGACAGTTTTTATCAATGGCCGCTGTGATTCTGGATGGAAGTATGAATATACTCATCCAAAAGTTTCTAATACCAAGCAAAATTGAGTGTATAAGTTGAGCATGACCAGCAAACGAAAGATTTCTACTCGCCCAACAATTAAGTTTCTTGTTCAGCTTATCCAGGATCACCCCACAGTCTGAAGCTTTCCACTTTGTTGGCCGAAGATGAACCCCCAAGTACTTCAAAGGAAATGAACCTTCTTCCATTTGCATCAATTCAAGAATCTGAATTTTAATGGTTTCCTTAACCCCTCCAAAGAAGATTTGAGATTTAGATTTGTTCGCAGAGAGCCTTGTAGAACCACAAAACGAAGTGAAAGCTTCTTGAATCTTACTCACTGAACTGACATTACCTTTACAAAAGATAATCAAATCGTCTGCAAAACATAGGTTAGTTAACCTAAGATGTCTACACAAAGGATGAAAACCAAAGCCTTTTTTGTCAGAGTAATGAGCCAATAATCTGGTAAGGTACTCCATTATTAGCACAAACAAGAGAGGAGACATTGGGTCCCCTTGCCGAAGGCCTTTTTCCCCTTTAAAAGAGCCTTGAATTCTACCATTCATTAGAAGATTATAGCTGGTACCTTTCAAGCAAGCTAGAATCCAGTCGATAAATCTTGAGGGGAAGCAATGATGCTTAAGGAACTCCTCCACAAAATGCCAGTCAACTGTGTCATAAGCCTTGCTCAGATCTATCTTCATTATATATCTTGCTGAAATATTCTTTCTAGTTTACCCTTTGAGGAGATCCTGGAAAATCATTATATTATGAGCAAGAACTCTGTTTTTTATGAAAGCCCCTTGATTGCTATGAACAAGGAAGGGAAGCACTTCTGAAAGTCTAGTACATATCACCTTCGATATACACTTGTAGAGAGTATTACAACACGCAATTGGCCTGTAGTCGCTAGCTGAGTTCGGATATGCAATCTTAGGAATGAGAGAAATCACCGTTTCATTCAGATCCTTCGGCAAGAACCCATCCTGAAAAAATTCTAACATAGCATTAGAAATTTCGTCACCAATATCTGTCCATAATCCCTTGAAGAAACCCAAGCCAAAGCCATCCAAACCAGGACTTTTAAAGGAGTGAATGCTAAAAAGAGCCTTCTTCACATCACTCTTGCTAAACAGTCTCAATAACCTGACTTGATGATCCAAAGACAATCTGTTTCCCTAGTACAAACAGTTTTTATCTATCTCCTTAGAAGCCAAACTTCTCCTCCCCATAAAATTCTTAAAATGGGAGAGAAAGTGCTCAATGACTTTAGAATAATCATCTTCTATTTTTTCACCAAGAGTGAAAGTCGTAATTCTGTTTTCAACTCTTCTCTTCCTCATTATAGCATGAAAGAACCTCGAATTTTCATCACTGAATTTGACCCAATTTAATTTACTCTGCTGTTTGAGATAACTGGCCTATCGACTCTGCATAACTGTAACATTTTGCTGAGCTTGTTTAACTGTTTGATGCAGAGAAAGATCAGATGGATTAGCTGCCAAGGCCTCCTGAACTTTATAGAACTCCTCCTTAGCCTCCCTATACTTCAAAACAACATCGCCAACCTCTTCCCTGTTGAACCTTTTCAACACATGTTTCACTCTAAATAGTTTCTGAACCACCTTTCTAAGGCCTCTACCAGATCCAACAGATGCATTCCAACAATGTAAAACAGCTTCTCTGTAGCCTCTATACTGCAACCAATGGTTACCATAACGAAAAGGAATGAATCCCACCTTGTTAACTTCTTGACTTCTAATCACATAGAAACTATGATCAGATATACAGTCCCATTTGAAGCACGCTTCAGTTTTAGGGAAAGCATCCAGCCACAAATCATTAATAAAAACTCTATCTAATTTTGAGAAAATTCGGTCTCCTGCTTCATGTTTGTTCGACCAAGTATAGAGAGCACCATCACATTTAAGTTCCTCAACTTGGCCTAAAGCCAACCAATCTTGAGCATCAGCAATATCCTTTGCAAGGATTTGTCTCCCACCATTCCTATCTTGGTAGCTAAACACGGCATTAAAATCTCCAAATATAATCCAAGGAAACTTCAGCTGACCAATACTAGCTAACTTGTCCTAACATCATTGTTGCTATTGAATAGTGCACAGTTTCTGCGAAGAGTTAGAAGCTCTACTCCAATTGAACATTTTGATCCGTAAATTGAAGGTACACTCAGAAAGAGAAGGGCAAGATGAAGGTTATTTGCCATGGAGAATAATAATCAAGGAGAGAAAAATGGTGGTACAAATGTTGGCGGAGCTAACGTCCAAGAAAATTCACTACAATAACCACAACAACAACGACCAGTTCATTATTTCTGTATGCTCGTTGTTAATGAGATCCTCACTAGAATTGCTAATCCCACAATTGCTTCTAATAATTTTGAGTTGGAGCCGCAACCGGTAAGTATTGTGCAAAAAAATTAGTTTGGGGGTATGACACTTGAAGATCCTAATATTCATCTAGCAATTTTCTTGGAAGTTTGTGCTACAGTGAATATGAATAGTGTTTCTGATGTTTCCATTGGTTTGCGTCTCTTTCCTTTCTCTCTAAGGGATAGAGCAAGGAGTTTGTTGCAATCTCTAACACCAGGCTCCATTAATACACTGGATGAAATTGTGAGAAAATTTCTAGAGAAGTTTTCCCTCCATCAAAATTTGTTCAATTAAGATGTAATATAGGTAAGTTTAGATAGCTTAACTATGAACCATTCTATGAGCCTTGAGAGAGGTTCAAGGATTTACTACGTTGCTGACCTCAACATGGTTATGAAATTTGGATGCAAGTGAAGATCTTCTACAAGTGGTAGAATGGTCCAACTAGGACTATAATAGATTGTAGTATCTGAGGTTACCTTTCTCTTAGACCTCTTTATTTTTGTGACTGTAGGTTGTCTTACTTTTATAGAATAGACTTAGCTTGAGTTGTCGTGATAGAATAAGGTTTAATTTTTTTTAGTAGTAATGATTATTATAGTATAGTAAAGGTTTATGATATTAGTAACATTGTTTGTGGAAAATGGGGTGATTGCATAAGAACAAATTAATTATGATATGTATTAAAAAGTGTTATGGATCGAGCCTACATAAAGCCCAAAAGACCAATAAGATTTCGGGGTTAGTAAATTCGAAATCAGCCTAGAAAATTAGAGTTTGTTATTTTATGGTTAGTCAAGATATTTGTGGATTAGGTTGTTATTTAGATAATTAAATATATTTTTCGTAACTTTAGGGAACTGTAACTTCTGACCTATTTTTGACCCAGTTATATTATGAATATAGAAAAATAGTATTTCTAAAATGTTGTAGATAATTGAATTATCTTTTTAACGATATATAGATGGTCTAAATTGGAATCTTACAGCTCTAGTTATGTTAATTTTACTACAGGTGAGTTTAGAGTTACGAGATTTAGGTAGTTAGATGTTAAGATATTTTTCCTAGGTAGTTTGATGTTAGATTATTCCTAAATTATTTAATAAAAATATCAATAATATAATTTAGAGATATTTTCTACAGAAGTTAGGAATCTATTTTATTTAAATTTAAATTTGGATTATAGTTAGCATGAAATTAAGTTTTTTTTTTTTAAATAAAAGAAAGATATAGAAACTCTAGAACCTTCCAAACCATTAAGAGAATGACACTTGTCATAATCATGTTTATTTAAGGATTTAAGTTTAAATAAAAGAAAGATCTAGAAACTCTAGAACCTTTTAGAACCATTTAGTGCATGACATTTGTCATAATCATGTTTATTTAAGGATTTAAGTATTTTTTTTAATAGGATAGTTTCACTCTTCAAACTCTATAAATAAGACCTAGTGCTCAGCCATTTTCTTCATTTTTCAAACATTTGATCAGAGCCTCTAAGGTGCTAGTATTACTATAAAGAGATACACTTGGGTTTGGGATAAAAGATTTATCATTATAAGTTTTTCTAAACACTTGGGAAGTGAGAAATAGTGTGATTTTGGTATTAAGGTTTAGATCAATCCATAAGATCAATAAATGTATTCCTATTCCTAAGTTCAGTTTTTTATAATCCTTTAGTTTTCTTTAGTTTCTTTTATTTAGATCCCAACTCTTGTTTATGATTCTTGATTAGGTATTTAAGTTCTTGTAACTTAAGGTCCTTCTTGGTAAGTTTCTTCTTGATGGCTTAGTTTTCATATTCATCTTTATTCTTAGAGATTCTCACCTTTTCTACTGTTGGTTTATAGGAGTATTATAATCCCGTTCTTGTTCCCAAATATCCAGGCCTTTGGTAAGCAAAATAGGATAGATTTTATGTGTTTATATTTATGTTATGATATGTTTATGTTATGACAAGTTTATGTATAGTATGTTTTGTAGTCCTTGGGCATATGACTTGTTTAAACAACAAGCCCCAAGATTATGTTTTCAGTCGCTTGGGCACATAACTTGCTTAGATAAGCACGCCCCGAGAATTTATGATTGGGCATATGACTTGTTAAGATAACAAACCCTAAGAATGGATGATTTGGCATATGACTTGCTAAGATAAGGAAGCCCCAAGAAGTTATATTGGGGGTATGACTTGTTTAGCTAGCGAGCCCCACTAATTTGTGGGCGTAAAACTTGTTTAGCTAACAAGCCCCAATAATTTATATTGGCCATTAATGTTGTAGTCATATGTGATATATGTTTATAGTCATATGTTTTTTTTATAGTCATATGTTTTATAGTATATGAATATGACGTAGTCTTATGTTTATGATATGTGTTGTATGTTTTTAGTAGATTTTCCTTGCCGGGTATTAGGCTCATTCCTTTATTTTTTTAGTGTGATGCAGGTAAATAGTTTAGGAAGGTAGAAGGATTCTTGGCAGCTTGGCTTGTGTGTTAAGGATGAATTGATTGAATGGACTGCGTCTCGATCGAGGATGATGTTATTTATTTTTAGTCTTTTGAATCATGTTTTGATGTATTTCCGCATTTAGTATTTTAATTAAAGTTTATGTTTTTTTTATGTTTTATAAACAATGGGATCCCATACCATATCATATTTTATTTACTTTGTATTTGATACAATATTTTTTTTCTTCAATAAAGTTAAGTTATTACTTATGTTTGTATCAAAATAATAGTAGCTATGTCTAGTAGTTTTAATGGTCCAAGGTCTTTGAAATAGTTGGGTCGTTACAGTTGGCATCAGAGCAATGGTTCATATCCATGAAGTTCTCCTTGATACACATGCTCAAGCTCCGAATCTAACATCCAATGTAACTGTTTATGTTTATTATGCTTACGTTTATGTTTATAGCTAACGTTTTAGCCGTTATGTATCTCAATTTTTAGATTCACCCTAGTTATGTTAGTTTATTTGTTTATTTATTTATTTGCATTTATGATTGTATTTAGTGAAAACCTTTTTCAAAATTAATATTATTGTTATTTTTGAATGACATGTATGAGTTTGATTTTTTTTTACAATCATAATAAATAATAATTTTAATAAATAATGGCCAAGTTCGGTGAGGGTGGATACAAATAAATGGACCGTGTTCTATATTTAGAGTTTAGGGGGCCATAGTAGTGGGATGATTTTACTGATCCCAGCCCTCCCTCAATATGGTTAACTTTGGAACAACGACGAGTTTCGAGCCTGAGAATTAAGTCATATAGGATGATTAGAAACAGACTTAGATAATAATAAGGATGACTTACTTTTCTAAGTTTAGAAACACACCCTAATTATAAAGAAGGCTTAGATCATTTTTCATAAGAAGTCATTATTAATAGGCCCGAGTTATGATTTCTTAGATTAAGTTTTTGCCTTAGATCCTATTAGGGTAAGTTCTAATATGTTTTCTCGACTATTAGAACTTTGTTGAAGATGTCGCTCAGAAGGTTTGCATGCACGAACGCCAATGCTTCCAGCATCGCTCTTGAGGCTAATGAAGCCCCTACAGTTCAAAGAAGGGGAAGGCGTGCAACCAATCCTGCTGCTAACGAAAGTGCACCACCGCCGCTAGTTGACATCACCGTAGAAATTGTCAAGCTACGACAACAAGTGGAAGAGTTGCTGCAGCGACAACGACAACAGGCTCAGCCGCAGCCACAGTCTCAGCCTCAGCCTCAGCCGCAACCGCATCCTCAGCATAGCAACAATAATAGGTAGAAGAGAAGGCATTATGACAATAAGTAAGCCAATAGTGATAAAAGAGTACAAGCATGTTATAGGCCGGGTTATGTAGAATGCCCGCAGTGCTCCAAATGCCAAAAGAAACATCTTGTGGAATTTCGTGCAAACACCAAAGGATGTTACAGTTGTGGCTAGGAAGGTCATCAGAAGAAGGAATGTCCACAACTTAAGCAAGAAAAAAATAGGGATACTAAGATGGTTCAAGACCAGAGTCTTTGCCTTGACCCAGGGAGAAGCCCCTGCTAGTAATAAAGTAGTCATAGGTCAGATTCCTATCCTCGATAGTATATGTTCAAGTATTGTTTGATTCAAGGATAGCATACTCGTATATCTTGTTAGGAATGATGGAGAAATTAGACAAACCTTGTAGAACTAGGTTTGTGACATAGTTGCCTTCGGGTGAAGTAGTTCTGTCATCACGAATAGTACGAGGCATACCGATCAAAATTGAGGTCGTAGAACTAGAAGGAGACCTAATAGAATTAGAGATCAAAGACTTCGATGTGATATTGGGTATGGATTGGCTAGAAAGGGATGGCGCAACCATCGAATGTAGATGCAAGAAACTGACGTTCGACACCCCTAACGGACGGAGACTATGTTATATTGGAAAATTTTCAGGACTACATACGCCGCTTATTTTATCTCTCAAAGCTCAGGATGCAGTATTGCTGATTAGAAAGCGTTTGCTTGCTGCTCAGAGCCGTCAGAAAAGTTATGGGGAGGCCAAGCGGCGTGATGTAGAATTCAAAGTCGGAGATCAAGTCTTCTTAAAGATATCTCCTATGAAAGGTGTGAAGTGATTTGGGAAGAAAGGCAAGCTTAGTCCCTGGTTTATAGGTCCTTTTTGAGATATTGGACAAGGTGGGAACAATTGCATATAGATTAGCCCTACCACCAGCTCTAGCAGATAGCCATAATTTGTTCCACATCTCGATGCTACGTAGATATGTGTCAGACCCATCTCACATCCTCAAGTATGATACGATAGCACTCCAGAAAGACTTGAGCTACGAGGAATGACCGGTTAGCATCCTAGATAGAGGGATGAAGGAATTACAGTCTAAGAGTATTCCGATAGTCAAGGTCCTATGGATTAATAGTTCTGAAAGGGACGCAACATGGGAGTTGGAGGAAGACATGTTAGCCCGGTATCCAGAATTTTTTGGTAAGTTAAATTTCGAGGACGAAATTTCTTTAAGGAGGGGAGAATTTTAGTATTCGAGGTTACCTTTCTCTTAGACCTCTTTATTTTTGTGACTGTAGGTTGTCTTACTTTTATAGATTAGATTTAGCATGAGTTGTGGTGATACAATAAGGTTTAATTTTTTTTTAGTAATTATGATTATTATAGTATATTATAGGTTTATGATATTAGTAGCATTGTTTGTGGAAAAGGGGGTGATTGCATAAGAATAAATTAATTATGATATTATTAAAAAGTGTTATGGATCAAGCCTACATAAAGCCCAAAAGACCAATAAGATTTCGGGGTTAGTAAATTCGAAATCAGCATAGAAAATTAGAGTTTGTTATTTTATGGTTAGTCAAGATATTTGTGGATTAGGTTGTTATTTAGATAATTAAATATATTTTTCGTAACTTTAGGGAACTGTAACTTCAGACCTATTTTTGACCTAGTTATATTATGAATATAGAAAAATAGTATTTCTAAAATGTTGTAGATAATTGAATTAGCTTTTTAACGATATACAGATGGTCTAAATTGGAATCTTACAGCTCTAGTTATATTAATTTTACTACAGGTGAGTTTAGAGTTACGAGATTTAGGTAGTTAGATGTTAAGATATTTTTCCTAGGTAGTTTGATGTTAGATTATTCCTAAATTATTTAATAAAAATATCAATAATATAATTTAGAGATATTTTCTACAAAAGTTAGGAATCTATTTTATTTAAATTTAAATTTGGATTATAGTTAGCATGAAATTAAGTATTTTTTTTTAAATAAAAGAAAGATATAGAAACTCTAGAACCTTTCAAACCATTAAGAGAATGACACTTGTCATAATCATGTTTATTTAAGGATTTAAGTTTAAATAAAAGAAAGATCTAGAAACTCTAGAACCTTTTAGAACCATTTAGTGCATGACATTTGTCATAATCATGTTTATTTAAGGATTTAAGTATTTTTTTTAATAGGATAGTTTCACTCCTCAAACTCTATAAATAAGATCTAGTGCTCAGCAATTTTCTTCATTCTTCAAGCATTTGATCACAGCCTCTAAGGTGCTAGTATTACGATAGAGAGATACACTTGGGTTTGGGATAAAAGCTTTATCATTCTAAGCTTTTCTAAACACTTGGGAAGTGAGAAATAGCGTGATTTTGGTATTAAGGTTTAGATCAATCCATAAGATCAATCAAGGTATTCCTATTCCTAAGTTCAGTTCTTTATAATCCTTTAGTGTTCTTTAGTTTCTTTTATTCAGATCCTAACTCTTTTTTATGATTCTTGATTAGTTATTTAAGTTCTTGAAACTTAGGGTCCTTCTTGGTAAGTTTCTTCTTGATGGTTTAGTTTAGTATTCATCTTTATTCTTAGAGATTCTCACATTTTCTAATATTGGTTTATAGGAGTATTCTAATCTCGTTCTTATTCCCAAATATCCTGGCTTTTGGTAAGGAAAATATGATAGATTTTATGTGTTTATATTTATGTTATGATATGTTTATGTTATGGCATGTTTATGTTATGATATGTTTATGTTATGATAATTATATGTATAGTATGTGTTATAGTCCTTGGGCATATGACTTGTATAAACAACAAGCCCCAAAAATATGTTTTCAGTCGCTTGGGAAAATGACTTGCTTAGATAAGCAAGCCCCGAGAATTTATGATTGGGCATATGACTTGTTAAGATAACAAGCCCCATGAATGGATGATTGGGCATATGACTTGTTTAGCTAGCATGCCCCACAAATTTGTGGGCATAAGACTTGTTTAGCTAACAAGCCCCAATAATTTATATTGGCCATTAATGTTGTAGTCATTTGTGATATGTGTTTATAGTCATATGTTTTTTTTATAGTCATATGTTTTTTTTATAGTCATATGTTTTATAGTATATGAATATGACAAAGTCTTATGTTTATGATATATGTTGTATGTTTTTAGTAGATTTTCCTTGCTGGGCATTAGGCTCATTCATTTATTTTTCTTAGTGTGATGCAGGTAAATAGTTTAGGTTGGTGGAAGGATTCTTGGCAGCTTGGCTTGTGTGTTAAGGATGAATAGATTGAATGGACTGTGTGTCGATCGAGGATGACATTATTTTTTTTTAGTCTTTTGGATCATGTTTTGATGTATTTCTGCATTTAGTATTTTAACAATTAAAGTTTATGTTTTTTTATGTTTTATAAACAATAGGATCCCATACCATATCAAATTTTTTTACTTTGTATTTGTACAATATTTTTTTTAGTTTTCAATAAAGTTAAGTTATTACTTATGTTTGTATCAAAATAATAGTAGCTATGTCTAGTAGTATTAATGGTCCAAGGTCTTAGAAATAGTTGGGTTGTTACATTGATGTTGTTGCTGGAAGTACATTATTGGGAAAGACTGTTAACGAAGCATTTAATTTGATGGAAGAGATGACTATTAATAGTTGTCAATGACCCAATTAGTGTTCAATGCCTCAAAATGTAGCAGGTTTATTTGAAGTAGATCCTATCACATATATAGTAGCTTAGATTGCTGCCTTATCTAATAGAGTGGCTACCTTATCAACCAAAAATAGTCCATCTATCATTGATAGCGTTGTAGCTACTGCATCACAGTGTGAGGTTGGTTTGATCAAGAGTAAGCACTATATGTGTCTAATGGAAATTACAATTAAGTGGATAAAAATATGCCAAATAATTATCATCCAGGGTTGAGAAACCATGAGAATTTCTCTTTTGCCACTAACAAAAATGTCATATAACCACTTCCTGGTTTTCATGCCCAACCACAACCAGAGAAGAAGCAATCTTTGGAAGACATATTGTGTACTTTTATGATGAAGACCACCAAGTGATTTAATAAGAATGAAGCGAGGTTGGATAATATTGAAGCTCATATGTCTAACATGGGGGCTACAATGAAGTCCATAGAGGTCCAAGTGGGACAATTAGCTACTATTATTGGTTCTCAGTAGAAATGGAATTTTCCTAGTGACACAGAAGTGAACCCCAAGGACCAATTTAAAGCCATTTATCTGAGATGTGGTAAGGAGATTATAAAGGGTGTGACTGAGGAGAAAAAGATTATTCTAAGGCTGGATAATGAGATAAAAAGTGTAACGCCCTAAACTCCAGGGACCGTTATGGTGTGCCTTGTAAACAGTGCTAAACTCGCTAATCGTGTCATTCGGCCAAAATCGTGTAACTAGGTATGATTAGCGGTTTAGGGATTAAAAAATTTGGTTAAGATATAACGTTTCATTAGAACGTTTATTATATACATTGGGATCCCAAAAATATAATTTTAAAGGTCTATTACAAGAAAATATTTACAACCAGCCGATCTATGTGGCAAAACAGGGTTAAACCCTAGCTCCTCTCCTTCAAACCTCGGTCGTGGCGGTTGAGAAGCTGCATATGTACACATCGTCACCTAAGTTTTCCAGCTCAAGGATGGTCCAGCTTTCTTTTGCCTATACCTGCACCACATAGCACCCGTGAGCCGAAGCCCAGCAAGAAAACTCAATATGCTCATGAACAGTAATAACATGTCATCAAATCATAAGGCACACGCCTAGCAGATAGAGCCCTATTCAAGCAGGCAAATAGATTCACGTAACGATGGGTATCCAGGATAAAGAATCCTTCCCTCTTGAGTGGACGACTATCAAGTCAATCTCAATCAGATAAGTGACTTATCACTGGTGGTTCCGGTAACCATACCGGGCTGTTAGCCCTGAATAAAAGAGTGACAGTGGTACAAGTCACTAAGGTGGGTTCCGTTCCCAATATAAATAAGTGATCCTTTCACTAGCTTAAACAGGATAGGTGCATGATGATTAGTCACCAACATAACCTTCCTCATGACCCTAGAGTCATAACTATGGAACTCTGTTCCCTAGCCATGTGACAAGCAGTCACCTAGGCCTTAGGCCCTGGCTCTTAGTAACTAGTCCTATACTAGCCAAGCGCTTATAATTTTCATCGACCTTCGGGTCGGTCCAGCACTAATGCCCCATATGAGTCATTCAACGCTGATATCGATTAGATCTAATCTTCATTCGGACTTGCGTCCTCGATGCTTATGTCGTTTCTGACTCTCAGGTCAGTAATACGCGACCAATGCCGATCCTGAACAGTTGGTGCTACACACACAAGCAAGCAATGCTACCAAACATATATCATATGTCAAATATTCGAATATAGGGCATTCAGCATGCTTACTTAACCACTGCTAGCATAATTAAGACCATGCATAAACACAGAGGCCCAAGCTCTGAACAATCTCATATTCAATAATCATAGCATGCCCTAATCACATATTTCTCGTGCATCACAGGCATCATATTTAACTACTTGTCATGCCTCAAAAATAACCATGCATGTCACATTTAATAATCCAACATGCATCAAGAATATCCATGCATGTCATATATACACATGGTGTTGTTTTCTTTCCTTTGGTCCAAGCACAGATTACCAATAAATGAGCCACAAGCACGATCCTGATTCCAAGCCCCTAGTGATAACCTAGTCACAACCATAATATAAAACCTCATCAAAATGGGTAAATAAATACTTCCAAACCCAACCCAAGCCTCCGGGACAACAAATCCCACTCAACTAGGTAGTAGGATCGATCCCAGGCCCTTAGAGTTAAGTTCCCATGCTCAAAACATCAATTTGTCCAAAAATGGCACCAAGCGCCGTGGCCCTTAGGGAAAACAGAACCTCCACCTGCTTCTTCAAGCCTGGGTCGCGGCGCTACCTCGAACCAGCCATTTTCCCCCGTTTTCAACCTTTTAAAACCTCCCAAAAACATATCCAAACATCTCCAAACTTAAAAATCAAAGTTCCCAAACATCCCCATCATCCAAAACCAACAAAACCCAAGTCTCAAACCACCCAAATTCACATCAAAATACAAAGTCCAATTAAAGCTTAAAAACTTTAAAAAACATAGAACTTAAAACTTGAATTACCTCCGATTGAGTTATTTTCCAACTAAATCCTCCGGCTAATAAGCTTCTAATCTTCCCTAGGATTGCTATGCTTCGATCCTCGCTTGAATCTGAGTCTTAGAACTCAAGTCACCTTTGAAAATACGATCGGGAGACAAAAAGGGAACTTAGAGGGAGAGAGAACGTACAGAACGTTCTTTTATTCTTTTAAAAGGTTACTTCAAGCTTAAGTAGCCTCAACCAAATCCCAACGCTCGGGGTCCCGAAAACACTCCCAGGGGCAAAATAGTCAAAACCTCCAGAATTTCCTATCATCTTACTAACTCCCAATTTATCACCAAATATTAATTCTCATTACCCAATAACCCGGTAATGCTCTAAATACCCCTTGACTCACTCTGAGTCAAGAATAAATCCCATTGTGACTTTCCCACTAGCTTACCTCCTAGGATCGTCTTATGCTGAGTAACCCTGGCATAACCAAATAATAATATAGGACCACACACATATCACATATATACCAAATATGCCTGAAATTGCCAAAATATGAAAATCACCCAATTACTCAAAAATGAGTTCACATGCATATTTAATACACCTAACACATGCATATTATCATTTAATAGCACAATAAATCAATTATGGCCCTCCCAACATCCTAATCAAGGTCCTAAACCTTATTAGGAAATTTGGGGCATTACAATTAAATGTGACAGTCAGTATCCCGTGATCCGTAGGGGGAAAGACTGGGTAAAGCTGTGCAATCCCACACCGCCTGGGGAAGGTTAAGTGTGATGATTCTAAGACTATGTAGGTATGGGACAACACAGTTGAAGAGGACTTAAATGGATTGATGGATACTACCTATATCAACAAGATGCATCTTCTTTTTGGTAGCCCATCACTTGAGAACTCCAAAGTTAACCGTGCTTGACCTAGAGTAATTTCAAGATGGCTAACCTCCTGGGAAGTTTTCCCAAGAAGCGTGCGAGTGAGGACAAAGCACGCTGGAAAGACTTGTGTTGGTTTGTAGGGCCATTCTTCATTCCAGGAAGCAGCCATAGTGACATGGGGCGTTACAAATGGTATCAGAGCCTTGACCCAGCTGGAAGTGTGGCTGACAGGGACGTCGGACCCCTAAGGGTGGGTGATTGTGACAGTCAGTATCCCGTGATCCGTAGGGGGAAAGACTGGGTAAAGCTGTGCAATCCCACACTGCCTGGGGAAGGTTAAGTGTGATGATTCTAAGACTATGTAGGTATGGGACTACGCAATTGAAGATGACTTAAATGGATTGATGGATACTACCTATATCAACAAGATGCATCTTCTTTTCGGTAGTCCATCACTTGAGAACTCCAAAGTTAAGCGTGCTTGACCTGGAGTAATCTCAAGATGGGTGACCTCCTGGGAAGTTTTCCCAAGAAGCGTGCGAGTGAGGACAAAGCACGCTGGAAAGACTCGTGTTGGTTTGTAGAGCTAGTCGTCATTCCTGGAAGCAGCCATAGTGACGTGGGGCATTACAAAAAGTGAGCCAATAGTAGACAATAAAAAAGAAAAATATTAATGAGAAACCAACAACGCAGAAAGATAATCTTCTCATGTACCAACCTCCATTACCATATCCTCAAAGATTCCTAAAGAAGACACTTGATGAGCGATTTGAAATTTTTTAGAGATATTCAAGAAGATTAACATCAACATTCCATTTGTTGATGCTCTTAAGAAAATGTCAATTTATGTCAAGTTTATGAATGAGGTTATGTCAAGGAAAAGAAAGTTTAAGGATTCTGAGACTGTGAAGCTTACAGAGGAATGTAGATCCTTTATAAAATAGTAGCGAGAAAATTTCCTCATAAGAGAATTTTGAAAGTATTATGGCACATTCCAATGTTTTCAAGAAAATGACTAAAAAAGTGTGATAAGAAGATGCCACATAAAGAATTTGTACCAGGATGACGACTATGGTTGATTAGTGTGATAAGAAGATGCCACGTCACTATGGTTGCTTCCGGGAATGACGACTGGCCCTAGGAACCAACACAAGTCTTTCCAGCGTGCTTTGTCCACACTTGCACGCTTCCTGGGAAAACTTCCCAGGATGTCACCCATCATCAAATTGCTCCAGGTCAGTCACGCTTAACTTTGGAGTTCTCAAGTGATGGGCTACTTAAAAGAAGATGCATCTCGTTGGCATAGTTAGTACCCATCAATCCATTTAAGCCCTCTTCAACTGTGTAGTCCCATACCTACACAATCTTAGAATCATCACACTTGACCTTCCCCATGAGATATGGGATTGCACAACTTTTACTCGATCTTTCCCCCTACGGATCACAGGATACTAACTGTCACAGTCACGAACCCTTAGGGATCCGACGTCCCCGTCGACCACACTTCCGGCTGGGTCAAGGCTCTGATACCATTTGTAACACCCCACGTCACTATGGTTGCTTCCTGGAATGACGAATGGCCTTACAAACCAACACGATTCTTTCCAGTGTGCTTTGTCCTCACTCATTCGCTTCTTGGGAAAACTTCCCAGGAGGTCACCCATCATGAGACTACTCCAAGTTAAGCACGCTTAACTTTGGAGTACTCACGTGACGGGCTACCGAAAATAAGATGCATCCTATTGTTATAGGTAGTTCCCATCAATCCATTTAAGCCCTCTTCAACTGTGTAGTCCCATACCTACACAGTCTTAGAATCATCACACTTAACCTTCCCCAGGTGGTGTAGGATTGCACAACTTTACTCGTTCTTTCCCCTATGGATCACGGGATAATGACTATCACAATCACCCACCTTTAGGGGTCTGACGTCCCCGTCGGCCACACTTCCGGCTGGGTCAAGGCTCTGATACCTTTTGTAACACCACACATCACTATGGCTGCTTCATGGAATGACGACTGGCCCTGCAAACCAACACGAGTCTTTCCAGCGTGCTTTGTCCTCACTCGCACGCTTCCTTGGAACACTTCCAAGGAGGTCACTCATCATCAGACTTCTCCAGGTCAAGCATGCTTAACTTTGGAGTTCTCAAGTGATGGGCTACCAAAAAGAATATGCATCTTATCAAATGACTGTAAGTAAGAAAATGACTTAGACCAAGGGCATATTATCTCAATATGCTCAAACGTTTTAAACTAATGAACATGTGCAACGAACATGAGATTAGAATTTCAATCCATCAAAATTTAAACTTAAACATTGTCATCTCATTTAAGTGTGTACATGTCAAACTATATGATTCATGTGCATCAAGACTCCATGAAACCAAAAAACAGTGAAAACAACCACAAGCTTGCTCAATCAATGCATCTCCACTAATGTAAATAAAAAATCATGTAGATCATAAGGACTTTATTAGGATGAGTTAAATGGTGGATGAGAATGACATTTAGGCAAAATCTCACACCATAAACTTACAAATCAACTATCTCAAATAATACCCTAATCCTCTTTACAATCCCCTCTTTCAACAGTTTTCATTCCAAGTTTCAATTTGTAGCGTACATGAGTTATATTCCTTCTAGCATTTGTCTCTTGTTAATATTATTTTTTTTCTTTTTCTTTAGTTTTTTTTACAAGAGAACTTTTCAAGAAAGAAAAAAAAACTCTGATGATTCAAAACTCAATAAAATAATTTCACAAATACCTAAAACTTTTCCAAAATAACATTTCATAATATACCCCAAATTCCCACTTTACATCATAAATCCAATCAACTCAACTCAACCTATGTTTATGGTGCAAAATAGGACAATGATAAAAAAATTCAAGTACATGACCCAAAGTCAAAATCTTAAGATATTTTCAAATATCAAAGAATAAAATAGGCAATATTAGGCTCAAAAGAGGACAAGAAAGGATAATGCATATGAAATGTTAGCTTTTCAGCTCAAACGTTCTAAAGAAATACCTTAATCATATTTACACAACAAAGATTTAGAATTTCGCCTCAGCACATAAATCAAGCATGTTCTAACTATCCTAATATCAACCAAACAATCCAAGTCTCTTCAAACCCACAGAACCACGTTATGCATAGAACAAGTAAACGACTTGCAATCAAAACATATAAGATAACAATATCAAAGTAAACATGATAAATCAAGCACACAATCTACCCATCTTTTACACATATCGAGTACTATAAAAGTATAAGCATCATGATCATCATCGATGCCCATAGGTCTCAAATATTATCTTAGTTAATACAGTCATCCAATAATCCAAAATAAACATAACTACCCACTAAAAGTCCATAAAAGCAAAATAGAAAACTATAGACATAAAACAAAAAATAAAACATAAAAATATTATCTCCCCCCAAACATAAAAGTAACTATGTCTCCATTGTTCATAAATCCTCATAAGGAAGAAAGAAACACAAAAACGTGTGGCTAGGACTAAGGATCCTGAGCCATATCGTCATCAGTAGTGATGTCACCATGACGAGGTTGATACAGGCGGCGAAGTTCATCACGGTATTGAGGAAAATTATGAAACCCAACATATTGTGCAAAAGAACTGCAAAAATCATCCATGTCAGTTCCCTTATTAAATTGGTAATCACTCATATACTTAACTTGAAGCTCCGGAGAAGATAACCAAGCATCAAAAGATTTATACTGTGAACTCAAGCCCTCAGTAGCTTGAGAAGAGGAAGGACACCTTGCATGTCATCAAGATGACAATGGTTGAGCGGAAGACAATGGATGAGATGACAGTGGTGGCAACTGTGGAGAATCGGAGTTTCCAACTTCAAACCCCAAATGGGTGGGTCTAGGCACACCACGATAAGTCTCTTCGCACCAGAGAATGCTACCATGGTCAATGGTAATTGCTTGTTGGAACACTTCATCTTTAGACATTGGGACTCCGTCCTTCTTGCACAAGCTAGTGATAAGACTAGCATGACCATGGCCACTGATAGTAGCCCCTCGAGCAATGTTGCAAATATTAGAGTGTACCAACTTTTCTACATTAATACTCTTGCCAGCACAAATACAGTAGAGCAAGTAGCCTTGGACAAAATTCCCAAATCTGAATCTCCTGGCGCCATAGCGCCTTCTTCAAGGAGATGTATCGCCTGGAACTTGCAATTCCATTTCCTTTTTTTTTACACTAACATAAAATCTCAAAAGAAAAATAAAGGAAAATAATACTATTGTTCAACATAAATAAAACTAAAACATAAAAATGAAAATAAAAACTAAACCTAAAGATGGGTTGTCTCACATAAAGCGCTTATTTTATCACCTTTTGCAAGACGTTGCCTTTCTTGTTTAACTTGTTTTTCCAAGTAAAGTTGCTTTCACATGATCTTCATCATCTTCATGATAATGCACGAGTTTATGCTTTTGAACTCAAAAGATAGACACTTTCTCTCATTTTAAATTGATGAGACCATAAGGAATTATTTTTGTAATTATAAAGGGCTCAGTCAATCTTGATTAGAGCTTTCTTGGAAAAGATCTTAAACTTGAGAAGACAAGCAAGACTTGTTGTAATGCCCCACGTCACTATGGCTGCTTCCTAAAATGACGACTATGTTGGGATTTTATGCCCTAATTAAAACCCAAATTGTTTGTAATCTCATTTTATTATCAATAAAATAATAGAAATCAAGTTTTTTTCACTTGGTTAATCACTTTGCTCACAATTTTTATTTTAATGATTATTTGTTTAATATAAACTTCTATTAAATCTCGAGCATATAGCTAATCTTATTTATAGTAACGTAATCACAGTGGAATATAAATATGATTATATGTTCAAAATAAGTTAGTCCTAAAATTAGTCAGTGCACCGGATTTACACTGACTTGCCAATCTACGATATGATCTACTTACACATTACAATGTTATGTTCTTTCCAGAACATTAGCAAAGTAGATAAGATCAGATGTATTTCTTACATCAGACTGGACCGATATTGATAGTTGATAAGATAAGTAAACATACCGTTATTATGTATTCTAGTCATATCATATAGTTGACCATAGATCAATTCAATCTCAATTCTGAGTGGTTAGTATTCTAACTGATTGTATTATTTGAGTTCTTTGACTTGTTCGTTACCAGCTTACCCTACGGACTAGCCCATACTTACATCTTGGGAACTCAGTAGTATAATTGAGTGGGAGTGTTAATCATAGATATGAACATCTATAGCTTCTGATGAAGAAGTGAAACGATGGTTTCCTTTTAGTTTGGTTCAAGGTGTTAAATGATAGAGATCTCATTTTAGTAATTAAATTAGTTTACTGAAATATCATTTACAAGGAACTAAGTGTTTTAAGGATAAAATACAATGAGGGGTAAAAGGGTATTTTAGTCCTATCTCATTGTAGATTGTCTATAGAGGATTGTGTGACAATTATGGTTGTAACATTGGATAATTAATAGCATATGTATATTTGTTATAGAGCGTTCTATGAATTCAAGAATGCAATTCGGAGTCTATAGTGGAGTCACGAGGAATTAATAAGCTAGTAAATTTATTTGTTAATTTATGATAACTTATTCGAGCTTGATTTCATAGGCCCATGGTCCCCAATGTACCTTGGATAAAATCATCTAGATAGTCTCAATTAATTGATTTAATCATCAATTAGAATTATCAAAGTTGACCAGGTCAATTTTGGATAGTTTCACAGAGTTGTGTAATTTTGAGAAGAAAAGAGAAATTATGGTAGATTTATTAATTAAGATAAATTGGTATCTAAATTAATAAATAAGTTTAAATCAAGGTTCACATTATAAATAATTAATTTGATAAATGATTTAAATAATTAAATCAATAGAAAATAATACAGACCTTGATTTTAAGTCCAATGGGCTTATAATCAAATGAGAAATTTCACAGGCCTAAAACCCATTATAATTTCGACCTAGGGCTTCAAAATGGCTATTATTTTATTGATTTTTCAATTAAATTAAATGGCCTAATTGAGTCTATAAAAGGAGTGCTTAGAGAGAAGTCAAAACATAAGTTTAATCACTGGTTTTCGGATAGTTTTAGATTCCCTCTAAACACAAGTTCTTTTCTAAGCATCTTTGTTATTTTCTCTTCTTCTCTCTATATATATCTCATGTGTTGAGAATTTCCCACACTAGTCTAGGTGGTTCTAAGGATACATTGGAAGATTTTGAAGAAAATAGAAGATCGGTTCAGTTTCTTGATAAACTCTGCGACAGAGAGGATACAAGAGTTAGAGAAACTGAATGAAGGACTCTTTCATTTTGCTGCGTATATTGTAAGTATTCTATTCTTTGTTTCTCTTTGAATTCAATTTTAGAAACATGTTTTAGGCTCTCTCGTATTAATTTGTTTAATATTAGATATACATGAAAATAAATAAAGATCCTGTATAAGTTTTTCCCAACAACTGGCCTCAGAGCCTTTGGTAATCTTTATTTTCATGCATGAACATGTTTAAAATTGGATTATTTGATATGTTTAAATAATTGGATGGTTTTCATGTTTTTATGAAGCATATTGATTTTATGTGAATTTTAGCAATTTTTAGGTTATTTTGTTGTGTTTTCTATGCTATTAATTTTTATATATGCTTTATTTTGTGATGAACATGTTAAAAATTAATTAGAAAATAGTTTTGGTTTGAAAAATTGCTCAATTTTTTTTTGCACTGGCCCCCATGCGCGCGCCCACCCCAGCCCCGTGCGGGCGCCACCTACAGCCCAGCCACCATGCGGGTGAACAGTACCCCTCGTCCAATTTTTTTTTTGAGAAATAAAAAAAAATTAATTGTGAAAATACATTATTTATTATCAAAACCAAAAATATCTTTTTTTTTGTTTTATCATTTAATTTTTTTTAAAGTAAGAAATTTTTGTTAGTTGGGATTTAAATAATTAGATATTTTCTACACAGATTCAAATTCAAATTTAAATATAGACTAATAACTTAATTTTAAATATTTTAATATATTAAAATATTATAATTATGATATCAGATATTTTAGATATTTTCATTTAAATTCTTGATTTTTTTATTAAATCTTTATTTGAAAATATAAATATCTTTTTTTTTTTCTATAGTTTTTTAATATCTAAATTATTTGAAATTTGAATATTGTTAGTTAGAATTTTTTATGGATATTTGAATTTGTTTAACTATTTTGAGATATTTTAGGGTTATTATAACTATTTATATTTTATTTTTTTTAAATGGTTAAAATATTAGCTGATAATTGTAACAACACATGATATATTTGGAAAATAGTTAAGATATTGATTTTAAAATTTAAAATTGGTTAAATTTTGAAAAATATCATTTTTTTCAGCCAATTAATAAAATATTTTTTTTAATAAATGAGATTTAAATTAACTTTGGTTAATTGTTCATAAATCCTATTTAAATTAAATTAATATATTTTTTGTCAAATTAACCTAAAATCAAGTTGATTGTTGATAAATGAAATTTAAATTAACTATTGTTAATTGTTGATAAATTTCATTTAAATTGACTTATTTTTGTAAAAATTTAATTAATTTGAATTTTTTTTGATAAATTCTAGATAATTAATTGTGGTATTTTTGCATAAATTCATAGAATTGCTCATATAGTAACATGATTAGACCCATCCAATTATAACATGTCTGTTTGCACTATATGTGGTATTTTTGAAATTGGGCTTAGATGCATATAGTGGCTCATATGTTTGTTAGATATATGGTATTTTGCCAAATAAAATATTCATAAAAGGATAGGTTTTATTTGGGCCCATTAGAAAATGTAAAGTTTAAATTCCTCTATTGTGGGTGATTCCACTTGTGAAGGCCCATTTGCTTTGCATGACTATAGTGGGCCTAATCAATTAATAACAATTAATAAAACGAAGGTTCAAATTCCTGTCTTTTGGACCTTGTATGGAAGATAGGGGGCCTTTGTAGTGGGACCAACATACTGGACTCAGCCCTCCTTCATACAAGCCCAATTGTTAAGGCCCATTTACCCGAGTTGGACTTAATTGTATAGGTTCATTATATTAGTTAAACCTAAATATTGATTAGCAACAAATTAATTCTGAATTAATTGAATTTGTTTCAATGTGACACTTTAGAATTAATAGGAAATTATAGGACTTTGCTTTTAAAAAAATTAATCTGTTTAATTTTTTTTGGAAAACCATAGTCATTAATTTTTTAATAAAAATACTAATTTTCATTTTATAATGAGCTTATTTTAAGGATTTTATTCGATCTCCACCATTAGTTTAACATAGTCAATAGCTTAATGGGGCCTCGAGGCGCTTTGATTCGTCCCCCTACGGAAGGTGTACATTAGTTATTTTGACAAGGTTAGATTTCGAAAGATAGATAATTATAGGTCAAATTCTACTAGACTCACCCCTACGGTGACTACTAGGACTAAATCTATGATTATTGAAACCGTGGGTCTAGCTTATAAAATAAGAGATTTTGTTTTCTTATTTTGATCGAATAGTAGGCTGTTAATAGTGGTGTCCATTATTAAATGAGTTTGCAACTCTATTTAACTAGTGGTATTTTTTACTCTCGCCAACCGGGACAAGGATATCATAGAATAGTTAAAAACCTAAAGAAATAGAGATATGATTGTTTTTGGTATTTTTTCACATATCTTACATATTTTTGGTATATGTTATGCTATTTCTTGAATTTTGTGTGAATAGAAGTTTTATTGAGCAAATGTGATTGATTTCTATTTTATTGATAATTTGTAGTTTTAAGCTAAGTAGTGTCTGTGTCTACTCCCATCCTTTCTCAACTTTCGATGGAGAAATTCACTGGAGAAAACTTCCATAATTGGAAGCAGAATATCAACATAGAGTTGATAGGTGACAACTTCGAGTTTGTCATGATTGAGGAATCCCCAGAACGAGCACCGTGTCCACACGTTAGTGATGGCACCGTCAATGGTCGTGATGGTACCATAAATGCTTGGATAGCACTGTCTCTGCACGTTCGTGATGGCACCGTAAATTCTCCGATGGCACCGTGTCTGCACGTTCGTGCCCAACTCAACTATGGTCTGATGCAACTCATGAACGAGCTTCAGATTATTGAACCTGTAATGGGTGGACCTAGTAAAGGAGGTGAAAATACGACTACTAATGTTGCTGCTGATCTAGCTAAGGTTGAAGCTCATCCAGCTTCATCTTCGAAAGCTGGAAACAAGAGGAAAGGTGGACAAATAAAGAACCCCAAGCCTGCAAAGGCTACAAAGACGAGTGCACAACCATGTGCACAGACGCCTAAGGGGAAAAACAAGAAAGGTAAAGGTAAATGTTTTCACTGCAAAGAGAAGGGGCATTGGAAACTGCATTGCCCCAAGTTTCTAGCATATAAAAACAAAGGTAATGATTATAGTTCATTTATCTTGGAAACATGTCTTTTAGAGAATGATAACTCTGTTTGTATTATTGATTCTTGATCTACTAACCATGTTTGTAACTCTTTACAACTTCTTGAATTGTGGGAGGAAGTGAACGAAGGCGGCTTTAAGCTTAGAGTTGGGAACGAAGCATTCGTTGCGGTCCAAGCTAGAGGAAGAGCTCGTCTGAAGTTTGGAAATAAATTTTTAATTTTAAAAGATGTATTTTTTTATTCCAGATTTTAGTAGAAATTTAATTTCAGTTTCCATGTTGCAATTAGAACAATTTGTTAACGAACCCCTCGCTCTTAATAATGATTTATTCAAAGTAGCTAAACCTAGGACCAATAAACGTCAAAAGACCGATAACAATAATATGACGTATTTATGGCACTTGAGACTAGGTCACATTAGCTATGATAGGATTCAAAGACTTACAAAGGATGAACCTTTGAGGGAACTCACCTTAGGTGAATTACCTGTCTGTGAATCTTGTCTAGAAGGAAAACTAACCAAGCGTCCATTCTCTGCAAAGGGTGATAGGGCCAAAGAACTACTTGTTCTTGTGCATTCAGATGTTTGTGGACCTTCGAATGTACAAGCCAGGGGTGTCTTTGAGTATTTTATCACTTTCATTGACGATTACTCTAGATACTCATGTCTTTACCTAATGCATAGGAAATCAGAAACATTTTAAAAGTTTCAAGAATTCCTTGCAATGGCTTAGAACCAATTACGTAAAACTATAAAGATCTTGCAATCTGATAGGGATGGAGAATATTTGGATATGTAGTTCCAAGATCATTTAACTGAAGATGGGATTTTATCACAACTTATTGCCCCAGGTACTCCGCAACAAAATGGTGTAGCGGAATGCCGGAATAGAACTTTATTGGAAATGGTTAGATGCATGCTTAGTTACTCAACTCTACCAACTTCGTTCTGGGCACATGCAATTGAAACCGCGAATGACATTCTCAATGTCGTGCCGTCTAAATTAATCCCCAAAACACCTTTAGAACACTGGAATGGTCGTGAACCTAGTGTATACCATTATAGAATCTGGGGGTGTCCCGCTCATGTCCCGAGGAAAAATGAGGAAAAGCTAGAACCGCGAACTGAAGTTTGCATGTTTGTTGGCTATCCTAAAGGTACTCGGGGTGGACTTTTCTATAGTAATTCAGAAAAGAAAGTGTTTACTTCTACAAATGCTACTTTTCTGGAAAATGACTATGCCCAGAACTTTAAACCTCGCAACAAAGTAGTTTTAGAAGAGATGGTTAAAGAATTGACTCCAACCAATGTTCCATGAGCATCAACACGAGTTAATGATGAAATTTCCACTCTTCATGTCCAACCGACGCTAGTCAATTTAAATGAAGAAAGTACCACTGTTCCTGAGCAACCAGTCACGGAGCCTCATCGTAGTGGATGGTGAAACAAATATGATTTTTGGTGACAATAGTGATGATGATCCGTTGTCTTTCAAACAGGCAATGGCTAGCCCTGAAAAGGTACTATGGCTCGAAGCCATGAAATAGGAAATGGAGTCCATGTACTCAAATTCCGTCTAGGATCTTGTGGAAGCACCTAGTGACTTTAGGGCCATTGGGTGCAAGTGGATCTACAAGAAGAAACGATGTGTTGATGGAAATATCGAGACTTATAAAGCTCGATTAGTGGCGAAGGGTTATACCCAAAGAGAAGGCGTGGACTATGAGGAAACTTTTAGTTTGGTGGCCATGCTCAAATCCATTCGCATCCTCCTATCCATAGCAGCCACTCTCGACTATGAGATCTGGCAAATGGACGTCAAGAGAGCTTTTCTTAATGTAAAGCTTGACGAAGTCATTTATATGGATCAGCCAGAAGGATTTAAAGTATCTGGACAAGAAGGAAAATTTTGCAAGTTGAATAGGTCCATCTATGGACTTAAGCAAGCTTCTCGTTCCTGGAAAATTAGGTTTGATGAAATAATCAAGACCTATGGCTTTGAACAAAATATTGATGAGCCATGTGTTTACCAACTGAAGGCAAATCAAATAGTGGTATTCCTGGTTCTTTATGTAGATGATATCTTACTCATTGGAAACAATGTTAAGAAATTATCAGATGTGAAGAATTGGTTGAGCACTCAATTCCATATGAAGGATTTGGGTGAAGCAAGTTATGTTCTAGGTATCCAGATCATCAGGGATAGAAAGAACAGACTCTTAGCTCTATCTCAAGCAGCTTACATAGATAAAGTGCTTGAACGTTTCTCAATGACAAATTCCAAGAAAGGGCATCTACCGTCCGACCATGGAATTCATCTTTCAAAGAAGTAGTCTCCCCAGACTCCTGAAGAGGAAGATGCAATGAGAAAAGTTCCTTACGCATCTATAGTTGGAAGTCTGATGTATGCCAAGTTGTGTACTAGACCAGATATCTGTTATGCAGTGGGAGTAGTGAGCAGGTATCAGTCAAACCCAGGACCGGAACATTGGATAGAAATTAAGCATATCATGAAGTATTTGAGACGGACTAGGGATTATATGTTAGTCTACAAGGGTGGTGTACTGAAACCTGTAGGCTACACCGATTCAGATTTTCAGACTGATGTCGATGACAGGAAGTCTACTTCTGGAATGGTGTTCACTCTTGGGGGTGGAGCTGTGATTTGGAGAAGCGTAAAGTAGTCTGCAATCTCAGATTCCACCATGCATGCTTAGTACAGAGCCGCGTCAGAAGCAGCTAAGGAAATAGTCTGGCTAAATAAGTTCTATTCAGATCTTTGTGTTATTCGAGAAATGGATAAACCGCTTGTGTTGTATTGTGACAATACAAGAGCGATAGCCAACTCGAAAGAACCTCGAAGTCACAAGAGGAGTAAGCATATAGAAAGGAAGTATCACATTATTCGAGAATATGTGGCTAGGGGAGATGTGAAGGTTATGAAGATTGCAACTGAAGACAATCTTGCGGATCCGTTTACAAAGACACTACCAGAAGCTACATTTGATAAGCATATCAAGGAAATGGGATTAGAAGAATTAAGGCATTAGTTTCAATTAGTGCAAGTGGGAGTTTGTTTCGGTTTTATGCCCTAATTAAAACCCAAATTATTTGTAATCTCATTTTATTATCAATAAAATAATAGAAATCATTTTTTTTTACTTGGTTAATCACTTTGCTCACATCTTTTATTTTCATGATTATTTGTTTAATATAAACTTCTATTAAATCCCGAGCATATAGCTAATCTTATTTATAGTGATGTAATCACAGTGGAATATAAATATGATTATATGTTCAAAATAAGTTAGTCCTAAGATTAGTCAGTGCACCGAATTTACACTGACTTGCCAATCTACGATATGATCTACTTACTCATTACAGTGTTATGTTCTTTCTAGAACATTAGCAAAGTAGATAAGATCGGATGTATTTGTTACATCGGACTGGACCGATATTGACAGTTGATAAGATAAGTCAACATACCGTTATTATCTATTCTAGTCATATCATATAGTTGACCATAGGTCAATTCAATCTCAATTCTAAGTGGTTAGTATTCTAACTGATTGTATTATTTGAGTTCTTTGACTTGTTCGTTACCAGCTTACCCTACGGACTAGCCCATACTTACATCTTGGGAACTCGTTAGTATAATTGAGTGGGAGTGTTAATCATAGATATGAACATCTATAGCTTCTGATGAAGAAGTGAAATGATGGTTTCCTTTTAGTTTGGTTCAATGTGTTAAATTATAGAGATCTCATTTTAGTAATTAAATTAGTTTACTAAAATATCATTTACAAGGAACTAAGTGTTTTAAGGATAAAATACAATGAGGGGTAAAATAGTATTTTAGTCCTATCTCATTGTAGACCGTCTATAGAGGATTGAGTGCCAATTATGGTTGTAACAGTGGATAATTAATAGCGTATCTATATTTGTTATAGAGCGTTCTATGAATTCAAGAGTGCAATTCCGAGTCTATAGTGGAGTCACGAGGAATTAATAAGATAGTAAATTTATTTGTTAGATTTATGATAACTTATTGGAGCTTGATTTCATAGGCCCATGGTCCCCATTGTACCTTGGATAAAATCATCTAGATAGTCTCAATTAATTGATTTAATCATCAATTAGAATTATCAAAGTTGACCAGGGCAATTTTGAATAGTTTCACAGAGTTGTGTAATTTTGAGAAGAAAAGAGAAATTATGGTAGATTTATTAATTAAGATAAATTGGTATTTAAATTAATAAAGAAGTTTAAATCAAGGTTCAAATTATAAATAATTAATTTGATAAAGGATTTAAATAATTATATAATTAATTAAATTAATAGAAAATAATACAGGCCTTGATTTTAAGTCGAGTGGGCTCATAATCAAATGGGAAATTTCACTGGCCTAAAACCCATGATAATTTCGACCTAGGGCTTCAAAATGGCCATTATTTTATTGATTTTTCAAATAAATTAAATGGCCTAATTGAGTCTATAAAAGGAGTGCTTAGAGAGAAGTCAAAACATAAGTTTAATCACTGGTTTTCTAATAGTTTTAGATTCTCTCTAAACACAAGTCCTTTTCTAAGCCTCTTTGTTATTTTTTGTTCTTCTCTCTATATCTATCTCTTGTGTTGAGAATTGCCCACACTAGTCTAGGTGGTTCTAAGGATACATTGGAAGATTTTGAAGAAAATAGAAGATCGGTTCAGTTTCTTGATAATACTCTGCGACAGAGAGGATACAAGAGTTAGAGAAACTGAAGGAAGGACTCTTTTATTCCGCTGCGTATACTGTAAGTATTCTATTTATTATTTCTCTTTGAATTCAATTTTAGAAACTTGTTTTAGGCTATCTCGTAATTTGTTTAATATTAGAAATACATGAAAATAAATAAAGATCCTGTATAAGCTTTTCATAACAGACTGGCCCTGCAAACTAACATGAGTCTTTCCAGCATGCTTTGTCCTCACTCGCATGCTTCCTTGGAAAACTTCTAAGGAGGTCACCCATCATGAGACTACTCCAGGTCAAGCACGCTTAACTTTGGAGTTCTCAAGTGATGGAGAATAAGAAGAAGAGGAATTGAATTCAAATTGAACATCTAATATAGTTTTTCTTCTCTTACTTTTCTTTAGTTTAATTAGATATGAACATGAATGTTATTGGTTTAATGCTTGTGATCGTGAACTAAACATATTCTCTACAATACTTATGGAACTATTTTAAATTATTGAATTAAAGTTTTGATATTATTACCATGAAGTTTCTTTAATTTGTTCATGCATTCTTTTATTTAATGTTATCTTTTTAATGCCTGATCATCATTGCATTGAATTGAGATTTAAGATTTTATACTTGAGAGAAGTAATCTTAAGTTGGACACAGAATTGTATGACATAAAGAAAGGTGTGAGATTGAGAGATTCTATCATTTCTATGATTTTCATTAAAAGAAGCATATTGCTTAATGAATTCTTATTTAATTAATATTGAATCGAGATATTTTGTTCATTAATTAAGAATAATTTCACTTAAAACTTTGAATGGTAGATGATTTAAATTAGGGTTCTTGAAATTACAAATTAGGGGAATAAATTGGGATAGTTCATAAAGTAAGATTCATAATTTGAAATAGGGAAATAAATATTCTAGGTTTACATTATCTTATTTTCAATTCGTTCATCGTTATTATTTTATTATTTTATTAATTTTGTTAAACATTCTTATTATCTATTTCTCTATTTAAAATTAAAGGCTTAAGAATTTAGTAATTAATAATTAGCAGAATTAATAAATCAATATATGTGGGTTCGACATCCTTTTTAATCAAAACTATGCTATAATACTTTGTACGCTTGTGGTAATAAAATTTGTATCACTTATGTTGTGTTTGTAGAGTAGAATTCAAAAACAAGCAAAGGAATTCTTCATAGTTTCGAGTTTGACAAGATCTACACCAAGAGTTAGTTTTGATCTTATTATTTCTCATAGTTTCGATCCTAGTGTGTATCTTACAGACCATTGTTGTGATTTGTAGAGTTGAAAGCCAAAAAAGAAGATTTTAGAAGTGGTAGTTTCGACCATAAGAGGTATGGTTGAGTTATTACAGTTTTGTCATTTTGATGAATGATTTTCATAATATGAAGCTAGTTTTGAGTTTTGATCATTATCAATGCTTAAGAGTTTATAATTTTAGAGTTTGGATGGATTTAGATTTGAATTAATGATTGTTCTACAATATTTTTGGGGTAGTTACCATGTGAAAGGGTGGTTACCATTTCTTGGAGTACCCCACCAACATTAATGGTGTATGGCTGGTGGTGGTGCTGGTGATTGAGTAAGATGGGGTGCAAGCACCCATAGTATGTTTCATATGAGCACTTGGGCTCGAATTGGATGAGACACCAGCCATGAGGGGCTGTGGTGTGTTCGGGTAAGAGAGTACCCACCACCACAAAGGTGGTTATGGTGATCATTGTGGTGGTGGTGGTGGTGAAGAAAGGCAACGAGTGGGGTGAGAGACACCCAAAAAGGCTTGTGTGCAAGTGTGTAGGCTTGGATAAAATTTTAAGCACCAACTCTTAGGCGTTGGTGCATGGCCAAGATTGTAGAGTGCAACATGAGTGGCGGTTATGGAGATAACCACCACAAAAGTAGTTGTGGTGATCATGATGAAGGCCTTAAGCATGGAATGCACAAGTGAGCCTTAGTGTAACATGTGGTCAAGCCATCCATGTGGCTCATGAAAATTACAAGGCTAAAGAGCTAGTTAGTCTTGGGAATTTATGTTAAGGCTTGGGTGTTAGAAATAAAGGCATGGAATGACATTTTCCAGGGTTAGAAAATAATTTACTAAGTTATGATATAATTTATAAATTGGAGCTTGAATTTTCGTAAGGACTACGAATTTAGGCTCAAGGCTCGGAATTTGGACCGAGGGCTCGAGAATTAATAACTTGAGAAATACTTGGAGTTTGGACATGAAGTTTCAAGCATAGAATAAAAATAAATTTTTATTGATTATAATAATTTTTTAAGTTTGATTCGAGTTACCAAGAGGGGTATTTTGTCATTTTACCCTGAGGGCTCGGGTTTGGGCCAAGTGATGGGAATAGGATTTCAGTATTAAGTTGTCCTTTAAATTATTTTATTATGAGCCATAATATGATTAGAAGCTAAGTTATGTGTCTTGTTAGATTTGTAGGACTTACAAGTGATCCCACTCATAGATAAAAAAAACAAGCTAAGGACTCAATGTAATAAAGTTTTGTACCAAGAATAACTTAGGATATGTGAAATGTTGTTATACTTTGTATGATATGCATGCATGTTTTAAATGTCCCTACAATGGTTATGAAATGATATGAATACATGATATGTTATGAGTGCAAATGCTATGCTAAGTATTTTATGGACCTATAATGATAAGTGGCCATGCAACTATACTGTGATACGCTCACTGTACAAGGTATTCATTGAGGAATATTTAGAGTGTGCTATTTAGTAAGGTAATGGTTATTCTCCTAACCACGGAGGTCTATCGCTAATCACATTTTATGTCATGATATGTTATAAACTTGTTTTATTTTATAATACGACATTCATCCTATGAAATGTTATCCTATGATATTTTATACTATGTTATGTTATATTATGTTATGATATGTTAGAATATTATGTTATGATATGCTCATGGTGACTTTATGGTTATCAAATCTGTCAACTATAAGGTTGAGCTATCAATACGAGTACCCGGATGTATGAGGTTAACAATACTAAGTTACTTATGAATGAATGGCTAGCTAAGGAGATATGTTCGTTTTATATATATATATGATTATGTGAAGCTATTGTTTTATTGACAAGTATGTTTTGCTTCCTTATTGACATTATAGCTCATCAGTTACCTTGTGTGTGCAGGTAAGAATAAGGCATAGGTACTCAATGCTGGTGGACTGGAGATGACATCATCTAAATATGCATACTATTACCAACCGATCTGTAGGATGGGTTGGGTTTCCAAAATTCTTTTCCTTATGGTTATGTGTTTTTATTAAGTATATTTTATGTTTCAAGTGTGGTCAAGAAGGCCTTTCGATCAAGTACTTATTTTATTTCTTTCGAACTACACTTCGATTATAACTACTGAGGTCCCATACACATTTTAAGTTTCTAGACATGTTTTAAATACGTTTTGTGAAGTAAGCACTTTATTATGTTTATGAAAGTCTTTTTTATGTTTTTAATGACCTAAATTATGTAAGTTGACTCCTTAGAGTGAGTTGACCACTAGGTTAACAATGCCATTTTCTAGTGGGTCAACCAATTAGGATTTCGGGTCGCAACAAGTCAAATATAAACAAATTGAAAAGAATAGTATACCAATCTTATTGGCCATAATTGATTTCAAAACCAGAGATGGTTTCAAAACAAAAACAAAGCATCTACGGTGTTGCACCCCGAGTTCCTGAGACATTACTTATGAAAGTATGTTTAAACAATAAAGACTAAAAAAATTCATTTATAGAAATAAACAGGGCATGAGAGCTCATTATTTAAAATAAAAATGTTTTAACACTTAAAAGTATAAATAATATAAGTCTATTAAAAAAATCTTTAACAAATTCATAACCGTCAACTTCAAAACACTTCAAAAACTCAAAACCCTATGACCCTTCCAGTAACATGTAAAATTCATGTCATGGGCTCACCTTATCATGACGCACAGTGAAGGATCCCAAGAGACTCAAAGATTCCTTATACACTCATTAATGCCCAGATATTATTATGTATTTATTACCCGATATTGGGGGAATAGAATCAATAGGCATTAATGTATTTATGTAAATGGGAAGTTACCCAAAAATGTAGGTTACCATATTTACAGGGCTACCCAAAATAGTCCGGGCAGAATTCCTATAAATACAGGGGAGAATTGACAGAAAAAGAGAGAATGTTTGATATATTGAAACTCTGGTGAAATTGCGTCAGACGATTTCACGGTGATAAACAAACATATCAATAAGAGTGACTCGTAGACTAGGTTGATTTTAACCACTGAACCACATAAAAAGTGTGGGTGATCTTAATACTTTTTTATTTACCCAGTTATGGTTTAGCAAAAGCCTAGTCTCTCTATTTTTTGAATTCTTAATCCACTATTGGTGAAAAACTGCATCAATAGATTGGTGCTTTAGTTGAGAGCATATTAGGATTAATTCCCCACACAAATTTCACCTAACATTCACCATGGTGGTCACTCAATCTATGCATGACAATGTGATGGAGCAACCTGATGATCAGAAGGTTCACCGTGCGGCCGTCCCCACCGAAGAAGGCTCAACGGGTTCTGGAAAACAACATGCGAACAAAGATGATGCTGGGAGCTTAGCCTCAGGCCCATTAAAACCCCATTCAGGATACCTGGCATCTATCGAGATGGAAAATTCTCAGTTAACGAGCCTTCTTGCCCAAACTAACATGCAAATTGAGGAGATCTTAGCTTGATTACCCCCTCCTACAACCAATATTAACACTAGAAAGAGGCAGAGTGGGTCCCATAGGTCCCATAGGAATAATCGACCCAATCTTTGTCCCTTTGTTAGGACTGTAACTCTGAGCACCATACCTTCTGAGCAGAGCCAGCAAAATACTCAATCTGCTAATACTCATAGGAATCATCGACCCCATGTCAGTCTGTCTGTTCGGACTGTGACCCTGAGTTCCATACCTTCTGAAAAAATCCCACGAAATGCTTAACCTACCAACCCTCACAGGAATGATCAGTCGACTCACACTTTTCGAAACTAGCCTAGCCAAATTGGGCATTTGAGACCAATTCGATGAGGCAAGACATCCTAGTAAATCCATTTGTGCCATGGCCACAACCTCCGACACAGAGAAATGAACCAGCCTCACCTCCAACCCTTGAAGTTGGAGTAGACCAGGGGTGAGCTAATCTAGTGCGCCCCGATGGAACAAGGATAACTTCACCAATAAGTTATCATCCATCACTAATTCAACATCCAATGCCACCTCACCCACAGAGGAATGCTTCAGCTCGAGGGTATGGCAGGGGAAATCCTCCTCCTTTAGAGGACATTTATATCCCACGGTCTTGTGCTAATAACCCAGGTCCTCGATCCCAGCCACAAGTTGTAAGCTTTACTAATGGAAGCTAATGGACAGAGAGCCAGCACAGAGGCAGGCATGACAGCGATCTGAATACTTGAGCCCCACACAAAGTCTTCATTCCAACTCGTATCCCAACCTGCATGATCATCTGAATTCACAAAGAGGATATCTAGTTCTCCATGATGATTTGAGTTATACTCAGATCAGGGGAGATTCGTCTAGCGTACACGACAATGGGAATGTCCCACCTAACCGAGATCAAGCTTGGAGGGAAAACAACCCATCTAACATGTACAACAGAATGGGGGTTGATAATTAGGTCCCAAATAACCTAGCTACCAAGAATCCAACCCTCGAGCGACTGGCCTTAATGGAAGATCAGATGAAGAGACTCCTATCTGTAAAATGAGTCGATGATTGTGATTTTAATAAGGAGCTCAAGCCTTTTTCCCCTAACATTGTAGCAACTCCGTATCCTATTGGCTTTAGGATGCCGACCATGCCTGCATATGATGGAAATGCTGACCTGTCCAATCACCTCGGGACGTTCAACACATTAATGATGGCCCACAACGTTGGGTTTGACTTAAAATGTATATTGTTCCCTGTAACACTGATTGGACTAGCCAGATTGTGGTTTAACAAGTATAAGAGACATTCAATCACCTCGTGGAAGAAACTGTCTTTCGAGTTTAAAAGACAGTTCCGAGTTGCGAAGGAAGCTCGCGTTGAAGCCGATTTTTTTGCTAACATTAAGCAACAACCTAGTCAATCCCTGAAGGCCTATCTGAACCTGTTCAACAATGCAACAGCACGAGCCAGAGATGTTGATGACAGCTCCCAGCTCATGGCTATGAGGATAAAGATCACAATAGGAGGTCATTTATGGAACGAACTCTAGCGGAAAGGAGTAAAGAGTGTAGATGAATTCCTGGCTCGGGCTTAGGAATGGATAAATCTTGAGGAGGCACAATCCATTGTCGCAACAACCAGCCAGATCCCTGTTCAGCCCGCTGGAGCGGTGGCGGATGTTGCAGCTACGACTCAGTCTGCTACCCTGAATAAACCAGGCGGGGAGCAATAAGCAGAAGGGGACTGGTGAGGGCGAGCAAAATGAAACCAAAAAGAATAAGCCTGGTGAATAGTACAAGTCCATCTACACTGCCTATATCGACCTGATAGATACTTGATAGTGTATCTTCCTGGCAAACTCTAATTGCCTTCCATGGAAGAAACCAGAGCCCCTGAGGCACCAGAGGGCGAAGAGAGAACCCACCAACTTTTGCCGATATCACAACGACATCAACCATAACACTTATGATTGCTGTCAGCTAAAAGATGAGATCAGGACTCTCATCCAGACTAGACTGTTAGCTCAATATCCCTGAAACAGTGTAGGTCTGAATCAGCCAGTCGTGATAAATATTCATCCAACTCCGAAAAATCTGGTCAGTCAACCCCAGGCTCAAATAGATCAGGGAAATCAAATTGTCCCCCTCCAATAGAAGGGAGGGACATAGCCACTATTGATGGAGGACCTCCTTTTGTGGGCACGAGTAATGGGGCCCATAATAGGTACATACAGGTGCTAACAACCCATAATGGCACTAAGTTCATTTCAAAGCAAAGGTTATCAAAACAACTGGGTTGGAAAAACAACCCATTTTTTTCATGGAAGAGAACACTAGCCATGTCCAGTTCCCGCATATTGATATGTTGGTGATAACTATTCAGCTTTCCAATCAAAGAGTATGGAGGATATTGATTGATAATGGGAACTCGGTAAACGTGCCATTCAAGTCCACCCTAGAATAGATGGGTTTGCTTGTAGCCGATCTTAAAGCAACCTCGATGACCCTATACAGACTCTCAGGAGAAGAAATAGTTGCCATAGGGATGATCGGGCTCGTAGTGATGCTGGGAGATGATGTGGGAACTATTGCTGAAATGCTCGAGTTCGTCGTAATCGATTGTCCGGTTGCATACAACGCAATTTTGGGATGACCTGCGTTGATGACTTTTGAGGCTATCACCTCATTCCGACATCTAGCAATGAAGTTCACCTCGACCTCAGGTATAATAGGAGATCATGTCACTGCCAGAGAATTCTATAACATTGCTATGAAGGGAAAATCACAACCCAGGAAACAAGCGATGGTCATCATTGAGAGGGATGAGGAGCCGCGGGTAATGGAAGTTTCCCATGGGGTGGAAGAACCTCAGGAAGGAGATAACAAGGTCACCCAATAGGATGACATTGATCCGAGATTAGGCGAAGACAAGTCTGTTCTCCAAGCATTAAAGGAGCTCAAGGAAATCAGTATCGACCCAGAGGTACCTTCAAGGGTTTTGAAGGTTGGAAAGAATCTTGGAACTAAAATGAAGAAGGAGTTGGGTGAGTTATTGAGAAATAGCCTGGACGTCTTTTCTTTGTCACATGAAGATATGGTTGGAATCAATCCAAATGGTATAATGCATACTCTAAATCTGGACATGAATGTGCCTACAAAGGTGTAAAAACGAAGGCTTTTGGAGAAGGAGAGATCATAAGATTTAGAAGAAGTAGTAGCTCTCTTATTTAAGAGTGGATTCATATGGGAAGCAAAATATCCGACTTGGATTGCTAACCTTTTTTTGGTCCCAAAGCCTAATAAAAAGTGGAGAACTTGCATTGACTTCTCCAACCTCAATAAGGCATGTCCTAAGGAATCAATCAATTGGTAGACGCAACAGCCAGTCACGACCTTATGTCTTTCATGGACGCATATTCTAGAAATAACCAGATCATGATGAACCCTGCAAACCAAGAGCACACTAGCTTCATGACTAAGCATAAAGTATACTTCTACAGGGTCATGTCATTCAGGCTGAAGAATGCTGGTGCAACATACCAATGACTGGTAAAAAAAATGTTCGTTAACCTGATCGGGAAAAACATGGAGGTGTATGTCGATGATATGCTCACTAAATCAAATGCTGTCAGTATCCAACCTAGAAGAATGTTTTGGCATCCTAAGGAAATATGACAAGAATCTAAATCCCTAGAAATGCACCTTTGGGGTTTCCTTGGGAAAGTTTTTGGGCTTCATAGTCAAAACAAAGGGGATAAATGTGAACCCAAAGAAGATCAGGTCGCTATTGGAAATGCCTTCACCTAGGTCACATAAAGAAGTACAAAGCTTAAATGGGAACGTGGCGTCTCTAAACCACTTCATTTCGAAATAAACTGACAAGTGTTTCCCGTTCTACAACTTGCTTAGGGGAAAAAAAAGTTTGAGTGGACCGAAGAATGGGAGCAGGCATTTCAGAATCTAAAAACTCACTTGGCTGAACCCTCCATATTATCAAAACCAATAGCTGGAGAATGTTTGTTCTTATACCTAGTTGTGACAGAAAATGTGGTTAGCGACCTATTAGTTAGGGAAGAAAATCAAGCGCAGAAACTGGTGTATTACACGAGTAAAAAGCTTCTGGGAGCTTAACCCAGATACCCTATAATAGAAAAACTCGCATTCTTCTTGATCTTGGCCTCAATAAAACTCAAGCCATATTTCTAGTCCCACACAATCCACGTCATAACCAATCAACCTTTAAGCCAGGTCTTGCAAAAACCTGAAACATAGGGACATTTACTTAAATGGGCCATCGAACTCAGTCAGTTTAAGATATTATATAAGCCACACATAGTAATCAAGAGTCAAGCACTTGTCGATTTTGTGGTAGAATGCACAGGTTTCAGGACGAGCAAATGAGAGAACCAGTGAACGAGTTGTGGAAACTCTTCCTTGATGGTTCATCTAACAAAAATGGATCCAGAGCTAGGATAATTCTTATCTCACCTGAGGGACATCAATTCCATACAGCCCCGAGGTTTAGATTCAAAGCATCCAACAATGAAGCAGAGTACGAAGCTCTATTGGCAGGAATACATGTGGTAAAAGAACTAAAAGCAAAGGCTATCCAAACTTATAGTGATTCTCAGCTCATGGTTAATAAGATATTGGGGGAGTATCAAGCTCGAGGTATCAAAATGGCGGCTTATCTAGCTAAGGTTAAAGATGAGTTGTTTGAGTTTGAGTTCTGCTCCATTGAGTAGGTACCCCACGAGCTGAATTTGAATGCTGATGCGTTATCCCAACTTGCCACCACCAAAGAGGCAGATATATTAAAGTTAGTCTCAGTGGATTTCTTAGAACAACCAAGCATAATGGAAGACTAGTTGAGGTCGGAGTGATTGACAAAACACCAACCTGGATAACCCCCAAAGTGGAATACCTCACAACTGGTAAGTTACCAAATGACCGAAAGGACGCAAGAAAATTGTTATATCAAGTCCCACAATGTTATGGTTGAGGGAATTCTCCACCGATGAGGGCTTTTGCTACCCCTCCTGTGGTGTGTTCTTCCAGAGGAAGCACAGACTATCCTACATGAGATACATGAAGGATTCTGCAGAGACCACGCTGGAGGCAAAACCTGACTCTAAAAATATTTAGGCAGGTTTATTTTTGGCCCACGCTCAAAAAGGACTCGGCCTCATACGTCCAAAAATGTGATAAGTATCAGCGCTTTGCTACAATTTCTCGAGCAGCACCCATGGTGCTAACCATGATTTCATCGCCCTGGCCATTCTCAATATGGGGGATTGATCTAATTTCTTCACTACCAGCAAGAATAGGAGGAGTTCGCTATGCAGTTGTCGCCATCGACTACTTTACAGCTGGCGACCATAACCTCGAAGGGAGTCCTGGATTTCATCGTGAAAAACATCATATGTCATTTTGTTCTCCCAAAGAAGATCGTGTCTGACAACAAAGCTAAGTTTGATAGTGATCTTTTCACAAACTTTTGTGAGAAGTACGACATAACCAAGAGTTTTTCTTCAATGGCGTATCCCCAAGCTAATGGGAAGGTTAAGGCTATAAATAAAACCCTAAAGGTGAGTTTAAAGAAACGACTAGATGAAATTAAGGGATTATGGCCCGAGCAGCTCCCACAAGCAATTTGGGCCTGGAAGACCTCACATCGCACCTCCATAGGGCACACTCCCTTCTCTTGGACCTTTGAAAGTGAGGCTATGCTCCCAATTGAAGCACTAGTGATGTCACGTAGGAAGAAAACCTTTGATCAACACACAAACCATGAGTTCCTCAACACATCTCTGGATCTGATCAAGGAAAAATGAGAGGAGTCACAATTACAACTTGCGCATTATTAACAGAGAATTACTCGTTACTTTAACTCGAAGGTACAGAGACGCAGACTCATACTGGGTGACTTAGTGCTTCGAAGGGCGTTTTTGGCAAATAAAGATCATAAAGATGATGTATTAGGATCGAACTGAGAATGGCCATACTAGATCATGGAAATCTTACGCAAAAGAAACTTCAAACTAGCTCGGTTAAGTGAAGAGTTGGTCCCACAGGCCTGGAATGCTCTACATCTCAAAAAATATTTTCACTAATAGGATGACTTTGATAATGTTTAATGTTTGTAGTATTTTTCCGTGTAAGGCTTATTTATAAAAGTCATTCTATTTTAATAACACTAGATCGCTACTTAATTTAAATATAGAAAAAATATTTTCACCTTATTCTTGTGATGCATCACATGCTCATTTTGTAAACTCAACCTAGAATATTAATAAATTATGGTCGCTTGGGGGCATATAACCCTTGAAGAGTGAATTTGTGAAACTTAGAATTTGGAAAATATATTATTCTACGACTTTTTAAAGCTCTAATTTTCAAGGAAAAATACAAATTATCTTAAAGAAAATTAAAGAAACAAAACCTATAATTCAACTAGGAAATCTTGTATATAACCAGATCTGAGACTTGATTCCTAACAGGTATAACACTATTAGGTGAACAAACTCAGGGATATAACTAGGTCTGAAGCCTGGTTCCTAATAGGTATAATGCTACTAAGAGAACAAAATCCTGGAAATAACCAGGTCTGAGGCCTCATTCATAACAGGTATAACGCTATTAGGTGAACAAACTCCTGGTTATAACTAGGTCATTGCACAGAATTAACTGGTCGAGTCATCAGACACTCATCTCAATCTAAAGCTTACCCCCATGACTATGCAAATGTAAAAGGACTTAAGGTTCATAAACATGACAAGATAATAGATGAAAGGGAACATAAATAGATCAGAAATTAATGAACATA
This sequence comes from Humulus lupulus, assembly GCF_963169125.1. Classification (NCBI taxonomy): domain Eukaryota; kingdom Viridiplantae; phylum Streptophyta; class Magnoliopsida; order Rosales; family Cannabaceae; genus Humulus; species Humulus lupulus. The sequence continues at coordinate 162,236,177 of NC_084797.1, read as the reverse complement.
TACTAACACAAGTATATGAATAACTCGATTAGAAATGGTGTCAGCCTAAGAGGCCTACAAACAAAAGGCTCCAGGCCTAAAATAAATTCATAATATATATATATAAATCTATAAGAGAGGTCCTCCTTTCATCCCCGAGCTCTAGTGACTTGCCTCTGGGATGACACCTCTTCCTATTCGACCTCTGCCGCAGCTTTGCAAGCCTCGACTGTGTCTATGGGCTCCATTGATAACTAGTCCTGGAATTTGGCAAGGTAGTACCCACAAACTTCCGCATCTAGGAATGGGAAATCCTTTTCCTAGTTATACGCTCAAACCCGATTAAACATTTCTTCTAAAGAGTTCTCCGCTTCAGCAGCATCCTCCTTGGCTTTGGCCTCGACCTCCGAAAGACTTTACTTGAGACTTTCAACCTCCACAAGCTTCTCCTTATGATTGTTAACCTATATTTGAAGCTGGACCCGATGTCGAATCACCTCCAAGGCTTGGGATTTGGAAACTCGCTCATTCTCTTGCGAGGCCTTCAGGGCATTGTTGGCCTCATCTAGGGCTGCCCTTGGCGTTGGCTTCTTCAAAGGCAGTCCTGGCCTTGTCAACCTCATCTTAGACCCAAGCGATGTCACAAATCTGAGCCATTGCAAATGAAGGATAAGATGGGTTAGTTTTTGAAGCTTGAGACTAGAAGAAGAAGATCAGAATAGTACTTATCGTCAGAGTCATCCCTAATGTAGAGTTGAGGACAGTCATTGATGGTCGCGACTTGATAATCTGCAACTCTTTGGCAATGACAACACTCACGTGCTTCATAATGTGGCTCACAATATCCTGATACGAGCCACGCAGGGGCTCTGGATATTTCTCCATCCCGGGAAGGAGAGCTGGGATAGTGACTATCAAACCTTTGGTTTGGGCAACCTGTGGGACTAGAGTGGGATCGTGAGGAGCTGGTGGAGGAGCCAGGAGGGTCATGAATACAGAGGGCTGATGCTGCTGCTTCTTCTAGGTGGAGCTGGCACCCTTATCCTATGTAGGAGACCGAGCGACAGTTCCAGCTTCGGGAGCAGTTTTCTTTGAAACATTTGTCCTCTTTACTTATGATCTGATCTTGAGGGCCTCATTTAGATTCATTTCTTCATCCGCAAAAGGGCGAGCAGAAAAGTCATATCCAAGAAACGATTAATCAAGATAACATAAAATGAAGAGTAGCTGTACAAGAGCCCTACCCTCCGAGCTAGAGGAGGAAACTACTATGATCGTCTCTAGATTATGAACAGGGTTGGGTAAAACCTCTAATTGTTGGATTATCAGAGGGGGAAACTCCAGTATTATTATGTTTTGGTACTTACGGGTTCAGACTCTTCATCTGGGGTAAAATCACCATGACACACGGAAGGCCACGACAAAAGGTTTTTACTGTATTCCTAAAAAATAGTGGACCTAAAATGAAAGGTATTATCTACCACAACAATACATTTAAGGTAGCTGTTGACGGTGAGAACTCGTCAACTAAGTTGAGTTGGAAAAAATTATCAAGTAAGGATCGTCAATAAAAAAGCTGTAGAAATCTAAGTAATAACTCAAGAACAATGACAGAATAACAATGGAGAAATCAATCTTTCATTCACTCTCAAGCCTTTGCTACAGTAAAACTTCCAACCCCTTTTCAGGTGGGGTTAGAGTTCATTTTATAGTAGGCTCTAATGGCCCTGGGTACATGGTGGTCCAGGAGACCAAGGGGTACATAAGTACTATGCCAGGAGAGTGGCTTCAGAGGTTGTGGTCGTACATCTAGTACATGGGCAGGTGTCAGGAGGATGCCTCCACTACTTGTCCGTACCCATGTCTGATGAGTGGCGGTAGTCATAGTGGCGCAGGTGGTAGTGGTGTCGACTTTGACTCTTGGTCGTAGACATACGGGCCACGCTCTTATTCCAGCACTCCCACTCACCCACTGGTACAGGCATCCGTATTTTGACGTACAAGGTCTTAAGGGCCGTACCCAGTATGAGATCGTACAAGTACGTTCCACTTAACTCGCACCCGGGCGCTTGAGCATCAGGGCCCCCATGGCATAGGGAACGGGACACTTGGGGTGCGTAAAGGTGATGGCGTGAGGCGAGGCTCTCGGGTCCTTGATGCGAGGTGCCTAAAGTATCCCGAGGTCACCTGCTTTCATAAGTGATAGGCAAAGGGCCTTGACAGATGGGTGCGTGGTGAGATGACTTCCACTCGAGCCCCTTGGTGGCGAGGCTCCTCTGACGCGTGCCCCTATTAGCGAGGCCACCTGGTGTGCGGGCGTGGCCGTGCGAGGCCGCCTGGCGTGCGGGCATGGCTGCGTGTCACGGGCCGCCAACTTCGATACTCGAATGGGCGGAACGTGCGGCACTTGTTAGCACTTTTAACTAGCAAGTCAGCCTAGAATTCACACCTGTGGCAAGCAAACTCCATGGTTAACCACGTTACAAGTCTCACACAAGTAAGGGAAATTATGAAGATGGAGCAAACACGAGGAAAGCTATCCAGAGGCAACATCCCACACAACAATCAGAGCCAACAACACATTCAAGTGGCACGCAATGGCCCAACGAAGGTAACAAACAAGCAACACATAGACTATGAAGAATGCATACACAAAGGGACATGGCAAAGCATCATTTTATTCATATAAGGCCTTGATAGGGCAAGGGAGTACACAGCTTAAGCCCCTATCTGCTGGTGGCCATGGTGCTTCCTTAAGTCACCAGGTCACCCCCCCCCCCCTAAGGAGCATTCTAAGAAAATGAAGTCTTCCCAGGAACATATATGATTTTTGTCTGGGAGACATATGCATAATTACAAAAGTGCCATTCCCTACCCCTGAGGTTACTTGGTGCAAGACTTGACTAATGATCAAGCACCAAGGCATGCTCATACATACAAAATGGCCCCCTCGAGATGTTCCATGACGCAGCACGTCACACTCTCCCCCACTTAAATCTTCGGCGTCCTCGACGAACTTGCCCCATGCTGATCTTCAATCTTCTGCGTATGCTTGTGCAAGTCCTCCGCCCTTTCCCAGCAAATTTCTTCATCTCCGAGCCCTTTCCACTTCACCAGAAACTCTTTCTTCTTCTTTCTGTCCACGACCACGGTCCTCTCTGCTAGGATTTCTTCAAGTTGTCTGCTACTTCGTGGCTTGACGCTGACTCCTTCTCTGGTAGACTGGTTGCACGCTGGCTCTTTTGGATCTTCGTGATACGGTTTGAGGTTGCTGACGTGCAAGACTGGGTGTATCTTCATCCATTATGGTAAGCTGACTTTGTAGGAGGTCAGGCCCACTTTCGAGATGACTGGAACAGGACCCTCGTATTTGCGGACGAGTCTGATGTCCTTATTCCCTCGGAATCTCAGTTATTCGGGCCTCAGCTTGATCATCACTAAGTCGCCTGCTTTGAATTCCAGCGGTCGTCTCTTCTGATCTGCCCAATTTTTCATTCTCTTTGATGCCTTCTCCAGGTAGGCTCGGGTAATCTCGGTGGTTTTCTTCCAGTCTTTCGTGAAATTGAAGGCTCTCGGATTTCTTCCGCGATACTCATCCACTGTGTGGGGTAACAGCGGTTGCTGACCGTTAACAACTTCAAAAGCGCTCTTATTTGATGAAGAACTCTTCTGAGAGTTTAAACAAAATTGAGCTACATCTAGTAGTTGCGGCCAATTCTTTTGGTTAGCACTGACGAAGTGACGCAAATACTCTTCTAGCATCCCATTGAATCTTTCAGTTTGTCCATCAGTTTGAGGATGGTAGCTCGAGGAAATATTTAGTTGTGACCCCAAAAGGTTGAATAACTCCGACCAAAAGGTCCCTGTGAATCTTCCATCATGGTCACTAACTATATTTTGGGGTACTCCCCAATACTTAACTACATACTTGAAGAAAAGTCTCGCTGTCTCTTCTGCCGAGCAATATTTTGACACCGGTATGAAGGTTGCATACTTTGAAAATCTGTCCATGATCACTAAGATCGCACTCAAGTCTCCCATCTTCGGTAAACTAGTAATGAAGTCAAGCGACACACTCTCCCATGGTCGGTTCGGGACTAACAAAGGTTCTAACAACCCTGGCGTCTTGTGTCTCTCCACTTTGTCTTGCTGGCAGGTGAGACAGGTTTTGGTATACTCCACGATATCGTCGCGCATTTGTGGCCAGTAGTACCCCTGCTTCAACAAGGCATGGGTTCTCTGCCACCCTGGATGACCCACCCACAAGGTGTCGTGACACTCACTCATTAGTGTCCTCCGCAAATCTCTCGTCTTTGGAACATATAAGCGGCCACCCTTGGCCCACAAAAGATCGTCCTCTACCCAAAATTGGCGAGTCTTCCCCTCTTTTGCGAGATTCATGATGGTCTTCACCACCGAGTCTTTCACCAGGTTCTCCTTAATGCGCTCCCGAAGTGGAGTGGTCACCATGCTAGCTGACATATTTGCTAGCAATTTTAGAGCTGCTAACTCAGCTTTGCGACTCAGGGCATCAGCTGCCTGGTTTAGACGACCTGCCTTGTGTTCGAAGTGAAAGTTGAATTCTGCTATGAACTCCTGCCATCGTGCTTGTTTAGGGGAAAGCTCTGGCTGGGTGTGGAAATGACTCACCGCTGCATTATCTGTTTTCACCACAAACTTCGACCCCAACAAGTAGTGCCTCCACACTCGTAGACAATGAATTACTGCGAGAAGCTCCTTCTCTTATGCAGTGTACCGCCTCTCTGCCTCTGTGAGTTTGCGGCTTTCATAAGCTACGGGGTGGCCCTCTTGTACAAGCACCCCTCCCAAGGCATAATCAGACGCATCGGTCTGCACTTCAAAGGGCCTACCAACATCTGGTAAGGCGAGGACATGATCTCGCATCATGGCTTCCTTCAGACTCTTACATGCTTCGACACACTTATCGGTCCACGTCCAAATTACACCCTTCTTCAACAAATCGGTTAAGGGTGCCGCCCTTCTTGAATAGCCCTCCACAAATCTTCGATAATAGTTGGCTAAACCAAGGAAGGAGCGTAATTCTTTCAAATTTGTGGGGTTCTTCCATTCTTGAATGGCCCGCACCTTCTCTAGATCCATGCGGATCCGACCACGTTCTACTATGTGGCCTAGGAACTTGATTCTCTCTTGTGTGAAGGAGCATTTCTCTCGCTTCACATAGAGTTGGTTCTCTCTCAATTTCTGAAACACTTGAGATAAGTGTCGTTGATGTTCTTCTATTGTAGAGCTATAGACCACAATGTCATCCAAGTAGACTACCACGAACTTGTCTAAGTATTCCTGGAAAACTTGGTTCATCAACGTACAGAATGTGGCTGGTGCGTTTGTCAACCCAAACGGCATGACTCGGAACTCGTATGCCCCATATCGAGTCACACATGTTGTCTTTGGCTCATCCCCTTCTGCTATCCGCACTTGATAGTAGCCTGATCTTAAGTCCAATTTCATAAAGAATTTCGCTCCACTCAACTGGTCGAATAAGTCGGTGATAAAGGGAATGGGGTATGTATTACGCGCTGTCACCTTATTAAGAGCCCGGTAATCAATACATAGTCTCAAGCTCCCGTCGTGCTTTTTCTAAAATAGCACGGGTGCACCATATGGTGCCTTCGATGGCCTGATGAAGCCTGCCTCTAGTAAATCCTTCAACTGCTTCCTCAGTTTTGCTAGTTCAGGGGGAGCCATTCTATAGGCCGCCTTTGCAGGTGGTTTGGCTCTCGGCACCAGCTCAATCTGGTGATCAATCCCCCTTCTAGGTGGTAAGGCTTTGGGGAGTTGGTCCGGCATCACATCCCCATACTTCTTCAAGACCATTCGAATTTCTGGTGGGATGACTTCATCCACCGTATCCTCGTATATTGTGGGTAGGATAATATACGTGGGCTCTTGTCTTCTCACGCCCTTCTTCAACTGCAAGGCTGACAGCAGCTTGGTTTCTGGGGGCTGCTCTACTTTAGCAGGCACCACTGCAGGTGTCTCCCCCATTATGATTAAGCTTCCCGTAGCTGGGATGGGAATGGCTCCCTTTTCCGTAAGGAAGTCCATACCCAATATAACATCAAAGTCGTCCATGAGCACGACCACCAAGTCAGTCAGCCCCTCCCACGAGCCAATCTTCATGTTCACCTTTTTAGCCACGCCGGTTGTGGCCAAGGCTTCTGAGTTAACCTCTTTCATGCGGCCATGGTCGTTCTCCCATTTTAGTCCCAGACGTTTAGCTTCGATCTCCGAAATGAAGTTGTGAGTGGCGCCCGTGTCGATCATCACACTTCCGGCCATCTTACCGTTTAGGGCGGCGTCCACATACATTAGTCCCTTTCTGGGGGTCTTCTTCACTTTCGCACCGTGTTTCTTGAGAGCATTCAGCATCCGGAGGGCACCCATGTGCGTATACTCCTCCTCCTCCTCCTCTACGTTGTTTTGTTCTGCTTGGGCAAATGTCGCCTGGAGGGCACTCATCTGGCCTTTGTGAGGGCACTCTATTGACTTATGAGGCCCGGTACAGATCCAACATGTAAGAGGCTTCTTGAACTGGGGGTTGCCACCTTTGCTAGGAGTGTTAGACTCCACAATCCTTTTCTCTCCTCCTCCACTCTTGCTCTGCCAAGACTTCCCAAAATTTTTACTCCCAGCATTACTTCCACTAGTCGACGGATTGGTCTTCTTGGATTGAATGTTCCCTGATGAGTAATCAGTTAATCGTTCGGCAGCAGCCTGAGCAGTGGCTAGGTCAGCCACTCTCTGTCTCTCGAGCTCTTGCTTTGCCCAAGGCTTCAGACCCTCTAAAAACGCGAAGAGTTTGTCCACTTCGGACATGCCTTTTATATCTAGCATCAATCAAGAGAATTTCTTAACATATTCTCGGATTGTGCCAGTGTGCTTCAGCTCTCTCAACTGGCATCGAGCTATGTGGGCAACATTTTCGGGGAGAAAATGCGTCTGCAACTCTCTCTTGAGATCTTCCAAGGTTGTTATGGTGCATCTGCCGTTCTGAATATCGTCATACTTTGTCCTCCACCACACTTTGGCATCCGCAGACAAGTACATCGTCGCCATGGCCACCTTGCCATCTTCCGATTCAGCTCTCACGGCTCGGAAGTAATGCTCCATATCAAAAAGGAAGTTCTCCAAGTCCTTCGCGTCTCTAGCCCCCCCATAGGGCCTCGGCTCCGAGACTTTTACTCTGCCATATTCCATGCCAATGGGTCCGGTTGTAGGCGAGCTCCCAACTGCCCTCATGGTGAGGTTCAGCTTGGTGTTCATCTCCAACATTTCCTCTTTAATTGCCTCAACCAACACCCTGCAATTCTCTACAAGGTCATTTAATGATTCTTGTAGGTCCTTCACCGCTCGTTCCATTGCCTCCATACGTTCCTCCCTCGGAGGACTATGGGATGTGCTTCAAAGGTTTTCTCTCCTCTTGATTGCTGTTATGTGGGCCAGCAGATTGGTCGTATCCTGCTCCAACACAGCCACGCGGTTTAGTGCGTTAGTCGTCTCCGGTTCTAGCCTGGCAGATCTGAGATCCCTGACTCTTTCGTCCAGGCCATCAAGCTCTCCAACGCGCCTCTCCAGCGCTTCAATCAGTTGAGTGTTTCCCACCATCGTGTAGGGTCCCCAAGCTTTCTCAAACTTAGCTCTGATACCAACTGTCACGGGCCGCCAACTTCGATACTCGAATGGGCGGAACGTGCGGCACTTGTTAGCACTTTTAACTAGCAAGTCAGCCTAGAATTCACACCTGTGGCAAGCAAACTCAATGGTTAGCCACGTTACAAGTCTCACACAAGTAAGGGCAATTATGAAGCGGGAGCAAACACGAGGAAAGCTATCCAGAGGCAACATCCCACACAAAAATCAGAGCCAACAACACATTCAAGTGGCACGCAATGGCCCAACGAAGGTAACAAACAAGCAACACATAGACTATGAAGAATGCATACACAAAGGGACATGGCAAAGCATCATTTTATTCATATAAGGCCTTGATAGGGCAAGGGAGTACACAGCTTAAGCCCCTATCTACTGGTGGCCATGGTGCTTCCTTAAGTCACCAGGTCACCCCCCCCCCCCTAAGGAGCATTCTAAGCAAATGAAGTCTTCCCAGGAACATATATGATTTTTGTCTGGGAGACATATGCATAATTACAAAAGTGCCATTCCCTACCCCTGAGGTTACTTGGTGCAAGACTTGACTAATGTTCAAGCACCAAGGCATGCTCATACATACAAAATGGCCCCCTGGAGATGTGCCGTGACGCAGCACGTCACACTGCGCGAGGCCGAGGGCCTGCTGAGGCGCGAGGCCGCCTGGCGTGTAGGCGTGGCTGCGCGAGGCCGAGGGCCTGCTGGGGCGCGAGGCTGCCTGGTGTGCGGGCGTGGCCGAGTGAGGCCAATGGTGTCCGCGCCTGGCTGGCCGAGTGAGGCATAGCGAGGTCGTTGGCGTCTCGCGTCTGGGTGGCCGAGCGAGGCCATGGCGTCTTGGCATCTATGTTGTGTAAATGGGGGCTTCATGGCATTGATCTCATATTTCCCCTTGGTGAGATTTTGAGCATCAACACTTCCCCCCAGTCTAGGAGAGTACCTTTAGGTGCTCTTGTAGACTATTCATCTTGATTCTTATAAATAGGCCTTCATGCGAGGCCTAATATTTTCACCTTACTTCCTCGGCTTAGTGGTTTGGAGAACCCTTCCCTTTTCAAGAGGTAAGGCGTTCAATCCCCCACAACCTCACTTTAGCCCTAGCTTCCTTTATTTTATTTTTTCATCTCATCATCATCATTTTTTTTTTTTTACATATGAGCTAATTTTTTGGTGTGTCTATTTGGAGACTAACACATCCTTTTTGCCTATTTTTGCAGACGTGCATTTTCGACCATTTGGTGATTTTGGCCCTCGTCCTCCTTTTTTGGTCTCGACAGCCTCCAATTTCTACATCTTGAGGTATATTATCTTTTTCCCTGGTTTTTGTTGGGTTCATATTAGCGTTACTCGAGATGGGGTACCTTGGCCTGAGCTTGTAGCGAGTTTGACCATATGCATGCCCCTCTTTTTTATACCCTGTAGTGGGCCATTTAGGACATTTGCATCTAGAGATTTTAAGCCTATTCCTTTTTGTTTTGTAGCCTTTCCCTCGTTTATACGTGAACCCCTTTTTGCTGTTGGGACGAGGTCTTATGGCCAGTGACGGGCCGTCCGACATGCCCCTAGGGGCTGAGTTTATTGACCTGTCCTCAAACTCAGAGTCCCCTGAGGGCAACCCTCACCAGGACTATGACTCCTTAAGGCAGGCCCGCATCCGCCACCTTGAGTGCATGGCTGAACTTAGGCGCAAAATTTGGGTGGTGGAGAGAGAAATTGACTCGGTGTCAAGAGGAGATGGAGGACCTTCCCCCACAGACCTTAGTGACCATGTAGCGAGCCTTAGGATGACCTTTTTTGAATTGCAGTGGGAGTTAGAGTTTATGGAGGGACACCTTCCGCCTGAGCCTTCCAGCCCATCCTCGCCTGATGACTGTCAGGGGGCTGCTTCTGCTTCTCCTCAGCCCCTAGTCTCAGTTTGTCCTAGCTTAGCACTTCCACAGTCGCTCCCTCGATGGAAGACTCTTGCTAGGAAGAAAAAATGGAGGGTCAAGTGTTCTGTCTCTTCCTCACATTTCTCTTTTGATTTTGCAGATATGCTGAGGGCAAGGCGACAGGTATCTACCCAAGAGCAGGACGACGCCCCTTTACTAGCGTCCAAGCTGGTGTCACGCGTGTCCGACAACAAACTGATGGACATCGTGAATCATTATCGCGTCCCTCCAGATTATGCTCTATATGCCCCTTTGGAGGCATGCCGGGCTGACTGTCCTAGGCCCGGCTTCGTGGCGCTCAGTGAGCACATTTTGAAAGCGGGTGGTACCGTTCCGTTGCACCCGTTCTTTGTTGCGGTCCTCAACTTATTTGACCTTGCCCCGCTTTAGCTGGCACCCAATGGCTGGCTGACCTTGAGCTGCCTTTTCATTGCATATATGAAACTGTTGAAACGCGCCCCTACGGCAACCGAGGTACATTTCCTCTACAACCTCATCCCCCTCCACAATTCAAAAGGCTTTTACTACTTACAAAAAGCCAACAACGGGGCCTCTTTGATAGAGGTTTCAGTGTCTAACTCAGGGGCTTAGAAGTGGGACTTTTTCTTCGTGGAAGGTCCACTCTCTGTCCATGAGGATTTCTGGGCCACTCCCAGTAAGTACTCTGAGCATCACTTCCTCTCTTTTTGCCTTCTCATTTTTTTTTTTTGCAACTTATGGTTTCATGCCTTACGCCACATCGATTATGGCCTGTACTGTCCAGAGTTATTTGCCGAACCCATCATCGTCGGGTTGGAGGCGAAAGACATGAGAAAGTTCCTCAATGCTGATCCTGCCACGAAAGAGGCGGTGCGCCTTTTCACCGTAAAAAATGTGAACTGCCACAAGCTATCTCCCGTCTCTGACCCCAAGTTATTGTGGACCATCTCTGGGTCTGCGAAGATGAAGGAGACCTTGGCTGAGCCTTGCCCGGATGATGATGAGGACGAGGAGGGGCCAGAGGAAGCCCCCCTTGACTGCGGGGGATCCCACCAGCTGCCTCCATCTCCTGGGGGGTGCCCCCCATGTGCTCCCTATGATCCGGGCATAGCCCCTCACTCACAAGACTAGCAGGACATTCTGGGGTGTAGTATTTACCCTGACCCTGAGAGCTACGACGCCTTCACTCAGGCTCATCTCGATCCTGGATCACCGGGGGCTGATTACGCCAGCCTTGCAGAGCCCCATTTGATCTATCAGAGCCTCGGCTTTCCACTTTCACCCCGCCTCCTCTCGCATCGGCAAGCGGGTCGTCTGTCCCCATCCAGCCAGGTGCCCCTGGTACGGATGGGGAGCCCTGGGTGACTCGGATGGCATCGTCTTACGGACAGCGATACACCCAACTTGCCTTGAGCATCCCTGTATTCGATTGGAGTGGCCTTGGGAACGTGACCCAGACAAACCTTGGGGAGAACCTAAGGCGCTCCATGACTTGGGTGAGTCCCCACCCCTCGCGCCGGCCCTATTATGTATAGGTGTTTATGCATATACTTTTTTTTTGCTTTTGTCATTTATTGCTGTTGTTGCTAACTTTTTTGTGCAGGCCTATACGGTGGCTATGTGGTTTGCCGACTCGTCTAACAACCTCTCCGTGTCTACTGCTGAGAGGGACTGCCTTACAGCCCGAGTGCAGGAGCTCGAGAAAGAGCTTAATGAAACCAAGGCTAAGTTGTCAAAGGTCCAAACCAAATTTTCCGACTTGATACTAAAGAGGAAGGAAGTATAGGCCAAGACCAAGGGGCTAAAGGACAAGGTTACCCGCTTGGAGCGTGAACTCAAGGAGACCAAGGCCATTGCGGCCACATCATAGTAGAGAGTTGCCCAGTTGGAGGCCGAAGTCGAGGCCCTCAGGGCCAAACTTCAGTCGGCACATGAGAGGAATGCTTCCTTGGAGGCGAAGAGGGCTACCAACGAGCGCAGGTCCATAGACCGTGTCCTTTACAATGTGTGGAGGCAGGATCCTAATTTCGACTTCTCTTCTTTTGGTGAACATGTCGTTGCTTGAGCGGCCCTGTGGAGCGCCCACACTAGGAGGCCCTGAAGTAGTTACTTCATAACATTTGCCGGCTAGCCCTCCGTGGGTGTATGCTCTCTTCCTTTTTTTTTTTTTTTTACTTCGGGCCTTTGTAATATGTCTGCCATTACTATTTTTCTAGCGTAACTCTTGTACTATCTTCGAAACTTTCTTTTTCAACGTATAAATACATGTGTTGCTATTTATCTCTTATTCGACTGCATTTGAGGTCCTTTTAAGCCTGTATGATGGGGTTTGGTTGGTTCCCCTCTTTTATTTACCAGGCTGGAGGTCCTTTGGAGCCCCTGTGAAAGGGTTCACTGGGACCTCTTTTGGTGCCTCTCGGTTACTCTTATAAGGATATTTTGACCCCTTGGGTCCTAGCTATCCTTTTATATATTCTTGCGCGCGCTTATTATTTCTTTGCGAGAAGCGTCCTTCTCGTCGTTATTCATAGTACTATTTTTGCAAGGGTCTCTTTTAGGACCCTTTTTGGCTAGACGGCTTGGTGGCCGCACTAGACTTATTATCGTCGTTACCATCTTTTTTTTTTGTGTAAGTCCCTATGGCCTTCCTTGGTGTTCACAAGGGTAGCTAATCCTTGTGATCCCAGGGGATGCCTTGTAAGGACTTTGTTTAGGGCCCTGGTATAGGGGGTCCCTCTGGGATCCCCCATCAAAGGGTCCTTTTTTAGGGTCACTTCCTCCTGATGGAGGGCCCTTTTTAGGATCCTTCTAGTGCATAGGGTCCTTTTCAGGGTCCTCCTGACAAGGGGTCATTTTTAGGGTCCTCTTGGTAGAGGATCCCTTTTAGGGGCCTCCCTTTTAGGAGGGCAAGGGGTCCTCTTGGTAGAGGGTCCCTTTTTGGGGCCTCCTTTTTAGGAGGGCAAGGGGTCCTTTTTAGGATCCTCTGTTAAAGGGCCCTTTTTAGGTTCCCATTGCTAGCCGCATGATGTTGCCTCCTATCTGCCACCTAAGTGTTTGGTGAAATTTATTTCGGCAGGCACTTTGGCTGATGCCCATGTAGAGAAGGAAAATGACACATGAAGTTGCGAACAGTTTCACCCATAACATGCAGTTTCATTCATAACAAACAGTTTCATGCAAACAGTTGCAACGATACATATGAGATTTTTGTAGAAAATAAAATGAAAAGACTCACACCTACTCAGGAGGTTATCTAAGCAGCCTCTTTGATTCTTCTCTATCATACTAAGATAGCGTGCAACACTTGTCCTTTTAGCACCAGGCGTGGGCGCCTTACTGGTAGTACTTCCTAAGGTGCTCCGCGTTCCACACCCGAGGTATGATGGTGTCATCCATGCGCGCCAGCTTATAAGTGTTCGGGGGTATGCACTGAGCAACCTGGTAGGGCCCCTCCCAGTTCGCCCCCAGCACTCCTGCTCCTGGGTCTCGCGTGTTAGGGAGTACCTTCCTCAGCACCAAGTCACCAACTCTGAAATTTCTCTCTCGCACCCTCGAATTGTTGTACCTTGCGGCGCGCTGTTGGTATATTGCCACCCTCATTTGTGCTTTTTCTCTCTTCTCTTCAAGCATGTCCAAACTTTCAGCCAGAGCTATGCAGTTGGCCTCGTCTCCATACGCCTGTACCCTGAGGGACTCAACCTGCATCTCAACCGGGAGTATGGCCTCGAATCCATAGGCCAAGGAGAATGGGGACTCCCCAGTAGTCGTGCGTGGGGTGATTCTGTAAGCCCACAGCACGTTTGGCAGCTCCTCTACCCAGGCTCCCTTCATCTTTTCTAGCTTTGCCTTCAAGTTCTTCTTAAGGACCCTGTTTATGGCCTCCACCTGTCCATTGGCCTGTGGGTGTACCACCGTGGAGAAACTTCTCCTTATGCCCCTTCCCCTACAATATTCCTCGAAAGCTCCTCCCTCGAACTGAGTACCATTGTCAGAAATAATTTTGTAGGGTACTCCATATCTACAAACAATGAATTTGTTGACGAAAGCGGTGATGTGCTTGGCTGTTATCTTCAGAAGGGGTTCTGCTTCTACCCACTTTGTGAAGTAGTCCATTGCCACCATCGCGTATTTCGCTCCACCCCTGCCTGCAGGAAGAGCACCGATCAAGTCTATCCCCCAGATAGCGAAGGGCCAGGGGCTGGTCATGCTAGTCAGTTCACTTGGGGGTTTCCGAGGGTAGTTGGCGTTCCTCAGGCATTTGTCGCATTTATTGGCAAAGTCATGCGCATCTCTCTCCATGGAGGGCCAGTAGTATCCTTGTCTCATGGCCTTCCTAGCTGTGGAGGGTCCGCTCTCGTGGTTGCCACACTCTCCCTCGTGTGTCTCATGCAACACTTTCAGCGCCTCCTCCTCTTCTACACATCGTAGGAGTGGCATTGAGAATCCTCTTTTGTAAAGGACCCCATCTACCAGGGTGTATCTAGTGGCCCTTTACACCAACCTCCAGGACTCGTTTTTGTCTGCAGGCAAGGTTCCTTCCTCCAGGTACCTTTTAATCGGCTCAGTCCATGACTCCCTTAGGGCACTAATCATATGCACGTCCGCGCCTTCAATGCTGGGTTTGGGTAAGTACTCCACGGGTATCGACTCCAAGATATCACCATCCTTGGTGGACGCCAGCTTCGCGAGTGCATCAGCATGGGTATTCCTTTCTCGGGGGATTTGCTCTATGCTATATGCCACTAACCGTCCCAGATAGCCCTTCACCCTCTCCAAGTAGGCTGCCATCTCGGGTCCCCTCGCTTGGTATTCCCCCTTTACTTGGTACACTACCAATTGAGAGTCACTGAAGATACGAAGGCGCATCACTCTCAGCTCCTGGGCCAAACGCAGGCCAACCAGGAGCACCTCGTACTCTGCCTCGTTATTGGAGGCCTCAAACCCAAACCGGATCGCGCAATACATTTTGTGTCCCTCGGGCCCGGTCATCATGATGCTCCCTCCAGATCCTCCTTCATTAGACGCCCCATCAACATGCAAACTACATTCCTCTAGACCCCCTCACTCTTCCTCTATAACAAGCTGCTCCCCTTCTTCACTTCTTCCTCCATTCGGCTGATGGGTGAACTCTACTATAAAGTCCGCCAGCACCTGCCATTGATGGAAGCTCTTGGGGTGTACACAATGTCAAATTGACTCAACTCGATCGACCATTTCATCAGCCTCCCTGAGGTCTCAGGTTTATGTAAGACCTGCCTCAAAGGACTATCCGTCAGGACTTCAATCATGTGCGCATGGAAGTAAGGCCTCAACTTCCTCGAAGCCACAACTAACGCATAGGCCAACTTTTCGATCTTCGGGTATCAGTTCTCCGCGTCCACCAAACGCTTGCTGATATAGTACACGGGTTATTGCTGCTTCTTCTCCCCTTTAACCAAGGTTGCGCTTATGGCATGCTCAGACACTGCCAAGTACAGGTACAACTTCTCACCTTTCTCAATTTTTTCCAACAGGGGTGGCTTCCCCAAGTGCTCCTTCATCTTGACAAATGCTTCTTCGCATTTTTCATCCCAAGCGAACTTTTTGCTCCCTTTGAGGATGTCAAAGAAGGGGAGGCACTTATCGGTGGACCTTGAGATAAATCTATTAAGGGCCGCCACCCTTCCCGTTAGGCACTGCACTTCCTTCTTGTTCTTTGGCGGGCTTATCTCTATTAGGGCCTTTATCTTATCATGGTTGGCCTCGATGCCTCTAGAATTGACCATGAAGCCCATGAATTTTCCTGAGGATACACCGAAGGTGCACTTGACGGGATTCAACTTCATTCGGTATTTCCTAAGTGTGTCGAACATCTCACCAAGGTCCTTGTTGAACTCAGTGGCATTCTTGGTCTTTACTAACATATCATCCACATACACCTCCATGTTCCTCCCTATCTAGTTAGCGAACATCTTATTCACCAACCTCTGATAGGTGGCACCCGAAGGGCATTATCTTGTAGTAGTAGAGCCCTTTATCTGTAATGAATGACGTGTGCTCTTCATCTGCTGGGTTCATTGGATCGGGTTGTACCCTGAGTAGGCGTCCATGAAACTCAGTAATTCATGTCCTGCCGTCGCATCTACTAGCTGATCTATCCTTGGGAGTGGGAAGCTGTCCTTAGGACAAGCTTTATTCAGGTTCGAGAAATCGACGTAAGTCCTCCATTTCCCATTTGGCTTTGGGACGAGTACTGGGTTCGACACCCACACAGGGTAAAAAGACTCACGGATGAACCCATTGGCCTTCAGCTTGTCAACCTCCTCCTTTAACCCTGCGTACCTTTCTGGGTCTAGCGTCCGCCTCTTCTGCCTGACGGGCCTCACTTCTGGGGAGATATTCAGATGGTGGCACATCACATTGGGGTCTATACCCACCATATCCTCATGACTCCATGCGAACACGTCTAGATTATCCTTCAAAAATCTTATCAACTCCTCCTTCACGTCACTTTGCAGGCTTCTCCCTATCTTCAATTTTCTTAACGGTTCTTCCGTCACCGTAACCTCCTCTACTTCTTCCACTGGTTCTACTCTTGACTCATCCACGATCCGAGGGTCCAGCTCCTACGAACCCCCCGCAGGCATAGGTAGCGCCTCATGTATCACCATGGCCATTGGTTCCCGCGGTTTCACAGGCGCACGGAGTGAGGTGTTGTAGCACTCCCTTGCCTCTTTCTGTTCTCCCTTCATACTAGCGACCCCTCCTGGTGTTGGGAACTTGACAACCAAGTGATATATTAAATTTATGGCATTCAATTCTCTTAGGTATGGTCTCCCTAATACCGCATTGAAAGCTGATGCACAATCTACTACGACAAAGTTAGCCATGACTGTAGTCTGCCAGGGTTGTTCCCCCATGGTGAGTGCCAATTCGATCATTCCTAGGGGTTGCACTGAGTCCCCTGTGAATCCGTATAGGGATGATTAGCAGGGCTTCAGATGACGAATGCCCAATCCCATCTTTTCCAAGGCAGGGCGATATAGGATGTCCACCGAGCTCCCGTTGTCCACTAAGACTCGATGCACACGCATATTTGCCAACTGAACTGTCAACACCAGCGGATCATTGTGGGGAAAGTGCACCCCCCGCGCATCCTCCTCAGTGAATGTTATCGAGTCATTTTCCCCCTTGAAACTTTTCGGGGGTCGCTGCTCTAAACTCATGATGCAGGGGGCGGACTTCGCCGAGCCTCTCTTGCATATCTATCTCCCCCCTTCCGAGAGTCCCCCCCAAATCCTGGACCTCCGAAAATGGTTCGGACCTCCCCCTGTATTTCTGGGGCTCGCTCTTGTGCCTGGGGTGCCGCAGGCTCGTCCTCTGGCCTTGGCCTTTCTCTCCTGACATAACGGCCCAGGTGTCCCCGGCGGATGAGCTCCTCAATTTCTTCCTTCAAATGGATACACTCTGCCGTGGTGTGACCGATGTCCTTGTGGTACTGGCTGTATCTACTGGGGTCCCTTTTGGACCGATCCTTCCTCATTGGTGGGGGCTTTTTGAAGGGAACTCGATCTTCGTTGGTGAGGTAAATATGTTCCCTGGTATCTGTGAGGTTCGTAAAGTAAGTATAAGCCGCTTGCCTATGATCATTCCCTCACTTGGTCTTCCTCTGCTGGTCATCTCTCGACCCATCGTACGCCCTTTTCTTCTTCGTTACATTCGACCCGTCGTTAGCTGGGGGCTACGCGTGGGGCTCCTCCTTCCCTACCTTTAAGTTTGCGTGGCCATCCTCCACACGGATGTACTTCTGCGCTCTCTCGTAGAAGTCATCTAAGTCAGTGACTTCCCTCTTCAACATGTTGTCCCACAGCTTGCTTCCTGGGAGCACTCCGGCTGTGATGGCCATTTTTAACTCTCGGCGAGTTAGGCTCCCTACTTTCGCAGCCTCCATATTGAACCGGTGAATGTAGCTCTTCAGGCTCTCATTTTCCTCCTGCTTCACGTTGGCCAGGCTGGTACCTGGCATCCTGTAGTCCCGCACGGCATGGTGCTGTTGGAGGAATTCGTCGAAAAACTACTGCCATGACTTGATGGACCCTGGCCTTAATCTTTTGAACCATTTGTAGGCGGGTCCCTTCAAAGTGACAGCGAAGCAGTGGCATCTGGCACCGCTTCCAATCCCACTCCGTTTCATCAGATCGTTAAACGCATCCAGGTGGTACTTTGGATCCGTGTTCCCTTCGTAGGGGGTCATATTGGGTTCCTTAAAGTTGGCAGGGAGCCGGATGGCCTGTATCTCCCTCACGAAGGGCGACTCATGGTCGAATTCTTCCTCACAGACCTGGCCGCCTGATGCGGTGACAATCTTGCTTCGCAAGCTCCTCATCTCCGTGTCCAGGTCTTGCCTCCTCTTGCTTAGAGAGTCCCTCAAAGCGGACGGGCTAAGATCCACCTTTCCCTTGTCCTCTCGAGGCGCCACAGGGGGTGTGGTCCCTTTGCCCCCCCTCTTTTTATTGAGCTCCTCCCTTAAATCAAAGGGTGCTCTTTTAGAGGTGACCTCGTCCTCATTGCGAGGGGCAGCGTTGGTCCTTGGTGCTGGTTTATGTGCCTGCTTAGGTGGTTTAGGGTGTTCGCGTCGCTTCGCTAAGGGGGTGTTACTGGTAGAGTGTCGCGTTCTCCCATCAACTACTGGTACGGTGGTCTCCACCCCGTCCTTGCCTTTCTCCTTCCTCTTAGGCAAGGTCACGCTCGATTTACCCTGCAACAGGCAATTCAGGACCGCTTGCATATTCTCCAAGGTGGTCTCCAACCTTTGGTTTTTACGGTGAAGCTCACGTATTTCCTCTTCATAAAACCGAGATTTCGAACTCGAGCTCACGGAATGGACTCGGGGATGCTTATCATGCCTACGGGTGGAGGGGCCCGGGTCCTGCCGGCCGGAGTTCGGTACCTGCGATGGTTTTGGGAGAGGGAACTCATTAGCATTTCCTGGTGGTGCTCTTGGAGGACTTTCTCTAAGTGGAGCGGCCGGTGACGAGGCCACTCTATCACCTCCGTGAACCTCAGGGTCCTTCGGGGGCTCCACGTCCCTTGGTGGAGGAGCATCCTTCATGGAGGCCTTCAGTTGGACTCCGTTCAGGTGAACCTCTACCTCTCGTGGTTCCCTGAGTCGCTTTGAACGTCTTGGCATTTCTTCTTGCCGGAAACAATGGTGGAACAGTAGCTTGAAACTAACGTTCCCACAGACGGCGCCAAACTGTTGAGGGTGAGAACTCGTCAACTAAGTTGAGTTGGAAAAAATTATCAAGTAAGGATCGTCAATAGAAAAGCTGTAGAAATCTAAGTAATAACTCAAGAATAATGACAGAATAACAATGGAGAAATCAATCTTTCATTCACTCTCAAGCCTTTGCTACAGTAAAACTTCCAACCCCTTTTCAGGTGGGGTTAGAGTTCATTTTATAGTAGGCTCTAATGGCCCTGGGTACATGGTGGTCTAGGAGACCAAGGGGTACATAAGTACTATGCCGTGAGAGTGGCTTCAGAGGTTGTGGTCGTACATCCAGTACAGGGGCAGGTGTCAGGAGGATGCCTCCACTACTTGTCCGTACCCATGTCTGATGAGTGGCGGCAGGCATAGTGGCGCAGGTGGTAGTGGTGTCGACTCTGACTCCTGGCCGTAGACGTACGGGCCACGCTCTTATTCCAGCAATCCCACTCCCCCACTAGTACGGGCGTCCGTATTTCGACGTACAAGGTCTTAAGGGTCGTACCCAGTATGAGATCATACAAGTACGTTCCACTCAACTCGCACCCGGGCCCCTGAGCATCGGGGTCCCCAAGGCATAAGGAACGGGACACTTGGGGTGCGTAAAGATGATGGCATGAGGCGAGGCTCTCGGGTCCTTGATGCGAGGTGCCTGAAGCATCCCGAGGTCACCTGCGTGCATAAGTGATAGGCAAGGGGCCTTGACAGATGGGTGCGTGGTGAGATGACTTCCACGCGAGCCCCTTGGTGGCGAGGCTCCTCTGACGCGTGCCCCTATTCGCGAGGCCACCTGGTGTGCGGACGTGGCTGCGCGAGGCCGAGGGCCTGCTGGGGCGCGAGGCCGCCTGGTGTGTGGGTGTGGCCGCGCGAGGCCGAGGGCCTGCTGGGGCGCGAGGCCGCCTGGCGTGCGGGCGTGGCCGTGTGAGGCCGAGGGCCTGCTGGGGCGCGAGGCCGCCTAGCGTGCGGGCGTGGCTGCGCAAGGTCGAGGGCCTGCTGGGGCACGAGGCCGCCTGGCGTGCGGGCGTGGCTGCGCGAGGCCAAGGGCCTACTGGGGCGCGAGGCCACCTGGTGTGCAGGCGTGGCCGGGCGAGGCCAATGGTGTCCACGTCTAGCTGGCCGAGGGAGGCCTAGCGAGGCCGTTGGCGTCTCTCGTCTGGGTGGCCGAGCGAGGCCATGGCGTCTTGGCATCTTTGTCTTGTAAATGGGGGCTTCATGGCATTGATCTCATATTTCCCCTTTGTGAGATTTTGAGGATCAACAGTAGCTATGATCGTGGCGTACGACCAATTAATCCACACATTAAAGGATGGTCACATTCAGGTCCGGATACACTGGGTGTCGACTCACGAGCTTCCTTGGGTTGAATCGGACTAACCTAAAACTGGGAGTAGCTCGGTTCATTTCTCTATATTAGTTACCTTGGCCAAAGGTGTCGGCTGCTGCCCCGATTCAGCCTTGGTCAACATTTTGTCCATCTTCATGAACCTTTCTTTTGCGCACAACCTACGTGACCTCATTCTCTTCAAGGGCTGGGATGATTTCCTGAGGAGGAGGGAGCTCGGGGAAAGGGCCTCGAGCTCTGATGGATAATGTCTGATCTTTCCAGATTGGCTTGCAGGCCACCATGGTGGAATCATTCACCACCACCTGAAACTCTTTCTCGTTGGGAGGAATACGCACCAAAGTCTCATATTGAGCTCTGAGGGTCTCTGAACACCCCGTTCTCTTATATATAGTTGCACAAGGTAACAACTCATTCAGAATATTTTTAAACTTGGTTGAGAAGGAATTCAAGTACATAGTTGAAGGAGCTGAGAAACTTACGAGTGCGGTTGAAATATCGATGGGTACAGTTCTTGAACCCGTTTGACATGAAGAATTAATACTTGTAGTCATTCGGATGGCTGGGGAGGTCAATGATGGAGGCTGTGCTGGGGAATCTGGTGAGGTAGTAGAAGCCAGCACCTCATCCCTTTGATTATGGGATGGCTTTGAGGCCAAAAAAGTACATGATATCGGCGGGGATAAGGACCTCCCACTCGTGCTTCAAAAATAGATATTTTTTCCCTGCCAAAAGTCGGTACGAGTTTGGGGGGAGCTTGAATGGGGCCAGTTCGATGTAGTTTAAATAATCTAAAAGATACAAGTCCAAGGGAAGAAAGGCACCTACCTTCAGGTGCTCATCACTCCAAGCCCCGAAGTTATCCTGAAGCGGAGTGCAACTCAGCTATCCCTCTAGTGAAGGGTGAGCAAGAAGAACCTCGGACCCCAACTCGAGCGCGTGACTTAATAAAATTTTATTTACCTTATCCTAAGTCTTTATCTGGGATTTGATATGATCAGCCTCAAAGAAGGCATTGGGGTCAATCATGATCTCCCTATCAACCACTTGGCCGAAGTGGGGAATAGGGGTCTCGGATGCAATCTTCTTACCCTTATTCTTACTTTGGGACGAAGAGCTCACCATTGACATCTTCTGGTTAGCCATAAGCTAGCTCACCTGGGGACAAAGCCGCCTGTTAGTGGCGACCTAAGATAAAACCTTGCTATGATGATAAAGGTATTGCAACCCGAGGGTTTGAATTCAATCTATTCGACCTAAGATAAATATGAGTTAGGATTTCCCCAAGCGCACAACGCGTGTGCGCAAGCACGGTCAATGACCATGCGCTATAAAATTGGGAAACCCCTGATAATTTGGGATTTGCGTGTCAAACACAATACCTTTTTGGAAAGCGGTTTATTGGAAAACCACTTGAGAAATCGTAACCCTTATGCTACCCAAAACTGAACCTAAAAATCATCAAATCTTTATATTCATATATTCAGACGATCCTCTTTCAAACCCAGAAAACACAGAAAACCACCTGTTTATTTTTTGCATTATTTCTAATCAGACCTAATGTTATTGTTTTTGGCCTAACAAAAGCCCATACTAAACTCAAATAGAACTGAAGAAAATATACTGGAAAATTTAATAAAACATATTGAAAAAAAGATTAAATTTAAATTGGATATAGAGATACTTACGGTTTGGTTTCTAATGATGGCAGCATCGGAGGTAATAACCTAGAAACTCCTCGAAAATGTGGAAACACAGAAATCTCTTAGAGTATTTTGAGAAGAAAAAAGAGGCAATTTTTTTAATGCAAAGGTGGTAAGGTTCAGGTCTGGTTCTCCTATTTATACGTAAACTTCAAAAACCGATCCAAGCCACACGATTAGATCAGTTCAAGATCCAAGGGCCCATATTAAATAAACAAAGTGACGACGAAAAGTTGACAAGACAGGTGTCACAGTACTCGAAACCTGAACATGGGCCTAATACAGACTGTCATGTGTCTCGCACTCGAGTGGGGGGTAGGCACATTTTCACATAATAGAAGCCTAAAATCCCCTACTGTGTGTGTTAGAAGTGATGTCATGCACGAGCAGAAGCTTGGGGGACAAATGTTGTCCCCAAAATATATATGAATTAAATTACTCAGCACGGGGTACAACCGACAGACAAGCGTATGGAGAAAGCGTACAGATAAAACATCTAGCTAACTCTGGAGTGAGCAGCTCAAGTCAAACTTGATAGCTTACGACAACTAAATAGTCTCCATATTGCTCTGGTGTCAACAGCTTAGTTCGAGATGCGCGATGGCCAGGCCGCCTTCGTTAAACTCTGAATGTTACATGTGTCAATTCAGGGTTGTTCTTCAACATTCAACTCGAAGGAGGTGTTCAGCTTGCAGAATCCTTATCATGACGCACAGTAAAGGATCCTTATCAGGCCGCCTTCGTTACACTCATTAATGCCCATATATTATTCTGTATTTATTACATGATATTGGGGGCATAGATTCAATAGGCCTTAATGTATTTATGTAAATGGGAACTTATCCAAAAATGTAGATTACCATATTTATGCACGGTTACCCAAAATTTTCCAGGCAGAATTCCCTATAAATAGAAGGGAGAATGGACAGAAAAAGAGAGAAAATTTTATATACTGAAACTCTGGTGAAATTGCAACAAACGATTTCATGGCGAGAAACAAACAGATCAATAAGAGTGACTCGTAGACTAGGTGGATTTTAACCACTGAACCACATAAAAAGTGTGGGTGATCTTAATATGTTTTTATTTACCTAGTTACGGTGTAGCAAAAACCTTTCTCTCTATAATAGATTCTTAATCCACTGTTGGCGAAAAACTGCGTCATCAGTTCTCATCTTACTTTGCATCTCAAACTAAACATAAGCATATATCATAATAATTCACGTCATGTTCATGCATACACTCATATAAAAACTTTTTACGTGAAACTTTACTTACATACTCATTTAAGTATATAATTAATTAATTATAATCAAATACATCATTTATGTGAACACAACTAATTCAAACAACCCCTAACTTTATTTTATTCACATAAACTCACATTAAAATATAGTTTTAATATAATTACACATTTTGTAATAATTATTATATTAATTAATCATAAATCAACATAATAATTCAATACTCATATAATAATCAAACTAAACTCTAACATGCTTCCTAATAGTTTTAAAACATATTAAACTTCAGGATAAACCGCTTATATTATATGTAATATCTGTTTTCTGGGAATGGTAGTTTCGTAATTTCTCCACTGGGGGTATTTTGTTATTTTACATATTTATGAGGTTAGATATGTATGGATTCCAATGATAATAAAGATTCTCGATTTCTTATGTTTTAGTATTTGGAATGATATTCAATTCCCGCCATGTGCATAATGCTTAATAAATAATTAATTACGTGGTTTAATTTAATTATTTATTTGTGTTGTGATTATTATTATTATTATGAGCATAATATTATTACTAATATGGTATGAATTTATTTTATTTTATTATATGGTTTATTGGATTATTATTATTTAAATGGATTAAATAATTATAATTGCATGTAATTATTAAATGACCATAATGTTCCTATGTTTGAATTTGGTTAAGAGGCATTTAGAGGAAATTAGAATATGATTTAAAATTCAAATCACTGATTAAATTCGAAATTTAAATCAGCTATAATAGGATCACCATTTCTTTTATTTAATTTTAAAAGAAATAAAAGAAATTCATTAACCATAAGGCTTAGAACCGGTAAAAAACAACCAAGTTGTTAGGTCTTCGTTTATTTTTTTTAAGCACGATTTAGAGGGCCTCTTAACAGTTCAAAATCGTGAGAAGAGAGAGAGAGAGAGAGAGTCACACAACTGGTATAAAGAGATGTTCTTGTATTTTCTAGAGAGAGAAAAAGAAAGATTTATGGTTTAAGATATCTAGGAAATTTCCGGGTGGTTTTGAATGTTTGGAATGTCTTTCTAATTTTCTAAGCAGGGTATTGGACATAGCCAAATGGGCTATAATGTTAGTTTTCGAAAATAACCATTTTTCACCATTAAAGTGTGTGTTCTTGAATGATTTTAGATCTAAGGGAACATGAGAGGTTCCAAGTTTGTTTGAAGTGTTTAGAAATCTTAGAGGGACCCTAAGAAGTTTTTTAAACGTGAAGAAATGGATCAAAAACATACTTTCGCATTTTGACCACCATTTTTGGCGGTACACCGGTGACGGGGAAGACAACCACGATTCGACCATCGTGGGTCAATTTTGTTGAGCATCAATGGTTTTTTGGGATGTTGGGATCTTTAAGTAATAACTTCCAACCGGTTTT
This sequence comes from Humulus lupulus, assembly GCF_963169125.1. NCBI lineage: Eukaryota > Viridiplantae > Streptophyta > Magnoliopsida > Rosales > Cannabaceae > Humulus > Humulus lupulus. Next base: position 162,211,646 of record NC_084797.1, on the reverse strand, counting down.
CTAACGTCCTGGATAGCCAAGACCGCTACACTGTATGTTTATAAAGGTGCAGGACTTGCTAACCAAGTCATTTAATTAAATTGTGTTACTAATCATAAGTGTGCTAGGGTTAAAAGAAGTTTTGGTCTCAAAAGATACATTTTATAAGATTAAATAGTTTTACATAAGGGATCCCAAAAAGGAAATAGTGTTTGAAAGTTGATTTACAAAATCTCAAAAGTTATAGAAAATCATTGGCCATACTAAGGCAAAATAAACATTCCCGGTCCTCTCGTCCCTGCTTTTCTCTCAACCATGGCGGCTGAGCAGCCGGTCATGTACATTCAGCTCACAGAGCTCTCCAAATCCGGACTAATCAAGTTTACCCTTGCCTTTACCTGCACCACACAGCACCCGTGAGCCAAGGCCCAGCAAGAAAACACAATACACATCATATACAGTATTAGCAAACAAATAACCTTTTAAGCATGTTCAATCACTCAATATTCATGTCTACTCTATAGCATGTAATCATAATCCAAGATACAAGTAAACACCGTTAATAATCAGACCACACAATAGTCACAATAATCATCTCTTATAGCCAAAATACACAATAATCAGGGCCGATGACTTAGGCCGCACCCTCTGTTTAACCCACTGACTCTGGCCCGCTTAAACCGAGCTCAGTGCATAATAAGCTGTCCTCGGCTACCAATGGCCGAGCCACGCCCTGTGCACTAGTTTAACCTTGGCACGCTTAGGCCATTGGTTTACTATTTACATGGCATAATACCACTCTTTCAAATATACATATTAGGGAGCCCTTAGTCCCGTTTCAAATATACAACCGGGTGTAGTTTTCTTACCTTTAACTTCTTCGATTATTAATTACAAGCGACGTCTCTCGAGCACGATCCTTTCCCGAGCCCTAGCTTTAGCACCTAATCACAACCAAGGTATTTGGTTCCATTAATATCCAAATATAGGTTTTCGGGTACAAAATTAACTTCTGAGAAATCAAATCCCACCAAGCACGGTGGTGAAATTGATCCTGAGCACACTAGGCTCGATTCCCGTGCTTTAAAACCCTAAATGCTCAAGTTCACACCTAAGGGCTGCGGTCCTGCCCTAAAACAGAACCTAGGGCCTCCCTGGAAGAAGACGCGCGCCGCGACCCTTGCTTTGGGCGCCGCGGCGCTCACCCCTGGCCGAGCCTCCTTGGCTCCTTCGCATCCTAAGGCCGCAGCGCTCTAGAACAGAGCCGTGACCCTACCCTTCGTGCCCATAAATTCCACCATTTTCAACACCTAAACCTTACCCAAAATCATCCCAAAGTTTCCTAATCTAAAACCAATTAATCCCAACACTTTTAGAATGATTTAAACAACATAATTAAACTGAAAACTCAACCTAAAACTCATGGAAATCCCACCTTCAATTTCTGAAACTCAAGAACTTTAAACACTAAAACCAGCCATGCAAAACTCGAATTTAAACCTCTAATTCACAAATTGAAGTTTACCTCTTCTGCTGAACCACTTCTCCAAGCGAAATCCAAGCTAATTCCCAAGGTTCCACCTTAATTCTGCCCTTAAACATCAAAATCACAACTATCTCACTACTCAGCCAAAACTCCGAATTTCTAACCACAAAGAAGGGAATTCAATGCTTACGTTAGTCCTGGTTAAGTTCCTTGGATAACCCTTGAGTTAATTTGCTAAATCCCACCTTCAATACTCAGAAATCCTAACACAAATCCTCCAAATTTCCTCTATTTTCTTGTGTTTTCCTTGAGAGAAAAGAGAGAGAAAAGACTGAGAATAAAGGGGCGGTCTAATTTTTGTTCTACTGTTTTCCTTTAACTTTAGCCTATCCTTATCCCGTTAAGTCAATCCCGAGGCTTGGGGTGCCGGAAACGTCCCCAAGGCCAAAACAATAAAATTCCCCAATATTCCTGCCTAGACTTTCTAACCTCAAATATATCTCCATATATTTATTTTCATAATCCTATAGTCTAAATAACTACCCGATACCTAAAATACCCCTGACTTATCCAAAGTCAACTATTAAACCTCGTTGTGACTTTTCCCGCTATCTAGCTCCCTAGGATCGCCTCAGGTTGCACGTTGCAGATTTGCCCACATAATAATGTGGTTCTCACAATTATAACATTTAATCACAATTTAACATCATATAATCAAACAGGCATTCTTAACATATAATCATGTATTTAATCAATTAATCCACACATGGACCAAATATGCCCTCCCGGCACACTAATCAAGGCCCTTAAGCCATATTAGTGATTTTGAGTCGTTACAGGTTTGGAGTGTCAAAAACAAGAGGAAAGAGGAGTTAGAATCTCGCGGGCGACGGAGAAGAAGAAGATTCCAGCGAGAATCGGCGGACCCAATTTGGGTATTTCCAAGGTCTTTTGTCAAATATTTTTCTTATTTAAGATTCTACATAATTTTTTGGGATGTTTGGTGAAGTTTGAGAATTATTTGAAATTTTCATAAATTATTGTGGATTATTTTGTGTTTTTCAAAGAATAATTATGAAAAATACTTACACTATTGTAAAATTCTTGAAATAATTTTGATAGGTTATTATGTCTTAAGAAACAGTTCTGGACAATTGGTTTGAGTTTTTTATTGTTTGTGTATTTATTTGTATTTATTCTATTTAATGCCTAGATTAATTATGAAAATTACTTAGCACATGTTGTAGTCACTTTTTGGATTTTTGTGATGTTTATTATTGATTGTAATGTAATTTGGAACTGAGTTTGAAGCTAAGATGTTACAGTAAGGAATTTTTAGAATTTAATTGTTGATAACTATGAAATAAATGGGTTTAAATTGAAATAAATGGTATAAATTGTTGCTCTCTGTTTGGGTACTGCTTAATTAACTTAGAAATAATTTAAAACTATTTAGAATAGATTTAGAAGCACGATTATGAATGTTTATATTTATGGATAATTAGTTGGTAATTTATGCATTTTAAAAGTGTGATTTTACGTGTAAGTAATAATAATAATTAGTGCATGTTTCTAAAAAATTGTATTTTATAATCTATATAAGTGATTTAGCAGCATGTTAGATGCTCACTTTGATCATTTTATGTAATATTTAATTATTTTGTGAGTTATGAGTAATTAAAGTGTTAGTTATTGGAAATGAATTATTAAAATAAATGTTGAGCACTATTATGAGTTTATAAAGATAAAATAAACTTAGGAGTTGTTTGAATTAATTATGGTCACATGCATAATTATTTGATTTATTTTATTTGACCTAAATAGTTAATTTTAGGCTATAAGGATATTTTTGTAAATTTATGCATAAAGAGTCTCTGTATGAATACACAGGTTGTATGAAATATGTTTATGTGTGGGTATGCGAATAAATGGTATGAGTTTTAATAAAAAATAAATAGAGTTTGTGTGACATGCAAAGTGAAATTTGTTTTGCATTATTTATTTTGGCGTAGAATTTTTAGAGTAGATTTCTGTGTGGAAATTATGATTTGTGTGTTGAAATATATTTTGAATATGTCGTTGTATTGTTGAGTGTCTAGGGTTTTGTCCTCGACAAGGAAACTCAACAATGGGGTCTAGAGAGAACAAGAGGATTTGAATCAACTAAGGTAAGAAGAGTGGACATCTGTGTACAGGATGTATCTTTAAGCATACAACCTTATTTTATTGTTTGATATCTTATGTAGTGGCTAAATAATTGACATGCTTGAATGATAGAATATATGTGTGTTCTATGTAACTGCTACTTGTGTGAGTATATCCTTGCAAGTATTATCATGGGTGAGTACAATTCATGGTAATGAGAAGCCCTGTGGGAATGCCAAGTGTGAGTATAGCACAAGGCAGGACAAATTACATTTCATGTCTGATCAACAAGTATATTAGTTGAATTGTTGGTATTAAATATGAAAATAAGAATACGCACTAGAATAGGATCTTTAAAAAATTTATTAATACCATCCAAGATCATATATATAAATATATATATATATAAATCAACGATCTTCTTATCATTTCTGAAAACTCACACCTTAGTCATCCAAGCCAATCCTTCAACACACAAGGACGTGTGTGGGCACGTAGGATTCAAAGGTTGATTTAGACTCTCTAGATATACTCAACACATGAGATCTAAGATGAATGAAAAGAAAGAGGCAATATAAATTTCCAGAATTTTAGGTTTAGGAAATTCTATTGTTTCTTTCTTGAGAGAGTTTGATAGTAAAAAACAACTTATTAAACTTATTTTGAAAGTATCACTTCTTTCATGTTTATAAAAATAATTAACTAATTTAATTAATCTTTATTTTATTTAGAATAAAACTAATCAGTTAAAAATTATTTAATTATTTATTTTAAATAATATTTTTAAAAAAATAATTAAATAAACAAATAAATTTGTAATTCAAAATTCAAAACCTAGGGATAGAAAATATCATTGGGTGGCGCCACTAACTATACAATACAATGAGTGGCGTTAGCCACTTAGTGACTCTTCCTGATTTTCTCATTTGTTTATTTGATTAATATTTAAGATAATATATTTATCCCGAACATAAATATCAGTTAATTCAAAATTAACTTTATCTTAAAATATCAGTTTTAAATAAATAAATAAATATTTTATAATAAGATAATTATTAATCTATGTCTATATTAATCAAAACATGATTACTATTTGTTTTAACATATAGTTTTTCAAACTAAAATCTATACACTTAAATAATTAATTCACAATTAATTAATTACCCATAATTATCACATTATTATTTCCTTGCCCCAGAAAATTAATACCTTTGCAATTTAGTCTTTCTCTCTACAAATCTTTCTTATGACATCCTTACCCTTGACAGTGTAGAACAGAGGTGACCTGGGGACCATGGTTGTATAATACGAAGCTCCAATAAACCAGATTATTAATTAAACATTTTAATCTAATAATCTTATTTATTAATGCCATGATTACTCAACTATAAATATGGAATTGCACTCTAAGTATTTATAGAATTATATTTATAGAGTTTTCTTTGTAGTCCATTCATATAATAAATAAATGTAGTTATGTCCTCCAATTATTGATTTGTTAATTAGAGCTGGTCAAAATTCCATTTTACCCTTATAATTACCTCTTGTTCCTTAAGTACCATAAATTCACTAGCGAATAATTAATATATAATCAAATTATAGATTTGAGCTCAATAACTTTTCAATTAAAAAATTATCACTTAAGGGAACCAATATTCAATCTGTTAGGAAAGTATGGATTCTATTATTGTAAATCATGTTCCCAGCCATTCATGATATTGAATCTCCAAAACAAAAGTCATTAGCTTCACTATACTAAGAAACCTTAACGAGTAAATCAAAAGATCAAATAAGCACAAACATGAGTTCATGACTACTCAGGATTTAGACTGATCTACAAATGATCATCTATTATGATAAGAATGAAATATTTATGGCAAGCGATAAGTTTATAAAGATAGATAATTCATATCGGTCTTGTCATATATAATCTATATTATATACCGTACCCTTACCAAAATGTCTCTCCACATCAGCAATCCGAATCTAGACTACTTTCATCCCATATGCTTAGTAAACCGTACTAGTGACCATTCATTAAAGATTCCTTACTTTAAAATGTTACTGACTATTTTATTCATTTGATATGATCTTATTTCTCTCGTACTAATACAAGATCATATCCTCATAAATGAATATGAAATTTTCATTATATTCATATAAATTATTCAAATAATAATTATGCCATTCAAATATAATAAAATTATACTTTAATTTAAATCAATAAAATATCTTTACATGCTTTTAGGGCATAAATCTTAACATGATTATCGTATGTGAGTAAAATGTGTGATATGAGACTATGATGTATGTGTGTGAGTACCATATCCATTGGATATTTACTGTGGTATTGTGTTTATATTGCATGTGTTTAATTGTGAAGGTTTTATTTATACTTATGTTTCTTGTTAGGGGGTTATGTCCTACATAGCTCTTCTTACTGGGCGTTAGCTCATGGGTACTTTGTGTGCAGGTAAAGGCAAGGAAAAACAATGAGTGGTGCGAGCTCGAGGCATGGATCTTACATGTTAGCGGCAAGCAGTGTTTTAAAGTTTTAAAATTTTTTTTTTTGGAATTGAACGTTTTAGTGTTGGTTTTGGACTTGAAACAGTTTATTAATGTCGTCATGCCAAGTTTTATTTCAATAAATGAGTCTTTTATGTCATAAATATTTATCAATTTAAAACAGACTTTTATAAGTAATGTCTCAGGAAATCAGGGCCTTACAATATGGTATCAGAGAAATACGGTCCTAAATAATTTGTGGTAAGCCGTAACATGTAAAGTTCATTGCCAAGAGACGAGCTTGACTCACTATACTGTAATTGCTAAATTTTTACTTATGCGCATGTTGTCTTTTAAGTTTATGCCCATAGTATTACTAAGTTGAGATGCATGATAGATTGCCCGAATTGATTTGAATATTTGGAAAATTTTCGATTAAATTTTTCCTTTGGTTTATCAAGTTTATTGTTGGAATGCTTAGTTTCTTTCTTCAAGGTCAAAGCATTCTTTCTTTGCGCTTAATTGGTATGCGTTGTTTAGGAGTTAGAAAATGCCTCCTAGAAGGTCTATCAGAGCAAGTCATTGTTGAGGTAGAAGGGGAAACAACGGTTTACCACCAGAACCATGGGGGTGGTAGGAGCATTTTACTATGAATGGAAGAGACCATCCGAAGGAAAAATGAAGCAAATGTGGCACCAAGCAATGCTGCCAATGCCAACAAGACTGATGGAGCCAAAGAAAAGACCACAATAAGCTTTAGTGGTAGCACCTACTGTAGAGGATAGAATGGAGCCACTATTTGAAAGGTTCAGGAAACAATACCCACATGTATTTGAGGGAAGCACTGATCCAGTCAAGGAAAAATAGTGGGTCAGCTACAGGGAGAACATCCTGAACATGATGAGAGTTTAGGGAAATGATGAGTGGTCTTGTTAGGGTTTTAGGCCCTAATTAAAACCCAATTTCTTTGTAATCTCATTTATTATCAATAAAAAAAGAGAAATTCAATTTTTGACTTGGTCAATCACTTTGCTCACATGTTTTATTTTCATGATTATTTGTTTAATATAAACTTCTATGAAATCCCGAGCATATAGCTAATCGTATTTATAGTGACGTAATCACAGTGGAATATAAATGTGATTATATGTTCAAACATAAGTTAGTCCCATGATTAGTCAGCACACAGGATTTACACTGACTTGCCAATCTACGATATAATCTACTTACAAATTTTAGTGTTATGTTCTTTTTAGAACATTAGCAAAGTAGATAAGATCGGATGTATTTCTTGCATTGGACTGGACTGATATTTACATTGGATAGGATAAGTAACCATATCGTTATTATCTATTCTAGTCATATCATATAGTTGACCATAGGTCAATTCAATCTCAATTCTGAGTGGTTAGTATTCTAACTGATTGTATTATTTGAGTTCTTTGACTTGTTCGTTACCAACTTACCCTACGGACTAGGCCATACTTACATCTTGGGAACATGGTAGTATAATTGAGTAGGAGTGTTAATCATAGATATGAACATCTATTGCTTCTGATGAAGAAATCAAACGATGGTTTCTTTTTAGTTTGGTTCAAGGTTCTAAATGATAGAGATCTTATTTCAGTAATTACTATTAGTTTTCTAAAATATCATTTACAAGGAACTAAGCATTTTAAGGATAAAATACAATGGGGGGTAAAATGGTATTTTGGTCCCATCTCATTATAGGCTGTCTATAGAGGATTGAGTAACAATTATGGTTGTAGCAATGGATGATTAATAGCGTATCTATATTTGTTATAGAGCGTTCTATGAATTCAAGAGTATTGACGGTGAGAAATCGTCAACGATATAAGGTTAGAAAACTCAAACTGTATTGTAAAAGATATCTTAGAAGAAGATGGAAAGAACTTGAAGGAGCAAATATGCAGAACTACAATGGAGCAAAAATCGTATATGCCTTAATTGTCTGTGCGTACAAAGAATTTTCCAACCCCTTCACCTGAGGGGTCGAAGCCTATTTATAGATGGGCTCTGTTGGCCCCTGACAAAAGGTGGTTCCCAGGGACAAGAACATACGCAGGTACATTGTCAGGGTAGTGGCTGAGGACGTCGTGGTGTCGACTCTAGCATATGGTCGAGGGTGCTCAGGTAGTGCCTCCATTCTTCGTACGGGTTCGTATCGCCACTACTTGTTAGACGTGGATGTCAGTGCCATGCCCGTGTCCTTCTCAGGGTTGTACACCCTGTACTCATATACGTACCTTATGCCTAATGGTCCTTCTTATATATCTGAGACACATCATTTCTCCAGGATTTTTCCCATTTTTCTAAGTGTTGTTGATCTTGGGAATTCATCTCTACGGTATAGTGGGTTTCACTTGTATGTTTAGCCATATAGCGAATGTCATGTCCTCATAGGTGTGCACTATACATATATAAACGAACCACCATATCCTCTTCATGAGTAATAAACATGCCATGTGAGGGGTTCACAACACTGGAGATGCACATGTGTACAGGCCAATCCATTGGCAGGTGACATTGGTGCCCAGGGGGCCTAGCCCAGATCTTGCATAGCTAGACTAGCCCTTAGTGGTGCCTCCATTTGAAGACCTCAACGCATGACACACGAGGAACCTTGCGAGGGTCTTGCATAGTGAGACCTTCCTTCAGGTCTTCTCAGCAAGGCACCCTTAGCAAGCGACTCCATGTGCGGGTGTCTGAGCCTCGCGCCTCGGCCCCTCGCATCGCGGCTGTCCCTCGTGCCTCGGCTCCTCGCGCAGCGAGTCTTTGCACCTTGGCCCCTCATGTGATGGCCCTCTCACCTCACCCCCTCGTGTGATGGCCCTCGCGCCTCAGCATTGTAGGCAGGTCAATCCTCGTATAGCGAGGCCCTCTATACCATTGGCCTCACTTGAAAGCATCTAGGAAGGTAACTCTCCAGATAGCGAGACGCCTCCATATACAAGGCCTTCCTCCCAGTGGACCCACTAATGGAAGGCTTCTCTTAGGTGAGGGGTTACGCCCATGACCCCAAACATAGCGGCCCCTATGGCTTTGATCTTGCTATGCGTGACAAGGGCATCATGGCACCTACGTATCATTGGTTCTCATATAGCGAGGCTATTTCATCCTTCGTCTGGACGGCTTGTGAGACAGTTTAGAAATGGCTAAGCATATAACCCTTCGATGATGATCTCTACATTAAATTCCTATTGGGAAATTATCCCACATTAACACTTGCCCCCGAGTCTATAAGTACAATTTTAAGTGTCCTTGTAGACTTTTTCTTCTTCTCTTGTTTGATATGGATGGCATGTTTTGGGAGGCTCAACCTTGGTGTGTTATCCAATGTTGCATGAAGAAACACGAAGTGGATTTGGATGGTGTGTTTCTTTATAGTGTCCAAAGAAACACAAAAACCAACCAACTTTTGTGATGATCCAAGTGTGCCCCTAAGACTGAATAAGGGCCAACCATTTCCAAGTGCGGATCCCAAGGTTGCTAATGCTCTTGATCTCTGCCATTCATGTAGATTTGATCCAATGGCTAGGAAGCCTTGACTTTCCTTATAAATACCCCAAGATATGAACCCACTTCTCCACACCAAAACTTGTTTAGCCTAGTGGTATTCCTTCTAAGTCATTTCCAAGAGCTCCAAGGTTCTATCCTCCGGATAGCAAAAGGCCAAGGGTCGGTCAGGCTAGTTAGCTCATTTGGGGGTTTCCGGGAATAGTATGCGTGTCTCTAGGGTTCATGCGGAGAGTCTTTGAGGAAGTGTCCATCTGTCAGGGAGATATTTGTTCCTTGAGGTCCAACTTAGCGTCTTGGCTCGTGGTGATTGAGGGGAAAATTATTCCATATTCTCACACCCCAAACCTATGTTTTGAGGGTCACGAGGCGGGGCCTCGTTCAAGCTAAATTTTGGCCTCCACACTTGCCCCCCAGTCTATAAGGAGGCCTTTAGGCGTCCTTGTAGGCTCATTATAATGCCACACTTACTATGCTCTGATGCTATTGCTGTGTGATTTCTTGTAAACCAAGTTATTAATGGTGAGAACTCATCAACGAAGTTTGTGATGCTAGCGACAATGGTGGTACACTCTGGGCTGTCATGGTTGCGTGGGTGGAAAGACAGCTAACCGATATCCATGCATGCATTACCTCCACGGGGGAGTTGTCGAGCATCATGGCATGTTATTACTATTTCGTGAGATCTTTCGAAATGACTAGGTATAGATGAAATCATATGGCACTCGAGATCAGGCTTTAGAGGGCATGATCAAGTGCTGGATGAAAATGACTAAGCATGGACATGCGAGGCTATAAACAAAGTTATTCAGGGGCCTCAGGCCAAGGGTGTCCTTCCTTCTAGCTTCTTAGTCTTCAACCTTCATCTGTCAACATGTGAAGGCCTTTGTTTGTCACCTTTTTTATGACTGTGATACTTGCATTATACTTGGAGGCATATAAGGCATCAAAAAATGTCATTCAACACTATTGGGAGATGAAGGCCTCGCTATGCAAGATGGTCTCACACAACTAGTCCCTCTCACATGGTGAGGCTTGCCTCCTTCTCTCTTTGGTGTGAGACTTTGAGAAACCCACTCTTTTCTTTAGTCTGGGATTTTGAGAAGCCATTATCTTTTTTCCCCCTTTTTTTTGTATAAGGATCTTTTGCAAGTCCTCATGGTCAATAGCTTTATTTTGAAAGGGTTCCCTTTGGGACCACTCTATTGCGTGTGATTCGTGTTTGTTCATGCACCTTGATTACTTGTAAGGATATGTTGACCCTTTCGGTTCTCGCTATCCTTTTATGTATTTTTGCGCGCGTGTTTTATTTTGTGCAAGAAGCGTCCTTCTCGCCATTATGCATAGTACTATTTTTGCAAGCGTCTTCTTCGAGACCCATTTTGCAAGTGTTTTCTTTGAGACCCTTTTCACAAGCATCTTCTTTGAGACCCTTTTCACAAGCTCCTTCTTTGAGACCCTTTTCACATGCGTCTTCTTTGAGACCTTTTTTACAAGCATCTTCTTTGAGACGCTTTGTAACTCCCTACTACCTTAGAGTCGTTACTAAGTGAGTTTGAAACGTGCAATTAACTCGCTAATCGAGGTTTTAGGTTAAAAGTTTAGCTAAACTGAAATAAAAATCACATAATTTGAAAAGGTAACCATTCACTGAAATTTTAAAGCGTTATACATTTGGGATCCCAAAATACTGATTAGAAATATTTACAACTCAAAAAATGATTAAAGTTGACTAAACAACAAAATTAGGTTTAATACAAAACATCTCCCAAAATACCCCTGGCGGTGGCAGCCAGGCAAGCCAAACATATACATGCCACTTCACGCTCTCCGTACTCATGGTTGATCAACCTTTCCCTTGCCCTTACATGTACCATAGAGCACCCATGAGCCGAAGCCCAGCAAGAAAACTCCACACAAGCAATCAACCAATCAACATATGCACAAATATCAATCAGCATATAACAAAGCCACCGACAAGCTAAACATATAACGGCCATGCCATCCTAGGCACTTTACCAAGACCTGGGTTCACGGTCTACACCGTGAGGATATCCCAGGTATCCACTAGGGGTCTCACCCTGGCAACTTGCAGTTCTTGTGCTTAACGCTGCTCCCGACCACTTTTCATACTCGGCCTTTCCGTTCTTTACAGATATGCAACACATAGCATAAACTTAACAAATAATTAAACAAATACAAACATAATTCACTACAACAATTTTGACCAAATATAACACCAAAATATAGCATATTATTCAAAATGTTATTGATACATACAAATAAAAAAGATACATAAAATATTTTTTTATTAAGTGTAAAGCAATAGGCGCCAAATGAAAATATAGTGGGCGCCAAATGAAAATGACAAAAAGAAAAAAACTAAAACCCTTTACACGCTGCCTCTCTCTCTCACACACTCCAGTCGGCTCTCTCCCACTCTCACTCGCTCTTTCTTTCTCTCAGAGTCTCTCTCCTGGGTTTCTCCCACTCTCCAGTCGACTTTCTCCCACTCTCACCCTTCACCTGGGTTCTTGCTTCTAGCTAGCTATAGAGATACACAGCGATGGAAAAGGACAAGAGCTCATCGCTTCAGCAATGGTGTGGTCATGGTGTGCTTCAGCTGCTCAATGGAAGGGATTGAAGGGATTGAAGCAAGAACCCAGGTGACTGTGAGGTATATGTTTCATTTTTTTTTTCAGATTTCAAATTAATATCCGTTCTTGAAACCAAATGCCTTTTCTCAACAGACTTCCTCATCCGTTGGACGCTGCACTCTCACTCTCTTTTCTCCATCAATAGTTTCTCAATCTCTAATCTTCTCATCTCGATCGATCTATCCATTTGAGCAGCAAGCCCCTGCTTTCCTTCAAAGCCGCTGCCACCAATGCCATAGATGAGCTTTGTGAGGACAACGATCTATCCCTCTCCCTCTCTCTCTCTAGGTGAGCTCAACCCATCTCTCTTTATATGTATAAAAAATATTGCGTTGGGATTTATATGTGTATTTTTTTTATTTGATTCTAGAACTATTGATGATGTTTCGATTATGATATTATTGAAGTAAGTTTTGTTGTGTGATTAAATGTAAAATATTTTTTGTTTTCAATTAAGTTGATAAATTTTGGGTTTGAAAAAGTTAATTTTCCATTGTTTCTTGAGTGTTTAAATGTCAACTATATATGCACTTAATTTGATATTTTTGATATGCTGACTACATGATAAAACACATAATATATACTGAGTAAATGGCATATTTTGGGTCTTCAAACTAATTTTTTTTTCAGTTCAGGTCTCCAATAATTTTCCGAATAGGGTATCTCTAGAACTTGAATATGATATATTTTGGGTTTGAAGAAGTTGATTTTCAAGTGTTGTAGTCAGAACCTCTTGTTGTTATAAAACAGGGGAAGAGAATAGATTTTTGGCCTTTGAAGTTAAATGTTGGAAATTCGAACGATGCTTATGATAAAGCTTTCTTGGTTGCATATAATGTGTTTGTTGAAATGCCTCCAAGAGAGTGATATAGATAAATGTCAAAAAATTTGTTTTCTTAAGTGTTTGTGGTTGTATACTGGTTTAAAGATATTTAATTTTCTAATCTATTTATGTTAAAATACTCATGGGGGGCTTTTGGACGGGTTTTCCTGGCCAAAAAGAGAACAACAGGGGACCTTTTTGCCATAAAGGTTTCTTTTTTAATTTCTCTTAAATAATGAGGATCATAATTCTTTTATCTTTTTGTACTATTTTTCTGCGAATCATATTGATCTTCCTGATAGTTTCTCATCTATTTTATGCTACGCGTTCTTAGACAGCTTTCCCTTTGTAAGCCACTACTTAATTCTTTGTCTACTTAGTTCCATGCTTGAAAAAAGTAGGTAGTTTACTAGATTGAATCAGTGATGCATGTGGACTAAATGATTTTGTGAAAATTACAGGGATTTACTGAATATTTATCTACTCACTTTTTAACCCATGAGTCTCTCTCATGTTGCACAGTTAACTCTCCTTGTAGTTCTTTATGTTTCTTAAATAAGCACTGAACAATTGTTCATTTGTGCTATCTGCCACAGGTTCTTAAAAAGGCTGACATGATCCGGAAAAATGCAGTTGAAAGTATCTTGGCGGAACGTGATATTTTGATTTCAGTTCGCAATCCCTTTGTGGTGAGCAGGTCTATCTAGCTAACAGATTAACCTTTGCTTGAGAGAAAAATGTTTCTCTTACATTTTGTTAATATATCAGGTTCGCTTCTTCTATTCATTCACTTGCCGAGAAAATTTGTACCTTATGATGGAGTATTTAAATGGAGGGGATTTATATTCGTTGTTGAGAAATTTAGGCTGCTTAGAAGAAGATGTTGCTCGTGTATATATAGCAGAAGTGGTAAGTTCATTGTTTCTTATTTTGAAACCTTCCACTGCTAGTTTTTGTTCAACTCCGTATCTCAGCTTAGGCTTGTTCTTTTTTGTTGGCAGGTGCTTGCACTAGAATATTTACATTCACTTCGTGTGGTTCATCGTGATTTGAAGCCAGATAATTTATTAATTGCTCATGATGGTCATATTAAGGTAAATATCTTTTACACTGGCACAGGCATGTTTTTAGGAGTGTGCACACAAGTGCATTTATGTATGTTTTTAGGCTGTCCTGTTCTAGTGAATACACATCTCCAGTGTTAAAACTACATTGGTCTTGATTTAATGTACTTTACATCTATTAGTAGGTTATTATGTAAGAAGTTGTGAATGCCTGTCAATTTGAATACTCATAAGTCCTGATTGATTTAAACTTACATCCTGAATGCCTGTCAATTTGAATACTCACAAGTCCCATGCATTTGCTTGGCCTGAGGTCATATTGTTTCTCATCTTCAATAATAAATAAGTGATTATCTATTACATAATTGTGTTTCTTATAAAAAAAATTCCCTTTGATTCAGATGAGTATACATTTTTTTAAAACAATTTCAATGCTCATTGTCAACACAAAATTTGATTTTATGGAAATGTTGTAAGAGAATTTGCACAAAATGCAAATCATAATAAAATAAAAGAGGGTGAGCAGTTATGAGCTTGCATGCTGTGCGGTGTGACTGCACCCTGCATGAGCACTCTAAATGCTTTCGATTTTATACATGGAATTATTTCTTCAGTGGTTTTCTGTTTGTGGTATGCAAATGCTTTTTAGTCAAATTTTTCCAGTTGGTTTCTGTTATTGCACATCTTAGAATGTAGGTGTGTGTTCTACACACTGACGTATAGCCTTCTAAATGCTTTACTTTTGATTCTCGCAATATTGAGTAGTCCTAGTTATGGTACCGAAAGTGCATGTCATTCTCACCTTATCTTTTGGAATTCCTTTTTTGCACTTGTTACCAAAGATTTACTTCATTTAAAAAAAATAATAATACAATAAAAAAGAGAAGCTTTTATTTGAACTCTTTCTTCATTTTCTTAACAGTTGACCGACTTTGGGCTCTCAAAGGTTGGTCTTATCAACAGTACTGATGATTTATCCGGCCCAGCCGTAAGTACCACATCTCTAATGGTGGAAGATGAGCCCGAGTTATCTGTGCCTAAGCATCAGCAAGAAAGACGAAAGAAATGTTCTGCTGTTGGCACACTTGACTATTTGGCACCAGAGATACTATTGGGAACAGGACATGGTTTGTATAGTCCTCTTTTTGTTTGAGGTGCATTGAATTTCTTCAATTTATTTTTACTAAACTCCAATTAATTTAGTGGCCTAGAATAGTATAGTTATTTGGGAGATAAGTTTGTTATCCATTATGATGTAGTGAGATCATTCTGTGTTATTCATTATGATGTAATGGGATAAGGTTTAAAGGCCGTAAGCTTGTATGATGTTGTACTGTGATTGTGATTCTTGTGTTTGGTGATCAGTTACTAAGATGGATGGATTACTAATCCTTTGTTTTACCATCCCCTGCAGGTACAACTGCCGATTGGTGGTCAGTTGGTGTGAATTTGTTTGAACTGATTGTTGGTATTCCACCCTTCAATGCAGAGCATCCTCAGGTAAATATGTTGATTCTACAAGATTCCATCATTGATGATGTTTGTTGCATTCTGTTTGATTTTCTCTTGTTGTATCATTTTTGTTATTTATTATACTTAATGTTTTGAACTTGTATAAACCTCTCCATTTTTTCTGCGTTTTGCTTTGTTGGATTATGGTGCCAAAGGACAAGCTTATTGCACTTTCTTTACGTATCTTTTCACTGGTCTTGTGGGGTCTTGAGTAGAATCTTGAACTGATAAAGAAATGATTGTTTCATATATATAATTTTGTTATATGATTTTCATAAGTATTATGAGTACTTATTTTGTGTGTCATGGAAAGAGAAGAGTTTTTGGCTATGATGATATAATCTCTCATCTTTGCTGCAAAGAAAGAGAAGAGTTCTTCATTTTTTTACTGTCAACTCGCCTCACATAAGTTGTGAGTTGTTTGGTGTTAATACTAAATAATTATTATTATTATTATTTTCTGTTTTTAGATTTAAAAATTGATTCTCCGAAGACAAGTAAGGGTGTTTGGCATCTCAGTGAACAGTTATTAGAAATCATAGTTAAAGAAAACAGAGTACTTCGAGAACACCAAATAGTTGTTTTTAGTGTTTTCTGAAAAATAAAGAAAGAAAAAGTAAAAAATCTCTTCATTACTCCACATTCTTTCATTCTCAATATCTCACAGATCACTTTCTCTGTCCTAAATATCTCTCATGACTTTCTTTCTTTTATAATGTTTAAGAGTTAAAGGAGTCTCTTTATCTGATTTTATCAAATATTGGAAGAATGTTTTCTAATTCTATCTTTTGGCTTCTGTTGTTAATGTTGGTTTCTGTTTAGTGTGTCTCACTTATTTTTCTAGTATTAATTCTCTATTGTTAATACAAGTTCGAGGTTTTTTTTTAAGTTATGGTTGTTCTCTTAAATATATATGTTGCCAAGAGGATTTTGAGTTTTTATGGGAGAGCATTAAATATTTGGTGGCTTTATGGATGGTTGATGTAAATGAGTTTAAAATAGTACTGTTATCAGATTTGGTGAAGGAGTGGAATTTTTAAAATTCTTACCTTGGTAGTGTGCCTTGAGTTTTCTCTTCCAGGGACATCATCTTCCTAGACGTTCTATGAATTTTTTAATAAAATTCGTTTCTTATAAAAAACACACTCGTATATAAAATGCACGCACATTTTGTTTCTAATAAAAATAAAGTGTGTAAAAAACTAAATAAAATAAAAATAAATGTGTGCCTTTGGTGATATTATTATTGAATTTGTTCATTCATTTAAAAGAGGATTTATTATTGTGTTGTGGTGTTCCCATAAAATAATTATTTTAAAGTTTTGATTGTGATTTGCGACTTTTATATACTCCATGGCTGCTCTAACATTTTGGTTTTCTTTGTTCAGACAATATTCGATAACATTCTTAATCGTAAAATTCCTTGGCCTTGAGTGCCTAATGAAATGAGCCCAGAAGCAGCAGATTTGATTGATCGGTAAGCAAATATCTCAGACTGTTATATACTGCTCTTGCTCATAAACAATGGTGCTCGGCCCTGATGGCCGTATGATAGTAATGTTCTCTTGTGATATATCCATACTTCACTAAATTACAATGTGTTAATGGACTAAAAGATAGTGGTGCTCTTGTTTTTGATGAAGAGGTTTGGCATGACAATCCATCATAGTATTCATCACCAATTTTTAATTTTCTTTAGGAAATGGTATTTACCGGTAAAGAAAGTTAAAAAATAAAAAAAATGTTCATTTATGGAATGATAATCATACTGAATTGAATTCTAGTATTTGGTAAGAATATTCTCTTCTTCTATATGATTTTCTCTCTTTCATTTTGTAATTTAATTGTTTGTTTTGTGGAAAAAAAATTACTACTGCTTATCTTTTTCTTTTTTAATATACAGGCTAATAGGACCTAGATTGTTCTGGCATTGGAATATCTAATGGCAGCTATAATTGATTTCCATAATAGTGTATTTTTTTTCCTTCTATGTTCCATCTTTTATTTCTTCCATTATCTACAATTCAAATCAATCAATTAGATAATATCTCTCTATTTCTTTTTCACATAAGCTAGTATGTAAAAGAAAAAAGAAAAAGAAAAAAAAACAAGAATCTTCTTGATGAATAATTAAGAACCTTCTCCATTCTTATTATTAACCATAGAATCAGATTCACCCATATAAAACGCATACAACTCATATCTCAAGTAGCAGCTTTGACTAAGAAGTCTAACTCCAATTGAGTAATAATAAACATCCAAAATCTCTTCTGTGGCACTTCCAAGACATTTCTTATAGTCATCTGGGGACAAGTCTCTAGTGCATTGTACTAAAGCGTATACAGTATTATCCATATGTTGGAGGTTATACTAAAACAGACTAAATCAGTATAATAGCTTTTTGATGCAAGGATAGTAGTTTTAGTTTCTTGTTCCCAGATGTTGTTTCTTAATATTTGAGTTGTTTAAAATATGGTTTGAGTTGCTCCTTTTTGGGCAAGTGCTTTTTCTCTTTAGTTTTTGTTTTAGTGTGTTTTTGTCTCATCCCATTACACTCACTTTAGTTCTTTTTTCTCTGTCCTGGACTGGTTACATTTGTTGAGTTCATGCAAAAAAAATTCAAATTTCACACCTGCAACTATTCTTTGAAAAAGTGATTGTTTGTTAATCAAAATATCAAAAATGTATTGTTATGCTCAATATTTTTGTTTATGAATGTCCTAAAATTGTGCCTAAAATATAGCTTCCAATCCTGTTTCGATTTAGGCTTCTTGGCTCCCTCATTTCCCCGTCTTTTTTCAACAAAGATTAAGAAGATTACTCAATTTACTATTCTCCAATCTGAAACATTTTTACTCAACTTACAGAACATATGTTCTGGGATGTTATTTATCTTGGTTCTTAGCCTGCATCTGAAGCTTAATTCTGCTTTCTTATTGAAATAGTTTTTATAAAAAAAAAGGAATAGGAAAATTTAAGGACTTATGGATGCCATGCGCTATATGTTTTATGATGGCATGAAGATAATGAAAACCTTGAGGCTGTGGAGACCAACATTGTTAAAAAAAAGTTCACTAATCATTTTGTTTTACTTAGTGAAGATAAAAAATATTATGAAATGCTTGGTCCTGGTCCTTGGAGCTTGTTTTTTCACCCTGTGCTTTAACTTTGCAGTCTCAGCTTAATTTCCTCAAAGTTTCCTTCAACCTTTAAGCACTCAAAGGGAGAGAAACCAAGTGATAGGGAGAGGGTCGATTTATGCAAAGCTTCTGAATGTTTCTTATGTTTTGTCTTACTGATCCTAGGACACTTAAGTTACCTCCAAGGCTTGGGGTACCAAAAATGTCCCTGAGGGTAAAATGGTAAATTTCCCCGAAATTCCCTCCTAAACGTCCTAACTTCAAATATATCTCCAATTATTTATTTTCATAACCCGATAACCCAGTAAAATGTCTAATACTCGAAATACCCCTTGCTCACCCCGAGTCGGGTATTCGACCTCGTTGTGACTTTCTAGCTAAACCGCTCCCTAGGACCGTCTCAGATCGTGCATCACAAATATATCACCACTCACACGTGGTAAAGATCACAAGTATTGCATTTATGCCCTCAACAGGCTAAAATTACAAACATCGACCAAATAACCGAATGGGGCCCACATGTATATTTAATTCACCTAAACATGCCTCTCTAATCACATACTCTTCAAATTCACATATTAAAATAATAAATCACTTATTGCCCTCCAGTCACGCTAATCAAGGCCCTAAGCCTTATTAGCAAATTTGGGACGCTACAACTATCCCGTCCTTACAGAAATTTCATCCTCGAATCACCTGAATAACTCGGGATTTTGCTCCTACATATCTGATTCAAGTTCCCACGTTGCCTCCTCAACCTTGCTGTTCCTCCACAGCACTTTCACTAAGGCGATGGTCTTGCTTTGAAAGACTTTATCCTTCCGGTCAAGAACCTGAATCGGCTTCTCCTCATATGACAAATCCTGGTCCAGCTCCAAGTTTCATAACTCAGTATATGTGTAGAATCTGATACATACTTTCAGAGTATGGATACGTGAAAAATTTCATGAACCCCTGATAGAGCTGGAGGCATCGCCAATCTGTAAGCTACCTCTCTAACCCGTTCCAGAATCTCAAAGGGGCCAAGGAACCTAGGGCTCAGCTTGCCCCGGACAATAAACTGTTTCACTCTTCTCAAGGGTGAAACCCTAAAAAACACATGGTCACCAACTTGAAACTCTAAGCCCCTGCGTTTCAAGTCCGAGTAACTCTTCTGCCGACTCTGAGAGGCAAGCATTCAAGCTCTAAACTTTTCAATCGCCTCATTGGTCCTCGGAACCATCTCAGGACCTAAGTACCTCCTCTCACTCGTTTCATCATAATGGATAGGTGATCTGCACTTCCTCCCATATAGCATCTCATACTGAGCCACTCCAACAGTCACATGGTAACTGTTATTATACGAAAACTCAATTAAAGGGAGATACTTACTCCAAGATCCCCCAAAATCCAGCACACAGGCTCGTAGCATATCTTCCAGTATCTGAATCATCCTCTCAGACTGTCCATCCTTCTGAGGTTGATAAGTGGTACTAAACCGCAACTATGTCCCCATAGCCTTCTGCAAACTCTCCCAAAACTTGGAGGTGAAGATGGGGTCCCTGTCGGATACTATAGACCTTGGAGCCCAATGAAGTCGAACAATTTCCTTCACATACAAGTCGGCATAGTGCTCCATAGAATAAGTCGTCCTGACAAGTAGAAAGTGGGCGGACTTGGTATACCTATCCATAATCACCCACATCGAATCATGCTGTCCCACAATTTTTGGCAAGCCAACCATGAAGTCCATGGTGGTATCCTCCCACTTCCACTCTAGAATCCCTAGAGGCTGCAATAACCCTGCTGGCCTCTAATGTTCAGCCTTTACCTGCCAGCAAGTTAAGCACTTGGCCACATAATCTACCACGTCCCTCTTCATTCCTGACCACCAATACAAGGCTCTCGAATCTTGGTTCATCTTCATCGTACCTGGATGTAAAGAATAGGGAGTGGTATGTGATTCATCCAAGATCTCTTGCTGGATATTAGAATCCATCGAAACACAGATATGACCCTTGTACCTCAGTAATCCCATCTCCGAGATAGAGAAGTCCTTAGCCGCTCCGACTAAGACACTCTCTCTATTCCCTCTCAACTAGGGATCCTACCCCTGTGCTTCCTTGATCCTCTCCAGGAGTGTAGACTGAAGAGTGATGTTGGCTGACCGACCTACCACAAACTCTATACCTGCTCTAGTCATCTCTTCAGCTAACTTATTAGATATATGTCTCGAACTGAACAATTGTCTTGGGCCCTTCCGACTTAATGCATCAGCCACTAAATTATCCTTCCCATGATTGTATAGGATATCACAATCATAATCCTTTACCAATTCTAGCTACCGTCTCTGGCGCATATTCAGATCCTTCTGGGTAAAGAAGTATTTCAAACTCTTATGGTCGGTGTATATTTCACACTTTTCACCATAAGATAATGTCTCCAAACCTTAAGTGCAAATACCACCATTGCCAACTCCAGATCATGCGTGGGATATCTCTACTCATACTCCTTTAGTTGTCTCGATGCATAGGCTATCACCTTTCCAACTGGCATCAGCACACACCCTAAACCCTGTCTGGAAGCATCACAGTAAACCACAAACTTCTCATTGTCTATCGACAGACTCAACACTGGGGCGGTGATCAGTCGCCACTTCAATTCCTTGAAATTTTTCTCACACCTGTCTGTCCACACATACTTAGTCTTATTTCTCGTCAATTCAGTCAACGATGTGGATATCCTAGATAACTGCTCAACAAACCACCGATAATACCCTGCCAATCCCAGAAAACTCCTAACTTCCGGAACACTGCTCGGTCTAGGCCAATCTCTCACTGCCTCCATCTTACTTGGGTCAACTGGAATCCCCTCCTTACTGACAATATGTCCCAGAAATGTTACTTGCAGTAGCCAAAACTCACACTTGCTGAACTTAGCATATAACCTATGCTCTCTCAACCGCTGCAATAGCAAACGTAGATGTTGCTCATGCTCTGTCTCTGAATGAGAGTACACCAGTATGTTTTCAATAAACACAATCACGAACTTGTCCAAATAGTCATTGAAAACCCTATTCATCATGTCCATAAATGTTGCTGGGACGTTGGTCAATCCAAAGTACATAACTAGGAATTCATAGTGTCCATATCTCGTGCAGAAAGTAGTCTTTGGTATGTCCTCCTCTTTAATCCTTAACTGATGGTAACCTAACCGGAGATCAATCTTAGAAAACACTGTCTTTCCCTTGGTAAGGCAACTCAATCGATCTAGACTTAGGGATCTCTTTGGTCTTCTGCGATGTGGTCCCTCTATAGGATTCGTGTGTTTGTGGAGAGGTAACTTTTGAGGGACCTTTTGACTTTCTTAGATTCTATAAGGGTCGCTAGTCCTTATAGATTCAAATTTTTTCTTATAAGGTTCACCACTCATATACATGCATTATAAGAATTTACATATATATTTCACAAGGCTAGACACCCGTTTCGAACTTTGCCAAGAACCTATTGAGGCTTATGAGGCTAGGCAACTATTTTGCACTAGTTGCTTGTTGAGGCTCGTGAGGTTAGACGCTTATTTTGCACAAGGCTGGGTACCTTTTGAGGCTCGGGAGGTTGGATGCCTCCCAAGTGGTTGATGGGGTCTATCTTGCCAAACACTTTGTTTTTTTTTCTCTCTGTTATACTCTCACAATTTCAGATCTCTGGAGTTAGCTTGGTGACCTCTTTGGATCTTTATGGGGACCAATTGTGATGACTTCTTTGGCTCCTAAGAAACTCATATAAAGGGATTCTTATCGGAGGTTATCCTTTCTGAATACCGCTTGCTTCTTCCTTGAAGCCTTCTTGTAAACCTATTCCAATCTTCAACTTGATCAGTGACTCCTCTATCACAATGATCTCTTCTCTTCGGAATCTTCAGACATATTGGTAGAAGGATGACAAGAGGAAGGCCTACTTCCCTCAACATGCAGGTTCTCATGGCCCTCTTCCACAGGTATATACTTTTAGGCTCTTTCGAAGAACTCATCTAAGTTTGTAATCTCCCTCTTGAGCATGTTGTCCCATAACTTGCTTCTAGAACGAATCACAACTGTGATTGCCATCTTGAGTTCTGCTCTAGTCGCACTCCCCATCTTAGTTGCTTCCATATTGAATCTATGGATATAGCTCTTCAGGCTTTCACTTTTTCCTTGTTTTATGTTAGCGAGGCAGGTACTCGGCATAACATAGTCACAGACCGCGTGGCATTGCTGAAGAAATTCATCAGAGAACTGCTGCCATGACCTGATTGTTCCTGGCCTTAACCTCTTGAACCACTTATACGCCACTCCTTTGAGTGTAATGATGAAGTAATGGCACTTTCCTACTGTTAACCCCCTTTAACTTCATCAGGTTATTGAAAGTGTCCAAGTGATATTTTGGGTTTGCAGTGCCCTCGTACGGAGTCATGCGAGGCTCTTTGAGGCTGGTGGGGAGTTGCTTAACCTGAATCTCCCTTGTGCAGGGTTACTCACGGTCAAATTCTTCATCATCTCCATGCCTCCCAGGTGCAGCGATAATCTCGCTTCGAGGGCTTTGAATTTCAGTGTTTAATTCCTTCATCTTCCTGTTTAAGGAGCCTCGTGGATTCTTTGGGGCGAACCCTTGCTTTGGTTGTGTCCATCAGGGGAGTTGTAGGGGGTGTTATTTTTACCTCGAACCTTCTCTAGTATTGTTTATCCCTCAAGTTAGGTGAGGCTCTTCTGGAGGCTCCCCTGGGTTCGCACCTCTCATAGGTGGGGTTCGCGTCAGATTGCTCTGTTTGTGTAGAATCTTCCTTGCATCCTAGGTGGGGCGTACGACTAGTGGAGATTTGTATTTTTCCCTCATCCACGGGCATGGTGGTTTCTCTTCTTATATGTTCCCTCTCTTTACGCCTAGAGATGGGAGCCTCAGATTTTTCGTGCAATAGGTCATTGAGTACCTCTTGCATGTTCTCCACGATGGCCTGGAAGCTTTGGTTTTTCAAGTGTAAGTCATGTATTTCCTCTTCGTAGTGATGATATTGGGAACTTGAACTCACTGAGTGTACTCGTAGGCATTTACCATGTCTTTGTTTGGAAGGACTCAGGTCCTGATGGTTCGGACATGAGACCACCGGTGGCCGTGGCAGAGGGTGAGTCGTACAACCTTCCATTGGAGTGGCGGCATGTATTACAGGATTCGGTGTAGGATGAATGGTAGGGGATGATACTTCTTCCTCTTCGCCATTGTCTCTAGGGATATCCGTCGCACCTCCATTCGTCAGCGAGGGACGAACCCTCATGGACGCCCTTAACTAGATTTCGTCTAGGTGAACCTCCGCTTCTTGGTGGTCTTGTAGGCGTTTTAAAGGCCTTGGAATTTTTCCTTGGAAGTGATGAAAGAACATTGGCATGGTATTTGTTCTTCCCACAGGCAACGCCAAACTGTTGACTGTGAGAATTTGTCAATGATATAAGGTTAGAAAACTCAAACTGTATTGCAAAAGATATCTTAGAAGAAGATGGAAAGAACTTGAAGGAGCAAATATGCAGAATTAATATGGAGCAAAAATAGTATATTCCTTAATTGTCTGTGCGTACAGAGAATTTTCCAACCCCTTCACCTGAGTGGTCATAGCCTATTTATAGATGGGCTCTATTGGCCCCTGATACAAGGTGGTCCCCATGGACAAGAACGTACGCAGGAACATGGTCAGGGTAGTGGCGCAGGACGTCATGGTGTCGACTCTGGCATATGGTCGAGGGTGTTAAGGTAGTGCCTCCACTCTTCGTACGGGTTCGTACCGCCACTACTTGTCAGACGCAGATGTCAGGGCCATGCCCCTGTCCTCCTCAGGGTTGTACACCCCGTACTGATATATGTACCTTATGTCTAATTGTCCTTTTTATATATCCGAGATACATCATTTCTCCAAGATTATTCCCATTTTGCTAAGAGTTGTTGATCTTGGAAATTCATCTCTACGGTATAGTGGGTTCCCTCTGGATGTTTAGCCATATAGCGGATGTCATGTCCTCATAGGAATGCGCTATACATATATAAACGAACCACCATATCCACTTCATGAGTAATAAACATGCCATGTGAGGGGTTCGTAACACTGGAGATGCACATGTGTACATGCCAATCAATTGGTAGGTTACATTGGTGCCCAGGGGGCCTAGCCCATATCTAGCATAGCTAGACTGGCCCTTAGGGTTGCCTTCATCCGAAGACCTCAATACGTGACGCACGGGGAGCCTTGCGAGGGTCTTGCATAACGAGACCTTCCATATGGTCTTCTCAACAAGGCACCCTTAGCAAGCAACTCCATGTACGGGTGTCTGAGCCTCGTGCCTCGACCTTTTGCGCGAAGGCCCTCGTGCTCGGCCCCTCACATCGTGGCTGTCTGTAATGACCCAACTAATTCTATGACTTTGGACCATTAAAACTACTATACATAGACATTATTTTCGAGAAAATATACATAAGAAATATTCACATCTTTATTAAAAACTCTAAAGTAAATGTTGAAATACATAAATGCAGGGTATGGGATCCCATTGTTTTAAAATAAAACATAACTTTATACTAAAGGAAATTGTTTACAAAACCAAATGCGGAAAATACATAAAAACATAATTTAAAGAGACTAAAAATAACGTCGTCCTCGAATCATTCATGCAGTCCATTGAATCCATTCTTCCTCAATACACAGGCCAAGCTACAATGAATCCTTCCGCCACCATATCTATTTTCCTGCATACATAAAAATAAAGGAATGAGCCTAATGCCCAGCAAGGAAAATCTACTAATAACATAAAACATATAGAATCTATCCTATTTTCCTTACCAATACCGGGATACGAGAACAAGGACGGGATTTGGAACACACCTAAAACCAATAATAAGAATGTGAGTATTTCTAAAGATTAAAGATGATAAACAAGAGAACTACACCACTGAAAAGAAACTTACCGCAAAGAAACCTTAAGTTCAAGGAACTTAAATACCTAACCAAGAATGGAAAACAACGAGTTAGGATTTTTGTAAAGAAAACTAAAGTAAACTGAAGAAACGTACAGAAATGAACTTAAGATTAGGAATACCTTTGGACGTACTAGAACCGAACTACACCTCGATATTGAAAAACACACTATTTATCTTACTTCCCAAGTGTTTATAAAGCTTAGGATGATAAAGCTTAAATCCCAACCCAAGTGTTTATCACTCTATTGTAACCCTAGCAGCTTGAAGGCTTTGAACACAACTTGAAGAGTGAGAGAAAAGGCTGGGTACTAGGTCCTATTTACAGAGTTCAAGGAGTGAACTATATCCGTTTAGCTTGATTAAAAATATTGAGTTTTAATTGAAAAATATTTGAATACTCGTTTAACAGAGGCTTAAGACTCAGTCAAAACATTCAGAGGCTAGTTAAGAGGTTAAGGAATGGAATGAGCTCGGTTTAAAAAATGTTTGAAAATATTATCCTAGGGCCGATATATTGCCCATCATAGGCGATATATCACCTGGGCTTATGTCCCGAGTGCTCGTCGCAGAGTTGACGTGTTTTCGTATTCCCCGTGTGGTGATATATCACCTCTATAGCTGCGATATATCGGCATACACTGAAATATTTTACACGTAATTGCACTTTTTCAGCTTCATTTGAATTGGTTAATCAGATTTGACTGAGTCATAATATGGTTTTAAAGCTGCTGGCAGGTTCTAGGGTTTTTAAATATTTCTTTTATAAAACTATTCATAAAAAATACTTAATTCCTTCATAAACATGCACACGACAAGTGTCATGAACTTATTAGATCTATCTAAACCTTATAGTATAATAAATAACATCTTTATAATCAGCTATATTAATCAAACCTTATGTTATAATTAATATTCTTGAACTATAGGTTAAACTTATAAAATCTATAAATGTTGCTACGAGTGTTCAACTAAGTCCGGGCTTGAACCAAAATCCACAGAATAAAACATACTATAACTAGTACTATCTAACTAGCTAAGTAAAATTCTGGGACTCTACAATTCTTCCCTACTAAAAAGAATTTCATCGTCGAAATTTACTTACCAAACAATTCTAGATACTGGGCTAACATCTCCTCCTCCAACTCCCAAGTTGCCTCCCGTTCAAAACTATTACTCCATAGGACTTTGACTATCGAAATACTTTTGGACCGTAACTGCTTCATCCCTCTATCTAGGATGCTAACCGGTCGTTCCTCGTAACTCAAGTCTTTCTAGAGTGCTATCGTATTGTACTTGAGGACGTGAGATGAGTCTGACACATACTTACGCAGCATCGAGATGTGGAACACATTGTGGCTATCTTCTAGAGTAGGCGGTAGGGCTAATCTATATGCAACTGCTCCCACTTTGTCCAATATCTCAAAAGGACCTATAAACCGGGGACTAAGCTTGCCTTTCTTCCCAAACCAATTCACACCCTTCATAGGAGGTATCTTTAGGAAGAACTGATCTCCGACTTTGAATTCCACATCACGCCGCTTGGCATCCGCATAACTTTTCTAATGGCTTTGAGTAGCGAGCATGTGCTTTCTAATCAGCACTACTGCTTCCTGAGATTTTCTAATAGCTTCGGGACCAAGAAGCTGCCTTTCTCCCACCTCGTCCCAATGTAACGACGATCGGCACCTTCTTCCATAAAGTAACTCATAAGGTGTCATCCCGATCGTTGACTGGAAGCTATTGTTGTAGGAGAATTCGATCAGCGGTAAGTACTTATTCCATGATCCTCCAAATCAAGTACACAAGTGCGCAACATATCTTCTAAAATCTGTATGGTACGCTCGGACTGACCGTTGATCTGAGGATGAAATGTCATACTAAGACTTAACTTAGTACCCATGGCTTGCTGCAAACTTTTCCAAAATCTCGATGTAAACACTGATCCTCTATCAGATACTATTGTCTTAGGGATTCCATGAAACCGTACTATTTCTAGGACATAAATGTCTGTGTATTGATCCACTGTGTATGAAGTCTTAACGGGCAAGAAATGAGTTGACTTGGTTAGTCTATCTATTACTACCCAAGCTGAATCATGCTGCTCACTTGTTAGTGGCAAACCCATCACGAAATCCATGGCTATATCATCCCATTTCCATTCTGGTATGCTAAGTGGTTGCAATAAGCCTGCAGGGCGCTGATGTTCTGCTTTCACTTGCTGGCATACTAAAAATTTAGACACATATTCCGCTATATCCTTCTTCATTCCTGGCCACCAGTATATTGCCTTAATATCGTGAGTCATCTTGGTCGACCCTGGGTGAACTGAGTATCGGGTATTGTGCGCTTCATCTAAAATCTTCATCTTAATCCTTTGATCGTTTGGCACGTATACCCGATCCTTATATCTCAACAACCCTTGACCAGATATTGAGAAATTTATGGCCTTACCTTCTCTAACGGCATCCATATGTGCTACTAATGTGTCATCATGCCCTTGCCCAATCCATATTTCTTCTAATAGACTGGACTGGATGGACAAGTTAGCCATCTTACCGATGACTACTTCTATTTCGGCACTAATCAGCTTCTACTATAATGGATTTTCTATTCCAACTAGTGCTGCTAGACTTCCATAACTCTTCCTACTTAGCACATCAGCAACTACGTTTTCCTTTCCCGGGTGGTATAGGATTTCGCAGTCATATTCCTTCACTAGTTTTAACCACCTGCGCTGCCTCATGTTGAGCTCCTTTTGAGTGAAGAAATACTTTAAGCTTTTGTTGTCCGTATAAATCTCACACCGTTCTCCGTAAAGATAATGGCACAAGATTTTTAATACAAATACCACTGTTGCGAACTCCATATCGTGAGTTGGATAGCGTTTCTCATACTCCTTCAGCTGCCTTGACGCATAGGCAATCCCCTTGTCATTATGCATCCGCACACAACCCAACGCTTGCTTTGACGCATCACAGTTGACTACAAACTTGTCGTTGGGTGTCGGTACACAAAGTACTGGTGCTGAACATAGCTTATCCTTAAGCAACTAGAAGCTCTCTTCACACTTATTAGTCTAGTTGAATCTTTGCTATTTCTAGGTCAGGTTGGTAAGCGGAGTGGCTATCTTAGAAAAGCCCTCTACAAACCTCCGATAATAACTTGCTAATCCCAGAAAGTTTCTTACTTCTAACACATTCTTTGGTCTTGGCCAATCCTTCACAACCTCTACCTTGGATGGGTCTACTACAATTCTATCTTTGGATACATTGTGGTTGAGGAACGCCACTTGCGAAAGCCAAAACTCGCACTTCTTGATTTTTTCGTAAAGTTGATGCTCCTTTAGTCGTAACAAGATCAACCTTAAATGCTCCTCATGCTCGACTTCATCCTTTGTGTACACCAAGATATCGTCGATGAATACAACAACAAATTTATCCAAGTAGTCCTTAAAGATCCTATTCATCAAATCCATAAACACGGCTGGAGCGTTGGTAAGACCGAAAGACATAACTAAAAACTCGTAATGCCCATAACGAGTTCTAAAAGCTGTCTTAGGAATGTCCTCTTCCCGTACCTTGAGCTGGTGATACCCGGACTGTAGATCAATCTTTGAAAACACGGTCGCACCTCGGAATCGATCAAACAAATTGTCAATCCGAGGTAGTGAGTACTTATTCTTAATCATCACCTTATTCAGCTCGCGGTAATCTATGCACATCCGCATGCTTCCGTCCTTTTTCTTCACAAATAAATACAGTGCTCCCCATGGAAAATGGCTCAGTCTAATGAAACCCGTCTAGGAGTTCTTGTAGTCGCGTCTTTAACTCCTTGAGTTCGGTAGGTGCCATCTGGTATGGTTCCTTGGAGATAGGCTCGGTGTCTGGTACTAATTCGACGGTGAAGTCAATTTCCCGAGTTGGCGGCAACCTTGGTAAGTCGTCGGGAAATACTTCTAGGAATTCTTTTACAATGCGGACGTCTCCAACTTTTAGTGGTGTTTCCTTTACCACATCTGTGACGCTGGCTAAGTATGCTTGACACCCTTTTTCTATTATCCTCTCAGCTATGAGAGATGATATTAGCAGTGTACGTAGTCCTAAAACTTGTCCCATAAAGCACAGTCTCTGGCCGTGAGGAGTCTCGAACGTCACCTTCTTGCGTTTGCAGTCGATGGTTGCGCCACGCCTTGCTAGCCAGCCCATGCCTAGTATCACGTCGAAGTCTTTGATCTCCAGTTCTATCAGGTCTCCTTCTAATTCTACGTCATCAATCTTGATCGGTACGCCTCGTACTATCCGTGATGATAGAACTACTTTGCCTGAAGGCAACTCTCTTACAAACCTAGTTCTAAATCTTTCACAAGGTTTGTCTAGTTATCCTATCATACCTAACGAGATATACGAATGAGTGGCTCCCAAATCAAATAATATAGAACATACATTATTAAGGATAGAAACCTGATCTGTAACCACTTTATTCTAGCATCATCTTCTCCTTGGGTTAAGACAAATACTCTGGTAGGAACAATCTTGTTGTCCTTTTTCTCCTCTGTCTTGAGTTGGGGACATTCTGTCTTCCGGTGTCCTTCCTGACCATAGTTGTAGCATCCCTTGGTGTTCGTACGACATTCACCAGGGTGTCTCTTTTGGCATTTAGCAAATTGCGGGTATTCTACATAACCCGGCCTATTACTTCCATTATTTTTCTGTGCCTTTTTATTGCTATCAAACTGCTTATTGTCAGGATGCCTTCTTTTTTGACCGTTATTGTTGTTGGACTGATTGCTGTTGTTATTGTGGTTATTCCGACCATTCTGAGGTTGACTTGACTGTTTAGGCTCAGGCTTACTGGCCTCCTCTTTACTAACATTAACCTGAAGCCTTTCTACTTCTATTGTCGTTTCTAGAACATCGGCATCAGTAGTATTTCCCAGGTTTGCTAGCTTAACCCCTAACTCAATCTTTGGTTGAAGTCCTCTAACAAACTTGGTCACCCTCAAAAAGTCAGTTGGAACCATTTCTGGTGCGAACTTGACTAATCGGTCGAACTACCGAGCATATTTCACTACTAATAAATTCCCTTGTTTCAGACCAGCGAACTCCTCAACTCTTGAAGTGATGACTACCGAATTGTAGTACTTTTTGTGGAACAGCTCCACAAATTGGGTCCAAGTCATGGTGGCGACAACATGAGTCTGCTGAACTAAGTCCCACAATATTCTAGCATCTTTTTTTAGCAGAGACGAAACGCGGGATGTGCGGTCCGCGTTGCAGAGGTTCATGTGCGCAAGGATCGGCTCCACATTTTTTAGCCTCTCTTCCGCCTCGAAGGGGTCTGTTGTTCCTTCAAAGTTTGGAGCGTGTTGCTTACGAAACTGCTCTTAAACTAGCTCCATGTGATGAGCTGCGTATGGTGCATAGTTTGCCATTAGCCATCCCCCATATTGACCAACTTGTTAGGGTGCTAGGGCCATTTCCTGAGGCTGTGGTTGCGATGGAGGTAGAGGCTGAGTTTGTTGTCGGTGTTGCTGTAGTAATTCCTCAACTTGTTTTTGCAGTCTGGCAATTTCCGCAGTGTTGTCAACCGGTGGCGACGGCAGTGCATTTCGGTTAGCAGTAGCACGCACTCCCCTTCTGCGAACCGGAGGGGCTTCATTGCTCTCAGGAGCGGCGTTAGAGGCACTGACATTGGTGCGAGTAGACCTTCTGAGCAACATCTTCAGTAGAGTTATAACAGTTCAGAAAAACATGTCAAAACTTTACCCTAATAGGCTCTAAGGAAAAAACTTAATCTAAACAAACATAACTCGGACCTATTGATTATGATTTCTTATGAAAATTATATAAGCCTTCTTTATCATTAGAGTGGGTTTCTATACTTAGAAAAATAATCCATCTTTATTATTTTCTAAGTATGTTTTCAATCATCCTATATGACTTAATTCTCAGGCTCGAAACTCGTCGTTGTTCCAAAGTTAACCATATTGAGGGAGAGCTGGGATCAGTAAAATCGTTCCCACTACTATGGCCTCCTAACTCTCAATATAGAGAACCCAGTTCATTGATTTGTATCCACCCTCACCGAACTTAGTCATTATTCATTAAATTTATTATTTATTATGATTGCAAAAGAAAAATCAAAGTCATTCATGTTAACAAAATAACAATGATATTTATTTGGAAAAAAGGTTTTCACTATTTACAATCATAAATGCAAATAAATAAAATAAATAAGAAACTAATCTATTCTAAAAATTGGGAACTTCTACATTTGATCCTTCATTTCACATATCGTCATCTATCTCTTAATAGTCATCATTATCTTGAGCCTCAAAATGCCCTGGAGGAAGATTAGTTAAAATTCTATGGTTTTGCTCATTTGTAAATTGGAATTCCATTTTAGAAGTGAACCTAAGTATGAGAAAATAATATCTCATAGCTACCGGTAATTCAACTTCATCATCTATCGTCTCCCATATATCTTCTAAAGCTGCAATCATAGTAGGATAATTTTTAGAAAGTTAATTACTAAAACATATTGCTCCGTTGGTGTCATCATGATCTACTTAGTTTCTTGGAGGTGATCTATCATCATGATATGCTCCGTTGATCTCATCATTAATCAGCAGGGGATGATCCCTCATGGACGCCCTTAGCTGGATTCCGTCTAGGTGAACCTCCGCTTCTTGGTGGTCTTGTAGGCGTTTTAAAGGCCTTGGCATTTTTCCTTGGAAGTCATGAAAGAACGTTGGCATGGTGTTTGTTCTTCCCACAGACGGCGCCAAACTATTGACGGTGAGAACTCGTCAATGATATAAGGTTAGAAAACTCAAATTGTATTGCAAAAGATTTCTTAGAAGAAGATGGAAAGAACTAGAAGGAGCAAATATGCAGAACTACAATGGGGCAAAAATCATATATTCCTTAATTGTCAGCGCGTACAAAGAATTTTCCAACCCCTTCACCTGATGGGTTGAAGCCTATTTATAGATCGGCTCTATTGGCCCCTGATATAAGGTGGTCCCCATGGACAAGAACGTACGTAGGTCCATTGTCAGGGTAGTGGCACAGGACGTTGTGGTGTCAACTCTGGCATATGGTCGAGGGTGCTAAGGTAGTGCCTCCACTTTTCGTACGGGTTCGTACTGCCACTACTTGTCAAACGCGGATGTCAGGGCCATGCCTCTGTTCTCCTCAGGGTTGTACACACCGTACTCATATACGTACCTTATGCCAAATGGTCCTTTTTATATATTCGAGACACATCATTTCTCCAAGATTATTCCCATTTTGCTAAGTGTTGTTGATCTTGGGAATTCATCTCTACGGTATAGTGGGTTCCCCCTGGATGTTTAGCCATATAGTGGATTTCATGTCCTCATAGGAATGCGCTATGCATATATAAACGAACCACCATACCCACTTCATGAGTAATAAACATGCCATGTGAGGGGTTCGTAACACTGGAGATGCACATGTGTACATGCCAATCAATTGGCAAGTGACATTGATGCCCAACGGGCCTAGCCCAGATCTTGCATAGCTAGACTGGCCCTTAGGGGTGTCTTCATCCGAAGTCCTCAATGCGTGACGCACGGGGAGCCTTTTGAGGGTCTTGCATAGCGAGACCTTCCTTATGGTCCTCTCAGCAAGGCACCCTTAGCAAATGACTCCATGTACGGGTGTCCGAGCCTCGTGCCTCGACCTTTTGCGTGAAGGCCCTCGTGCCTCGGCCCCTTGCATTGCGACTATCTGTAATGACCCTACTAATTCTACAACTTTGGACCATTAAAACTACTATACATAGACACTATTTTTGTGAAAACATACATAAGAAATATTCACATCTTTATTAAAAACTCTAAAGTAAATGTTGAAATACATAAATGCGGGGTATGAGATCCCATTGTTTTAAAATAAAATATAACTTTATACTAAAGGAAATTGTTTACAAAACCAAATGCGGAAAATACATAAAAACATAATTTAACGAGACTAAAAATAACGTCGTCCTCGAATCGTTCATGCAGTGTATCAAATCCATTCTTCCTTGATACACAGGCCATGCTACCACTAATCCTTCTACCGCCATATCTATTTTCCTGCATACATAAAAATATAGGAATGAGCCTAATGCCCAGCAAGGAAAATCTACTAATAACATAAAACTTATAGAATCTATCCTATTTTCCTTACCAATACCGGGATATGAGAACAAGGACGAGATTTGGAACACTCCTAAAACCAATAATAAGAATGTGATTATTTCTAAAGATAACAGATGATAAAGAAGAGAACTAAACCACTGAGAAGAAACTTACCGGAAAGAAACCTTATGTTCAAGAACTTAAATACCTAACCAAGCATGGAAAACAACGAGTTAGAATTTTAGTAAAGAAAACTAAAGGAAACTGAAGAAACATACAGAAATGAACTTAAGATTAGGAATACCTTTGGACGTTCTAGAACCGAACTACACCTTGATATTGAAAAACACATTATTTATCTTACTTCCCAAGTGTTTATAAAGCTTAAATCCCAACCCAAGTGTTTATCACTCTATAGTAATCCTAGCAGCTTGAAGGCTTTGAACACAACTTGAAGAGTGAGAGAAAAGGTTGGGTCCTAGGTCCTATATATAGAGTTCAAGGAGTGAACTACCTCCTTTTAGCTTGAATAAAAATATTGAGTTTTAATTGAAAAATATTTGAATACTCGTTCAACAGAGGCTTAAGACTCAGTCAAAACATTCAGAGGCTAGTC
Organism: Humulus lupulus; assembly: GCF_963169125.1. Lineage (NCBI taxonomy): Eukaryota > Viridiplantae > Streptophyta > Magnoliopsida > Rosales > Cannabaceae > Humulus > Humulus lupulus. The sequence continues at coordinate 162,177,059 of NC_084797.1, read as the reverse complement.
AAGAGGTTAAGGAATGGAATGAGCTCAGTTTAAAAAATGTTTGAAAATATTATCCTAGGGCCGATATATTGCCCATCGAAGGTGATATATCACCTGGGCTTATGTCCCGAGTGCTCGTCGCGGAGTTGACGTGTTTTCGTATTCCTCGTGTGGTGATATATCATCTCTATAGCTGTGATATATCGGCATATGCTGAAATATTTTACACATAATTGTACTTTTTCAGCTTAATTTGAATTGGATAATCAGGTTTGACTAAGTCATAATACGGTTTTAAAGCTGCTGGAAGGTCCTAGGGTTTTTAAATATTTCTTTTATAAAACTATTCATAAAAAATACTTAATTCCTTAATAAACATGCACACGACAAGTGTCGTGATCTTATTAGTTCTATCTAAACCTTATAGTCTAATAAATAACATCTTTATAATCAGCTATGTTAATTAAACCTTATGTTATAATTAATATTCTTGAACTATAGGTTAAACTTATAAAATCTATAAGTGTTGCTATGAGTGTTCAACTAAGTCCGGGCTTGAACCAAAATCCACAGAATAAAACATACTATAACTACTACTAGCCATTACTACTACTACTACTACTATCTAACTAGCTAAGTAAAATTATGGGACTCTTTACTGTCCCTCGCACCTCAGTCCCTCGCGCGATGTTCCTCACGCCTCGGCCCCTCGCGTGATGGTTCTTGCGCCTCGACATTGTAGGCAGCTCAGGCCTCGCATAGCGAGGCCTCTATAGCATTGGCCTCACTTGGAGGCATCTAGGAAGGTAACTCTCCACACAGCGAGATTCCTCCATTTACAAGGCCTTCCTCCCAGTGGACCAACTAATGGAAGGCTTCTCTTAGGCGAGGGGTTACGCCCATGACCTTGAACATAGCGGCCCATGTCGCTTCGATCTCGCTATACGAGACAAGGGCGTCATGGCACCTACGTATCCTTGGTTCTCATATAGCGAGCCTATTTCATCATTCGTCTTGATGGCTTGTGAGACAGTTTACAAATGGCTAACCATATAACCCTTCGATGATGATCTCTACATTAAATTATTCTTTGGAAATTATCCCACATTCATAAAGAGTGCGATTCCAAGTCTTTAGTGGAGTCATGAGGAATTAATAAGTTAGTAAATTTATTTGTTAAATTTATGATACATTACTGGAGCTTCATTTCATAGGCCAACGATCCCCACTGTACCTTGGATAAAATCATCTAGATAGTCTCAATTAATTGATGTAATTATTAATTAAAATTATCAAAGTTGACCAGGTTAATTTTGGATAATTTCACAGATTTATACAATTTAGATAAGAAAAGAGATTTTAAGGCAGATTATTAATTAAGGCAAATTTATTTCTAAATTAATAAATAAGTTTAAATCAAGGTTCAAATTATAAATAATTAATTTGATAAAGGATTTAAATAATTAATTAAATAATTAGAAAATAATACACGTCTTGATTTTAAGTCTAATGGGCTTATAATTAAATGGGAAATTGCATGGGTCTAAAGCCCATGAGAATTTCAACCTAATGGTTGATATTATCTATTATTTTATTAATTTTTTAATTAAATAAATGAACTAATTGAGCCTATAAAAGGAATGCTAAGTGAGAGTTGAAATCACTTGTTTTAGATGATCAGCTATTCTTGATGCTTTAGAATTTTAAACTCTCTCTATAGCAAAAGTCATTTTCTAAGCCTCAATATTTTTTTTTCTCTTCTTATCTCTATATCTATCTCATGTGTTAAGAATTACCCACTCTAGTCTAGGTGATTCTAATGATACTTTTAAAGACTGTGAAGAAATTTGAAGATCGATTCAGTTTCTTGGTGATACCCTCATACAGAAAGGATTCAAGGGTTAGAGAAACGGAAGGAAGGACTAATACATTCCACTGCATATAATGTAAGTGTTCTTATCATTATCTCTATTTAAATTCAATTATAGAAACATGTTCTAGGTTTTCTTATATTAATTTGTTTAATATTAGATTTACATGAAAATAAACAAGATCCTATAGAAATTTTCCCAACAGGTATGTACGTCGTATATGCTAAGGAAGGATGCACACATCTGGTAGGAAGTGATGTAACAGGCACATGATGTGAATACTATGGATTGGGATGGGTTCATACAAGTTTTCAACGACAAGTAATATAACTCTGTCATCCTAGCTGTAAAGATGGATAAATTCACCTGACTAGATTCAGAGTCTCACTCTTACTGAATATGCATAAATGTTTGATCGGAAAGAAACATCAAACTTTTATTATTTCAACGATGATGGCCTGAGAGATGTTGCAACATGGGTGTCTTGGGTACCTAGTGACATGGTCGATGATGATAAATAAGCAGATAGGAGGTTTGAAGAAACAAGAGTAGTTGCTGATAGACCTTATTCTAGGGACAGCACCAGTATCTCGAGCACCACACAGAATGGCACCAACAGAATTGAAAGAGCTCAAGATATAGTTGGAAGAATTACTCAAGCTAGGGTTTATAAGACCCATTTACTCTCCTTGGGGTGCACTGGTTTTATTTGTCAAGAAGAAGGATGGCTCCATGAGCTTGTGCATCGATTACTGACAACTTATCTGTAACGTCCTCCTAATCCAGGACCATTACACTGTTTACCTTAAATAGTGTCAGAGTTGCTAATCAAGTCGTTTGGTTATAAATGTGTAATTAAGGTTAACATCAAGGATTAGGGTTAAAAAAAAAATTCAAGGAACATTGACTTTTCATTTAAAAGTTTCAGACATACATGGGATCCCAAAATGTTACAAACAAAAGTTTAAAAGGGTATATACAAATCAAAAGTTACAACTAGCCAGCCTAAGCGGCAAAATAAGGGAGACAACCCTAGTTCCCCTAAGATATCCTCAGCCCTGGTGGACGAGCAGCCGCATATGTACACGTCGCCACCGAAGCTCTCCAACTCATGGCTAGTCTAGCGTTCCTTTTCCCTTACCAGCACCACATAGCACCCGTGAGCCAAAGCTCAATAAGAAAACTTAAACATGTGCATGAATAGTAAATACAGATTCTAAATACATATCTAGCATGCCCAGTAGTAATAACCTACTCATGCACGCATACTATTACAAATAAATGATCATTGGATCATTATGGGGCCCACTGCCCTGAATAGATGATCATAGAGTCACCCTGGAGCCCTACGCCCTATCTATGTGACCATAGAGTCACCTGGGGCCCTTGCCCTTAGCTCTGAGTAACTAGCCATAGAGCTAGCCAAGTGATCTGTTTTCCAACGATTATAGGGTCGGCCAATATAATAGTACGTCCCTAATTGGGCTTAAGCCTCTCGACCCACACGCAGCGCGCTATTGCCACCCTTGACTAATAAGTCAAGGCTTTAATCAGACATTCAGATAACCAGAAAATCATATACAAATATTGATAAGCATACTTCAGACAATACAAGTATGCATACATATAAATCATGGTATCTTAACCAATCAAACACAAACACAGTAATAACCATGTTCCGTAATGGGACCAAGCCCTACCTATGCAAACAAGGCAAGCATTCATTAAACAATTATCCAAATATAGAGAATTCAAGCATAACCTAATTCGCGTTCATTCTCAGGGGATGAGCCCTATTCATAGTTATAATCAACAATTGGGCCTAGCCCTTATCACATAAATCACGTATTGGGTGCAGTTTTCTTAGCTTAGGTCCGACTGCAATGTGTATTAAGAAGGACCCTCGAGCACGATCCTGGTTTCGAGCCCCTAGCTGTAGCCTAGTAGAGAATCTCGTCAAAATAAGCGAATAAAGGCTTCCAGACTAAGTCCTAGCCTCTGGGACGTCAAATTCTACTAAATCAGGTAGCAGGATCGACCCTGAGGCCTTAGGTTTGAGTTCCCGCACTCAAAAACCCTCCTGAGGATCACAACCCTTCAAGCATTGCGAATCAAAACAAAGGAGCTGCGGCCATCCCAAGTCATGGAGCCCAAGCTCTCCTTTGCTTCAACACGCACTACGGCGCACCCTAACAGGCGTCGTGGCTCAAATGGAGGATCGACACATCCTTCTCCTTACTGTTCATGATAGTCGCGGTGCCCCAAGAACAAGGTCGCGACTCACCATGAAAACTTAGAAATTTTCACATTTTCTTCAAGAAAAAACCCACCAAAAACCACATAGCTAAAACTCAAAAGTAAAGTCCCCAATCAATTAGTAGCCCAAAACAATCAAAACCTAAGAAAAAGCTTGGCCAAAACCCCATTAATTCCCAGCTCAGAACTGAGTTTCTTAAACTCCAAAAACTTAACTAAAACCAGAAACACACAGACATTTATTACTAGAAATCATTACCTCTGTTGCCCCAATTGATGGTAAGTCTTTCCCCAAGCTATCCCGACCCTAAGCTAGCCTCGATTCTTCTTAAACCGCAAGAATTCCCAAAGAATTTTAAGAAAGTCTGTGAATGAGAGAGAGAGAGAGTGATGAAAATTTTCCTCTATTTTTGGTGTTTTTTGTATGGTTTACTTAGATCTAAGTAACCCTAAGCAAATCCCGAGGCTCGGGGTACCAAAAATGTCTTCGAGGGCAAAATGGTCAAAACACCCAGAATTCCCTCCTAATCTCACTAATACTAAATATATCCTCAAATATTCATTCTCGTTATCCGATAACCAGGTAATGTACTAGATACCTGAAATACCACCTTGACTCACTCTGAGTCGGGTATTAGGTCCCGTTGTAACTTTCTCACTAACTTGCTCCCTAGGATCGTCTCGTACCAAGTAACCCAAATATATCCACATAATAATATGGTCTCGCACATATATCACATATATTCCAAATATATCCATAATGGGCCAAATTAGGAAAATCGACCTTCTAATGAGAAATAAGCCCACATGCATATTTAATACACCTAAACATGCATATCTAGTCATATTATCATATAACTCAAATAATCACATACTTACACGCATAGATATCACATAAACATATAATTTCCATAAATTTCCATCCTGGCCCCCTAATCAAGGCCCTAAGCCTTATTAGGTAATTTGGGACGTTACAAGTATCCTCTCCTTATAGAAATTTCATCCTCAAAATTTTACCTGAACAACTCGAAATATTGATTCTGCATATCTGCCTTTAGCTCCCAGGTCGTTTCCTCAACCTTACAAATTGTCCATAATACCATAACTAACGGTATAGTCTTGTTCCTCAGGACCTTGTCCTTCCTGTCTAAAATCTGAATTGGCTGCACCTCGTAGGAAAAATCTATCTCCAGTTCCAAATCCTAGTAACTCAATACATGAGTCTCATCTGATACATACTTCCTCAGCATGGAAATATAAAATACGTTGTTCACCCTAAACAGTGTAGGGGGTAAGGCCAATCTATAGGCCACCTGACCGATCCTCTCCAAAATCTCAAATGGTCCAACAAACCTAGGGCTCAGCTTGCCCTTCTTCCCAAATCTCTTCACCCCTCTCAATGGTGAAACCCTAAAGAAGACATAGTCTCCCACTTGGAACTCCACGTTCCTCCACTTTGGGTCTGAATAACTCTTCTGTCTACTCTGAGACACGAGCATCCGAGCTCTAATCTTTTCAATAGCCTCAGGACCCAAATATTTCCTCCCACCCATCTCATCCCAGTGAATGGGCGATTTGCACTTCCTACCATATAGCTGTTAGGGTTTTATGCCCTAATTAAAACCCAATTTCTTTGTAATCTCATTTATTATCAATAAAAGAATAGAAATCATTTTTTGACTTGGTCAATCACTTTGCACACATGTTTTATTTTCATGATTATTTGTTTAATATAAACTTCTATTAAATCCCGAGCATATAGCTAATCGTATTTATAGTGACGTAATCACAGTGGAGTATAAATATGATTATATGTTCAAAATAAGTTAGTCCTAAGATTAGTCAGTGCACAGGAGTTACACTGACTTGCCAATCTACGATATGATCTACTTACACATTGTAGTATTATGTTCTTTCTAGAACATTAGCAAAGTAGATAAAATCGAATGTATTTGTTACATCGGACATGGCCGATACTGACAGTTGATAGGATAAGTAAACATATTGTTATTATCTATTATAGTCATATCATATAGTTGACCATATGTCAATTCAATCTCAATTCAGAGTGGTTATGATTCTAATTGATTGTATTTTTTGAGTTCTTTGACTTGTTCGTTACAAGCATACCCTACGGACTAGCCCATACTTACATTTTGGGAACTCGGTAGTATAATTGAGTGGGAGTGTTAATCATAGATATGAACATCTATAGCTTCTGATGAAGTGAAACGATGGTTTCCTTTTAGTTTGGATAAAGGTGCTAAATGATAGAGATCTCATTTCAGTAATTAATATTAGTTAATTGAAATATCATTTACAATGAACTAAGTGTTTTAAGGATAAGATACAATGAAGTGTAAAACGGTATTTTAGTTCCATCTCATTGTAGACCGTCTATAGAGGATTGAGTGACAATTATGGTTGTAACAATGGATAATTAATAACTTATTTATATTTGTTATAGATCGTTCTATGAATTCAAGAGGGCAATTCTAAGTCTATAGTGGAGTCACGAGGAATTAATAAGCTAGTAAATTTATTTGTTAGATTTATGATAACTTATTCGAGCTTGATTTCATAGGCCCATGGTCCCCATTGTACCTTGGATAAAATCATCTAGATAGTCTCAATTAATTGATTTAATCATCAATTAGAATTATCAAAGTTGACCATGTTAATTTTGGATAGTTTCACAGAGTTGTGTAATTTTGAGAAGAAAAGAGAAATTATGGTAGATTTATTAATTAAGATAAATTGGTATCTAAATTAATAAATAAGTTTAAATCAAGGTTCACATTATAAATAGTTAATTTGATAAAGGATTTAAATAATTATTTAATTAATTAAATCAATAGAAAATAATACAGACCTTGATTTTAAGTCCAATGGGCTTATAATCAAATGGGAAATTTCACGGGCCTAAAACCCATGATAATTTCGACCTAGGGCTTCAAAATGGCTATTATTTTATTGATTTTTTAATTAAATTAAATGGCCTAATTGAGTTTATAAAAGGAGTGCTTGGAGAGAAGTCAAAACATAAGTTTAATCACTGGTTTTCTGATAGTTTTAGATTCTCTCTAATCACAAGTCCTTTTCTAAGCCTCTTTGTTATTTTCTCTTCTTCTCTCTATATCTATCTCATGTGTTGAGAATTGCCCACACTAGTCTAGGTGGTTCTAAGGATACATTGGAAGATTGTGAAGAAAATAGAAGATCGGCATAGTTTCTTGATAATACTCTGCGCAGAGAGGATACAAGAGTACGAGAAATTGAAGGAATGACTCTTTCATTCCGCTGCATATACTGTAAGTATTCTATTTATTGTTTCTCTTTGAATTCAATTTTAGAAACATGTTTTAGGCTATCTCGTATTAATTTGTTTAATATTAGATATACATGAAAATAAATAAAGATCCTTGTATAAGCTTTTCCTAACAACTGACCTCAGAGCCTTTGGTAATTTTTATTTTTATGCATGAACATGTTTAAAATTGGATTATTTGATATGTTTGAATAATTGGATGGCTTTCATGTTTTTATGAAGCATATTGATTTTATGTTATTATTAGCCATTTTTAGGTTATTTTGTTGTGTTTTCTATGCTATTAATTTTTATATATGTTTTATTTTGTGTAAAACATCTTAAAAATTAATTAGAAAATTGTTTTGGTTTGAAAAATTGCACAAAATAATTTTTTCGAAAATTTTTGCCTACCTGCCATGCGCGTGCTTGCACCTGCGCACCCCGCGCCACAACCACGTGTGCACCCGCGCCACTCCCGTGCGCACCCGCACCACCCGCGCGCGCCTATGCGCACCAGCCACCAGGTGAACAGTACCCACGGGTGCTATTCATCCAAAAAAAATTTTAATTAATGAAAAAATAATATTTGTGGAAATAATTTATTTAAAATCAAAACCAAAAATATCTTATTTGTTTTTTTATTTAAAATTGTTTTTTTTAAAATAAGATATTTTTGTTAGTTGAGATTTAAATAATTAGATATTTTCTACAAAGATTCAAATTCAAATTTAAAAATAGACTAACAACTTGATTTTAAATCTTTTAATATATTAAAATATTAGAATTATGATATCAGATATTTTCTTTTAAATTCTTGATTTTTTTATTAAATCTTTATTTGAATATATAAATATATTTTTTTCTATATTTTTTAATATTTAAATTATTTGATATTTGAATATTGTTAGTTAGAATATTTATGGACATTTGAATTTGTTTAACTATTTTGAGATATTTTAGGGTTGTTATAACTATTTTTATTTTTTATTTTTTAAATAGTTAAAATATTAGCTAATAGTTGTAACAACACAAGATTTTTTTGGAAAATAGTTAAGATATTGATTTTAATATTTAAAATTGGTTAAATTTTGAAAAATATCATTTTTTTCAGCCAATTAATAAAATATTTTTTTTAATAAATGAGATTTAAATTAACTTTTGTTAATTGTTCATAAATCCTATTTAAATTAAATTAATATATTTTTTTCAAATTAACCTAAAATCAAGTTGATTGTTGATAAATAAAATTTAAATTAACTATTGTTAATTGTTGATAAATTTCATTTAAATTGACTTACTTTTGTAAAAATTTAATTAATTTGTATTTTTTTGATAAATTCTAGATAATTAATTATGGTATTTTTGCATAAATTCATAGAATTGCTCATATAGTAACATGATTAGACTCATCCAATTATAACATGTCTGTTTGCACTATATGTGGTATTTTTGCAATTGGGCTTAGATACATATAGTGGCCCATATGTTTGTTAGATATATGGTATTTTTCCAAATAAAATATTCATAAAATGATAGGTTTTATTTGGGCCCATTAGAAAATGTAAAGTTTAAATTCCTCTCTTATGGGTGATTCCACTTGTGAAGGCCCATTTGCTTTGCATGACTATAGTGGGCCTAATCAATTAATAACAATTAATAAAACGAATGTTTAAATTCCTGTCTTTTGGACCTTGTATGGAAGATAAGGGGCCTTTGTAGTGGGAACAACATACTGGACCCAACCCTCCTTCATACAAGCCCAATTGTTAAGGCCCAATTACCCGAGATGGACTTAATTGTATAGGTTCATTATATTAGTTTAACCTAAATATTGATTAGCAACAAATTAGTTCTAAATTAATTGAATTTGTTTCAATGTGACACTTAAGAATTAATAGGAAATTATAGGATTTTGGTTTTAAAAATTCTAATCTTACAATTTTTTGGAGAACCGGCCATTAATTTTTGAAAAATAATAAAAAAAAACTATTTTTAATTTTATAATGAGCTTATTTTAAGAATTATATCCGATCTCCACCGTTGATTTAACAACGTCAATAGCTTAATGGGGCTTCGAGACGCTTTGATTCGTTCCCCTACGGAAGGTGTTCATTAGTTATTTTGACATTGTTAGATTTCGAAAGATAGATAATTATAGGTCAAATTCTACTAGACTCACCCCTACGGTGACTACTAGGACTAAATCTATTGATTATTGAAACAGTGGGTCTAGCTCATAATATAAGAATTTTTTTTTTCTTATTTTGATCGAATAGTAGGTTGTTTATTGTAATGCCCCAAAATCCCTAATGCGATTTAATGGCTGGATTAGTAGGCTGGGAGGGCCATAATTGTTTAATTATGCCATTAAATGATTATATGCATGTTTATGTGAATTATATTATAATATGATGTTGAATGCATGCATGTGGGTCCACATTTCTTTACAGGGGTGTTTTGGTAATTTGGCCCATTTAGGGCGTAATTGTATATTTGTATGCATGTCGGTGACATATTGTTGAGACCACAATATAATGTGGATTTGTTCGAGCTATTCGGCATGAGACGATCTTTGAATATTAATTAGCAGTTTAGTCATAACTGGTTTAAGCTTGGGGCTCGGGGTGAGTCTCGGGGTGATTTTAATGATTAGAGTGTTGCCGGGAATTAAAGGGTAACGGGATATGAATTATTGGTGTTTGAGAATATCAAGAATAGTGGGAATTGGAGAGAGTTAATTATGATTAACAAAATAGGTTGAAAAGGTCAATTTTTCCCTTGGGAGCCTTTAGAAATCTTTATTTGACCTAGGGGTATTTCGGTCTTTTCACCCCTAGGATAGTATTAAGCCATTGAAGGCTGTAGAAGGAAGAGAAAACAGAGCATCTTAAGAGCCTTCTCCCATACCTATTTTTCTCCATTTTCTCATTGGATTTTTGAGCCTAACTTGAGGACTCAAGCTTGGGAAGTAAGTCTTGAGAGCTTAGGAGTGTGTTCCACCATTGAAGAGCATCATAATCTGAGCTTGAGATAAGTTTCTAGCAATTAGATTCCTGGTTTGCTCTGTTTTTGCTTTGGTTTTCAGTTGAGATTTCTATGTTGGATGATTGGTCTTGTTGGGAGTTTTCGGCTAGGGTTCTTGTGGTTGTGATACTTTTTGGGTTCATTTGGAACCAAAAATGAGGTTTGGAAGCATTGGAATCGAGTTGGAATTGAAGGAGTCGAAGGAAGAAGAATCAGGGGTTGAGTAGGCTGGGTGTAGCGCTACAACGCCCACCAGGGGGTGCTATAGCACTACCCAGGGTTGTGTTGGGCGGTTTGGGGTTCTGAGTATAGCGTTGGGGCGCTAGTGAGTAGTGTTGCAGCGCTACTCTATTCCTTCAGAATCCTGTTTTGAGTTTTTTTAAGGGTTTTTGGCTCGGGGTTTCAATCCTTAAGGCCCGGGATCGAATCTACTCACCGTGTGGGTACGTTTCAAGGTCCCGAGAGTGGGGTTTAGGTCAAGGCCCTTTCATAGTTGATTTTCATTAATGGAGGTTATAATTGGTTATGATTAGGTAACCAATAAGGAATCAAAAAGTCGAATCGTTCTCAAGGGTCGTTCCTTTATTCATTCTTGCTCGAACTAGAGGTAAGAAAATTGCACCCTGTGTATATGACATGCGTGATCGTTATAGAGGCATGTTGGTTGTTAAATGTGGACATGGATTGCATATTAAATGCTAGCAGAGGTTGTTTACTTGTGTATGGTACTGACTATTCAAGATCAGCACTGGTCATGTATTACTGACCTAAGAGTCAGAATTGGCATAAGGGTCCTGAACGCAGGGCTGATAAAAGATTAGATCTAATCGATATCAACGTTGAATGACTCTAGGAGCATTAATGATGGACCGACCCCTAAGTTCGATGAAAATTATAAGCGCTTGACTAGTCTAGGACTATTTAATCAAAGCCAGGGCCAAAGGCCTAGGTGACTGCTTGTCACGTGGCTAGGGAGCGGAATCCCATGGTTGTGACTTTATGGTCATGTAGTAGGTTATATTGGTGACTGGTTCATCGAGCAACTATCTTGATAAGATAGTGAAAGGATCACTTATTTGTAATGCCAGGTGACCCTATCGTCACATGGCTAAAGGGAACGGAACCCACTTTGGTGACTTTTCTAATTGTCACTCCTCTATTTTGGACTGAAAGTCCTGAATAATTATTATGATCATTGTTGATATTATATTCTTGCATTACTGTGTTTTCTTGCTGGGCTTTGGCTCATGGGGGCTATGTGGTGCAGGTAAAGGGAAAGAAAAGCTCACCCAGCCTTGAGTGTAGAGCTTAGGTGGTGCTGTGTACATATGCGGCCACTTGACCACCACAGCCAAGGAGTTCTCAGAGGAACTAGGGGTTTTACCCTATTTTTGTCGCTTAGGTCGGCGGGTTTGTAAATTTGAAACAGTAATGACCATTTTGAGTTGTAAATAACTTGTGAATGTTTTTTAGGGGCCCATGAACAGTTTAATGCATAAAATAAAATATATCCTTTTGTTGACGGTGAGAACTCGTCAACCAAGTTAAGTTAGAAAAATAGAAATGCAGAGATTATCAAGAGAAAAACTTCAAAGATCTAATTGAAACTCAAAGAACAGTTGCAGAAAGAAAATGGTGAAATGAACTTGTATTTCATATGGTGTAGTGCTACAGTGTTTTTTCCAACCCACTTCCAAGTGGAAGTGGAATTCCTTTTATAGTGGGCTCTAATGGCCCCTGATACATTGTGGTCCAGGGGACCAGATGGTACGCAAGTACATTGTCAGGATAGTGGTCTTAGGGGTAGTGGTGTTGGAAGAGTGGTGGTTTGCTCTAGTACGTGTCAAGGGTCTGTAAAAGTACTCTTGTCTTGGTACCATATTATGCCTCCACTACTTGTTGGGTACGGATCTCATAAGCATGTTGAGGGAATCCTGACCACGTACCATTCTTGTACTGCCACTACCTGTCTAGCATGGACACCATATCTCTGTATTCTAACTCTTCTTGCTCCATGGTCACCACGTTGACAACCCTAAGGACAAGCCTGGTGTGTGAGAGGAGGCCTCCATGAGGACCATGGCGTGACTGTTGCGCGTGGCATCTTGGGAGCCGCGAGACGCTTGTCTCTTGGTGGTGTCGCGAGGCGCACTGGGTGCGCTGGGCGCACGAGGCGTCTGGGGCACGTGGGATGCCTGAGTTCTTTACCGATGCCCGAGGTGGAGTGGTCATTTGGAGCAGGGTCAATTTGAGCACTAATTTGAGGGATCAAATGGACTTCAAATATGGCTGCTTTGGACCTTCCAGGGACCTTAGGCATGAGATGTGGGTTCTTTACCGGTGTTGAATTTTCAGTATCCACCTTAGCCTGTTAATAACACTTTGAAGCACGTTTTTAACTAAAGAACTCGGGTAGCGAGTTAAATTTCCGGTTCACCGTTCACCGTAACTGTTCTGGGGTAACCAGGGCATTACATTAATAATAGTGTCTATTATTAAATAAGTTTACAACTTTATTTAACTAGTGGTATTTTTTACTCTCGCCAACTAGAACAAGGATATCATAGACTATTTAAAAACCTAAAGAAATAAAGATATGATTATTTTGGTATTTTTCCTCATATCTTACATATTCTTGGTATATGTTGTGTTATTTCTTAAAATTTGTGTGAATAGGAGTTTTATTGAGAAAATGTGATTGATTTCTATTTTATTGATAATTTGTAATTTTAAGTATGGTTGTGTCTACTCACATCCTTTCTCAACTTTCTATGGAGAAACTCACTGGAGAAAACCTCCTTAATTGGAAGCCGAATATCAGCATAGAGTTTATTGGTGACAACTCCGAGTTCATCATGATTGAGGAATCCCTAGAACAAGCACCATGTCTGCACGTTTGTGATGGCACCGTTAATGCTCGTGATGGCACCGTAAATGCTTGGATAGCACCGTCTTCGCACATAAGTGATGATACCGTGAATGCTCGAATGGCACCGTGTCCACACGTTCATAATCAACTCAACTATGGTCTGACACAACTCATGAACGAGCTTTAGATTTTTTAGCCTATCATGGGTGGACCTAGTAAAGGAGGAGAAAATAAGACTACTGTCGTTGTTGCTGATCTAGCTAAGGCTGAAGCTAAGCAAGCTTCGTCTTTGAAAGCTGGAAACAAGAAGAAAGGTGGACAAAACAACAACCCCAAGCCTGCAAGGGCTGGAAAGACGAGTGTACAACCAAATGCACAGACACCTAAAGGAAGAACAAGAAAAACAAGAAAGGTAAAGGTAAGTGTTTTCACTGCAAAGAGAAGGGGCATTGGAAATGAGATTGCCCCAAGTTTCTAGCAGCAAAAAACAAAGGTAATGATTATAGTCTATTTATCTTAGAAACATGTGTTTTAGAGAATGATAAATCTATTTGGATTATTGATTATTGATCTACCAACTATGTTTGCAACTCTTTATAGCTTTTCGAATCGTGGGAAGAAGTGGACGAAGGCAGCTTAAAGCTTAGAGTTGGGAATGGAGCGTTCATTGCGGTCCAAGCAAGAGGAATAGCTCGTCTGAAGTTCGGAAATAAATACTTAATTTTAAATGATGTATTTTTTATTCCAGATTTTAGTAGAAATTTAATTTATGTTTCCATGTTGTAATTAGAACGATTTGTTATGACTTTCACAAGTTCTAATATATCTATTTCCTTCAATGGATCACAATTGTGTACTGCATGTTTGGAAAATGAGCTTTATATTTTGCAACCTAACGAACCCCTCGCTCTTAACAATGATTTATTCAAAGTAGCTAAACCTAGGACCAATAAACATCAAAAGACCGAAAACGATATCATGACGTATTTATGGCACTTGAGACTAGGTCACATTGGCTATGATAGGATTCAAAGACTTACAAAGGACATGCCTTTAAGGGAACTCACCTTAGGTGAATTACTTGTCTGTGAATCTTGTTTAGAAGGCAAACTGACCAGGCGTCCATTCTCTGCAAAGGGTGATAGTGTAATGACCCGACTAACTTAAAGACCTCAGACCATTAAAAACTACTAAGCATAGCCACTAATTTGAATACATACATCAAGAAATACAAAATATGGTACGAAATACAAAATAAGGTATGGGATCCCATTGTCATAAAACATAAAACATAAACTTTAAATTAATTGTTTAAATACTAATTGTGGAAATACATCAGAACATAATTTAGAAGACTTTAAACAACGTCATCCTCGATCTTCCAGCAATCCAGTCATCCTCAACACACATGCCAAGCTGCCACGAATCTTTCCCGCCTTCCATGTTCATTTTCCTGCATCACTCAAAAAAGAAAGGAATGAGCCTAATGCCCAACAAGGAAAATCTACTAACAACATATATGTCATAAATCATAAAACATGCATGTAACTATAAAACATATGACTATAAAAACGTATATCATATAGGACTACAATATTAATGGTCATTAACCAATTAACATGATATGTGATAAAACCATCTAGGTCCTCTGTCTACTAATCGAGGTAGGTTAGATCACAACTATAGTATACGATAACCCATCTAGGTCCTCTATCTACTAATCGAGGTAGGGTAAATCATAACTCTCAGCCATGAAAATGATAAAAAATTCTTAGGGTTTGCTATCTAAGCAACTATAAGCCCCAAGTGACTACAAAGCATATTTATACATATATACATAGCACATTTCATAGCATAAAACATATCATAACATAAACATATAAACACATATAATCTAACCTATTTTCCTTACCAAAAACTGGGATATGGAGACAAGAATGGGATTTGGAACACTCCTAAAATCAACAGTAAGAATCGTGAGTTTCTAAAGAAAAGGAGATGAAAAGATAACTAAACAATCAAAGTGAAAACTTATTGAAAGCCTTAAGTTTCAAAGAACTTAAACACCTAACCAAGAATCATAAACAAAGTTAGGATCTGAAAGAAAATAAAAGAATACTAAAGAATCATGAAGAATTGAACTTAAGGATAGGAATACATTGATGAAGTATGACTTTGATCTACACCTCGATACCAAAATAACATTATATCTTACCTCCCAGGTGTTTAGAAAAACTTAGATTGGAAAAGCTTTTATCCCAAAACGCAAGTGTTTCTCTCTATAGTAAGCTTAGCAGCTTGGAGGCTCTGAACAATGCTTGAATGATGAGTGAAATGGTTGAGTACTAGGTCCTATTTATAGAGTTCAAGGAGTGAAACTAACCCATTTTAGAATGAATAAGTAAATGAATATAAAAGGAAAAAGATTTGAATTTTTGTTCAACAGATGCCCAGAACTCAGTCAAAATCGTTCAAGAGCAAGTCCAAGTGCTTAAGCCTGTTTTTAAATTTAAAACCTCAAGATTCAAAAATTGACCCCCAGGGGAGATATATCGCCTACCCTGGGTGATATATCACCTAGACCTATATCCTAAGCCCTCGCGCTTTCGTTCGTGCGAAGTCGACGTGTTTTCCATATCTCCCGTAGGCGATATATCGACCCTTATAATTGTGATATATCGGCATACGCTGATATTTTAAACACGTTTTTGCACATTTTAGGATATTTTGAAATTAGTTAAAACAACTTTGACTGAGTAAAACGTGATCCTAACAGCTGTTGGAAGGTTATAGAGCTTCTAGATCTTTCTTTAAATTAAACTATACATAAAAAATACTTAAATCCTTGATAAACATGCTTGTGACAAGTGTCACGTTCTTATTAATTCTATCTAAACCTTAGGTTATAATAAATAATATTTATAAAACTAGCAATATTAATCAAACCTTATGTTATAATTAATATTTCTAAACTATAGGTTAAACTTATAAAATTCATAAATGTTGCTTTGAGTTTCCAACTTAGTCCCGACTTGAACCAAAATCAACGGAAACTAACATACTACAGGCTACTACTAGCTTCTACTACTATTATCTAGCCAAGTAAAATTCCGAGACACTACAGATAGGGTCGTAGAACCACTTGGACTTGTGCATTCAGATGTTTGTGGACCTTTGAATGTATGAGCCAGGGGTGGTTTTGAGTATTTCGTCACTTTCATTGAAGATTACTCTAGATACTCATGTCTTTACCTAATGCATAGGAAATCATAAACATTTTCAAAGTTTCAGGAATTCCTAGCGATGGCTCAGAACCAATTAGGTAAAACATTAAATATCTTGTGATCTGATAAGGGTGGAGAATATTTGGATATGCAATTCCAAGAACATTTAACTAAACTTAAGATTTTATCACAACTTACTGCCCCAGGTACTCCACAACTAAATGATGTAGAGGAACACCAAAACAGAACTTTATTGGAAATAGTTAGATGCATGCTTAGTTACTCAACTCTACCAACTTCATTCCGGGGACATGCAATTGAAATCGCAAATGACATTCTCAATGTTGTGCCGGCTAAATCAATCCCCAAAACACCTTTAGAACACTGGAATGGTCGTGAACCTAGTTTATGCCATTATAGAATCTGGGGGCGTCCCGCCCACATCCTGAGGAAAAAGGAAGGAAAACTAGAACCGTAACTGAAGTTTGCATGTTTGTTGGCTATCCTAAAGGTACTCAGGGTGGAATTTTCTATAGTCATTCAGAAAAGAAAGTGTTTACTTCTACAAATGCTACTTTTCTGGAAAATGACTATGTCCAAAACTTCAAACCACGCAGCAAAGTAGTTTTAGAGGAGTTGGTTAAAAAATTTACTCCAACCAATGTTCCATCGTCATCGACGCAAGTTGATGATGAAATTCCAACTCTTCATGTCCAACGGACTCAAGTCGATTTAACTGAATAAAGTACCATTGTTCCTGAGAAAACAGTCACAAAGCCTCGTCATAGTAGGAGGGTTTCTAGGAACCTAGTTCGCTGTGGTTTGGATGGTGAAACCAATATGGTTTTTGGTGACACTGGGGACGACGATCCATTGTCTTTCAAACAGGCAATGGCTAGCTCTGAAAAGGAACTATGGTTCGAAGCCATGAAACAGGAAAGGGAGTCCATGTACTCAAATTTTGTCTGGGATCTTGTGGAAACACGTAGTGACTTTAAGGCCATTGGGTGCAAGTGGATCTACAAGAAGAAACGAGGTGTTGATGGAAATATCAAGACTTATAAAGCTCGATTAGTGGCAAAGGGTTATACCCAAAGAGAAGGTGTGGACTATGAGGAAACTTTTAGTCTGGTAGCCATGCTCAAATCCATTCGCATCCTCCAATCCATAGCATCCGCTCTCGACTATGAGATCTGGAAAATGGAAGTCAAGACAACTTTTCTTAATGGGAAGCTTGACAAAGTCATTTATATGGATGAGCCAGATGGATTTAAAGTAGCTGGACAAGAAGGAAAAGTTTGCAAGTTGAATAGGTCCATCTATGGACTTAAGCAAGCTTCTCAATCCTAGAATATTAGGATTGATGAAATAATCAAAACCTATGGCTTTGAACAAAATATTGATGAGCCTTGTGTTTACCAACTAAAGGCAAATCAAATAGTGGTATTCCTGGTTCTTTATGTAGATGATATCTTACTCATTGGAAACAATGTTAAGAAAATGTCAGATGTGAAGAATTGTTGAGCACTCAATTCCAGATGAATGATTTGGGTGAAGCAAGTTATGTTATAGGTATCCAGATCATTAAGGATAGAAAGAACAGACTCTTAGCTCTATCTCAACCAGCTTACATAGATAAAGTGCATGAACAATTCTCAATGACAAGTTCCAAGAAAGGATGTTTATCATCCCGCCATGGAATTCATCTTTCAAAGAAGCAGTCTCCCCAAACTCCTGAAGAGGAAGATGCAATGAGAAAAGTTCCTTACGCATCTTTAATTGAAAGTCTGATGTATGCCAAGTTGTGTACTAGACCAAATATCTGCTATGCAGTGGAAGTTGAGTAGGTATCAGTCAAACCCAGGACCGGAACATTAGATAGCATTTAAGCATATCTTGAAGTATTTATGAAGGACTAGGGATTATATGTTAGTCTACAAGGGTGGTGTTCTGAACCCTATAGGGTACATCGATTCAGATTTTCAGACTGATGTCGATGATAGGAAGTCTACTTCTGGAATAGGGTTTACACTTGGGGGTGGAGCTGTGATATGGAGAAGTACAAAGCAGTCTGCAATCTCAGATTCCACCGTGGAGGTTGAGTACATAGCCGCGTCAAAAGCAGCTAAGGAAATAGTTTGTCTAAAGAAGTTCTATTCGGATATTGGTGTCATTCCAGAAGTGGATAAACCGCTTGTGTTGTTTTGTGACAATATAGGAGCGATAGCCAACTCGAAAGAACCTCGTAGTCACAAGAGGAGTAAGCATATAGAAAAGAAGTATCACATTATTTGAGAATATGTGGCCAGGGGAGATGTGAAGGTTATGAAGTTTGCATCTAAAGACAATCTTGCAAATCTGTTTACAAAGACACTACCAGAAGCTACATTTGATAAGCATATCAAGGAAATGGGATTAGTATAATTAAGGCATTAGTTTCAATTAGTGCAAGTGGGAGTTTGTTAGGGTTTTATGCCCTAATTAAAACCCAATTTCTTTGTAATCTCATTTATTATCAATAAAAGAATAGAAATCATTTTTTGACTTAGTCAATCACTTTGCTTACATGTTTTATTTTCATGATTATTTTTTTAACATAAACTTCTATTAAATCCCGAGCATATAAATAATCATATTTATAGTGACGTAATCACAGTAAAATATAAATATTATTATATGTTCAAAATAAGTTTGTCCTAAGATTAGTCAGTGCACGGGATTTACACTGACTTGCCAATCTACGATATAATCTACTTACACATTGTAGTATTATGTTCTTTCAAGAACATTAACAAAGTAGAAAAGATCAGATATATTTGTTACATCGGACTGGACCGATAATGACAGTTTATAGGATAAGTAAACCTACCGTTATTATCTATTCTAGTCATATCATATAGTTGACCATAGGTCAATTCAATCTCAATTCTGAGTGGTTAGTACTGTAACTGATTGTATTGTTGGAGTTCTTTGACTTGTTCGTTACCAGCTTACCCTACGGACTAACCCATACTTACATCTTGGGAACTTGATAGTATAATTGAGTGGGAGTGTTAATCATAGATATGAACATCTATAGCTTCTGATGAAGAAGTAAAATGATGGTTTCTTGTTAGTTTGGTTCAAGGTGCTAAATGATAGAGATCCAATTTCAGTAATTAATATTAGTTTAGTGAAATATCATTTACAAGGAACTAAGTGTTTTAAGGATAAAATACAATGAGGGGTAAAACGGTATTTTAGTCCCATCTCATTGTAGACTGTCTATAGAGGATTGAGTGACAATTATGGTTGTAACAATGGATAATTAATAGCATATCTATATTTGTTATAGAGCGTTCTATGAATTCAAGAGTGCAATTCGAGTCGTTAGTGGAGTCACGAGGAATTAATAAGTTAGTAAATTTATTTGTTAGATTTATTATAACTTATTGGAGCTTGATTTCATAGGCCATGGTCCCCACTGTACCTTGGGTAAAATAATCTAGATAGTGTCAATTAATTGATTTAATTATCAATTTGAATTATCAAAGTTGACCAGATCAATTTTGGATAGTTTCACATAGTTTTGTTATTTAGAGAAGAAAAGAGAAATTATGACAGATTTATTAATTAAGATAAATTAGTATCTAAATTAATAAATAAGTTTAAATCAAGGTTCGAATTATAAATAATTAATTTTATAAAGTATTTACATAATTATTTAATTAATTAAATTAATAGAAAATAATACAGGCCTTGATTTTAAGACCAACGAGCTTGTAATCAAATGGGAAATTTCAGGAGCCTAAAGTCCATGATAATTTTGATTTAGGGCTGATTATTGGATATTATTTTATTGATTTTTTAATTAAATAAATGACCTAGTTGATTCTATAAAAGGAATGCTAAGAGAGAGTTGAAATCATAAGTCAGATTTCAGATGACAGACACTGGTTTTCTGATAGGTTTTAGATTCTCTCTAAACATAAGTCATTTTCTATGCCTTATTGTTCTTTTCTCTTCTTCTCTTTGTATCTATCTCATGTGTTGAGAATTACCCACCCTAGTCTAGGTGATTCTAAGGATACTTTGGAAGACTGTGAAGAAAAATGAAGATCGGTTCAGTTTCTTGGTAATACTCTGCAACAGAAAGGATACAAGGGTTAGAGAAACTGAAGGAAGGACTCATTCATTCCGCTGCGTATATTGTAAGTATTCTTATTATTATTTCTCTTTGAATTAAATTTTAGAAATATGTTCTAGGTTGTCTCTTATTAACTAGTTTATTATTAGACCTACAAGAAAATAAATAAAGATCCTGATAAGTTTTCCTAACAACAGAATCTGATAAGGTGTCACTTCAATAGTCGACTTGTAGTTGTTATTATAAGAAAACTCTATCAGAGGAAAATATTTACTCTAGGACCCTTTAATGTCCAATACACATACTCTCAGCATGTCCTCCAATATCTGGATAGTCCTCTCAGACTGACCATCATTCTGAGGATGATAAGTTAAACTGAGCGTCAGCTGTTTACCCATCACCTTCTGTAAACTTCCCCAAAACTTAAGAGTAACGATAGGGTCCTTATCTGACACGATAGACCATAAAGGTGTACTATCTCTCTCACGGAGAGATCTGTGTACTATTCAACCATGTAATTCATCCTCGCTGATAAAAAGTGAGTTGATTTCGTATATCGATCCACGATAACCCGAACTGAATCGTGCTGGCCCATTGTCATGGGATATCCTACCATGAAATCCATTGTTATTTCCTCCCACTTCCACTCTACGATATCCAGAGGCTGTAACAGCCCTGGTGGTCTCAGAAGCTCTCCCTTGACCTGCTCACAGGTCAGGCACTTTGCCACATAATCAGTCACATCCATCTTCATCCTAGGCCACCAATATAAGGCTTTCAGATCCTTGTACATCTTTGTAGTGCCTGCATGTAGAGAATAAGGGGTAGTATGAGATTCATCCAGAATCTCCCCTCTGATCCCAATGTCCATAAGACGTCCTCTCTGACCTTTCCTAATTGTGGGTCACTCAACTACTTCTCCTTAATTCTCTCCAAAAGAGTAGACTGCAGAGTGATGTTGGCTAACTGGCCCACCACTAGATCAATACATGTTCTTGTCATATCCTTAACCAACTCCCTAGATATCTGCCTAGCATTATACAACTGTCCCGGACCCTTCCGCCTTAAGGCATCTGCTACCATGTTGCCTTTCCCTAGGTGATAAAGGATCTCACAATCATAATCATATATCAACTCTAAGAAACGTCTCTGCCTCATGTTCAAATCCTTATGGGTGAAGAAGTATTTCAAACTCTTGTGATCTATGTATATCTCACACTACAAAAACCACTTCTACAAGTTCCAGATCATGTGTGGGGTACCTCTGCTCATAATCTTTCAGCTGACATGATGGATAGGCAATCACCTTCCCTGTCTGCATAAGGATGCAACCTAGGCCCTGCCTCAAGGCATCACAATAAACCATAAACTTGTCATGATTTGTAGGAAGACTTAGAACTGGAACGGTGATCAAATTCTTCTTCAATCTCTGGAAACTGTCCTCACACCTGTCTAACCATATGAACCTCTGATTCTTGCATTTCAACACTATTATTGGTGATTCAATCTTGGAAAATCCCTCCACAAAGTGTCTGTAATAACCTGCCAATCCCAAGAAACTTCTGATCTCTGAAGCATTCTTTGGCATTGGTCGATCTCTGACCACCTCAATCTTCGCTGGATCCATTATAATTCCATCCTTACTAACTATGTGACCCAAGAAAGTCACCTTTGGCAACCAAAACTCGCTCTTCTTGAATTTCGCATACAACTTGTGCTCCCTCAGCCTCTATAGTGCCAATCTAAGATGTTGCACATGCTCTGTCTCTGAATGAGAGTATATTAATATATCGTCGATAAAGACGATCACAAACTAATCCAAGTAATCTTTGAACACCCTGTTCATTAGATCTATAAATGTTGTCGGGGCATTAGTTAGTCCAAATGACATCACTAAAAACTCATAATGCCTGTACCTAGTGCAAAAAGCTGTCTTTGGTATATCCTCCTCCCTGATCCTCAGCTGGTAATAACCAGATCGAATATCTATCTTGGAGAATACCACCCTACCATGTAACTGATCAAACACATCATCGATCCTTGGCAGAGGATACATGTTCTTGACATTCAACTTGTTCAGTTCTCTATAATCGATACACATCCTCAGAGAACCATCTTTCTTCTTCACGAAGAGAACTGGTGCGCCCCATGGCAAGAAACTGGGCCTGATAAAACCCATGTCTAGTAGCTCCTATAGCTGAACCTTTAGTTCCTTTAGCTCTACTGGAGCCATCTTATAAGGTGCCTTAGACACTAGCACTGTCCCTGGCCCCAATTCAATCACAAACTTTGTCTCCCTTTGTGGAGGTAACCCTGGCAGTTCCTCTGGAAACACATCCAGAAACTCAAAGACTAATCCGGTCTGTCCTGGTCCCACTGGCATGACCTGAATGGTATCCACCACGCTACTTAAGAACCCTATGCATCCCCCCTGCAATAGGTCTCTAGCTCTAAGTACATATATCATAGGTATACGGGGTCCATGCACAGTGCCAACAAAGACAAAGAGGTCATCACCCTCTAGCTCAAAGGTTACCATCTTCTTCTTGCAATCTATCATTGCCCCCATACTTATCTAGCCAGTCCATACCCATAATTATATCAAAATCAGTCATAACCAACTCTACCAAGTCAACGGCCAACTCCCTACCATCCACTATCACGTGTAGTGATCAAACCCATCTCTTGGAAACCACTAACTCCCCAGTAGGCAGCATAGTACCAAACCCCACACGATAAAAATCACATGGTTGACATAATCAATCTATAATCCTACTAGCAACAAAAGATTGCGTAGCACCGGAGTCAATCAAAATAGTATAAATGGTCTCAGCACTAGAAAGCTAGCCAGTAATCACCGAGGGACTAGCCTAAGCCTCTGCTTGGGTCAAGGTGAACACCCAAGCCAGCGTCAGTCTGACCACCTTCTAGGGCTCTTCCTTTCTAGCTTTTGGGCATACCTTCTTCAGGTGTCCCACACTCCCGCAAATGAAGGAGGCATTTTCTCGACATTCCCCAATATGGCACCTCTTGCATCGAGTACACTCTGAGAATGCTTTCCAGGTCTCACCGCCACCCTGGTGGCCTATCTGTATGCCCCATGGCCTCCTATCTGGCCCTGGAGCTGAAATTGTATATGGAGTTTTTTTCTTTTGGTGACTAGGGCCTCCGTCCCTACCAAAGCCTACAAATGAAGGTCTCGGCCTCCTAGAATCCCTTCTAGCCGCATTCTCACGCCATATCTTTTTCTCTGCACTCTCAACTGTAAGCGCCTTCTCCATGGCCTGAGCATAGGTAGTCACTCCAAGCATAGTGGTAATACAAACATCCCGGGCTATCATAGGCTGGAGCCCCTAAAGAAACCTTTCTCTTCTAGTTGCACCAGTGGGCACCAGATCCTCGGCAAACTTTGCCAATGTGTCGAACTTTAGGGCATAATCAGTCACTGTCATATTACCCTGAAGTAACTTACTGAACTCCTCAACCTTCGTAGCTTTAACTGCATCATTGTAGTATTTCTCATTGAACAGAGTTCTGAAATCCTCCCATTCCATAATATTTACTGTCTTGGTCTGGGATACCACCTCCCACCATATTCGGGCATCCTCCCAAAACATAAAAGTGGGCCAGGTCACTCTCTCATTACCACCTACCCTCGTGAAATCTAGGATGGTAGTTATCATAGTCATCCATTGTTCAACCTTTAGTGGGACTGAGCTGCCCTCAAAAATTGGAGGGTGTTGTTTTCTGAATCTCTTATACAAGGGTTCCATCTATCTCCCCCTGCCTGGGGCTGTAGTGTTGCTGGTAGCTCTGGTAGTAACATTTCTGGTACCGAGGACTATAGGTTCCCTACTGGAACCTGTTACTATCTTAACGGGTGAATTTCATCTTCCTGCCTCTGCAACCTGGCTTTCATATCTGCAAGCTTCTGTTTCCAGTTCTATAGAACTGGCGGTGGGGCCTGGCCCTGGTCATTCTCTTCCCTGGCCTGTATCTCTTGGCTAGCCAACCTCTCTGACCTTCGAGGAAGCATACTAATAACAATTCCACTTTGCAGTGATCAAATTGGTCATTAGGTAAGTAATAACTATACCTCTTGCCGCTTGACGGCCCAAGACCGAACAAACAAAAAGATGCAATGCTAATTAGCATGCCAACACTTGATACATTCAATCATGGTGCTAATAAGCACATCCTGATTTTCGTCAACAAATAATAATGCTAATAAGAATTTCTGACATTCATAAGAAATTAACAATGCAAGCAAGCATGTTCAAGCATTTATACATGTATATCAATGCTAATAAGCTTATTCTTTAATCCCTGCCAGTATTAACACTGCTAATAAGCATTTCCTGGCCTATATGTAATTAACAACGCTAATAAGTGGTTCCTTTGCATTCACAAGCAATAACAATGCTAATGAGCATGTTCTTTAATATTCATGCAACACTCAAGGGCCATGCCCTATCAGAGTATCTTATGCTCCCTATCAAGGCATGCAGGTAAGAGATAAACATTTATTTTAAACAACTAAGCACTTAATCACATAAGTAGTTACGTAACCCTAAGTCAAGCTTGTCTTTAGTGGTGAGTGTACATTCTCGGCCAGTCTTTAGGATCCCTTAAACCTTGGCAGCTCTGATACCAAGATAGAACGTCCTCCTAATCCAGGATCATTACATTGTGTACTTTCAATAGTGTCAGACTTGCTAATCAAGTCGTTTTGGTTATAAATGTGTAACTAAGGTTAATGTCAAGTGTTAGGGTTAAAAATTGTCAAGGAACATTAACTTTTCATTTAAAAGTTTCATACATACATGGGATCCCAAAATGTTACAAACAGATGTTTAAAAAGGTATATACAAATCAAAAGTTACAACCATCCAGCCTAAGCGACAAAATAAGGGATACAACCCTAGTTCCTCTGAGATATCCTCGGTCATGGTGGACGAGCAGTCGTATATGTACATGTCGCCACCGAAGCTCTCCAACTCATGGCTAGTCTACCTTTCCTTTTTCCTTACCAGCACCACATAGCACCCGTGAGTCAAAGCTCAGTAAGAAAACTTAAACATGTGCATGAATAGTAAATATAGATTATAAATACATATCTAGCATGCCCAGCAGTAATAACCTACTAATGCATGCATACAATTACAAATAAATGATCATTGGATCATTCTAGGGCCCACTGCCCTGAATAGATGACCATAGAGTCAACATGGAGCCCTACACCCTAGCTATGTGACCATAGAGTCACCTGGGGCCCTTGCCCTTAGCTCTGAGTAACCATCCATAGAGCTAGCCAAGCGCTTTGCTTTCCAACGATCATAGGGTCGACCAACGTAATAGTATGTCGCTGATTAGGCCTAAGCCTCTAAACCCACACGCAACGCATTATTGCCGCCCTTGACTAATAAGTCAAGGCTTTAATCAGACATTCAGATAACTAGAAAATCAGATACAGATACAAATACAGATACAGATACAGATACAGATAAATCATGGTATCTTAACTAATCAAACACAAACACAGTAATAACCATCTTTCTTAATGGGGTCGAGCTCTACCTATGCAAACAAGGCAACCATTTATCCAAATACAGAGCATTCAATCATAACCTAATTTACGTTCATTCTTAGGGGATGAGCCCTATTCATAGTTATAATCAACAATCGGGCCAAGCTCTAATCACATATATCACGTATTGGGTGCAGTTTTCTTACCATAGGTCCAAGTGCAACGTGTATTAAGAACGACCCTCGAGCACGATTCTGGTTCCGAGCCCCTAGCGATAACCTAGTCACAACCAATAGGAAATCTCATCAAAACAATCGAATAGAGGCTTCCAAACCAAGTGTTATCTTCCAGGATGTCGAATTCTACTAAATCGGGTAATAGGATCGACCCCGAGCCCTTAGGTTTGAGTTCCCGCATTCAAAAACCCTCCCGGGGCTCAAAAACCTTCAAGCCCCATGACTCAAAATAATGGAGCCGCGACCTGCCCCAAGTCAGGTAGCCCAAGCTCTCCTCTTCTTCGACACTCACTGCGGTGCGCCCTAACAGGCGCCATGGTTCAAATGGAGGTTCAACACCTTCTTCTCCTTCCTGTTCATAAGAGTCGCGACGCTCCAAGAACAGGGTCGCAGCTCGCCATGAAAACTCAAAAATTTCCCCATTTTCTACAAGTAAGAACCCACCAAAAACCTATCCCAACATAGCTAAAAACTCAAAAGTAAAGTCTTCAATCAATTCAGTAGCCCAAAACCATCAAAACCTAAGCAAAAACTTGGCCAAAACCCCATTAAATTTCCAACTCAGAACTGAGTTTCTAAATCTCGAAAAACTTAACTAAAACCATAAACACACTGAGATTTAGGGCTAGAAATCATTACCTCTGTTGCCCCAATCGATGGAAAGTCTTTCCCCAAGCTATCACAAGCCTAACTAGCCTCGATTCACCTTAAACCGTAAGAATTCCCAAGGAATTTTTGGAAATTCTGTGAATGAGACAGAGAGAGAGTATTGAACATTTTCCTCTGTTTTTTGGTATTTTTTGTGTGGTTTACTTAGACTCTAAGTAACCTTAAGCAAATCCCAAGGCTCCGGGTGCCAAAAATGTCCCCAATGGAAAAATAGTCAAAACTCCTGGAATTCCCTCCTAATCTCACTAATACCAAATATATCTTCGAATATTCATTCTCGTTACCTGATTGCCCGATAATGTATTAGATACCCGAAATACCTCCTTGACTCACCTCGAGTCGGGTATTAAGTCCCATTGTGACTTTCCCGCTAACTTGCTCCCTAGGATCGTCTCGTGCCGAGTAACCCAAATATATCCACATAATAATGTGGTCTCTCACATATATCACATATATTCCAAATATACCCATAACAGTCCAAATTACGAAAAATTGCCCTTCTAATCAGAAACAGGCCCACATGCATATTTACTACACCTAAACATGCATATCTAGTCATATTATCATATAACTCATATAATCACATACTTACACACATTTATATCACATAAACATATAATTTTCATAAATTTCCATCTTGGCCCCCTAATCAAGGCCCTAAGCCTTATTAGATAATTTGGGGACAATGGATACTTGTTCTTTACCGTCACCTTGTCAAGGATTATGATCTGTTTTAACAACTTCAAGGGACAAATGTATTTTCTAAAATAGATCATCGATCTAGATACCATCAGGTTAGAATCAAGAATTAAGACATATCGAATACAACTTTTAGAACTAGATATGGGAATTACGAGTTTGTAGTAATGTTGTTTGGACTCATGAATGCCCCAACAACATTTATGGACCTCATGAAATGGATTTTCAAGAAATATCTAGATCTGTTTGTCATTGTATTCATAGATGATATATGTTGTATTCTAAGACAGAGGAGGGACATAAGGAGCACCTACATTTGACTTTATCAATGATTGAGAAAACATCAGTTGTATGTGAGGTATAAGAAGTGAGAGTTTGGTTGTCTTACGTTGCATTTTTGGGACACATTGTCTCTAATGGGGGGATCAAGGTTGATCCTGCTTAGGCCGCCTCAGTGAAGGAGTGGCCAAGACCGAAGAATGCATCTGAGGTCAGAAGTTTTCTTATTTTAGTAGATTATTACAAGAGATTTGTGGAAGGGTTATTGAAGATAGCTACACCGGTTACAGAACTCACGAGAAAGAATCTCAAAAAATCACTTAGCCAAACAAGTGTGAGCAAAGCTGCAAGGAACTGAAGAGTAAACTCATATCGGCACCAGTACTTAACATACCATTAGATGGATGAAAGTTTGTGGTGTATTGTGATGCATAAAAGCAAGGATTAGGTTGTGTATTGATGGAGTCTATTAAAGTAATTGAATATGCTTCGAGTCAATTGATAGATTATGAACAAATGTATTTGACACACGACCTATAGTTAGCTGTGGTGGTGTTTGCATTGAAGATTTGGCGTCATTACCTCTATGGGGTGAAATATGAAATCTATACCGATCACAAGAGCCTCAAGTATTTCCTCACACAACAGGAATTGAACATGAGGAAAAGAAGGTGGTTAGAGTTAGTAAAATATTATGATTACGAGATAATGTATCCCCCCATTAAGGGCAACGTAATAGCTGATGCTCTTAGTCGCAGAGGTCCAGGAATGGTTTGTTCTTTACAAGGAATATCTGTGCAGATTCTAGAAGATATGGAACAAGCAAGTATAGAACTGATCACATGGAAACTTGCTAAGGCTAAGCTGCAATCTAGCTTGTTCAAAACAATCAAGGAAGGGCAGACGACAAATAAGAGGTTAAGTGAACAAAAGTATGAAATCCAGAATGGGAATGCCAAAGACTACATTGCAACAAACAGGGAACTAATAAAATACAAGGGACGTATTTGTGTGCATGATATCGAGAAACATAAAAAGGAGATTTTGGCAGAAGCCCACACTACAACATATTCAGTTCACCCTGGGACCACTAAAATGTATCTTGATCTAAAGACATTATATTGGTTGTCTGGAATGAAGAAAGATATAACGAATTATATGACAAAATGCCTATTTTGTCATTAGGTCAAGGAAGAACAACAAAGACCCGCAAGATTGCTACAACCGTTGAAACTTTCGGAGTGGAAATGGGAAAAGATATGTATGGATTTTGTGACATGGTTACCTAAGACCACAAAACATCATGATGTAATTTGGGTAATAGTGGATAGGTACACAAAGTCCACCCATTTTCTACTAGTACGCATGACCTTTTCCGTGGATCAATTTGCTTAACTTTATATGAACGAGATTGTACGGTTGCATGGAACACCGTACTCCATTGTATGTGATCGAAATGCTCGATTTACGTCATCATTTTTGGAAATTTGCAGAGAGTAATGGTAACTTGCTTGAAGTTAAGTACCTCTTATCATCCAGAGACAGATGGACACACCGAGAGAACGAATCATATTTTGGAGGATATGTTGAACAACGTGTTATAGATTTTCAAGGATCATGGAGCAGATACCTGCAACTGATTAAGATTTCCTATAACAACACTTATCAGTCTGCGAAAGCTTCTTGGGACAGATTCTATTCAACATAAAAATGAGGATATTAATAGAATCACAGGTAGAATGATCACATTTCAAAGCAAACATAAATTTTATGCAGACCTGAAGTGAAGACGTGTTGAGTTTGAAATATGTGATCATGTATTTCTTCATGTGACACCACGGAAAGGAATCTCTGAAAAGAAGTTTGGTAAGAAAGGGACGCGAAGTCCCATATATGTTGGTCCTTTTGAGATATTAGACAGAGTAGTCAGTGTCGCTTACGTGGTAGCTTTACCACCATCATTGTCTGGGGTGGACAACATGTTTCATGTGTCACAACTTTGAAAGTATGGGTCATATCTATTGCCTGTCCTGAGATATGATACATTGGGTTTGTTGGAGGATTTATCTTTCGATGAAGGTTCGGTGAAGATACTTGATGAAATGATAAGGTTATACGGAATAAGGCTATTTCCTTGGTGAAAATATTGTGGAGAAATAGTGTTGTAGAACAGGCGACTTAGGAATTGAGTCAGTCATGCTGCAACAGAATTGAGTCAGTTAGGGAGGGGTAGTTGTAATATTTGTTTTCCCGGAAGGGTAGCTCCTTAATTTTTTCACTAAGGGTATTTTGTCATTTTACATATTTATGGGTTTAGCTTTGTATGGATTCCAATGATAATAAACATTCTCGATTCCTTATGTTTGAGTATTTGGAATGGTATTTAAATATGGCATGTGCATAATGCCTAATAAATAATTAATTATGTGGGTTAATTTAATTATTTATTTGTGTTGTGAATATTATAATTATTATGATCATAATAATATTAATAATATGGTATGATTTTATTTTATTTTATGGTTTATTGCATTATTATTATTTAAATGGATTAAATAATAGTAATTGCATGTAATTATGAAATGACCATAATGTCCATATATTTTAATTTGGTTGAGGGGCAATAAGAGGACAATAGAATATGATTTAAAATTCAATTAACTCATTAAATTCGAAATTTAAATTAGTTATAATAAGATCACTATTTCTTTTATTTAATTTTAAAAGAAATAAAAGAAATTTCTTAACCATAGGCTTAGAATTAGTCAAAAACAACCAATCGGTTAGGGCTTCGTTTCGTTTTGTTTAAGCACGATCTAGAGAGCCTCTTAATAGTTCAAAATCGTAGGAAGAGAGAGAGAGAGTCATGCGAGTGGTAGAAAGAGAGAAAGAAATATTTCAGGTTTAAGTGCTCTAGGGAATTTTTGGGTGGTCTTGAATGTGAAATGCCTTTCCAATGATCTAACAATGGTATTAGACGAAACCAAATGGGCTATAATGTTAGCTTTCTAAAATCAACATTTTTCACCATTAAAGTGGGTGTTCTTGAATGATTTCGGATCTAAGGGAATATGAGAGGTTTCGAGTTTGTTTGAAGTGTTTAGAAAACTTAGAGAGACCTAAGAAGTGTTTTGGACATGAGGAAATGGATCAAAAAAAAATTTGCATTTTGACCACCATTTTTTGCGATACACCGATGACGGGGAAGACAACCATGATCCCGTTGGTATTAAAAATGTAAATAGGAGATATACATCAGAAATAGGGTTTTGAAAAATTTATTAATACCAGCTAGGATCATACATTTATATATATATATATTAAATCACATACAAATAGATTAGAGATTACCTCTTGAATCCTATCAAGTGTCCATGAAATTTTTTGTATAAATCAACGATCTTCAAATCTTAATTCTGAAATATCACACCTTGATCTTCCAGACCAATCCTCAAACACACAAGGATGTGTGTGGGCACGTAGGATTCAAAAGGTTGATGTAGGACTTTCTAGATGTACTCAACACATGAGATCTAGAAATGTTTGACTGAGAGAAGATGTATTAAATAGATTTTCAAGTTTAAAAAAACCATCGCTTTCTTTTCAGAGGGAGTGTTTGATAGTCTGTGAAAACCACTTCTTCAAAAGTATCACTTCTTTTCATGTTTATAAAGATGATTAACTAATTTAATTAATCTTTATTTTATTCAAATAAAACAGATTAGTTATAACATATTTAATTATATAATTTAAACCATATTTAAAAAATAATTAAATAAACAAATTATTTGAAATTCAAAATTCAAATCCCAGGGATAGGAAATCTCTGTGTGTGGCGCTACACTCACTGTACAGTGAGTGTGTCGACCACACCATTGGCATTATCCTTAATTTTTTCAATTGTTTATTTAATTAATATTTAAGACAACATATTTATCCCAAAATAAATATCAGTTAATTCAAAATTAACTTTATCTTAAAATATCGGTTTTAGATAAATATCTTATTCTAAATAAGATAATTATTAATATCTCTTTATATTAATTCAAACATGATTAATATTTATTTTAACCTATAGGTTTTCAAAATAAAAACTACATAGTTAAATAATTAATTCATAATTAATCAATTGCTCATAATTATCCCATAATTATTTCCTTTCCCTAGAAAATTAATTCTTTTGCAATTAAGTCCTTCTCTCTACAAATCTTTCTTTTGACATTCTTACCCTTGCGAGTGTAGGACAGAGGTAATTTGGGGACTATGGACCTATAATACGAAGCTCCAATAAATTAGATTATTAACTAAACTCTTTAATCCAATAATCTTATTTATTAAATCTATGATTACTCCACTATAAATATGGAATTTCACTCTAAGAATTTATAGAATTATATTTACAGAGTTTTCACTTGTAGTCCATTGATATAATCAATAAATGTAGTTCTGTCATCTACTTATTGGTACGTGAAATAGAGCTGGTCAAGATTACTATTTTACCCTTCTAATTACCTTTTCACCCTTAAGTACCATTAATTCACTAGGGAATAATTAATCTATAATCATATTGTAGATTTGAGCTCAAAACTATTAAGTTCCAGAATTAACCCTTAAGGGAACCAATATTCGATGCACTAGGAAAGTATTGACTCCATTATCGTAAATCATGTTCCCAGCCATTCATGATATTGAATCTGCAAAACAAAAGTCATTAACATCATTATACTAAGAAACCTTAAATAGTTAATCAAAAGATCTAGTAAACACAAACAAGAGTTCATGAATACTTAGAATTTAGATTGATCTGCAAATGATCATCTATTATGATAAGAATTAAATCTTTCTGTCAAATAGCAAGTTTATAAAGATAATTAATTCTTATCAGTTCTATCATATATATTCTCTATTATATACAACACATTTACTAAGATGTCTATCCACATCAGTAATCTGAATCTAGATCACTCACATCATGTATGCTTAGTAAACCGCACTAGTAATCATTGATTAAAGATTACTTACTTTAATATGTTACTGACTATCTTATTCATTTGATTTGATCTTAATTCTCTCATACTAATATAAGATCATATTCTCATGAATGAATAAGGAATTTTCTTGATATTATTTTATAATTAATTCAAACATTAATTATAACATTCAAATATAATAAAATTGTACTTTTATTGAAATCAATAAAATGGATTTACATGCTTTTAGGGCATTAATCCTAACAATCTCCCACTTGCGCTTAAAGAAAGTGAGGAATATCCATTTATCCCATGTTGCATACACCATGTTGCATACATGACATATAAACAACTTTGTAGGAAGTGGCTTGGTAAACGGGTCTGCATGGTTCTGTTCCGACGCTATCTTCATAACACTTAAATAACCTCTGTGCACAATCTCTCAAACCAGATGGTATTTCCTTTCGATATGCTTTCCTCTCTTGTGGCGTCTAGGTTCCTTGGAATTAGCTACTGCGCCACTATTGTCACAATAAAAGATTAGTGGCTTATCCATATCTGAAACTACTTCAAGATCAGTGTAGAACTTCCTCAACCAAACTAATTCTTTAGCTGCTTCACAAGCCACTATATACTCAACTTCCATGGTTGAATCTGAAATACTAGATTGTTTAATACTTCTCCAGACTACAGCTCCTCCACCAAGAGTGAACACAAACCCAAACGTCGACTTATGACTGTCTTTGTCTGATTGGAAATCAACCAGTCTATCTGTTGACGGTGAGAACTCATCAACGATGTTAGGTCGGAAAACTCAAATCTTAGTAAGAAGATAACTAAATAAGAACATAGAATGGACTTGAGGAAAAATAAGTTCAGATCAACAATGGAGTAAACATTTGTATATTGCTTAATAGCCTGAGTATACAATGAATTTTCCAACCCCTTAGCCTGAGGGGTTGAGGTCTATTTATAGCCTGGCTCTAATGGCCCCTGATACAAGGTGGTCCCAAGGGACAATCAGGTACTTGGGTACAATGTCATTGTAATGGCATAGGTCGTGGTGGAACAGAGGATCGTGGTGTCAATCCTTGTTTGTGGTTAAAGACATGCAGGTCATGCCACCACTCCTCGTACTTCCACTACTTGCTAGGGACGGATGTCAGAGGTTGGCTGAGATTAGCCACATCAGGTACCTTACTCGTACGACCACTACTTGCATTGCATGGATATGAGGGTCAAATGCCTGGGGTCCTCAGAGTCATACATCAGTACGTACTTCATACCTGTACGATCTCTTTGACTCGCATGTAGGTTCTTACCCTCATAGGGTACCTATTCTTTTAACCTTTGAATGTTCCTTCTCTGCTCATATAATTACTCCATTGGCGACACCTTCCATGGAAAGCAAGGACTTGTGAGGTTGCGTGGTGCGCGACAAGGGTGCAGCTATGTGGTACACGAAGTGCACCTGCTGGGCACACGCGGGGTGCATCTACTGGGCGCGTGAGGCGCGAGACGGGGGTCTCGTGTGGTGCACCTACTTGGTGTGCGAGGTGCCTAACAAGGGTGCAGTCACTTGGTGTGCGAGGCGCCTGACGAGGGCCTCGTGGGGTGCACCTACTAGGTGTGCGAGGTGTTGGCGCGCGGCATGGGCCTATGGCGCGAAGCGGGGTTGCGAGGCATAGACCTGGGGCACGATGGTGTCACGCAAGGCACTTGCGAGATGGGGTCGCGAGGCGCGGACCTGGGGCAAGAGATGGTGTCTCGCGAAGCGCTGGCGTAGAGCATGGGTATGCGGCATCACGACACCTAGGCACCTGTGTGAGGTGAGGCATGCCTCGCTATGCAAGGCCATCACGGCTTCTGGGCACCTGAGCAAGGCGAGGTGTGCCTCTCTATGCAAGGCCCTATTGACTTCGGCTGGGGTTCTTCGATGTGGGTGAGGTGTGCCTCGCTATGCAAGGCCTTAGTGTCTCGGTGGATGGACTGGGCGGCCAAGGCATGCCTCACTATGCAAGGCCCTTGTGCCCGACATGGACAAGTCATTCCTCCTTTCCAAGGAATCTTGATGACTTGGGAAACCATTCTTAGGGATTTTCATAGGAGACCTTCGTATATTTAGGTCTATCCCTGCAACTTGGAGTGGGGTGTTCAGAGGAACAATTTCTCGTATTCACAGCATGGAATAACTTCGTGGGGCCTAGGGCCTCGCAAATGTGTGGCCTCTTGGTGGCACGTAATAACCATCTGCCTCTATCACGTACTTGACACCTTTAATGCCCTTTAGTCATTTACTTCAATAAGGGATTGGAGCTTTTCCTTGGTGGATTTTTGGCATCCACACTATCGTTCTTGTAAGATACTTGAGAATGTGCTTTACTGCAATCTACTGTTCCAAATCTGAATTTGATTGATAACGACTTACAGTCCCTACTGCATAGCATATGTCAGGCCTAGTACACAACATAGCATACATAAGACTCCCAACTTCTTAAGCATAGGGATACTTTCTCATGTCCTCTTCCTCCTGAGGTGTCTTTGGACATTGCTCTTTAGAAAGAGTAATTCCATGTCTTGTCGGTAACTGACCTTTCTTGGAATTCTCCATAAATAACCTTTCAAGGACCTTATCTATATAATTAACTTGAGAAACTGTCAAGAGCTTGTTCTTTCTATCCCTTATATAATATCTCCCTTTACATCTTATGGGTATTGTGGTAATTTTTGCCTGTGAGGGAAATTTAGTAATTTATTTTGATGCATATTAATATTTTTTATTTTTTATTTTCATGATAATATTTGATTTATTTCACGATTATGATATGTGTATGTATGGCGGCATCAAAATATGGTTCCTTCAAGTATCAAGGGCTTAAGTGCCAAAGATATTGGAAATTAGGGGTTAAAGTATAATTATGAATCCTGTGTTAGAGATTGTAATTTTCATACGTGAAAACTAATACTTTCAGGGGAAATTACAAAAAGGACTTGATCCTAATTATGAAAGGGTTAAAATTAGGGGGAAATTGGTCTTTTGGTTTTAGGGTTAGCTTTTGTAGACTAAAATAAAATTAGGTTAAATCTATAATATTATTGTTAGTCGTTGTATAGATCAAAGCAAGGATTCTCCCTGAGGTTGAGGTCTAGAAAGTTGGAGAACTAAGAGTTAACTTGGAGGTAAGATCTTATTACTCTTTACAAGGTCATGCTTATGATCGTTTATGGGGTTTAAGGGTAGATGTTTGAATTAATTGTTAGAATTTCATGTTAGGGTGTTTTATGAATATTTTGAAATGTTATTAGCATGCTATGGGAGAATCAATGAAGATATAAGAACTTGTTTTGTGATATATGTTCATAGCTTGGGGAAGAAGAAGTGTTTGCATGAGATTTGTTAGAGTTATGAAGTTAGAGGCTTCTCATGAATTTTTTGTATTTTATTGATATCTAATACTTGTATGATGATATATAAGGTTCAATATGAGAAAAACGCAAAAAGAATCATTCAAATCGAATTTAAATTGAGAGAGTTATGGCAATCTGGGTTCTCCATCGGACGTGACGACACCCAAGGGGTAGCGTGACCGCGCTACATGCCCATAAAACATTTCTTCCCTCATTTCGATGGTTTTGGTTAGGGCTTTGATGGTATAGTTTAAGGGATTTCTGTTTGGGGATCTTTGGGCTTTCTTAAGGACATTTTAAGACCATTAGGAATCCTAGAAAGTCTAAGAGAGGTTGCATAAGTCTAATATGATGTATGATCTCTAAGTTCAAGCATGTATGCTGTTTGGCTTAGGACTTGCTAAAGGATACTTGAATGGAACAAGAAACGTGTTTTGGAGCGTTGTTGGACCTAAGGTAAGAAGAGTGGTCACAGTAACATAGCATGTGCATTAAAGACACAAATGTTATGTATATGTGATTTAATTGCGTATATATATGGTTGAAGTTAAGATTTTTTCATCTATTTCATGAATTTATGAATATTGCATGTTTATGTACGTTGTTGCATGCTTACAATGATATGGGTGTGATTATACTTAAGCAGAGTTTCTTTATCTATGTTTATGTTATGACAATGTTTGATGTTTGGTAAGATGTTGGGCAAGGTAGTTATTGAACATGTAAGGTGTTTGAGGTTGCAGAGGTTTAGGGTGGTACGCCACTCGCTACAATAAACTGTCAAAACTTGCCTATACTGTTTGTTTGATGTATGCTTGCGTGACATGCTTACATTATGAAAATGCATGTGTATGTTATGATAAAATGCATGGTTACGTTTCTCGTGCTTCGTAGCACACTTGATCAGCTTGTAGCTGAAATTATCTTGGTAATACGTGTTATGATTGTATTGTGACATGCTATGATAGACTATGATTATGTGATGTTGTGACATGATATAGTATGCTATGATTATGTGATAATTATGATACGTTATGGTATGTTAAGTTATGCTATTAGAATGATATGATAGGATATCAATTATTATTGAACTCTATATATGTTAAGGTATAGATTATGAGTAGTACATGATTATATTGTGATAACTGAATAATATATGAATTAGGTTGTGATAGTTTGAACTAGGTTATATTTTTTATGTTTATGTTTTCTTTTTGGGCTTTGGGGTTGTGACCTACAAACTCCTCTTGCTAAGCGTTAGCTCACGGGTACTCTGTGTTTCAGGTAAGGGCAAAAGCGTAATAGATTAGGCGATGAGTTGAAGCAGGCTCAGTCCGATGTGTGCATGTCTTGAATAGTTGACCTGAGGGTCATGGAGTTGCTACTTATGCATTATTGTTATAAAGGTCTTTAACCTTTGGTGTTATGTTGAGTCTTAAAACTTGTAATTTTATTTACAATACGCATTGAAACATGACTTAATTTAAATATCGAGATCTCGAGTTGCATATTTGTTAAAAGTGTTAATTCATGTTTGTTCCAATAAAAATTTTATTTTTCTTAAAGAAATTCATGTAAATATTAATTTACTTAAATATGGAGCATTTAGTAAATTAATGAGTTTTAAGTTGGGTCATTACATTTGGTATTAGAGAAATGGTTTTAATGTTCCTGCAGACCCTCACGATATGTACATGAAGACCAAGAAGACTTGACTTATCGCACTGTAAGTTTTAGTTTTTAAGTTTGTTGTTTTTCTTTAGTTTTTTTATGCTTTGCTACTGCATGTTAACATAGATCTATTAAGGGTAGACTTAATAAGTTGTATGTTTTTTATGATGCTTTGGATTATTGTAATTAGAATCCACATGTGAGGAAGATTGGGTACTGTTATTATGGAATAGGGTTGAGTGGCATTGCATTCAATGCTTCGCGCTATGTTTAACGTGTCGTGCTGTGTGTTATTTGTTAAGGCATGATCGTGATGGTTTGATGGTTTATTAGAGATATCTTGTATCAATTGGTGAGCTAGGAAGTTACGTTCTGTAATTGAGATGGTATAGTTAAGTCAAAATTCAAAACGATATAAGGATATAAGTATAGTGTCAAAATGACGTGTTGTCATAATATGGTTATGTGTAGCAAGTGTATGAGTGGTTAGACTTTATGAGATTGTTCTAAGGCTAATGATTTGACTTGTTTATGAGATTAAGTTTGATTATGTACATGAGGAATGACAAGAAAAGTGCTAGGCTACAGGTTTGGTCATTATTGAGTAGAATGACCTAAGGTGATTCAGTATGGTAGACTGAGGATAGACAATAAGAAAATAATTATTATAGTAGCTTGTTGTCTTTGCCTTGGGAGTAAGTAAGAGCAAACTTGTAAGTATTTAATGGATAAATTGCATTAGGTGACATTAAGAGGAAGTTAAGCATGTGTATTGTGTGGTGAGGCCAGTAGGTTCCACGTACACCGAAACAGTTTGAGAATGGGTGTAATCCTTTATCATCCTACACTTATGGTATGCTTTAGTATGTGTGTTATATGTGTTATGTATGGTCTTGCATGTATGCTTATTGTTGTTTTACTGCTAGCTTTTATAATGTTAGTTCCTAGATTCTTTTTTTATGTTTGATTGTTGTTTGTCAACAATTTATGAAGTCGTGTTGTGTTAGGTTCCGCATGTCTTGGTTAAGAGGAGTTAGCCAAAGAAGGCAGAGAAGGCGATCATTTAGCTATTCTTGAGGAAGAAGGGATGGTGTTCCGTTGTTAAGGAACTATTACGGCTCTGGATGAAAGGTGGAATCATCTAAGGTGAGCTACTCATGGGGAAAAGGTAGAGCATGATCGAAATGCCCTTTATATTATCATAGCCACATGGACTATTGAATGTCACTCGTTGCGGTTTTAGATTCAATGATCTCCAACGATCAAGAAGAAGTCGAGTTGTTGGGAGATGAGGGATTGGTTGGCTAGATGGAAACCATGAGCTAGTGACACAAAGACTAGTCGATAGGAGAAGGAAATCCTAATCGCACACAAGATAGACACAAATATTGTATCTATAAAGGATGCTATTTCACTCTTTGATGCAGCACGAAAAGCGGATGGGAAGCCAACATGTACTTGGTATAAGAATTTTCATGTGAAGTTTAAGAAGTATTATTTAGCAAGCACTGAGCTTTAGTTGGAAGGTTTTCCAAGTTGGGTGAACTCATAAAGCTAGGCTTCTAGAGCTAGTTGACTCAAGACAGGTAGTGAGCCAAGAATCATAAAGGATTTGGTGGCGATAAGGAACAAGTTACCAATTAAGTTTGGGTTTGCACGTGAGACTGAAAAACTAAGAAGCGGAGGAAATAATGGAGTGGAAAAGAGAATACACTACCAAGCATAGATCGAATGTAATTGGAGGCAGTGGAAAGAATCTCATAATGAATGTAATTCTGTAAACTAAAGGAGTTCGGACGTTAAGAAGCAAGACAACCAATCAATAAATAATGACATTCAATATGAAAGATGATTGAGAACTTTTGTTTTGGAAATAATGAAAATGATGACAAGAGAGCGTGAAACACTCACTACAAAGAAGACGGCGGACAACCACATGCAAATGAAGCTCACTAGACATGGACAACGACAGATTGACACAGGAGGAGACATCACTACATAAAGCACAACGCAGAAGCTTGCAACATGACACGATCGATATGACCACACAAAGGATGCTCAAGAAATAAAGGCATCACTTTTTCACATGGCCTGGTGGAGGCTACGAACATATGGAAGGATTGCACGAGATCATAAAGTTTTCACTTCTAACAACAAGGATATGAGGAGCACATAATCAGGAGGACCAAACAAGAATAGGGGAGCATACGACATGAATGTAGGAGCAATGGATAATGAGTTTTAAGGAGACGAGCTATGGAAAACACTGGAGTGATTGCAACTATTTTGAAGGAAGCCGAGGAAATAGTAATATGCCCAAACTATGATTAGGTGAAAGGAAATACGATTACGAGAAAGGACAATGGTGTTAGTAAACCATGATATATGAAGGAACATATTTTGGAAACAGTTTATACTTGGATAGTATGGAATTTTAAGATGGACTAATTGGACAAAGATGGCAGTAATTTATGGATATGATATATGACATTTTCTCATTTTCAAGGCGTGAAGATATTCTAGACTCGTTACAAAGGAATGAAACCCAGTGTAACGAAGAAACATGATTATGAGTAACATGTAGACATGTTACAACTTATGAAAGTATTAAAGTAAGATCAATATGGAAGAGGGGTAAGGATTCAAGGTAACAAGATTTGTTAGTGATAAAAATGGATTGATTTACGTAATAACGTGGTTTACTTCTGCAAAAAGGCGATGGTGAGGAATTGATCTCAGAATTGGAAACAAAGGAAAAATGATTTAAGATTTACGGGTTGCATATTTGTATAGGATCTGTAAAAGATTTAAGACTATCTTCAGGATTTGAGAAAAAGTTTAGAAAACAATGGCTATAGAGAGGAATGATAGCTTAGACCCTTATTATCGAACGAAAGGATAAGTGAAAGATAGACTCATGTTCTAAGGGACATGATACAGATTCAATTTTTGATTGTATCAGATTATAATTTATGTATAAACAAGTTTGTGCTACTATTTTAGCTAATAAGTGATAAATTGCAGACAACACCTTAAGGCGTGGGGGTAAAGAAAGATGATACCCACTCATTTGATTGGACGCATCGGAAGCAAGGAATTCAGAACGGTCAGAAGTGAATGACTACTTCTGAGGGTTAATAGAAAAGCCACTCACATGGATATAGTACTTGGACGACAGTACTTGGACGAGTACAGTAGAATTGATAGATTGCAAGAATTAGAACATGCAGCAAGTACTTTTATAAGTGTCTCTAAAGAAAGATACTATAAGGACAAGTTGAAAAGAAAAATGAGATGAGTA
Source organism: Humulus lupulus (assembly GCF_963169125.1). NCBI lineage: Eukaryota > Viridiplantae > Streptophyta > Magnoliopsida > Rosales > Cannabaceae > Humulus > Humulus lupulus. The sequence goes on along the minus strand of NC_084797.1, from coordinate 162,135,640 downwards.
TTATGAGTCTTAAATGTTGCTTAAAGGAATTAGTGAACATCTGACGTTAGAAGACGTTTACGATGGAATCTATGAAAATATGTATCAAATGTAAGTTACATGGTTGCGTGATCTAATTTTTAAGGGAAGAGGAATTTAGAGGATATACCTTGCAAGTCAATAAGGATTCTAGACAAAGAGGAAAATGTGAAGTATATACATAAATGTTTTGGATACTATGGAGCAGTAGAGAAAGCATCATGGATTATGAAATTAGAAATATGGCAAAAGTTGCTGAAACATGAAGTAGAACCAGTATGGGTGGGTTACTAATAGAATGGACAGAAAAGTGGCAGAAATATCAAATGGCAAATAAGTTGAATCTTAAGGAAAGAATAAGTGATACAGTGAACAAAACAAAATTGTGGGTGATGTAAACTCGACAATGTATATGGGTATATGATGGTTTTAATTGAACGTGGCTACAGTACTTAGCCAAGTTATATCGTGATGATCCTGAGTAGCGGGGATTAGTTATGATGATGAGATCCTATGGAATTTTGAGGTGACAAGGAAATGTTGAGTCGTTACATGCTCTCAAGGATGAGAGAATCTTGATATGTTATCGCATAGGAATTTCGTGGACGAAATTATATTTTTAGGAGGGGATTGTAATGCCCTACTTCCTTAGAGTCATTACTATGTGAGTTAAAAATGTGTCATTAGCTCGCTAATTGAGGTTTTAGGTTAAAAGTGTGACTAAACTAAAATAAAACTTGTTTAATAACATTAAGTATAAAAATTTGGACATTCATTAAAATCATTACAAAATTACATAGTTGGGATCCGAAGATACTGTTTAGGAAGTGTATTACAACTCAAAAATAAAAGTATAGTCGACCTAGCCGACAAAACAAAACAATACAGTACATTTATCAAAATAACCCTGGCTGTGGCAGCCAGGCAGGCTGAACATGTACACGTTGCTCCACGCTCTTCGTACTCATGGTTGGTCAACCTTCCCTTTGCCCTAACCTGCACCATTGAGCACCCTTGAGCCGAAGCGCAGCTAAAAAAGTCAACATAAGACATATAACATATACATAACAATCCACAGAGTACAACAACACAGCCAATAGGCTAAACACATAGCGACCAACGTTGTCCCAGACGCTTTACTAGGCTCTGAGTTTGTAGTCTTCACCGAGGGGTGGATACAGAAACCCTAGGAGGGTCTCGCCCTAATGGCCTGCACTCAGTGTGCTCAACACCGATCCCAGCCCCTTTCCGTACCCTGCTTCTAGCCGTTCTCAGCCTTCGTCATTCCCGGCCTTCTCCGTTCACTCATAAACATGCATAACATAGCATAATAATCACATATATCCACAATATATATGCATAAACAATAGGGTCGCGCCCTGAAACACAAACAATAGGGCCATGCCCTGCTCTACGGGTGCAACAATTCTCTTACCACCCAAGCGGATATGCCAATGCGAACCCGAGCATAGTTCCCAAATCTGAGCCTTGTTGAAACCTCTTTTAACACACAGGTTGCGGCACCTGAAGAACAGGGTCGCGACTCGGGCCTCCGAAACCCAGAAACCACCATTTTCTCTGCTTATTTCCCTGAACCTAAACCATTAAATCTCACCCCCAAACACCAATTAAACCTAGAATTAAGCTTAGATTTCTTATCCATGCAGCCTAGGCATCATAACCACTTAAAAACAACTCCCTAATCCACACCAACACTCAAAATCAAACCAAAATTGAACCCTCATGCAAGCTTCCCATCCATGGCAAAATTCAACAGAAAGAATTGAGTTTAGGCACTTACCTCTGAGATGAGTTCAATCTTGAACTACTCCCCAAGCATCACAAGCTTAAATCCTCAAAGTTCTAGCCTTGAATCCTCAAGTTTCTTCAACAAACTCCAAAACCCAAAGAGAGAGGGAGTGAGCTGAATGAGAGAGGGAGAGCTGGAAATCTTCCTTCTGTTTCCATCTAACCCCTTCTAAAGTCTTAGCAGCCTAAGTGCTTAAGCCTGTTCCTTAGCCAAAAGTCCACAATACACCTTAAGTCTATCTTAATCCTCAAGTGCCACCAAGGGCAATTTTGTCAATTGCCACATCCCGCTAAATCCTCGAGTGTTCCTATAAATCCCCATTTACTCCCGACATGTTCAAATAATTGCTAAATTACTACTCAATACCTGATAAATCCTTAACACCAACTGTGTTCCCAAAATACTCCTAGGCTCCTCCCGAGCTGGGTATTCAACGCCGTTGTGACTATTTAACTAAACTACTCCGTGGGACCGTCTTGGATCGTGCATCAAAGATATATCATCACTCACTCGTGGTATCAATCATAATATACACATATATGACATTTAAGCCCTCAACGGGCTAAAATTACAAATATGCCCCTACTAACCAAATGGGACCCACATGCATATTTAATTCACCTAAACATGCATTTCTAATCACATAACCATTAAATTAACATATTAGCATAATTAAATCAATTATTTCCCTCCCGGCACGCTAATCAAGGCCCTAAGCCTTATTAGCAAATTTGGGACGCAACAACTATCCCTTCCTTACAAAATTCTTGCCCTTGAAATTACCTAAATAACTCAAGATCTGATCTCGCATATTTGTCTCAAGTTCCCAAGTCACCTCTTACACCTTGTTGTTCCTCCACAGTACTTTCACTAAGGCAGTTGTCTTGCTCTGCAAGACTTTATCCTTTCGGTCGAGAATCTAAACTGGCTTCTCTTCATTTGATAAATCCTGATCCAGCTCCAAGTTCTCATAACTCAGCACATGTGTAGAATCTAATACATAATTCCTGAGCATGGATACGTGAAACACATTGTGAACCCCTGATAGAGCTGGAGGTATCGCCAATCTATAAGCTACCTCTCCAACTCATTCCAAAATCTCAAAGGGGTCAATAAATCTAGGGCTCAACTTGCCTCTTACTCCGAACCGTTTTACCCCTCTCAAGGGAGAAACTCTGAGAAACACATGATCACCGACTTAAAACTCTACATTCTTGTGTCTCAAGTATGAGTAACTCTTCTGCCGACTCTGGGAGGTGAGCATTCGTGCTCTAATCTTCTCAATCGCCTCATTGGTCCTCTCAACAACCTCAGGACCTAGATACCTCCTCTCACTCGTCTCATCCCAATGGATGGGTGATTTGCATTTCCTCCCATATAACATCTCATACGGAGCCACACTGATAGTTGCCTGATAACCGTTACTGTACAAAAACTCAATCAAAGGGAGATACTTACTCCAAGATCCCCCAAAATCCAGCACGTAGGTTCTCAACATATCCTCCAATATCTTAATCGTCCTCTCAGACTGTCCATCTGTCTGAGGATGATAAGTGATACTAAACTGCAACTATGTACCCATAGCCTTCTGCAGACTCTCCCAAAACATGGAGGTGAAGGTGGGGTCCCTGTCGGATACTATTGACCTCAGAGCCCCATGTAGTCGTACAATTTCCTTCACATACAGTTCGACATGCTGTTCCACTGTATAAGTTGCCTTAACATCGAAAAAGTGGGATGACTTGGTGTACCTATCTACAATCACCCACACTGAATCATGTTTTCCCACGGTCTCCGGTAATCCAATGACAAAGTCCATGGTAATACCCTCCCATTTCCACTCTCAAATCCCTAGAGGCTGTAACAACCCTACTGGCCTTTGATGTTTAGCCTTTACTTGCTAACAATTCAAACACTTGGCCACATAATCCACCACATCCCTCTTCATTCCCGACCACCAATGCAAAGTTCTCAAAACTTGGTACATCTTCGTCGAACCCAAATTTAAAGAATAGGCAGTCGTATGAGACTCATCTAAGATCTCTCGTCGGATACCAGAATCCATTGGAATGCAAATCTGGCTTTTGTACTTCAGTAATCCCATCTCTGAAATAGAAAAGTATTTAGTTGCTCCGGCTAAGATGCCCTCTTTGTGCTCTCTCAACTGGGGATCCTCTCCCTATGCCTCTTTGATGCTATTAAGGAGTGTAGACTATAGAGTGATGTTGGTTAGATGTCCAACTACCAACTCAATACCTGCTCTAGTCATCTCTCCAGCTAACTTATCTAATATCTGCCTCGAACTGAATAAATGTCCTTAGCCCTTCTGACTCAGTGCATCGGCCACAACATTGGCCTTTGTTGCTATATTTTAATACACGCAAGTGCACGTATCATACAAGTAGTACTCACACAGGTGAGGTCGAACCCAAGGGAATTGCAGCTAAGTACTAACAAAATTGGATTTATATTTCTATTTGGCAACAATAAAAATTGGTTTTTATAATTATAATGCAGAAAACACAACAAGCAAAACAATAAATAAAAAGGATTTGACAATGGATGTGAAAATTAGGAATATGATTTCAATTGCTTTGATTACCCAATTGTTAATACTAGTCAACTATTCTTCTTCCTCCTATGTGATGACAGATTATAAAATCACCTAAACTCTTTTCAGATCATAAAGGTACTAAATTGCATTGTCAACTATTGCATCTCTGAGATAGTACAACAAACAATTCGCATTAAGCAATAATCTAAAAGTCACATAAGCTATGCGAATACTTTCGTTTCACATCAAAACCTATGTTTATTCATTTAGAGCATTCCTAATATTCACTTTTCAGATTTCATATTAGGATCATGAATCATGCTTAAGGTGATCAATCTCAAACATGTATTGAGCACAAAAATGAACAAATCACATAAACAAGGAAGAAGGAATAATCAAATAGCATTAATCCATGGAATAATCTCAGTCAATATCCATCAAATCCCTAAATAGGAGTTTAGCTCATAATCTCAATATTCATATCCATAATCAAATTAAACATAAACAATAACATAGAAAATTTAAAGAAAAAATGAATGAAACTAGATGGGGAATTGTCACAGATCGCCCACGCGTGCTTCAAGCTTCTCCTCCTTTTCCTTTCACCTCCTCCTTGTCTCTAGCCTCTAATTCACGTTTTTCCACCCCCCCCCCCCCCCCAAAATCGCATCAGAACTCGTTACCCTAATTTTAGCCCTTGTGAATGGACCAAAATGCCATTCATTTGAAAATCTGCCGAATTTCAATTTCCAGCAACCTAGCGCGGTCGCGCTCTACAGTAGCGAGGTCGCGCTACTCTCTCAGAAAAGGCATTTTTGACAGCTTTACGAATATTTGTGCTTTTTGGCATCTTTTTCATTCTAAATCATCCCAAACCTTCAAAACCTGAAAATAAACAAAAACAACACAAAACAAGCGTAAAATAGAACAAAACAATCCTAAACCTCTAAAATACTTCCTAAGTAGACACACTAAAACAAGTCTAAAACTCGCTAATCAGCCTTCCCAGGATGGTATAGAATATCACAATCATAATCCTTTACCAATTCTAGCCAACGCCTCTAGTGCATATTTAGATCCTTCTAAGTAAAGAAGTACTTCAAACTCTTATGGTCAGTGTATATTTTGCACTTCTCACCATACAAATAATGTCCCTAAACCTTTAGTGCAAATACCACTACCGCCAATTCCAGATCATGTGCGGGATACCTCTACTCATACTCCTCCAACTGTCTCGATGCAGAGGCTATTACCTTTCTGGCTTGCATCAGTACACACCCCAAACCCTGTCTGGAAGCATCGCAGTAGACTACAAACTTCTCATTGTCTAACGATAGACTTAATACTAGAGCGGTGATCAATTGCCGCTTCAACTCCTTGAAACTGTTCTCGCACCTGTCTATCCATACATACTTAGTCTTCTTACACATCAATTCAGTCAATGGTGTGGCTATTCTAGAGAATCCCTCGACAAACCGCCGATAGTACCCTACCAATCCCAAAAAGCTTCTAACCTCTGGTAGACTGCTTGGCCTGGGCCAATCCCTCACTGCCTCAATCTAACTTGGGTCAACTAGAATCCCCTCCTTACTGACAATACGACCCACAAATGTTACTTGGGGTAGCCAAAACTCACACTTGTTAAACTTAGCATATAACCTATTCTCTCTCAACCACTATAATACCAAGCATAGATGTTGTTCGTGCTCTGTCTCTGACTGGGAGTTTACTAGTATGTCATCAATGAATACGATCACAAACTTCTCTAGATAATCCTTAAGGAACCTATTCATCAAGTCCATAAAGGTTTCTGGAGCATTGGTTAATCCAAAGGACATAACCAAGAATTCATAGTGTCCATACCTCGTGCAGAATGTGGTCTTTGGTATGTCCTCCTCTTTAATCCTTAACTGGTGGTAGCCTGATCGAAGGTTGATCTTGGAGAACACCGTCTTCCCCTGTAGCTGGTCAAACAAGTCGTCGATCCTAGGTAGGGGTACTTGTTCATGATGGTCAACTTGTTCAACTCTATGTAGTCAATACACATCCTTAAGGATCCATCCTTCTTCTTGACGAACAACACTGGAGCACCCCACGACAAAAAACCCAGTCTGATGAACCCCAAATCCAGTAACTCTTGCAATTGAATCTTCAGTTCCTTCAACTCTGCCAAAGCCATTCTATAAGGTTTCTTAGATACTGGCTCCATCCCTGGCACCAATTTAATGAAGAACTCGATCTCTCGATGTGGCGACAACCCTGGCAAATCTGCGGGGAACAAATCAGGAAACTCACATACTAGTCTGGTCTCATTCGGTCCAACCAAAACTACTCTACAAGTATCCACAATGCTTGCTAGGAATCCTATGCCACCCTCTTTCATTAGTTCTTTAGCCTTCAGTGCCAAAATCATAGGTACTTGCAGTCCACTCACTGTCCCCACAAATACAAGAGGTACCTCCTCTTTCGATTCATAGGTCACCATCCTGCACTTGCAGTCAATTGTCGCCCTGTACTTCGATAATAAATCCATCCCTAGGATCATATCAAATTCATCCATTGCTAACTCAATCAGGTCCACAGACAACTCTCTACTGTCGATCTCTACTAGCAATGCTCGATCTCATCTCCTAGAGACTACCAGTTCCCAAGTCGGCAACAAAGTCTAAAATCCCCTAGCATACAAATCACTAGGTCTACACTGGTTATCTATCACTCTAGCATATACAAATGAATGAGTAGCCCCTGATTCAATAAATGCAGTAAAAGAAGAACCAGCACTAGAAATCTGACTTATCCCAACCGAAGGACTAGCCCCAGCCTCATGAAATCTAGGATGGAAGAAATCATGTCCATCCCATGCTCTGCTCGCAGTGGGTCTAGGCCACCCTGAAAGTTGGGAGGATGTTGCTTGCTGAACCTCTCATACAAAGGTTCCCACCTATTCTCCATAGCAAGCAAGGCTGGCACTGGTGCCACAGCCTGTGGAACCTGTAACCCAATGCCCTGAGGAGGGGCCTACTGCCTCAACTACGGAAGCTCTTCTTATTTTTGACGAAGTCTAGCTTCCATCTCGAAAAATAATTGTTGCCAATTTGGTGGGGCAAGTGGAGGGTCGTGACCCTTGTTGTCATCCTTGACCCTATTGCTACGGAGTCTGATTGATCATCGAGGCATTAATGTTATATGCCTGCAACCAATGACGCCGTAGATCAGGCATGATAAAACATCCAACACCATCTCCCAATCTCCTCAGTCAACCATAACCAACAAGTCCGCATAACACCCATAACACAAAACAATCAAGGGGCCATGCCCTAACATCATGCATATAACAACATATTCATCATGCTCTATCTATATATATATATTCAAGCAAATAGCACAATTTAAGCAAGTGATTAAGCATATAATTCATCAATTACCAACCAACCCTAAGTCAAGTTGTCACTAGCAGCGAGTGTACATGTTCGGTCGATCTCCAGGAACCATAAACCTTGGCACGCTCTGATACCAAGTTGTAACACCCTACTTCCTTAGAGTCATTACTATGTGAGTTAAAAAATGTGCCATTAGCTCGCTAATCGAGGTTTTAGGTTAAAAGTGTGACTAAACCTAAATAAAACTCATTTAATGACATTAAGTACAAAAATTTGGACATTCATTGAAATCATTAAAAAAATTACATAGTTAGGATCCCAAGATACTGTTTAGAAAGTGTCTTGCAACTCAAGAATAAAAGTATAGTCGACCTAGGTGACAAAACAAACCAATACAGTACATTTCTCAAAATAACCCTAGTCGTGGTAGTTAGGCAAGCCAAACATGTACCTGTCGCTCCACGCTCTCCGTATTCAAGGTTGGTCGAACTTCCCTATGCCCTTACCTACACCATAGAGCACCCATGAGCCGAATCCCAACAAGAAAACTCAACACAAAACATATAACATATACATAACAATCCAAAGTGTACAACAACACAGCCAACGGGCTAAACACATAGCGACTAATGCTATTCCAGGAACTTTACCAGGCCCTGGGTTTGCGGTCTTCACCGAGTGGGTGGATACAACACCCTAGGAGGGTATCTCCCTAACAGCCTACACTCAGCATGCTCAACACTAAACCCGACCCCTTGCCATACCTAACTTCTTGACATTCTCGGCCTACACCGTTCCCGGCCTTCATTGTTCACACACTAACATGCATAACATAGCATAATAATCACAGATATCCACAATATATGTATATATGCATAAACAATATGGTCATGTCCTGAAACACAAACAATAGGTTCGTGCCCTGATCTACGGGTACAATAGTTCTCTTACATGTGTCTTGAGTGGATAAGCCATTGCGATCTCAAGCACAATCCCCTAATCTGAGCCTCGTTGAAAACCTAGTCAGAATGCATTCATAATAACCATTCATCAAGCCTTAAACCAATAAATAACTTCAAAATATTAATCTAGCCTCTGGGACCTTGGATTCTACTAAACCGGATAGTAGAATCCTTCCCGAGCCTTAACATTTGAATTCCCGAGCTTAAAACCTTAATTCCCCTTTTCATTCCATTTAGGGTCGTGACATGCCCTTTAGGGTCGTGGCCCGCTACTTAGTTAGAGAGCAAGGCCCTCCCTGCTGGAGGACACGGGCCGTGGCATGCTCCCCTAGGGTCGCAGCATACCCATAGGCTCCTCCCGAGCCGGGTATTCAACCTCATTGTGACTATTTAACTAAAATACTCCCTGGGACTGTCTCAGATTGTGCATCAAAGATATATCACCCCTCACTTGTGGTAACAATCACAATATACACATATATCACATTTATGTTCTCAATAGGCTAAAATTACAAATATGCCCCTACTAACCAAATGGGGCCCACATGCATATTTAATTCACCTAAGCATGCAATTCTAATCACATAACCATTTAATTCACATATTAGCATAATTAAATCAATTATTGCTCTCCCGCAACACTAATCAAGGCTCTAAGCCTTATTACCAAATTTGGGATGCTGCCGGGATAGTTGTAATATCTGCCTTTGCATCTTATGCATATTATGGTCATTTTGGCCTGTGAGGGAAATTTTTTATTTTATGTTGATGCATACAAATATTTTTTATTTGTTATTTTCATGATAATATTTTATTTATTTCATGATTATGATATGTGTATGTATGGTGGCGTCAAAACACAGTTCCTTCAAGTATCAGGGGCTTAAGTGCCAAAGATATTGGAAATTAGGGGTTAAAATATAATAATGAATCTTGTGGTAGAGATTGTAATTTTTATATGTTAAAACTATTAGTTTACGGGGAAATTACAAAATGTACTTGATCCTAATTATGAGAGGGTTAGAATTAGGGGCAAATTGGTCTTTTGGTTTTAGGGTTAGTTTTTGTAGACTAAAATAAAACTAGGTTAAATCTATAGTATTATTGTCAATTGTTGTATCGATCAAAGCAAGGATTCTCTCTGAGGATGAGGTCTAGAAGGTTGGAGAACTAAGAATGAACTTGAAGGTAATATCTTATTACTCTTTACAAGGTCATGTTTATGATTGTTCATGGGGTGTAAGGGTAGATATTATGAATTATATGTTAGAATATCATGTTAGGGTATTTTTGAATATATTGAAATGTTATAAACATGCTATGGGAGAATCAATGATGATATAAGAACTGGTTTTGTGATATATGTTCATAGCTTGGGGAAGAAGAAGTTTTTGCATGAGATTTGTTAGAGTTATGAAGTTAGAGGGTTCTCATGAATTTTTGGTATTTTATTAATCTCTAAGAATTGTATGATGATATATAGGGAGTCAAGACGATAAAAACGCAAAAATGATTGTTCAAATCAAATTTAAATTGATAGAGTTATGGTTGTTTGAAGAAAAGTCGTGATATGGGTTCTCTGCCGAGCGCGACAGCACCCAAGGAGTAGTGCGACCGCTCTACATGCTTAGAAAACATGTTTTTCCCTCATTTTTATGGTTTTGTTTGGAGCTTTGATGGTATAGTTTAAGGGATTTATGTTTGGGGATTTTATGACTTTCTTAAGAACATTTTAAGGTTGTTAGGAGTCTTAGATAGTCTAAGAGAGGTTGCATAAGTCTAATTTGATGTATGGTCTCTAAGTTTAAGCTTGTATGTTGTTTGGCTCAAGACTTGCTAAATGATACTTGAATGGAACAAGGAACATGTTTTGGAGCATTGTTGGACCTGAAGTAAGAAGGCACAAATGTTATGTATATGTGATTTAATTATGTATATGTAGGGTTAAAGTTATGATTTTGTCATGTATGTTACGACTTTAAGAATATTGCATGTTTATGTAAGTTGTTGCATGCTTACATTGATATGGGTGTGATTATACTTAAGCGGAGTTGTTATGACCTATGTTTATGTTATGACATTATTTGGTGTTAGGTAAGATGTTGGGCATGGTAGTTATCGGATCAAGTAAGGTGTCCGTGTTGGAATTAAATGATCAAATCAAAGGTGCGAAACGGAATATATGGACCCATTTTAATAAATATTAATACCATCCAGGATCATATACACATTATTGACGCAGTTTTTCGCCAACAGTGAATTACGTAAATAGCTGGGATGGATTGGTGCTTAATGGTAAACTGTAATAAGAAAATGATACTTAAAAATACTAGAAATGAAATATCAAGAACACTCGTTCCTTTTTACGTGGTTCGGAGGTTAAAGTCCCCCTAGTCCACGAGTCTACATTATTACTGTATATCTCTCTATATTTTTACAGAGTATTTGCATTACAGAAAAAAGAAAAAAGAAAAAAAAAACCAACCCCTCCCCCTATCCAAGGTCTTGGTAATTATAGAAAAATAATCCCTGGGTAGGCAGTGGGGTCATCACGTGAATACAAATCCCTCATGTGACATGTCTCGCACTAATGATCAATATTACAATTTATATTAAGGTATGGTCTAATCATTAGGTAAAACTGATCATGGGTCATCTGGCATAATCGGACATGTGATGTCTGATCATGCACGATTTTATTATGTGTCCGGGAATTTAGGGATAAACTGACATGTGATGTCTAATCATGCATGTTTATATAACGTATCAAGGTTTATAAAGATCTTATGGACATGACAGATCTTTAGCATACCTAAGCTGAGCGTAGCACCAGCTCGTGTCTTGGATGCTTTGCTTCATAATTGTTTCCAGATCGTGCCTATTGCTTTGTATTCATCAGCTCGTGTTATTTACCTGGGGAATCGCGCTGCCCTTACAAAGGAAATATGAACTTCTGGATCATCCATTACAATCCTTGGCTAGCCCACTATACCTGAGATGTCTAAAAGGCTCGTGCTGAATTTCATGACGTACATTTGCCCCCCAAGTCCCTGCTCGTGTTCTATGACGTCATTTTCTAACTTACACGGCGAGGACTTTTAAACTTCTATCGTGATTATCCAGATTTTGCCCATGACTTAAGTACTGGACATGTGGAACGCCGTGATTGGCACATGTTCGGGTTTCGAGGATTGCATTAATGGCCTAGCCAACTTTTTGCCGCCGTTTTGTATTTTGAAACACTATCCTCAGATCTCGCACTAGTATGATCGGACAGTCCACGTCGCTTTATGTCTTTTACGTATAAATAAGGTTGGCAATTTCCAGGATTCACCACCTTTTATTCAAAATCTTTCCACTTTTTCTCTCATCTGCATTTCCAACCCTTCTTCTTTCTCAAAAAAATCTGAAAACCATCCGTTGCAAAAAACCTCAGAAACCTAGTCGCTCAGGAGTCTTCCAGGAACTCTCCCCTGCAAAGTCTACTTCCCTTATCTAAAGAACATACTGTAAGTCTTTTAGTTTTTAAGAAACTCTTCTTTTACTAGTTTCTGGTTTTTTTTATATACCATGCCTATCCACACTTCTCCGTAGTCCATATTAGATTATTCCCCAAATGTTTTTGGCACACAGGCTTCAGCTTAGTTTTTACTGAGTAGGTCTTAAAAATACCTATAGAACTGTGATATCCATAAAACTGGGTAATTTCTGGGTAAACCTAGGTAATTTACGGCAGATTTTTGGAAATACCCATTCAGGATATAGAAGATGAAAAGTTTTTAGGGTTTGAAACTAGGTTGCCTAAGGGTTACGTTTCTTTGGTGGTTTTGCTTTAAACCGCTCCCCACGGAGGGTAGTGGCTTGATTTTCTGACACACGGATCCCTAAACATCAGGGGTCTATTGGGAAACTTAGGCGCGTAGCATAGGTAGCGCATAGTTTCACACCACGGGCTGAGATTACCTCAGCTCGTGCTTTAAAAACCTCAACCTTCCTTCATGCTTTCTTGCTTTTATAACAATTCTAGGTCACCTACTAAGTGTCCATCATTCTTGTTCGCCAGGCGATCTGATGGCACCCAAGAAGAACGTTCCCAAGAAGGGTGCAGCCGGCTCATCGTCTCAATGAGCCAACAAGGGACAAGAGGTCGCCTCCAAATCTCCTATCCCCTAGTTCAGCCCCACGGTGGAGGAGGAGGTCGTGGTCGGACCTGACGCATTCTTCGAGGCAGAGAGAATTGCCTCCAAAATCACAAACCAAGGAAGGGTCAACAAGATAATGTTGTCCTACAACATCGAGGTCGGGACTGGCGTCCTACACACCACTCTAGGACGACATTGCAGCCTGGAGTGATGAGCACCTAAAGGCAGGGGCCTTCCTTCCCCTCGATCAATATTTTGCTGACTTCCTCAACTACGTGAAGTTGGTGCCGTTTCAGCTCCCCTCGAACTCGTATCGGCTGCGAGCGTGGTTGAAGTACCTTTTCTTAAAGCATGAGTGGGAGGTCCCCACCCCCGCGGACATTCTCTACTTTTTCTACCTTAAGGCCAGCCCAAATCAACAAGGGTGAGGTGACGGGTTTTACTACTTGACCTAATTCTCGAACTCGCACGCAGTCATCGAGCTGCCCAGCCATCCCAACAACTATAAAGATCAATTCTTTATGTAGAATGGGTTTTGCAACTGCGTACATCGCTACTTCAACCATCCTTGTAAGTCTTCTTTCCTTTCTTACCTCGTGAAATTATTCTCTCCGTATCTAGAGTCTTTACGCATGTATATTAACTGAGTAGTATCTTCATGCAGCTATTTTTGCGAGGATTGCCAAATCTGTGACCCTCGGGGGTCAATATGATACTTTGTTGAGACTTTTGCCTAGCGAGAAGGATTACTGCCAACTCGTGTCTGACGACATGATGTTGGCATGTAAATTAATTACTGAGGGCCAGACTCTGGCCCTGAGAAGAACACGGGCTAACATCCCAATAGTCCACAAGCTAGCGCCTATCCCCGAAGGGGGTGTTGAAGCCGATGAAGGTGAAGAGCAAGAAGAAGACGAGGTACCTCTCGTGTGGAAGAGGCGAGCTCCCGAGGCTGCTCGGGACCCTGATGTAGAGCGAGCGTCATCGGGGGCAGCAGCCAGCCCCTCTGGCCAAGGTAACCCATACCCCTTTAGGGACTTAGATAGGGTTGTCGCCGACCTTAGGCTAGTTAGGTTTAACCCAAACCAGCTCGTACATCGCCACCCTAATGACCCCGAACATAACATAACTCTGCTCCAGTGTGTGGATCACTTAGTGTTACGCCACGACATGGGCCATCCCAGGGGGACTGTAGTTGTAGACAACACCTTATCCTTTAGGTTGGTCTTTTTTGAAGAGTATGGAACAAATCTTAGGTTGTGGGCCTCGCTGCGCCAGGGTATCCTCACCCCTGGACTTAGGCAATACATAGAAGAGTCCATCCACGAGATATAACCTGAGCCTGAACCTCCCCTAATCCAAGAAATTGTAGACTTAGGCTCTCCCTCTCCCGTAGCGGTTCCGAGGCTGGAGGTCGTGGCAATAGACTCCTCCTCTAGCTCGGAGGGTAGGATTTTTTGTTATATTGCGTATACTTTTTATGTAAATTGATGGCTTTGTACGTATACCAATGTTGTCCCATTCTTTTTCAGGTGAGGAGATGGCACAACAAGGGGTCTCTGATATCCGCACGATTTTCCAGGAGGGAAAATCCAGCTCGGGGCCACTCGTAAAGAAGCTCTGGCTTACATCGAAGAAGGTGCCTCCTGTGGCAGGAACGACCTCCAAATCCCCAGCTAAGGGGAAAGGCCAGAGCTTGATAGCTCTAGCTGCTGCTGCTCAAGACAAAAGGGGTCCCCCTCCACCTCCTCCCCGGTTTCCATCCACCTCTGCTCGGGAACAAGCAACACGAGTTGATCCCCTAGCACCCCTCATCCCCACCACCTCCGTACGTATTCTGGTCAATGCCCAGGACCTGGAGAAGATCCCGGACACCTTTCGAGGGACTCTCTATGAGACGGCTAACCATACGATGGAGCATTTTTACAAGGCCAATCCGATGGACTTGAGGGTGATCGAGGAGAAGAGCCCAAAGAACGTTATGTAGTCTGCACTGGGATGAACCTTACAGTAATCCAACTTTCCTTAGCTAAATATACTCTTTTGATTTTATCCCAGCGCGTGTCTAACTTGCTTCTTTACTTTTTGCAGGCGGTCTTGGCTCAGCACCGAAGCATAGCTCGGGCCAGGGCCAGGAATGACGAGCTTCGGGCTGAGCTCCAGGCTACTCAGACGGCCTTGACTGCCACCCAGACTGCCCTAGAAACTGCTCAACAAGGTGAGCTGGATGCCAAGGCTGTTCTTGCAGCATCTCAAGAGGCCGAGCAAACTGCAAAGACCGCCCTGGCTGCTCTGCAAACCAAGCTCGCGGAGGCCAAGGCCAAGCAATTGGAGGCCGAGACTACTGCTAAGGAGGATAAGGCGGCCTCACTAACCTCCATGGAGAGCATGTTGCACCATGGCTGGGTCTTCAACCAGAACGGCAACGTCTCCTTCCTGGCCTCTGAAGTGTGGGATCCCTATCTCGAGAAGTTCAAGGGTCGGATTCAACAAGAGCAATCTGAGACTGGGGAAGCCTCCACCGCTGGCGAGCAGGAGATCAAGGAGGTGACGTCCTCAGAGCGCCCTGGAGGGGCTTAATTTTCTTTTTCCTTTGTTTACCTTATATATTTTTTCTTTTTGTAAACATTTGTTGTTTTGGCTTAGTACGAGGTTATTCTCCTCAAGACAACTTATTTATAATTGCAATATCTACTTTTTTATCTATTCCTTGATTTTATCTTATGTTCATGACTTGTACATTCAAAATCTTATGAAATGACTTTTAGGTCGGGATAAATATTTTAAATTTGGTTACAACCAAAATTAATGTTGATTTATATCCTACCTGTTAAGTATCAGGCCTTGGACCCGGTTATATCCAGGATTTTGAATATTCCAAACTTAGTTCTTGTTAGGTTTTATTGTTATCCCGAGCTTCTAAGGAAGCCATTGGATCTTAAATTTTGCTAACTTCCAAGTTTCGGACCTCGTTGTATCCAGGATATTTAATTAAAACTTAGTTCGTGCTAGATTTATTGACACCTCGCGTTTTTTAGAAAGAAAAAACTGGTTAATCAATTTTATTAACTTCCAAGTTTCGGACCTGGTTGTATCCAGGATATTTTTGTACTTGGTTATATCCAGGATTTTTAATGGTTTAAAACTTAGGTCATGCTAGATTTGTTGACACCTCGCATTATCCCGAAAGAAAACCTTGGTTGATCAATTTCTCTAGCTTCCAAGTTTTAATCCTTCTCGGGTTATATACCCCCCCAAGTAATCAGAAAGTGAACTTTCTTGATTTCTTTGGACAAATGCTATCATCCGAACTAACACATAGATGAAACTATATGAAAGACAAGAAATACACAATGATTCTATTATTTCTTAAATTAAACGGCTTTTATAACTAAGCCTTACATAGACCGGTGGTATTATCATTGATAATACTTCTTTAGGTGCATAGCATTCCAGGTCTGTGGGACTGTTTCTCCATTAAGCTGAGCTAACTTGAAGGTTCCCTCATGTACGACCTCCACTATTTGATAGGGCCCTTTCCAGCTCGGACGCAAGGCACCGTCTTTAGGGTCCTTGCTTTCCAAAAAGACCCTTCGGAGTACCAGATCGCCTAAACCAAAGATACGCCTTCTAACCATTGAATTAAAATAACGAGTGATTTTGTGTTAGTAATGTGCAAGTTGTAGCTACGAATCTTCTCATTTTTCATCAATTAGGTCGAGAGATGCACTGAGCAACTCATCATTCCGCTCCAGGTTGAATGCTTGAATCCCATGCGTGGTTATTTTTGTTTCGACGGGAAGGACGGCCTCACTTCCAAAAGTCAGGGAGAAAGGGGTATGCCCCGTAGAAGTTCGGTAGGAGGTCGGGTACGCCCACAGTACCTGTGGGAGCTGCTCAGTCTAGACTCCATTGGCATCGTCTAATCTCTTCTTAAGGCTTGCTTTGAGGGTCTTATTCACGACCTCGACCTGGCCATTGGCTTGTGGGTAGGCCACCGAAGAGAAACTCTTAATTATGCCATGCCTTTCACAGAACTCGGTGAAGAGATCGCTATCGAACGGAGTTCCATTATCTGATACAATATTTTTGGGCAGTTTGAATTGGCACACAATACTTTTGACTACAAAGTCGAGGAATCTTTTTGAGGTGATTGTTGCCAGGGGCTCAGCTTCTGCCCACTTCGTGAAATAATCAATGGCTACCACTGCATAGTGAACTCCTCCTTTTCCCATGGGTAAAGCTCCTAATAAATCAATTCCCCATACCGCAAACACCCATGGGGATGAGATCATTTTTAGCTTGACTGGTGGAGCTCGGGCGACTGTAGCGAACTGCTGGCATTTGTCGCACTTTTGGACATAGGAGATGGAGTCCTTTGATAAAGTGGGCCAATAATATCCCTGTCTTAATATTTTTAAGGCCAGGTTTTGCCCCCCAGCGTGGTCCCCACAGAAGCCTTCATGCACTTCCTGCAAAATAGTTTTGGCCTCCTCTGGCAGAACACAAGGTAAAAGAGGCAAGGAATGGCCACGTCGGTACAGTGCCCCATAAAGGATTGTAAACCTTGGAGCTTGATAGAGTACCCTCCTCATGTCTTTTTGTTCATCAGGTAACTTCCCTATTGTAAGATACTCAACTATGGGGGTCATCCAAGTCGACCTGGTGTCGATCATCTCGACCTCAACTGCACTTCCTTCCACGCTTGGGCTTTCCAAGAATTCCACCGGTACTATGCTCAGAGTCTCGATCTCTTTGCAGGTAGCAAGTCTCATAAAAGCATCAGCATTGGAATTCTCCTCGCGAGGGATCTCCTCAACTAGGCCATATTCAAACTCTGATAGCTCCTTCTTCACTTTGGCTAGGTAAGCCGCCATCTTGGCCCTCTGCACTTGGTATTCCCCTGACATTTTGTTTACCACGAGCTGGGAATTGCTATAGCATTGGACGTCCTTGGCCTTCAACTCCTTCGCCATTCTAAGCCCGACCAATAAAGCTTTGTATTCAGCTTCGTTGTTGGATGCCTCAAACCCGAACTGTAGCGCGGAGTAGAACTGATGCCCTTCTGGAGAGATCAAAATGATCCCAGCTCTAGACCCATTTTCGTTAGATGCCTGTACCGGTTCTCTCAAAAGCTCCTCCTGAAATCTAGTGCATTCAGCCATGAAATCAGCCAGAGCTTGGCTTTTGATTGTAGTCCATGGTATGTAGAGTATTTTGAACTGGCTAAGTTCGATTGCCCATTTTAAAAGACATCCCGATGCTTCAGGTTTTTGCAATACCTGCCTTAAAGGTTGATCAGTCATGACGTGGATTGAATGGGATTGGAAATACGGCTAAGCTTCCTGGAGGCCATAATAAGGCAGAAGGCCATCTTTTCCATTAAGTGATACCGCGATTCAGCTCTGAGAAGTCTTTTGCTTACATAATATACCAGTTTTTGAACCCGATCCTCTCCCCGGACCAGCACGGCACTAGCTGGATTTTCCGTAACAGCCAAATAAAGGAAAAAAGGCTCCCCCGCCACTGGTTTAGACAACACTGGCGGATCATCCAAATGTGTTTTTAGATTGAGAAATGGTTGTTCGCACTCCTCGGTCCATTCAAACTTCTTATTTCCTCAAAGCAGGTTATTGAATGGCAGGCACTTGTCAGTGGATTTAGAAATGAACCAATAAGGGCTGCTACTCTTCCAGTCAGACTCTGGACATCTTTACACAACCTGGGCGAAGGCATTTCTAATAACGACCTGATTTTGTCGGGATTCGCCTCTATCCCTCTAGTATTGACTATGAATCCCGTAAATTTTCCTCATGCCACTCCGAAAGTACACTTCTAGGGATTCAACCTCATATTATATCTCCTTAAGATCTCAAAACATTCCTTCAGACCGGGAACATGGTAATTGGCAGTCTTAGATTTTACCAGCATATCATCGACATACACTTACATGTTTTTCCCGATCTGATCAGTAAACATTCTGTTGACCAATCGCTGGTAGGTATCCCCAATGTTCTTCAGCCCGAAGGGCATTACTTTATAACAATAAACATTTGTTGGAGTCATGAAGCTAGTATGCTCCTGGTCTATGGGGTTCATCGCGATCTGGTTATACCCAGAATACGCATCCATGAAGGACATGAGCTCGTGCCCCGCGGTGGCATCCACCAACTAATCAATCCTTGGAAATGGGAAGCAATCCTTGGGATAAGTTTTGTTTAGGTTGGAGAAATCAATCCAGGTCTGCCACCTTTTGGCTTTGGGACCAGGACAAGATTTGTGACCCAGATCGAATATTTAGCATCGCGAATAAACCTGCAGTTTAATAGCCGAGCAACTTTTTCTTCCAAGGCCTCAGCTCGGGTTGTTCCCAGACGCCTCTGTTTCTGGGACTTCACAGGCATGCTTCTATCCAAGTTCAGGGTATGCATGATCACACTCGGACTTATCCCTACCATGTCTTCATGAGACCAGGCGAAAACATCTAGATTTTCTGTAAAAAAAATTATCAGCTCCGCCTTCCTCTCATCACCAGGATTTTTCCCGAGCTTAATAATTCTTGAAGCATCTCTGGGATCGATGTTTACTTCATTGAGATCTTCAATAGCTCGGAGCTCAGATCTTTCTTCGCCTACTCGCGGATTAATATCATCCCTCGGGTAGTATCCCTACCACTGGCCTATTGAGGTTCTTCCATTCTAGGAGCAGTCCTTGCTTCCTGGGATTCCTCGCCTTCATCCTGTATGGCCATCATTTGCTACCCGGGTTGTGACTTTCCCTTCATGGAAATGCTGTAGCATTCCCTAGCAGCAAGCAGATCACCTCGGACAATACATATTCCTACAGATGAGGGGAACTTGATCACAAGGTGGCGGACAGGTGTTATGGCTTTGAATGCCATCAGCGTAGGTCGACCCAAGATCTCATTGTACGCAGTCAGACAATCGATGACCACAAACTCGAGAAGCTTGGAAATAGTTCGCGATCCTTCACCCAGGGTTATTACTAACTCAATTGTTCCGATAGTTGCCGATCCCTCGCCAAAAAATCGATACATCATCATGGAGGTTGCCTTTAGCTCGGTCACAAACAATTCCATTTTTTCCAGTGTGGACCTGAATAGTAGGTTCACAGAACTTCCATTATCCACTAGTGTCCTCCTAACTCTCCGATTGGCGAGCTGGGTGGTTATGACTAGAGGATCGTTATGCGGGAATTGGACATGAATAGCATCTTCTTCAGTAAAGTTGATTGGTTGTTTCTCCAATCGATGTTTTTTAGATAAATGCTGCTCCGGGACAAACCCAACTCCTTTGTGAGACCTCAACTCATCGATATACCTCTTCTGGGCACCTCTGCTCGTGCCTGCCAGATGAGGGCCTTCGGAGATGGTTGTTATCTCTCCCCCTATTTTTGGAGGAGGGGTATCCTGATTCAGCTGAGCTTTGGTCTGATTTTCCAGGGCCTCCGGAGCTGAAAGAATGTTTTGTCCAGCGAGCTGACTGGGAGTTATTCGATTCCGGGCATACTGAATTAAAGGTCCGGCCCTGATGAGTGTCTCGATCTCATCCTTCAAGTGCCTGCAATCATCGGTGTTGTGAACAATGTCATTGTGGAATCGACAAAATTTTGAAGGATCTCTCTTCGCCCTTAGATTTTTTAAAGGCTCCGGCTTTTTCCATGGAAGGCGGGCAGAATTCGCCAAGAAAATGCGCTCTCTAGTATCCGTGAGGTTGGCATAAGTCGCATAGATCGGCTTGAACTGCTCCACGGGATTGTTTTTCTTTGAACCGTTCTGGCCGCCCTCACCACTTCCCTTCCTCTTGCTACCCCCCTTGGTTATTCTGGGTAACAGTTTGAGCCATAACTACAGCATCCATTACCGCTCCAATGGGCTGGGTAGGGACTTGGCTAGTTCCTGCGACCGAAGCTCATGCCTCCTCAAAGTTGACCCACCTTTGAGCCATGTTCAAGAACTCATCCATGGTGTTGACCCCCTTTCTTTGGATTTCCTTCCATAGGTTTCCCCCAACAAGAATTCCTGTTCTCATCGTCATGAGCCTAGAACTTTCATCTGCGTCTTTAGCTCGCACAGAGATATTGGCGAACCTACTCAAATATGCTTTTAGAGGCTCTCCGGACAGCTGCTTTACATTTTCAAGGGAGTCCGCCTTGATGAGAGCCACTTGAGAGGCCCAGAATGCCCTCTTGAAATCAGCGGAGAAGCTCTTCCACGAGCTGATAGAATGCTTTTTGTATTGCTTGAACCATTGCCTAGCCGGCCCGACCAGAGTCGAAGGGAATACCAGGCACCTCAACTCAGGTCCAATATTGTGGGCCATCACCAGGGTATTGAACATTTCCAAGTGGTCAGATGGATCTCCATCTCCATCAAATTTTGACAAATGGGGCATCCTGAAACCCCGTGGGTATGTTGTTGCTGCGATGTTAGGGGTGAAAATCTCGAGCTCATCCCCTGAGTCATTTTCATCTTTTTCCTTCTCTGATAGGAGTCTTTTCATCAGTTCCTCCATCTGGGCTAACCTCTTGAGGGTTTGGTCCTTGGTTCCCTGGGGCTGTTCAACAGCTCCCATTCGGGTGTACGCGTTTGGCGGGTTATTGTCCCTCCAAGCTCGAGCTTGGTTTGGTGGGACATTCCCGTTATTATGTACTTCGGAAGGACTTCCCTCATGGTGAGTGTCACTGACTCCATCGCGAGCTGGATTTCTCCTTTGTGAATTCAGGCGATCTCGTAGATCGGTTGGCGGATCAACTTGAGGGCTCTAAGCAACTCAACTGATTTCTCAAATCTGCACCGGTCCTACCACTTCGACGGCCCTCCGTCAAATAACTACCATTAGAGAAACTTAGCACTTGCGGTTGAGGATGAGGACTTGGGACATTTCTGCGTGCTCGTGGGGCGTAAGTAGGGGCAGCAGGAGGAGGATTCCTTTGGTTGTCCCCATAGGTAGGAACGTTTCGAGTGGAACAAGGTGGTGTTGGATGCCTTATTGGCGACGGGGGATGTCAGGTCGTACCAAATTAGCCCGCGGTCACTTTGCTTTGCCATTTCTGACTCTCTATGTCTGGCGATCTGATCGTGGCACAGGGAGGTCGGCTGGAACATGTCGTCTTTGCGAGTTTGCCCTAGACCTTCTTCATGGGTTGCTGTGGGCATTTCCAGGTGCATTCGACGGTGTTACTAAACTCGGGGTCGAGGCTCTAACTGACCGGCTGATTTGCCGATGATCCCTGGGAAAGCCATCAAACGGGATTTCTTGGTGATCTTGCGCCATGGGTGCAGAACTCGGGATCAAGGTTCTAACTGACCAACTTGGCCTGGGTCGACTATCCCGGCGGGACTTATGGGTCCCACCTTGCCGCTTTCTAACGTTAATGTCGGTTGCAAGAGGGGGTAGCCGAGCCAAGACCTCCTCTATTTGTTTGTTTTCTTTGGCTAAATGGCTCCTTAACTGCATGTTTTCCAACTCTAACGTAGTCAAGTAACCCGGGATCGGATTCCGCGGTAATGACGCTGAACTCCCGGTGTCGCCGTGGCCTATCGGTTGTTTTCCCGACCGCTACTGGACTTCAGGGTCTTGTTATCTGAAATAGCATTATGGTGTGCCTCCTACCCACCAAGTTGATCTGTCTCATTACCATGTCTCGAGCGAGTAACCACCATGATGAACTTTGAACTGAATCTTTCACAATAGCACTAATCTACAGCTCTCAATGAAAGCACCAAACTGTTGACGCAATTTTTCGCCAACAGTGAATTACGTAAATAGCTGGGCTGGATTAGTGCTTAATGGTAAACCGTAATAAGAAAATGATACTTAAAAATACTATAAACGAAATATCAAGAACACTCGTTCCTTTTTACGTGTTTGAAGGTTAAAATCCCCCTTGTCCACGAGTCGATATTATTACTGTATATCTCTCTATATTTTTACAGAGTATTTTCATTACAGAAAAAAAAAAAAAAAAAACCAACCCCTCTCCCTATCCAAGGTCCTGGTATTTATAGAAAAACAATCCCTGGGTAGGCGCTGGGGTCATCACGTGAATACGAATCCCTTATGTGACATGTCTCGCACTAATGATCAATATTGCAATTTATATTAAGGTATGGTCTAATCATTAGGTAAAACTGATCATGGGTCATCTGGCATAATTGGACATGTGATGTTTGATCATGCATGATTATATTACGTGTTCAGGAATTCAGGAATAAACGAACATGTGATGTCTGATCACGCACGTTTATATAACGTATCCAGGTTTATAAAGATCTTATGGACATGGCAGATCTTTAGCATACCCTGAGTTGAGCGTAGCATCAGCTCGTGTCTCGGATGCCTTGCTTCATAAGTGTTTCCAGATCGTGACTATTGCTTTGTATTCATCAGCTCGTGCTATTTACCTGGGGAATCGCAATGCCCTTCCAGAGGAAATATGATCTTGTGGATAATCCATTACAGTCCTTGGCTAGCCCACTGTACCCAAGCTGTCTAAAAGGCTCGTGCTGAATTTCAAGATGTACACATATATAAACATCAATTCACATACAAAACAGATCAGGGATTACCTCTTGTAGCCTATCAAGTGTCCTTGAGTCTTTTTGTATAAAATCAACGATCTTCCTATCCAGTAATCTGAAAGCTCACTCCTTGATCTTCCAGACTAATCCTCAAACACACAAGGACGTGTGTAGGCATGTAGGATTCAAAATGTTGATGTATGTGACTCTCTAGATGTACTCAACACATGAGATCTAGAGAGGTTTGACTAAGAGAAGAGGTTTTAGAATAGTTTTCAAGTTTAGAGAAAACTATCTCTTTAGAGATAGAGTCTGTATTTTTTTTAATCTCACAAAAAAAAATTACAAGAACTTCTAAAAGTCACGTACTATCAGACTTATATAAAATTATTTAATCTAATTAAATAATCTTTATTTTATTAAAATAAAATTCAAATTAAAACTGATCTGATATTTATATTTAATTATTTATTTAAATCATATTTAAAAGGGATAATTAAATAACTGATTAAAAAAACTTATTTAAATTCAAAATTAAAATCTCAGGGATAAAAAAATTCTTGAGTTAGGCGCCACACACTGTATTGTACAGTGTGTGTCTCCCACCCCTATTAGGGTTTCCCTAATTTTCTCATTTGTTTATTTAATCAACTTTTAAGACAATATATTTATCCCAACATAAATATCAGTTAATTCAAAATTAAAATTATCTTAAAATATCAGTTTTAAATTAAATAAATAAATAAATATCATATTCTAAATAAGATATTTATTATTCTCCCTCTTTATATTAATCCAAACAAGATTAACATTTTAACCTATAGTTTGTCAAAATAAAAACTATATAGTTAAATAATTAATTAATTCACAATTAATTAATTACCTATAATTATCACATAATTATTTCCTTGCCCTGGAAAATTAATTCATTTGCAATTTAGTCATTCTCTATGCAAATTTTTTCTTTTGACATCCTTACCCTTGACAATGTAGGACAGAGGTGATCTGGGGACCATGGACCTATAATACGAAGCTTCAATAAACCAGATTATTAATCAAACTCTTTAATCTAATAATCTTATTTATTAATTTCATGATGACTCCACTATAAATATGGAATTTCACTCTAATTATTTATAGAATTATATTTAAAGAGTTTTCTCTTGTAGTCCATTGATATAATCAATATATGTAGTTCTGTCCTCCATTATTAGTTCGTTAAGTAGAGCTGGTCAAAATTACTATTTTACCATTCTAATTATCTCTTGATTTTTAAGTACCATTAATTCACTAGTGAATAATAATCTATAATCTAATTATAGATTTTAGCTCAATAACTATTAATTTCCAGAATTAACCCTTAAGGGAACCAATATTCGATCCATTAGGAAAGCACGGATTCCAATATTATAATTCATGTTCCGAGGCATCCATTATATTGAATCTCCAAAACAAAAGTCATTAGCCTCATTATTCTAAGAGACCTTAACGAGTGAATCAAAAGATCTAATAAACACAAACATGAGTTCATGAATACTCAGGATTTAGACTGATCTACAAATCATCATCTATTATGATAAGAATTAAATCTTTTTGTCAAGCAACAAGTTTATAAAGATAATTCATTCTTCTTGGTCCTATCATATATAATCTCTATTTTATACAACACATTTACTAAGATGTCTATCCACATCAGTAATCTAAATCTAGATCACTCGCATCTCGTATTCTTAGCAAACCGTACTAGTAACCATTCATTACAAATTCCATACTTTGATATGTTACTAAATATTTTATTCATTATATATAATCTTAATTTTCTCGTACTAATACAAGATCATATTCTGATGAATGAATAGAGAATTTTCTTGATATTATCATATAACTAATTCAAACAATAATTATAACATTCAAATATAATAAAATTGTACTTTTATTTAAAACTAATACAATGTCTTTACATGCTTTTAGGGTATTAATCCTAACATTCTGAGGTCGCGAAGGTTTAGGGTAGGACTCCACTCGCTACTATAAATTTTCAACACTTGCTCACGTTTTTTGTTTGATGTATGCTTGCATGACATGCTTATGTTACGAAAATCATGTGTACGTTATGATAAAATGCATGCTTACGTTTCTCGTGCTTAGTAGAACACTTGACAAGATTATCCCTGGCTTATTGTAACGTCTCGATTTCTCGAGACGTTACTTAGAGAGTCCCTTTAAAATAATTAACAAATAAATACCTTAAGACACTAAAATAAAATATTTATGTAAAATTTAAACACACAACGAGATCTCGTTATTTAAAAATAAAAATGTTGGATGCTAGGTTTAATAACAACAACATAAGAAAATAACAGTTCAAGTTTGAAAATTTAAAACATGACATTTATTTCTATAACATAAAATAATTGTGCCCAGCCTCTAACATGTTCCATCCACGCCTCGAGCCCGCACCACACACTGCTACGCTTTGCCTTTACCTACACACAAAGCACCTATGACGTAACGCCCAGTAGGGCATCTATAGCTTATAGCAAGAAGTGAAATGATGATCACCTTATAGCTTGGTTCAACGAGTTAAATGATTGAGTACTCATATATGTGATTAAATTTCATGAAAATATCATTTCCAAGGAACTTAGTGGTATTTAAGGATAAAATACATTGAGGGGTAAAATGGTAATTTGTACCCAACTTAGTTGTAGATCATCTATAGAGGATTGAATGATAAATTATGGTTGTATCAATGGATAACGTATTCACTTTAAGTGTAAAACATTGTATGAGTTCAATGGTGCAATTTTTGAGTCTTTAGTGAAGTTCTGAGGAATTAATAAGGTACTGAAATTATTTGATAATAATTTTATGATGAATTATTGGAGCTTGAATTCATTGCTCTATGGTCCCCATAATTCCTTTGATTAAATCATTTAGATAGTCTCGATTAATTGATTTAATTATCAATTAAGATTGTCAAAATTGTTTTATGTCAATTTTACTAAGATGTGGAATTTAGATAAGAAAAGAAAATTTTGCGCAAATTAACAAAATGATGTCATATTGATAAATAATATTAAATGAAGGTTCAAATTATGATTAGTTAATATGAATAAATGATTTAATTAATTATTTTTTAAATATAATTATAATTATAATTATATTTATATGTATATATATAAAGTTTTAATAAAACTTTAAAGATTATGAAATCAGTTTATAATATATATTATCATATTTAATTAACTAATAATAGTTTTGTTTTATTATATAATTATATAATATAATAGTATTTCAATTTAAAGATTTTTATGCTTTGAATTTTAAAATAGAAAAATCCCAACGCTTGGAAAAATATCTAGTATTTAGCCATATAGGGATTTTTAAACTATTATTTTAATTATTTAATTAAATTAAATTAACCCTAAAGTGTTGCTTTAAATAGGTACTTATGTCTAGGGTTTTGGAATCAAGAAAAAAAGTGAAGTGAAAAATCAAAAACATAGATCAAGAGACCTATTATAGTCGCTCACATTCTCTCTTCTTCTCCATAATTTTTCTATCTCATCTGTTGAGAATTGCCTACTATAGGCTAGGTGATTAAAGGTAATTGTGGAAGACTATGTAGTTTGAAGATCAAGTTCACTCTTTTATTATTACTCTGCGACAGAAAGGAACAAGAGTTAGAGAGAGTGAAGGAAGGAGTCTCAATATCCACTGCATAAAAGTAAGATTTTTAATCTCTGTTATTTTATTTACATAATGAAATTCATTAAAAACATGTTTCTAGGTTGTTTTATATGTTAATTTTTTTAATATATGAAACATACATAAAAATATTTATGATCCTGTAAAATGTATTCCCAACAGTGTTTTCGTCTTTGATATTAGAATTACTAAACTTGTCAAACATTTTATCAAAATATTGTGCTTGATTTAAGGCATATGCATCAAAATTTCTTCTAACTTTGCTACCTAGAATGGTATCGATCTCTCCAAGTTCCTTCATTTGAAAAGTAGAATAGAGAACGCTCTTTGTTTCAATTATGTCTTTCATGTCATTACTTAATATCAATATATCGTCAACATATAGACACACTTAAATGATATAGTCATCACAATTCTTAGAATATAAACACTTGTCTGCATTGTTGTGTCTAAACTCATCTGAAACAATGGCTTGAAAAAAAATTTCATGCCATTGTTTAGCTACTTGCTTTAATACATACAAGGATTTAATAAGTCTACATACCTTATGTTCACTTCCTCTTAGAACAAAACTCTCTGGTTGCTCCATAAAAACCTCCTCATTGAGATCCCCATTAGAAAATGTTGTTTTGTCATCCATTTGATGAACATAAAGGATATGAATTGATGATAAGGCAAATAACAATCTAATAGAAGTAGTCCTAGCTACCAGAGCATATGTGTCAAAATAGTCTACCCCTTCCTTTTTTCTAAACCCTTTGGCCACCAATCTAGCTTTAAAGGTTTGAATAGTACCATCGGTGTGATATTCCTTTTGTAATACCGAATTTCATCCTATTGATCTTGATCCTTGTTGAAGTTCAACCAATTCCCAAGTGTTGTGGGACATAATTGAATCTATCTCATCATTTATTGCCTTCTTCCAAAAAATGGAGTCTCTTGAAGACATAGCTTCTTGGTAAGTTTTGAGATCATCTTCTATTTGAAGAACCATAGGGTACTTCCCAGTGAATCCTTCATGATTACCCTCTACTTGTTAGAGTGTTTCCACTTGAGTACACTTTTCATTTAATCCCAACTCTTCAAGCCTTTGGCTTGTTCTAAACAATATAAGTTAGACTATAACTCTTGAATGTATCTCCTCTTGAGTTCCTTCAATTAAAATAGGTTTTTAAGATTTGTAACCACTATAAAACATGTTCTTGAAGAACTATACTTCTCTTGATTTAATTATCACATTAGACTCCAAGTCTACTAGTCTATAGGCTTTGCTAATTACAAATACACATCTAACCAACCGAGAACCCAAATTAGTCCTTTTACGGTCCCTGCTCTTACAATAAGCAAGACACCCCACACTTTGAGATACCATAGGTTAGGCTTCTTCCATTTCCATGTGTCATATGAGGACATTAGATTTATCTTTAAAGGAACACAGTTCAAAATATGACACGCAGATGGCAAGGCTTCACCCTCAAATTGCAAAACTGAATTTAGCATGTAATAGCATTGCATAAATCATTTCAGCAAAAGCTATATACTTTCTTTCTGCTATACCGCTTTGTTGAGATGTATAAAAGGTTATACATTCACAAAGTATTCCATGCTCTTCACAAAATACGTTGAATTCATTGGCAAAGTATTCACCACCCCTATCACTTCTAATTACTTTTATTTTCCTTTCCAATTAATTTTCAACTTTGGCTTTATATATTTTAAACTTATTAAATGTTTCATCTTTATTCGTAAGCAAGTAAACATATGTGAATCTAGAATAATTATTAATGAAGGTAATAAAGTACCTATTTCCATTTCTAGTCATCATTCCATTAAGTTCGCATAAATCACTATGTATTAGATCTATCAACTTAGTTTCTCTTTCATTACTAGGAAAGGATTTTTTAGCCATTTTAGATTTCACACATAGCTCACATTTATCATGCTCAACATTATCACAATTAATCAAATCATATTCAATTGTTCTTATAATTATACTAAAACCTACATGTGCAAGTCTATTGTAATATCCGCTTCTACTAGTAAGGGTATTATGGTAAATTGTATGATATTATGTGTTCAATTATATGAATTATGATGTATGCTTATTTTATGTGTTCTATCAAGCAATTCACACACATTAGTTTCTTCAAGTATTAAGGGCCAAAGTGTGATAGAAGTTGATTTATGGGGGTTAAAGTATAATTATGGGTTTTATGATAGAAAATGTAATTATGAGAAGTTAAAACTATTACTTTTCAACATAAATTACTACAAAGGGCTTAAGTAATTGTTATACCCAAAAATTGGAGATCAATAATGTGGCAATAAAGGTGACAAGTGGCAGTGCATGATCAGTAAAAGACACATTAATAGTCAATAAATACATTGACTCCTCAGAGTTGTGATAAAGTGACCCGGTAGACTGACGAAGAATTCGGACTGCTTGAAAGATGTCATAACCAAGCCAAGTGCGTCCTAGGAGGCTAAGGAGAGTGCATCCGAGGAGGCTAAGGAGAGTGCATCCTAGGAGGCTAAGGAGAATGCATCCGAGGAGACCCCAAGAGAGTGGTCCTAGGAGACCCCAAGGATGTGGTCCGAAGAGAGACCAAGGGATCTTGGACCGAGGAGAAGTCCAAGGAGATTGCCTCGGACCTATCCGAGGTGAGATGCCAAGGAGGTTGCCTCGGACCTATCCGAGGTGAGATGCCAAGGAGATTTCCTCAGACCACCTTGGTCCGAGGAGAGCCGTGCATGCATAACCTTGAGCCAAGGAAAGCCTAGAGGAGTGCATGTCCTACCACCATGCACGTCCGACCAACAAATGTTTGTCCTACCACCATGCACATGTTCGATCAGCACTTGCATGGGTGGTCAGTAGGAGGTGGATCAACTAGCTAGAGGAGACTAATTCAAGATCCCCATAAACAACTTCAACAAGATATGCGGGAATCTCTCATTCTTCCCACAAATTGGGGGTTTGTTACATTTTGAATTTTGAATGTTTCTTTGTAATTTAAATGTAATAAATATAATAAAATATCCCGGTTCTAGAGGATACCGTATGTATGACCCTAAGCCTATAAATAGAGGGCTGATGGGATGAGAGAGGGGCTTCTTCTGCTTCTTCTTTCTAGAGAGAGAAATTTGGGTCTGAGTATTCTAGAGAGAGAAAGTGTTGATATTTGAGAGGATTCTTGAATTTTTGCAATCGGTACTGAAGAAACTCAGTTGGCTCAGTCCATCTGATCTTGAGTACGGATATATAAATCACAACTCTAAGTGGATTAGGCTATTACCGACAATCGGGGCTGAACCACTATAAAAATCTTGTGTGTTCTTTATTTTCTTTATTAAAACTGTCTGTTGTCGTTTACATTCTCTTGAAGGCTTGTCGTTATTGACGTTCTCACGTCGTTGGCTAAAAACGCAGTCAACAGTAATTATTAAGGAAAGTTAGAGGTTGGGGATAGTAGTGTAATTTAGTTTTAAACTATTTAAATCATATTAAATAATTAATTGATAAGTAAACTAGGTTTAGATGTCGTACAATTTTTCAGATTCTGGTTTTGCGATAGACGAAAGAGGAAACTAACCAAGAACAATCGCTCGTGGATTTTGATCTATTTGTATCCAAACATTTACTGCTTAAAGTTTTGTCAGATTTAGGTTTGAAGTAAACCAAGTTATTAATTGTGTTAGATAGAAACTATAGGTTGTTTGCGTGTTTAGATTTGAATCTTTATAAGCTATTGAGGTTAGAAACATGTTAGGATTGATTTGGTAGTGGTTTAAGGTCAGATTTTACGTTTTTGTTTGATTTTCAGGTTTAGAAATCACAACTGCGATCTCTGAAATTAGAGATCTAGCGCGACCATGCCTAGCTCTGGCGTGACCATGCTACCTGACTAGTTTGGCCTGGCGCTCTATGAGCGCGATCTCTCCAGTTGCCCATAAATGTGATTTTTAAGGATTTTTATGTACCTTTTAGATATAAGTTTGTAATTTTGGAACTTTACGCAGTGGAGTTTTAAGACTTTCTTTAGGATAATATGGGGATGAATTAGTCTTAAAAAGAATAGTAATGGGTTTTGTTATGGTTTTGTTTGGTTGAGGCTTTTAAAACTCTATTGTTATATGTTATGATTTGGATCGGTAAGGATACTTGAAGAGACGCGTTAGGGTGTGTGGATAGTTGCTACTTTTGAGGTAAGAAGAGCGGACACCTGCACACAGGGTGTACACTTGATGTACTTTACGATAGCAATTATTTAATATGATATGTTCATGTTAATGTATGAATATGCTAGTGTATGAATATTTTTATCAACATACATGTAATTGTGGTTTATGTGTTTTATGTGTATATGTGATAATTGCGTGACATGCTTATGTTTTAAAATGCATGTGTTACGTTACAAAACTGCATGCTTATGATATGTTGAAATTGAATGCTTACGTTATACAACACTTGTCCGATCCAATTTGGGCTACGTTTTTCATGAATTATGTTATAATTATCTTTATGTTTATTGATTTGAAATCCTGGTTAAGGTTATTGGGTTGTGTCCTGCACAACTCTTCATGTTGGGCTTTGGCTCATGGGTACTCTGTGCTATAGGTGAAGGAAAATATGTGGTTACTACGCAATAAGTTGGAGAGCTTTGGCGAAGGGCGTACATGTCGAGGATGTAACGACCATAAAGGATCGGACCTACACTGAGAATTTATTAAGTGTTTTTAGAATCATGTTTTATTTTTATTGACTGGATTTAAAGTTGTTTATTTTAACCTTATTTATGATAACTACGAAACTCCATAGTTTCATTCTTTTAAGCATTTGGTTTGTATTTATGATGTATTTCTTATAAATAAAATAGTATTTTTATTTCAAATCTACTATGGTATTAGTCAATTAACGTTTCGATAAATTGGGGCGTTAGAGTTGGTATCAGAGAAAAAGATTTTTTTTTCTTGTAGACTATCCTGACATGTACTCTCGCCGCTAAAGACAAGCTCGACTTATTGCACTGTAAGCTTTATTTAAGTTTGTTTTGGTTATGTGACTATTTTCCTTACGTGTTTTAGTGCCTTATCTGCATGTATAGAGTAGCTAGCATGGTTTGTGTGCTTAGAGTCTCTAACGAAGGAAGCTAGCAATAAGGATGAGAAAGGTGTGAAGGATAAGGATGCAGTATTTTGCAAAGTGGTCCATTGTGTGACAAGCAATCAGTGCATTCAAGACGTGGTTTGGGAAGGAGGACTGTTAAGCTGTAAGAAGAAGTACAAATTATTTAGAGATACAATTCCTCAAGAAGGATGCAGGAAGAACTTTAGGCGGTGTGGCAGCACGTACAAGATAGCTCTGGAAGGAGCTATGTACAAATGTACACTTAAGTCCTTCGTAAGATAACAAGGGTTCGCAATGTCCAACGAACCATCTGATCAAGGAATTTCTGTAGAGTTGTTGGATAACTCAAAAGTTCTTTTCCTGTGGATAGAATGTGGTTGTAGACATTTCGTTAAATACGAATTGGTTTAGTTGATTTATTCATATTTTGGTTTGAGAGCTTTTGTGAATGATGGATGTATCAAAATATTTTTGGCTTTATGAATAAATGGAGATTAGTTGTTTGATGGATTAAAAGGTATGTTTTGGTTCCTGATTTAGAAAAGTTGCACTAAGATACGTTGTGGGATTTAGGAACAAATTGAAACCATGGCTCTTAGGAGGTCAGTACGAAGGAACGTTGGGGTTAACCCCAACCTCAACAATCCTCGTGTTGTGAGACCCAGTACGCATGCTAACCACTATGGTAACCCTCCACCAGCTGATGGAGGAAGTAGGTGTGAGGAAGATCCTCATACTGTTTACCAAAGGTTGAAGGTGCAATTTATGGCCATGCAAGAAGACATGAGGATATAGGCTGAGGAAATAAGGGAACTGAGACTGTTGAGGCAGGAACAAGCTAAGCCAACACCATTAATCAGAGATATTCAGCAGCCTATAGCACCAATTGTAGCTATTCCTGAAGCTGGCAATCATCTGGAGCCATTGTATGTAAGGTTCAGGAAGCAACATCCTCTAGTGTTTGAGGGGAACGCTGATCCATGGAAGACAGAGCAATGGATGAGCATGATGGGCTCAATTCTGGACTTCGTTCGAGTTGAAGGAAATGATAGGGTAGCCTGAGCAACTCACATGCTGAGGGACGACGCAAGAATCTGGTGGGAAGTGATCTCTTGGGCAAGAGATGTTACTGCAATGACTTGCACAGAATTTTAGAAAGCATTTAATGACAAATACTACAATGCTACAGTACGGGCGTCAAAGGTGGATGAGTTTTCTACCTTGACCCAAGGGAATATGACGGTGACAAAGTAGGCATTAAAGTTTGACAGACTTGCAAAATTCCCAACAGACTTAGTGCCGACAATGCAACCAGAGTAAATCGGTTTGTTTGAGGATTAAAGCCTATGATAGTCAGAGATGTGGAGATTGTATCAGTAGGGGAAAAAGTACATATGCCTAGGTTCTGGAAAGGGCCCTCGCTGCTGAAAGGATGGAAGACGGAATTTGGAAGGAAGGTGCTGCTAAGAGAGAGACAAGAAAGAATGCCTCTGAAGGTCATAACTCTAATGATCAGAAAAGGAAAGGAAAAGACTAGGCAGGGTAGTTAAGCCACGATTAGAGGGCCAAAAATAATAAAGGAAGAAATTGCACTAGTAGCAAGGAATGGGTAGGGTACCCAGAGTGCGAAAAGTGTAAAAAGTGCCACCAAGGTGAATGCCGGGCAAACACGTGTTATGGTTGTGGTAAGGAAGGACACAATAAGAGGAACTACCCACAAAAGAGTCAAAAAGGGATCAAAGAGCAGCATAAGAAGAACGATAATTTGGTTCCAGCACTTGTGTTCGCTTTCACCAAGCCTCAGGCAGAAGCAAGCACTTCCATGGTCTCAGGTCAGATTTTTATCGCTGGAATTGATTGTCATGTTTTAATTGATTCTGGAGCCGCTCATTCATTTTTTCCTAAGACAATAGTGGATAGATTTAATAGACCTTATGAGACGCATGCTAACGTGTTTGGGACCATGTTACCAACCGGGGAGGTGGTAATATCTAGGAAGAGGGTTAGAGCCTTGCCTTTGAGGTTAGATGGTAGGGAGCTATTTATAGACCAGATTGAGCTGGATATGATTGATTTTGATGTAATCCTCACGATGGATTGGTTGACGAAGTACAACGCTACCATCAATTGCAAGAAGAAAATGGTGGTATTTAAGCCTGAAGGAGAGAAGCCTTTTGCGTTCGTGGGAACAACAACGGGACTACGAATTCCAGTTATTTCAGCGTTAAAAACTGGGAAGATGTTACAGCATGGGTGTATGGGATTCTTGGCTAACGTGATTAACACAGCAGAAACAAGAACGCAGAGACCGAAAGACACAAGGTAGTACGTGATTACTTGGATGTATTTCCAAAAGATTTACCAAGATTGCCACCACAACGAGAAATTGAGTTCACGATTGAGCTAGCACCGGAAGCACCGACAATCTTGAAAGCACCATATAGAATGGCACCTGCTGAGTTGAAGGTTCAGCTACAAAAACTACTTAACCTAGGTTTTATTAGGCCAAGCTACTCACCATGGGGAGCACCAATGTTATTCGTAATGAAGAAGGACAGGTCAATGTGGATGTGCATTGATTATAGGGAACTTAACAAGGTCACCATCAAGAACAAATACCCTTTGCCAAGGATAGACGATCTTTTTGATCAACTCCAAGGAAAGGCAGTGTTCTCAAAGATAAACCTGAGGTCGGGTTACCACCAGTTAAGGGTGAAGGAAGGGGACATTCCGAAGACAGCCTTCTATACTAGGTAAGGTCATTATGAATTTCTGGTGATGTCTTTTGGACTTACCAATGCCCTTGCGGCATTTATGGACCCCATGAACAAAGTCTTCAAAGACTACTTGGATAAGTTCATGATAGTATTTATAGATGATATTCTAATCTATTCGCGAATTGAAGAAGAACATCAATTGTTGACACTGGAAAGATTAAGGGAGCATCAATTGTACGCGAAATTTAAGATGTGTGAATTTTGGCTAACTCAAGTGGCGTTCTTAGGACACATTGTTAGTAAGGGTGGTATTAAGGTGGACCAAGTAAAGATCGAAGCCGTAAAAGATTGACCACAACCAAAGAATGCTTTGGAGGTGAGAAGTTTTCTTGAGTTGGCAGGGTATTACCGAAAGTTCGTAGAAGGGTTTTCAAAGATTGCTACGCCATTGACAGAACTGACTAGAAAGGGCATTAAGTTTGTATGGACTAAGGACTGTGAGTAGAGCTTTCAAGAATCGAAGAATAGAATTATCATGACACCTGTATTATGTCTACCTACAGATACTGAGAAATTTTTGGTATACTATGATGCATCGAAGCAAGGACTGGGGTGCGTATTAATGCAAGCGAAGAAGGTGATAGCATATGCATCTAGGCAGTTGAAAGAATATGAACAATGCTACCCGACACACGACTTGGAGTTGGCAGGAGTAGTGTTCTCATTGAAGATATGGCGACATTATCTTTATGGAGAGAAATGTTAAATTTTTACAGATCATAAAAGCCTAAAATACTTCTTTACTCAAATGAAGTTAAATATGAGGCAACAACGGTGGTTAGAATTAGTTAAGGACTACAACTGTGAATATTGTATCATCCGGAGATGGTGAATGTGGTAGCCAACACCCTAAGTCGTAGAAGCCAAGGGCAATGAGTGGCCATAAGAAATATACCTGCCAAGTTGATGAAAGAAGTAAAACTTCACTCTACATAGAGTTGATCGTAGGGGGATTAGCAAACTTCACTCTACATTCAACTATGGAACAAGGAATTACGGAATGACAGGATAAGGATTTGCAAATACAAAAGTATAAACAAGGAATCCAAGATGGAAGTAGCAAAGATTTTACTCTCAGTAACTGTGGAACAGTGAAATATAAGGAACGAATATGTGTGCTAGCTGATTTAGAGATTAAGAAGGAGATTATTGATGAGGCTAATACTACTCCATATTCCTTGCACCCATGGACTATGAAGATGTATCAAGATTTTAAGATGATATATTGGTGGCCTAAGATGAAAAAGGACGTAGTGGAGTATGTCACAAGGTGCCTCACGTTCCAGCAAGTCAAAGCGGAGCACCAAAGACCATCTGGTTTGTTACAACCGTTAAACATTCCAAAATGGAAGTGGGAAGAGATTGATATGGACTTTGTGGTGGGATTTCCTAACACCACAAAGCAACATGATTAATTTTGGGTGATTGTTGATAGATTCACAAAATCGGTACACTTTATACCTGTCATAACAGTGTTCACAACAGAACAGTATGTAGAGCTTTATGTTCAAGAAATTGTGAGACTTCATAGAGTACCGAAGTCAATCGTTTTGGATAGAGACCCAAAAAAGTTACTTGTAAGTTATGGGAAGGATTACAGAAAGTGATGGGTACCAATTTGAAATTCAGTACAACATTCCACCCCCAGACAGATGGGAAACAGAAAGAACGATACAGATTCAGGAAGACATGCTTAGAGCGTGCGTGTTGGATTTCGGTGGATCATGGAGAAAGTACCTTCCATTGATAGAGTTCTCATATAATAATAGTTATTAGATGACTATTGGGGTAAGACCATACGAGATGCTCCATGGAAGAAAATGTAGGTCGCTAATTCATTCGGATGAGACGGGCGAAAGTAAGTATTTAGGCCTGGAGGCAGTACGAGAAACGAGCGAACTTATTGCCAAGATAAGAGTGTGCATGATCGCCTCATTGGATCGAGAAAAGAGCTATGCTGATCCTAAGCATAAGCACGTTGAGTTCCAAGTGGGAAATCATGTATTCCTCTGTGTTTCGCCTATGAAAGAAATCAAGAGGTTTGGCAAGAAAGGAAAGTTAAGTCCTCCATTTGTTGGACCATTCGAGATTTTAGGGAGAATTGGGAAAGTGGCTTATAGGTTAGCCATGCCTCCAGCTTTGTCAAGAGTGCACATTGTTTTTCATGTGTCCATGTTATGCAAGTATCTTTCAGACCTGTCTCACATTATTAGTTATGAGGCGTTGGATATGCAACTAGAACTATCATATGAAGAAAAGTCAATAAAGATTCTTGATAAGAAAGAAAAAATATTATGGAATAAGATGATAGGGTTATCCAAGGTCCTTTGGAAAAATGGCTCTACCGAAGATGCAACGTGGGAGTTGGAAATTGATATGAAGGAGAAATACCCAGAGTTGTTCAGGTAAACTTCGAGGACGAAATTCCTTATTAGAAGGGGATAGTTGTAATATTTGTTTCTACTAGTAAGGGTATTATGGTGAATTGTATGATATTATGTGTTCAATTACTACTACAATCTGGACATCAGGCATCGGTCATGGTAGGTCGGTTCTTCAGAAACTGACTTAACATATGTTCATAAGTCGGTACTCAGGGAACTGACCTATTATGTTAGTCAAAGAAAAGCATGGCAGGTCGGTTCGGTTTAAGGAACCGACCTACCATGCATACATGGTAGGTCGTTTTCCCGCAAATCGACCTACCATGCTTGTCGAAGACATGCTAGGTCGGTGTATACAGAACCGACCTTCCATGTGAGTCAAAAGTAAGCATGGTAGGTCAGTATATATAGAACCGACCTACCATGCTATTTAATTTATAATATTTTTTAAAGTGTATTAATTATTTATTATTACCTTATCAATATTTTTTTAAACAATAATTCATTGTAATTTGTTTACGTTTAATAAATATATGAATAAAAATAAGTTTAATATATATATTATGTTTATATTTAATGAAAATGAAAAATATTTAATAAAATGTATATAATATTATTTACAATTAAAAAAAAACTTAAGAAAAATTAAGAAGATCTATATTTCAATATTAATTTTTTAAATGATATGGTAGGTCGGTTGTAGAACTTACCTACCATGCTATTTTCTTGATATGTTTTTTTAAAGTATAGTAATTATTATTTATTAATTACCATGTATTGTATTGTGTTTTTTAAAATATATATATATATAATGTTACATTGTAATCCTTTAAAAAAAATAATACATTGTAATTTTTTTAAGTTTACTAAATATATGAATAAACATAAGTTTAAAAAAATTATATTTTATGTCTATATTTAATAAAATGTATATAATATTTATAATTCGAATAATAAAAAAACTTAAGAAAAATTATATATTTATTTTCAATATTACTTTTCTAAATGACATGATAATTTGTACAAACGACCTCCTATGCTACTTAGTAAGTCAGTTGTATAACCGACTTATCATGTTATTTACTTAATTATAAATTTTAACATATATAAATTATTTTAATAATTTTCTAATAAAATTATTTTTTCTTTCTCTTAAATAAGTAATTAATTAAAATTAAAAATTAAAATATATTATAATAAGAAATAAAAGTAAAACACAAACTTTCCTTCTTCTTTTTCTTTTTCTTTTTCCCCTCTCTCTCCACCTTTCTTTCTCCTTCTCTTTTCACGTAGACTCAAGAGCTCAGCCATGGAGGGTTGAATTCCAGATCTAGGTCAACATCAGACTTTCGTGTTGTCGCTTTGCGAATGGCCATAGCCTTAACGGGTGGACGCTTCACGACAGGAATAGGTAGATATGCCGAGGTGGTTTGGGTGGCTGATGAAGCTCGCCTCTGCTGAAGTCAACGAGCGCTCACTCATCTCTCCCAGTGATGGAGTTTGATAACCCAGATATGGGCGATGACCCACGACTTGCGACTGGGGAGATCCTAGAGGAGGTACCGTATTTGATTTTTACCGTGACTATTGAATATTTCTCTTTTGGATTTTGGATTTTTTGTGAACTGGGATGGGTTTTTTATTTTATTTTTTAAGTTTTGTTTATGGTTTTAATTTCTGATTTTGGGTGCAGCAATTTGGGGTGACTATGATTTCCAGTTGTAAAGGTATGGTTTTGAGATAAGTTATAACTTTTTTAGAATGATCTTGTAGTATATTGGAGGTTGAATGCGATGATATCTGCTTCTCTTTGCAAAGAATACAAACAAAAATTGGTCATGTGTTTAGTATCACAATCAAACACCTATAACAATTACCTATGATTGGATTGTAGTGTTAGTTAATGGTGGAAGGAATAGATCACGTGTTGGAGTTAGAAAGAGCAGAGAGAAGCCTAAGGTAACTTTTGAGGATGGTTACTTTGTGCTTCAATTGGAACACTTACTAATTGCTTATTCTGATGTTATTTGCTTGAATATGTTATAAATTGGCACACCCTCAGTCTTAGCCATCTCCATTCCAGAAGCTTATTTGATGATCACCACGATAGGTTTGGTAAATTTTTGTCCTATGAATCAGTGTCTTTAAACATTACATTTTGCATTTTTCATTTTGTATTTTGTGGTTATAAGAGTATCTAATAGAGATATTATTGGGTAGCCTATCCAACCCAACACATAATTGGTAATGTTTATTTAAAATGATGGTGTCTCTATCTCTATTTTTTTTTTTTTTTAGTGGTAAGGGTGAGCAAAAAATGCCTTTCCTATATGATTGTTGTTTATTTGAAATTGTACTTGCTTCTAGTGAAAGAATATTTTTAGATCAACAATTTAATCATGCTCACTACAAAAAAAAAAACCTTTCATTAGGCTTGGCATTTGACTTAGGATTCCAATTTACTATGAAATGAAAAACTATTTTTAATTTTGAATAAGTTTTTTGCTCACTAGTTATTGCCTTTGAATTTAAAGAATTACCTACTATAGAGTTTGAGTGCTAACATGAAATTTAACTATCAATTTGCAGTCAAGTTGGACCTATAGATTCTATGGTTTGTCTACCAGCACATGGAGTTGTAATAGGAGCAAGGATTATCGCTTGGCCAATGCCACCTGACTTGAAACTTGGTATTTACGGTTTCTATAGTTTCCTATTTCTCATATATCATTATTGTACTTCTGCCTTCCATTATCTTCTCATTTTTTTGATGGATGAATATGTGCATAAAAATAAGATGAAGAAAGTTTTTTGACTAAAATCTAAATCCATAGAAGTACATGCTAGTTCAATAGTAGTCTGTAATCATATCTTGCAAACGGAGGGTGTCTATACAGAATAAATATTTACTTGAGCAATGGCATGTCAATTCCTATATTTATTTGGGGGAATTCCTATATTTAATATAATATTTATTATTAAAGTTCTAACATTATCTCAATATTCTCATAATGCAATAATTTTTGTTTCAGTGTGGCGGGAGTAACTCTTACACAAAGGAAGAGATCAATGAAGTACGTGAAGAATGGGTACAATACGTCATGGAGTTTTTAAATACTACATGATAAGTTTATTCATATTTTGGCTAACTAATTAAAATATGCATGAGACTCATTATTTTGGATAATTAGTTAAAACTTAGTCATATTATTGTAATTAAAAATGTTCTGGACGTTTTGTATAAAAACATGATATAAAATAATAACACCATAAGTCGGTTGTACAACCGACTTGTGATACAAAACACCTTAGGTCAGTTATAACCGGCCTACCATGTGTTACAACATAGGTCGGTTGTACAACTGACCTAAGGTATGTTACACCAAAGGTCAATTATTTGACCGATCTACCGTATGTTACACCATAGGTCAATTCGATAACCGACCTACCGTGTGTTACACCATAGGTCGGTTATTTGCCAACCGACCTACCATGTTTTGACATTGTAAGTCACTGCATGGGAGGTCAATTCTGAACCGACCTATGAACATTTATAGGTCGATTTTTAACCGACCTCCTATGCATTTTTTGTACTAGTATTATGTGAATTATGATATGCATGAATCATGATGTATGTTTATTTTGTGTTCTGTCAAGCAATCCACACACATTAGTTTCTTCAAGTATTAGGGGCCAAAGTGTGATAGAAGTTGATTTATGGGGGTTAAAGTAGAATTATGGGTTTTATGATAGAAAGTGTAATTATGTGAAGTTAAAACTATTAGTTATGAACGGAAATTACTATAAAGGGCTTAAGTAATTATTAAGGAAAGTTAGAGGTTGGGGATAGTAGTGTAATTTGGTTTTACACAATTTAAATCAGATTAAATAATTAATTAATAAGTAAACTAGGTTCAAATGTCGTACAATTTTTTAGACTCGGGTTTTGCGATAGACGAAAGGGGAAACAGACCAAGAACAATCAGTCATTTTTTATCTATCTTGAAGCTTAAGGATTTGGAATAGAACATCACAGTGGGTTATTGAAGAGCTAGGAAATCTCATAGATGGCAAGGATCTAAGTTTTTGTGGCTGGATTTTGATCTGTAAGTATTCAAAACTTTACTGCTTAAAGTTTTGTCAGATTTAGTTTTGAAGTAAATCGGGTTATTCATTTTGTTAGATAGAAACTATAGGTTGTTTGCATGTTTAGAGTTGTGTAAAGTTGCCCAGAAATGTGATATTTTAGGATTTTTATATTCCTTTTAGATATAAGTTTGTAATTTTTGGAACTTTACATAGTGGAGTTTTAAGACTTTCTTAAGGATAATGTGGCGATGAATTAGTCTTAAAAATATTAGTGGGATTTGTTATGGTTTTGTTTGTTTGAGGTTTTAAAAACATTGTTGTTATATGTTATGATTAGGCTCGCTGAGGATACTTGAACAAACGTGTTAGGGTGTGTGGATTGTTGCTGCTTTTGAGGTAAGAAGAGTGGACATCTGCACACAGAGTGTATGCTTGACATACTTTGTGGTAGCAATTGTTTAATATGATATGTTTATGTTAATGTATGAATATGATAGTGTATGATTATGTTTATTAGCGTACATGTAATTGTGGTTTATGTTTTTTATGTGTATATGTGATAATTGTGTGACATGCTTACATTTTAAAATACATGTTTACGTTACTAAATTGCATGCTTGTGATATGTTGAAATTTCATGCTTACGTTATACGACACTTGTCGAATCAAACTTGGGCTACGATATTTCATGATTTATGTTATAATTATCTTTATGTTTATTGATTTGAATTCCTGGTTAAGGTGATGGGGTTGTATCCTACACAACTTTTCTTGTTGGGTTTTGGCTCATGGGTACTTTGTGTTGCAGGTAAAGGCAAAGATGTGGTTACTATGCAATAATTTGGAGAGCTTTGGCGAAGGGCGTACATGTCGAGGATGTAATGACCATAAGGAATCAGGCTTACACTAGAAATGTATTAAGTGTTTTTAGAATCATGTTTTAGTTTTATTGACTGGATTTAAAGTTATTTATTTTATCCTTATTTATGATAACTACGAAACTTCAGAGTTTCATTCTTTTAAACATTTGGTTTGTATTTATGATGGATTCATTATAAATAAAAGAGTATTTTTATTTCAAAATCAACTATGGTATAAGTTAATTAAATTTTCGAGAAATTGGGGTGTTACATCTATTATGCCATAAAGTAATCGAATATTAGTCAAGCATACAGCAAGAACAAGTAGACATTAGAATCAAGATTACATAATTTTATCCTCCCATCTCAAGCATGCCCATTTCCCACAAAATTGTTCCCTTTTGGAAAAAATGATTTTACTGGACTCAAACACAGCTTTCATGTCAGGTTTACTCTATAAGATGCCACTAACAATGTTTCTACTCATGTTCAACACATAGAGAACATTAGTGATGAGTATTTTCTTTCTGAAAGTGAAGAAGAGATCCACATTTACTTTTCCTTTTACCTTGGACCTGTGCTAATTTCCCATTTAGATTTCATGTCCCTTCTTGGGCTCCTCAAAGGTCTTGAAGAGAAACCTATCATAAGTCACATGAATGGTGACACAAGTATCATACCACCACCCTTGTACTTTTCCTTGGATGGCATTCACTTCAATCAAGATTGAAACCAACTCATATTCAAATGCATTGACCTTTGGTCCATTGTCAGTGGATTTTCAGAATTTACACTCCCTTGCCAAGTGACCACCTTTTCCATAAACAAAACAAAGACCTGTAGTTCCTTTTAATTGCACTTCATTCTTCTTAGAGCCTAAATGGTTGTCCTAAATGATCCTTCCACTTTGGTTGAATATAATTATCAATGGCATTAGCCTTGAAGGTCCCTTCTTTGGGCTCATCCACACATTTTTCTGTAAAATGAGACTCATTCTCAATTCTAAGGTGCTTTAGAATTTCTTCCAAAGATATCTCCTCAATCTTATGGAAAATCTTCTTTCTATAGCCCCTCTAAGATGAAGGCAACTTGGTTATTATGACACCCGCCAAAAAGGATTCCAGCAAGTTAGTCTTCAAAGTAGATAACTTGTTCACAATGATTTTGAGTTTATGCACTTGGGGGAGGAGGGTTTCTCATAAAAAAAAA
Organism: Humulus lupulus; assembly: GCF_963169125.1. Taxonomy (NCBI): domain Eukaryota; kingdom Viridiplantae; phylum Streptophyta; class Magnoliopsida; order Rosales; family Cannabaceae; genus Humulus; species Humulus lupulus. Next base: position 162,092,073 of record NC_084797.1, on the reverse strand, counting down.
TTGAATTCTATGTATTGAGTTATGAGAAATTTCTTTCTACCTTCTTCCTCAGCTTTATACTTATTTTAAAGTGCTTCCCAAATTTCCTTTACCGACTTGATGTTGGTGTAGAGATCGTAGAGGCGATCTGTGGGAGCATTGAGGATGTGACCATGACATATGAGCTCATCTTCATCACACTTCTTCTTTTGTTTGATGATGTCTTGAGAGTCACCTTCTTTAGATGGATCCATAGCCTTCAATTCCTTATCCAAGATGTAGGAAACCTTCAATGTGGTGAGAATGAACTTGATTTTGTCTTGCCAATGAGCAAAGTTTGAGCCATCAAATCTATCAAGCCTCACGAAATCTTGAGACATGTACTTGAGTGCCAAAATTGAAGAGCCTCCTTCCATTGTAGTGAGGATTTTTAAATTTAGAACCCTAGGATTTATAAATTATAAATAGAAAACCCTAGGAGAAGAGAACTATAGATTTTGATTGTTGGGATGGATTGAAAAAATCACAAATTATTGTATAATTGAAGGAATTAATTACAATAAAAACAAACAAAGAAGAATTTATAAAGAAGAAAATGTAACCCTAGAACATGAATTTGATTAGGAAAGTCAAATTCGAGAACCAAACGCTTGACACAATTGAGATTGTTGTCCAAAATCTTTATTCTTACACTTTCCTAATGAATTGTTTGAGGCTACAACAATGGTGGAATGGAAATAGGATTTACATGCCTTGAAATTCAACAAGTCAAGCAAACCTTGATGAATTTCTTGGAGAAAATTAGTAATCTTGGAGAGTTAGAGAAAGAGAAGTAGTAGTGTGATCAATTCCCCAAAAACTCTAAATGACCTCTTATAAGTGTAGGCACTGTCATTGATGTTAACCAATGATATTAGAACATTTTGAATTTAATTTTGGAGCCAAAAAATGCACATGTACAAATGTTGTACAAACATCTTAGGTGACACATCGCCACCTAGTAGGGGATGTGTCAATCTATAGGTGGCGATGTGTCACCTGTTCCAAGTTTTTCTGTTTTTTGCCTTTGGACGACACAATGCCTCAGAGCATCTCTCGAACGCTCCCAAACTTTTTGGGCATTCCAAACGTTTTAAGCATTCCTATATACCCCAAAGTATCACTTTGGACCAAAAAAAAAAATACAATTTTTAAATGTCTACAACAAAAACTCAAATTTCACATCTTTATTATGTGAAACTGTTATGGTTTTGCACCACTTTGTGAAAAACCATTCTCATTATGTATTTAACCAATCCTAACAGGTTGTACATTTATATATTATACCATGCCTTTCACAATATAAATTTAATTTTTTGAATAACATTCACTGCTCCTATCATTTCTAAGTACATTTATCTTTCTATCTAATTGATTTTTAACTTCGACCTTATATATTTTAAAAGCATTTAAAGCTCTATCGTTACTCTTAAGTAAGTAAACATATGTAAACTTAGAGCAGTCATCTATAAATTTGACAAAATATGTATTTCGACTTCTAGTTAATATTCTATTCAATTCACATGAATTGATAAGTATTAAATCTAACAAATTACAACTCTTATTAACACTAGGAAAATGTTTCTTCACCATTTTAGATTTGACACATAGTTCACATTTATCATGCTCATCATTATCACAATAAATTAATCCACATTTGATTACTCTTTTAATAGTACTAAAACTGACATATGAAGTCTATTATGCCACAAAGTAATAGAATTTGAGTCAACCATATAAGTAGAAGATGTAGAAGTTTTATTATCAATAAAATCATTTATAGTACAAAGTTTTATCATTCCGTCACAAGAATAACCCTTCCTACAAATTTCTCTCCCTTGGATAAAATTAGCTTGTTGGACTCAAATACCACTTTAGTGCCCAAATTGCTCAAAAAATTTCCACTCACAAGGTTCCTATTCATGACCGGCACATAGAGGACATTAGTAAGAAGAACCTTTTTGCTGGATGTGAAAATGTGATCAAACGTTCTCTTGCCTTCAATCTTAGATCTCATTTTATTTCCCATCTGAATCTTATGCTCATTCTTTGTTTCCTCAAAGGTCTTACTGGGAGACCTATCATATGCTACATGAATGGTGGCACAAGTATCATACCTCCACCATTTTACTTTCCCTTGGATGGCATTGACTTCACTTAAAGTAGCAACCAACTTATCTTTGAATATGATAGGTCTCTGAACGGATGAGTGAATATCACTTTGAGGTTCTGTTAACCATACTGAGTGACTGACAAGCAAGTCACTATAGGGCTCGGTGCCCATAGCCATGTAACGAAACTGTTACCTGGGCTTTCCTGCAATGGCTCTAACCAGGTGAGTGACTGAAGGGTAGTCACTAGCTTAAACAGATGAGTGACTGATGGATAAGTCACTAGCTTAAACAGATGAGTGATTGATGGGTAAGTCACACAAGCGCTTATAGTATTCATCGAACTTGAGGTCGGTCCGGCATTAATGCTCTTTGAGTCATTCAATGCAGATATCGATTAGATCTAATCTTGATTGGCTTGCGTTGAACACACTAAGGCCGTCCTGACTTATGAGTCAGCACTGTGTGACCAGTGCCCAGTACCACCGCCGAACCTGACTAATGAGTCACAGCTTCATAGTTGATACTAACACCTTTGCCAATTCTGACTAATGAGTCAGTACCATGCACAAGTAAGCATTGCTACCAAACATATGTCATATGTCGAATATTCAAACGTAGGGCATTCAGCATGCTTACTTAACAGTTGCTAGCATAATTATAATCATGCACAAACACAGAGACTCATGCTCTGATCAATCTCACAGTAAATACTCATGGCATGCCCTAATCACATGTTTCTCGTGCATCACATGCATCACACTTAATCATTCAGCATGCCTCAATAATAACCATATGCAGATGAGCAAGATTGCCAAGCATTCAATATGCTATCAATTTTTACATTTAAACATCCAACATGCATAAAAAATAACCGTGCATGTCACACATGGGGTGCAATTTTCTTACCTTCGGTCCAAGTACAGGTTACCGACAAGCGAGCCACAAGAACGATCCCGATCCCAAGCCTCTAGTGATAACCTAGTCACAACCACAAATGGTGATCCAATGAGTTCAAGTTCTAAAACAAATCCTTGAATCAAGACTTAGCCTCCAAGACATCAATCCTCACTAATCCGGGTAGTAGGAATGATCCCAAGGCCTAAAACCATGTTCCCAGGGGTCAAAACACGCAAACAGGCTCAAAGGCCTGCCTGAGCCGCGGCCTTGGAACCTTGAGCCGCGGCCCCCAGCCAAATCTGAAGCAAGGGCCACGGCGCCCAATGCATAGGGCCACGACGCCCAGCAGGAACAACTCCTGCCACCAGCTTCATCAAACCAGGGCCGCTGCACCCAAGAACAGGGCCGCGGCCCAACTTCGGGGCAGCAATTTTCCTTCATTTTTAACCTTTTAAAACCTCCCAAAAACATGTCTAAACATTCCCAAATCATCAAATCAAAGTTCCCAAACTTCCCAATGGTCCAAAACCACCAAAACCTGAGGCTCAAACAAACTAAAAACTCAACGATTTACAAAATCCAATTCAAGCTTAAAACTTTTAAAAACATAAAACTTGAATTACCTCCGATTGAGTTGTTTTCAACTAAATCCTCTGGCTAGTAAGCTTCTAATCTTCCCTAGGATTGCTATGCCTCGATCCTCGCTTGAATCCGAGTCCTAGAACTCAGGATGCCTTCGAAAATGCGATCGAAAGACGAAAAGGGAACTTTTTGGGAGAGTGAACGTATAGAACGTTCTTTTTATTTCTTATATGGTTACTTCAAGCTTAAGTAGCTTCCACTAAAACCTAGTGCTCGGGGTCCCGAAAACACCATCGGGGACATTATAGTCAAAACTTCTAGAATTTCCCCCTGATCTTACTAACTCCCAATTTATCACCAAATATTAATTCCCATTACCCAATAACCTAGTAATGCTCTAAATACCCCTTGACTTACTCCAAGTCAAGCTTAAATCCTGTTGTGACTTTCCCACTAGCTTACCTCCTAGGATCGTCTTGTGCTGGGTAACCCTGGCATAACCAAATAATAACAAAGCACCACGCCCATTTCACATATATGCCAAAAATGCCCGAAATGGCCAAAATATGGAAATACCCCAATTAATCACAAATGGGTTCACATGCATATTTAATACACCTAACATGCATATTATCATTAAATAACACAGTAAAGCAATTATGGCCCTCCCGGCTTCCTAATCAAGGTCCTAAACCTTATTAGGAAATTTGGGGCATTTCATAATTTTCGCATCCAAAGGTAGATTATGGAGGGAAAAATTAAGACTTGCATCACACTTTGGTATCCATATATCCTTATAAATAGATATTGTTTGCCCATCCCCAATGTATCATCTAGTGCCACTCTCCAGTAACTCACATTTCCATATAATGCTTTGCCAAAGAAAGGAGGCTCTTTGAATTACTTTGGCTTTCAGCAAAGATGAGTTGGGAAAATAAATACTCTTAACAACTTGTCCAGCAAGAAAGTTTGGGTAGTGGTGTATACGCTAAGCTTGCTTAGCTAATAGAGCTTGGTTGAACAAAAATATATTTTGGAATCCAAGACCCCCGTCCAACTTGTGCCAACATAACCTATCCCATGTAGCCCAGTGAACGCCTCAGGATGTAAAATCTCAACCCACCAAAACATTGCACATAACCGGTGGAGTTCATGAATTAAAGAGACAGGCAAGCAAAATAAATCAATATTGTATTTAGGGATGGCCTGGACTACTACTTTAATCATAATTCCTCTTCGGCCCACTGAGAACAACTTGGATTTCCAACCAAACAATTTCTTCCATACTCTATCCCAAATTGATTTGAAGAGACCACTTTCACTTTGATTTGCAAAGCAAGGTAAACCAAGATACTTCTCATGATATGCGGCCATAGGAACTCCCAATTTGCTTACCAACTCTATAGGGTCAGTGGCAACTACTTCAGGTGAAAAACAGATGGCAGACTTATTCAGATTAACAAGTTGGCCCAAAGCTTTTTCATACCAAGCAAAAACTTCCTTAAATCTCCTACAACCTACCAGAGTAGCTTCAAGGAAAAAGAAACTATCATCAGCAAAATATTGTTGTGAAATAACAGGGTGATTTCAACACAATGCAATCCTTTGAGGCCACCCACTGTATGTTCTTGATGAATGAGGGATGACAAACCTTCTGCACAAATAAGAAAAAGGAATGCAGAAAGTGGATCACCTTGTCTTAGACCCCAAGTAGGGGTGATACTTCCATCAATCCGCCTATTAATATTGAAAGAATATCGAACCATGGAGATGCATTTGTAAATTAGAGTCACCCATTTCTCATTGAGACCAAGCTTCGTCATGATACATCTTAAAAATTTCCTTAAATGCCAAGTACCCTTGTCTCCCCTTTTTATGTCTTTTAATAGTGTTGTGACATTATAATCATGGCATTGTCGATGATAAGGCGGCCCAGAATAAACACACTTTTCTCCTCCAAAATAATGTCCCCAAGCACATCTCGAAGCCTATTAGTTACTGATTTCACAATGATTTTATAAAGGAAATTACATAAGCTGATAGGTCGATATTCGGTTGTATGTTGAGGATGTTTAATCTTACGGATCAAGGTAATGAGAGTGCCATTTATGCTTGCTGGACTCTCGGTACCATTAAGAACACCTAGGCATGTAGCACACACATTCAACCCAACACTATTCCAAAAATTTTGGTAGAAACTGGCGCTCATACCATCAATTCTTGAACTCTTACTCAGATGCATCTGGAAGAAGGTTGTTTCCACATCTTCTTTCACAAATGGACGTAAAAGTTGCAAGTTCATTTCTAGAGAGACTTTGGCTAGAACTACACTTATAACTACATCAAAATTAGCTTAACAAGAAAACTGAGATTTTATATCATCTTTAGCCAATTGTCCTTCGAGCGGGAGGCTCAATACTTTTCGTCTTTATAAAGAAGCATGCCGAGTTCTTTCTCGGTTTTCCTATACTTATCCCATGAATGACTATCCAACACACAGTCTAAGTTGGTCTATTCCTTCCTCTTCAATCGGATTGCCTCACTAGTCCATTTTATACTAAGTCTTATTCCAACATTTTGAGTTATTAGCCACCTGTTTAACCTTGGTCATGACATTTTACTAGAGAAAGCACAACACCTGGATCCCAACTATTGTCCACAATCTCATGACATTCCACTTATTCGGCCCAAGCACTCTAAAAATGGAATCTGGTTTTAATAGTAAGAGTACCTCCGACTCCACAACAATGCTATTTACCAAAGGTCGATAATCTGAGCTCCACAAATCTAGATTAAATACATAAGAATTCGGGAATAAGTTATGCCAAGCTTGGTTTCTCAACATCCTGTAAAGTCTTCTTGCACAAAGGTGCCATTAGAAAGTAATGTTCTAGTATTAATAGAAAAATAAATAGTATAATATTTTAAATTGAATGTGAATTTGAATACTCAATATTAATTATATTGGATCAGATAAAAAGTAGGGTTTTTTTTCATAAATATGGATTTTTAGCTATTAATATGCAAAAATATGGTAATTAAACTTTTCTTAGTTTGTATGGACAAATTTAATTAAAAAAAAATATGGCATAATAATGATTTTTTACAAAAATATAGCATAATAATGATTTTTTTACAAAAATATGGGAAAAAAATCTCATAGAAGGGAATATAAGTTTTAAAAAGCCATAAAATAATACTTGTAAAAAAAAAGCAATATTTTTGAAAACTTTATCAAAAAACCCGTATAAAATATAATTTTCACTAAAAAGTAAGTGTATAAAATTGAATTAAATGAGCATCATTGTATATACTCTTTGACATGTTTTACATCTACGCTATATAATTGGTCATCAAAATTTTTAATTAGTGACTATAATTATTTTAATAATATTTAAATTTAAATAGAATTATATTATTTATTTTTATATTTTAAATGAAACTGTAAAGATTTGAGATTTTTGGACTAAGGGAGCCTAGGATACGGACTGGCCTGCCTTAATCTAGGACCGGTCTTGTATGTAGTCAAACTAATCACTTGCAATATAGACTATTGAGATATTAGCAGCGATAATACCTAAATTTTTAAAGAGTTACACTTCAATACCCAAATCATTTTTTTGGCGGTAATAATACAAAATTTTATATTTTTGGTGCAGCCGTTAGTACTCACCGTTAACTGCCCGTTAAGTATCTCCGTGGCACATTTTTATTAGTCTAATTGGTGGCGATAATACCCAAATCTTTTCAAAAGTTGCATTTTAATACCCAATTTTTTTTTTTTTTGTGAAAATACCTAAATCTACAATTTTGATGCAACCGTTAGTACTCACCTTAACTGCCTGTTAAGTATTCATGTGGCACATATGGATGTTGGAATGATTTTAGATTAAATTATTTAAATATTATAAAAATCATTTTAAATTTTAAAAATCTAAAAGATTATTAAAAACTAATTAATAATATGAATTTTGGGATGATTTTGAGTTTCAATTTTAATTTGGGTTGTTTAGAATTTGCAAATTTTGGTTTTATCAATTAGTTTATAATAATCTTTTAGATTTTTTAACATTTTAAAATGATTTTTATGGTATTTAAATAATGTAGGGATATTGGCGGTGATAATACCTAAATCATTTATAAAGTTACACTTTAATACATAAATTTACAAGTATAAAAATGTGTCATACAGATACTTAACTGATAGTTAACAGTAAGTACTAACGGTTGCACAAAAATTGTAGATTTATGTATTATTACCGCAAAAAAAAATTGAATATTAAAGTGTAACTTTTGAAAAAATTTGAATATTATCGCCGTGAATATCCTAAACTATATATATACACAAATAATTAATATGCATTAGAAATAAACATCCGTTCGAACAGAAAAGTATATTATTTAACCTAACATCAATTTCAATCTTACTTCGTTTCCTTTGTTTTGACTTACTATTTTGTCCCTCCTCACATTGTCACTTTATTTTATTTCACCTTAATTTCTCTTTCTTCACTTATTTGCTTTCTCTACTTGTTGGGGCAACAATTTGTCTTTCTATATAGGGAAGTAAAAACCCAACGATGTACGGCAACTTGCTTCTTCTCCGGTGATGAAATCTGCCTTTGACTCGTCGGGATCACCTGCAAGAAAGACGCTCTGATGCTTAAGTCAGTTCAAAGTTCCATCCCTTTCTCTTCTCAAAATCTCATATTTATAGGATGAAATATACAAAGCAGTTAGTTGGTTCAAGTGAACCCTAAAATAGGGGAAAGTGAATAACTGAATTCCCCTCCAAGAATACCGACTTTTAAAATGTTTCGCTCAGAGGTCAGAGGCGAGGATTGCCTCTGACCCACAGCTTCTGCCTTCGGATCCTCTCTTTGTCAAAACGCTCCGTTTTGAATATTTGATAAATGAGGTAAGTGTTTTCGGGCCGAACATTTTGGGCCCAACAGATGCCCCCTGGCCCAAGCTTCGGACAGGCGTGGTGTGTTAATCTGTTAGAATCTTGGGCCGACTCTTCAACACCAAAAGGTTCGCCTAAAGCCGTCATTCTCCGTAAACCGAGGCAATCCGTAGGTACATGATTATTTGATTACCTGACAAATTACACTTAATGCGAATAGGGTTATCGAGTAAAACGTTTGGCTCAAAATTTTACCTTTCATTTAAGTAGTTTTTGTTTCAAAATAATTTTCATTCAAATTCCCAAACTTTGTTCCAACTTCCAGAGAGAAGCTTCGAAGAAACCATAGAGATTTCCTTCAGTTCAAACCTTCGATAATCATCTCATTCGGTGTGATAATGTCTTCTCGTTCATCTCCCGACCCTATGGATTGTGATGGATACAAAAACGCGTTCGAACGCATGCGTAAATCGTTCGACATCCCTGACAATGTCACGGTGAGGATGCTCTCGGAGGCTGAGCTTCGAGAATGGCGATTTAAGGACGTAGTGAAGCCTACTGAAATAGTCATGAGTCTGAGACACATCGAATGGCTCCGCTTCCCTCTCCCGGCTTTACTTGTTTAGATAATTTCAAACTCCGGGGCTCACATTTCGCAATTTCTCCCAAATGTTATTCAGTCTATAGTCGGGGCTCAGATGATAGGGAGCCTCAGGAATGTCAACATTCAATCGGATGACATTTACGCGTGCTTCACCAAGTCTACGAACAAGGTGATAGAGGGAAAGCCTTGGAAAACTTTCTACCTCTCTCCCAAAAAGGATCGGACAATCTTCACCGATTTCGATAGATCCCATCGAAATTGGGATAAATACTTCTTCGCTGTTGGAGGAGCATGGTATCCTGAGTTCCTGGCTCTAGAAATTTTCCCTCTGGCTAGGGTATTTATAAAAGGTGAGTCACGTTTTTTGTTATGTTTCTTATTAATTTTAATGTGAATTAATCATATCTGGATGATTGTCTACTAGTTTAACTTTCTGTACCGCTGCTTCGGTTCTTTGTATCAGATTTTTCTTAGCCTCAAGTCAGCATGAGTTCTGAGCGACAGAGCAAGCTGACAGAGAAGGGGCTCCTTCACGAATCTAAGGAGAATGCCATTAGTATCAGGGGTGTATTGAACTCCTACTAAATGCAGATTATGACTCGGCTTTGTTTCGTGGATCGAGTCGACCCTGGAGCTGTGCAGGTTAGATCGCAGAAGGGTGACATGACCCTAGGCAAGATTACCGCAGCATGTGCGAAGCAGCTGGGAGCTTTCCTGAAGAAATCTCCTCCTACTCCTTCAACTCTGTCACTGACTGTTTACCGAGGTTTTCGGAAACGAATACAAACAGAATAATAAAAAAATAAGAACTGTAGAAGTGCTGAAATGTAACTAAACAAACAGTGTTTTTACATGGTTCAGGCGTTAACGAGCCCTAGTCCACGAGTCGATGTTATTATACTTGGAAAGGATTACAGTAAGATGGCTGGTGTACAAGAACTTCACACACTCACAATGTTTCTCTCGGGTTCTCTTGAAGAAGAAGAAGCTAGAGAGATTTTAGCAGAGTTCTTGCTATGTGATTTGTTGGCCGTCCCTCTTCTTGTAAAATGAAGGGGTCTTTATAGCTAGGGTTTCGGATTAGGGTTTTTCTCTACGTACATGAGTCTTAATAACACCAGCCATAAATAGGGGATACAATTACTGTAGTAGCATGGCTACAAGACTCTATGTGGGTATATTTACGTGAAAGTATGGGGAACACACAAAGTCAGCCGTCTTCTCCAAGTTGTCAGCGGAACAGTAGGCGAAAAGGTACCCTTAGGCGTGCTGGGATGTGTGCGGCTTTGACCTGACGGGCGTGTCAGGCGGGATCCTGTGTCAGGCGGATATCATTCCAAATATGCCTCCTCCAGGACTCGACCGTTTGGTTTTGTTCCGTGCGAGGCACGGAACTGTTTCCGCGGAGACCACTCGAAGAGCTTCTCCTGGAAGGGGCTTCCCCGAAGGATACCCCTTCGGGAGTCCGGGAGAGTTGACGAGTTTCCGTGTTGTGTTTGCTTGGAAGAGTAATCCGGACACTAAACGGGAGAGGCGAAGCCTTTCTGTCCATCCGCGAGCTCTGGTCACCTACCGTGAGAGACATCGACAATTCTTCTTCCCTGAGGACATCAATCTAAACGCTATCCGGACATCTGGATAACATTTACCCCCCAAGGCCACGAAGCTTTGAGAATTCCGGGGGCTTGTACAGTCTTCCAGGTATTTCGGTCTCGTAGATTAGGCGAGGGGCCACCTTCGGTGTTCCCGGAAGGATTCCTTTTTTCTGTCTGAGTGTTAGTATGAAAAAGAAAGGGAATTTATTCTATTTGAACTCAGGTATTCAAGTGCGGCAAGGACCACGTGTCATGCTGGGAATGGTTCTGCGACCAAGACGTGTGCGTGAGGCGACTGGTTAAGTATGCGTGCGTCAGTCATCTGAGTAATGATTTGACGGTTTTTAATGGTACTCCGGGCCCGAGGTGGTGTAATGATGGGAAATAAATACTTTATTCCCATCCGAGGAGTCATAAATAGGATCGTCGCTTCATCTCCAGCCGTTGGATCTGATGCACACGGAATGGGAAGATCGGGACCGTCCATTTGAGGAATTCGAAACGACTTCCTCCCTGCTATAAAAACGAGGGAAAGGACCTTTCTTCCTCTTTACGCTTTCAAATTCTCTATCTTTCGGATTTTCCGATTTCCAAACCTTTGAACTCTCAGGCTTCCCAGCTTCCGTTCCTCCGAACTTGCCATTTCTCTTGGTAAGGATCTGGAAACTTTTCTGTTGATTTGGCAGTGGGTTTATTCGCCGAAGTTCCTGGTTTGAATCGCCGTTCGTCTTTGCAGCTTTTACTTCTCGCGATCGTGCTGTGCAGTGATCCAGTTACTCCTTCAACCTCCAACTACCCGAATATCAGTAAGTATTTCTACTTTGCTCTTTCCTCCCAAACCTTAGGTTGTTGGTAGTTGTTAGAGTAGAGGTTTCTGCCATTATCGCTTATGTGCATGCGTGAATAGGGCTTTGGTAGGCATGTGATTGATGTGAGTCGATAAGTAGCCTTTTTTGCATGCTTTGGCGATTTGCGTTTGGAAAGCCGTTCCTTGTTTTGCTGTTTTAGGGCATAAGCATGAACGCCTTTAGGGTGTCTTTCTCTGGAAAAACACTTCTTTTGGTGGGATTAGGCTCGGAGTCTGAGTCCGGTTCCTTGCTGCCCTTCGGGTGGCATGGTGCCAATCCCTCGGTAAGCTCGGTGGGAGCCTCTCCAAGCAGTTTTCGAGGAGGGTCTCCCCGACGCCTTTGATACCACTAGGGTATGACAAGGGTGCTGACTGCTTAGAGTGTTTTCTTCTTTCTTTCTTTTGTCCAGTGACGAACATCTCAAAGGAACAACTCCTTGCTGTGGGGGAGGCTGATTCTGCCCAAGAGAAGGGCTCTCCTATCGCTGGTGCAAAGGGGAAAGGAAAGGCGAAAGTGGTCGCGGCTAGCCCACCGACCTCCAATAGTTCCATCTGGGAGATGGACCAAAAGCCGAACCTTTTCAGGAATTATGGCATGCTGGAGCTGTATTCCTCCGAGGCAGGCCTGAAGAACATCCCAGGTCTGATGTGGCACCGTCTGTCGGTGCTGGGCGAGTCAGCTAGCCAGAGTCACGAGGGCTTTGGTGCCTGGAGCTGGGCACACATAGTGTGTGGGGCGCACTTGCCCCTAAGGAGTTACTTCGCCAATTTCTGTGTGAAGGCGGGGATTGCCCCCTTCCAGTTGATTCCTCCCAGCTACAAGCTCCTAGCGGGGTGGTTCATCTTTTGCAAGTCCCGGAAACTGGAAGCTCCTACCCCGGAGGAGGTGCTGTACTTCTACGGGTTGAAGTCTCAGCCTATGAGGGGTCATTCAGACAAGGTGGGGTTTTACAGGCTGGAAAGGCACCCGGATGTGATGTGCCCCACTTGCCATACCGCGAGGGTTCCAGACCTCCGGGAATACTGGTTCCTGACGACTGGCTTCCCGCTGAAGAGGGTACCAGCCCTATCTTTGGACTTCAAAATCCCTGGTAAGTGCTTCTTCCTCTCCTTTTCAACTTTGTTTCTTCGCGTTTGATTTTCCTTTTGGGAGGATCTCTAACGCTTGTATTTGATTTTTTCAGAAGTCGTTCCGCGGACACCTCGCTGCGCAGAGATGATAAGGAGGTCCAAGTTCTACGAAGGGCTTTCTGAGGAAGAGTTGAAAGTGGAGGGACTTGTGTCCTCCGAATCGTTGAAGGAGTATGGGCTACTCGCCTCTTTCCAAAACATCGAGCCAGTGAGTGGCAGGGGGCAAAGTCAGGTGTCAGCCGACATCCGGGAGCAGATTGCCCTGGAGCTGTCCAAGGTGATCACCCAAGCAGCCCGGGATGAAAATACTTTATCTCCTAGTTGGGCGGAGAGATTCCCCGACCCCCAGCCGGAGGAAGAGGAGATCGAGGCTCGCCACGCCGCGGCTTACCCTAACGAAGGGGCTCCGAGGGCTAGTACCTCCGGGAGAGGTAAGACTAGTTTTCGATTGATCCACACCCCCAGCCTGCCTGAGGTTTCCCGGACCTCTCAGATGGGGTTTGATCCTCGTTTCCTTAGGCTAGATCCGCATAGGATACCCTTCGACAGATACTGCGATAGGGTAGATGAGCTCCTCGGGTGTCTGAGTGACGGTAGTCTGCCAGAAGGTGTCATCATGGTTGACCCTTCTTCCCTCAGCATGTCATTCCCGGACTTCAAGGAGTACGGGAGCTTCCTGGAGCAGGAAGCGGTGTTTTGTTTTGCTCGGGGAAGGCCATCCACGTTTCTCGTGCATGGTCGTCCCCTTCAAACTTTTCTTTTTCTCGTTTCTTGTTCCCTGCTGGCGGGCTTGCTTGTGCTTTTATGTTGTTGATTGTCTTGTCTTCCGCTTATCTTCTTTCTCATTACTTGTTGGTTCGTTAACCTTGCTTTGTACGTTTCTTGCAGAGTATCCAGAAGCCAAGATGTTGGGGTGGGTTACTTTGCTCATTAAGAAGGCTGCCACCAGCCAAGACCCGTCCACGGGGAAAGGACGGAAGACCAAGGCTGGTAGGGGAGGTAAAGCTGCCTCCCCCAAGAAGACAAGTGGCGAGGCGCAAGCGTCTCCGAGGGTAGAGAAGTCTCCTGCTGACGGGCCTTCCGAGACTATGATGGTCTCGAGTAGCAACAGCGACGGGGAAGGGCTTGTGTTCCCCGTGAGGACAACTGGGGTGAGTAAGCGTCCCGGAGAAGATGCTGAGGGCGCTAAGAACAAACGCCTTAGACACTCTTCTCCCGGTCGAAGGCAACAACAACAGCAACGACAGCAACCACAACTACAACAACAGCAGCAACAAGAACAACAGAGACAATCACCAACGTCACAGCAGCAGCAACAACAACATCCAAACCAGCAGCAGCAACAAGGGCAATTACTTCTGCTGCCGCAGCAGCAAAAGCAACAGACCGGGGCCTTAATACCCCGTCTGCCTCCTCCCCCAGCCCAAAGGGGGTCCACCCTTCCGGGGTCTCCTTCTTCTCAGACAACCAACCTTCCTCTGCCTGGCCTGAAGTTCCACTTCCCGCGGAAGCCAACCAGTTTCCCCGTTGCTCTCCTGGAGGGTGTAAGACGGGCCGATAGTTTTTTGAAGAGGCGGTTAGAGGCGGAGAAGGCTGTCACTCAGGGAAGGGCAGATAACTTGTCTGCCGTGAAGAGAGCTGAGCTGGCCGAGGGGGTGAGATCCCTTCACCCGGCCGGAGCGGTTTTGGATGGTCCAGCCTTGGAGAAGAGGCTGGTGCCTAGGCTCGGACGTGCATTGGCGCCGTTCGGAGCTGAGATGATGGAGGACATGGCCCTGAGCTTGTGCGAGCTCAATTCTGAGAAATGGGCCATCAGTAGCAGTAAGGATCCGCTGTTGCTGACACACGCTGTGAAGCAGCAACTGTCCGGGGTAAGCCGTCAGTTGTTGTTTTTTTTGGGATCATCTGTCTTTTGATCCGGCTTTAGCTCATTCTGTTGTCTTTCCTTGCAGGACTCTATGATCGCGGAACGCTCGTTCCAGGAGGTTGGTGCAGTTCTGGTTCAACTGGAGGAGAGCCAGCTGGCTCGCCAGGCCTTGGAGGCGGAGAAGCAGAAACTGACCCAACAGGCCTTGGAGGCTTCGGAGAAGATTGATCAGGCCCGGCGCACGGCTGAGGAAGAGGCGGACAAGAAATATCTTGCCAAATACCAAGAGTACCGGGCCAAGGCAGAGAATGAGTTTAGACAGCGGTTGGATGGGATGAAGGCCGAAAACTCCAAGCTCCGGGAAGAGCTGTCCCAAGCCAAGGTGGAGAAGGATACCTTGGAAGCTCGCTTGCAATCAAAAAATGATCTCCTCCTTAAGCAGCAAGAGGAATATTCCACTCTTCAGAGTAAGCTGCACGAGGAGGAGCAACTCCATAAGAGGAGCAGGGATCTCATGTCTATGCAGCAGTTGGGGCTCGCCGAGAAGGATAAAGAGATCGGGGCCTTGCAATTCACTGCCAGGGGGCATGTGACCGAGAAGCAATCCGTGCTGAGCCAAAATAGGGAGCAGCGCAAGGAGATTGATTCTCTTAAGGGGGAGTGTGATGCCTCCAAGGCCGAAATGGAAAAATTGAGGGCTCAACTAACTGTCGCGGAGGCACAGCTGGCAACCTCCGAGGCGGAGCGCTTGAAGGAGAAGGAGGATGCTGAGGTGATACTGAACAGGACGATTAATATATCGCATGTGGTCCTCATGCATCAACTCTGGAAAGTGAACCCGGAGGTATTAGGCTATCTGGGAGATGATGCCGAAGCCATGAGGGAGAAGCTACTCGTGCGGGATCAAGGCCCAGAGGCGTACGTCCAAACATACAACATTGACGAACGTGCTGGAGCTCCTGAGGTGGGAGATCCCGGAGAGGCGGGGACCTCTGAACCTTCTCATGACAAAGTTCCGCCTTCCAATGAGCCGACTCCGCCAGCCTCAGTTGAAGCCAATGCCCCCGAAGCCGCGGTCGTGGAAGCAGCAGTTACCCCCAATGCTTGAAGGGGTTTTATCTTTAATTTATTTTTCATTTTGAGTTTTTTTCATTGCGGACATATTTGCCATAATTATAGCATTCTCCTTTCTTTTTTGCCGAGTTCTTTATTTATCTTTGCGCTTAGGGTAGACTTTTATACGGTAGAAACTGTTGTAGGGGCGTATGAGGTTTTGGTTCCAACGGCCAAAACCTATGCACTTCCCACTTGAAGCTCTAACGGATGATGTCTTTTCCCACGTAGTTTTTAGGTTACGAAGGTTTCCTGGTTCCAACGGCCAGGTTCCTTTCACCGTATTTTAGCTTTCCTAAGGCAAATAGCCAATCCCGGGACTTGTAGTTATACTGTTCGCTGGGATTGCTAAGGTGAGTCGTTCCATGGTTTGGAACGGGAGTTCTTTTGGTGAGCGTCGCTAGACTTAAGGTTAGATCTTTGCGAAGCAAAACTAACTGTTGTTGCGAACCTCATGGTGGCTGACTTCAGGGACCTGGCATGGAGCCCTGCGAGGCAAGGCTCGTTGCTGTCGGGGAAATCGCCACGCCCACCAGGTGTGATCCCGGACCAGGGGCTTTGCGAAGCAAGGCCTGCTGTGAGTGGGGGATCGACCATGTCTGCTCCTGGAGCTGAGACTTGCAATGGTCGAGGAGCTCGCCATGCATTATTTTGTGAGATCCGGAGCTGGAGCCTGCGAAGCAAGGCTTACAATGGTCGCGGATCTTGTCATCTTTCGCCTTGCGGGACCCGGAGCTGGAGCTTGCGAAGCAGAGCTCTACAATGATCACGGATCTTGCCATCTTTCGCCTTGCGGGATCCGGAGCTGGAGCTTGCGAAGCAAAGCTCTACAGCGATCGCGGAGTATTCTGCAAAGGACTTGTCAGGGAGTTGGGGGTGTTTTGGCGTAGCTCTATGAACGTGCCTCAACCCCCAGTCCTGTCCATCGCTGGGCTACACAGGAGATAATTTTCATGATACATACTGGCAGGCATTTCCATGGCAATTTTCACATAAGCACATAATGCACATATGACACGTAATGCAAGCATGTTCATGGCAACAAATAAACCTAAGCTTAACAATTTAAACATTTCAAACAATTTAAAAATTTCAAACATAATGCTAGTACATAAGTGGTGTTCTGGGTACGTTTTGTTCAAGGGGCGTATGGCTATGCCTTAGCCATGTATACCCCCCCAAGTGAGCGTGGGGTCCGGACGTCTCCGGACCGCGTGGTCACTTGTTTAAACGCAGCTTTGAACACAGGGATAAAAAGTGCAGTAAAAGCGGAGTGAATCTCTCCGTGTTTCATTAAATTAGCCTGCTAGGCGTGAGTTTTACAACAGGGAGGATTATTTCCACATTTTTCACTTTTGCTAATTTCACCAAGGACTTCCGACTGGATGGTCCGGGGCCTACTGGTAGTAACGGCGGAGGTGCTCCGCGTTCCAGGCGCGCGGGACTTTAGATCCGTCGAGTCTCTTTAAGTGATACGTCCCATGGCCCACTTTTTCTTGGACTTCGTAGGGGCCTTCCCAGTTGGGTCCGAGGACTCCTACTCCCGGATCCTGCGTAGCAGGAAATACTCTCCGTAGGACAAGATCCCCAACTTCGAATGTACGGCTCTTGACTCTCGTGTTAAAGTGTCGGGCTATCTTGCCTTGGTACATTTTTAGTTGGACCTGCGACTGCTCCCGGAGCTCTTCGATCATGTCCAAGGACTCCTGGAGAAGGGCATGGTTCCGGGTAGGGTCGTAGGTATCTTGCCTGTGAGAGGGGATCATAGTTTCTACTGGGATGACGGCCTCGCAACCGAAGGTCATGGAATAAGGCGTGTGCCCCGTCGAAGTTCTCTCTGTTGTGCGATAGGCCCAAAGTACTCGCGGAAGTTCTTCCGGCCAGTGAGCCTTGCAGGCTTGGAGTTTTTTCTTCAACGTGGTCTTTAATATTTTGTTTACAGCTTCCACTTGCCCATTAGCCTAGGGTCTGGCGACTGCGGAAAAGCTTTTGATAATTCCATGCGAAGCACAGAAGTTCGTGAAGTGCTCACTGTCAAATTGCTTTCCGTTGTCGGACACAATTTTTCGTGGAAGCCCAAAACGACACACTATATTCCTGATGACAAAGTCCAGTGCTTTTTTAGATGTGACCGTGTTCATAGGTTCAGCTTCAGCCCATTTGGTGAAGTAGTCTACCGCGACTATGGCATACTTCACTCCACCCTTTCCAGTTGGGAGGGAACCTACTAGGTCAATGCCCCAAACGGCGAACGGCCAGGGGCTGGTCATTAGGGTAATTTCTGTAGGCGGCGCTCGCGGAACCTTGGCGTACCTCTGGCACTGCTCACATTTCCAGACATAATCCACACAATCCTTCTTCATGGTGGGCCAGAAGTATCCTTGTCGAAGGATCTTTTTGGAGAGGCTCAGCCCGGAGGTATGATCGCCACAGAAGCCTCCGTGAACCTCATGGATGATGGTGCTGACTTCGGTTCCGGAAACACACCTAAGGAAGGGTATGGACAACCCCCTGCGGTAAAGCTTTCCATCCATAACCACGTATCGGGGAGCTTGATATTGGAGCTTCCTTGCGTCAGCTTTATCAGTGGGGAGCTCTCCGGTGGTGAGAAATCTGAGGATGGGTCCTATCCAGGAGTTGGAATGATCGATGATGGCGTTTATCCTTCGTGTCTCAGTACTGGGGGCTTCTAAGTGCCCGATGGGGACTAAGCCATACTGTTCAATCTCCGGGTCCGTTGCAAGCTTGGCCAGCGTGTCCGCGAGTGAGTTCTGGTCCCGGGGGACCTGGCGGATTTGGTAGCCTTTGAAATGCTGCAGTAGGTCACGGGAGAGAGACACATAGGCAGCCATCCTTTCGCCTTTCGTCTGGTATTCCCCGGATATTTGGTTTACCACAAGTAGGGAGTCGCTGTATACTTCGATTTTTTGGGCTCCGACTTCTCTGGCCAGTCGTAATCCAGCTAACATGGCTTCGTGTTCTGCCTCATTGTTGGATGCTGGGAACGCGAAATGGATGGCGCTCTGGAGCTGATGCCCTTGGGGAGATATTAGGATGACCCCCGCTCCAGCTCCTTTTTCATTTGAGGCTCCGTCTACATAGACCTTCCATGTGGGAAGTTCCGGGACAGGATCTTCCGGGAGGTCATTCATTCCCGAGCATTCCACAATAAAGTCCGCGAGAGCTTGACCTTTTATGGAAACACGTGGTTGGTAGTGGACGTCGAACTGGCTCAGTTCCATGGTCCACTTAAGAAATCTGCCAGAAGACTCGGGCTTCTGCAAGACTTGTCGGAGAGGGTGGTTGGTGAGTACTTTGATGGTGTGCGCCTGGAAATATGGCCTCAGCCTCCGTGAAGCAATTAGCAAGCAGAGGGAGAGTTTCTCGATCATTGAATATCTGGACTCGGCGTCCAATAACCTCTTGCTTACGTAATACACAGGGAGTTGGATACGGCCATCTTCCCGGACGAGAGCGGCACTCACTGCGTGCTCAGTCACAGCTAAGTATAAGAACAACGCCTCTCCTTCGACGGGTTTGGACAGAATGGGAGATCGGGTTAAATGTTCTTTGAGGTGTTGGAAGGCTGCTTCGCATTCGGGGGTCCACTCGAACTTCTTGTTTCCTCGCAACACATTGAAGAAGGGGATACACTTGTCAGTGGCCTTGGATACGAAGCGGCTGAGGGCAGCTATCCTTCCGGTAACGCTCTGGACATCCTTATGTTTCTGGGGGGAAGGCATATCTATGAACGCCTTTATTTTCTCAGGGTTGGCTTCCACTCCGCGGGAGCTGACAATGAAACCGAGGAACTTCCCAGACGAGACCCCGAAAGTACATTTCTTTGGATTCAGTTTAATCCCGTACTTTCGGATCACGGCGAAAGCTTCCTCAAGGTCGTCACTGTGGTCCCCGGAGGTCTTGGACTTTACCAACATGTCGTCCACGTACACCTCCATGTTCCTCCCCAGTTGGTCCTTGAACATTCTGTTTACTAGACGCTGGTACGTCGCCCCAGCATTCTTCAAACCGAAAGGCATGACCACGTAACAGTAGACACCCTTGTCCGTGAGGAAGCTGGTGTGTTCCTGGTCCGCGACATGCATCTTGATCTGGTTGTATCCGGAGTACGCATCCATGAAGGATAAGAGTTCGTACCCGGAAGTAGCGTCTACCATCTGATCGATTCGCGGAAGAGGGAAACAATCTTTCGGGCAGGCCTTGTTTAGGTCCGTGAAGTCGATGCACATTCTCCAGGACCCATCGGGTTTCGGGACCAGAACTGGGTTGGCCAACCACACGGGATAGTGCGACTCCTGGAGAAAGCCTATGGACATCAACTTGTCCACTTCAGCTTTGACGGCTTCGACCCTCACTGGGTCTAACGGCCTCCTCTTTTGGCGAATTGGAGTTGCGGATGGGTCTATGTTGAGCGCGTGGCACGCAACATTAGGATTAATCCCCGTCATATCAGCGTGGCACCATGCCAGGATATCCTGATTATCCTTCACAGTGGCCACGATCTTATCTCGAATGGCCGACGGCAGGTTTTTCCCCACCTGAATGACTTTGGTGGGTTCTCCCGGGTTGAGGATCACCTCTTCGACTTCCTCCATCGGCTCTATTGCTTTCTCGATTCCCACTCTTGGGTCGAGTTCGTCAAAGTATGCCCCTTGAGCACCCCCAGTTTCTGGTAATTCTTCCGCTAAAGGAACGGCAGCAACCGTCTCCTGGACCGTGTAGACGGATCGGACGGAGACGTTGTAACAGCTTCGTGCACTCCGTTGGTCTCCTCAGAGGGTGCCGATACGCCCATCGTCGCATGGGAACTTCAAGCATAAATGGCGTATCGAGGTTATGGCCCCACAATCTATTAGGACCGGTCGGCCTAGAATGGCATTGTACGCCGTGGGGCAGTCGACCACCACGAATGTGCTGTGCTTGAAGGCACAAGCGTCGCTCTCTCCTCTGAGGGTGACTGGAAGTTGAATTTTGCCTAATGGCATGAGTGCATCCCCATTGAACCCTTGAAGCTGTATGGGGCATGGGGCCAGGTCTGTCTCGGTCAATCCGATCGCATGGAAGGCCGCTTTGAAGAGGATGTTTACGGAGCTTCCGTTATCGACCAAGATCCGTGAGACCTTCTTATTGGCAATCTGGGCTTCCACCACGAGGGGATCGTTGTGGGGGAAGTGCACATGCCGAGCGTCGTCCTCCGTGAAGGTGATGGGAAGGTCCATCATTCGGGGACGTTGAGCAGGTGATTGAACCAAGGCGTACATCTCCCCGGTGTGTTCTAACTCCCTCATGTACCTCTTCTGGGAGTTGCGGGTGCTTCCGGCAAGGTGTGGTCCTCCGGAAATGGTGGCAACGTGTCCGTCAACGGGTGGCGGAGCAAGGCCGGGCGGATATGGGTTGCCCGGTCCTGGAGCCAACAAGGCAATGGGCGCCGGAGCGGGTGGAGCAGGAAGCGCTGGGAACTGCGACCCGGGAGCTTGGGGGTGACCGGCTCCAGGAGCGCTAGCGGTCCCCCTCTGTCCCGTGGAATATGCAGCTCCGTGAACTACCCCCTGTCCGGGATAGATAATGGGTATCCTCACCCACTGACCGAGGTGTCCCGCTCTTGCCAGGGACTCGATCTCATCCTTCAGCTGAAGGCACTCATTCGTGGTGTGCCCCACGTCTCCGTGGAACTCACACCTCTTATTGGAGTCTCGTGGACGCCTTCCTCCGTGAGACACTTCCGGGGGCTTCCTGTAGTTGACCATATTACAGGTCGCCCGATAGACATTCTCTCGCGAGTCTATCAAACTGGTATATTCCGTGAACTTGGGCTCATAGTCCTTCCGGGGCTTCTTTGCATGGTCTCCCTGGTTGGAGTTTCTTCCGCTTCGTTTGCTCTGCGATTGGCTCAAATTTCGTTCTGGGGCTTCCGCTTGCGGCTGCGGTATGCCAGGAGCGATACTACATCCGGTTTGTACTGCTCCGTACCCAGAGAAATGGGTTTGACTCGACGTCTGAGCAGACGCGGAAGGCCCATACACACTTGGAGTGAATTGGGCTCCTGGAAGCGTGAGGGCTGGTGCGGGAGCTTGCGAAGCAAAGCTCGGCGCAGTCACGGAAGGCGTTGGAGCTGGGGGAACTCCAAAGGCCTGCTGGTAGGCATCCTCAAGGTTGATGATTCCCTGAGCCTTTGACATGAATTCGGACAGCGTTTCTGCCTGTCTCCTCTGCATTTCCCCCCATAGCAGGGAGCCGACAGTAAGGCCCGATTGAAGGGCGATCAGCTTCATGTCATCGCTGACCTTGGTCTTTGCAGCAGCTTCCATCATTCTCTGAATGAAAGCTTTGAGGTTCTCATTGGGCTGCTGCTTGATGTTGGTTAAGGAACCAACCTCCATGTCGTGGTCGCAGGCAGCAATGAACTGCCTCCTAAACGCGAACTGTAGCTCCTTCCAACTGTGGATTGATCCGGGAGCTAATCTCTTCCACCAGTCCTCCGCGGACTTGGTAAGGGTGAGTGAGAAGCACATGCATTTGGCGTCCTCACTGACACGCGCCACTTGCATCATTTTGTTGTATTTAGCTAGATGGGTACGCGGGTCTGTCCTCCCATCATATAATTCTATGTGAGGCATTTTGAAGTTATCCGGGAGGGACGTTTCCGCGATCCTCCGAATACATGGTTCCGGGTCTTCCTCCTCGGAGTCTGACAGGGCCCCACTTTGCTTCCGGACCAGCTTGGTCAAGGCGGCAATCTGTTCCTCGAGCCTCTTCGTATCACTCTCCGGGAGGTCACGTCCCCGGAGCTTGTCATTGATATGATTTCGGAGGTCAGCTCCGCGAGGCCGGGCCTTCTCTCCTTTGGCCTTTTCATACTTGGCCTCCAACTTTCTTCTTAGGTCCACCGTGGACCAGCTATCTTCGGAGTGCGAGTTCGCAGCCCGACCGTCCTGGTTGACGGAATCACTGGGGCGGTTGTTCCTTCCCCTAGGCCTGGGTGCCTTAGCACTAGGCCCTTTAGGCACAGAGTGTCCCCTTGGGGCTGAAGGACGTCTGGGCTTAGGAGCGCCAGAGACCTTCTGCGCGCGGGGGGGGCAGTCGGCCTGGTGATTCACGCCTTTAGGAGGTGCAGGGGCGTCAGCGCGTACAGGCTCTCCAAATTTTTCTTTGCCCTTGTTAGGGGCGGCTTTGGATGGTCCAGCAGCGGCTGGATCCGGCATAGCGGCATCAGCACCACCTAAAATAGAGGCGTCCTCATCCGAGTCGCCTAGGTCTCCGAACTTGCTTTGGAGGCGCTCCATCATGCGCTGCATTTTTTCGGAGAGGCGCTCCTGCTCAGCAAGCTTGGCTTTGGTGACCTCCAGTTCTTCGGCTACTTGGACCAGTTCTGGGTCCTTCTCATAGTAGCAGCCGTCCTTGTAATAACCGTCTTGGACATACTCTTCTTCGTCTTCTAAGTATGTTGTATCTTCGGTACTGACCCGATCCTGGCGGGATGTCGGGTCTTCACCTTGGTAGTCCAAGGGTTCTCTTTGCACCACATCTTCCATCGCAGTATCGGGGTTGACCGTAGCATTTTTGTCAACAGCGGATTTTCTCGTAATCACCATCTCTTTAGCACGAAGTGAATACAAAAAACGTACACAGAAAAAGAGCTGACTAACAACTTCCTACAGCTCTCAATGAAAGCACCAAAATGTTTACTGAGGTTTTCGGAAACGAATACAAACAGAATAATAAAAAAATAAGAACTGTAGAAGTGCTGAAATATAACTAAACAAACAGTGTTTTTACGTGGTTCAGGCGTTAACGAGCCCTAGTCCACGAGTCGATGTTATTATACTTGGAAAGGATTACAGTAAGATGGCTGGTGTACAAGAACTTCACACACTCACAATGTTTCTCTCGGGTTCTCTTGAAGAAGAAGAAGCTAGAGAGATTTTAGCAGAGTTCTTGCTATGTGATTTGTTGGCCGTCCCTCTTCTTGTAAAATGAAGGGGTCTTTATAGCTAGGGTTTCGGATTAGGGTTTTTCTCTACGTACATGAGTCTTAATTACACCAGCCATAAATAGGGGATACAATTACTGTAGTATCATGGCTACAAGACTCTATGTGGGTATATTTACGTGAAAGTATGGGGAACACACAAAGTCAGCCGTCTTCTCCAAGTTGTCAGCGGAACAGTAGGCGAAAAGGTACCCTTAGGCGTGCTGGGATGTGTGCGGCTTTGACTTGACGGGCGTGTCAGGCGGGATCCTGTGTCAGGCGGATATCATTCCAAATATGCCTCCTCCAGGACTCGACCGTTTGGTTTTGTTCCGTGCGAGGCACGAAACTGTTTCCGCGGAGACCACTCAAAGAGCTTCTCCTGGAAGGGGCTTCCCTGAAGGATACCCCTTCGGGAGTCCGGGAGAGTTGACGAGTTTCCGTGTTGTGTTTGCTTGGAAGAGTAATCCGGAAACTAAACGGGAGAGGCGAAGCCTTTCTGTCCATCCGCGAGCTCTGGTCACCTACCGTGAGAGACATCGACAATTCTTCTTCCCCGAGGACATCAATCTAAACGCTATCCGGACATCTGGATAACACTGAGGAAGGCTGAGTTCGAAAGGGCGTGTTCTGAAACCTTCGCTGCGTGTGCCAAACGTCAAGGGGTCCCAGAGGGTAAAAAGAAGGAGGGTTCTGGCCTGGCTGCAGAGTCTTCCCCTGACAAGTCCGGCTTATCGCGCAGGTCTTCTCGTATCCAAGGGCGGTCGTCCACGCCTTCTGACGCTATACAAATTAAGCCTCTTCAGCAAGTACCTTTGCCTACAGACGTCTTGGGAAAAAGAAAGGAGCGTGAGGAGTCCTCTTCCGAAGATTCGGACGACGGGAAGTGCATTTCGTCAAAGCTTCGGATCCCAAAAGGTTCTGCCCCCACTACTCAAGGATCTGCTTTCGCAATCCCCAAACTTTCCCCAGGAAAATTACCAACAGGTCAGGCCCTCTCGTTGTGCAAGAAGCCACGGGGATTTGCCCCTGTTGGGCATTTACCTGGGGCATCTTCTGCTTCACCTGCAATTGGGTCTTCCTTGGCAGCAGGCTCAGAAGAGGTGGCACATGTAGAGGACGTTTCCTCTTCTCCGTCCAAATCATCAGGAGTGGCGACTGGAGACGGAGTGCAGGATGGCTTACCGTCGGAGGTGAAGTCGCCTGCTGTCTGTGCGAAGCCGTCAGAGGCATTGACCTCTGCTTCTGATTTGGCTGAAGGGTCTGCCGTTGGCCATAAACGTGGCTCAGAGGGGAGACGCCCTTCCTCTGCCTCTCGTAAAAACAAGCTTCTAGAGGATGCCTTCGGAGATGGTTTTGAGGCTACGGATACCACTCCTTTGGCAGTTGAAGCAAGTAAGGCCATTGAGTCTAAAACTATCCCTGGGTGCCAGGAATCAGGGGTTGTCAAAGCGACAGGTGTTGACATTCTCAGTGCTGATGTTTCCTTATTACCACCTACCGCTCTTGAGTCTCATCCATGAGATGATATTGCTGTGTCCCCGAAGGGTACTGACACTTTTGAATCTCCTAGCGCTTTCTTGGAGCAGTTAACGTCTTCTGCCGTGCATACGCCAATGTACTTCCCCAGTGATTTGGGTGAAGATGATAGCATATGTATACGCCCTTCGAAGACGTGTTCTTTTGGCGCGGGGATGGTTGCGTTGGCGTCTGATAGTATTATGGTGTCGACGTTAGCAGAAGGTGGGAAGCCAGTTGCCCACGTTGCTTCTGCAGCTGCGCTTGCAGGTGGAGAAGCAAGTGACAGAGCCGGAGCTGTGTCAGAATATGGGCCTTCTGCGTCTGCGGAAGTTATGGATGAAATGCTACGTATAAGTAGGCCCCATCTGCCGGCAGAAGCGATTGGATCCTTTAGTGGGCAGGGTGATTTGCTACAACAAGTATCAGATCACATCTGGATGGTAAGTTGATTAAAAAATTTGGGCTTGTATAAGGTGTTATCTTTAATGGGTGTAAGTTATTTTTCACAGAGCTATGTATGCGCATCTGCTGCGAGGCGGGAATATGCGGCAGCTATGCAGAATGGTGCCAAACTGGCGGAGCAGATGGCAAAATTAGAAGAGGAGCGGTCAGGGAGAAAGATGGCCGAGGCGAATGGGAACGTGCTTGTGGAGGCCATGAAGAGGTTAGAAACGGAGCTGGCAGAGGCAAAAAAGAGGATGACTGCCATAGAAGAGAAGCTGATAAACACTGTCGGGCTCGAAGTAGAGCAAGATAAACTGAAAGCCGATTTGGTAGATATGACCAATAAGTGGATGGAGAAAAGTCAATTCTGCGTTCAGCATGAAGCCCGCATGGAGAATCTTAGCAGTATGATGAACGACCTTGAAGAAGATGTTATGTCGTTGCAGACTGATAAGGAGACCTTAGAGAAAGAGAAAAAAGAGCTGGAGCAAAGGGCGAACAGTCTTGAGGCCAGCGCAGCGGAGGCGAAGAAGCAGAAGCTGGAAGCTGAACTTCTTTTAGGGAAGAAGTTGAAGCAAGCAGAAGAGGCGGTAATCGAAGCCAAGAAGCAGTTGGAGGAGATGGCAGAGGTATGCGACTCTTCTGTTGTTACCGATGCATTAGAAAATTAATTGGCCCATAAAACACGTGTGTTGATTCCGTAATGTTTTTGCTTTTGCAGAGGGCAGCAGAGGCAGCGATTGAAACCACTAGGCAGCGTATTCGAGATCGGGAGATCATCGAACGCAAGCTTGCGAGGGTGGCTGAAGTAGATACTGTGAAGTACCTGGATCTGGCATTGCGTAATAAGAAGCAGATCCCAGAGGAGAAATGGGCAAAACTAGAGATGTATTGTAAGAGCGTTGATGTAAAGATAGGAGAGTATGACGTCGACAAGTATTTGAATGAGCTTGGGGATTTGCAGATTTCTTATCCGCCGTGTCATCTGGAGAAGTTGAAGCTGAGGGGCGATGCACTGGGATCGATGTATAATGCCAACGGGGAAGCCGTTGAAGATATTGTTGCCAATGTGGCTTCTGATCAGAAGGCATCAAGTTCTGCGTCTGTAGCAGAGGGCAAGCCAGAGGGTGAAAGAGGTGCCGTAGAATGAACGACACACTATTATTTTGTTAACTTTTGTCATTAACTTCTGTATATACATTATTTGGACTCTTCAGGTCGCCAGTTTGTAGTTGATTGTAATAGAGCACATTATCAATACAAGTAGAACTTTGTTTCCTATTGGTTGTCTTGGTGTGTGTAATGTATGGGTTTGTTGTTGTTTAGGGCTTAATTGAAGGCGTGATGACAGGTGTATGTCGTATGGTGTACTCGGATCAGAAGCTTCATAGACCCTTTAGGCCTTTTGCGTGCGAAATACAGCGAAAGATTTTACAGATGGTGGGAGAGGATGCCCAGTTAAGTGTTGTATGATTGATCCATCTTTGTGTTTTGGTGATGGGTTGGAGCTGACAACATTGTCGTTGCAGGTGAGCACCGTGAGTGGACGAAGGTTCCCTTTTTGAGGAGAATCTTTGACAACCCACAGTGGCTTTACTCAACGTGGGCTATGGAAGAGCTTATCAGAAGTGGCATCCCGTACTATATATCGTGTGAACGCTATGGGTTAGGCTATTCGAAGCTATAGGGTGCGATGGCAGAGTACATGCGTCGTATTGAGTGGGATTAATTATGGGCAAGAAAATAGATCAATTATGAAATCAGGAGTGAATATTGCTGTTAATGTAATATAACTTATAAATAACAACTTCTGATTTATTGCTATTTTTGAGTATACATCACCTTTTGATTCCATGCTTAGCATCTGTCAATTTAAGTTACTGTACAAATATTGAGAGAGGAATTGAGTAAATATGTGTGCCCATACTTAGCATCTACCAATTTAAGTTGTAGTGATAAGTGTGTCATACTCCTGCGATGTTGCCATTATTGCTGGGTAGCGGAATTTCTTACGCATATGGAGTTGTTGTAGTGGTCTTGTTCGGGACTGGTCCGGCCCCCGGGGATGGAAACTTTCCCATTAGGTCAGAGGGGTTGATGTGATCCAGACCGAACGCGGAGGACAAAGCATAGAGCAGGGCATCAAAGCAGATGCAAAGAGGTCAAGATTGTGAGGCAGGTATCTTTCCAATGCACCCATACCGTGTAGTGTGGTGGGGGGTCGTTTGGGCTGCCGCGCATCCTGTCAGAGGCACCCATTGTACAGGATATGGGTGCGACTACGGGAAAAGTTCCTCCCAGCCTTGGATTGCCAAACCAGTTGGTGTACATCGGTGAGGAATCCGAAGCATGATAGCAGATGGTTCTGCTGTGATAGTCAGGGCAGATTAGACAGCAGGAGGTGCTCCTCTTATGCAGGTAAGAGGGTAGGGTTTGCAGTGCACCTCTGTTGGACGGCCAGATCAGCGTAGTCAGGGAAGATTAGACTGCAATATGGCTGGCCGTAGCTCCCTGTGAGCTTAGTCAAGTCAGATTAGAATGCGATATAAAATCCAGTGAAACGTGCATGCAGAAGCGGTAGGATCTTGTACGCAGACTGTGTGTAGTGGCCTTGTTGCCACGAACTGTTGAGATTCAGCCTGGTTCCAACGTGCGGGGTGTGAACCTCGCTATATTTTATCATTGCTGTTTGTTTATTGAAGTGTAGGTGTATGTTTTGAGATTAGAGACATACAGTGTATTGCTAGGGGATGTTGGCAACTTCAAGCATTAGATGATTGTTTATTTATAGCCATTGTGGTAGGTGGTTTTTGAGTACACGTGAACAATGTTACAAAGTTAGGTGAGGATATAATTGAGGAACCCTTTTGAGTAAAAAGTTAATTGTCACGTGTCTGACTTGGTGAAATATGGTTGATAATAATGCCAAGGAATTGAATACACAAGAGAAATTTAAAAGAATGTGAAAAAATGGAAAGTTGTTGTATTACTTTTGGATTGCACAGTACAACTATTAGCAATAATATTGCTTCAAAGACATTGAATTCCAAGTACGGGGTACAATTTTCCCACTTCGTACATTCTTTAGAGTGTAAGACCCTCTGCCTAGTACTTTAATGATTTGGAAAGGCCCTTCCCAGTTAGGCTCTAGCTTCTTCTTGTTGCCTGTGACCTTACGCAGAACCCAATCACCTTCTCGAAATGTGCGTGAGTGGACCCTTTTGTTGTAGTAGCGTTCTGCGACCTTTTGATAATTCTCTAGTCGCAATTGTGCCATTGTACGTGCTTCTTCTAGAAGGTCCAGGTTGTGCATCAATTGAATGTTGTTTGTTGTTGGGTCAGATGCGATATCCGTCCGAAGTGTAGGTAGACCGACTTCTGTTGGGATGACGGCCTCTGTTCCATATACCATGGCGTAGGGAGATTCCCCCGTGGAGGATCTTTTTGTTGTCCCATAAGCCCATAATACTTTCGGTAACTCTTCTACCCACGCTCCTTTTTTGTCTTCCAAATTCTTCTTAATGTTGGCAAAGATGACTTTGTTGGAAGCCTCTGCTTGACCATGCCCTGTGGGTAAGTGACAGAGGCGAAGCTTAGCTTGATCTTGTACATGTCGCATAGTTCTTGTACCTTTGCATTTTGGAACAGAGTTCCATTGTCCACGACTATCTCCCAGGGTATTCCGAATTGACATATAATATGTTTCCATATGAAGGACATAGTGTCTGTTTTGCTGACCGTGACGTATGCCTCTGCCACAACCCACTTTGTGAAGTAGTCAGTGGCTACCAGAGCATACCGTCTTCCACCAGCAGCCTTAGGTAGTTCACCTACTACATCCATACCCCATTTTGCAAAAGGCCAAGGTGCAACGATGGAGTGTAAGGTTTGAGCAGGTTGATGGATGGTGGGTGCAAACCGTTGGCATTTGTTGCATTTTTTGGCATAGTCCCGCGCTTCTGTCATCATGTATGGCCAGTAATACCCTGCTGTAAGTGCCTTGTGTGCCAAACTCCGTCCCCCTATGTGATTTCCACATGTCCCCTCGTGTATTTCTTCTAACAATTTTTTAGCTTCTGATGGAAGCAAACACCGTAGATATGGGCCGTTGAAGGATTTTCGGTACAACGTCCCATGGATCATGGAATAGCGTTGTGCCCGAAGGCGCAGAAGCTTTGCATCTTTCGGATTAGGTGGGAGCTCGGAGGTGGTCAAGTACTTTATGATCGGATCTATCCAGCATTCAGGTTCTGATGAGGTGGAATAGACTTCCATATCTTTGCTTGATCGGCTTATAGATATGGAGGACTGGCGTGTGCATCCTCCCGCAGAAGCTAATTTGGCAAGGGCGTCAGCCTTCTGATTTTGCTCCCTAGGTACTTGTATGAGTTCGAACTGGCGAAAATGCGAGCGTAAGTCAGTCACTTTCTGTAGAAGGCTAGCTAGATGGGGTGCTTTGGTATAAAAATTTCCGGCCACTTGCTCTATCATAAGCTGTGAGTCGCCTCTGACATTCAAACGTTGGATTCCCATCTCCCGTGCGAGTTCCAAACCATAGATTAGTGCCTCATATTCTGCTTCATTATTCGTTGTGGATTGCTCTAAACAAATGGCTTCTTCGATTTTGAGGCCCGAGGGAGCTTCTAATACGACGCCAATACTAGCTCCCTGGGACTTGGATGCTCCGTCAGTGTACATCGTCCACACCCATTAATCTTCTGATTCTAACAATTCTGGCAGAGCGTCAGGGGTGAACGAATGAATTTCAACCAGGAAGTCGGCGAGTACCTGTCCTTTTTTAGCTTTTCGTGGCGAATACTGAATATCGTATGTTCCTAGCTCAATGGCCCATTTAGATAGCCTTCCAGAGAGGTCGGGCTTACTCAATACTTGCTTCAATGGATAGTCCGTATATACAACGATGGTGTGGCTTTCAAAATATTGTCGTAACTTCTTCTTTGCCGTAAGGAGCGCGAGTGCCAATTTTTCCATCATACTGTATCGGGTTTCAGCGTCCAAAAGCATTTTGCTGCAGTAGAACACCGGCCTCTGACGATTGGCTTCTTCTCGGAAGAGGACAGAGCTTACAGCGAATTGTGAGACAGAAAAATATAAGAATAAATCTTCATTAGCAATGGGGGAGCTCAATATAGGGGGAGAGCTCAAATAAGTTTTCAATTCTTCCAATGCTTTTTTCTGCTCTGGTCCCCAGGTGGTGTTGGTAGATTTTTTTATGCATTGCAAGAAGGGTTGGCAACGGTCAGACATTCGTGATATGAATCGGCTTAATGCTACGACTTTGCCCGTCAGAGCCTATATGTCTCGGACGGTTCGGGGCTCTTTGACTTCTGAGAGGGATGCAATTTGTGTTGGGTTCGCCTCGATGCCCCTCTGACTGACGACGTATCCCAAGAGCTGTCCAGAGGACACCTCAAAGACACATTTCGAGGGGTTTAATTTCATTTTATAAGCATCAAGGATGTCGAAACACTCAGTCAAATCGTTTATATGTGAAGAGCCTTGTTTGGACTTGATGACCATATCGTCAATATAAACCTCCATATTTCTCCTGAGTAATGAGGAAAACAGCTTATGCATCAACCTCTGGTATGTTGCGCCTGCATTCTTTAGACCGAAGGGCATAACTTTGTAGCAATACAATCCTCCCTCTGTTATGAAAGCTGTATGAATAAGATCCTCTGATTTCATGGGGATCTGATTGTATTCAGAGTAAGCGTCAAGGAAGCTCATCCTTTCATATCCTGCCGTGGCGTCTATCATCTGATCGATCTTTGGTAGGGGGTAGCTATCCTTTGGACACGCTTTGTTTAAATTTGTGTAGTCTATACATACTCTATTTTTCCCATTCTTCTTTGGTACCACGACGGGGTTGGCAAGCAAACTGGGGTATAAGCATTCTTCGATTTCCCCTGTGCTCAGGAGTCGTTGGACCTCCTCTTGTATGACTTGATTCACCTCCGGAGCGAACCTCCTCTGCTTCTGCTTGACGGGTGGGAAGTTGTTGGAGATATTCAGGCTGTGACTCATGACAGAAGGGTCTATTTCGGGCATGTCATGTGGAGTCCAGGCAAAAGTTCTCATTCTGGTTTTGAGAAATCGTACGAGGGTCTGCCTCTCATCTTCAGAGAGCTTGGTACTTACCAGGGCCGTTTTAGAAGGGTCAGCGTCGTCTAGACCCACTTGTTCTAAGGTATCTAGTGTAACTTGGGGTTTTTCTTGGTCTTCTTCTAGATTGATCCCTTTCAGGCACGCTGGTAGGTCCTGATGTAATTGCTATTTGACAGGTGGGTTATCATGGGAGGCAGAGGCAAAGCTATTTATTTCTTTTAAGGTAAGGAAGCACTTTTTGGCCTGCTTCTGGCAGCCTTTGATGTCGATGGTGTATCGCCCGTTGAGTGATTGACACTGCATCACCTGATGTAGAGTTGAGACTACCCCCTGCATCCGGTGGATCCAAATTCTCCCCATGATGGCGTTGTAGCTCGTGGTGGAGTCTATAATGAGGAAGTCTACTGGCAGAGCGCGTTCTGCAGCTACCACAGTTAACCGAACTACGCCCTTTGGATAGACTCTTTGGCTATTGAATCCCAAGATGGGCATGGTGGAGGGTCAGATCTGATTCTCCTCCAGCCCCATCTTCTGAAAGGCTTCCCAGAAGAGGATGTCGACCCCACTGCCCCCGTCGATCAGAACTCTGCCCAGCTGGCAGTGGTCAACTTGTAGGGAAATGACGAGCGGATCATCATGAGGCAGGTGGACGCCCTTCAGGTCATCGTCAGTGAAGGTGATAGCAGAGGCTGGGTAGCTTCTGTCTTCTGAAGTGACGAGATTGACCACGTGGCCTAATGATTTGTATCGCTTCAAAGATCGTCAAAGAAGGACCGTCAAAGATCACTAAAACTGTTGAGTGACCCAGGCTTTAATTGTCGGAACCATAACAGAGTCGGCCCAGAGAAAGTCGTGGAAAAGACTTTGCACTGTATGGCTTCGTTATTAGCTTCTCATGCCATCTTTTGTTGAAATTGAAATAAGTGGTTTAAAGGGTCTCCCTTTCCATTGAACGCAGGCAGGGAAGGGATGACGAAGTCCCGAGGCTTTGGCTCATTCAGAATCCATTCCGAGAAAGGCGATTTTTCAGTGGTTCTTGATACAAGATCCAAATGTTCGATGGCGTAGGCGGATCGCCCATCTGAGAACTTCTGCATCATTTCCCTCATCATGTCTTCTTTCCAACTGTCCAAGAAACGGATCGAGGGAATGCGACCTTCAGAGGGAGAATCGTGTGCGACTTGAGGTGTGGTGCGTTGAGGCCGGACGTCGGCTGCTGGCTGAGCGGGTCCAGTGGGTTCTGCTTCTGCCCGCCCATGCGTGTCAGAGGTTGGGGCTTGTCGCTCATCGGCCCCGGAGGATGGGGGGATGGCTTGGGATTGCCCGTTACCTGGGTTCATGTTTTGATGTGGGGAATTAACGCGGTCGATTAGAATGTCAGATCTGCTAGAATCAAGATTCTCGTGGGCTTGGGCGTTGCGAGTCGTGTCAGCGGACCTGCGCAGCTCAGCAATCTTCGCTTCGAGCCTAGCTTGGGCTTCGGTCAACGTCTTGATTGCTTCGTCGGACCGCTGTTGGCTCACCTCCAATAGACGACACATCCTTTCGATTTGGTCGCTCATGTCCGTCGGAGGGGCGCTCTGTGCGACTGGTGCCAAAACTCCATTGCCTTTTGGTGGCATGATTTCGGGGTTTGTAGTGGATCTTTATTTCTTGGTTCGACAACGTGGCTAAGGCCGATATGTTTGTCGTTCCCACAGACGGCGCCAATTGTTGGGGCAACAATTTGTCTTTCTATATATGGAAGTAAAATCCCAACGATGTACAGCAACTTGCTTCTTCTCCGGTGATGAAATCTGTCTTTAACTCGTCAGGATCACCTGCAAGAAAGACACTCCGATGCTTAAGTCAGTTCAAAGTTCCATCCCTTTCTCTTCTCAAAATCTTATATTTATAGGATGAAATATACAAAGCAGTTAGTTGGTTCAAGTGAACCCTAAAAAAGAGAAAGAGAATAACTGAATTCCCCTCCAAGAATACCGACTTTTAAAATGTTTCGCTCAGAGGTCAGAGGCGCGGATTGCCTCTGACCCACAGCTTCTGCCTTCGGATCCTCTCTTTGTCAAAACGCTCCGTTTTGAATATTTGATAAATGACGTAAGTATTTTCGGGCCGAACATTTTGGGCCCAACACTACTCATCCTCTTAAATTTTCTTTCTTTTTATTTTTGTTGATCGCTCTCTCTCATCCCTTCTCTACTCTCTCTAATCTTTCATTCCTTCTACATTCAATCTCATATTTATGTTTATCTATTTCCAAATTATTTTAATAGACGAATATTCTATGTTTTTTGTCATTATTATTTTCATTTTTAAACATAAAAAAAATTACCAAATATGTTTTTACTTTAAAAATAAATTACAAAAATATGTAGTTACCCTTACCAAAAGACATTTATCTTTTTTTTTAAAAAAATAAGAAGAAGAAAACGTAATTTTCTTTTGGTTCCTTTTTTTTTTCTACCTTATTATAGATTTTCCTTGATTTAGCTATTTAAGGATGTCAATAAATGTGATAAGCGTTCAAAATATAAGAAAAAAAGTATACATTTTGATGTTTTCTTATTTTATTCAACGGACGCAAAATTTTCAATTAAAAATTGATATACACGGCGATTATATGCTAATTTCTATATTGGAAATATATATGTGTGTACGGAAATAAGAAAGACTATATTAACTTATATAACATTTGGTCACTTTCTATATATGTTTGTTGAAATTAATAAGGTTGTTATCCCTTTTTTTTGTTGACACAAATCATTATTTTAAATTCAGAAAGCTAATAATCATTCATTTTTCATTTTCCGAAAGAGGATATCCTGTGTTTTTAGCAAATGAACCCAAATTATAAAAATCATTTTAAATTTTAAAAAATTTAAAAATTATTTTAAATTAATTAATAATATGGATTTTGAGATGATTTTGAATTTCACTTTTAATTTTGGTTGTTTCAAATTTACAAATTTTAATTTTATTAATTAGTTTCCAATAATCTTTTAGATTTTTTTAAATTAAAATAATTTATTGAGTATTTAAAGAATTTAGGGATATTGACGGCGATAATACCTAAATCATTTATAAAATTACTCTTCAATACCTAAATTTACGAGTATAAAAATATGTCTAATAGATACTTAACGGGCAGTTGACGGTGAGTACTAATGGCTACACCAAAATTGTAGATTTATGTATTATTACCGCAAAAAAAAAATTGGGTATTAAAGGGTAGTTTTTGAAAAAATTTCGGTATTATCGCCGCTAAAATCTTTTATATTAATATAAATTTAAATATTATTATGATAATAATATGTAATCCTAATTTTTTACTAATTATATTATTATGAATTCAAATATTATAAAATATTATTATAATAATATTTAATACAAGACTACATATTTAATATATTTTTTTTGATGAAAAAAAGAATATATTGAACCACAATAACCAATTACAACTCAAGCTCAAAAAGAGCACCCTCAAACAGAGACATTACATGAGACTTAATTTCTCAATAAAAGCTAAATCTTTGCTCTTCAACTTAGACCTAGAAAGTTTAGCAATTCTAGCTTTCAAGTAAACTTTTAACAAATGATCAACTCTATCCACAATCATAGAGCAAAAATTAAACAAGCAATTGTTCCTATTCCACCAAATCAAATAGACTGAAGCAGCTTCAGCCAGCTTTTGCTTCAGACCCTTAGGCTTCCCAATCATCCAAGATGACCACTCTTTAAACTGAATTGGCCAGACAACATTCCCCAGCCACGCAGCAACTCTAGTTCTAACCTGCTAAGAGAACTGGCACTGAAAAAATAGATGGCAATGGCTTTCCTACTGCAAATCACAAGTCGAACACATGACAGAATTCAACTTCATTTGGCACCGCACCAGATTGTCTCTGGTCAGTAAATGTCCCAAAGTAGCCTGCCATAAAACAAATATGTGCTTGGGCAAAGTCAGATTGCACCAAACCACATGAGCAAATTGAACCCTTTCCTTGTTTAGCAGCTGATCATAGAGATTTCTTATATTGACTTTGTTGTTCTTAACTGCCTTTTCCAGCACCTCTGCAGTGATAACAGTTTTCAAATTAACCAACTTACGCTAGTACCAGCTCACATCAGAATGAATTTTGTAATCCCAAAAACTTTGACCTTTGAGATAAATGGCATCCACCCATTTCACCCAAATGATATCTTGTTTAGAGGAAATAACCCAAAGGAATTTAGCTAACAACACCTTATTCCATTTAGACCCTTCCTTAAACCCAATACCACCCAAGCTTTTAGGTAGGCAAACCTGCTCCCAGGCCGTGAGATGAACTTTGCTTCTGTTTTCATTACTGTTACTAGTCCCCCACAAAAATATTCTACATAACTGATCAATCTCATTAATTACACTCTTTGGGAGGAGGAAAATACTCATCCAAAATGATCTTATCCCCAATAAAACAGAGTGAATAAGCTGAGCTCTCCCGGCAAAGGACAGATGCCAACTGGACCAATGATGAAGCTTCAAGTGGATCTTTTTTATTATTGCAACACAGTCACCTACCTTCCATTTCGAAGGCTTGAGAGGAATTCAAAGATACTTTAGAGGGAAAAAACCTTCAGTAAATTGAAGTCACTCCAGAATACTCTTAGACTCTTTTTCTGCCAAACCCCCAAAATAAACATGTGATTTATCTAGATTGGCTGTTAAACTAGATGCGAGACTAAATGACTTGAAACAATCTTTGATACAACTAGGGTGATATCTGAATTCCTTACTCTGAGAAGCTTGAATAAGCAGCCTAGTAAAATACTCCATAACAAGAACAAAAAGCAAAGGAGAAATAGGGTCCCCTTGTCTAAGACCCTTCCTACCAAGAAAGCTACCTTGGATTCTACCATTCATCAGGATTGAGTAAAATGTGCCCTTTAAACACACCATAACCCATCTAATAAACTGACTCGGAAAACAATAGGCTGAAAGAATATCCTCCAAAAATTGCCAATCTATTGTATCATAAGCCTTGCTTAGATCAACTTTCATCACACATCTAGGGGAGATATGTTTCCTCTTGTAGCCTTTAATGATATCCTGAAAAATAAGAATATTATGAGCCAACAATCTATCTTTAACAAATGCTCCTTGATTTTGGTTGATTAACAGAGGAAGAATCTTATTCAATCTACCACATAGCATTTTTGAAATACATTTATACAATGTATTACAACAAGTTATGGGTCTATACTCTACTGCCTTAGTAGGATTCTCAACCTTCGGAATCAAAGAGAGAGTTGCATTATTGAGAGCATTAGGCAGCGATCCCTTATCAAAGAAACCCAAAATAGCATCTAAAATGTCATCTCCTATCTCTTCCCACATTACTTTGAAAAAACTCGAACCATATCCATCTGGACCCAGGCTCTTAATCGAACTAATACTGAACATAGCATTTTTAACATCCTTCTTGGTGAAAGGCTTGATTAAGGTCAGCTGTTGATCTAAGGATAAGATGCCTCCATGAATAAAACACTCTCTTTGAATAGGATCAGAAGCCTTACTTTGACTACCCATGATATTCTGAAAATGATTTAAGAAGTGAGCCACTACATCCTCAAACTTCTCATTAATCTGCCCAGCATCATTAATAAATGAAGTAATTCGATTAGAAGCCTTCCTCTGCTTCAAACAAGCATGAAAATAGGCTGTATTATCATCCCCAAACCTAAGCCAGTTGACTTTGCTCCTCTGCCTAAGATAACTATCATAGTACCTGGCTTGCTGAACAAAATTCTCAAAAGTAGCCCGTTCCTCACTTTGAAATTCAGCTGAATGAAGGTCCTGTTGTAGTTGCCATTGGGCAGAATTGTAAGCCTCTTTGGCAAGATTAAACTTGTGCTCAACATCACCAATTTCCCTTCTATTGAACTGCCTAAGGACATGTGTTAGCCTCCTCAACTTCCTCATAATTCCTTATAAACCATGAGCATTTAGCGACTTGTTCCAGCTTTGCATAACAGCATCTTTGAACCCTTCATGTTCAGTCCACATATTGAAGAATGGGAAAGGTTTAAATCAATAGTTCACATATTGAAATACATATTTAATATTTATATTAATATATATTTAAATATTTTAAAATATCATTATATATTAATAATCTTAATTTTTATTAAAAAAATTATATTTAAAAAGGTATCATATTATATATATATATATATTTAAAAAAATTATAAATAATATTTTGGTTTAATTTTTTATTTAATATGTTAATTTCACAATAAAATAAATTTAATAAAATATTAATAAATTCTATATATATATATATGGAAATAAAAAAATACTATATTAACTTATATAACATTTGGTCACTTTCTATATATATATTTGTTGAATTTAATAAGGTTCTTATTTTTATTGACCCAAATCGTTATGTTTCCTTTAATCGAATAAATTGATCCCCAAGTTATTTTTACTAATACATTAATAATTAAATAAAAAGAAAAATTTAGAAAAGCTAATAATCATTCGTTTTTCATTTTCTGAAAGAGGATATCCTGTGTTTTTAGAAAATGTACCTAGCTACGTATACAGAACAATATCAATACCACATTCAATACCAATATTTCATGATCATTAATACATATAATTTTTAGAGATAATATCAAATCATTCATAGTTATTATCTTTGAAGATAACATTGTTCTTACAATTACAAGTTCATTCAACAATATTATAATATCTGAAATGAGAAATATTATTATTATTAGTATTATTATTGTTTCAAATTAATTTTTTTCCTTTCATTTTTCATTAGTATTAGTCGTTGGATTTCTACTTTTCTAGTGCCTATTAGTTGTTCCACCCTAATTATAGTTAAATTTGAAAATTGAATAAATTAATTGAATTTACCTAAAGAAATGAAACCTGGGAATAATAAGACTTGTATATTTAGCTAATTTGGGATATTGTTATTTTGCTAAGGGAAATAAGGAGAGAGTAGGGGATAAGTTTAACGAACCCATGAACTATGCAATTGATGATTTAATTTGACATGTTTCCAAAATTATAGAGTTTTTTTTTAACAACAAATAACAAAAGTGCTATTATTTTGGATAATTACCAAAGTATATATGATATTAGTCAAAGGAAAAAAAAAGACAATAGAATAACATTTTAATATCAGACAGGTTGAACTTTCTGTATATGTAATTATGTTTGTTTCAATCAAGTATGTCTATTTTTCTCTTTCTTTTATTTTTTTAATATTGCATTATATTTCCTTAAATTATGTAGATGGATCCTTGTGTTATTTTACTGATCAAATAAAAGAATTATAAATTAATAATTAAGCAGGATTTGTAATTGGACCGCCGTCTTAGGGGGTCCTAAGGTATCCTTTAAATAGGATCGGAATATTCTCTACTTGTTCTTCTTGATTTATTTTTATTTTTAGTAAATGCCTATTGGAGTCCACCAATGTCCAACACCAAACATTACCTAAATTAGAATTGTATTCGAATTTTCTTTCAATTCGTAAAAAAAAATTCGTCATCCCTAAACATTATTTTTAGATTTATGGAATCATTTTCACAGAATTTTAACTCGCAAAATGTCCATTATTTTATATGATTCTATTGTCATAGTTTTTTTTTTCATTGATATAGTGTCATATCACTTTCAAATTATTTACGATTTTTTTCCTTTAAAAGAAATATATTATTATAAAATTGAGACAAATATCCTCATAAATATTAATCAGGGAAATCATATTTTTTTAGTACACATACTCCCAATCCCGAAATACACCTATATTAAATATTAAGAGAAATTTACATTTTTTTACTGTCTTTTATAATTTAATTACAAAATTCACAAATATGTTCATCCTCTAAAAAAATTTACAAAAATCACCTACAAAATTTTATTTACAAAAATATCTTGTCACGTCTTCAAAAAATACCAGATTTTAAAAGATAATATACATGAATTTAAAACTTTTATGAAATTCCAATTTTCGCATTTTTCTTGATTTAAAAAATTCAATTACATGTATGTTCTTTCTCTAAAAAATTTTACAAAAATCACCTACAAAATTTTATTTACAAAAATATCTTGTCACGTCACCAAAAAAATACCGGATTTTAAAACTAATATATATGAATTTGAAACTTTCCTGAAATCCCAATTTTTGCATTTTTCTTGATTTAAAAAAGTAATATTTTAGTTACTTAAAATGTTAATAAATTACCAATTAGTTACTTTTTTCATAAAAAAAAATGTATTTTTATAGCATATAATTTTATATACATATTGGTTACTTCCAATACTTATTTTTTTAAAAAAAATTATCTGAAGACATTGATTAGTCATTTTGAAGTTATATTATAGTGTCTTATTGCTTAAGATACTTTTACATTGTCGATTAGTTATTTTTTAAAAACTAATTAGTTACAATAAAATATAACAAATTACTATAACTTATTATTAAAAGTTACTTTTAGTATACTATACAGTAATTTTTTTTATATTCTATTTAAAAGTTATTAAAAAAAAAATATCCTAAAGAATATATTTTAAAAAAGTTACTTGGAATATTTTAAAATAAATTTAAGTTGTTTAGAATACAATATAGTATCTCTTAAATGTAAAATAAGAATACAAATTTTAGTTTATTAAATTTTGATCAAGTTTAAAATTTAGTTACTTTTTTGTCAACATAATATAAAAAAAAAAACTAAAAAGTTGTTTTTTTTTTATTTTAGTCATCTTCTCCGGTGACAGCAAAAAAACATATGTTTCCCACATATCAAAATGATCATCTTGAAGAGTAGGTCGCGATGGTAACACTTTTGAGCCCAACCGACTAGCGGTGTGATTGGAAAATATTTATTAAATTAAAGATAAGAGATAATGTAAGAAATTAATTAAAAAAATGAGTACAATGGAGAGAGAAAGGCCTCGTACCATGGAAGAAGAAAAACAAAAAAATTGAAAAAAGCGGTATAAAAAAACAGTGAAAAAAGTAATTAATTGGTAATTTATTAACAATGTTACTTTTTTAAACCTAGAAAAACGAAAAAAAAGATTTCGAGAAAGTTTCAAATTCAAATATATTACTTTTAGAATTTAGTGTGACAATATATTTTTGTAACTAAACTTATATATGTAATTTTTATAATTATTTTATATTATAAGTATATAATTGTAAATATCTCAAATATTAAACCATCAAACAGTGTTTAATTTTCATTGAACTATTTTCTTCCATTAAAATATCATGTATGTACAATATATGTATTTTCTTGTATTTTTCAAGTACACGTTATTTATTTATATTGATGGAACAGCTTTGAATGCTTGTACTTTTAATTTTATTTTTAGGGGACGTAAGTGGAGAAAAAAAACCCTGCGTTATATTTATATCTACTTTTATATTTATAAAATACTAATTTTTTAAGAAGATTTTAAAAGAAAAATAGAAGGCTTAAGCATATAGCCTCCTCCTCATATGCTCCATGTCATTTTATACAGGAGCAAGTACTCTCATTTTTTACAAGTATAAACAAGCATTTTTACTGTTATATTATTTATATATAATATAATGTTTTAGATTAAATAATATGATAAATTGTTTGTCACACATTGCAACATAAAATACACGAGAGATACAATTTAGATAGTGTGTATATCCAAGTGTGTATAATATTTTGGAGTTACAAAATCAGTTACAAATTTGTAACTCCCAATATTACCCAATAATGTGTAGATTGTATACTACACATTTGAGTTTGAATATCACGAAGTCATAAGTGATATGGTTGTTGGAGATGTGATTTTAACTCCCATAATGTGTATGGAGATTACAAAACCATGTGGGAAAAAATTTGAGGCGTTTTGGAAAATGCAAAGTTCGAATGGCTGAAACAGTTTGGTGGCCGCAGCCACAAGTGTCACTGGTCGCGACCTGGAAGTCAGTGGCCAGCGGTCGTAGCCTGGGGTGTTGACTGTTAATTCCAATTTCAGTTTTTTCCAATTTGAACAGTTCTAACATCCCTAGTAACTCTCAAATCTTCATTTTAATTCCACAAGCATCCAATTAAACATTGGCAACAACGTTGGTGGAATTTGAAATTTAAAGGAAGTCTCAAAACTCTATAAATAGGAGTCTATTGTATTAGAATATTTTATTCATTAGAGTTACCAAAAACCATAATTCTAACTAATTATGATTAAAGTCAATATTGGTATTAATTGACAGATATTCTCAATATGGTCAGCATTTAAGGTAGTTACTCAATATTGAGTTACCCAATATTTCATAGAACTTGATGGAATGTCTCACCTATATAAATATAGGGTTCTGGTTCCCAAGTTCAACACTCATTGTCATAGTCCATCTAAAGAGCTAGTGAGAGCTTAAAAGTCCTTTACCCTCAGCAATGCTCTTTTGTTT
Organism: Humulus lupulus; assembly: GCF_963169125.1. NCBI lineage: Eukaryota > Viridiplantae > Streptophyta > Magnoliopsida > Rosales > Cannabaceae > Humulus > Humulus lupulus. The sequence goes on along the minus strand of NC_084797.1, from coordinate 162,049,867 downwards.
TCTTTTGCAGATCTAAAGTTGTTAGATCGAGGTTATCAAAATCAATGGTTGGAGGTATACTCTATCGATCTCATTAATTTTGTGACAATCCTATTCAGTCTATTCTACATATTAGAATTGTTATGCATCTAGATTAAATTAATTTTACATTTCGTATCAAGAGTCATGCTTACCTCTATCTTGATATTGTTGCATTATATATATTTATTATTTATACATGCCTTTATCTTCATATTTATATACACATATTTTTTCTTGTACATGTTCCATATATTGCCCAAAGGTTCAATATTTTAATTTACTAATTTTTTTTTCTCATTTTAGTTGCATTAGAAATCCTTTGGTAAATGTTTCTAATGATTTGTTATTTGAGAAACTAGTTTAAAAATAATGGAAGCAGAACTTTTTTTTTAAATCCCACACGTTCATAGCTGAATGTTTATATATTTTTTGGCTTTATAATTCAAAAGCAGTTTTCAAAGTAAATACCATTAGAAACTCTTTAGCTTTAGTTTTATAATGTTTTGATGCATAAAAAATGAGTTTTGAAACCTTTGAAAGTCACTGAAACCTTTAGGAAACCGGTTATGGTCAAAATTAACTTTTGATATTAATGATCGAATTTTAGTTGTTTTTTAGCCAAACAAATGTCATTAATCTCTTTAGACATGTATTTCGGTTTGATATGGGCTAAAAAAAAACAAGATTTTGACGTCAAAAATGGCTATTTTTGATCGGGTTTGGGTTTCGGGTCCGTCTGACCCGAGTACAGAAATCTAGGTCAATTCGACCCGACTGAAGGAAGGAGACAAAGGAAATGACATGTCGTTTCCCCCCTGCAGCAAAGAAAATGACATGTCATTTGACGGGTCATATGACGACAATAAGGGGAAATCCCCAAGACAGAATTTAAAAAAAAAAATAAACTAAGAAAAATTCTGAAAAATTAAATTTTTGTAAAATATTTTTGGAATTAATTTTTTTCTTAATTTATAAATTATTTTAGGCAATAAATTTAATAATTAATTTTGCTTATTTTAATTATGCATATAATTTTGGTAATTTATATGTAATTTGAAAATTAATCAAAATGTGCAAATTTTTTGTTTGGTATATTTATTGCATGATTTATTTTTATTTATTAAGTATGCAATAATGATAATTGTACTAATTTGAGTATGCAATCACATTTAATGTTTTACAATTAAGTTTTAGTACAATTATTTATTAATTTACCAGATATTGAGTAATTGATTTATTGCCTTATTAAGTTTTAATTTTTAAATTAATTCTTCCATAATTATTTGTGGAATTATTGCATTTATTTTTTTATCATGCATATAAATGCAGTGGATTGTACTAATTATGTATGTTTATTTATGTTTTAATTTATGCAATATTTATTATTAGTACAATTAATTTTTGAGATATTATATGAATGATTTTATGGTTTAAATGCATGATATATATATTCCATATTTGTATTTTTAAGTTTAAATACTATTGACATAATGTTATTCACGTTATGTAATTAATTACATTTTATGAATATAATTAAGTGCATAAAAGTTAATATATTATACACTTAATTATAATTAATTTTTGTTGTATAAAATATACTCATAAAATTTTCAGAAATTTTTAAGCATAAGTAAAATGTGTTAAAGTGATTCATATAATTTTATTTAATTATAGAGTAGTCACACCATCTTTAATTAGATAAAATTATATATTATGGCAATAAGACTCACATAAATATTTTGGACATTAATTATAATTTAAATGCTAAATAAATTAGATTCATAAATTTTAACATACATTTTAGTTAAAAATTAGCACTTTAAGATTCATAAAATATTCTCTAATTAATCAGAATAATTAGTTAGCTAGAATAATTAAGTTATGAATAATACATAAACAATTTTGTGGTTAGCATGAAAAAATGTGAAACTAAGACAATGCTCAATCTGGAACGGTTTATAATGATCTTCGGATGACTACACTACACTAGGAGCACTTTTAGTGATTGCCTATTATGTTGCTACATAGTTGTTCTTAGGAATTAAGTAGAGCTTAAAACATAATGTCTAGCGAGTCATATAATTTTAAATAATTAGGGAGTACCCACAACATCTCTAATTATATAAAATTATATATTAAGCTAATTAGGATCACATAATTGACATAAATTGTGATTAAGTATATAGATATAATAATTTTACTCCAAAGGGATTTTATTATGTTTATACAATTAATTATGATATTATATTAAACTAATTTTTCTTAAACTACCGGAGTTATGATAATTAATTTAGTAGTTTTATCATCTAGTTTATTTAGATAGAAATATCAAACTTTAAGTTTTTCAAATGTTTGATTAAACTACCATAATGTACATATAATCTTATTATATTAAAAATTTAGCCCACAGACAATTTTTCTTTAATAAGATTTCATCTGCAACATGTTTATACATTGGTAAAACACATGAATTCGTATAAACCTCAAAAACTCTATACTCATAAACTTGTAATCATATTCCTGCAATATCACAACCCATTTATTCTAATGTCCCAAAAAAACTTCCCGAACTTTGGGGTGATAACTCCAAAGTGTGGGAGGAGAGTGTTCTCATCCATCCAAGTTGCACATATATTTACTGTGCAATTAAGATTAATAAAACACCCTCCATCACCACTAGAACTCTAATTACATATGTATGTTATGATACTAATATGGTTAATGTTAATATTAACACATGGTGGATTGATTATGGAGCAACAATCCACATTTCAGATTTCGTTCAAGGTTTACAAAACTTAATGAAACCAGTAGGAAGTGAGCAAAGCATCTTACCCAGAAATAAGATGTACTCACATGTGGAAGCTATAAGAACATGAACTTTATTTTTAAGTATTAATTTTGTTTTAAAGTTAGAAAACACGTTTTATGTTCCAAGTTTTTCTAGAAACTTGATTTCAATTTCATGACTTGTACCTTTTTGGATATTCCTTTACACTTTCAGACAAATATTTTAATCTATTATATCAGTTTGAATGTGTTGGGAATGGCACAATGTCTAGTCTTTACTACATTAATCTTCAAAACAATACCACTCATAATGTTATGCATGTTTAAACTGCCATTAAGAGATGTGTTATGAATGAGGATTCCTCTACATTGTGACATCAGAGATTGAGACATATATCTATTGATTAAAAGGTTAGTAAAAGATGTGGTACTTAATACCTTAGATTTTACTAACTTTGAAACATGTGTGGATTGAATTAAGAAAAAGCATACCAAAAAGTCTGAAAATGTGTCCATGGAAGTTCTGAATTATTAGAAATCATACATACATACATACATACATACATACATACATACATACATACATACATACATACATACATATTGTTTACCAAGTTTTTCAGAAACTAGAAATATGTTATGAAATTAGAGCTAGAAAGAAAGGATAAAAGATGAACACTCACAATTTTTACGTGGTTGTGGCGTTAATGAGCCTTAGTACACGAGTCACTAGTATTAGGCTTTAGAGAATTTTGACAATGGAGTTTTTCTACAAGTTCAGCAACGCTTTGCTTATAAGAGAAAATCTGGATCCCTGCTACAATGCATAACTAACCCTATTTATAGGCAATTGAGTAGCTTGGGCCGAAATAATCCATGCCCAATAAGGATGTAATTACAATTTTCTCACTAACGGAGCCATAATACAAAGAGTGTGAGATAAATAAATATTGTTAATCAGGGCCCATTGGGTCGGCTCAAGTGTAGCCAAACCTTTCAGCTGCCCAATGTACGTTAGCATGGATAGGTCCGCGGGGGCTTCTCGGGTGATCATGGGGATAGGATTCGTCTGAGTGGTGGCAGTACTGTTTCCTAAGAACATTGTATGTTCCATGCATACCCCTTCTACAGGTTAGTTGAGGAGATCAACTGCTGGATTTCTTGGGGACATGTCAGCATCAGGGAAGGCTAGGCCTGCTCTATCCGGACGTCTGGTCCGAGTTAGTTTACTAATGTCCCGGTTCATTTACCAGAGTCCTGGGTCGTTCACCAGAACTTGGGTTCACTTGCCAATGTGGGCATCGTGATGATGAAGATCTCCCTTGGATTCTTGATAGGTTTCGTATCCAAAGAATAGTTATTCTGGCACCTTAATTAGCATCCCAGGGGATGTATGTTGTTCGTGGCAGGGAAGGTATTTTGAACCTGCATCTCGGTCTCGATCCCTTTACTGCGCTCGCGCCCATCGATTGTTATTGGGCTTGATACATCTTGGACTAACTGGGTTTCCTCCATCCTCGTCTATTGGGCTCAGGATTGACCCAGACCTCTTTTAAGGACCCGCATTCCCGTTGGGTCATGCCACGTGTCACGAGTGGAAAACAGGGATAACATACACATACATACATACATACATACATACATACATACATACATACATATTCTAGATATGGACTCATATGGTGAGAAATAATTCATCACCTTTATAAATGATTACTCACATTACATGTATCTCTACTTACTTCATTACATAAGTGAAGCATTGGATGTCTTTAAGACATTTAAGACTAAAGTAGGAAAACAATGCAATATGCAAAATTAAGATAGTGAGATCAGATAGAGGTAAAGAATATTATGGTAGATACACTGAGGATGGTAAATCACCTGGTCTGTTTGCTAGGTTTCTTGAAGACAATGGGATCATTTCCCAATACACCATGCCTGATACACCCGAGCAAAATGGTGTTGCAGAAAGAAAAAATCAAACACTATTGGACATTGTGCGGAGTATGCATAGCAGCAACTCCAAACTTCCTAAATCATTATGGACTAAAGCTCTAAAAACGGTTGTGTACATATTAAACTGTGTTCTGACCAAGACTGTCTCAAAAATGCCTTTTGAATTATGGAAAGGTTGGAAACCGAGAAAAAACATGTACGCGTTTAGGGATGCTCATAGAACTTAGGGTATATAATCCACAAGAAAAGAAATAGGACCTTAGGACCATTATTGGGTATTTCATTGGATATGTTGAAAGGTCCAAATGTTACAGATTCTACTGTCCATCTCATAGCACTAGGATTGTGGAATCAAGAAATGCAAAATTTCTTGAAAATGACTTGATTAGTGGGAATGATCAATCAAATGACTCAAATTATGAGAAAGATCATTCATTACCTTCCACCTCAAGATCAAGATTGATAGTGGTTCAATAAATCCCTAAAGTTCAAAGGATGTTAAACAACCACAACAAGTCATTGAAAATCTACAAGTCGATGATGAAGTTCCAAAGGATCAAGTGGTTCATGAATTACCTGCAGTTGATGAAAAACCAGCTGAACCACCCGCTCCCTAAGAGCTTGCTAGTGTAGCCTTAAGAAGATCCACTAGAACGAGAAAATCGACAATTCATAGTGATTACATTGTGTATTTACAAGAATCTGACTACAATATTGGAGCCAAAAACAATTTAGAAACATTTTCACAAACCATGGATAGCGAAAAATCGAAACTGTGGTACAATGCCATGAATGAAGAAATGAATTCTATGAAGAGCAATGAAGTCTTGGATCTTGTTGAGTTGGCTAATGGGGTGATGGTCATTGGGTGTAAATGGGTCCTTAAACAAAGAAAGACTCATTAGACAACATTGAGAGACATAAAGCGAGACTTGTTGCTAAGAGACTCACTTAAAAGAAGGAATTGATTACACGAAGACCTTTTCTCCTGTTTCTAAGAATGATTATCTTAAAGTAATCAAGGCATTAGTTGCTCAATTCGATTTAGAGCTACGACAAAAGGATGTGAAAACTACTTTCCTAAATGGTGACCCAGAGGAAGAGGTATACATGAAACAACTAGAAGGATTCTCCTCTAGTGATGGTGATCACTTGGTATGCAAGCTTAAGAAGTCCATCCATGGATTAAAACAAGTCTCCTGCCAACAGTATTTAAAATTCCATGATGTCATCCCTTCCTTTGGATTTGAAGAGAATGTCATGGATTAATGTATATACTAGAAGGTAAGTGGGAGTAAGATTTGTTTTCTTGTTTTATATATGGACGATATTCTTCTTGAAACTAATGATAGGGGTTTCCTCCATGAGGTGAAATAGTTCCTTTCAAGAAACTTTGAGATGAAGGATATGGGTGATGCATCTTATGTCATTGGCATTAATATCTATCGAGATTGATATCAAGGTCTTTTAGGTCTATCTTAAGAAGTATACATCAACAAAGTTTTAGAGAGATTTCAGATGAAAGATTGTTCACTAAGTGTTGCTCCTATTATTAAGGGTGATAAATTAAATTCGAGCCAGTATTCGGATAATGATTTCAAAAGGGAATAAATGAACAAAATTCCTTATGTTTCAGCTGTTAGAAGCTATGCTTAAAACCTGACATTGCATTTACTGTCAGAATGATGGGGTGATATTAGAATAACTTATGTTTAGACCACCTAAGAGCTACATAGAAAGTGATGAGGTATCTTTATGATACCAAGGATTACATGCATTTTTTAGACGAACTGACAATTTGAAAATAGTTAACGAATCAGATTTAGACCTCTCTGGTTATATTGATTCACATAATTCAACATTTGATTATGTTTTATATTTACTGGTAGAGTTGTGTCACGGAAAACCCTGATTGCTACTTCCACTTTAGAAGTCAGATTCATTTACTGATTTGAGGATACATCTTATGGTGTATAATTTTAGAGTTTCAGCTCTTAGAGTTGTAGATTCTATTTCTAAGCCAATAAGAAAAACCTTGTGACAAATTCAATTGCAGTATTTATGGATTGAAACACAAATAATTTTAGCCGAAGCTAGCATATCGACATTAATTATTTAGCCATGAAAGAGCTTGTTAAAGAAAATTAAAGTTGTTGTTAAGCATGCAAGCACTAAATTGAATGATCATGGATCCCTCAACTAAAGGCATGCCACTACATAAATTCAAGGATCATAAAGTGAAAATATGGGATTTTGTTTCCCTTATGTAATTTTTCATTAAAAGTTATTAATGAAACTCTTATTTAGAGATTTTCTCATGTTCATGTGCACCTTAATTTCATTTGAGAAAATGTATCTTCATTGGACTTGAATAAACATATGGTTTATTCATTAAGTTGCATCGCCACATAAAGTTTATTGTTGAGTAATAAATACATTGTAATACATGGAAGATAATACTCGTCATAAAAAGAGGACTTATCGCTATGATTCATGTGTTTGTTGCCTAACAAGGATAGTCATTAGGCTTAAGTAATACTTTTGTTTAAATGCAGACCAAGTAGGAGAATGTTAGAATATTTATTAATTAAAGTTACAAAAAACCATAATTGTAATTAATTATGATTAAAGTCAATATTGTGATTAATTGACATATATTCTCAATATGGTCAGCATTTAAGGTAGTTACTCAATATTGAGTTACCCAATATTTCATATCTTATTGATTGTCATATATTCTGACATTAATTGTGGCAAAGACCTTGATGGAAGGTCTCACCTATATAAATATAGGGTTCTGATCCACAAGCTCAATGATCATTCTCATACTCCATCTAAAGAGCTAGTGAGAGCTTGGAAGTCCTTTACCCTCACTAATACTCTTTTGTTTTCTTTTGCAGATCTAAAGCTGTTAGATCGAGGTTTTCAAAATCAATGGCTGGAGGTATACTCTATCATTCTCATTAATTTTTTGACAATCCTATTCAGTCTATTCCGCATAGTATGATTGTTATGCATCTAGATTAAATTAATCTTACATATTTCTCACTTGTAAGATACATCAACTCTATCCACTAGAGCACTTTGCTAAAAATACACCAAAGAGACTTGTTTATTCCAGAGAGCTATTTCCATATGTGAGAATTCTCTTAGTGCTTGAGATAGGGGGAAATAAGCTTTTGGACAAAGGTTGTAAACCTTGTTCAAATTGGTGATCCCCAATGCTCTTCACTTTGGTTGTGTGAGTGATAGAGTGTTTTCTTCTTTATTCTTGCTTTTATCTTATTTCTTCTACTTCTCTTGATTCATCTTCTTTATATATTTTCTTGTATCTTTTGCTATAGAGTTGTAATTTCTATTTACATCTTTGGTTCCACTTCTTCTAGTTTATTTGTATCTCTTCATCTACATCTTTATATATTTACTTGTATTTTTGTCATAGAGTTGTAACTTTATTTAATGAATCATCTTGTCATTTGTATATATTTATTTAGAGTTGTACTTTGTTTTCCTATTTCCATTGGAACAATAATATTATCTATAACTTTCACATTTAGGTAGTATAGTGTATGAATATGTGGGGAGGAAACAAAGTTTAATTCTTAATGTATAAAAAAATATTTTTATATGAAGTGAAATTTAGATTAAGAAACAAAAATATGAAAAATACATGCATACATATTAACAAAACAAGAAAGGAATGGTCCTTTTAGTTTTTAATTAAAAATGGGATATCACCCAAAGTCTTATTATTATTATTTGTAATGACCCAAAATTACTAATAAGGCTTAAGGGCCTTGATTAGTGTGCCGGGAGGGCATAATTGGTTTATGTGTGATTTAAATGATTAGTGTGCCGGGAGGGCATAATTGGTTTATGATTAAATGCATGATTATGTGATAAGCATGCTTATATGATTATATGGATATATGAGATGCATGATTATGAGTATTAGTATGCATGTAGGCTCTATTTAGATTATAAGGGCATATTTGTAATTTTGGCCCATTGAGGGCATACACATGATTATTTGCGATAATTGTTGAGACCACATTATTATGTAGATATATTTGCAGCTTGTGATTCGAGGCGATCCTAGTGAGCAGTTTAGCGAAAAAGTCCTGGTGGGGATTTATACCCGGCTCGGGGGAGCCTGGGGGTATTTCTGGGAACTTGGGAAATATATTAGAGACTATTTGACATTAAGGAAAATAATTGGTGATTAGTTAAGTGTCGATGTTTAAGAGGTAATTATTAGGGACACTCGAGGAATTAGCGAGAATTGGGAACAAATGACCAAAAGGCCCTTGGAATGTTTAAAAGCTTAGCTTTTAATGGGAGGGCAAAATGCTCTTTTGGATGGTTAAAAGAGGATAAGTGTTATTCTGTCATTTATCCTTAGTGGGATTTGTAGAATGTGTGAGAAGCTGAAGGAAAGAAAAGGAAGAAAGAAAGAAGGAAAAACAGAGTTCCTAACCTATATCCCATTCTCTCTCACGGTTTCCCCTTCCTTCACCATTTCTTCTGGAATTTGAAGCTGTAGCTCAGAGGAGGCTTAGGCTAGGGCTTGGAACTTGGGTCCTTGGCGAAGCTAGGAAGTTTTGCTGGTATTAAAGTTCAATTAAGGTAAAGCTTAAAGAGTTTGGTTTAAATTTTATGACTTTGATGGGTTGTTTTTGAATTTGAGTTTTTGGATGGGAATTCAAGGATTTGAGATTTGGGAATTGAGGAGCTAGAAGCTAGAGGGGTACTAAGGGCAACCTAGATTCGGATTCTCCATTAAAGGTAAGGATTTATGGGTTTGATCATTTGAATTTCTGGGTAGTTTCTCATTTTTTTTGATGAAGTTCTTGAGCTTTAAGCTCAATTATTGTTTTCTATGTTTGATGGTGCATGTGGCCAAATTTGATGTTGTTGGGCCATGTGGGATGAGATGTAGTGGATGGTAGGCTCCATTTGAAGTGTGGTTGAGGTTTGGAGGGGTTTTAGGGAGTTTTGGCTCGGGGAAATTCGAAGTAGAAAACTCAGGGTGTTTTGGTACTATAAGTAGTGCTGTAGCGCTAACTTTAGGGCGCTACAACGCTAGGCCTGAATTTTATGGGTGTTTTTGTCTCTGCTTGTAGTGCTGTAGTGCCCACCTTGTGGCGCTGTAGTGCTACCCTGCCTCCAGATTAGGGTTTTGGGTATTTTTCTTAGGGTTTTCGCTTGGGGGCTCGGGGGTCGATTCCACCACCCCGTTTGGTGGAATTGGGGCTTCCCGAGGGTTCGGGATTGGTCCCGAGGTTAGGATACGAAATTGAATGTTAACGGGGGTACTATGTTACATTTGTGACTAGGTGTACTCTAGGACTCGGACAAGATCGTGCTCAAGGATCATTTTTTTAACCAAAGCACTCGGAATCAAAGGTAAGAAACTGCACCCGATTATGTGATTATATTGGGACTAAGAGTTCCCTATATTTGTATGTGATGTCATGAGATGGTATTATGCCCTAGGGAGATGTGATAAACGACCTAAGAGTGTCAGAATCAATATTTGCGCACAAAGCACGGCTCGACCACTGGTAGCTGAGGTTAAGTACATAATCACTGAGCTCGACCTAAGCGAGCTGGAGTCAGTGGGATAATCAGAGGGTGCGGCCTAAGGGCGCCGACCCTGGATTTTGGTGTGATATGTTTATTGTTGTTTAAACTGATGATTTTGATGAGTTTGTTGTCTGAATAACTGATTAATGGCTTGTAGGTTGGTATCATTGTTTATGTGAGCAATATGACTTGTTGTATGTCTGATTGATGATTTGCGAATTATCTGTCTGTTGGTTGTCGCTTATACTATGCTTTATAGTTTTCTTGCTCGGCCTCGGCTCACGGGTGCTACGTAAAGGCAAGGGCAAGGTGGACAAGTCTTGAGTTGGAGAGCTTTGTGGCTGAATGTATATAATCAGCTGATCGGCCGTCACGGCCGATGAGTGGTACAGGAGAGGAGAACCTTAAATGTCTATTTTGCCCTTAGAGAGGCCAGTAGCTATATATATATCCTGGAATTTTTGTAAACTGTCTTTTAAACTCTATTTCTTTTGGGATTCCATGTACGAAATGTTTATTTAAATTAAATGTATCTTTTATGACCAAAATCTTTTAATCCTGGTTCAATTATAATTTCAGTAATACAATTCTAATTAAATGACTTGATTAACAAGTCTTGCACTTTTATAAACACTCAGTGTAACGGTCTTGGCATCCATGACGTTACATTATTATAATTATTATTATTATGGAGAAACATTCAAAATAAATATAATCAATATTTTTTAGAGTTTAAAAGATAAAGTAATTAAAATTATAATTAATTGACATAGAAATCTAATAATAAAACTGGAGAAAAATATATTTTTGGTGTTTTTTTTAATAAATGATTTCATTAAAAATTAGCAATTCTCGTGAGTACATTATGCAATATCATTCATAGATAAAAGCTCGAAATCATTATGAATACTAACTTTTTTTTCCGGCCATGTTATTCCCCTCACAGGGAATAAAATGACACTCCCCAACATGGCAAAGAACAAGAAAGTGGTGAATATCACCACAGGTCGACCCACGATATGCTTGGGGTGGGCAGCCTGATTTTTTTTAAAAGAAAATGTTGAATATATTATTTTCAATTTAGTCCTTTTTTATATATCTTGACATGTATATCCTTTAAATTTTACAATTTAATCATTTTCATATATATTTTGATATTTATACCCTTGTAAATTTTGCAATTTAATTTTTATGTATATTTTTATATTTATGCCCCTTTTAATTTTTTTTTTTAAATTTTCGTCCCTAATTAACAAAATTTATGTGTATGTCACTGAATGTCACCTACTAAAAGATTGCCTACAACAAGACCTCTGTTATTCTGAATGGCCTGGATTGCATTCTTACAATCACTTTATTAGTGCAAGAGCACTGAGAACAAAATCAGGGGAAAACAGAAAGAAAGAACTAAAGAAATGTCTCTTTATTAATTTGTAAAAACTGTGTACAAAAAGGGGATGCCTTCATATAAATAGGCAGTTGGTATAATACAAACTAATGAACCACTTAGGCTAAACAGAAAATTAGTTATCACTAACTAACCAAGAACCTAATACAATTATGCTAACTGACTTAGTGATACTCTAATACACTCCCTCAAGGTGGAGTGTATATGTTAATAACACCCATATTGGATATCATTGTTTTGAAAGGAGTTGGAAAGGGAGCCTTTGTGAAGACATAAGTCAGGTTGTCTTTAGTTCTAGCATGCATTAATTTGAGTGTGCCTTTGGTGATCTTTTCCCTAACGATATGGTAGTCAATATCAACGTGTTTTGTCCGCTCATGAAAGACTGGATTTTCCAAGATGTGGATTGCAGCGCTATTGTCACAATATAATACAGCTGGTTGTGAGTGATGAAGGCCAAAATCCTTAACTAATGCTAATATCCATGTGACTTCACATGTTGCATTGGCCATTGCTCGGTATTCAGCTTCAGCGGAGGATCTGGAAACAATTTGTTGCTTTTTGGACTTCCAAGAGACAAGGGAATCACCAATGAACATGCAAAAACCAGACAAGGAACGATGAGTGTCAAGACAAGCACCCCAATCAGCGCCAACAAATAGTTTGACTTGAATGTTTTGTAGACTGACGCTGGTCTCAGCATAGGCAGACATATGAGAAGAAGAATTAGTAGAAAAGAAAAGGCCTTGGCCTGGGGTAGCTTTAAGTATTGTAATATTCGGTTGGCAGCTTGTTGATGAGGAATTCTAGGGAAACTGAGAAATTGACTTAGCCCATTGACAACAAAAGATATGCCAGGTCGAGTAATAGTGAGGTAAATGAGCTTCCCAATCAAGTTGCGATATGAAGTGGGATTTTCTAAGAGATCACCACTATCAATGCTTAATTTCAGATTAGGTTCCATAGAAGTAGAAGCAGGTTTGGCTCCTAGGAATCCAGTATCCGAAAGTAGCTGAAGAGTGAATGGATGTTGAGATACTGAAATGCCCTTTGTAGTGCGGCAATCTCAAGACTGAGGAGGAAACGAAGTGGTCCAAGGTCTTTGAGTTTAAATTTACTATCAAGGCTTGTTGTGAATTGAGAAATGGCAGTGGAATCATTACTAGCAACTAGGATGTCATCAACATAGACTAGTATTGCTAAAAAATTGCCATTTTCATTTTTGGTAAAAAGAGAATGATCGGAGGGTGATTGTAAGAACCCATGATCAAGTAAAGTGTAACTTAGTTTGGCATACCATTGATGTGAAGCTTGTTTTAAGCCATATAGGCTTTTTCCAAATCACCATGAAGAATGCATTATTAATATCCATTTGATGAAGATGTCGTTTTTTTAAAACAGCAACGACAAGTAAGATTTTGAGGGTATTGAACTTAGCTACTGGAGCATAAGTTTCTAAATAATTAATCCCTTGTTGTTGGGTATATCATTTAGCAACAAGGCGTGCCTTATATCAATCTATAGTACCATTGGGTTTGTATTTGATTTTATATACCCATTTGCTACCAATAGATTTGTGTCCAGGAGGTAAGGAAGTAATAGTCCATGTATTATTATGCTCAAGGGCTTGTAATTCTTCTATCATGGCTTGTTGCCATTCAGGATAAAGTGATGCTTATTTGTAAGATTGTGGCTCAAGGATAGAATGAGTATTCAAGATAGCAGCTCGACAAAAGGGGTAAGCTTACTTTAATTTAAGAAATTAGATATAGGATGTGAGGTTGATGTGGAAGCATGAGAGTAATAGCACAAAATCAGTAAGATGGACTGGTTTGGTGATAGTGCGTCCTTTGCGAGTGACAGTTTGTTTTGTTGGGGACTTTTTGGTTTTTTTTCAAAGTCAGTTGAGTAGATTGAGGAAGTATCATTAATGGGATGATATTTGGTGAAAAAAAAATCATCAATGTCAGTATGTTGTAGTTGACTTTGAAAAGGATATATGGTTTCATGAAATTGAGTGTTCCTTGAGATGAAGATTTGGTTTGTTTCTATATCTAATAAGTAATAGGCCTTCATGCCTTCGGGGTACCTAAGAAAAAAAGAGGCCCGAGATCTATGAGAGAATTTATGCCTTGAGCTAGTGAGAGTGGATCCATAAGCAAGGCAACCAAAATTTCGAATATGATCATAAGAGGTTGCTTTTGATAAAGGATTTCAAAAGAGGCTTGGCCTTTCAATAGAGCTGAAGGAGTTCAGTTAATGAGGTATGTTAATGTTCTAATGATATATGACCAATAAACTAATAGTATGTGAGATTGAAAGAATAGTGCTCTACCAACATTCAAAAGGTGTTGGTTTTTCTTTCAACTACTAAATTTTGTTGTGGGGTATCAACACATGAATGATAGAGTATGATCCCTTTAGTTGCATAAAAAGATGTTAAATTTAACTCTTTTGCGTTGTCAGTTCTTATTGCTTTGATGTTGATAGAAAATTGAGTGTTATCCATTTGGAAGAAAGAGGGAATCTAATCTTTGACATCAGATTTGGCTTTGAGAAGATAAGTCCAAGTATACCTTGACTTATCATCAACAATAGTTAAGAAGTACTTTAAGCCTTCAATACTTATGATGGGAAAAGGTCCCCAAATATCCAAATGTGTTAAATCAATGATTTTTTCAGCAAAATGATTATTTGATGGAAAAGGAAATCTTTTTTGCTTTGCCAAATGACATATTTGACAATGTGAATTGTGAGCTTTTGGAAAAGAAAAAGCAAGTTTTTTATTGATTGATTTCGAAATGTACAAGGATGGGTGTCCTAGGCCTGTATGCCAAAGGTTTACACCATTAGAAGCAGTACAAGTAATAAAAAAAATCTGTCCAAGGTACATGGGTAACATCTTGCTCGAGTATGTAAAGATTGTAGAGTCTTTCAGCAGTCCCATTCTCCAATTTATGGGTTGGTGCTTGGATTATACATGATGTAGCAGTAAAAGAGATTAATCCTGGAATTTGGAACATAAATAACATTAGTAAGAATGATATGTTTGTTAATATGAACAATTCCAATATTATGGACAACAATGGTTTCTCCATTAGAAAAAACAACATTTAGGGAAAAAGAAGAATTGCTAAAAGAGTGAAACAATGAAGAATCATGGCATATATGGTGAGTAGCACCACTGTCAATAACCCAATAAGCATCATAATTTAGAGAAGGGTTACCAGAAAAGTTTGATGCAGCTTGTGAGTCTCTATGACCCGATAGGTTTCAGCCTGAGGAGCATTGCTCTGAAGTTGTTGACTGAGTAATGAAATGAGTTGCTGGCAGTGATTGTTCAAAGCTTGGTATGGTGTAGAGGCCAAAGGGGCAGAGCGAATTTGGTTTGTGCTTGCGTGATTGGCAGCAGAGTTTGTCACCATAACCAGGAGGAAATCCATGTAAAAAGAAACACTTGTCCACCGAGTGACCTGGTTTGTTGCAATGAGAGCAAATGGGTCTTGGTTTCTTGTTTCTTGAAGGATTCGATGGATTGGACACAACTGAAGCAAGAGGTATGGTTTGTGAAGAACCAAGAATTCTTTGTCTTTCTTCTTGAACAACCATTGCAAAAATCTTGGAAAGAGATGGAGAGGATCAAGGAGAAGGATTTGAGCCCTTACCGAGTTGTAGCTTTCTTTTAGGACGGTCAAGAATTGGAGAAATTGTTCTTGGTTGAAGTAATCACTGAATTTTTTCAAAACACCACAAGAACAGTGAGGAGCTGGTTGGAATTCCTTCAATTCATCACATAGATTTGAGTTTGGTGAAGTAAGATGTGACCGAGTGATCACCCTAATGAAGTCCTTGAATATTGGTCTTCAATTGGAAAATTATGGGTCCATTCCCTTGATTGAAACAATCAGCAAGGTCACTCTACATATAAGAGGCAAGATCAAAGAACATGATGCTTTAAGAAATGTCAGAAGAGACCGAGTGTAGAAGCCATTACATGACCATGTTATTGCACCTGGTCCAAGAACTGAAAAGGGGATTAGAAGAATTAGGTTTAGAGAGAGTACCATCACAAACACTGTCTTGTTTTTGGCAACAAGAGCCATGGAAATGGCTCTCTTCCAAGACTGAAAGTTAGGGCCATTGAGGAGTTCGAAAACAAGAAGAAGTCTGGGGTGATTTCCTGAGCTTAGAAAGTACAAGCTGGAGACGTCTTCGTGATCTGGTCAATCGGGTTGCTGGAGAGTTGTGGAGCCATTTGCCATGGTCGATTAGAGATCACCGTTGACTGGGAGATCATGAGCATGGATGTTGTTAGTAGCTCCTGGGTTTGAAGATCGTTGTGTGCGTGCCATTGATACAAATATTTGGAGAAGAAGATCTTAGATTTGCATTGATACCATATTAGTGCAAGAGCATTGAGAACAAAATCAGGGGAAAACAGAGAGAAAGAACTAAAGAAATGTCTCTTTATTAATCTTTAAAAACTGTGTACAAAAATGGGCTGCCCTCATATAAATAGGCAGCTGGTATAATACAAACTAATGAACCACTTAGGTTAAACAGAAAATTAGTTATCACTAACTAACCAAGAACCTAATACAGTTATGCTAACTGACTTAGTGATACTCTAATACACTTTCCGAAGGATGAATCTGTAGTCCCTCCCAATAACATCATTTCAAGGCCTCTAGACATGCCATCAACTCGGTTTTGTAAGGGATGGTTGGGTTTAAATGAGCGGACAAAGAAGAACTACCTTCCCTTTCTCATTTTGAGTCACCACACCAAAACCAATCACACCTCTGTTAGTACACATTGCAGCATTCACATTAACCTTCAACTGAAGTGAATCCAATAGTTTCCAAATACTAGTTGTAACGCCCTAGTTAGCCAAGACCACTACACTGTGTACTTGTAAAGTGCAAGACTTGCTAATCAAGTTAGAAATTTAAAAACGTGTCATTAGTTTAAGTGTTCTAGGGTTAAAATACATTTTGGTCTCAAAAGATACATTTTCTAAATTAATAAATAGTTTACAAAAGGGATCCCCAAAAGATCAGAGTTTAAAAGCTGGATTGCAAAACTCAACAGTTAAAAGTAAACATTAGCCATACTAAGGAAAAATACAAGGTTCTGGTCCTCTTGTCTCTGTAACCTCCTCAACCGCGGCGGCTGAGCGGCCTGCCATGTACATTCACCCTGCAGAGCTCTCCAATCAGGGCTGATCGATCTTGCCTTTGTCTTTACCTGCACCACGCAGCACCCGTGAACCGAGGCCCAGCAAGAAAACAACATACACAACATATACAACAATCTCAAACAGACATTATAGAAAGCATGTTCAGTTATTCAATCCATAGCATATAAGCATACTTCAAGGTAGGTACAAGCAACCTCAACTACATTTAGATTATTCAACAATCTCATCTATAGCCACATATAACATTCAATTTACACAAATACTAGGGCCGACACCTTAGGCCGCACCCTCTGTTTAACCCACTGACTCTGGCCCGCTTAAACCGAGCTCAGTGCATAATAAGATGTCCTCGGATACGAGTGTCTGAGCCGTGCCAATTGCAAAAGTTAACCATGGCACACTTAGGCCGTTGGTTTACAATTTACATGGCATAATACCATTCTTTCAATCATGTATATTAGGGACCCGTTAGTCCCGTTCAAATATTCAACCGAGTATAGTTTTCTTACCTTTAATCTTTTTGGTTTTGGATTATGAGCAACGCCCCTCAAGCACGATCCGATCCCGAGCCTAAGCCTTTATCACCTAGTCACAACCAAAGTATAGGGTCTCATTAAAACTCAAGTTAGGGTTTCCGGTCACAAAACTAACTTTCGGGAAAACAAATCCCACCAAGCACGGTGGTGGAATGGTTCCCGAGCTTTCTAGGCTTGGTCTAAGTCCTTAAAAACCCTAAAAGATCAAGTGGGCAACCAAGGGCTGCGGCCCTTGAAGCTTAGTCGCGGCCCTAGCCTCAAAACAGAACCAAGGGTCACCCTGGAAAAGACACACGCTGCGGCCCTTGCAATGGGCGCCGCAGCGTCCACCCCTGGCAGAGCCTCCTTGGCTCTTTTTCATCCTAGGGCCGCAACGCTCTAGAATAGAGCCGCGAACCTTCCCTTTGAACCCAGAAAACCCACCATTTCAAGGCTCAAAACCTCAGCCAAAACCACCCCTAAACTCCCTAATTCAACACCCAACATTACCACAACTTATGCTCACCACTCAACAGAAATTCAGCTCAATAACCCATAGAAATCTCACTTTCAATCCTTGAAACTCTAAGAACATAAAAACCCAATTATAATCAGTCAAAACTCAAACTCCAATCACCAATTCATGAAACAAAGCTTACCTTCTTGATAGAACCCTTCCTCAAGACAAAACCCAGCTGATTCCAAGGATCTTCCAAGCTCAAATCCAGCCTAACCATCAATTGAACACACCTCAATAACTCAGCTGAAACTCAAGTTCTAACCACAGAAAGAAAGAAATTAATGCTTACCTTAGCCCTGGTTTAACCCTTGATTGTCCACTGAGCTAATCCTCAAAGTTGCTCCTGAATTCCTCTAAATTTCCAGCAATTCTTCAGCTCTAATTTCCCAATTTTCCTCTGAATGTTTATTCCCTTGAGAATGAGAGAGAGAGAGTAACCAGCTGAGTAGAAAATAATGTCGGTCTAATTCTTTCTAAAGGCTTCCTAGGTTTGTCTTACTCGTTATTTTAATCCCAAGGCTCGGGGTGCCGGAACCGTCCCCGAGGCCAAAACGGTAAAATCCCCCAATATTCCTGCCTAGACATCCTAACCTCAATTATATCTTCATATATTTATTTTCATGACCCGATAGTCTAAATTGCTACCCGATACCTAAAATACCCCTGACTTGTCCAAAGTCATATTTTAAGTCCCGTTGTGACTTTTCCCGCTATCTAACCCTAGGATCGTCTCGAGTCGTGCTCTGCAAACCTACCCACATAATAATATGGTTCTCACATTTATCACATATATATCATACTATTATCAATTATCATACAAACATTATTAAACATATAATTACACATTTAAATCACAATTAATCCATTAATGCCCTCCTGGCACACTAATCAAGGCCCTTAAGCCTTATTAGCGATTTTGGGTCGTTACACTAGTTGTCTTTCCACCAATTGATGCGCTATTAATAGCCTTTGGGAGTCTACTATAACGCGATTCCACATGGACATATTGGTTGAGATAGACCACCTATTCCACAGCTCTCTCCTTGACCATACGTGTCTACCTTCGGCATGTTTAAGAAAACATCGGCTTCCAGGAACTCATACAGTAATTGGCCCACTGATTCACACAAGAATTTTTATTTCCTACACATCTCACCTCTTTTAGCTTTGTTCCTCTCAAACCAAAGAATCCACATGACATATAGAGAAGTCTCAATATCACCCTTAGGCAACTTAAAGATCTAGTCAGGAAGCACCAACTCCAATGGTCCTTTGGCCCACAAACCCACCTTATCACTCTAGGGAGTAAGCTCCTAAAAATCTATCGAATATGGGCACTCAAAGATGGCTGCATGACACACAGTTTCAACATCAACCCCGCATCTAGAGAACCTTGGAGATATCTTAATATCATGGGTCCCTAACGAACAAGTAGCATGGACAATACCATAAAAGATATGCCACCCAAATACTTTCAACTTGGATGGTTCATTTAAGTTCCACAAAGCAGTCCACCATTTTAAAGTCCCACACATTAAGGAAGAGTCTTCATTCATTAAACTCATAGCCACCTTGTATCCCAAACGGAAAAAGTAGAACCCTTTAGAATCAAAATGCCACATAATCTCATCTGTAATAGGCCAACAACTAAGAGGAATATTAAGAATAACCTCACTATCAATCTCCCAAAAAACTTGTCGAACAAAATCTTTGTTCCATTCATAATAATATTATTTAATAAAATCGACAACCAACCACTTCTACATATCAGTTACTTGAGTTGTGATGGGTCTGAAAGTTGATAGACGAGGAATCCACGGAGCAGTACTCTCTCCAAAAATACGCTCATAAATGACATAGGATGCTCTTTCCAGGCAATGAGCAACTCTATTCGCAGAGCATTTAACAAAAACAATGAAACATTATGCAAACCAGAAAGTAAAGTCTTACAATATTGAATAACCATGCCAAAATAAGAGCTCATCTGTAATGAGCTCCTAAGAGCTTGAATCATGCCAAGGCAGTTTGTCTCAGCAATAAAACTCATGTTTTGTTGGCCATGAATCCAACTCAAAGCCTCATTCATTCCAATAGCTTCAGCCACCTCAGGTTGTATTTGCCTAGGCTTACACAGATATTTTGCTTCCACCAAACTACCATCTGAAGTTCTGGTCACCAGACAATAGCTATAGCGCACAGATCAGTAAAAATAATTGCATCAACATTTACCTTGACTATATTCTCCTGAGGTCTAATCCAATTCTCACTCCCGTCTCCTAGTAAGAATGATTCCACTGAGACATTTATATCCCGATCTTGAGCATTAATCCATTGTTCAAGGCATAGCATAGTTGATGTAACTAAGTCATCCACATTAGTTCCTTTTTGGTTCCACGCCAGATTGTTTCGAGCTCCCCAGATAGCCCAGCAAACCACTGCAACTTTCCCCAACCTGTCCTTATCCAATCTTCGAAACACCCGTCAAGCCAATCCCCAAAGCCTCCAACGACCCCAACATTCACGTCTGACAGCAGACTGCTCCAAACTTCTTGAGCAAAATAACATTGCACAGACTATGAAAGATAGATTCCTCCAACACGTTACAAAAATGATATAAAACATTTACTGCCACTTGCTTCATTCTCAGTCGAGTTTTAGTGGGCAAACAACTAGTTACTGCCCTCCATAGCAGGTTCTTAACCTTTGGTTGCACCTTCAAATACCAGAGAGTACGCTAGAATCCCGATTTATCCTCCTACCCAATTCCTTTATCCTCATATATACTACGGTAAGCCCTCTTTACAGAGTTAATACCAAAATTTTCCCCTTTCCAGCTCCAAATAGCCTCAGTAATATTCGATCTCAGAGGAAAACTCATAATAAGATCCACATCCCTTCTGTCAAATAGGTCTTGAAGCACATCCACATCCCACTCACGCCTATCAACATAATGTTGTGTAGGCATACTTATATATTTATGAGATGTAAATCTTACAATTAATCGATCATAGAAAATATATAAGGATTGATAAAAGAAGTTGAAGTTCTAGATACAATCTTCGAGCATCAAGATTTATAGCATCTGTCCATCATTAGTTATTTGAATTTGGAGATAAGAAAAATCTAATAAAATGTTCTTTAATTATTAATGTATGGTATAGTATCTAAAATAAATCTTATGGAATTAAAATCATAGATACAAATCCCGACAAAAACCCTTTTATGCTATAATATCAAAGAGTAACTAGAAAAATTGTTATTTTTTACTTCTCTCCTTTTACTATATAAACGAGCCCATGTGGAAATTTCTATGAAAGACAATATGTAAGGTATCATAGGGTATGTTTATCCCACTACGTAAAAAAACAAAAAAAAAGTTTTATGCATACCATACTCTATCACCCTATCAATTTCTACATATAAGATAAATATAGGATACCCCACGAATAACCCTACCTTGTTAATTTTTTTTTTAAAAATAATATAAGTATACACCTAAAATTAAATTAAATAAACCATATAAATAAGTAAAATCAATAATTAAGTATTAGAGATAATAAATACTGATAGTATAATATATATTATCTAAAAAAATTAAATATATTTTTGTTGACGCGGTTTTTCGCCAACATTAGATTAAGAACTTTGGAAAACGATGATTAGGCTTTTGTAAACCATAAATAAGGAACACGAGGAGTTTTTATATGGTTCAGTAGTTAAAATCTACCTAGTCCACGAGTCTATGTTATTCTATTTAGGCACTCTTGGAGAAATTGCTTAAGACAATTTCTGTAGAGTTTTTGCATACAAAATTCTATCTCTTTTATTGTTCATTTATTTATATATAGGGGATAGATGGATAAAATTGGGTAACCGTATAATATTTGGTAACTTACAAGAATGGATAACTTCCCAAATATACATAAATTCCTTAAATACAATAATTGTCTTGATATTGTACATTTATTAGGCAAAGGATACAAATCATTAATTGTGTATATTACCTCTCAGAGTCTATAGACATTAATTCTTATGCCCTTTGTGAGACTGCTACGGGTTGAATGTGTCCATCGAACTGGAGGTTATATGTCATGGCGATCTAACCCAAGTGATGCCCGAAGCCTGATGAAGGCAATCAAGAAGTTATGTTCCTTGACCTCTAACACACACATTTGGGGCATTCTAAATGATCTCTTGATAGCCAATCTTGGTGAAGTAATCTCGAGCTATTTAATGTGGAGCTAAAGCAACGTCCCCATAATCGAGAAACTTTCATTTATTGCTTCGTCAGCTATATCTCGAACAAGACAATTTAGGTTGTATTTTTAGGGTACAATTAATTTAATATATTAAAAATATAATATAATGTATTAGAGATTGTAAATACTAATAGGATACATTTAATATACTTATAAATTAAAGAGAAAATAATATTACTAATAAATAAATTAAAATTAAATATTAGCAATAGTAAATATAGATAAGATATAATATCTTTATATTCAAATTATATATGTAGTATATTAAATGATTTTATAATTTTAAATAAATATATAATTTTTAGTACATAAATTATAATTAAAAAAGATATATTAATATTTTTGTGAGCTTATATCATATAATATGATATTGTTGACCACGATTTTGGCCAACGACGAATAGACATCAAAACTATAGTAAACCTTAAAGAGAAAATACGACACTGATAATTTTATAGTGGTTCAGCCCCAATATGTTGGTAATAGCCTAATCCACTTAGAGTTGTGATATATAGATCTACACTTAAGATCAGATGAACATGTTGTTATACCCAAAAATTGGAGAATGCATCCTAGGAGGCTAAGGAGAATGCATCTAGGAGAGTGCCTCCTAGGAGGGCTAAGAGGGTGGTCCTAGGAGACCGCAAGGAGGGTGTGGTCCTAGGAGACCCCAAGGGTGTGTAGGACGTAAGCCTCCCAAGGTTTTCTAAGTGTTGGCTCGAACGTGCCCAAGGTAAATAGCTAAGGAGGAGGAGTCTCATGCAAGAGAATGGAGACTTAGACTTTCATAAGGAAAGTCTATACAATGTTCGATCGGACATGTTTGGGAGATGCTAAAGGAGGTTGCCTCAATGTTGTCCAAGGTGGGGTTCCCTCAATGTTGTCCAAGGTGAGGTTCCCTCAATGTTGTCCAAGGTGAGGTTGCCTCAATGTTGTCCAAGATGAGGTTGCCTCAATGTTGTCCAAGGTGAGGTTGCCTCAATGTTGTCCAAGGTGAGGTTGCCTCAATGTCGTTCAAGGCGAGGTGCCAAGGAAGTTGCCTCGGACCACCTTGGTCCGAGGAGAAGCCAAGGAGATTGGTTCAAGGAGGGACATGGCATGCTAGAGGAGAGTACATGTTCGAGGAGAACCATGCACGTTCAACCCACCCAAAGCATGTCCTACCACCATGCATATCCTACCACCATGCATGTTTAACCAGCACTTGCATGGGTAGTGAGTAGGAGGTGGACCAACTAGCTAGAGGAGACTAAGTCAGACACAACTTCAACAACATGCGCGGGAATCTCTCATTCTTCCCACAAATGGGGAATTTGTTACATTTTGAATTTTGAATGTTTATTTGTAATATAAATGTAATAAATATAATAAAATATCCCTATTATAAGGGGATATCAAATGAGGATCCCATCTCTATAAATAGAGAGCTGATGGGATGAGAAGAGGGCCCCTTCTGCTTATTCTTTCTAGAGAGATAAAATTGGGTCTGTCTATTCTAGAGAGAGAAAGTGCTGAAATTAGAGAGAATTCTTGTATTTTCACAATTTATACTGAAGAAACTCAGTTGGCATAGTCCATCTGATCTTGAGTATAGATTTATAAATCACAACTCTAAGTGGATTAGGCTATTACCGACAATCGGGGCTGAACCACTATAAAAATTCTGTGTTATTTACTTTTCTTGTTTATACCGTCTGTTGTCGTTTACATTCTCTTGAAGGTTCGTCGCATTTGACGTTCTCACGTCGTTGGCTAAAAACGCAGTCAACACATGTGTCAACTAAGTTTCTTAAGTGTAAATGAAAAAATACAAGATTTCTCTTAGAATACAAATGCTCTCTCAGGAAAATCAGAATTCGAAATCCCCCTCCATGATGCCATGAGCTCTTTATTTATAGGCTCATGGATCGTACAAATTAAAGTCCCTCAATAATTGGGATAATTCAGTTGTTCTAACCAATATTTAATTAATAATCAAATTTAAAATACAACCTGTTATCCCAAAAATTTGAAAAGGATGATGTGGCAATAAAATTGACACGTGGCATGAATTAGTTGGGTGATCTGGCTTAGTAATAGCCCAATGCATCAATTAAGAATTTGGACTGCTTGAGAGATGCCATGGTCAAGTAAAATACACCCGAGGAGAATATTTGGGCTAAGGTGTGCTTGGCTCAGACCCCAGTTCGAAGAGCCCAAGTGTTTGTTTCAAACCCAAGTCCAAGGAGCATAAAAGAGGGGTTTGGACTTTGGCTCGAGGGAAAAAAGCAGCAGGTCCGATCGGACCTTAGCTTGAGGAGCCTCTCAAGTATTTGGCTCGGGTGTGTCCGAGGTAAGCCTCCCAAGGTTTTCTAAGTATTTGGCTCGGGTGTGTCCGAGGTAAGCCTCCCAAGGTTTTCTAAGTATTTGGCTCGGGTGTGTCCGAGGTAAGCCTCCCAAGGTTTTCTAAGTGTGTGGCTCGGATGTGTCCGAGGTGAGTTTCCTAGGTGGTTGGCTCGGATCCATCCGAGGTAAGAAGCTAAGGAAAGGAAGTCCCATGCAAGCCAAGAATTGAGACTTAGATTTTGGCCAAGGGAAGGCTACACAATGTCCGATCGGACATGGTTGGAGATGCCAAAGGGAGATGCCTCGGACTTGTCCGAGGTGAGATGCCAAGGAGGGTGACTCGAACCACCTAAGTCCGAGGAGAAGGCCACAAGGTCTGATCGGACCTTGATTGGAGGAGGTAGGCTCGGACCTACTCGAGGAGAGAGGCTAAGGGAGTTGGCTCAGACCACCTTGGTACGAGGAGAGCCAAGCTTGCATCACCTTGAGCCAAGGAAAGCTTGAAGGACTAATCAACATGCATGTGAGACTACGTCAAAATCCCCGGAACGACTTTAGCAAGAATCGGTCTAGGCACCCGGGAATCTCTCATTCCTCACTCAAATTGAGGAACCGGTTGTATCTTAAGTATTTTTTGTAATTTAAATATAATATGAATAATAAAATATCCCTATCTAAAGGGGATATCATTTGAGGATCCCAGGCCTATAAATAGAGGATTGGTGGGATCGTAAAAGGACTTTTGGGCAAATTTAGAGCTAATCTGTGTTCTAGAGAGAGAAAGTGTGTTTTTCTTGAGAGAACCCCTTTTTTGTATTCTGGAATATTTACACTAAGAAACTCAGTTGACACTGGTTCATTTGATCTTGAGTGTGAATATAGTAATAAAATCTCTAAGTGGATTAGGCTATTACCGACTATCGGGGCTGAAACACTATAAAATCTCGTGTTATTTACTTTTATTGAAAAAACTGTTTGTTGTCGTTTACATTCTCTTGAAGGCTTGTTGTTATTGACGTTCTCACGTCGTTGGCTAAAAACACAGTCAACACAACCATATGCGCTTTCTTTGGGATATCTGAGAGTTTCCCGCTGTAGATACGGATGATTCTAACTGAAGTCGTTATTGAAATTTTGCTGAAGAGTCATAGGCTGAGCTTCTGATCCATCTGGTTGGCCAATTCTGTTCCCTGGAGTGATACTGGTCGGCCAAAACACTCTTCTGGTTAGGCAAAACATTTTGACTGGTCGGCCGAAATACTTTTACTGGTCGGCCAAAATACTTCACTGGTTGGCCAAAACAAATGACTGATCAGCAAAAATACTTCACTGGTTGGCCATAACATTTTACTGGTCAGTAAATTTTTTTTACTGGCCGGACATAAATTCTACCGAGTCGGTTAAATCACTTCCAAACCAGATAAATAATTCTCATGTCCAGTAATATCATAACTCTGAAGATTAATCTTAAACCTTTGCCCTGCCATTCACTACCACTTGTCACTTTTGATTGCCAGGTCATCATATTCAAAATTTGGGGATAACATTTGCCCCCCAAGTTTATTATATGATTTACTCACATAATAAACTTTTTCTTAGCGGTTGAAGTCATAAAAAAAAAACTGACTCTCCGCATTATCCCGCCTTTTCAAACAAACCACTACTGAACTCTCTAGACCACGATCATGGTAGTTGTTTACCGAGATTTTCGGAAACTACACTAATAGATATTAGCTAAGAATAAAGATATAGAATGTAGAAGATTAATGCAGGATTTTTACATGGTTGGGGCGTTAATAAGCCTTAGTCCACGAGTCAGTTGTATTAGAGCTTGGAAATTCTTTTTACAATGGAGTTTTTCTCTTTGTTTTGACAGAGTAACTGTATACAAGTCGAAAAGAGATCCTTTTCCCAGTGTTCTATTGCCTGTATTTATAGGCTCATGGGAACACTGGGTCTGGGTCGGGTATGACTCGGGCCCATTAGAGATATGGATACTCTTGGCTTCTCTGGTGGAAGCCCAATATAAAAGATAAAACATACATAAATTCAAGACTAATTAAGGCCCAATAAGGTGGCCCAAGAACTATATTTCGCCCGACAATACAGTGCTTTTGGTCAAGGCACTTCGAGTTACGAGGCAGATTCAGGTGACAAGATCAGTCAGAGTACTTGGCAGTGCAGATCTGAAACAGCGGCGTGCAATCCCGAGGTGGCCTTTTCCGTAGGTGAAAAGTAGGGACAACCCCCACGCGGAGTGGGGCGGCTTCAGGGTCCCGGACGCTTTTCCTTACCAACCAAGGACGACCTAATCCGGGTTTGTTTACATTTGTCCCTCTTCGTTTACCGCAGGCCCGGACCGTTTACCAGTGTCCGGGATCGTTTACGATTACTTCAATGCGATCCTGAGCTTTGTACGTCTCCCGGACGACTGTCCTGGATCGTCATCCCAGACACCGTCTGGGCCCTAGGATCGCACTAGGGCCGTGCCCCTTGGACATTCCTGTACCAAGCGGGCCTGGGCCGGGCCCACATTCGAACGCCCAGTCCATGGGCCCCGACCGCCGTCCCGGGCCCACGGCAGGAAATGGGGATAACATTTACCCCCAAAGCCTTCGCCTGGGGCCGCCAGGTGGAGGCTTGCCTTGCTCCCGGATGATCCACTGTTTCCTTCCCAGTTCCCGATTGGAATCGTGGGTCTATGACAGGGCTGTGACGTTGGCCGCATGCTGGGCCCGGACCATTGGCCAGTGTCCGGGTACGCTTACCTTTGTCCCGCTCCGTGATAGAGGTACACGTGTCACCAGGTGATTGCTGCATGGATGGGTCTCAACCTTGAAGGGTCGCTTAGCCATCTCAAGGGTCGCTAGGCCTAGGCTAGTGTGTCAGCACAGATCACGAAGCATCCCATACGCACGGGGGTCTATCATTAATACTTTTGGGTTGAGGTGGACCGTAGGATGGGGCGACCTTTGGCATCCGCCCCTCCTGGGCCGTTAGATCTGAGATGGCAAGGATCCAGCCTGAGAGGGCTCATAAATACGCCTGCACGATTTTGGACCGTCCGATGGGGGGACACCTGTCCGTTGGATCAGGGGCTAGAATTTGGGCCTTTATAAATACCCCGCAGACACTCATTTGACATTTTTACACTCTCGAGCCATCTTAAGAATTGATCAGCCTTGCCTAAGCTTTGCATGTCCGATATCTCTGACGACATCCACCACTGTCTGTTAACTCTACGCCGTCGTCTATTTCCAACGCCCCCAACGTCTGTCCATCCGCCTGAGAGCACGCCCTGGGAGTGTCCTATCGATGAGCTGTTGAACCGGCTTCACCACTTCAAAAATGAAGTTCTGCCGTTCTTATCATCGGACAACCACCATCTTCTACAGCCAATAACTCACAGTAAGTCCTTCTGACCTTCTTGATGAATATATGAACTTGGGCTGTTCTTTTAATTGCTTGTTTAGGCTGCTAGAATCTGAGTACATTTAGGAGTTGTTAGGAAGGCTGCATGGTTAGGACTGCTTCGTATCTGGATGCTTCCCGAACAGATGGCGGAGCCTTAGTAGCTATTCTTCCGTTCCCGATCGGGGTCTCATGGTTCCTTGGTGATCCCGGCCCCGATCCGCAGGGGCTACAAGAAGTCCTTAGGAGACCCCCCGTACCTTAACCGACTTCCTTGGGTTTAGGTACTGACTGCTTGGCTTTCTTTCTTTGTTCCCAGCTCATCAATTATGGCAACGGGCGTCACTCTCCACTCCGAGGAAGAAGTCAACAGGGCCCCGATCATCATCTCTGGGTCCCGGACGTCCAAGGGAAACAGGTGGGAAATGGACGTGGCACCCAACCTGTTCCAGAATTACTGAATGATGTACCTCCTGGAGAAGCATCTGGGCATATAATCCACCCCCGGACTCTTCCACAACCGCATGGCCAGGATCGAGGAGCGGGCGCACATGTCCGTAGAGGGATTCGAGGCCTGGAGCGCCAACCACATCAGTGCAGGAGCCACACTCCCGCTCCACGACTACTTCATGCGATTCCTAACCAATGTGGGGATCGCGCTGTTCCAACTCCTGCTGCAAGCGTACCGGCTACTCGTGGGAGGGCGAGTGTTCTGCATCGCGAAGGAGATCGCAGAGCCGACCCCTGTGGAAGTCTTATATTTCTACAAGTTGGAGCCGCAGGTCAACGTCAAGGACAAGACCTTGGATGACTTCTACAGACTGAAGCCGCGAAGTAGCTACCCCGCTCCCACCAGCTCCTGGAAGCATCCCCCGGACGTCCGTCATTACTGGTTTATGACGTCCGGGTTCCTCGTGGAGAAGAACCCTACACTGGTGCTGGATTTCCAGCGAGTGGGTAAGTGCTTCTCCGATCCTTTTTCTCATTTTTTTTCTCTTTTTCTCCGTTTCTCATCATCCTCCTCCGGGTGGCAGGAACTTTCGCTCAAACTCCCCTCACCAAGTTCATCATGGAACAGAGGAAGTTCTACTCCGGGTTGAGCGCAGAGGGCCTGGACATAGGCGGCTACATCAACACGGACAACCTCCGATTGGTCGGGATGCTCACGGCCACCCAAACCATCATTATCTTGAACCTTCGGGGCATCGCCTGCGAGAAGAACGTCGTCATCCAGGAGCAATTGGCCTTGGACCACATTGTAGAAGTGGAGAAAGCGGCGCGAGCTGACACGGCCCAGCGCAAGAAGGACCAGGCCCATACGGAGGCGACCACTTCGGAGGAGCTGGAGGAGCTCTTCGAGGACGCCCTACCGAACACTGGGACTCCCGGGGCTAGCGTATCTGGGCGAGGTAACTCCCCTTTAATCTTGACTTATGCTCCCCAAGTCAGGGACTTAGCTAGGGATAGGCTAGTACTCCAAGGCCCCGCGTTCGGGGCCGACACGGAGACGAGACCTTCGACTCCCATCCCCGTAGGCTCGAAGGTCCTTTTGTTCTTATCCGGGTTCCTTCAGTACGGGAATTTCCTGAACCCGGACGACATGGGGGATCGAGTCCATTCCTTCGCTTTAGAGGAGTTGAGTCGCGCCCGGGGCATAGATGAGGGTTCGTCCCGGGTCATTATTAGTTATGATATTTTTTCTTTTCTTTTTTGTTTGGTTTGCCAAACTAATTCCCTTTTTTGTGCTTTTACAAGAGACTCCGGTATGTATACTCCCGCCAGTGAAATGAGGCGGCTCCTCAAGGATAGGACGGCCAGGAAAGCTGCCCGGAAGGCAAACAAGGCGACGGGCCCGGAGCCCAGCCTCAACAAGGAAGTGTCTGGGACGGAGCTTCATCCCGGTCGGGGGGGGGGGGGGGGGCTTTGCCTCGGTCCCCATTCAAGCCGCGGAGCCGGCTGCAGTCTCCGGCCCCGCCCAACACCCGGTGATTGACATGGAGGCGGGTGCAGCGGCCAGCAAAAGCTCTGGGAAAAGGGGCCCGGATGTTGGCGCCGAGGAGGCTGACACCGGGAAGAGGCCCCGGACGAGGCGGGCTGGCTCGGCCGACGAGTCGCACGGTGAGAGTCGGCTTGCTGCGAAGGAGGTCCCCGCCGTGCTTGTTCTCCCCATACTTCCGACTCTTCTCGAGGAGGGGGAGTCTGCTGCGCGGGATGAGCAGTCCCGGCTGATCAACTAGACCTGGGAAAACGGTCGAGGCTGGAGGGACGAAACGTATAGGGCCCTGACGTTCTGCCGTCAGGTAGAATTCGCGAAGCGTCCGGCAGCGTTCAGCGCTCCTCAGTCGATCGTGGATCGGCCAGCCGCTGAGACGGGCTTCCGTCCTAAGCTCGGGCAGGACACGGCCCCCCTGGCGACTGACCTGCTGAACCAGGTGGGGAACACCATGTCCAATCTCCAACTCAAACGGTACGCCACGATTGCCAACCCGGACGTGCTGTTCATCTCCCAGGCGCTCCACCACCAGGCCACTGCGGTAAGTTCTACTTATATTTTTCTTTCCCCTTCTTGTTGATAAGGTTGATCTGTTGATAAGGTAACTTTTCTTTGCTTCAGGTTGATCTGTTGTCCCATCGGAGTGCTGTCCTGGTGGCCGAGTTGGCCGTGAAGATGGAGACGGCCAACCTGGAGCTGGAGGCGGCCGTGAATCAGAGGGAGGCCACCAAGGGGGCCCTTGGTTGGGAGATGGCCCATGCCCGGGTGAATCGTGAGGAGTTCAACCGCGTCAAGGTTGGACTGGAAGAGGCTTTGTCCCAGAAGGGAAAAGAGGCCAATGAGAGGGCAACATTCTTGGAGGCGGCCGCGGCTCAGTCCATCCAGGACAAGGAGGAGATCCAAACCCTGAAGGCCCGGGTCTGTGAACTGGGCGATTCTCTTCTCGAGGAGAAGGCAGCGCACGAAACATCTTGCCGCGAGAAGGAGGAGGCAGAGGGCATGCTGGAGGTCACCTTTGAGGAGGCCATTTACATGGCCTGGTGCAAGGACAAGAGTATGAACCTCCTGGTCTTCCCCGATCTTGAGTCAAAGCAAGCCGAGTTCGAGGTCAAGGAGAAGGAAGACGCGGAGCTCCTGGTGGATGAAGTCTAGGCCCGGATCCTGGCCTTGTCTTTTTTTTTCTTTGTAATTTTGACTTGTTCGGATGCGTACGCATTCATAACATTGTTATTTTCTCCGGTTTTTATATATGTATTTCTTTTTGTTATTCCGAGTAGAAATTTCATTTTATTGCCGCGCCTAATTGATTCTAAGGGTTTGATCCCAGTTCCAATGGCCTGGATTAGACCAACTGACTAGCTTGACGAGTTTTCAGACCTAACCGCCAAGTTTTAATCCCAGCTCCAATGGCCAGGGCCAAGGAGGCTGTTTATTTTGGAACCTTGTTCTCCCTTTATTAGTTGTAGGCCACGGCCTTTCCTTGGGGCATACCGGATGCTTCTTTCTCCCGGACATCGCTCGTCCGGAGCGGGACGAGCCTGGGGCTCATTCCTTTCTAATTTTATACCCCCGGACATCGCTCGTCCGGGGTGGACCGGCCTTAGGCTCGGTCCTTTTAACTTTATACCCCCGGACATCGTTCGGCTGGGGTGGGACCGGCCTTGGGCTCGGTCCTCTTAACTTTATACACCCGGACATCATTCGTCCGGGGTGGGACCGGCCTTGGGCTCGGTCCTCTTAACTTTATTCCCCCGGACATGGTTCGGCCGGGGTGGACCGGCCTCAGGCTCGGTCCTCATTAACTTATATCCCCCGGACATCGTTAGTCCGAGGCGGGACCAGCCTTGGGCTGGGTCCTCTTTAATTTGTACCCCCGGACGTCGCTCGTCCGGGGTGGGACCGACCTTAGGCTCGGTCCTCTTAACTTTATACCCCCGCTGTTCGCCCGGGGTGGGACCGGCCTTGGGCTCGGTCCTCTTAACTTTATACCCCCGGACACCGTTCATCTGGGGTGGGACCGGCCTTGGGCTTGGTCCCACGAGGTTTGTATCACCCAGAACTCGTTGGTCCGAATCGGGACTAGCCTGAGCTTGCGCCCCGCCGATTACTCGCTTATACCCGGGATAGCCCCCGCAAGTGAGCGGAGACTGGTCTGGGGTCACTTGGGAAAGATTCTCATTGTTTTATAATATTTCTTTATGACGTTTTGTACACGTCATTTTTATTATTAAAAAGGGGTCTCCCTGAGGCGTACATCGTTTTCAATGAAAATATTAAATTGGAACGCGTTCTCCCGAATACTGATAGTATTTATGGAGATGCTTCGCATTCCAGGCTCGCGGGACTTCCGAGCCATCGAGCCACTTTAAGCGGTATGTCCCGGGGCACACTTCGTGCTGGATCTCATATGGCCCCTCCCAATTTGGGCCCAGAACCCCCACTCCCGGATCTTGAGTAGCAGGGAACACTCTCCGCAATACTAAGTCGCTGGCTCCGAACTTTCGGCTCTTGACTTTCGAGTTGAAGTGCCACGCGATCTTGCCTTGGTACATCTTCAGCTGTATCTGCGATTCCTCCCGGATCTCCTCGATGAGATCTAGTGATTCTTGGAGTAAGGCATGGTTCTGGGCGGGGTCATATGTGTCTCGTCGGTGAGACGGGATGGTCGTTTAGATGGGGATGAAGGCTTCGCATCCATAGACCACGGAGTAAGGAGTGTGGCCGGTTGATGTCCTCTCGGTCGTCCGGTAAGCCCACAGTATGCGGGGCAGTTCCTCGAGCCATTTGCTCTTGTAGGCCTGGAGTTTTTTCTTCAGCGTCCCTTTTAGGATTTTGTTCACGGATTCTGCCTGCCTATTTGCTTGGGGCCTGGCGATCGCAGAAAAGCTCTTGACGATACCGTGTCTTTCACAAAAATCCGTGAAGTCGGCGCTGTCGAACTGCTTTCCGTTGTCAGATACAATTTTGTAGGGGAGGCCATAACGACACACTATGTTGTTGATGACGAAATCTAGTGCCTTCTTGGAAGTGATGGTGTTCATGGGCTCCGCCTCAACCTACTTGGTGTAGTAGTCCACGGCCACGATGGCATATTTCACCCCTCCCTTCTCGGTTGGGAGCGATCCTACAAGATCGATCCCCCACACCGCGAAGGGCCAGGGGCTAGTCATCAAGGTTATTTCTGTCGGGGGGGACCGCGAAACCTTTGCGTACCTCTGGCACTGTTCGCACTTGCGGACGTAATCGATACAATCTTTCTTCATGGTCGGCCAGAAGTATCCTTGGCGCAGGATCTTCTTGGATAGACTGGGCCCGGCTGTGTGATCTCCGCAAAAGCCTTCGTGCACTTCATGCATGATGGCGCTTAGTTCAGTCCCGGACAAACACCTGAGGTAGGGCATGGACAACCCCCGGCGATAGAGTTTTCTGTCCATCATGACATATCAGTGGACTTGGTATTGGAGTTTCCTGGCTGCAGCCCGGTCGGCTGGAACCTCCCCGGCTGTTAGGTAGCGGATAAGCGATCCCATCCATGACGTGGAGTGATCGACGGTGTGGACCGCGGGGGCCGTGATGCTTGGGATGGGGAGGTGGTTGACGGGGACTAGCCCAACCAGTTCTGCTTCGGTGTCGGTGGCCAGCTTTGCTAGAGTGTCCGCGAAAACATTTTGGTCCCTGGGGATCTGGCGGATGGAGTGCTTTGTGAACGCCTGTATCATCTCTCTCATCTGGGTCACATAAGCCGCCATTCTCTCTCCTATAGTTTGATATTCCCCCGAGATCTGCCGGACAACCAGCTGGGAATCACTGTAGATTTCTAAATTTTCTACTCCTACCTCCCACGCCAAACGTAGCCCGGCCAGGACAGCTTCATGCTCCGCTTCGTTGTTCGATGCCTTGAACTAGAAACGAAGGGCGTTTTGTAACTGGTGTCCCTGTGGTGACACCAAGATGATCCCGACCCTGGCCCCGGCCCCGTTCTCATTCGAGGCCCTGTCCACGAAGACCTTCCAGACAGGCACCGCGGGGACCTCGGGATCATTGTCTTCCTGAGACATCCCAGAACACTCAACGATGAAATCGGCCAGGGCTTGCCCCTTGATGGACACTCTAGGGACGT
This sequence comes from Humulus lupulus, assembly GCF_963169125.1. Classification (NCBI taxonomy): domain Eukaryota; kingdom Viridiplantae; phylum Streptophyta; class Magnoliopsida; order Rosales; family Cannabaceae; genus Humulus; species Humulus lupulus. The sequence continues at coordinate 162,015,760 of NC_084797.1, read as the reverse complement.
AGGATATATCGAAATTGCTTAGCTCCATGGCCCACTTTAGGAGTCTTCCTGATGACTCAGGCTTTTGTAACACTTGCCGCAGGGGGTGGTTGGTCGGACCTTTATGGCGTGGGCCTGGAAGTAAGGCCGGAGCTTCCGAGATGCCATCAGCAGGCAAAAGGTCAGCTTCTCGATCAATGGATATCGAGACTCAGCGTCCAACAATCGCTTACTTACATAATACACCGGGAGCTACGTCCTCTCCTCTTCCCGTACCAACGCTGCGCTGATTGCGTGCTCTATCACTGCCAGATAGAGGTACAGAGGTTCCCCATCCACCGGTTTTGCCAGGATTGGAGCTTGGACCAGGTGTTCTTTCAGTTTACGAAAAGCTTCTTCGCACTCAACTGACCATTCGAAATGTCGGCTTCCCCGAAGGACGTTGAAGAAAGGGATGCACTTGTCCGTGGCTTTGGAAATGAAACGGCTCAAGGCGGTTATCTGCCCCGTCAGGCTTTGTACGTCCTTATGCTTCTGAGGGGAGGCCATATCAATCAGTGCCTTGATCTTATCTGGATTGGCCTCTATTCCCCGGAAACTCACTATGAAGCCTAGGAACTTCCCGGAGGCCACGCCAAAAGTGCACTTTTTTGGATTCAGCTTCATCCCGTACTTCCGAATGACTGCGAAAGCTTCAGCCAGGTCGTCTGCATGTTTCCCAGAAGTTTTGGACTTGACCAGCATGTCATCGATGTAGACTTCCATGTTTCGCCCTAGCTGGGCCCGGAACATCCGATTGACAAGCCTTTGATAGGTTGCCCCAGCGTTTTTCAGTCCGAAGGGCATGACTATGTTGCAGAATATCCCCTTATCGGTCTGGAAACTGGTGTGCTCCTAATCTGCCACACGCATAGAGATCTGATTGTAGCCGGAGTAAGCATCCATGAAGCTTAAGGTCTCGTACCCGGACATAGCATCCACCATTTGGTCGATCTGGGGCAGCGGGAAACAGTCCTTCGGACATGCTTTGTTGAGATCTGTGAAGTCGATGCACGTTCTCCATGTCCCGTTTGGTTTCGGCACCAAGACGGGATTGGCCAGCCACATGGGATACACAGCCTCGCGTATGAAGTTGATAGAAGACAGCTTCTCAACTTCCAGCTTAAGGGCCTCGGCCCTCTCCGTCCCCAAAGGCCTGCGTTTCTGGCGGACCGGTGTCGCGTTTGGGTCAATACTTAACGCATGGAAGATGATGTTACAATCAATCCCAGTCATGTCTGAGTGAGACCAGGCCAGGATGTCCTGGTTTTCTTTAACTTGGGCGATGATGGCGGCCCGAACATCTGTCGACAGACTTTTTCCGACTTGGATGATACGGGTTGGATCGGTGTCGCTGATGCACACCTCCTCTATCTCGTCCATTGGTTCCAGGACACGGTCATCCCCTATCATTGGGTCCAGGTCATCTTCTTCCCGGATGACCTTCTTAGTTGGCGGGGGAGGAATCGAGTCGACGAAGTCCTCAACGGGTTCTTCCCGGACCATATATATTGGCCGGGTCGATACGTGGTAGCAATTCCAGGCGCTCTTCTGGTCTCCCCGAACAGTCCCCACCCCTTCGTTGCCGCATGGGAACTTGATGCAAAGATGACGGATGGAGGTGATGGCTCCGAACTCGACTAATGCGGGTCGGCCAAAGATGACGTTGTAAGCGGTGGGGTAGTCCACCACTACAAAGGTGCAGAACTTGAACGAGTGCTGCAATTCACTTCCCAGCGTAACGGGCAACTGGATCTTTCCCATGGGGAGAAGTGCGTCTCCGTTGAAGCCGTAAATCTGGGTAGGGCATGATGCCAGATCCACTTCAGTCAAGCCAATGGCGGTGAAAGCGGGCTTGAACAAGAGGTTGACGGAGCTCCCGTCATCCACCAACACGCGGGACACCGACTTGTTGGCGATTTGAGCATCTATGACCAGCGAGTCGTGGTGCGGAAAATGGACATTGCAGGCGTCGTCCCCCGTGAAGGTGATGGGGAGGTTCATCAATTTAGGGCACTAAGCCGGGGCCTAGACAAGGGCGCATACCTCTTGATCGTGGTCTAGCTCGCTGAGGTAGTGCTTTTGGTCGTTCCTGGACGGTCCTCCCAGGTGAGGTCTGCCTGAGATGGTGGCCACATGTCTGTTAACTTGAGGGGGTGCGGCCCCGGAGGGGTAAGGCATGCCAGGGCCGGGAACCTGTGCGACGGGGGCCCCTTGAGGGGCCTGCGCCATGGGTCCCTGTGCATACCCTCCCTGAGGCGGGTATGCCCAGGGCGTTTCTGAGACCGTGGGTTGTCTGGGGCCTGCTGACAGGCCCAGGACTCCCACAGGCATCCTAACCCATTGGTGGAGGTGCCCCAACTTGATGAGATTTTCGATCTCATCCTTGAGCTGCCGGCATTCTTCAGTGGTGTGGCCCACATCCTTATGATAGGCACACCTTTTTCTGGTATCCCTCGGATTCCTTCCCCCCTTGAACATGGGGCTAGGCTTCCGGTAATGAACTGCCCTTTCTGTGGCCAGGTAGATGTTCTCCCTGGTGTCCACTAGATTGGTGTATTATGAATATTGGGGCTCGTAGCCCCTCTTTCCCTTCTTGACCGGCTAGGGCCGGTACTGGCCTTTGCCAGATCGCTTCCCCTGGGAGGGGTTCACGCTCGCTTTAGTCACTCCTGCCTGTGACTGCCGGGCCCCGACAGGGGCGATGCTGTGCCCTGCAGGCGCGGCTCCATACCCAGAGAAGTGGGTGGATTGGGCCGGGGCATACCCCAAAGTTGTAGGGCCATACACCGTAGGGGTGTAGCTGATTCCAGGCGCAACGGCCGGTCCCGAGGCGACGGGGGGCGCGGCATAGGATTGCGCCAAGAATTGCGCCCCGTACCCCGGGAACGCCTGGGTGCTGGGATGTGGAGCTGGAGGCCACCCGAAAGCCTGAATCTGAGCTTCTTCCCAGTTGATGAATCCTTGGGCCCTCCTGATTAATTCTTCCAGGGTAGAGGCCTTGCTACGCTGCATGTCATCCCAGAGGGGGGACCCGGCCCGGATCCCGGATTGCAGTGCCACCAGGTGCTGTTCGTCGTCCACTTTCATCTTGGAGGCTTCTTCAGTGAAGCGCTGGATGTAGGCCCTCAAGGTCTCCGTGGGGAGCTGTTTGATATTTGCGAGGGTGCTGATCTGCATGTCCATCCTCATGGCGGCCACGAACTACTTGCGAAACGCTGACTGTAGCCCAGACCAGGATTGGATGGATCCCAGCTTAAGTCTCTTCCACCACTCTTGTGCGGGGCCACCCAAAGTGATGGAGAAACAAAGGCACTTGCCGTCGTCACTGACGTGGGCCACTGTCTTGAGCCGGTTGTATCGGGACAGATGGTCCCTGGGATCGGTGTTTCTAGTATAGGCGGTGAGGCTTGGCATCTTGAACCCCTTGGGGTGTACACGTCCAGGATGTGCCTCGCGCAGGGCTCTTTATCCTCCTCATCGGAGTTAGTGTCCGCGCCTTCCTGCTTGCGGACCAAGCGGTCCGTGAGCTTTTTCAAAGCGGCCAGCTGCTCCATGAGTTGCCTGGTCGTGCCGTCTTCTAGGGGGATTCTTTCGTTCCTCCTGTCGTTGATGTTGTTTCTGAGGTCGCCACCTCGGGGGAGGATCTTTTCCTTACGGGCCCGCTCTTTCCGAGCATTCAGTCCGTCGCGTAAGTCTATCCGGGACGTATCGTCCCCTGAACTGAGGGCATGATGCTCCTCCCCGCGAGGTCGCTCCCGATTGTTCTTGTTAACCGAGGCACTTGGGTGCAAAGATCTTTCCTGCCCGTCTCGCCCTGGGGCGTGTTGGGGCTGTGCATTTCGCGGCCGCGTCCCCTGCGGATCGATCGGGTGGTCTCGTCCTGGGATGGGACGCACCTTCTCTTTCCTAGGGAGCGACCGGGAACGGGTCCCAGCCTTCGCGACGGGGGTGGTCCTTTCTCGGGTCCTTCCACCGGCCTTCTTTTTCTCCCTGTCCGGGTTTCCTGGGGCTGGCTCAGGAAACTGTTTCGGGGGAGGGGCCTACCTTGCTTCTTCGGGGGCCCCGACTCGGGCTTGCGGAGCGGGCTGCTGCACTCCCGGGAGGGGGCTAGTTGTAGGATTGGTTGTCAGACCCTGCGCGGCTATGAACGCCTGTAGGGCTTGGAGGGACTCTTGCATCCGCCGATGCGCCTCCGCTTGCTCAGCGATCCTGGCCTCCTGGTCCAGGACTTGCTACCTCAATCTGGTCACCTCCAGGTCTTGTTGGTTGGGCTCTCCTTCGGGGATCTCGGGATCCGCAGCTTTGTCGTGGTACTCCCCCTCATTTTCCTCTTTGTAATATTCCTCCTCATTCTCTTCTCCGTATTCTGTCCCACCCTCATAGTCTTGTGACTCGTCATGGTAAGATGTTTGAGGAGTGCTCTCAGGCGGGTTCTGAGGAAGAAGCTGGGAAGGCAACAAATCTTCATTGCCCTGCTCTGGATTACTAGGGTCGAACGTGGTGTGTCGTGTGTTCAACATTGTAGTAAAGGCTTGGCGTTAGCACTAGCTTTCTTCAGCTCTCAATGAAAGCACCAAAATGTTTACCGAGATTTTCGGAAACCACACTAATAGATATTAGCTAAGAAGAGAGATATAGAATGTAGAAGATTAATACATGATTTTTACATGGTTGGGGCGTTAATAAGCCTTAGTCCACGAGTCAGTTGTATTAGAGCTTGGAAAGTCTATTTACAATGGAGTTTTTCTCTTTGTTTTGACAGAGTAATTATATACAAGTCGAAAAGAGATCCTTTTCCCAGTGTTCTATTGCCTGTATTTATAGGCTCATGGGAACACTGGATCTGGGCCGGGTATGATCTGGGCCCATCTGAGATATGGATACTCTTGGCTTCTCTGGTGGAAGCCCAATATAAAAGATAAAACATACATAAATTCAAGACTAATTAAGGCCCAATAAGGTGGCCCAAGAACTATATTTCGCCCGACAATACAGTGCTTTTGGTCAAGGCACTTCGAGTTACGAGGCAGATTCAGGTGACAAGATCAGTCAGAGTACTTGGCAGTGCAGATCTGAAACAGCGGCGTGCAATCCTGAGGTGGCCTTTTCCATAGGTGAAAAGTAGGGACAACCCCCACGCGGAGTGGGGCGGCTTCAGGGTCCCGGACGCTTTTCCTTACCAACCGGGGACGACCTAATCCGGGTTCGTTTACCTTTGTCCCTCTTCGTTTACCGCAGGCTCGGACCGTTTACGATTACTTCAACGCGATCTTGAGCTCTGTACGTCTCCCGGACGACTGTCCTGGATTGCCATCCCGGACACCGTCCGGGCCCCAGGATCGCACTAGGGCCGTGCCCCTTGGACATTCCTGTACCAAGCAGGCCTGGGCCAGTCCATGGGCCCCAACCGCCGTCCCGGGCCCACGGCAGGAAATGGGGATAACAGTAGTTATCTGTCCTCAATCATGGGGGAGAAAATAACAAAAGAATTTTAAGAGTTTTAAGGGTAAGTGAAAATGTCCACTCTCTTCCCTTTAAATAGACTCATAAGGCTCCAAAGAACTCCAAAGATCCTCCAAAGAACTTAAATAGACCCATTGGCCGAAACCTCCAAGGGCTCCAATTTCTTCAAGCACATCTAAGGATCCTTCAAGAAATCAACACCTCTTCAAGATATTTGGGTAAGTTCTTCTTCCTCATCTTCATTTGTAAGCTTTTTAAGCTTTAAAAATTTACATAAAAGCTTGCTAGACTCTTATATGTGTTGAAACCCCTTTTGGAATGCACTCTTGGATTTGTGTATGAATTTTTGATGAATGATACAATTTGTTGCTGTTTTGATGTAGTTTAGGCTATGGGTAAATCAATTTGGTATCCAATTTTATGAAAATTTGAAGAAAAAATGATTTTCCATTCCACATTGCACATTTAGGTTTATGGGTATTTGATGAGCATATGAAATACCTAGAACCTCTTGAACTTTTCAAATTCCATCCTTTGATCTTGCTGTAGTGTCCCATGAGTAAGAAAAACATGCTTGTGTCCCATGCCCTTGAGATTTGTTGTCCCCTCGAAAATAATTTATTGGGAAAGCATGTACATGGCCGATCGGTCATCTTCTTTGAGATAACCTAGCAAGGGCACCATATATACGCACCCCAGCCGATCGGGCTTGTCACCATCTACTCGGATGCAAGGGCACAATCACTCGGACGCTCAGAGACACATCCACTCGGAAACCATGCCATCTACTTGAACATGTATCCACGCATCCACTCGGACGCACGCCATCCGCTCGGACACCATGGAAACCGCTCGGGCACCACGCCATCTGCTCGGACACGCATCCACGCATCCACTCGGACACGCGCCATCCGCTCGGACACCACGCAAACTGCTCGGCCACCACGCCATCCGCTCGGACACCATGCAAACTGCTCGGACGCCAAGGCACAACCACTCAGACACGCCCCATCCGATCGGACACAACATCATCCGCTCAGACAGGAATGCTCTTAAGTCCTTGGACTTGTAAAAAATGGTTCATGCATTTTAGGCACCGAAAATTTCCTTTTCTTATTACATGTTTATCTGGGGAGTAAAAAATATTTTTACTACTCAAAGAAAACATTTTACTGGGTAGTAAATATTTTTTCTTTGCATTCTTTATGTTTGTTTGGTTCACTCACCTCCCCATACTTTTTTGTAGATGAACCTCTACGACTACAGGGGAGGTGACAACCATACAAACTCTGAGTCTTCAGTTCCCAAGTCAAGCGACACTCCTCAAAGCAGCGATTCTTCATCCAAATCTCCTAGCAGTCGCACTCCCAAGGATCGCCTTCATCACCTTAAGAAAATCCTTCCCCGGTCGTCTTTATACTTCCTTCACAAAGAACAGTTTCTTAATCAACAACTTCAACATCTGCCAATGAGGGTGAAAAAATCCAATCGACTTCCTCAAGACCAAGATCCTCACATGGATTGAAGAGCAACACAAAAGGTTGTGGAACGTAGTGAGGCTCAAACTGCAGCTTCTTCAAGACCTCCTCGCTAGGTCCAAAAAGTTGGTAATCCTCGGAAAAAGACTACCCAGAACTTCACCACTGAGATTCGGCAATCAGTTGCTCTAAAACCGAGAAAATATGACGATGGAGCGCCTTCTTGGTTCATAGCCAAACCTTCTAAACTCAACCCCAAAATGCTTGGAAAACACATTCAGGCTTCAGGCCTTGAAGGAGTAAATGTGATATGCCCGCGACCTCACCAGAGAGCTGATAATCCTGGTGGACCCTACTACGCCTAGTCTAGATACCACGTTTGCAGGAGCTTCCATACCACTGCATCCCTTTTTGGGTCAGTAGCAGATTACTTTAATGTCTCTCCCTTCCAGATAGCTCCTAATGGAATTCAAGCACTATCTGCTCTATATATTCTCTATTACTTTAGAGGTTGGGAGCCACCAACTCCTCATGAAGTGCACTACCTTTTTTACCTTAGCACTAACCCAAGCCATACGAATACATATTTTTTCCACCTCTTCCATAGGCAAAAAGGGATTAAGTATCTCCATGGTATTGCACAAAAATTGAATCCCAGAAAATACTACACATAATATTTCCTCACTTCAGATATTAAGGCCAACAACTTGGCTTTCACACATGCAGGCCCTTTCCATCAACCTTTACCAACTAGGGAACTGCATTCCCGAGCAGAAGAACTTGCTAACATGTCTATCAAAGAGAAAAATGTCATGGAGTTGGTCAACGTGGAAAACCTTCAACTGGTGGGGTTATTATCAAGCAATCAAAACATCATAGAGGGCAGTACCACTGAAGAAGTGAACACAACCGATCAATCAAATGCTGATACTGAAGTAGTGACTGATCAGTTCTCTCCTGAACCATCTCCCTAGTCACACCAACCAGGTGACCTTATTATTAAGGAACCTCTTCCTGAAGACCATCGCAGACATGCCGCTCCTACCAGGCCTGGGAAAGGAAAGAACCTTGAACTCCCTAGAGAAGTCAACTCATCATATGAAAAAGAAGACGGCTTTCTCGATGAAATTCTAAACTCAAGTTATTCTGCTAATAGTAACCATAGTTTGGTGGTTTGTTATAAATAACAGTCTTTGAGAAAGACTGTGTGAAATCTATAAATTTATGTGGTAATAGCAAAACTTTCAGTTACTTATATATTATCTCCCATTTCTACTAACAAGTCTTGTGCTTCACTCTTTCCTGTAGATCCAGATATGTTAAAACAATTCAACACTCCCTCTGCCCAAAAGAGGAAATATGGAGAAGGTTGTAGCTCAAACCCTCCGAGAAAAGTCGCGAAGACTGTACCAACCAGCCAGGGGAGATTATCTGACCAGCCTATCACCATCCCACAATTGACTCCTTCATCAATTCCTCCTTTTGCTAGCTTAACAACTACCTAGGCGACTAGTTTAAGTGAGCCCCTTCGCATTATTTTTGATATCGGAAAGGAATTGCTTGACCACACTCTTCACCATGCTACAACAACTCAAACCTTTGAGTCTTTACCCCAGCTTAGTGTTGAAGTTGTCCTGCAAAGGGGTCTTGCTCAAATGATGACTGCAAGTATTTTATCATAAAGACATCCCATTTTGTTATTAATTGCTTTTACTTTAAGTAACTTTCTGTTATCCATTTCAGGCACTTATCACTATCAGTCATGCTCAACACCGAGCAGTAGACTATAAGGAATTGGTCAAAGTCTTGAATGACCAATTGGCGGAATCCCAAGCGAAGATAGAGCAACTGACCAAATCTCAGAAAGACCTTCACGAAAAAACTGAGCCGGCAGAAAAAATAGTTGCTGACCGAGAAAGAACATTGAAGGAGTTGACGGATGAGAACAACAAACTCATCCAAATCAACAAGAAATTAATCGATCAGCAGGGGAAACATATTCAAGAGATCGAGGAGTTGAAGCAGGATAAGGAAGCTGGTCTTGCTCGCTACGAAGAAATCTGTTTCAACTGCTTCTACTAGATTTGGAAGCTGAACAAACCTCTCAACCTTGACTTTCTTTCTGAAGAAGCAAAAGCCGAGGAGCTCGCCAAATGCGAAGCCAAGGCTGCTGAGGAGGCAGCTCTTTTAGCTGGCACTGTGCTCGCCTCTCCTGCTCTATCTTTTCGACTTGAGGAAACCCCTGATGGCGACGGCGTTGACCAACCAGGAAACAATCTTCCCGACCAGTGAGCATCTTGGACCGACCAGAGAACATGTTTGGGTGACCAGAGGCCATGCTCAACTAGAACAGTGAAACTTTGTTCCCAGCCAGTCGTTTACTTCTTTTTCTCGCACTTTCTGTGAAGACAATTTTATACTTTACTTTTCTTTGTTAACTTGAAACATTCTAAGTCTATTTAGACTTAAAACATTATAAGTTTTTTTGTGAATAGTAAAGTCACTTTGATGTATGCCTTACATTTTCGCATGAGTACTTAGTTTTCTAACCTAGAAATTCTAGATATTTCATAAGTCCCTACTAAGTATGCTTTCTCACACTCTTATTGCTCTAACATTTTATGAGCATAATGTTTATTGTCACATGAATATTTGCTTCTAACTTGAATTTTTTAAAAATTCCAAGTTACTTAAGCTTTGTCAAACAAGTTAGCTTAATGGCCTTTTTTGACTTCAAACATTTACAAGTCAGCCTAAAAACAAATATCTTAACTCGTGCTCTTATTGCCTGTGTTAAATTATATACCAGTATACCCCATGTGCCCCCCAAGTGATCGAGGGTTAAAAGATCCTTGGTCACTTGCTACTTGACCAAATGTGTTCGAGCAGTTAATTACTCGTGGAACACATAGAGTATATGGAAAATATTTGAGCAGTTGAACACTGCTTGAATGTATCGACCAATTGAACACTGTCCGATTTTACCAACCAGTTGAACACTGTTCAAATAATTAACACACATGCACATTTGTAGCAAGAATCGACCACGCTGCGTGTAGTCTCTTTTATTACTCGTAAATTAAAAATGAAAAAACGTGTCTAATAACGAGTCTTAAACAACAAAAATTGTTCAAAAATAAATAAATTACTAGTTAGCAAATAACTAGCTCACAAACCAAACTCAAATAACAAGTTAAACAACCTGAAATTAAGCTACCACTCTGAAAGCGGTATTTTAGTGATAAAATATCCTCAGATGCTCGCCATTCCAGTGGTTCCTCATCAGGCTCCATCCACCAAATCTGATTCTAGCACTCTCACTCATGCCGAAGTGTTTGGGCATACCTCTTCCTTGCTTTGTTACTATCGTCAAACAAGTGTGGACCTCCACATATAGTGTCTAAGGTAAAGTCCACAGGCATGGGTTGCAAGGGTGGAGATCTCTGTCGTTTGAACCTAGGATTGCTGCTGCCTCCTTCTCCTTGGATTGTTTCTGCTTGATACTTTTTCAATTTGCCCGACCGGAGAAGAAATTCTATCTCATCCTTGAGATGATTGCATTAATTTATGTCGTGGCCATAATCTCCATGGAACCGACAAAATTTGCTCATGTCCCTCTTAGATGTCTCTTTCCTCATGGGTGGAGGTTTCTTGTAAGGAAATTCCTGGTGACTGGCGAGATACATTTCTACCCGGCTAGCTGAAAGAGTTGTGTAGTTTGTGAATCGGGGCTCATACTTGGTCGGCTTATCGTTCGGACCCGACTTAGCCTTCTTTTCATCATGGCGGTCAGACTCGTTATTCCCACGTTTCTTTCCGCCATTTTGACCATTTCCTTCATTCTTAGGAGGATCAATTGATCTGCCCGGATTATTTAGGCCCTTCTCTCCTTTCTCAATCGCGTCATCCAATTTCATATATTTGTTTGCTCGGTCAAGAAATTGTTGGAGTGTTAAAATTGGATTGCAATGTATACTGTCCCACAAAGGACTCCAATAAATTATACCAGAAGATATGGCAACCATCTTCCCCTCATCTCCAACAGTAGTTGCTTGATTGGCTTCTCTCATGAACCTCTATATGTAATTCTTCAGAGATTCATCATTCCCTTGTTTGATATCTACCAAGTGATTGGCATAAACTGGAGGAGTCCGAGCAGCGCTGAACTGCCTACAGAATTCTTTCCTGAAACTCTCCCAAGAGGTAATGGAGTTTGGCTTGAATTTCCAATACCACTCTTGGGCAGTATCGGACAACGTAGTGGGGAAAACTCTACAGCGATAATCATCACTCACCCCAAGCAGCTCCATTTGGTCTTCAAACTTCCCAACATGCCTTATGGGTTCTGCCTTTTCCGTATATACTGGCAGTACCAGTGCTTTATACTTTGCTGACGGCTGGCCTGCTCTAATTCGGGCACAAAACGGGCTGCCACTCTTGTGGTCTATCCCTTCCATTCCAGAGGGTCACTTTGACAAACCTTGCACCGTGGACGTTAGCGCATCAAGCTGGGCTTGGATGGCTGGCGCAACTGACGGGGTTCCAAGGTGGTGACCGCTCGATCAGGCATTTTCATCTGGTGCACCGTCGTCAAGTATTTCTACTTGGCTAGCAAGGTGGTTCAAATTTTTCCCTTTGACCGAGACGATCCTTCCATTGTCTCCGATAATTTCCCTTAGATCTTTCTGGGAAGTGTGTTCTCCTAGGCAGTCAAACACTGTGCTCCAAGTTTTTTTCAGAAGGCTTATCGTGCGGAAGCTGCTCTCTCCCACTATGTTGTTGGTTGGGATGTAGCAGTGGCCTTCTTGTATGTGTCGGGCAATCTTTTCCTCCTTGTTGGTCATTGCCATCTTTTTCCTTCGATCGATCGCTGTGATGACTATCAACCTCATCGCGACCATGTCCATCTTTGAAGTGTGAAGTTCCTTTACCTCGAGGAGTTTTGGTTTGATCCTGCCTGGGTGGAGTCCTTTTACTGCCCGATCGGTGACTCCCTGATCTAGAAGTTTCTGATCGGTGGCTCCTAGAGGGGTTCTAGAGTTCTCCCTTTGTGTCGAGGTCGTTTCGGATCGGACCCCATCATCTTCCCAACCAGGGGGTTGCTCCTGCTTCTATCCGGTCCCCGAGAATTGGCTTTGTCAGTGTTTTTCGACCAACATCTATATTCCTTGCTCCCTGGATAGTTGCTCCTCGTGCTGCAGTTTGGGCATTGGACTGGGTCAACTGCGTAGCCGCCTCCAGAGCAAGTGCAGCCTCGCGGTGTCGCCTATCAGCCTCCTCTCGCCGTCGCTTGATCTCTTCGCTCCTGGCGTCCATCTCCCGTCTTTGCTGCTCAAACACAGCTTTCTGTCTGGCCATATCTTCAGCAAATGACTCTTGCCGAGCATTGAATTACGCCATCTCCTCTTGGAAGGCCCCCATGGCTTCCTGGAGTTGTTCAACCTCTGGAGTCGTCTCCTCGAGAAAGGCCCTGGGTTCAGTCTCATGGTCTTGAGGGCCAGGACCTTCTAATCTAGTAGGCTCTTTAGATGTGCCTGGCTTCTTGGAGGACGCATTGGTATTCTTGGGCGCCATAATGATACGATAATAGTGTGTTTGTTCTCTTTAGGCTCTCAATGAAAGCACCAAAATGTTGACCACGATTTTGGCCAACGACGAATAGACATCAAAACTACAGTAAACCTTCAAGAGAAAATACGACACTGATAATTTTATAGTGGTTCAGTCCCAATATGTTGGTAATAGGCTAATCCACTTAGAGTTGTGATATATAAATCTACACTTAAGAACAGATGAACCCGTGTGAACTGAGTTTCTTAAGTGTAAATGAGAAAGTAGAAGGTTTCTCTTAGAATACAAATCCCTCTCAGGAAAATCAGAATTCGAAATCCCCCTCCATGATGCAATGAACTCTTTATTTATAGGCTCGTGGATCGTACAAATTAAAGTTCCTCAATAATCGGGATAATTCAGTTGTTCTAACCAATATTTAATTAATAATCAAATTTAAAATACAACCATATGCACTTTCTTCGGGATATTTGAGAGTTTCTCGCTGTAGCTACGGATGATTCTAACTGAAGTCGTTACTGAAATTTTGCTGAAGAGTCATAGGCTGAGCTTCTAATCCATCTGGTCAGCCAACTCTGCTCCCTGGAGTGATACTGGTTGGCCAAAACACTCTTCTAGTTAGGCAAAACATTTTGACTGGTCAGCCAAAATACTTCACTGGTCGGCCAAAACAAATAACTGGTCGGCCAAAATACTTCACTGGTCTGCCAAAACATTTTACTAGTCAGTCAAAAATCTTTACTAGTCGGACAGGAATTCTACCAGGTCGGTCAAATCACTTCCAAACCAGATAAATAATTTGCATGTTCAGTAATATCACAACTCGAAAGATTAATCTCAAACCTTTGCCCTACCATTCACTGCCACTTGTCACTTTTGATTGCCACGATACCATATTCAAATTTTGGGGATAACCGATATGTATTTGTATTTAAAAATATAAATGGATATATTTGTTGTTGACGTAGTTTTTTGTCTAATAAAATAAGAGCAATTAAGCAAAAGATAAGATTCGAATAAATGAAAAGAAAGACAGGGATTTTTATGTGGTTCAGTAGTTAATTCTACCTAGTCCATGAGCCACTTTTATTAATGTCTCTGCGTTAAAGCATGAAAGCAATTTCATAGAGTATCAGTACAAAATTTGTGCATGAAAAATACAAATGATTGATCCCAGGTATTTATAAACTAGGTTCAGATATTCTTCCCCACGATTTTAGGGGGAAGCTACATAACAATCTACATTTATATTTGAAATAATTTGAATTCCTAAAGCGTTGGTTTGACCATGTTAATATATAAATTGATTCCTTAAAAATAAGCTTTAATCGCTTAAACATGGCCACCGGACACCTTAAAAACGCGCTTTCGAGCCAACATGCATCATCTTCTTGTTGATACCTGAACTGTCCAAGCTAACTGTTATTTTACCTTCTGAGCTGATCCTCTCATAACGGTTGAACCTTTCAAGATAACCCTCCATTTCAAGCAGAAATGGTTCGATTATGCATCAACAATGTTGTGGGTTAATTTCCATATGCATTCAAAATCATTAAACTATTTCCCGAGCCTACATTTCGAGATAAATTATTCGTCTCAAAATTGGGGTATAACATTTTGCCCCCTCAAAAGTGTATGCTCAATCTTTGAGAGAGAAACTTTTGAACTTCTCCCCTCGAGAAACGTGTCCACCTACTACACTCGAGTGTGTATACGTGTCGACTTATGAGTGAAGAATCCCAATACTCGAATATTGTACTTGCTGCCCACTTCTTTTCACCTACCTTGTTTACCGCCATTTTGAGATCAATTTTGATCCATTGGATCAAAAGTAATTGTAATTTGTGACGACTATAATTCTCCAGGGGATTCTCCTTCTTTTATAAAAACCCCATCCACTATCTTTCTTCCACATTTCCCTTTCTTGCATGTTTTCCCTTCCAAAAAAAGAAAGAAAAAAACAAGTGCACGATTCTCCTTCAAACCATCAACTTTTCCACGAGGAGTTTTCGAGAGCTTCCCTATACTAGTTGCTGCAATCATCACTCTGGTTTCACCATCAACTCCCTTTGTGTAAGTTTCTACCAATTTTTCTCTTTGATTTTGTTAAAAATCTACCATATGTTGTTGCACCGTCGCTTTTTCCTTCTTCTTTCTTTTATTGTTTTGCAAGTTCTTATTCTTGAAAACTTTAAGAAAAAGGGTGGTTTGATCTGATTTTGGCAAAAAATAACCCATAACAATAGTTTCTTTTTGTATTAGGCTATACGTTATAGGTTTCGTGTAGTACAAGAATCATAGGGTATTTTGACATTATGGCTTCCCTTTTTCTCTCACACAAACTAATGAAATTCCCCTTTTAGGTAACTGCCCACTTTTCCTAGAAAATTGGGATAGCCCAAAAAAGAAATCATTCTCCTACTATTGGTAAGGGCATCTTGTTATTTCGAGCTCCTCTCAGCTCGAATTTTTGAAACAACTCATTACATTTTTTTTAAACTTTTATCCTTAAGCGAAGGGTCCCCACCTTTTTCTTTATTGTTAGATGTCCCAACACTCTTTCGAGAAGAATTGGTGGGGGTCCTTTGATCACGCTATTCAGTAACAAGCTCCATCTCTCCGAGTTCAATCCCTATTTACTTGCAACCAAAGACTCATCCAAGAATTCAAAGCACATAGAGAAGGATAGGATATGAGTGCCTTTTACCGACACCTCATCGCAGAGATCCAAGAGAGGAAGAGGAAAAGACTACAACTCGCGGTTTATCTCGAGCTAATCTCCATTCCCCAAGCTGTACCTTTAGAGAGATCTTTATTGGTATCCCTAGCCTTTTGTCCTAACGAGCTTTCCTACAAAATAATTGAAAGTTCTTTGAGCCCTCAAAACCTTCTTCCGAACCTCCTCCCCCCAAAATATATTCTCTTCAGTCATAAAATTTAAATTTTTCGAGGCCGACTTTTATGAAAGTTCGGTTAAAACACGAGGCATGTTTCATATATCCTGTCTTCCCATGGCATCAAAATTTCCAATAAACTAGTATGCGAAGGTCCTTGTAAGGAAGAGAGGTGTTGTTACCTACCATGCAAACACAAGCTTGACTGGAAGTACAAGTTCGTGACATGGGGCCGTGAGCATATGAAGGTTGGGGCCTTGCTGCCCCTAAAAGAGTATTTTAAGAGGTTTAACGATTGGGTCGGTATCGTTCCCTTCCAACTCCAGACCAACTCGTATCGAGTCTTGGCAGCACTGAAGTCGTTGTATTTTGAGATGAAATGGCATGAACCATCGCTCTACGAGATCCTTTATCTATTTTGTTTGAAGAGCGACCCAGCCCGTAAGCAAGGTAGAGATGGGTTTTATTACCTTTCAAGCTATCCTAAGGACAAGAAGCTCTTTGAAGATATCTCCAACCACCCTCAAACTTTAAAACACAGTTCTTCTAGACCACCGGTCTTGACCCGTCCAAATTCTATTCTTTCCAAATAATCCATTAGTACATATTCTAGTTTCAAACTAAAGTTTTATTTTGTTTTCTTAAGTTTAGGAATTTATTTTCTTGCATCCAATTGCAGCAAATTTTGAATGCCCTGAGCCTACCTCAGTTATGGTAGACAGGCAAGCCGAGATGGCCCAGCTTCCATATGGCAAGCACTCATTGAACTATTTGCTTCACCAGGATAAGATTCGTGTATGTGTTCTTCTCGGTGAAGGCGAGACCACAAATGATGACAGCATCAAGAAGTGCGCCAACTGGGAAGAAGTTCATGTCCCATACTCCTCCGAACCTGCTTGGAAGAAATAGAGAATAGGTTCACGGTCATCCATTTCCATTACCTCCTCCCCAATTGAGTAGTCCAGCTTAGGGAATGAAGCTCAGGGCGAAGCCTCTTTGAGCTCGACTGAAGGAGGTAAACTATTTTGAGTCAATCGGGATGGTCTCCCACTCTTCTTACACGATAACCAAATATCTTAGTGTCCTTTAACAACCTCGACAATAAATTTACGACATGGTCAAGGGTAGACTACATAGTCCATATGGACGATAGTTTTTTATCAATTGGACAAATAATGTATATTATTAAAGAATTATGGGAACGACTCGAGTCACAATACGACTCGAATGACTGGCACGATCTCCCACTTTTTGAGATGAATGGTCAAAGTTAACAGAAGAACCCTTCCAAGTCATCAACATATCATCTGATGACTTGTCATTAGATTCCTTTTCATCCAGTTAGGTCCCTATAACACCCCGAAAACCTAACCTCGAGATTACACTAGGTAACTAGTCATTTCAAATCATTTTAAAGATCAAAAACCAAATGATGGACCAAATAATGCATAAAACCTCATTAAAAACATCTAGTGTTAGGGTATCCATAATTTAAAATAAAACGCTGATTTAAATTTCAGTCAACAAACAAAACTGTTTTCGGTCTCAACTCATAATAAAACATCTTTAAAACCACATGAATAAAATGTTGAATAAATCTTTGGTGTTTACATCCCTTTGATCGTAACAAGGTTGAATGGATCTAATGATATAAATTCATTTTTGGATTGGACTTGACTCGTCTCCATGAAACGAAATTAACACATGGCACCTGCAACACAAAGTACCCATGAGCTAATGCCCAACAATATGAGTTATGTAGGTCACACCCCAAAGCCCAATCATAAAACAATGTATAACCAAAACACTAATCACTCATAATATATAACATATCCTTAATATAAACATACTTATAACATAATCCTAGTCAAAGCATAAAGAAAATAATAACATAAACATAATATAGAATACCGAAACCATTAAAGTCGTAAACCAGTATTGATCTGGTCAGATGTACAGCTGAGCACGAAATAACATAAGCATGAAATTCCATATCGTAAGCATGCCACATAAACATACATCAGTAAACAAACAACATAAGCAAGTGTTGACAGTTTATAGTAATGAGTGGCGTCTCACCCTAAACCTCCACGGGTTCTGAAAACTACCCTGCCCCACACTTACCAAACACCAAAGAATGTTATATTAATAACCTAAGTTATAGAAAATTCATGTAATTAAATTCACATAACCTTGTTAACGTAAGCTTGCAACAACGTACATAAGCATGCAATACTCATAAAGTCATAATACACACGACAAAATTATAACCATGACCTTAACATACATAAACATAAATTCGATCACACATACATAACATTTGTGCCTTCAAATGCATACCCTGTGTTACACAGACCACTCTTCTTACATTGATATCCAGCAGCAACCACAATCTCATTCCTTCAAGTAACCCTATTGAGCTCCTAAGTCAAAATCACACAACCATACATTTAGAGATACATAACTTAATCCAATGTTACATAATAAATTATAACTATTTCAGTGATCCAAATACCTCTATAGCATTCTTAAAATAATTCTAAAGGCCCCAAATGGAAACCAACATCAATGCCTTAATGACTAAAACGGAACAAACGAAACAAAGCAGAATTCTGTTTTTAGACAACTAGCGCGGTTGCGCCCGACATTGTTCCCAGATTCTAGATTGCGACTTTGTTTGAGTTTTCCATGTACAATCAACCCCAAAATGTCCCAACTGCAAATATAGACATAAAATTGACCTTAGATGCATCCTACAACATTCCTAACATGATTTAACATCTATTCATAAGATTGAAACCTCTATATGCAATCATTTCATGTTCATGCATGGTTAGGGTTCAAGAACCCTAACTTCATCTTCTTCCCAAAGCCATCTTTCCAATTCCATAATCAATACTCATAACCTCATAACTTCAACCCTAGCATGTTTCTAACCATTATGCAACATTAATACAAATCCTAACATGCATAAATAATTATATCCAATAACCTTAACCTATCATGCTTTATAACCTATTTCACCATTAACATGTTTCAAGCTTCAAGAACATTCTTAATAACCTCAAGATCTAAAAGAAAACTTACCCAACGATGTAGCACAACCCTAGACCACAAAAAGCATCTCTTCTAAACTCCCCAAATGCTCTTAGGATGAAGATCATGAGCCTCAATTTCCTCTCCTTCTTTATTCTCTTCTTCACATGTGCCTCCATCTCCTTCTATGATTCAAAGCAAATGAAACCCTAGCCTCTCTCTATCGTATTCTATAAATAGTAACCCTAATACTCCTAATTACCACCTTGCCCTTAATGAATCCTTAGGTTATGACAACCATCATGCCCTTAATAGTAATTTACATTCCATTTTATAGAATTGCTAATTATTTCCTCAAAAAAATTACTTCACAATTAAATCCCTACTTAACATATTTTGACTTCTACACTTGAAGAAAACCATGAATTGCTGCTTAATAACCAAATTTCCATCGATACATAATTTCATATTTCATAAAATTGTCACATAATAACAATTATCATACTTATTCACAAAAGAATTCATTCATACTCAAAATTACAAAAATACCCCTCAATGGTAAAATTACTAAAATACCATGATATGCTTGTGCCTTTGGGTTTGACCTCAGGTCTAATCTCTTGAACCGTGTTGGGGAGGGGGGGTCTACAGCAACCTCCAAGGCTCAAACTGGGAGTGTCTGGAGGGTGATAACTCCACCTCCATTGGGGACAAAGGCGAGAAGCTGATAGCCACAATAAAACCCTTCAGCTCGATATGCTTCTCTTTATTATTCACTCTTGTTTTCCCCTTCTTACTCACATGTTCGAACTTGCAGGGTATTCTTAGCCTGTGCTGACAATCTCATTTACTAGTTGCCCAAGTGGCGCTAGTCATAAGCTTGCCTTCAATGTTAGGGATGCTCAAAGTAAGGTTGAAGATGTGCTTAAGGCCGTGAAGGAGAAATTTGAGTCGAAGCTAACAGAAGTGAAATAAGCTCGGGATGAGGCATTGGGTAGAGCCACCACCCAAGAGTATGAGATTGAATGCTTAAAGTCTAAGTTTGACTGCCAAAAGTTTGAGCTCAAGGGCCGTCAAAAAAATAATGCCCAGCTCGAGGAGGAAAAGAAGATGGGGTTCTAGCTCATGGAGGAGGAGAAAGCTCAAATTATGGAAGAATTCAAAACTAAGAATGATGCTTCTAATAATATGGGCATGTACAGAATATGGTCCATGAATCCAAATATTGATGTATTCTTCTTGTGGAGTCAACATGAGGAATTCTTATAAAAATTGAGAGCTCAGCTTGGTGCTGAGGAAGCTGCTCAGACCACACAAGTACAAATGAGGAGTGGGGCAACGAAGTGGACTCTAGAGGCGAATATGCTTGAATCTATTTTTTATTTTATTTTATCAATTTATCAAGGCTACAACATTCTTTGGTTTGTAATTAATTAAGTCCTAAGAGGCCGAGAAAATCTTAAGATTAGATTTTTTCGAGCTTTTTATTTTACTTTTCTTAGAGTAGTTTTACAAAGATAGTTATATGCTCAAATTTAAACATCTATTCCTTTTATTATATATATGCTACTTCTTTGACAATAGTTTGCTCAAATTTATTGTGTTTATATTTTTTGAGCTTCTATTATTTATGGCAGCTGTTATACTTGTTTAATTCATACAAGTATTATTAGGCTTTTTATATAGTTCTACACTTGTCATTTATGTAGTTTGTATGTATAATCGTGCTCGAACTTCATGCCTGTTAAAACAACCATGACTACTTTAAACTTGCTTTGCACAAAAAATTGTTGTAATGACTTTGAAATTAGCTTGACTATTTAACTTGTTTATAAACTCTTCATATCCCGCTCGGTTAATGCCTATGGCTTTTGAAGCTAGTAATCGTAAATTTTTTCCAGTTATTCAAACTCAATATCTATTAGTTAGTTATTTCAAACCTTTAATGTGTGCAAAGTTATTTCATTGCAAAATTTTCCATTTTTTTTCGAGCCCATGGTTTGGTAATATCCTGTACCATATATGTCCCTATACCTCCTAAGAGTTTGATCTTAGGTTGTTTTGTTAATGAGTTGCGAGCAAAAAATTAAAGAAATTTAGAAAATAGAAAAAAATATGATTTTATTAATATCAATCAAATAATTACATGTAATGACCCAACTACTCTAGAACTTGGACCATTAACGAAAACTATACATAGACACTAATCTTTAACAAAACTTACAAGTGAAAAGATCATAACTTTATTAAAACTTTGAAAAAACAAAGGTCAAACTTACATAAAATTTAAGTTAGGATATGGGATCCCATTGTTTTAAAACCAAAACATGACATAATGATAATTTAAAAAGAGATTACATAATAAAATGCGGAAAAATACATATAAAAACCATAAGAACAAAAACTACATCCTCGAATCGAAACTCTCGGCTCTTTGAATCCATTCCGCCTCAATACACACTCCCCAAGCTGCCAAGAACCTTACCCGCCACTAAAACTATTTTCCTGCACATATAAACAAAACGGAGTGAGCCTAATGCCCAGCAAGGAAAATCTAACATATAGCCATATACGTAAAAATTCATAATGCAACATAAAACATACTATAACACTTATGTCACATACATACTATAATGGCCATTATCCATAAACTAAACAAGTCATATGCCCATTAGATTAGTGGGGTCTTGATAGCTAAGCAAGTCATATGCCCATAATCTATTTGGGGCTTGTTAGTCATATAGGTCATATGCCCAAGTCTACAATCATACTTAACATAACATATTACATAACATAAAATCATAAGATATCATATAAAATCATATAACACATAAATCCTATCATATTTTCCTTACCAAAATAACCGGGATATGGGAACTGATTAGGGACCTTGGAACACTCCTAAAAACCATTTGTAATATGGCGAGTATATTGAAGAAAAGGGATGAAAGTGAAAAAGGGACTATGCTATCAAAATATACTTACCAAAAACCTTGTGCTTAAGAACTTGGATTTCCTAACACAGAATAAGAATAAGGTTAGAATGAGTAGAAGACTATGAGAATTTTTAAAGAACATAATACAGAAATGGACTAGAGTTTGGAAATACCTTGAAGACTTATATGACCAATCTAAACCTTGAACCGAAATGTGAATAAAACTTACTCCCCCAAGTGTTTGATAAGCTTATAATGGTTCAGCTTATAATTCCTAACCCAAGTGTTTACACTCTCACACTCACCTAGCAACTTGCAGCCACTGAACTTAGAGTAATAGATGAATAAATGGCTGGGTACTCGGTCCTATTTATAGAGTTTAGGAATGCAAAGATCTTCATTTAACTTGAATAAAAATAATGGCTTTTTAAGTGAAAATAATTTGAATTATCGTTCAACAGAGGCTGAAGACTCGTTCAAAAAGATGCTGAACTCATCAAGAGGTTGAAGGTTTGAATGGAGAACATTTTTGAAAACTTTCAAAATATGCTGAGAGGGGCGATATATCGCTCCCTGTAGGCGATATATCGCCTGGGCCAGTATGCCCGAGGCAATCGTGCAACGTTTCGTGTTTTTCATATCTTCGTGCTGCGATATATCGCCCCCTATAGCTGCGATATATCGGCATACGCTGATTATTTAAACACGAAATTACACATTTTTAGCTTAATTTGAATTGAGTAAACAGCCGTGACTAAGCCCTCTAACGTTTTCAAAGCTGCTGACTGACCTTAGAGTATTCAAATTTTAACCTTAATAAATTTAATCCTCAAAATACTTAATCATTAATAAACCCATACATAACATGTGCTATTATCTAATTGGTTCTTATCTAAACCTTATAGTATAATAAATATTATCCTCAATATCGGTCATATTAATCAAACCTTAGGTTAAAATTAATATTCCTAAACTATAGGTTAAACTTAGAAAATCTACAAGTACTACTATGAGTGTCCAAATAAATCCCGGTCTGAACCAAAAATCTACAGTCATAAAGATAATACTATTATTACTATAATACTACTATCTAACTAGCTAAGTAAAGTTCTTGGACTCGACATTACATCACTTGGTTACAACTAATAAATGTCAACCCAAAATTTATTGATAATAAGGTCATAGATGTTCACTATTCCAAGCTCGGGGGATTAGTTCTCCATTCAATCGAGCTAATTTATAGATGCCTGGTTGGATGATTGATTCAATTAGATATGGCCCATCCCAATTCGGACCAAGCACTCCGACTGATGGATCTCTTATTGCCAAAAATACTCGCATTAACAACATATCTCCAACCCTAAATTGCTTGTCCCAAACTTTTTTGTTAAAGTACCTTGTAGCATGTTGTTGATATGAGGCATTCCTTAGCTGGGAATCTTCTCGTTTTTCTTCGAGTAAGTCTAAGGCCTCTTCAAGTTGTTTGTGATTTGAATCTTGATTGTAGGTCTTGCGTTGTGATGTTGAGACTTCCACCTCGATGGGAAACATTGCCTCGCTTCCATAGGCAAGTGAAAATGGTGTATGCCATGTCGAAGTTTGAGTTGTTGTTTTGTATTCCCATAAGACTTGTGGTAATTCGTCAGGCCATTTTCCATTTTCTTCTTCGAGCTGGTTTTTAATGGAACTCTTCAATGTTTTATTTACGACTTTGATTGGCCCATTTGCCTGAGGGTTGACCACAGATGAAATACTTTTTATGATCCCATTATTTTTGCAAAATTGTGTAAACAGCTCATTATCGAACTGAGTTACATTGTCGGAAACTAGTTTTCCTGGGATATTGTATCGACACACAATGTTTTTCACCATGAAGTTTATGACCTTCTTTAAGGTAATCATAGCTAGTGCCTTGGACTCTGTCTATTTTGTAAAATAGTCTACTGCAACCACAACATATCTTACTCCACCTCGTCCCACTGGTAATGATCCTCTCATATCTATTCCCCATACTGCGAATGGCCATGGAGCGGTCATCATAGTCAGCTTAGTTGGAGGAGCTCGGGGTATCGACTCGAATCTTTGATATTTATCACAATGTTGGACATATGTGAACGCATCAACTTTTATGGTCGGCCATAAATATCCTTGTTGTATGACCTTCTTAGAGAGGCTATGCCCCCCAGCGTGGTCTCCACAAAATCTCTCATGGATTTCTTCAAGGATTTGTAACGCTTTGGTTAGCCAAGACCATTACACTATGTGTTTGAAATGGTGCTTAACCTGCTAAGCATTTCATTCGGACTTAAATGTGTAATTAAAACTAAACAAAGGTTAAGTATTAAAAATTTTGGCCAACGAAGTAATCATTTTCCATAAAAAGAGTTTAGCTTATACACGGGATCCCAAAAAGTTTTTACAAACTGATAAAAGACAAATAAAATACAAACTAGCTGCCCTAAGCGGAAAAACAGGGTTCAACCCAAGTTCCTCCCAAGAAATCCCAGCTGTGGCAGTCGAGCAGGTTGCATATGTACACACCGCCCCTGAAGCTCGCCAACTCATGGCTGGTCCAGCTTACTCTTGCCCTTACCTGCACCATAGAGCACCTATGAGCCAAGGCTCAATGAGAAAACCACATAGAGTATAACATTAATACCAGTATTCAAAGCAGTAAACACATGTTTCACACATAACAGATGCAATCATATGAATCATATAACTTGTAAACGCATTCTATAGTTTACAAAAGAATACTCATCTTAGTTATATAATCAATTAAGTAGCCCAGGAAAAATAGTCCGAGCTCAGCCGAGCGAGGTGCGTACGCAGGCACTCCTCTCATGGTTCATGTCAGGCAAGTAGGGGTCGCAACCCCAATTCGAACTTGCCTAATGACCAGCGTTCTGCACGCTTTGCCGATCGACTCCACACTCAATACGATGGACGATTATTAGTCATACCATACATTCACATGTAATTCAAGGCTAATAAGCATACCAACCAATAGCTCTATGTGCATATACCAATTTTCTTACCATAGGTCAAAGCACTGGATAAATATAAACGACCCTCGAGCACAATCCCCTTCCGAGCCCTAGCGGTACCCTAGTCACAACCATAGTAAAGGATATCCATCAATATCGAGTAAATAAAGGTTTCCGATCCGATTCCTAACACCCTGAACCTCGAATTCTACTAAATAGGGCAGTAGATCCTTTCCAAGCCTTTAGGTTTGAGTTCTCGCAACTAAAAACTTCATTTGGCTAATGCTCCCAATTAGTGTCGTGGCGTACCCCTGAAGGGCTGCGGCATGTTCCGAAATAGAGAGCCCTGTAGCTAATTTCCCTGGACATGCGCCACGGTGCTAACGCGCGCGATTCAGAGGAATGCCAGCACCCCTGAGTTCATACGAGTCGCGGCGCTCCAAGAACAGCAACGTGCGCAACCTCGCGAACCCAGAAAACTTGCTATTTTAAGGATTGCCCAACCTCACAAAATCATCCAAACACTCAATTTTACTCACAATTGACCATGCCAATGGTCCCAACAACCCATAAATATACAAACCAACCTCAAACTCAATCAACACCTCATAAAAACTAAGAATTCAGAATGAACTTCTAGAACTCAAGAGCTTTAAAAACACTCAGAACTTACAACTTCAAATTACCTCTGATCAAATCATTTCTTAGATGCTCCCTTAAGCTTAGAGGCTCCCATCCCCAACTAAGCTTCAATTCCCCAGCAAGCCTTGCCCCAAAACTCAAGGAATCACTGCTTTTCCTTCAACTTTCCAAGGCCCCAACAGTGAGAGTGAGAGAGAGAGAGATAATGAGAGAGGGGGAGAGAGAATGAGTGTTGTGTTTTTGTTCTAATTTTCTAAAGGATTCTAAGGGATTAAGGTAATCCAAGGCTAGGGAAAATACCAAAATACCCTTATTCTTTACCTTGGTTCTATAATGTCCTCAAGGGAAAAATCATCATTTGCCATCATTTCTCACTACACCTCAAATAACACTATAAATTCCCAATTAACACCAACATACCCAAATAATCACCAAATAAATTCTCAATCGCCGGTCAACCCCGATAATGTACTAAGTTACTAAAATACCCATAGGCTCACCCCGAGCCAGGTATTAGACCTCGTTGTGACTTTTCCGCTAAATTGCTCAAAAGGGTCGTTTTCTACTGAACAACTCAAATATATCGACATAATAATGTGGTCTCAATCACATATGTATAATTACAAATATACCCTCAGCGGGTCAAAATTACGAAAATGCCATTTTTAACAAAATCGAGCCTATAAGCACATTTAATACACTTAAACATGCATAAACAGCCATAACATGATATAACTCATATAATCTGCATGATCACATATTTATTCAATTAATTACCACATAATTACTCCACGTGCCCTCCCGGCATGCTAATCAAGGCTCTAAGCCTTATTAGAAATTTTGGGACGTTACAGGATTTTTCTTGACTCAAATGGTGTTACACACCTTAGTAATGGCATGGAGTAACTCCTTCGATACAATTTCCCATCATGGATTATATATCTTGGGTTTTTGTACAATAATTTGCGAGCCTCGTTTCGGTCTTTTGGCAGGGTCCCGGTTATGAGGTAATCAAGTATTTGAATCATCCAGGTTGGGTGTGCATCAATCATTTTGACGTCAGGCATGTCTTGCTCAAAATACTAGACTGCGATAAGAATTCCACAAGAACCATGTTAAGTGTGTCAGCTTCCCTAGTTGTTTTGAGTCGAGTTAGCACATCAGCATTCAACTTCTGCTCCCTCGGGACCTGTTCAATTGTGTAGTATTCAAAATAATCGAGCGCTTCCTTGACTTTCTCTAGGTATGCTACCATTTTCATTCCTCGAGCTTGATATTCTCCTCGTATCTGATTGAATACAAGTTGAGAATCACTATAGCAGTGTATGGCTTTAGCTTTTAATTCTCGAGCTACTCAAAGTCCTGCTAGTAATGCTTCATATTATGCCTCGTTATTGGAAGCATCAAATCCAAACCTTAACACAAAATGGAATATACGTCCTTCAGAGGTTATAAGTATGATTCCTTCCCCCAACCCGTTCTCATTTGACAATCTGTCAACATAGAGTTTCCACAGCTCTCAAACTGGGGTTATTATCTGTTCGTCAGATATTCCTGTGCATTCAACTATGAAATCGGCTAGTGTGTTGCCTTTGATTGTCATTCTCGGGTGGTATGTTATCTCAAACAACCCGAGTTCGACTGCCCATTTTAGTAGCCGACCTAATGCTTCTGATTTTGCCAACACCTTAAAGGTTGGTTAGAGAGAACATGTATTGGATGTGCTTGGAAGTATGGTTGTAACTTCCTTGAGGTGTGTACAAGACATAGTGCAAGCTTCTCCATCATTGGATACCGAGATTTTGCTCCCAACAGTCTTTTGCTGACATAATAAATCAGTCGTTGTACCTTTTTATCCTCCCGAACTAATGCATCGCTAATTGCATGCTTGGTTATGGGGAGATATAGTTACAAGACGTCGCCCATGATGGGTTTAGAAAGAATGGGTGGTTCTGCAAGATATTTTTTTAAGGCTTGAAAGACTTGCTCTCATTCCTCTGTCCACTCAAACTTCTTGCCCCCTCTCAAAAGGTTGAAAAAAGGCATGCACTTGTTGGTGGACTTCGAGATGAATCTGTTTAAAGCTGCAATTCTTCCAGTCAAACTCTGAATGTCCTTATATTTCTGTGGTTAAGGAATTTCTATTAGGGCCTTTATTTTGTTAGGATTCACCTCGATTCCATGAGTATTTACTATGAATCGGAGGAATTTTCCCGTGGATACTCCAAAGGAACACTTTTGCTGGTTCAACCTTATATTATATTTCTTTTAGTGTAGCAAAACATTCTGACAAGTCGGTAACATGGTTAGTGGTGTGTTTGGACTTGACCAATATGTCACCCACATACACCTCCATGTTCCTCCCTATCTACTTATCGAACATCGATTTACTAATCTTTGATATGTGGCTCCATCATTTTTTAACCCAAAGGGTATCATACTGTAGCAATATAACCCTTTATCTGTTGTAAAGCTTGTGTGCTCTTTGTCTGGGGCATGCATTGCTATCTGATCATATCCAGAAAAAGCATCCATAAAGGACAACAAATGGTGGCTTGAGGTGGCATCCACGAACTGATCAATTTGAGGCAAAGAAAAATAGTCCTTTGGGCAAGCCTTATTGAAATCTAAATAATCAATGCAAGTTCTCCACTTCCCATTTGGTTTTGGAATTAAGACTAGATTTGTTATCCAGTCTGGACAAAATGCTTCCCTTATAAAGTGATTGGCTTTTAACTTTTCAACCTCTTCCTTAGCGCTTGCCTCTTTTTATCATCTAGAAACCTTTTTTTTTTTTTGCTTTGGAGGGAAATTGTTATCCACGTTAAGGGCATGGCTTATTCCAATCGTGTATGAATGGGACTAGGCAAATACAACCTTGTTATCTTGCGAAAATCGAGTTGATTGCTATTTTACATCTTGGGTGAAATTTTTCATGATCTTTACAACTTTAGTTGGGTCCTTATTATCGAGATGGACATCTTCGAGTTCCTCTATGGGCCCAAGTTCAGCTCGATCTTTGCCCATACGGGGGTCAATCTCACTTTCAATCTCAAAGACAAATTCCTCTATTTCTTCGATTATGACCAATGCTTGCACGCTGGGTTGGCCCCTTCCTTTCATGAAATTACTTTAGCACTCCCAAGGTGCCAATTGGTCTCCCTTCAATGTCCCAATCCCACTTGGTGTTAGGAATTTTACAGCCAAGTGCCTTACTGATGTTGTTGTCCCCAAGGCGATCCGGGTTGGTCTCCTTAGCAGAATATTCTAGGCAGATGGTGTATCAACTACCATAAATTCAAACATTTTTGTTACCGAGATTGGATACTCCCCTAAAATAATGGGAATCTTAATGGCCCTTATCCTCGCAAATCCTACCCCTGAAATTCATATAAGGTCATTGCACATGCCTTTAGGTCTCAAACTGACATACCCATCTTTTCCAAAGTTTTTTTGTACAATATATTCACCGAGCTCTCATTATCGATTAGTACTCGTTGAACTTTCATGTTGGAAAGGTGTATGGAGATGACCAATGGGTCATTATGTGGAAATTACATATGTGAGGT
This sequence comes from Humulus lupulus, assembly GCF_963169125.1. Taxonomy (NCBI): domain Eukaryota; kingdom Viridiplantae; phylum Streptophyta; class Magnoliopsida; order Rosales; family Cannabaceae; genus Humulus; species Humulus lupulus. The sequence goes on along the minus strand of NC_084797.1, from coordinate 161,987,163 downwards.
GTCATCCTCGGTGAAAGTTATCTGTTGGGACTCAACCCTTTGTTATTTTGGAGCTCACGGCTCCGGGACGTAGGGAGTACCAAACTTGGTTTTTAACTCCTGCACATACCTCTTATGGGTGTTCCTACTTGTTCTAGCTATAAGTGGTCCTTCGAAGATGGTTATCACATATTCTCCATCTAACAGAGGTGGCCAGTTATCTTCCCAAGTTGGGGGTATCGCGAGTGGAGGTGGTGTTGCAGGTTGAGCTGGTGCCATCCTTTGATTTTGTGGGGCTTGTCCTTGGTTATTACCCCTATTTTGAACATACTGACCGAGGTAACCACACGAGATTAGATTTTTAATCTCATCTTTGAGTTTCCTACACTCCCCAGTGAGGTGACCAATGTCCATATGGAACATGCAGTACTTGTTCTGATCCGTTTTTCCACATTGGTTGCGCATAGGTTCAGGTCGCTAGAACGGGACCTGGTTTTCATTCACTACAAAAATATTCTCGCGAGCCTTTATTAGCTCAGTGTATATTGTATATGTGGAGATATATTTATCTCATTCCTTCTTCTAACTTCCATTTGCATCTGGGGTATCCCCCTCATTCTTCTTCCAATTGGAAGAGTTATCATTGGAAGGGTGTACAACAGTTGGTGTTGCCAAGCTCGCAAACAGGTTCATATTTAATGTTGTAGTTATAGGGGCCAGTGGTGCTAGGTGTAGAGCTGACCTGACCTCTTCTACATTAATGAATCTTTGAGCTCGTTCCATAAACTCCATTATAGTTCGAACTGGTTTTCACTGCAAGTCATCCCAAAAGGCATTTCCTGTCATGATTCTAGCTCGAATGACCATTAAGTGGATGATTTCATCCACAACACGTGCTCTGGTAGCCTCGATATTGAATCTCCCAGTATACTTTTTGAGGGATTCTCCCAGTTAGTGCTTGATGTTGTCCAAAGACAATGCCTTAGGCTTAATACTCTTTGCAGCTCGAAGCTTCTTTTTAAAGTCCTTGGATAATTATTTCCATGGCAAGATGGAATTCCTGCGGAATTTTTCAAACCAACTCTTTGCAGCTCCTGTAAGAGTTGTTGGTAACAACATACACCTGAGTTCAAAACCCACATTGTTGGCTCTCATCCCCATGTTAAAAGTGCTTAGATGGATACATGGGTCGGTACTTCCATCATACGGTGCCTCGTGGCGTATTTTGAACCAAGTGGGGAATGGTAGGCTTGAAATGTGAGGAGCAGTGCATGCACTCTTGGGAGCTGGTTATTGTTCAAAGGAACTCTAACTCCTTGCTACAGTATTGGGTTGTACTTATTCTCATATACTGGTGGTAGGTACTCTCCTCATTGGGCATTCAAATGGGCCCTCAAGTTCGGGTTTGGAAGATTAAACTACTCCCAGTTCTATTTTAAATGATCTCGGAGATGAGGTCCGTTATTGGGATAGTTGTCATAAGATCTCGACTCATTGTTATACACACTCACCAACCCGCTAACATCCTGGTAGTTAGTTTGGTAGCTATCCTCAACAAAACTAACAGTTCGATGTTGTTGTTGTTGCTAGGCATTGTTTTGAGATGGGTTGTCCACATGTACCCTGATCCCAGTAGCTCATGACCTAGACAGGTGACTTTTTGACTGCTGGGTTGCCTCACCTGCCTTGCCCCTGGTTTTCTCCTACGAGGACCTCACGATTATCCTTGTGTTTGTTCCCCGTCCTTGGATTTATATCTCCACTGGCACTTCTCGCGCTTCGAGCTGGCCTTTGAGGTATCCTTTGCCAGCTCGATTTCCTCATGGGATATGTTGTGGAATATCCTGAACTAGTGATGGGTGCCTAATTGGTGATGGAGGATGCCAAATTGGCAATGGTGGATGCATTAAACTATTTCAGACTGGCCCTGTAGGTTCTTGGTTGTTTCTCCGAGATACTTGTTAAGTAGCTCGAGTATTCCCAGTGTCTACATGGACATCCCTAGCTTAGTTATTGTTTGTCCATGGGGGATTTCAAGATGAAACCCTCGGTTGGCCAACTCTAGGGTTTTTCGTGGTTCCTCTTGTTTAGTCATGTCAAACCCTCTGCTCAGCCATTCGAGCATTCGTACTTCCTCGAGGTTGCGCCCTGGTTCTCCTGCAGGCTACTTGGGCTTCAACAGTCCTTCTCACCATTTCCTCATTCAACCGAGTGTCCTTAGCCAACCTTTCTCGTAGTCGTTGATTTTCTAACTCCACCATTGGGATGTACCTCATCGGATAATAATAATCCTAACGAGGTAGTCTCAAACTTTGCTTAGGGTCACGTGGGGTCGTGGAGGCACTCCCTTCATCTGGAGTGTGATCATCATTCATAGGCTACTTGTCAGCCTGTCTGGGGTGTTCTTCAGCCTGCGATGTGGTTTCCTCAAATATCCTTGGGAGTGTCCGTCCACTTCCAGATCAAACGACATTTCCAGTGGGTGCAACCATTACTATGATGAACAAAAATTTTTTTTTTTTTGGGAGGTCTATGCGAATTGCTTAATGCTCTCAGTGAAAGCACCAAACTGTTGACACCGGTTTTTTTCAACTAAAATAAGAGCAATTAAGCAAAATATATGATTCAAATAAATGAAAAGAAAGACAAGGATTTTTACGTGATTCAGTAGTTAATTCTACCTAGTCTACAAGTCACTTTTCTTAATGTCTTTGTGTTAAAGCTTGAAAGCAATTTCAGAGAGTATCAGTACAAAATTTATGCATGAAAAATACAAATAACCAATCACAGGTATTTATAGACTGGATTCAAATATTCTTCCCCATGATTTTAGGGGGGGGGGGGGGGGTGTTACATAAAAATCTACATTTAAATTTGAAATAAATTGAATCAGTTTGACCATGTTAATATCTAAACGGATTCCTTAAAAGTAGGCTTTATTCGCTTAAACATGGCCTCCAGACACCTTAAAAACGTAATTTCAATCCAGCATGCATCATCTTCGAGCTAATACCTGAACTATCCGAGCTAACTACTATTTTACCTTCCAAGTTGGTCCTCTTATAGTGGTTGGGCCTTTCAAGCTAACCCTCCATTTCAAGCAGAAATGGTTTGGTTATACATCAACAATGTTGTGGCTAATTTCCATATGCATTCGAACTCATTAAACTATTTCTTGAGCCTACATTTCGAGATAAATTGTTCGTCTCAAAATTGGGGTATAACATTTGTCTATATCTTTTAATTTATATTATTAAATTTATTTTTATATATTTTTATTTACATGTAATAAATTAAAAATTATTCTAAAAGTAAGGTTATTTTTTAATGTATTTTTTTAAATAAACAAAATTAAACATATGTAATTAATATAAAGAATAAATAATATTATTGTCCCCCAAACTATTACCATCACCAAATCGTGCCCTCCAAATATTTTGGCATGTTAAAACTTCCCCTCGAACCCATCCCAATCCTAACCCTACCATCCCAAACCCATCCGACCCCAACCCCAACGTCCCTAGACCCATCTCGACCCGAACATCAGCAAATAAGACAATCTGGGTGATGAGAACTTTTCCTTTTTTTACCTTTACCAAACCAAATCTAGGATCCATCGAGAAGGAGCTTTGGGTGATGAACTCATGGATGGCGGGAGAGAAGACTGTCTGGGCGACAAGCTTGATGATAGTGGCAAAGAAGATGGGCTAGTGTCAAACTTGCGGACAGTGGTGACACTGTTTTGTTTTGAATTTGACAATGTCATTTCTGATCTTAAGCGATGATCATGTCTGTCTCTTCATGTGAACCCGCTTGGGCAGTTATTATTCTTAGTTGAGTAGTGTTGATGTTGGGTTACCAAATCTGATTTTTGAACTTGCATTTATAGAAATATGAGATGTATGCCTTGACGTAGTTTTGTTTTTTTTTTTTCAAATTATCTTTTTTCTTTTGAACAACAAGATTGGGATTTCTCACTAGATTTGGGGTAGGGGTCATACTTGTTCTTCATGTTCTTCATTTTCACTATTTGAATTAATTAAATCAAATGGATGGACATAAATTAATTTATTTATGTTTAAATGAATGGAAATTGTTTTTTAAAATTTTCAAAATTTAATTGATTTTTATATTTTAAAATTTTAAATTTATATCTTATTTTGAATTACATATGTAACAATGTCACATTAGTGTCCAAAGTGCCACATTAGCATTCTATTAGCCATATTGGATGAAACCTAACAAAAGTCTCATTTGTTTAGCTATATGAATAATTTGGTGGAAATTTTTAACATTGAAAATAATTCAAGGGGCACGATTTGAAATAGTATTAGTTCCCGAGAAAAAAAATCCTAAACACTAAACACTAATTCAATGGGCAATACCTCATTCGTCAAGGTAGGATACCCACGAATAAACATATTTTCTAATAAAGTTGCATCCCTGCAAACTCTACAAATCTATGAATTGTATATGCATATATGAATTTAGATTTTAAAAAAAAAAAGATAATAGTCACTTTCATTAATATGGTCAATCCAACAAAATACATAGCATGTTGAAATCCTTACAAAGTTAATTCAAATGACCAATTTAGGCATATTAAGTTGTTTACAATATTCACCATCAAAGATATATCAATCTCAATAATGCTAAGGACTTAAAATCAATTGAAATACCATTATTGAAAATAAAACAACAATTCACAAATCTCATGAACACCCACGCATCACGTGGAAAGATCACGAAACAAGAGATCAATAGCAATTTGAACAAAACCTAGATCCATCCAAAAGTTATCCAAAATAAACATGGCTTTACTAGGCCAACGCAGTGGGTAAGAAACACAATTATTTAAAAATAATAAATAAGTAAAAAGACTAAAGGTGTGTTTTATTAGGTGCATTGGAGAATGTATGATGATAAATTTTATTTTGGGATAAATACTCACTTGGTATTCTATGTTTTATCGAAATACAAACTTGGTACCCTATGTTTTCAATAATGCTCACCTGAGACCCTGTAATTGGAAATTGTACATATTTGACACTCTTGACTCAAATTTGATCAATATAACCAAACTGTCATCATTTATATGTAATTAAGTAATTAAATTAAAATTTGAAACTCATATATTGATGGTAATTTGGTTATATTGATAAAATTAATTTGAGTACAGTATATCAAATATGTAATATTTCAAATTACAAGGTAACATATGAGTATTATTAAAAACATTAGGTAGCAAGTCTACATTTCAATAAAGTTCAGAGTACCAAATAGTTATTTGTCATTTATTTTATTGCTTGCTACTCAACAAGAATATTTGTGTCAATTTATTATAAAATACATTTATATATTGACACTAACATAGGTCTCGGTAAAAAAACTACCCAATTTAATGAAAGAAGAAGCATACTTATTTAGTTAGCACCCCTATAAATTAATATTTCACTCTTTTGCACACCACATCAATTTAATTTATTCTCATCATTATTTTCAATCACAGCTAACATTCGCTCATCATGTTCTTCACACTTCTCCGTATATTCCTCTCTTATATTCAAGAAAAAAGCTTTTGGATTTATAATTTTACAATACTTTTTTTAAAAAATAAGTATCATAGAATTAAAATAAGTATACAGTTGTATATGTTATTACTTTCATTAAATGATACATATGTAATAATTGTACAACTTTATTATCCTCTCTTGATTGTTTTAGTATAGTTTGAATTCATTTTGTTTAGTTAATATCAAAACATTATCCTATATATTTAACAAATCGGTATAAAAATATCTCATTTTGATGAAATTTATTTTTAATATAACCAAAATATCTTTATTTTTTTACATAATTTATCTAATATGAAAAAAATTAATATTGATTCCCAAAATTTGAACTCCAAATTTAAAATAATGAATAATTAAATTAAAAAATTAATAATTTTGTTTTTTATTCGTTTTAAGTATTTTATTAGTTAAAATATTAACAATAATAATAATAATAAAATTTAACATTTAACATTTTAGATTTTTAACTTATTATAATTAGTTAATTACTTTTATTTTTAAATTGAAAATTGATATTAAGATTTGACTGTTAATATATTAGGTATTATGTATTATGTATTTAATATTAACATATTTCAGTCATATTAAAACGAATAATCAAATTTTATGCTTACTATTCCATCAAAAATAACTTTATATATTATATATATAAATGTGAGTAACAGTTTTGATGGTTTTAACCATTTTTTTAATAGATTTCTTTTTTGTTTTTTATTGTTTGGGTTTATATTTTTTTTTGACCTTGTGTTTTGTCTCATTACCTGTGTTGGACCATGTGTTTTGATAAATTACTTTTTGGACCCTATGTTTTGTAAAATGGTTAACATGGAACCCTAAACCCGATTTTGGTGAATGTTTTCTCAACTAAAATCACAAATAATTTACCAAACTAACAATCCAGAACAAAAATAAAATCATTCTACTTAAAAATTGTGTTGTTATATTCAATTTTTTCTTCATCAAAATTGAGTTTAGGGTTTTATTTTAACTATTTTACAAAACATAGGGTTCAAAAAATAATTTGTCAAAATACAGGATCTAAACAGGAAATGAGACAAAACACATGGTCCAAAAATGTATAAACCCTTATTGTTTTAATAATATATTAATAGCTTCTTTTAATTCAGAAGCAAATGTTATTCTATTAAAAAAATGTGTGGATATATTATGAAACTTTAAATTTATATATATATATATATTGTAATAATTTAATGTAATAAAAAAAGGAGAAACATATCTTATAAATTCCTTATGTATAAACAAATGATATTTGTTGCCTGTGTTTTCACCACCCGACACGTGACAATTAGGTGTAATTAGCAACAAGATAAGTCATGAGGTTCTCGGAGTGTGAACTCTTTGAGGTTCTCCAAGTGAGGCAACGCCCTGAGGTCTGTCCTCGAGGCGAGGATGTCTCCAGGTAAGGCCACGTGCTGAGCATATCCCGAGCTAATCTCCTAGTCATGGGTGTCTCCAGATGAGGCCACGTCTCGAGAGGCTCTCTTCACTCGCCCATTTCTCAGGTCTAGGATTTTGGTCCTTGGATTTGGAGTAGATGCCAGGTGTTAGTCACTGCAGGTATGGGCCACTAGAAGATTAGTGGTGTTGAGTTTGTACCCTCAACAATCGGCATTTCCCACAACACTGCTTGACATGGGAAAACGTGCACCACTCCCTTACAGTTGGAGATATGTTTCCCATAAAGTTGGTACGTGACTTTTTGCAATGGGCCCCGTGCTATCCGCCTGGGTCGTAGTCTCTATTTAGTACAGCCATTTTTGTATTAATTCAGCATTAATACCTTAGAATGGGGGAAATTGCATTAATGACCCCAGCCTATATAAATAGGGCTAGGGTATCTCCTTGTAAGGGGTTTAGATTTTTAGAGAGAGAAACTCTGTAACTCAGTACAATATATACGCTACTTGAGATCTACCATTGAAGCGTGCTCAAACAAGCTTCAAGCTCACTAAATACCAGAGGCTCATGAACTAGGGCTCTTTAATAGCATGAACAGTGTAAAACCCTTGTGTTCTTCTCTATTATTTTCTTTAAACTCTCAAATTAGGTTGATAGCGAAAAAGGCAGTCAACATTTTGGTGCTTTCATTGAGAGCCTGAAGAAAGCATGAAGAACATAGTCATGGTGACCACTCGAAGAAATGCACCAAACAATGCAGCTCCTCCCGCCGTAATTGAGGGAGGAGAAACCAATCGTCCACCACTTTAGGGTCTCCCTGAGATGGTGGAAGCCTACGACGAAAATGCTAAATATGATGGCATGGAAAATGGAGGCGAAGATGAGTATTATGACGAGGAATACCTTCAGCTCGTGGACGCAGAGGCGATGCCAGAAGTGGTGGGGCTACGCGACCAGGTGGCCACTTAGCAGTAGAAACTCGACACTCAGGAGGGTAATATCGCTGTCCTACAGGATATGGTTAACGCCATAAGGGCTACTCTAGCATCCCAAGGGCTGCGAGTGGACCCCCATGGCGAAGTACTAATTAGGCAAATAATTGGTGTGCCACCTGTCGACCCAGCCGGTGTACCTTTCGAGCACCTAACTGATGTGGCGCTAGATCTTCTAGCTGGCATGCCCCTCGTGCACCTAGCTGAAGTTGGAGCCCCACCTATGCCGGAAGATCATTTCAAGGGCAAGGTTGACAACAACCCTACTCCCAAGAAAAAGAAAGTTTGTCGGAACCCCGAAGACAACCAAGCCCTAAGGCCCAATAATAAGGGTAAAGGCCTAGGTGCTCGAGGATACCACCAGGTAGTTAGCGCCCGTGGAGCCCAGGGCATTCCGCCCAGGCGCTCCAATACGGATGGCGCGAGGCTTGGAGGTGGTGTCCCCCTAGCACCTCGCCATCACCACAGGAACAACGACCAAGGAGCCAACAGGAAAAACACATTCGTTTACTCAGAATGCGGTTTCAACATCTTAGTTAACAATGAAAACATTGAGTTTGACGGGGAAACGGTAGTAGCATACCCCGAGGGCAGTGGTCCATTCTGAGGCCAAGCTGACCTACGAGAAGGCATCAACGCTCGTAGTGTAACAAGGCTTTCGAGCGCAAACCCAGGAGGAAGGACCAGTCAGACCTCCGGGACAACCTCAATGCCCAAAAGTTGGATAACCCGACACAAAGTGCCAACCAAGACCGTGACCCCCTCCACGCAGAATTAGAGATCTTGAAGATGATAATGCTTAGAATGAACCGATGTCAGGGCCATGACTTCGACTTGGAGGATGAAGATGAGGAGCCATGTGCTCCTCACATTGTAGAATCTCCATTACTACGAGGCTTTAAGATGCATGCCATCACGTCCTATGTTTGCAGGACGGATTCCGCCGACCACCCTTCGAAGTTCAATAGGTTGATGTCGGTGCACTGCGTCTCTTAAGATGCCAAGTGTCATGTGTTCCAGATAACCTTAACAGGACCAGCAGATGAATGGTTCAAGAAGCACAGGCCGGGATTCATTCATTTGTGGCACCAACTGTCATCTTCCTTCCAAAGACAATTCATAGCTGCTCGGAAGGTGAGCTTTGAGGTCAATGCTTTTGGCCAACATAAAGCAGGGACCCTTCGAGACCCTCAAAGCATACATCAAGCATTTCAAGGAGGAAGCTGCGAGGACCAAGAGGGTCGACGACGCCCAGTAGCTAATGCCCTTACAAGTCGGCATCCGTGCGGGGTCCTTATTGTGGGATACTTTCCATCAGAGAGTATGCTGAAGGCTCGACGACTTCATCTGTCAAGCACAAGAGTATATCAGCTGGGAAGATGCCCAGATCGGAGCACTTGGGGGGCCCATCACCTTTCCCGCTCTGATGATGCTAGGCCTGTGGCCTTGAGGAACCAGTATCCACCCTACGCAACTGTCCAACCAAGTGTGGCGGGAGCCCAGTCTAGTCCAATTGCCCTGCTAGCTGGCTTTAGTGCCGTGTCACCCGCTGGTTTCAGTATATCTTTGACGGGTTATGGAGCAGTGCCCACTAGATACAATACTTATTAGCCTACATTCAGTTCTGGAGTTGCTACTCCATCCTAGTCCACAGCACCCAGCCGAACCCTAAGCTGCAATAGACGCGGGGGCAAAGGCAAGGACAGAAAGCCCAAGGGAAATGGGACAGTGCAAACAGGACAAGGAATTGCGCCCGAAGTGAAGTAAGTCTTGTAGTACTTCGAGTACATTAACCTAGTGGACTCTCAAGAGAACATATTTGTGGCCACGGAATAGCACGTTCATTACCAGAAGCCACAACCCATTCGGAGAGACAGGGAAAGATGAGATCCCAACAAGTTTTGTCGTTTTCATAACAATGTGGGGCACCACACAAATGAGTGTCGCCAAATCAAGGAGGAGATCAAAAGCCTCATTAAGTTGGGACACTTCTACCAGTATGCTCAGGATGGAGCACGTCAGGCGTAGGCTCTGGGTACGGTTCCTGCAACTCCGCAACATCAAATAGTCCACGAACCTCCCTCTAGTGAATGGGCGAGTTGGGACCATCTCCGGAGGACCCCACTTGGGGGCACCATCCGAGGCTCCTAGAATAGGTATGCATGGGCCTTAAACAATGACGATGAAGTGTTGGTATTACCTAAATTTCCAGCCCATATGCCAAGGATGACCGACCAAGTCATCACATTCTTCGAGGACGACACTCGGAGAATGCACTTTTCACACCACAGTCATTTGGTTATCGAGAGCCAGGTTTCCAATAAGATGGTGGCTCAAATCCTAGTGGACAATGGGAGTTCAGTGAACATCCTATTCAAGTCAGCCTACAAGAAGACCGGGTTGATCACAAGTGACTTGTCCTCGTGCACCTCAAATTTATATGGGTTCTCGGGGGAAGGTCTCATACCGATGGGCCAGATCAAGCTGCCCATGACACTTGGAGAGGTGCCACGCCAAGATTTTAAGTATTGAACCTTCATGGTGGTGGATTGCTCCTTGGTGTATAACGCCATCTTGGGGCGTCCTTAGTGGAGTTCGAGGCGGTTACCTCCATTCAACATCTAGGTTTGACGCCTCAAACAACGAAGCAGAGTATGAGGCGCTTGTTGCTAGGCTCCAAAAAGAACTTGAGCTCAAGATCGAGAGCTTCAAGATTTTTAGTGACTTGCAGATTGTAATTAATTAGGTACTTGGGGAGTACCAGGTCCGGGGGACAAGAATGGTCGCTTACTTGGGAAAGACCCAAGAAAGGCTACACAGCTTAAAAAATTCACCATTCAACAAGTGCCATGGGAACAGAAATCTAACGCTGATGCCCTGGCCAAGCTTTTAACCACCAAGGATGCTAAACTATTCAATGTAGTCCCCATTGACCACTTAGCTGCTCTAAGCAGCTCAGTTCCTGAGGAAGTGGAAGCAGTTCATCCCCAGGATGGTTGGATGGACCCCATAGTGAAATATCTTGTCTCTGAGGAGTTACCGCAGGATAAGAAAATAGCTTGGAAGTTGCTTTACTAGGCGCCACGGTATGTTGTCATGGACAACAAACTGTATAGGCAAGGATATTCATTGCCCTTACTCTAATGTGTGTCCAGGCAAGAAGTCAATCTGATACTCTGAGAAATGCATGAGGACTTTTGCAGAGACCGCGCTATGGAGCAAAGCCTCGCCAAAAAGATCTTAAGACAAGGATACATTTGGCCCACCATGAACAGAGATGTAATTTATTATGTAAAGAAGTGTGACAAATGCCAACGCTTTGCCAATATACCTCGAGCTCCTCGAAATTAGCTCACCCAGATGACCAGTCCTTGGCCCTTTGCGGTCTGGGGCATTGACCTTATCAGGTCATTGCCTACGAGAAAAGGAGGATTGAAGTATGCAATGGTGGTAGTCGATTAGTTCATGAAGTGAATCGAGGGTTTGCCACACTACAATCGCTTCTAAGAAGGCACTGGATTTCTTCATCAAGAACATCATTTTCCTCTATGGGCTCCCAAGGAAGATAGTCTCCGACAACGGCCTGCAGTTTGACAGCGAGGTGTTCACGAACTTCTGTAAGCGGCATAGAGTTATGAAGAGCTTTTCCTCTGTTGCCCACCCGCAGGAAAACAGGCAGGTGGAAGCAGTCAACAAGACGCTCAAAGACACCTAGAAGAAGAAGATTGAACAGGAAAAAGATACTTGGCCTGAGGAGCTTCCTAGGACATTGTGGAACTACCGCACCACTGCCAGGACCTCCTCGGGCCACTCACCATTCTCCATGGCCTATGGGTATAAGGCCATGATCCTGGTTGAAGTAGTAATATCCACGTACTGTTGGGATAGGTATGATCCAACCACAAACCACGCTTTACTCGAAGAGTCCCTGGACCATGTGGAGGAGCTCCGTGAAGCTTCTAAGCTTCGAGTAGCATCCTACCAACAGAAAGTAGCCAGATATTTCAACTCTAAAGTGAAGCATAGAAAGTTTGGGGTTGGAGATCTCGTGTTTCGAAGAGTCTTCTTAGCCACCAGAGACCCCAGTGCGAGAGTGCTGGTACCTAACTGGGAGGGCCCATACCAAGTTGAGAGCGTTGTATGTCTGGGGACATACAAATTAGCCAGACTGAATGGGGACTTAATACCCCACACCTAGAATGTCGAGCATCTTTGCCGGTATTACCAATGATATGAGCAATAAATTTATTTATTTTTGTAATCTCCCTGTAGCCTCCGAGCACAATTAATGGAAATCTTGTAGACAAAACACGGTAATTTTTTTGAGAGATCCTGCTTATATTTGTTAGTTTTCTTTATTCTGTATGTACTACTCATAGAGCACCCGCTCGCTAGCCTGGACAAGTGAATGCAGACTAGTCTCTGATTACTTCGGGGCATGGAGTTAGGGCAGCCTCGTAGAGTACCACGCCTCATAGAGGATGACCTATGAAACTAAGCTTGTCAAAATCAGAGTAGGATTAGCATCGATACCCCGAGAGTAGAAAGACCTAGGAAACTAAGGAGTCTTGAGTCTGCGACCTAAGAAACCAAGCTTGTTCAGAGCGGGGTAGGCTTAGTGTTTAGAGACTAGGAATCCTAGTAGCGCGAGAATAGACTTAGGTAACCTCCCGCAGACATTGCGCCCGAGGAGCACTGACCAAGTCTCTTGATCTTGAGATACGAATGGAAGACCAAGTCCTCTGTACTTGGTTCTGAGACATGGACTTGGGTTACCTCGCATGGACATTGTGCCCAAGGAGCACTGACCAACTCCCCATTACTTCGTAAAAAAGAATAGCATCATGAAGTCGATGACTTGGGAAGCTAAGCTAGTCGACGAGTGAAGCGTCCCTAATGTCATTAGACCCCATAGCTAACTAGCCTGGGAAATACCAGTGTCAAAGAGATCCAAGTAACACGAGATTGGATTTGGCATATTCTACCGAGCACAACACGTGCTCGAGGAATAATATCCAAGTCCCAATCCTCGAGATGTGAATGGAAGATCGAGTCATCCGTACTCGGGCACGAGCCTAAGTCGCCTAAGACTTAAGCACAATACTCTGCAAGACCTTGCACTCGTTGCCCCAAAATAGTGCGAGAATGGACTTAGGGTTACCTTCCATGGATTTTGTGCCTAAGAAGTAATAACAAAGTCCCTAGATCTTGAGAAACAAACTAGGTCCCGAGTCACTTGCACTCGGAGTCAAGAATCGACCATAGGAGCAAAAATCCCAAGTTGTGCGAGAACGGACTTAGGTCACCTCCTGTGGCCATTGTGCCCGAGGAGCACTGACCTAGTCCTACGATCTCGAGATGCGAGTGGAAGCCCGAGTCATTGGAACTCAGAGCTAGACCTCAAGTGCTAAAACTTGAGTGTCATGAAAAAACCTAGTCTAAGGGCGGGGAACTCAGTTACCTGAACCTAGGATGATGAGTTCACGACTTCCACATGATTAGGTCTTGAGTTTTGTACTCAGGGGGAAAATCGAAAGGTCTAAGCTAACCCACAAGTGACCACGTACCCAAGGGCAGGTAGCTTAGTGTGAATGACCTCCTTGGGACCTAAGTCATTGGGACTCGGTAACACAGGAAGACATTAAAGTTATTTTCAAGGACATCGAGCCTGGAAGACAACACTAAATGTCCTAAACATCGAGCACTAAGGCAAAACCCTACAGTGCAAAAATACCTCCTCAAAGCCTGAGTTATTGAAACTTGAAGGCGTAGGATAGTCAAGTGCCCTCACTTGACTCCGCATCAAAGTTACTCTAAGGACTAGGAGCCTAAGAAGAAACACTAAATGCATAAGCGTCTATACACTGGCGGGAAGATCCTCGAGCTCTTAGTACTGCAGGCTGGCCCAGTCCTGAGTCATTGGAACTCTGGGACGTAGAACCGCATCAAGTGTCACTTGACTTCACGTTAAAGTTACTCTTGAGGAACATGAGCTTACAGAGCAACACTAAATGCCTAAAAATATTCTAAGTACTAAGAGAATTCGATAAAGACCCGAGTCTTTGAGAATCAAGCACAAGATCTAAGTCAGTGACTTGGAACTCTCGTGAGTTACGTTATGTTGAGTTGAGTGAACAAAGTCCAAGTTGCCTATTTACTAAGTGTCAATTCGATGATAATAGTGCAATCATGGCAATAAAGTAGTGCAAGCTGCATATGTGTAAAGGGAAAAATATTTACAATAATGCTCGGGGGCTCGAGCATTAATTGTTCATACCCCAATAAACTATGGCATGCATGCCTACATAGCTAAAAATTTAGTATACAGGACAAAATTATTGGGGCCCTTGGCCTAGAGGAACCTCTACCACCAGCTCGATCACAGGATTGACCTTGGTGATGGGACCCGCCGCTACAACTTCCCTCTTCTGGGCCGCCCTGGCCTCCTCTGCCTCAAGGTGTGCCTCGAGCATTGTCCTCATGTTGGACTCCTTAGTGAATGAGAGATCCATGTCTTTTTTTCTCTGCCATGCAACAAAGAGTGCGTTGTCGGCTATCATATCAAGGTCCTTTTCCAGTTCCTCTGCTCGGAGATGGAGGTCTTAGTCCTTCTTGGCAGCAGCTTCGGAATGAGTGGCCGCTTGTGCAACGTCCTCTCTAGCATTGATCAGCTCTTCATCGTGAGCTAAATATTCCGTCCTGCTCAACCGGAGCTCTTCATTGTCCTTAGCCAGCTCTTCCTCCAATGCACAGGTGCGACCCGTGTCATCCTCTAATAACTTAAAGGAAGTGTTCTCTAGGGTGGGCAACTTTGACTGCTTGGTGGCTAACATGGTCTCCATCTCGTGGACATGGGCCCTCGTGTCCTCCACTTCCTTCTGGAGTCGTGAGTGCTTCTCCAACATGACTACGGTTCCTCATAACTGCTTTAGCTCTTCCCGAGCCTGCGCCAGCTCTTCCCAAACCTCCATCAGCTCAAAGGACATCATCGTTACAATGTCCCCCAACCGTTGATTGAAAGTTACAGTCTACCAAGTTAGAGTATAAAATCAGTGAAAAGGAGTCGATGAAATAAATTACACTGAGATAAACACTTGAAGAATTACCCTTATGGAGGAGTGGTGGCTGGCAGCTATCAATGAAACCTCGTTGTCGCTGCAACAACGAGTGAAGTTCCAAGACAACATCTCGCACAGGGACCCAATTATCCTTTGAAGAAGCTCCGCGGCGAGCGAAATAGTCTTTCTTCCTACTCTCAACACGAGGATAGGCTCTAGATCCTCACGGGTGGGAAGAGAAATAAAATCCTGTGGTCGGTCCTTGCGTAGGAACTCAGCAAGGAGTTTTAAGTCATCGCTGCCCCCATCAATACGGGCGTTGTAGTACTCAACAACTCGCTTGTACTTCTCAAAGTCTTCCCCGTTGTAATGCTCTTGGAAGATTACCAATCGAGGTACCCTGATTGGGGGAGAGTTAGGCACCTTTGAAGGGACTTCCTAACCCTTCTTAGAAGAGTATCCCCCTTCTTAAGGGAGAAACCTCGAGGTCAATGACCTCACCAGGAGCCACTGTCCTTGGGGTGAGGACCCGTGGAGCAACTGTAGGAGCTGCTGGGGCCACCGAGGGTGGAGGAGTGGCAGCCGAAGGCATGGACATCATGGTTGACACTGCCAGGAGGTTTGTCTAAGAGGGTTTCGACACCCTCTGACGCTTCGACCTGACCAATTCGGACAGGCCCATGCATTCTGTATAAAGGAAACAAACTGGGTAAGCCCTTGTAATTTAAGGAAATCAATGAAAACAAGTAAAAATGCATGCGAAACTATGTATAAATCTCCTCGGGAGCCCAACCACAATCAGGCTCCTCTGAAGGAAGGACAGAATTGGAAAATTTATGGATGAGCTGACCCATCTGTTGCGTCAGATTGGTCTCGTACTAACAAAACCAATTAGCATGCATAGTCATCATCTCGTCCAGAGGCATGCAACCTTAGGGTTATCTCTTCCTCCTCGGACGACAGAAGAATACGTCGATGGGGTCCTGATAGTCTTGGTACTCCTCCTCGGACAACCAACATCCCGAGATTTTCCCACACTCGTGGAGTGAGGGTAAACATAAA
This sequence comes from Humulus lupulus, assembly GCF_963169125.1. Classification (NCBI taxonomy): domain Eukaryota; kingdom Viridiplantae; phylum Streptophyta; class Magnoliopsida; order Rosales; family Cannabaceae; genus Humulus; species Humulus lupulus. Next base: position 161,971,080 of record NC_084797.1, on the reverse strand, counting down.
GAATGGACGGGACTAGTTCCCTCCCTCACGTGCTTATCATAATGAAGAACAATTGGGACTTTACCTTGAGGCATGGAAGATGACTCGATCCCTACCTCGAGCTCTTCATCTTCCTTTGCCTCCACAGTGGCCTTGATGGCGAGGATGCTCTTCGCATTCTCTTCACTAAGGTGTTGCATATATTCAAATTGCGCCTTAGCCGCCATGTATTCTGTGTGGAGCCTTGCCTCGTGACATGATTGCTTCGAGTCCCAAAATCTGATGAAGACCACCAGACTTATACTCTGCCCCTCTCGCAATAGCCCATACTGCTGGAGGTGGGCATCAGTGACGAGGAAGGTGAGGTCCACCTCATCGTCGTGGAGGGTGTTCATCACCATAAACCTTTCGTCGAAAGAATCCGCGAAAGGTGTATGGAAAAATGGACCTGAAATGAGATGTTTCAAGACTAAGGATCAGTTACGGGCATAACACTATTATACGAAACGACTCGAGGACAAAAACACTTACCAACCCTAGCCAAGTCCAGGAGTAGAGTGGGATTAGTCCTCATTGGGAAGTCACCCACCCAGAAGAAGTGATCCTTGTAATCTCGAATGGTTCTCACTGCCGCTCGGAGCCTTGTAACATCTTCCTGGGAACGTGTGCTTCATCAGGGCGTAGTACCCATCCTGGTCCCCCTTCTTCGGACACTGCCAAAAGTTGTAGACATATAGTATTTCAACTGAATAAGGTGCAATCTAGTTATGTCTCCTATACAGAACATAAAACTTGGCCAACACCCGATTTCCATTCGGGGATAGCTGGAAAGGGTCTATGCCGACGAACATGAGAAAGTCAACATAGTATTGGTGCAATGGCAGAGTTTCACTAGCCTAGAGATGAGAGGCACCCCAGGGTCCGAGCCCATGGATGCTCTTATGTGCCCTCTTGTCCTTCCTAAAAAAGCACACCAACATCTCACGGGTGTCCACTCCGTAGTGGGTGAGAATCTTCTCTAAAGCACCTCATTGTTGGAGCTTGCTGGGGATCGTCGCTGCCTCGAATCCAGTGGTGGTGTAGGGTTTGTCCATTGCCATCGAACCCTCATTGGCTGCTTCCTTCGAGATGCCAAATCGAAGGGGTCTTGTTGCTACTAGGGCAAGATCATCTCACACCATGAGGGCTTGGCTAGTGCTGGCCACTCACTTCCCTTTCTCAGGGTGTTGCTCAGCTTCTCGAGCCATTTGTAGAATTTTGGCGTCAAAGGCGTAGAACCCTTGTGTGTGTAGTTTGTGGAGCTCCTCATACATCAAAAACGACAAACCAAGCAGTTAGCGCCTTGCCCCGAAAAAAGATGGTTCAAAACGAGAATCCCTAAGACTACTGTTCGAGGAGAAGAGAGAAGAAATTTTAAGGACGTGGGATGTCCTCGGGGCCAAAGAATCAGCATCGGAGAACATCACCAGAAATTATGAACACCATCAGAATCTGGGAATTTTCCAAATTTCAGTCAAATGTCTAGAAAGGCAAAAGTTGCCTAAGGTGTGCAGTAAGCCATTTTGACCACTTCTAACACCAAAATGTGCCTAAAAAGACCTATAGAAGGTCAAAACAACCCCTCAAGTACCACAAAAAGCCTATTCCTAAGCATGCATCTAAACTCTCAAATTAAGATCGACGCAAACACAAAACAAGTAAATACTTACTCGAGATATAGTGCCGATAAGTGCTTAAACGAGTTCGAATGCTGAAGAATCGCTTGTCGTTTGCCCAGAAAAAAGACGATTCTCTCCAACCGTCTAGAATTATAGAGGAAGCTCAGGAACGGTTGAAGGACTGGGAAGCTCGGGAGAGGAGAGAGTATTGGAGGTTTTGAATTTCAAATGGTTAGAGTGCATACTGATAGACGTTTCTCCAGTCTTTATACTCATAGAACATGGGTGGATGTAATCCCAACCCAATCGTCAGATAACCTACGACGTATGTACTCGAGAACAATCTAACGGTCAGAATCTAAAAGGCACGGATCGTGATCATTAGCATTGCAAAAGGACGCCTTGGGCACAAGGTGAGGGGACGCCTAGGGTACAGATTGGATGTCTTGAGCCGTGGAGTTGACCCCTCATTTAATTGCACTGATTGATGGGCCCTACAATGGAGAGTCAACACATGGCGTGACTTTCCAGAGTGATGTCAAGGGAAGCCCAAACGTCTCCCCCCCGAAGACCTTTTCAAATTACTCCTCAGTCTAAGTCTCCACAGTTCGAGGATGAGTAAAGACTTGGGGGAAAATGTTGTCTATGTTTTCACCACCTGACACGTGGCAGTTAGGAGTAATTAGCAACATGAAAATCCATGAGGTTCTCAGAGTGTGAACTCTTCGAGGAAACCCAATACGGCCAAGTCATGGATGTCTCCAAGTGAGGTCACACCCTGAGGTCTGTCCTCGAGGCGAGGATGTCTCCAGGTGAGGCCATGTCCCGATCACGTCCGAAGCCAATCTCCAAGTCATGGATGTCACCGGGTGAGGCCACGTCCCAAGAGGCTCTCTTCACTCGCCCATCTCTCAGGTCTAGGATTATGGTCCTCGAACTTGGAGTAGATATCAGGTGTCAGTCACTACAGATATGGGCCACCAGAAGATCATCTAGCAACTTTTGGCAAGCCTCGATTAGTGGTGTTGAGTTTGTACCCTCGACAGTCGGTATTTCTCACAACGCCGCCTGAGATGGGCAAACGTGCACCGCACCCTGACAGTCGGAGATATGTTCCCCATAAAGTTGGTATCTAACTTTCTGCAATGGGCCCCGTGCAATCCATCTGGGTTGTAGTCTCTATTTAGTACAACACTTTTGTATTAATTCAATATTAATACCCCAGAATGGGGGAAATTGCATTAATGACCCTAGCCTCTATAAATAGGGCTGGGGTATCTCCTTGTAATGGGTTCGGATTTTTAAAGAGAGAAACTCTGTATTTCAGTGCAATATATACGTTATCTGAGATCTACGATTGAAGCTTATTCAAACAAGCTTCAAGCTCACTAAATACCAGAGACTTATGGACTAGGCTCTTTTATAGCCTGAACTACGTAAAACCCTTGTGTTCTTTTCTATTATTTTCTTTAAACTCTCATATTAGGTTGATATTGAAAAAGGCAGTCAACAGTATTCTATTTAAAAAAATGTATGCATATATTATCATCGTAAGAAAAAAATGGCACTCTATATGTAAGAAACTTTAAAACAATAAATATACATATGTTGACCCTCAAATTGGTCAACGACACGAAGTCAAATAAACTGTATAAAATAAGATGAAAATGAGAAGAAATCCAGACGAAAAGATAAATGACACAAACAATTTATAGTGGTTCGGCCCCAATAGAATGATAATAACCTACATCCACTTAGTGTTCTTATTGATGTAGTATTCCAAGAACAGTGATCAATGAACTAGGGTTCACGAGTTTCACTAAATCTCAGATAAATACAATTGTGATGGATAACAACACTCTTTTTCTCTCTTAGAATCTCTCAGCTCAAGCGTTCTTAAGCCAAATGTTTGAAAGTCCAAGGTCCCCTCTCTTGAGCCCTTTGATTCTTATTTATAGGCTCAAGGAGGTCTACATGGGCCAATGGGCCTTAATTACACTTAATACATGCGTATCTACATAATAATGAAAATTACTATTAATACGTAATTACAAGATTGCATATCTAAAGGAAATAAATGAGTATATGTGACCAGGCTGGTGGACCATAATTATGATACTTGATAAGCCAATGATCTCCTAGTCGATGGCCGAGCAGGATACGCTCACTTAAAACTACCACGTCCATCCCACGTGTAGATCAATCCTGCCACATCATCAGGTAGTCCATTTTTGGATAAACATTTGTCCCCGATGTTTATTTTACTACGACCAACATAAAGTAAACTTAAACGATCGACCTTCCGTGTGACCTGTCACAGCTGTCAATTCCTTTTCAAAAAAGGAAACCAATCCTGTCATTGCAGTTTCCCAAAAAGCAACTTGACGGTTAACCCATTTTTCCAGGCCTTGAAAAATCATCCCTTATCTTTTCCTTATTAACCGTGCCTTGATCAATATAAATAATCCTTTGATTTCACTTTTTACTTTTAACTTTCCCTTTTTTCCTCAAGAACACTGAAGAACGAAGCACGAAAAACCCAGAACACTTAGACGACTTCGGTGATTCGTGGAGTATCTATCTAGTCACTCAAATCAATGCTCTTAAATTTGCATCAATTTTTATCCAAGTAAGTTTCTTGAGCTTATTTGTCTCTGAGATGCCATGCAATAGTTATCCCTTGAGTTTTCTGATTTGTTGGTATCTGAGTTTCTGACTGTTCTTGAAAAACTGACTTTGGGTAATCGGGCTTGTAGGTATTAATATGATAGGATAAGGAAAAAACACTAAATGAGGTTTAGGAATTGGCTTGGGCATTGGGATTACTGATTTAGGGTGTAAAATCGAAGTAAAAATTCAATTTTTAGGCACTCAGAAAAAACTGGGTTTTTCTCGCCCTTTTTCAGAGTCGAAAAGTTTTCCTTGAAAAACTTTTCACTTTTGCTTTTTAATCTGTTTTCCAAACTGTTCGCATACTATTTAGCATTTACGTTAGAATGCTGCTGGTCGTATAAAAGCTTAACTTTTATACACGAGCAACGTTATCCCAACATATCCACTCATTTTTCCTATTGGTCGTTGATTCTCATCTCCCCTTCTCTGTTCGTAGATTTTCATGCACGACACGTGGGGAGATGAGAGGCTGATCAATGACGACTTTCTCACACTATTGTTCAAAGATCAAGAACAACCATTGTTGCAATTCTCATAAATTCCTTTTTCTCAACACAACCCCACAGACAGACCACCAGCCCAGCAAATATGGGTCGCGTAAAGTACATTGCTCAAAGAAAAAAAAACACAACCTTTTTCTTATCAACCTGCCCCTCGTGTTGAAACTCTTCCGACCAACCCTCAACTTGTAAATACTTCATCGCCAGAATTGCAAACCAAAGCCCAACCTCGCGACGTCCTTAGGCCAGAGGTCGAATGGTATGTAGCACCTCCTAGCATCATTACAGCTAGGATGGTAGGAAATTATCTCAAGAAGTACAGTCTTCCTAGGATAACCCTCATCAAGCCTTCACCCGACCAGCGGGCAAACCTGCCTGGGGGTGTCTTCAGTGCCTAGTCGAGATACCACATCGAGGCAGAGGCAACCATGCCTCTACATCTGTTCTTCCAGGGGGTGGCCAATTATTTCGAGGTCACCCCTTTCCAAATCACCCCTAATGGATATAGGGTACTTTCTGCCCTTTATATCCTCTACAACCACAAGAAGTGGCCTGTACCTATGCCACATGAGATCAACTATTTGTTTGATCTTAAGTCTAACCCCAACCACAACAATATGGGGTTCTTCCATTTCTACCATCAGGAATCTGTTCGCACCTTCCTAAGTGACACTACCCACAAGTCCAATGTGGGGAAGTACTTCCAAGAGTACTTCCTAACAGCAGAGTTGGTCGCCAACAACCTGGCCTTCTAAAGGAGGTAAATCATTTACTTACTGTTCGTTTGGTTTCTTTTAGCTTTTCTATACATTCTTTAGAACTTCAAAGTCATTCAGGTCCATGGCATCGACCAGACCCCACTCTAGAAATGGAGATAAGGGCGGCAGCCCTGGCCAGCATGACAGACATTGAAAAGAGTGTCAAAGAATTGGTCACGGAGAGTAACCTAAGGCTGGCCGGCCTTCTTCCACCTCACCAGGATGTGAGGGAATCGACAGCGGGAAGTGCTACTGGAGGAGAAGTTCCGAGCAGCACCAGGATGTGTCACAACCCCCGAGGAGGAGGGCTACAAGAGTGACCATCAGGGAACCTTCTAGCACTCTGCGAGCAGCTGCTATCCCTGCTCAACAGGGAAAGGGCAAGTAGAAGCTTTCTGAACATTCCGAGCCTATACTTGAGTCCTCGGATGAGAACGGTACTGACTTCTCACTCTTAGACGGTTTGCCCATTCCCTGTAATTTATTTGATGGGGACGACAACTTTAAATACACGACTAGTTTAAATTTAGACTTCTTAAAGGCAAAGAGTGAGTGTAGTAGTAGTACAATAGATAATGTAATGACCAGTAGTTGTAGCTTGGGTATTTTACTTATAATTTCTTTTCTCTCCATTTCCTTCTTTTTTTTTTTGCATGACAACTTGCCCTGTCTGATTGTATGTTTCTTTTCTGCAGACATGCCTGCCGAGGATGCATTCAATTTGTACACCAATCCCACTATCACAACTCCTGTGAACAGGAAAAACTCGAACCGGCACCAGCCCGGAGAAGGCTGCAGTGACCCTTCCGCAAAAAATGCTTGGACGGAAGACCCTCCTGTACCAACTCCCCCAAAAGAGACGACTCCTCCTCCAGGTCCTGTCGACCAGAATCCTCCAGCTCTTGCAGACCAGAATCCTCCAGCCCCCATCGACCCAAGTCTTCCTACTAGCCAGATAAAACTCTGGTTGAGGCTATGCTGAACTCTGCCTGCACTCCAGCTAATGACAGGCTGAAGAAACTGTCCAGACACCGGCGCAGTTTGGAATCATTTAGCTGTGCTCCCACCATGTCGGTCGACCAGATTTTAGTTGCGCGCTGAAAGAACTACTCATTGTAAGTCGTCGCTTTCACTGTGGTTTGTTGTTTATCTGTTTGATTAATACTAACAGCTTTTTTATTTTTTTCTCTCATCGTAGGGGATTATGACCGTGAGTACCGGTTGGTGCCGCTCGGAGGAGATGGTCGCCAAACATGCTAAAGAGATCAAGGCAGTCGAGGAAAGGCTCGCCGAGCAGCACAAGGTGGTCGAGGCCAAGCATGCTGAGGAGTTGCAAACAGCTGAGACTAAAATCGCCAAGCTCGAGGAGGAACTGAAGAATGAGGAATCAGTTGCCAGAATCATTGCCTCCAAGGAGAAGTATAAGAAGGCCTTGCTGACAAACTATCGAGAAGCCAACATACTTCAAATGGACTTAGAGATCAGCCGTAAAGAGACTGCCGACCTCGAGGAGGCTAACACCCACAACCTAGAGAAGTATAAGGAAGCAGCATTCCAGTGCTTCTCTATGTTCTGGAAAAGCAACCCCAAGGCGGACTTTACCTATCTACCATACCATATAAGGCAGGCTGAGTTGGCGAAGTGTATTGCTCTCTTGGAAGAGGAGGAGAAGGCTCAGGGATCCCCTAAGATATCTTTGGCAACAGGCATTGAGAGCATCAATGAAGATGTTGGGGCCACAGTCGACCAACAGCCACAACATGATCCTTCTGTTTCTTCATAATTTTAACTCTTTGTTTTGCTGCGCGGGCAGTTTTTCCTTTTAATTAACATTTACATCCGAGCAGAAATTATTCGTGGTGTAAAGGATTTTACTTTTGATAATATAATATTTGCACGTTATTATAGCATCTGTTCGAATGACCGAACTTAGCATAACACTTTGTTTTGATTTAACAAAATTTAAACAAAATTTTGAAAAATACTCTGAGTATTGTAGCATGCTTTTCCTTATTTCGCTCGTGTGTTTACATATACTTGTTGATATGCTTTACTTACTTAGTACCTTATATGGCTCCCAAGTGATTGAGGAACTTAAGGTCTTCGGTCACTTGCCTTGACCAAGACCTGTTCGAACATTACTGCTCATAATAAATACTTATAAAAATGATAATATAGCAAAACAACACACGTAATGAGCAAATACTTGTAATAAATATAATAATTGGCAAGAATAATTGGTTGCGCACAATTCCTTTTATTTCTCGTAATAAATGGACAATCGTGTCTATACGAGTGATCAAAAATTTGATCTTACACTTATAAGGGATTAGTCATATGGCTGACTAACCCTTGTTCATAAACTTGTAAAAAGTGAAATTAATACAAGCCAATTCTTTAAAAAGAATTGTTTATTTACAATACTTGCGCAGGTGTTCTCCATTCCAATAACGAGGAATGAGATCTCCATTTAAGCAAGAAAGTTTCTAAGTTCCTGGTTGAAGGACTTCTTCGATTTGGTATGGCCCTTCCCAGTTAGGTCCAAGCACTCCAGCAGCTTGATCGCGAGTGTTGAGGAAAACTCTTCTAAGTACTAAATTTACCACATTAAATCTTCTTTCGCGTACTTTAGAGTTGAAATACCGAGCGACCTTTTGCTGGTAAGTGCTACTTGGAGTTGAGCTTGCTCACGCCTTTCATCGACCAAATCCAGAGATTTCATCAATAACCGACTATTAACGTCTTGATTATATGCCAACCTTCGATGCAATGGCAAATCTAATTCAACAGGCAACATATCTTCATACCCATAGGCCAAGGAAAATGGAGTCTGGCCTGTTGCTGTTCGGTGGGATGTTTTATACGACCAAAGGACTTCAAGTAACTATTCTGGCCATGCCCCCTTTGCTTCTTCAAGCATTTTCTTCAGTGTCTTGTTGACAGCTTCAACCTGTCTGTTTGCCTGTGGATGAGCTACTGAAGAGAAAATTCTTGATAATCCCATGCCTTTTGCAAAAATCGGCGAACAGATCACTATCGAACTATGTGCCATTGTCTGAGACAATTTTTCTTGGCAACCCATAGCGACACACAATGTTCTTGACCACAAAATCCAGAACCTTCTTGGACGTTATCGTTGCAAGTGGCTCAGCTTCAGCCCACTTCGTGAAGTAATCAACAGCAACAACAACATACTTGACATTGCCTTTTCCCGTGGGCAAAGACCCGATCAAATCTATCCCCCACACTGCGAATGGCCACAGGCTTTGCATCTGGTTTAGCTCATTAGGGGCTGCTCGAGGTATCTTGGAGAATCTTTGGCACTAGTCACACTTTCGAACAAAATCCATAGAGTCTTCATTCATCGTTGGCTATAAGTATCCTTGCCTTAGGATCTTTTTGGATAAACTTTACCCCCTAGCATGATCCCCGCAGAAACCTTCATGGAATTCTCACATTAATTCTTTGGCCTTTTCTTTTGATATACACCTTAGGAGTGGCATTGAGTACCCTCTTTTGTATAACGCTCCGTCGACCAGGAAGAACCAAGCCGATTTCCTTTGGAGGGCTCTGGCTTTGTTTCTGTCCAACGACAATACTCCATGTTCTAAGTATTCAATGAAAGGTGCCATCCATGTGTCTGCTGCTTGGATTACCAGGGAGGTTTCTTCTGTTTTGATGCTTGGTGCGGATAAACGTTCAACATGCACTATATTCAAGGTGTCAGTATCCTTTGCGCTTGCTAACTTGGCCAAAGCATCATCATTTGAATTCTGGTCGCGAGGTACTTGCTGGAGAGTATATTTGTCAAATTGTGCCAACAATCCTTTGCCTTGTTCAAATAAGCAACCATCTTCAGACCCCGGGCTTGATATTCTCCAGTAATTTGATTAACCACTAACTGGGAGTCACTATAGATTTCAAGTGACTTTATGTTCATATCCTTGGCTAATCTTAATCCTGCGAGCAAAGCTTCGTACTCGGCTTCATTATTGGACGTTGTGAAGTCGAATCTAATTGCACAGTGGAATCGATGTCCTTCAGGCGTGACTAAAATCACACCTGCTCCAGCATTGCGCTCGTTGGAAGAGCCATCTACGAACAACTTCCAAGAGGGAGTTTGGCTTTGAGGTTCAGGCTCTTCTATTGGCTCAATGTCCTGGAGCCCAGTGAGCTCTGTGACAAAGTCTGCTAGAGCTTATCCCTTCACTGCTGCTCATGGAAAGTAAGAAATATCGAACAGTCCAAGTTCAACTGCCCATTTCAATAATCGACCAGCAGCTTCCAGTTTCTGCAGGACTTGCCATAGTGGTTGGTCAGTGAGTATTGCGATGGGGTGAGCTTGAAAGTATGGTCGCAACTTTCTGGAGGCTAAGATCAAGCAATAGGCTCATTTCTCAATGGGCAGATATCGTAGTTCTGCCCCTATTAGCCTCTTGTTTATATAATACACAACTTTTTGCACATGTTCCTCCTCTATTACCAGGACAGCACTAGTAGCATATTCTGTGACCACCAAATATATGAACAAAGTTTCCTTATCAACTGGCTTGGATAAAATCGGTGGCTGCGACATATGAGATTTTAGAGCCTTCCGTCTACTCAAATTTCTTATTGCCCTTAAGTAGATTAAAAAATGGAACGCACTTCCATTGATTTGAAAATAAATCTACTTAAAGCGGCGATCCTCCCAGTTAAACTTTGAAAATCTTTTACTTTTTTGGCGACTTCATCTCGATCAGGGCCTTGATCTTTTCGGGATTAGCTTCGATACCTCTTGAGTTCACTATAAATCCCAAGAATTTCCCTGATCCAACTCCGAAGGAACACTTAAGGGGATTCAGCTTCATCTGATATTTATTTAAGATGTTGAAGCACTCTTGCAGGTCCCTGATGTGTTCTTCTGCCTTCTTTGACTTAACCAGCATGTCATCAACATATACCTCCATGTTTACACTGATCAGCTCTTTGAACATGTGATTGACTAGTCGTTGGTAAGTCGCACCAGCGTTTTTCAAATCGAAAGGCATTACTTTGTAACAGTAAAGCCATGTATTGGTCTGAAAGCTAGTGTGATCCTCATCAGGTGCGTGCATACTGATCTAATTATACCCAGAGTATGCACCCATGAATGATAGGATCGCGTACCCTGAAGTAGCATCGACCAGCTAGTCGATCCTTGGGAGTGGGAAACAATCCTTTGGGTAGGCTTTATTAAGGTCTGTGAAATCCACGCATGTTCTCCATTTTCCATTTGGCTTGGGAACCAGTACGGGATTAGAAACCCACGAAGGATAAAACGCTACACTGATGAATCTGTTCTCCTTTAGCTTCTTGACTTCTTCTTTTAATGCTTTCGATCTATCTTTGTCGAGCAACCTCCTTTTCTGTTGTACTGGTGGACAAATTTTATCTATGTTCAAGATGCGGCTAATAACTGCTGGGTCAATCCCAACCATATCTTTATGTGACCAGGCAAACACCTACTAGTTCTTCTTCAAAAATTCCACCAGCTTTTGTTTTATTGTTGTCTCTAAGTTTTTATAGACTTTCACAACCCTGGTCGGATCTGCCTCATCAAGTTGGACCTCCTTAAGATCCTCGACTGGTCCTACATCTTCCTCAAAATCCCCAAAGCGAGGATCTAAATCCCTATCCTCACTTTTGGGCAACACCCTATTTGGCGACGTGCTCACCTGATTGGGCTTGTACCTCATTGGCCAATTGCAACCCTTTTTCGGCTCCTTCCCTTGATCCACCTTTTTTTGTCTTAGTAATCGAGGAATTGTAGCATTCCCTTGCTTCTCGTTGGTTTCCCAACACGCATCCTATCCCTGCATCGGTTGGAAACTTCATGGCGAGGTGCCAGACCGAGGTTAGAACTCGCAGGTCAACTAGAATAGGCCTTCCAATCACAACATTATATGCAGAAGGACAATCAACTACTGTAAAAGTAGTGAGTAATGTCCTGTTCGCTGGTGCAATTCCTGCTATGACCATAAGCCTGATCGACCTTGTTGGCGCGAGCCCTTTGCCAGAAAAACCACAAATGGTTTGGTTTCATGGCTCTAAATCATTCACTAACAACTTCATCCTTTCCAGCGAAGACTTGTACAAAATATTTACCGAATTCCCTGTGTCCACTAACACCCGCTTAACCATCATATTGGCGATTTAGACCTCCATGACCAAAGGGTCCGAATGGGGGAACCGGACATGCTGAGCGTCAAGCTCAGAGAAAGTTATCAGTTCTTCCTCTGCTCGAGCTTTCTTAGGAGTTTTCTCCTCCACATTTAGCATTTCAATGTCCTAGTCATGGTGTAAAGTTTGGGCTTATCGCTCCCTTGCCTTCCCACTATCTCGTGCTAGGTGTGGGCCACCACAGATGGTTAGCAATGTACCTGCAACAAAAGCTAGCTGTAAAGGGGGCGAGCGTTGGCGTACTAGTGCCTACTCGTTGCCTCCTTGACCCTCTCGCTGAGAACCTCCAGTGGCTCATACATATCTCCTCAGGTGTCCTTGTCTTATAAGGAACTCAATTTCATCTTTCAACTAGTTGCACTCATTGGTGTCATGACCATAGTCGTTGTGAAAATGACAAAACTTAGTTGTATCTCTTTTGGAGATATCTTTCCTTATCGGAGCTGGTCGCTTGTAAGGGACAGTGGTGTTGGACGCCTTGTACACCTCTACTCTACTTTCGACTAGGGTCGTGTAATTGGTGAATCTTTGCTCGTACCTATTACTTTTTGGGTGTTTATTCTCAAACATTGATGGCTCGTTGTTTGCCCTATTTCCATCATTTTTCCTATTGTTTTTGCCGTTGCCATTGGGTATATCTAACCCATTGGCGGCTTTGGCGGGATCTTCCTTTGGTCCCTTGTCTCCTGCAGGCGACTTCCCTTCGTTAGCAATCGCCTCTTCGAGCTTGATGTACCAGTCTGCTCGATCCAGGAATTCTTGGGTACTCTTCACCCCATTCTTCCTTAAACGGTTCCATATGGGTGAGTGGCGTCGCACTCCAGCCGTAAGTGCCATCATTTTCCCCTCATCGCCAACCGTCTTAGCTCCAGCTGCTGCTCGCATAAAACGCTGGACATATTCCTTTAAGGACTCTCCCTCCTTCTGGCGTATCTCGACCAGTTGGTTGGCTTCAATCTAATGTACTCGACCAGCGTAGAATTGCCCGTAGAACTCCTTTACGAACATCTCCCATGACACTATGCTAGCAGGAGGGAATTTGAAAAACCATTCCTAAGCAGTATCGGATAAGGTGGCCGGAAAAATTTTGCAGCGAGCATCATCCGACACCTTCTGTATGTCCACCTGTATCTCAAATTTATTCACATGAGATACCGGATCCCCATATCCATCGAAGTTGGGCAATACTAGCATCTTAAATTTACTTGGGGTTTCTACCATCACTATTCTTTGTATGAATGGAGTACCTCTTCTCTGATCATACTCAATGTGGGATGTTTGGCTCCCCACCAACTACTTGATGGCCTGATTCAGCGCATCGATCTAGGCTTGTACTGCATTTGGTATCACTGGGGCGACCGGTGCTGGAGGAGCATACTCATCGTGCATTTCTCGCCTATCGTTGAGCACATCCCTTAAGTCATCATCTCTACGCCTTTTCTCGCTAGCGCCCAATCGATCAAAGACGTTAGGTTGCCTAGGCTACCCCCAACGTTCTGGCTCGCAGGCCTATTTTCTCTTGGTGGGAGGTTCCTCTCTCCACATTTCTCTCCTTGCCCTCGACTTGAGTTTCCTTTGCCCGAATCAGCTTCATTGTAATCATGACCATCCCTAAATGTGACCTGATGTGGCGTGACCTGCTGATCGCACTATTTCCTGTCTGGCCCTATTCTGCCTTTGACTCTGGGGATTATCCTGACCAGCACGAGAAGGTGGCTACTGCTCAAGATCTTGAAATGGAATATCTTGTTGAGCAGCAGGAGGTTGCTCCATCCTTAGAGGACTTGCCGGTTGAGGTGGATGACTTGGGTTTGGGCCTTGTTGTGGTGGTACACTTGGTGGCTGATCTGGTTGAGAAGTTGGCACAGGTTGTCCCCAGGCCAACAGAATGGCTGGTTACAGGGCGGTAGTGACATCTCTCTGTCAGTGGTCCATGTCAGCCTGCCACTGATTCAACTCTTGACGCTGACGGTCAATTTCCCTCTGTTGCAACGCCATTGTCTCAGCCATATTCTCCTTACTGGCCCTCAGATTGGCTAACTCCTCTGCAACACAATCAGTATTGTCCTCAAGGTCTCAGAATCCATTTCCTCCTCTTCGAAATCAACCAGTGTTTCATCTTTAGCCACATTTTGTGGAAAAGGTTGGGTGGATGCTGCACCAGAAGTTTGTCTCATCTTTCTGGATGTCTTCGCCATTTGATTTTATTGGAAGTCTTGAGTTCGTCTCTCAATGAAAGCACCAAAATGTTGACCCTCAAATTGGTCAACGACACAGAGTCAGATAAATGGTATAAAATAAGATGAAAATGAGAAGAAATCCAGACGAAAAGATAAATGACACAAACAATTTATAGTGGTTCGGCCCCAATAAAATGGTGATAACCTACATCCACTTAGTGTTCTTATTGATGTAGTATTCCAAGAAAAGTGATCAATGAACTAGGGTTCACGAGTTTCACTAAATCTCAGATAAATACAATCGTGATGGATAACAACACTCTTTTTCTCTCTTAGAATCTCTCAGCTCAAGCGTTCTCAAGCCAAATGTTCGAAAGTCCAAAGTCCCATTTCTTGAGCCCTTTGATTCTAATTTATAGGCTCAAGGAGGTCTACATGGGTCAATGGGCCTTAATTACACTTAATACATGCGTATCTACATAATAATGAAAATTACTATTAATACGTAATTACAAGATTGCATATCTGAAGGAAATAAATGAATATATGCGACCAGGCTGGTCGCCCATTGTTGACCCTGATTTTGGTCAACGACACGGAGTCTAGAAAACGACAGGAAAATAATATAGAGATTGAAAATAGTCTAATGGAAAGGTAAAGAACACAGAGATTTATAGTGGTTCGGCCCCAGTGGTTGGTAATGACCTATGTCCGCTTAATACTATTATTAATATTGAGCTCCAAAGGTGTGATCAAAGAACTAGAGTTCCTGAGTTTCACAGACCTTAGAAGAGGAAAGCAATACAACGATGGATAATAGTAGTATAATTCCGAAAGAAAAAGATTGATCCCTATCCTTGAGCTATTTCTTGTGTATTTATAGGCTCGGGAAGAGTTACATGAATTAGGAAATAATATCTATCCTTAATGATCGGATCTGCAGGTCATAATGAATTTATATTCTCAGATATCATCACAACTGTACAGATCTTTACATAAATGAACAAAATATACGACCAAGCTGGTCGTATATAAAACTTGATCTTTTCATGTGGAAATAAAGCTGGTCGATAGACGAGCCGTATCTCTGCTACGTGTCTGCCACGTGTCAAAAATCCTTGCCACATCATCAGCAGCCGATTTATGGATAAACACTTGCCCCCCCCCCCCCAAGTTTATTTATTGCGACCAGCAATAAGTAAACTTAAGAAAATAACTTTTCATATGCCCCACGAAATCTGTCAGAGCCTTTCATGCGTTCTTGAAAGATGTGACCTAATCACGTCCAATCATGCCTTTTCAATTTTCAAGAAACCTTTCCGTCGGCTGTTACACTCCCCCATGCCTTGAAAAAGGTAACTCATGATTACCCTTTTTCGGCACACCTTAGTTTCTATAAATAATCCCCACATTATTCTTTTAACTTTTTACACGCCATCTTTTTGCTAAGAACTCTCAAGAGCTATATTCCAGAGCCCAGAACTTTAAAGTTTCAGTGGCTTTGCTAAGGATCTTTCGCCTGCAAACCCAAAGGTACTCCTTTTCAGGATCTCCAATCTTCATTCAGGTAAATTTTCTTTGACGTTTAACCCTTTGAGATGCCATGCAGTCTTGACCCGAAACATGGCTCACACCAAAACCAAGGCCCATAAAAGAAAAACCTCTGACACTTCCCATCAACCTGCTGCTCCAACTGAGGCTCCCTCGACCAGTGGTCGAGATGAAAATTCTCCTGACCCAAACATCCAAAGACATGCCCTCCCTCGACACGCTATTCAACCGGATGTTGAGTGGCATGTAGTCTCTGAAAGTAGGGTGACGGTCAAAATGATTGCCAACTACTTAAGGAAATACGGTTTGCCAGGGGTGACCCTAGTCAAGCCCAACCCAGACCAAAGGGCTAATCTGCCTGGAGGCGCCTATAGCACCTGGTCGCGGTTTCATATTGAGGCAGGGGCCACCTTGCCTCTTCACCCATTCTTTCAGGGGGTGGCCAACTATTTTGGAGTTGCCCCCTTTCAAATAACCCCAAATGGATATAGGATGCTTGCTGCACTCAATATCTTGTATAGCCAGAAAAAATGGCCCGTGCCATCACCTCATGAGGTTAACTACCTGTTCGACCTCAAATCTAAACCCAACCATGAAGGCATGGGGTTTTTCCACCTTCGCCATCAGGAAACTGGCCGCACTTTCCTGACTGACACGACCCATATTTCAAACGTGGGGAGGTACTAGCAAGAGTACTTCCTTACGGCTGACCTAGTCGCGGACAACCTGGCTTTCGCACGAGGAGGTAAAACTTTCGTATCGCTGGCTTACTTCTTCACTTAGTGTTTTCCTCCACAATGTCTTTAAACTTTTGATGTCTTCCAGGCCCGTGGCTGCGACCAAACCCAACTCCGGGAATGGAGTCGAGATCGGCACTCTTAGCCAGCATGTCAGATGCTGAAAAAAGTGTCAAGAATCTGGTTACAGAGGCTAACCAAAGGTTGGCTGGCCTCTGGGCCCCTCAATCAAATACGAGGGGGCCTTCGGCAGGGAGTGCTCGTGCCAAAGAGGAACCCGAGCAGCAACCTCAAGCGTCACCTCCACAGAGGAGACCAACCAGGGTCACGATCAGGGAACCTTCTAGCACTCCTCGAGCAGAGAGGCCCTTGGCCCCCTTAGGGAAAGGAAAGCATAAGGCCACTGAGCCTGCCGAAATTTCTAACGACTCGTCGGATGACAACGGTATAGTAATTTCGCTTTTAGACAGCTTGCCAATTCCTTCTCATCTATTCGACGGGGACGAGAATTTTAAATATGCTCCACACTTTGGGCCAGACTTCTTCGTGTCAAAGAATGAGTGTAAGACTAGTAGAGTCTGTAGTGTAGCGACCAGTAATAATGGCTCGAGTATTGGACTTTGCAATCCTTTTTTGTTTCTTTTTCTGATGTGATGTGTTTGGCTATTCATGTTATCTCACTATTTGACTTTGTTCTTGTTTTTCAGGCATGGACTCCACCAATGTGTTCAATTTTTATAGCACCCCAGAGGCTGCTGCTGCCCCTCCAAGCAAAAAGAAAACCAGTAAGAGACATACTGGGGAGAGCAGCAAAGAGCCTCAGATGAAGAAGGCCCGGAACACAGACCTTTCAGAGGACAGGCCCTCTGCCACCGCGACTCCGTCTTCTCCCCGCGAGTAGCAGACTTCATCTGCTACGGCCAGGTCGACTCCTTCTCCCGACCCCCCATCTGACCAACCTCAGCAGGAGGATCCTGCCTCACCCGGGAACTTGATGGTTGGTCGCGCCTTTAAGCTGATCAAGGAAAGGGTCACCAAAAACGTAAAGTACGAACGCTGCCGAGAGGCAATGGCAGCTACGGAGACGATGGGTGTTGACCCAATCCTGAACTGAGCCCTGAACGAGTTCACTAGTGTAAGTTATCTCCTTTTGTGAAAACAGGTCTTCGTTAGTTTACTGTTTGTCTAATTTTTGCTCTGACTACAGGCCATGCTAACCCTTACTGCTGGCCGCATCCGCCTGGGTGCAGTCACCGAGCAGGCCAGGACCTCGGAGCAACGGCACGAGGATGAACTCAAAGATGTTGAGGCCAGACATGTTGATCAGCTGGCGGTGGTGGCTGCGGAAAAGGCCCAACTGGCTAAGGAGTTGGAGGAGAGGCTGAAGTCTCTGGAAAAAGCCCGCGAGCAGAAGGACCAATACAAGGAGTCCAACCGCTCTAACTTCAAGGTGGCTAAGCAGCTCGAGCTAAACTTGATTGCAAGCAGGCAAGAAACCAGAGATTTGGAGGGTCGAGTTAAGGACTTGGAGAAGACCAACGCTGCCAACTTAGAGAGGTACAAAAATGCCACCCTGAGGTGTTTCTACGATTTCTGGAAGCACAATCAGGGTGCCAACTTTGACTACCTTCCTGAGAATGCAAGGGAAGCTGATCTGGCTTGCTGTGCGGCTCAGCTAGCTGAAGAAGAAGGATCGAGGGTCCCTGCTTCCCCTGAAATCTCCTTGGCCGCTGGGATGGAGGGTGCAGACAACGAAGCTGTCGACCAGAATCCTCCCCAAGATCCTCCAGCTCCTCAAGCTCCTTAGTTTTTTCTTTTTATATTTCTTTTTTAATTACACGACCTATGGGTCGTGATGTAAAGACAATATAATTTTTCTTTGGTTTTGTTCCATGGGCAGCTCTTACTTTTATTTTGAACAATTACATCCAAGCAGTTACTGCTCGCAGTGTAAAAGAATCGCTTCGATATTATAATATATTTGCATATTACTATAACATCTATTTGTTCGCATGACCGAACTTAGCATAGCACTTTGGTTTGATTTAACAAAATATCAAAATTTTGAAAAATACTGTAAGTGCCCTAGCATGCTTTCACTTATTTTGCTCATGTGTTTACATACCTTTTAATGATATGCTTTGCTTACTTGTACCTTGTATGCCCCCAAGTGATTGGGGAGCTTTAGGTCCTTGGTCACTTACCTTGACTAGAACCTGCCCGAACGTTACTGCTCGTAACAATGCGATTAGAATTATAATACAGCAAAACAACACACGTAATGAGCAAATACTTGTAATAAATACAATAGTTGGCAAGAAATGACTGGCTGAGCACAGTCCCTTTTATCTCGTAGTAAATGGACTAAACATGTCTTTATGAGTGATCAATAAGATCTTACACAAAACTTGTAAAAAGTAAAATTTATACAAGCCAATTCTTTAAAAAGAATTGGTCATTGATAATACTTGTGCAGGTGTTCTCCATTCCAATATCGAGGAACGAGATCTCCGTTTAAGTGTGCAAGTTTATAAGTGCCTAGGTGAAGGACTTCATCAATCTGGTAAGGTCCTTCCCAATTTGGCCCGAGTACTCCAGCAGCTTCGTCGCGGGTGTTAAGAAAAACTATTCGGAGCACAAGGTCTCCAACATTGAACTTTTGTTCTCGAACTTTGGAGTTGAAATACCAGGCGACCTTCTGATGGTATGCAGCTACTCGGAGCTGGGCTTGTTCACGCCTTTCATCAAGTGAGTCCAAGGATTCCATCAGGAGCTGGCTGTTAGAATCCTGGTCGTATGTTAATCTGCGGTGAGAGGGTGGATCCAACTCAACAGGCAACATGGCCTCATACCCGTATGCCAAGGAAAATGGGGTATGACCTGTTGTTGTTCGATGGGAAGTTCCGTACGACCAGAGGACTTCAGGCAACTGTTCTGGCCATGCTCCCTTAGCTTCTTCAAGTCTTTTCTTCAGTGTATCCTTTAGCGTTTTATTAACTGCCTCGACTTGCCCATTCGCCTGGGGATGAGCGATTGAAGAAGTTTTTTTGATAATATCGTGAAGTTTGCAGAAATCTGTGAATAGATCACTGTCGAACTGAGTGCCGTTATCCGAGACTATCTTCTTTGGCAATCCATAGCGACATATGATATTTTTGACTACGAAGTCAAGCACTTTCTTCGTCGTTATGGTCGTGAGTGGCTCAGCTTCGGCCCAGTTGGTGAAGTAGTCGACGACAACCACTGTGTACTTTACACCACCTTTCCCCGTAGGCAAAGATCCAATTAGATCTATTCCCCAAACCATAAAGGGCCATGGACTCTGCATCTACTTTAACTCATTTGGAGCTACTCGCGGGATTTTAGAAAACCTTTGACACTTGTCACATTTTCGCACGAACTCCATGGAGTCCTCATTCATGGTTGGCCAGAAATAACCCTGCCTTAGGATATTTTTCAACAGGCTTTGCCCCCCAGCGTGGTCCCCGCAGAAGACGTCGTGTACTTCCTTCATTAACTCTTTGGCTTTCTCCTTTGTAATACATCTTAGGAGTGGCAGTGAGTATCCCCTTCGATACAGGATTCCATCGACCAGGATATACCTAGCAGCTTGCCACTGAAGGGTCCTAGCTTTGTTTCTGCCCACTGGTAGCATGCCGCTTGATAGATACTCTACATATGGCACCATCCATGTATCTGTCATCTGGATGACTAAAGTGGTTTCTGTTGCTTGGATGCTGGGCACAGATAGTCGCTCGACTGGCACTATGTTCAGAGTATCAGCATCTTTTTCACTTGCCAACTTTGCCAAATCGTCTGCGTTTGAATTCTGATCACGAGGCACTTGCTGGAGAGTGTATCTGTCAAACTGGGCTAACAGATCCTTTGCTTTGTTCAGATAGGCGACCATCTTTAATCCTCGCGCTTGATACTCTCCCAAGATTTGATTCACGACTAGGTGAGAATCACTATAAACGTCAAGCGCTTTTATGTTCATATCCTTGGCTAACCGCAGTCTAGCGATCAGTGCTTCATATTCAGCCTCATTGTTAGAGGCAGTGAAGTCAAATCTTATTGCACAGTGAAATTGATGCCCTTCCGGCGTTATCAATATCACCCCTGCTCCTGCGTGGGATTCGTTGGATGAACCGTCTGTGAACAATTTCCATGAGGGTGCTTGGATTTGACATTCAGGTTCGCTAGGCTCCTCGATCTGCTCGCCACCCGCGGGCTCCGTGAGCTCGGTGATGAAGTCAGCTAAGGCTTGTCCCTTTATCGCTGCTCGCGGCAGGTAAGATATGTCGAACTGCCCGACTTCGACTGCCCACTTTAGTAATCTTCCGGCAGCCTCTGGCTTTTGCAGAACTTGCCGAAGAGGCTGGTCGGTCAATACTGTAATCGGATGGGCTTGGAAGTAAGGCCGCAGCTTCCTAGAGACCAATACTAAGCAGTAGGCTAACCTTTCAATGGGGGGATATCTCAATTCTGCTCCGATCGGCTTTTTGCTTACGTAATAGACAGTCTTTCGCACACCTTCTTCTTCTCTCACCAGAACAGCACTAGCAGCGTAATCCATGATTTCCAGGTAGATGAACAAAGTCTCTTTATCGACCGGCTTCGACAGGATGGGTGGCTGCGCCATATGCATTTTTAGTGCTTGAAAGGCCTGTTCGCACTCATCTGCCCAGTCAAATTTCTTATTGCCTCTGAGTAGATTGAAAAATGGGATGCACTTGTCCGTTGATTTTGAAATAAATCTATTAAGAGCGGAAATTCTCCCAGTCAGACTTTGGAAATCCTTAATCTTCACTGGTGACTTCATCTTGATCAGGGCTTTAATCTTCTCGGGATTAGCTTCAATTCCTCTTGAGTTAACTATGAATCCCAAGAACTTCCCTGATCCAACCCCGAAGGAACATTTAAGGGGATTTAGCTTCATCCTATATTTATTCAGGACGTTGACGCATTCCTGCAGATCCCTTACATGTCCTTCTGCCTTCTTCGACCTAACCAGCATGTCGTCGACGTAAACCTCCATGTTTGCCCCAATCAGCTCCTTAAACATGTGGTTGACGAGTCTCTGGTAAGTCGCACCAGCATTTTTCAAATCAAAGGGCATCACCTTGTAATAGTAAAGCCTTGTATCGGTTCGAAAGCTAGTGTGATCCTCATCAGGAGGATGCATACTAATCTGATTATACCCAGAGTATGCATCCATGAATGAGAGGATCTCATGTCCTGCAGTGGCATCGACCAGCTGGTCGATCCTCGGGAGTGGGAAACAATCTTTGGGGTAGGCTTTATTGAGGTCTGTAAAATCCACGCACGTACGCCACTTGCCATTCGGCTTGGGCACGAGTACGGGATTGGAGACCCACGATGGATAAAATGCCATCTTGATGAACCCATTCTCCTTCAGCTTCTCGACTTATTCCTTCAAAGCTTTCAATCAGTCTTTGTCGAGCAGCCTTCTTTTCTGCTGCACAGGTGGAAAGCTTTTGTCAATGTTCAGGACATGGCTGATGATTGTAGGATCTATCCCAACCATGTCTTTATGCGACCAGGAAAAGACGTCTTGGTTCCTCTTTAAGAACTCCACCAGTGCTTGTTTTGTTGTTGTCTCTAAGTTTTTACCGACTTTCACAACTATGGTCAGATTTCCCTCATCGAGTTGGACTTCTTCAAGGTCCTCGATGGGGCCTACTTCTTCTTCGAAATCCCCAAAGCGAGGATCTAAGTCTCTATCCTCACTTTGGGCAACGCCCTATTTGGTGAGATTATCACCTGAGCGGGCTTGAACATTAGATGCCATTTGCAACTCTTTTCTGGCGGCATCCCTCGATACACCCTTTTTTTCCTTGGTGATCGAGGCGTTGTAGCATTCTCTCGCCTCCCGCTGGTTTCCTAGCACGCATCTTACTCCTGCGTCTGTTGGGAATTCCATGGCAAGGTGCCATACAGAAGTGACGGCTCAAAGGTCAACCAGAATTGGTCTCCCGATCACGGCATTATACGCCGAAGGACAATCAACCACTATAAAAGTAGTGAGTAATGTCTTGTTAGCAGGCGCGGTACCTGTTGTGACTAGGAGTCTAATTGACCCTACTGGGGCGAGCCCTTCTCCGGAAAAACCATAAATGGTTTGGTTGCATGGCTCTAGGTCCTTGATGGACAATTTCATCCTTTCCAGCGAGGACTTAAATAGGATGTTGACCGAACTTCCTGTATCGACCAACACCCTCTTCACCATCATATTTGTGATTTGGACAGCTATGACCAGCGGATTGGAGTGTGGGAATCGCACATGCTGGGCGTCGTCATCAGAGAAGGTGATCGATCCTTCCTCTGTTCGAGCCTTTTTGGGTGCACGATCCTCAACACTCATCATCTCGATGTCCTGGTTGTGGCGTAGGGTTCGAGCATATCGTTCCCTCACTTTTCCACTATCTCCTGCAACATACGGGCCTCCGCAAATGGTGAGTAGGGTACCTGCCATGGGAGCTAGCTGTAAAGGTGGCGAGTGCTGGCGTGCAGGCGCCGACTCGTTGCCACCTTGAGCCTCTCACTGAGAACCTCCCGCGGCTCGTACATATCTTCTTAAGTGTCCCTGTCTTATCAGGAACTCAATCTCATCCTTCAGCTGGTTACACTCATTGGTGTCGTGCCCGTAGTCGTTATGGTAACGACAGAACTTTGTTGAATCTCTCTTGGAGATATCTTTTCTTATAGGGGCGGGTCATCTGTAGGGCATGCTCGAGTTGGTCTCTTGGAAATCCTTAGCTCGGCTTTCGACAAGGGCGATGTAATTGGTGAATTTTGGTTCATACCGATTATTTTTGGGATGCTTACTCTCGGAGGTCGAGGGTTTGACATTCGCCCGCTTTCCACCACTTTTACCGTTGCCATTCCCGTTGCCTTTGTTGTTGCCATTGGGCTTAGACCCGTTGGCGGCTTTGGCGGGTTCTTCTTTGGGCCCCTTGTCCTTTGCTGGCGATTTTCCTTCGTTGGCAATCGCGTCCTCGAGCTTGATGTACCGATCAGCTCGATTTAAAAACTCCTGGGTAGCGTTAACCCCATGCTTCCTGAGGCTACTCCAAAGAGGAGAATGGCGCCTAACCCCAATGGTTAGGGCCATCATCTTGCCTTCATCGCCCACAGACTTGGCTCCTGTTGCGGCTCGCATGAAGCATTGAACATACTCCTTCAAAGGCTCCCCTTCTTTCTGGCGTATCTCGACCAGTTGGTTTGCCTCGGTGGGGTGCATAAGACCCGCATAGAACTGTCTGTAAAACTCATTCATGAACATTTCCCAGGATATTATACTTGTAGGAAGGAACTTAAAGAACAACTCCTGAGCGGCATCAAAAAGGGTCGCTGGGAAGATCCTGCAGCGAGCATCTTCAGAGACTTTCTGAATGTCCATCTATATCTCAAATTTGTTTACATGAGATACCGGGTCTCCATACTCGTCAAAGTTTGGCAAAGTCGGCATCTTGAACTTGCTGGGGGTTTCTGCCACAGCAATCCTTTGTACGAAAGGGGTGCCTCTCCTCCGATCATACTCAATATGCGATGTCCGCCCCCCGACCAGCTGGTGTATAGCTTGGTTCAGGGCATCGATTTGAGCTTGAACAACTTCAGGAATTGTTGGGGCCTCTGGCGCTGGGGGGATGTACTCATCGTGCCTTTCTCGGCGGTCGTTGAGTACATCCCTCAAGTCATCGTCTCTTCGCCGCTGCTCGTTGGCTCCGAGTCGGCTAAAGACATTGTTTTGTCTGGGCTGCCCCCATCATTATGTCCTGCTTGTCGGCCTTCTCTAGGTGGGGGGCTTCTGCCTCCACCTCTCTCCTCATTTCTCCGACCAGCATTCCCTCTACCTGAGTCGACCACATTGTAGCCATGGCCATCTCTGAACCTTGATTGCCTATGGTGGGACCGACTGTTTCCTCTGTTGCCTCCTTGGGCTGGAACTTCCCGAGTGTTAGGGGGAGGCCTGCGCTGGTCGATGGGTCCCCGTGCATTGTCATGCCGTGGAGGGCCTCTGACCGCAAAGCATGTCTCTGAGTTCCTTCTGTTGGCAGAAGGATGCTGCCCCCTGCTCAGTGAGTGCGGCTCTTCACCCCCTGGGCGTTTAGGGCTGCGGGGCTGTTGCCTCGCCCTATTCTGCCTTGGGCGCAGGGGATTGCCTCGACCAGCCTGAGACGAAGGCTGTGTCTCAGGGTCCCTAGGTGGGACATCATCCTGAGGCATCGGTGGCTGCTCTAGCCTTTGAGGGCTTGTTGGCTGGAGCGGAGGGCTAGAATTGTGACCTCTTTGAGGTGGCCCACTTGGGGGTTGATCAGACTGTGAGGCAGGTGCAGCCTGATTCCTAGTCAACTGGAGGCCTGCTTCAAGGTTTGCCATGGCATCCCTCTGACGACAATCCATCTCTGCCAGTCTCTCGCTCAGCTCTTGGCATTGGCGCTCTATCTCCCTCTGCTGTGACGCCATATCTCGGCGGCACTCTCTTGATTGGCCCTCAGAGCGGCCAACTCATCTTGCAACACCCCCAGTGTTGTCTTCAGGGCCTCAGAGTCTACTTCCTCTTCATCGAACTCCAAATGAGGTTTGTCTTCAGCCATATTTGGGGGAGGAGGCTGGGATGGTGCAGCAGCAGCCTGTCCAGTCTTCTTGGTAGTCTTTGCCATTAGACTTTCTCGAATTCAAGTCTCTCAATGAAAGCACCAGAATGTTGACCCTGATTTTGGTCAACGACACAGAGTCTAGAAAACGACAGGAAAATAATATAGAGCTTGAAAATAGTCTAATGGAAAGGTAAAGAACACAGAGATTTATAGTGGTTCGGCCCCAGTGGTTGGTAATGACCTACGTCCACTTAATACTATTATTAATATTGAGCTCCAAATGTGTGATCAAAGAACTAGAGTTCCTGAGTTTCACAGATCTTAGAAGAAGAAAGCAATACAACAATGGATAATAGTAGTATAATTCCGAAAGAAAAAGATCGATCCTTATCCTTGAGTTATTTCTTGTGTATTTATAGGCTCAGGAAGAGTTACATAAATTAGGAAATAATATATATCCTTAATGATCGGATCTGCAGGTCATAATGAAGAGATATTCTCAAATATCATCACAACTATACAGATCTTTACATAAATGAACGAAATATACGACCAAGCTAGTCGTATATAAAACTTGATCTTTTCGTGTGGAAATAAAGCTGGTCGATAGACGAGCCGTATCTCTGCTACGTGTCCGCCACGTGTCAAAAATTATTGCCACGTCATCAGCAGCTGATTTATGGATAAACACCCATAATTATGATACTTGATAAGCCAATGATCTCCTGGTCGATGGCCGAGCAGGATACGCTCACTTAAAACTGCCACGTGCATCCTATGTGTAGATCAATCCTGCCACGTCATCAGATAGTCCATTTTTGGGTAAACAATATATATATATATTGTCCATAACTATCGAAATCTTTTAAGAAGATGATTGAAAATGTTAGTTTGAATTTTATTTGTGTGTTTATAGTTTAAAGGTAGCATATTTGTTATAAAATTATTTAGTCAATTTAAATTTTCAAATACAAATTGTGCTTTTCTCAAATCATGTTTGGTGTTTTGATGGTCCAATTTTTTTAAGAAAATCATTCTAAAGGCTAGTTTAATTGTGATTTGTGTGTTTGTAAATAAATAAATAAAAAAGAATGAGAGTAATTTGTCTTTGGTTCACACAAAGAGAGAGAGAGAGAGGGGGGATGACTCGTATGCTTTTTGCTATATATATATATATTTATATATATAATAAAAATAAAAATCATAGATATAGTATTTTTCATCCTAACTTTAGAATGATGAAATTTTGGTAAGATATACTCTTGAGCAAAGCAAGCTGGCTATAAATAGTAAAACCTCCATAAAGTGTTGCTGTATTTTGAAATAACTCTCATGTAGTGATAAAAAGTTTTATTACCAATTTGAGACCAATTATAAATAAGAATAAACTCCACACTGTAATAAGTTATAATATTTTTTGATCCTGTCTTTAAAAAATATGTCTCTACATAGTAATAATTGTCTTAATATTAAATATATATATATATATGTTATCTTATACATACTAAAAGTTCATGATAAAATTAATTATAAATTTAGATTTTTAAAATAATTTTGTATATTTCTAATATTATATAGATATATACATTGTAGCTATACATTTATATCATTTTCGTTTATCAATGTTTATACATTAAATTTGACATGTCTTATCAATTATTATTTAATTTACATTTACATGTGTATATTTCTAACATTTTATAGCTATAATTCTATTAAGTTTTAACCTACTTATAGTAATAAATATATATTGGTCCCAAAATTATTACTATATTGAGATTTTACTGTATTTTCTTAAACACTCTAAGAGGTGAGTTTCCAACATATAGACATGCACATAAAATATTTAGATGGTTGCAAGTCTATAGCAGATAAAAAAATCACAAAACTTAGTCATTTCCACAAAGTTTTTACTAATTATATATTATAGTATATGCTTTACTACATATTAATAATTTCTCTTTCTTTTCGATGTCAATTAATTGTTAATTAGTTTAGTAGAGCGACACTTACAAAAGTCTATTTGTTAATTGTTAATCAGTTCATGAACATGCTAAAGAGGTATAAATAAAAAAACAAACTTAAATAAAATAATGTTATTAAAAAATATTCCATCATCAATAAAATATAATTTTCATTAATCATGTAAAATTATTCCAATTTATTTTTGTGGAAACATCGCAAATATATTCAAATTGTTGCAAAGAAATTATCAACAAAAAAAAATGGACAATCAAATTGTATGTAGATCGAGAAAAAATAAAGCATGTAAAATACAT
This sequence comes from Humulus lupulus, assembly GCF_963169125.1. NCBI lineage: Eukaryota > Viridiplantae > Streptophyta > Magnoliopsida > Rosales > Cannabaceae > Humulus > Humulus lupulus. The sequence goes on along the minus strand of NC_084797.1, from coordinate 161,943,940 downwards.
ATATTTCATTATTCTCTCTATTGAGACGACACAAGATGAGAAACAAGCAACATCTTCATTCTAAATTACAAACAAAAATCAAGAAACTTCTTCTAAAATTATAAACAATATTCTAGTTTAGATTTATTTTTAATTTCATTTTTTCTTTTTTCCTTATATGTTAATGGCATACATTATATAACAAATCTTCATCTTCATTGATAATTTACAATATTTTTATGATAATTAAAAAACATAATAAAAATTACAAAAAATAACTAAGTAAACGTGCAACGCACACTCTTTTTGCCTAATAGACTACTATATCTTGGTATTAACTAAATGAGAAAAGTGTAAATTTGTATTGAAGATCGTAGTAAAGTTATATAATCTCAATAAATAAAATTTAGGGAAAAAATGTAAGTAAAGATGATTACTTTAGAATAATAACAAAATAAGGATTTATACCTTTGTGTTTGGTTAAATATAATTTTTTGATCACGTGGCTGAGGAACCTGCATGAGCCCAACCTTTCAATGATGTCGCTACCCAGCCAACTTCAAGCTCACTCAAATACATGCCTAACACCTAAGCTAATTTTTTGTCACCGTCAAATTTTTTTAATTTTAATTGATTTTTAGTGTAATGATTTTTTTTCCTATTTTTAATATTCAAAAGATTGCTTAATTTTAAATTTTTAAAATTTGGGAGGCATGATTTGGTAATGATAATAGTCGGGGGCAACAATCCTATTTATTCTTTAAATTATAAACGAAGAATTGACGAGGCAATACCACATCGACACCCAAACTGCCACATCACCATTATGTTAGCGAAATTGGACAGAAGTCCCACATTTCTGTAATGTGAATAATTCTGAGGGAATTTTTAACAGGTTGAAAAATCTGGGGGGCACGATTTGGATTGGTAATAGTTCAGGGGAAAAATATCCTAATAAGTCTTTTATTTATTTTATATTTAATTAAATAAAATTAAAATGTTAAATAATTTTATTTAATTTAATTAGTTTGTAATATGAGAATATTTTAGGTATTAAAAATATTTTATTTTAACTAATTTAATTATAACATATAGGTTATTTATAGTAGTAAATATATTAGAGTAGCCCCTTTAGAAAACTTCTATTTTTGCTTATAACTAGAAGCATAAGATAAGTGAAAACATTGATTTATTTTTTATGTTCGGATAATTATTATATAAAGACATTTTTTTTAATAAAAAGTTCTTTTTAAAGTGTTTGGATATCAATTGACTTATTTTTTCAGTTTGAAGAAAAGTAGTTGTAGTTGTGTTAGTGAGTGTTTTAATAAATTATATATTTTTAAGTGTTGCAAGTTGAAAATGTTGTATGAGAGTGATTGGTAAATCATATGGTTAAAGTGTTGTTAAATATTAAAAGACCAAATTGTATGTCATATTTATATTATTATATTTTATTTTATTTTGTTAAAACAAATTCACCTATACTAAATAAATATAAATATAAATATTGTATCTATTTAAACAAGTTAAAATTAAAATATGTTTTTGATAAGACACTAATAAAGTGATCATCAATAAAAATATTATAATATTCACATATAATTGTGTGTGTATATATATTATAACTATAGTCACAGACTCACAGTAGCTAATTAAATTCTAATTATAATGATCATGGTATTATGATCTAGTTCATGATATAGTTACAAATATGTAAAACTTTCACTTTCTATGTCTTAAGTTATTTTCCATTTTATATTTTTTCCTAAAGCATGAAATTTATATGTTTGATAAATTATAATTTTAAAATAATATAATATGCAACAATATTATTAAAGTGGTTTTTTAATATAAAATTACTAAAGTTTAAAATATTTAAAAATATGTAATAAATATAGTATTATAAAAATATTTTTATAATAAAATAAAAAATATTTTGAGTGAATTCCTAGAAGAAGAGAAAAAATAAAAATAACAAGAAAAATAATTAAGAGGGTGTTTGACTCCTTAATTAAAAAACTGTTTTTTGTTTTTAAAACCTAAAAATTATTTTCTGAAAACACGTAGGGGTGTTTTGCATTTGTTTCAGAAAATAATTTTTAAAAATAAAGTTACAAAAACGAGAAAATTTTTAGAACAACAAAAAATTGTCTTTAGTTGTTCTCAATTTTTTTGTCAATTTTTTATTCACATAACATTTTTAATTATTATTGTCATCTCACATCACTCTCTCTCTGATTAATTTATCTCTCATCACTTTCTCTCTCATCACTTTTGATCTCCTTATTTTCTCTTTCATCACTTATTATCTCATTATTTTCTCTCTCATCACTTATTATCTCATTATTTCTCTCTTTCATCACTTCATATATTCTCATTTTCTCTCTCCTCATTTTTTCTATCTCGCCATTTTCTCTCTAATTTTTTTTCTTACATCAATTACTCTCTTCTCAATTTTTCTTCCTCAAAATTTTTCTCCTTATTTTTCATCACTTTTTCTTTCACATTACTTTATCTCATTATTTATTACAAACTTTTAAAAGATTTTTCTCTTTGTAAATATATTTATTTAAGATTTTTTTAAATAAAACTAAAAAATTATTTTTAGAAAACATTAATCAAACACCTATTGTTTTTTTTTAAACTAAAAAAAATGTTTTCTGTTCTCATTTCTGAAAACACAATTTTGAAAACAAAAAACAATGACAAACAAGCCCTAAGATTCTCACAGATGGTGCCAATTATTTGATCCAAAAAAGTTTTGAGTAATCTTATTCCACATTTAGGTTATGGGTTGCATATGGCATCAAACTACTTAGATTGAATCAATAGAATGACCGCATGGATTGAATCACCAAATCTTGTAATACTAAAAGAAACCTCCGATGGATACTTGCAAGAAGACACTTCGATTCTTAAGTCTGTAAGGATTCTCTCAAAGATTAACAATAAAAATATATATGTGTGTGTAAACAATCGAAGGTCCCACTTCTGGTCCCTTGAGGTGTTATTGCTACTATAAATAAGGCTTATTAGGTCATGCATTGCCACAACTGTGTGCGGCCTAAAATTCATAGCTATTAAGCTGTCCAAAAAGTGGCCTAATAAGCCTCGTGAGCCAAAAATAAAAATATGGTTTAAATAGAGGCAAAATCTTCTTCAATAATCAATAATCTTCCCAAAATTACAACAAAATGGTGTGGTTTAAACAGAGCCAAAATCACAACAAAATATGTAAGAAAATCTCAAAATCATAGTAAAGTCCATAAAACAACATATCTAAAAACAATCAATTGACAATAATAATCCCAAATTACAACTCCAAAATCTCATGAAAAACACACACAATCTCATAAAAATAAAAATCCATACACAAACTTAAACCACCTCCTACTTCTGTTGCCAGCGCTGCCTCTAGTAGAGAGAGATACAATAATGAAAGAAAAGGAGAGTTATCAAAAGCCCTCTATTGTTGCACAAACACACATAAAAATAACTATTGTCATTGCCACCTACAGAAAAAGAGAAAGAAAGACGAAAGGGTGAGCGAGAAAGAGGGGATAGGGAGATTAAAAGGGTTTGAGAGAGTTTGCCAAAAGGGAGACAAGCGGGTAAGTAGAGAGAGGTGCAGCTAATAGATTGAGGAAGAAGAGAGAGTGAAGAGATGTGTTAGGAATTTAAGGCTCACAAATTTTAAATCAACAACAAATAAAAATTTATCATTATACAAGTCCTAGAGACTAATCAAGAATCACATGCGCATAAAGGCAAATCTTGGAAAACAAAATTAAAGAAAAACCTATAAGATGACATAAATTTGAGAGTGAAATTACACAACCTAGACGAATATAATCAACACAAAAAATGTAATAGATCTATCTCAAAAGATATAACGAAATAAGATGGGAAACTCAAAACTGAAAACCAAATGTGCCTATGTCGCAAAACCACAAAATGTATCCAAATACGCCCTAAATACTTCCAAATGACTTCAAACTTTTAGGAGATAGTTGGATACCTCATTATACTACTTTAGACTTAAAAATGTCAATTATAGATGTCTATAACAAAAACTTATATTTTCATTTCAACTTAAGTAAATATCGTTAAGTGTTTTACAACTTTTTGTGCAAGAGAACTTAATTATTATATTTAACCAATCTCAACTTTTTGTGCAATAAAGTTTTTTTATTTGACTAATATTAATGAGATTTTTTATTTATTTAAAACTTTTGTGATTTTAGGCTGCACATGTCGCAACTTAATAACTTAGGTCGCAACAAGTACTGCCTTTGAACTCCCGTGGACCCTTTTAAGAAAAAGGTGCCCCATAAAGTGTCTTTTGTCGTAGTCTAATTACAGATTTTCATAAGTCAATTAGTGATAGACAGAATTATCTTGATTGATACACGTCAGCTGCTCAAAGGCAGCAAAAAAATAGTTTCAAATAAGTAAGGACTGGCGAGATCCGACAATCGTGACCCTTGTGGGTCTGACGAGATTAGCCCAGGCAATATTCAGGCAAGTTCAGAACCTCCTTCTTCCTAAGCTTCTTCTTACAATCTACCAATTGCTAATAAAGTATAATAACCCTTGAGTCGGCCTTCCATTCTTGCATAGCATATTCCTAAAGATATCATTTCTTGCCTAGATCATCTACACGAGTTATAGGTAAGCACTATTATTTAATTATATCAATTATTTATTTAAATTTAAGCTAAAATAAATTAATTTAAAAATGAAATTGTTGACATTAAGAAATGTCAGCAATGATTTTAATATAAAACCAATATAAAAATAAACTACATAGAGTATTTTTTATGTGACTAGACTATTAATGAAGTCTATGTTCACAAGACACATGTATTTCTTATTATGCTTACAAAAATCACTAGAATTCGAGTTCAATGAGTTTTCTTGTTAACCTATTTTTTTTTTCACATTTCGACATCGTGATAGTATTCAAATTGTGTTGGCATATACCATTTGATTCCACAATAAACATGAAATATTTTCCCATTGTTAAAACTTGAATAGCCATAAACTCCATTCAAATTCAAATTCAAAGATGGAATGGTGTTTAAATTAAAATAAAATATCTCCTAATATTATAGAAGACTGCTTCTTTATCCTGCATCATTCCCTAACAACTGAACATTCTGTTGGAAATGTAGATATATTCAATCTGGAATTCTGGACTCCAAAAGCAGCTCATTTTGCACATAGAGTTCTCACATGACCAGATAATCGTAGTAATGCATGATCAAATACCTACTCGAGCACATCTAAAGTGTATTGAATTTGCCACTTCTCAATTGCACACGTATCCCCTCCACTATCCCAATAGGACCCACTATCCCAATAGGACTCAACTGTCAATTGAATGAAATGATGTAGACTTTCATTTTCCATCCATCAAAATTACAATGTTGCCCTTATTTGTTTAATTGCTAAACTTGAGCAATGGTTTATATTCTTTATTGGCCTAATCACATAATAGATTTAATGGTGACACCTTCAGCTTCAGCTTGAGGGACTTCACAGATAAATTTTAGCTTTTTCAATATATAAATTGTTTCAAAAGATATTTCTGCTAATATGGAAAGTTTTATATTGTTAATATTCTTCTTCTTATTATTATTTAAAATTTGATATTAATCTACTTTTATTTATTATGTATTTTGTAGGTATTTGTGAGACGAAATTGAGTTTAAACTATATGAGTTTTCTTTGGATTTTAAAGTTTTATTGTGTAGTTTTTTGGAGCACTACTTTCTCATACATAAATTGGCTAAGCATACCCTTAGAATAAACGATAAGCTTTCTTGGAAGGAAGATATCCCTCCTCCTATACTCATTTTTGCATTCTTAATCTAATAAAGTAGATTCTCACAAACAAACAAAAAAGATATATTCTTATTTGATTATAATTGATTTCGTATTAGTTTTACCCATAATTAATATATATAATTATAGTGTTTACTATGAAAACTTTAAGGCTTATTTGTGCGATATAGTCCTCAAATTATGTGTTTTGGAAAGTTTGTGTTGGTACTTTGCGTGAGCTATTAAAAATATAATAAAATAGAAAGTATCTTTTTGAGTCTCTTTTTTTTTGGAAGAGTCTTACTTTGATTTTGATCAGTGTAATACCCTGGGTACCCCAAGACCGTTACGGTGAACGATGAACCGTGAATTTAACTCGCTACCTGAGTTCTTTGGTTAAAAACGTGCTTCGAGATGTTATCAATAGGTTAAGGTGGAAAACCAATCACAAATAAATGATATATTTTATTTAAAACATAAAACTCTTCATGGGCCCATCAAAACGTTTACAAGTTATTTACAACTCAAAATGGTCATTACAGTTCAAAATTTACAACTCGCCGACCTAAGCGGCAAAAATAGGGTAAACCCCCTAGTTCCTCTGAGAACTCCTTGGCCGTGGTGGTCAAGCGGCCACATATGTACACAGCACCACCTAAGTCAACTCAAGGCTGGGTGAGATTTTCCTTTCCTTTACCTGCACCACATAACACCCATGAGCCAAAGCCCAGCAAGAAAACACAATAATACAAACAAATAATATCAAATGATGATCATGATAATCATACAGAGCTTATAGCTCTGAATAGATGAGTGAATATCACTTGAGGTTATGGTAAACCATAATGAGTGACTGACGAGCAAGTCACCAACTTAAACAGATGAGTGACTGCTGGGTAAGTCACTAGCTTAAACAGATGAGTGACTGTTGGGTAAGTCACACGGGGCTCAGCACCCACGGCCATGTGACTAAATAGTCATCGTGGCTCTAAGTGACTAGCCTTTAGCTAGACAAGCACTTATAGTATTCATCGAACTTGAGGTCGGTCCGGCATTAATGTTATTCTGAGTCATTTAATGCAGATGTCGATTAGATCTAATCTTTATTGGCTTGCGTTGAACACGCTAAGGTCGTTCCTGACTTATGAGTCAGCACTATGTGACCAGTGCCCAGTACCACTGCCGAACTTGACTAATGAGTCACAGCTTCACAGTTGATACTGACACCTTTGCCAATTCTGACTATTCAGTCAGTACCATGCACAAGTGAGCAAGATTTGCTAAGCATTCAATATTCAATCCATGTCCACATTTAAACATTCAACATGCATCATGAATAACCATACATGTCACATATGAGGTGCAATTTTCTTACCTCTGATTCGAGCGAGAGTTAATATAAGAACGACCCTTGAGAATGATCAACCTTTAAGTTCCTTAGCGGTCACCTAGTCATAACCAAATATGGGATACCATCACTAAAATGAATAACAAAGGTTCCTGAACCAAGATCTAGCCTCCAAGACATCAAATCCCATTAATCCGAGTAGTAGGAGCGATCCCGAGGCCTAAAACTGAGTTTCCATGATCAAAACACCTAATTGGCCTCAAAACCACTCAAGAGTTGCGACCCTAGAAGCTTGAGCCGCGGCCCCCAGCCACACCAGGAGCAAGGGCCACGGCGCCCACTACTCAGTGCTGCGACGCCCAGCACGCCCAAACTCCTCCACCTGCTTCTTCGAGCTTGGGCCGCGGCCCCCCACCCGGGAACCAGCCATAACTCCGTTTTTCTTTATTTTAAACCTTCCAAAAACATACCTAAACTCTTCCAAATCCAAAAATCAAAGTTCCCAAACTTCCCAATGATCCAAAATCATCAAATCCCTAGGCTCAAACGAATCAAAAACTCATCGATTCACAAAATCCAATTCAAAGCTTAAAAACTCTAAAAACTCAAAAATTAAAGCTTAGATTACCTTTGATTGGGTTTTTTTCCGTTAAATACTTCGGTCAAGAAACTTCTAATCTTTCCTAGGATTGCTATGCCTTGATCCTCGCTTGATTCCGACTCTTAGAACTCAAGATTTCTTCAAAATTTCCACGAACGTCACAAAGGTTAACGGGAGAGAGAAAAAGATGTTTCAAACGTACGGTTCTATATGACGAACTACTTTAGGCTTAAGTAACCTCAAATAAAACCTAATGCTCAGGGTCCCGAAAATACCCCCGGGGACAAAATAGTCAAAACTTCCAGAATTTCCTCCTGATCTCAATAACTCTCAATTTATCATCAAATAAACATTCCCATTACTCAATATCCCAATAAATGACCCCGTTATGACAAAACCGCTAATTTGCAAAATAAGATCGTCTCATGCCGAATAGCTCGAATATATCCCCATAATAATGGGATCTCATCCATAAGTCACAATATGCACCAAAATACACAAATATGCCCTCAACGGGCCAAATTACCAAGACACCCTAAAAATCAAATGTGGACCCACATGCACGCATTTAACATCATACTATAATATAATTCACATAAACATGCTTATAATCATTTAATGGCATAATTAAACAATTATGTCCCTCCCGGCCTACTAATCCAGCCACTAAACCGCATTAGGGATTTCGGGGTATTACAATCAGTTTCTTAGAGGTGCATATAAAGTGGTGGCTCTACTCTTGGGTTTGTACCCCAAGGGATACCCACTTTTCACTACAACATTTTAGGGTATTAGTGGCGGACCTTTCCACCGCTACTTATATAACTGTCCGCTGGTAATCATAATTAGCGGCGGGCTTCTACTGCTAATACCTCACCACTAATTAATGATCGCTAATAATAGTTATTAGCGGCGGACTGACACACTCGCCGCTAATAATATATTATTACCGACGGACAGTAGCAACGGAGCCCGCCGCTAATACCTGTGTCAGAGCTGACATTATTAGCCGTGCGGTCCGTCTCTAATAATGTTTTTATTATATATTTTAAAATTAATTTTAAATAAATTAATATTTATCAAATTTAAATATTTTTAAAAATAATTCATACTAAATTTTAACAAAATAACCAATTAATTAAGTTAAACATAACTAAAATTAAAATTAATATATAATTTTAATATTTATCAAACTAACTAGTAACATTATTGTAATTAAAAATAAATACACTGTTAATTTAATAAAAATACATAAACTAATAACTAAATATAATCATTAAGGTCAATATTGTAATTATCCTCATCTTCAACATTTCGGTGGCGGTGGTAGTGGCGGTATAAGAATATAAGTCTGTTGTGAAGATCATCAAAGCGTGAGGTCCCCAAACTGATCTTGAGGTTGTAGCTGTATCGGGGTGGATAAAAAAGGTTGTTGCGACCCGCCCCGAAACTCACCATATCTAACATATGGTTGTTGTTGCGAGGAATCCCCAAGTTCACCATACCGAGAAAATGGTTGCTGCTGCGACGAACCTCCAATCTCCCCATACCTAAGATTAGGTTGTGGATGTTGGATTGATCCTCCTTGAAAATTGGTAAAGTTAAAATATAGTGGAGGAGATTGGGAAGAGCGTCCAAACATGTACTGATTTTGATACTGCGGAGGTTGTTGCGATGACACATATGGTGGATACTGTGGAGGAGGTTGGTACTGTTACTGTGGCAATGTGTGAAGGTCAGGATGGGTGGTGTTACTCTAAGAAGATGTACCAACTTCAGATTGTGATGGAAAATGCCTCTGCAAAAGACTGTCAAACTATGGATTATACAGATTACTGGGTTGCTGAGGTGCTGAGGTGCCACCATCTGAATCGTCTCACACATTGCCTTCATCATCAGAGCCATAGTAGTCTTATCTTCATTAAGCGTATGAGCAATATGTGCTTGGGACTGACTTTGATTTGTAGAGATGGAGGTTGACTTTCTCACTTTCCCTTTCACCCTATAACCCACTCCTCTTTGGTAGTTAGATCTCTCCCCGAGTACTTTACTTAGTATCTCGTATTGATCGACTGGGGACGAATCAACGCCAGATGCATTATTAGACCCCGCACTCTGCTGTTGAGACTGCCTATCAAGCTGTGACCTCTGAAGCTCTGCCGCCATTTTTTCTTGTATAAAGAAAACATTAGAAACAAAAAACTAAGATAATTTTTTGAATATGAGAACACAATAATATTCACTTACATAATCTTGTTGAGCTACCTCGTTGACAAAAGTTATTGTCGATTATTTCATAAGAACATTCCTCCAAGTATCAACAATATGCGCATCTGGGTGCTCCTATACAAATGTACACAAAGTGTTTTAGAATGTGTTATTTTGTAAAATTAAATTAACATCTTCACTTGCCAACGATTTTGTGCCTTGTGTTGTTACATACTTCATTTGTTTTCTGTTTGCTTGGTTTTTAGCAGAACGAGCAAAAAATCTTTCGCTCAAAAGCAACTCACAAATATCCTTCCATGTCTCCTTAGTGCAATGGTCAAGTGGCTTAGAGAGGACATTCTCCCAATCTTTTGGTCCCACATAATGATTTTTGAAGTATCTATGTCTGATGTTCTTTCTCTCGCAATATCTTTCGCCCATCTCCTTATAGACAGTTGCCAGAACTGACTCAGGTTGTGGATGACTGTCTATATTATAATAATACTGCATCAAGAAAAAAAATTAGATGACTTTGTAAATAATGCAAATAAATAATGTAGAGCATAACATTTGTAATATTTTACCCTCATACGATCAAGCACTTGATCCTTAAACTGTTAAGGTAAATCAGCAAAATCCAAGTAATGTCTTGGACACAACATTGTAACTTGAGTGTCCAATATGCAAATAAAAGATTGGTCCTCCTGCCCAACCACTTTGTTTGTCACAAGATCAAGCTCTAGATCCAATTCCCATTATGTATTGTTCTTCATCGAATTAAATAACAAAAAAAAACCATATATAATAACTTATATTATACATTAAATGATCTATATGATATTATAATTATATATAGAAGAAAGTGACTCTGAAACACCCTTCTTAATAAAATAGGCATATTCTAGAAAGACATATAAGTACCCAACCGGTTATTCTCATTTCTCCAAACAAAATTATATAATAAATGAACAAAGAAGAAACCATGGATTATTCTTATAGATGCTTAAAATATAGAGATTTTTTCTATAATGACCAAAAAGTAATAAAAACTAACATAATTACTGTAGCACATAATTTTTTACTTTCGTACTAAAAAAAATTTGAAAATTACAAAAATACTACTTCACCTCTCTCTCGATCTCTCTCTCACACGCATCACTGTATACTCTTTGTCAAGGATTACCCACGGTGACCTCCAACTGCAACAACATATCCACCGCAAACAACAATGAAACCGAAGACGATTTTGAAGACAAACAACGGTGGCAGTCAACCTAAAACAACAACAAAGCTACAGATGATTACGATCTGAAACAACACCCAACTACATACAATTCAGATCTGAAAAACAATACCACAACAACGACAGATCTCATCTGAAAAACAAACCCACATTTACAACCCGATCCCGATCTGAGAAACCAGCAACAACAATGGCGTACTATTTGATTTTGGGCAGAAAGGTTTACAACAAAAAGACAACAACAACTATGTTGAAAATGGCTAAACACATTCAATTTATGGGAAAAACAAGTCAACTATAAGGTAAGTAGCAAAAAATCTCAACAAAATCTAAAAAATTAATTCATCAAAACTGTCTGAATAATCTCATAATCTTTGCTTCGATTTTGTGGAAAAACTCAGATCAATGAAGAAATTTTTGGAAAATAGTTGTTGTAACAATTAATGTAATTAAAACATCACAACTAGGTGTGTATTTTTCATGTAGATTCTCTTCATTATTCATCCAATTACGCTGAAAAAATATATTTGATATTTATGCTAACAAATTGACTAAAGAATTCAAACTGTATATATTATTTGTTGCTCTTACATTGTTTTACAGTTGTTTGTAAGTTATTGCATATAATAACCCTGCTATTTAACATTTCAACAAATGGAAACAATACCAATACTGATTCAGAGCAATGGAAATTGGGTTGAAAACAAGAATTACGTTGATTTTGAACCTAGTGGGGAATCGATACCTAGTGTTATCCCCATTTCCTGCAGGGGCTTTGGGCCTTCGCCCTGGCCCACGGTCAGAGGACCAGCTCGGCATATGGGCCCGGCCCAAGGTCCCTTGGTTTGAATATTGCCCAAGGGGACTGGTACGGACCAGGGACTCCAGACTGGGCCCATTGGAGGGGTCCGGGACGTCCCTCCGGGTTCGTCCTCAGCAAGAACGGTCCCGGCGATGTCTAGAGCGCCCGGATCGTCGCGGCCTACGTGTTCCTATCCCGGACCCTGGTGTGGTCCGGGCCTATGGTAAATGGAGCGGGCCAATGGTAAACGGACCTGGATCACCTCCTCCCCGGTTGAAGGGCCAAGCGTTCAGGATCCTGAAGCCGCCTCATTTCGCGTGGGCATTGTCCCCCACTTTTCTCCTGCAGAAAGGGTCGCCTCGGGATTGCTCACTGATGTGTCAGGACTGGGCAGCCAAGTACCCTGACCGGTCTTGTCTCCTGAATCAGCCTCGTGACTCGAAGTGGTCAGAGCCAAAGCACCGTTTTTTCGGGCGAGGCTTGTGTCTCAGGTCAACCAATTGGGCCTTAGCTGGTTTGAATTTCGTGTATTGTATACCTTTTTGTATTGGGCCTCCACTAGATAGGCCCCTGGTACCCATTTCTCTGATGGGCCCGGGTCGGATCCGGCCCAGACCCGGTATTCCCCTCAGCTTATAAATATAAGATGTAGAACAATGTAAAAGAGAGAGAAAAAGGGAGAGAAAACTTTGTTCAGAGATTACTAGAAAACTCCATTGAAAAAGCTTCCTCTAGCTCTAATACATAGACTCGTGGACTAAGGCTAGTTAACGCCCCAACCACGTAAAAACCCTATGTCGATTTTATACTTTCATTATTATTATTATCAGCAAATATTATTCATTGATAAAGTTGCCGAAAATCTCGGTTAACAGTTTGGTGCTTTCATTGAGAGCTGAAGGAAGCTAGCGCCAACGTCAAGCCTTTACTACGATGGTGAACATACGACACACCACCTTCGACCCTACCAATCCAGAGCAGAGCAACGGGGACCCACTGCCTTCTCAGAACATTCCTCTGGACCCGCCCGAGGACGTGCCTCAGTCATCCCACCAAGACGAGACGCAAAACTATGAGGGTGGGGCAGAGTACGAAGTAGAAAACGAAGAAGATTACTACGAGGAGGAGAACGAGGGGGAGTATCATGATGAAGCCGTGGATCCTAGAATCCCCCGCGATGATCAGCAGGCTACGGAGGTGACTAGACTAAGGTAGCAAATCTTGGATCAGGAAGCCAGAATGGCTGAGCAGGCGGAGGCACACCGTCGGGTGCAGGAGTCTCTACGAGCCCTACAGGCGCTTATGGCCGCACAGGGCCTAGCAGCCAACCCCACAGCTGGCCCACTTCCAGAAACGCAACAACCCGCTCCCCAAGAGCAAGCCGGGGGCCCCAGGGGTGCTAGTCCGATCCGTCCCCCAGAGCCTTTTCCCGACACGGCTCCGAGAGTCCCGGACAAGGAGCGATGGAAGGCCCGGGAGAAGACCACCCCCGTCGAGAAAGCCGGGGCACGTTCATGGCCGCTGCCTAGGAAAGAGAAGGTGCTCCCCGTCCCAGGACGAGGCCACCCAATCGATCCACAGGGAGCGCGGCCACGGAACGAGCAACCCCGACACGCCCCAGGGCCGAACGGGCGGGAAAGGTCTCTGCACCCAAGTGCCTCGGTCAACAAGAACCGTCGGGAACGGTCTCGCCGCGAGGATCGTCGCGCTCTCAGTTCAGGGGACGACACTTCCCGGGTAGATTTACGCGATGGACTGAATGCCCGGAAGGAGCGGGCCCGCAAGGAAAAAATCCTCCCTCAAGATGGCGACCTCAAGAACGACATCAACGATAGGAGGAAAGAGAGAATCCCCCTGGAGGATAGCGCGGCCAAGCTGCTCATGGAGCAGATGGCTGCTCTAAAAAAGGTCACTGATCGCCTAGTCCGCAAGCAGGAAGGCGCGGACACTGACTCCGACGAAGAGGATAAAGAGCCGTGCGCGAAGCATATCCTGGACGCCGTATTGCCCAAGGGGTTCAAGATGCCGAGCCTCACTGCCTATACTGGAAATACAGATCCTAGGGATCATCTGTCCCGGTACAACTGACTCATGACCGTGGCTCACGTCAGCGACGACGGCAAATGCCTCTGCTTCTCCATCACGTTGGGCGGTCCCGCCGAAGAGTGGTGGAAAAGGCTTAAGCCGGGGTCCATCCAATCGTGGTCCAGGCTACAGTCGGCATTCCGGAAGCAGTTCGTGGCTGCCATGAGGATGGACATGCAAATCAGCGCCCTCGCCAATATTAAGCAGCTACCCGCGGAGACATTGAGAGCCTACATCCAGCGCTTTACTGAAGAAGCCTCCAAGACAAAGGTCGATGACGGGCAGCGCCTGGTGGCACTGCAGTCTGGAATCCAGGCCGGGTCCCCACTTTGGGACGACATGCAGCGCAATAAAGCCGCCACTTTGGAAGAATTCATCAGGAGGGCCCAAGGATTCATCAACTGAGAGGAGGCTCAGATCCAGGCCTTCGGATGGCCCCCGGCTCCTCACCCCATCCCTCAGACGATTCCAGGAGGTGCGGGACAGTTCCCTGCACAGCCCTACGCCACGCCCCCTGTAGTCCCAGGGACGACCGTCACGCCCAGCATTAGTTACACCCCTACGGTATACGGCCCTGCCGCTTCGGGGTACGCCCCGGCCCAATCAACGCACTTCTCCGGTTATGGCGTCGCGCCGGCAGGCCACAATATGACTCCCGTCGTAGCCCAGCAATCACAGACGGGAGTAACAGAGGCAAGCGTGAATCCCTCCTGGGGGAAGCGATCGGGAAAAGGCCAGAACCAGCCTGAGTTGGCCAAAAAGGGGAAGAGGGGCTACGAGCCCCAATATTCGGAATACACCAACTTGGTGGACACCCGGGAAAACATCTACCTGGCGACAGAGAGAGCGGTCCACTACCGGAAGCCTAGCCCCATGTTTAAGGGGGGGAGGAATCCGAGAGACACCAACAAACGGTGCGCCTATCACAAAGACGTGGGCCACACCACCGACGAGTGTCGGCAGCTCAAAGATGAGATTGAAAACCTCATCAAGCTGGGGCACCTCCATCAGTGGGTAAGAGTGCCCGTGGGTGTCCCGGGCATTTCAGCAAGCCCCGGGCAATCCACGGCGCCGGTGACGACTCGTACATACCCGCCCCAGGGAGGGTATGCACAGGGACCTCCAGCGCAGGCCCTTCAGGGGGCCCTCGCCGTGCCAGCTCCCAGTTCGGGAATGCCCTATTCTTCCGGGGCCGCACCCCCTCGAGTGGACGGACATGTGGCGACCATATCGGGCGGACCCCACCTGAGAGGACCTTCGAAAAATGACCAGAAGCGCTATCTGAGCGAGCTGGACCACGACCAAGAAGTTTGCGCCCTTGTCTAGGCCCCGGCTCAGCGCCCTAAACTGATGAACCTCCCCATCACTTTCACGAAGGACGACGCCCGCAACGTCCATTTTCCGCACCACGACCCGCTGGTCATAGATGCTCAAATCGCCAACAAGTTGGTATCCCGCGTGTTGGTGGATGACGGAAGCTCCGTCAACTTGTTGTTCAAGCCCGCCTTTGCCGCCATTGGTCTGACGGAGGCGGATCTGGCGTCCTGCCCAACCCAAATCTACGGCTTCAACGGAGATGCGCTTCTCCCCATGGGAAAAATCCAGCTACCGGTGACGCTGGGGGATGAATTGCAGCACTCGTTCAAGTTTTGCACCTTTGTTGTGGTGGATTGCCCAACCGCTTACAACGTCATCTTTGGCCGACCCGCACTGGTCGAGTTCGGGGCCATCACCTCCATCCGCCATCTTTGCATGAAGTTCCCGTGCGGCAACGGAGGAATAGGAACTATCCGGGGAGATCAAAAAAGCGCTAGAAAGTGTTACCATGTCTCTGCCCGTCCCATATATACGGTCCGGGAGGAGCCCGTCGAGCCGGCCATCCTTCCGGCTGAGCAAGTAGTCCAGGAAGAGGATGATCTGGACCCGCGAATAGGAGATGATCGCGTCCTAGAGCCAATGGACGAAATAGAAGAGGTATGCATCAGCGAAACTGACCCGCCCAGGACAGTCCAAGTAGGGAAGAGCTTGCCGGCAGACATTCGGGCTGCCATTCTCGCTCAAGTGCAGAAAAACCAGGACCTCCTGGCCTGGTCCCATTCCGACATGACCGGGATCGACCGCAATATCATCTGCCACGCATTAAGTATCGACCCAAGCACTACACCGGTCCGCCAGAAGCGCAAGTCTTTGGGGACGGAGAGGGCCGAGGCCCTCAAGCTGGAGGTGGAGAAGTTGTCTTCCATCAACTTCATCCGCAAAGCGGTATATCCCGTGTGGCTGGCCAATCCGGTCTTGGTGCTGAAACCGAACGGGACTTGGAGGACTTGCATTGACTTCACAGATCTCAACAAAGCGTGTCCAAAGGACTGTTTCCCACTCCCCCGAATCGACCAAATGGTGGATTCTACATCTGGTTACGAGATCTTGAGTTTCATGGACGCTTACTCCGGCTACAACCAGATCTCCATGCACGTGGCGGATCAGGAGCATACCAGCTTCCAAACCGACAAGGGCATCTATTGCTATATAGTCATGCCTTTCGAACTCAAAAATGCCGGAGCAACTTACCAGAGGCTTGTCAATCGAATGTTTCGGGCCCAGCTAGGGCGAACACATGGAAGTATACATCGACGATATGCTGGTCAATTCCAAGACGTCGCGGGACCATTCGAACGATTTGGCGGAGGCTTTCGCAGTTATCCGGAAGTACGGGATGAAGCTGAACCCTAAGAAGTGCACCTTCGGCGTAGCTTCCGGCAAGTTCCTGGGCTTCATAGTGAGCTTCCGAGGAATCGAAGCCAACCCAAAGAAGATCAAGGCACTGATCGACATGGCCTCTCCCCGGAAGCACAAGGACGTCCAAAGCCTGACGGGGCGAGTGGCCGCCCTGAGCCGTTTCGTTTCTAAGGCCACGGACAAGTGCGTACCTTTTTTCAACGTCCTTCGAGGAAGCCAGCGGTTTGAGTGGTCACTCGAATGCGAAGAGGCCTTCTAGAAGCTGAAAGAACATCTGGCCAAAGACCCCATCCTGGCGAAGCCAGTCGAAGGGGAGCCTTTGTATATATACTTGGCCGTGACCGAGCACGCCATCAGCGCCGCGTTGGTACGAGAAGAGGAAAGGACACAACTCCCGGTATACTACGTGAGCAAGCGGTTACTAGACGCCGAGTCTCGATACCCGTTGATCGAAAAGCTGACCTTCTTCCTATTGATGGCTTCCCGGAAGCTTCAACCTTACTTCCAGGCTCATGCCATAAAGGTCTTAACCAACCATCCCCTACGGCAGGTGTTGCAGAAACCTGAGTCGTCGGGGAGACTCCTGAAGTGGGCAATGGAGCTGAGCCAATTTGATATATCTTACGTGCCCCAGGTATCCATCAAGGGACAGGCCCTGGCCGATTTCATCGTCGAATGTTCCGGGATCCCCCCAGAAGAGAGTATCCCCGCAGCCCCCGCGGCGCCCGTTTGGAAAATCTTCGTGGATGGAGCCTCGAACGAGAATGGGGCCGACGCCGGGATCATCTTGGTGTCACCACAGGGGCACCAGCTACAAAATGCCCTCCGTTTCCAATTCAAAGTATCGAACAACGAGGCGGAGCATGAAGCTGTCCTGGCCGGCCTGTGTCTGGCCCGGGAGGTAGGGGCAGCGAACCTTAAACTTTACAGCGATTCTCAGCTAGTAGTCAGGCAAATCTCGGGGGAGTATCAGACCAAGGGAGAAAGAATGGCGGGATACGTGACTCAAATGAGGGAGATGCTCCAGACGTTCGCGGCGCATTCCATCCGCCAGATCCCCCGGGAGAAGAATGTTTTCGCGGATACATTAGCGAAGCTGGCAACCGACGCAGAGGCCGAACTGGCTGGGCTGGTTCCCGTCAACCATCTCCCTGTCCCGAGCATCAGGGCTCCCACCGTCCATACCGTCGACCACTCCACTTCCTGTATGGGGCCGCTGATCCGGTACCTATCTACCGGGGAAGTTCCGAACGATCGAGCCGCGGCCAGGAAGCTCCTGTACGAGGCCCACCGGTACGTCATGATGGACGAAAAACTCTATCGCCGGGGACTGTCTATGCCTTACCTCAGGTGCGTGTCCGGGACTGAGCTGGGCGCCATCATGCATGAGGTCCACGAAGGCTTTTGCGGAGATCACATGGCCGGGCCCAGTTTGTCCAAGAAGATTCTGCGCCAAGGATACTTCTGGCCCACCATGAAGAAAGACTGTATAGACTACGTCCGCAAGTGCGAGCAGTGCCAGAGGTATGCGAAGATCCCTCGGGCCCCCCCGACAGAGATAACCTTGATGAACAGTCCCTGGCCCTTCGCAGTGTGGGGGATCGATCTTGTGGGATCTCTCCCGACCGGGAAGGGAGGGGTAAAGTATGCCATTGTGGCTGTAGACTATTTCACGAAATGGGTCGAGGCGGAGCCCATGAACGCAATCACGTCCAAGAAGGCCTTAGATTTCATCGTCAACAGCATAGTGTGTCGATATGGCCTCCCCTACAAAATCGTGTCCGACAACGGGAAGCAGTTTGACAGCTTCCACTTCACAGATTTTTGCGAAAGGAACGGTATAGTCAAGAGTTTCTCGGCAGTCGCCAGACCACAGGCGAACGGGCAGGCCGAACCCGTGAACAAAATCCTAAAATGAACGCTGAAGAAAAAGCTCCAGGCCTGTAAGAGCAAATGGCCCGAGGAACTCCCCCGCGTATTGTGGGCCTACCGGACGACCGAAAGGACATCAACCGGGCACACCCCCTACTCAATGGTTTATGGATGCGAAGCCGTCATCCCAATTGAAACGACCGTCCCGTCCCATCGACGTGACACATATGATCCCACCCAGAACCACGCCTTACTCCAGGAATCGCTGGATCTTATCGAGGAGATCCGGGAAGAGTCACAAGTGCAGTTGAAGATGTACCAGGGCAAGATCGCGCGACATTTCAACTCCAGAGTCAAGAGCCGTAAGTTTGAAACCGGCGATCTAGTCCTGCGGAGGGTCTTCCCTGCCACTCAGGATCCGGGAGTAGGGGTTCTGGGCCCTAATTGGGAAGGGCCATATGAGATCCAGCACGAGGTCTGCCCTGGAACGTACCGCTTGAAGCGGCTCGATGGTTCCGAGGTTCCGTGAGCCTGGAACCCGGAGCATCTCCGTAAATACTACCAGTAGTCCTAGAACTCGTCCCAGTTTAGTGTTTACGTTGTAAGCAATGTACGCCTCAGGGCTAGTTCTCTTTTGAACAATGAAAATGACGTGTGCAAAACGTCATAAAGGGCTATTGTCACCATGAAAATGTACGCCTCAGGGCGAATTTCTTTCTCAAGTGACCCTAGACCCGTCTCCGCTCACTTGCGGGGGGTGTCATCCCAGGCACAACCAAAATACGAGGACCGAGCGCAAGGCCGGTCCCGCTTCAGACGAACGATGTCCGGGGGTATAAAATTAAAAGGACCGTGCCCAGGGCCGGTCCCACCCCGGTCGAACGACGTCCGGGGGTATATAATAAAAGGGACTAAGCCAAGGCCGGTCTCGTTCCGGAAAAACGACGTCCGGAGAGATTAAAAAAGAGGACCGAGCCCAAGGCCGGTCCCGCCCGGACAAACGACGTCCGGGGATATTAAAAAAGAGGATCGAGCCCAAGGCCGGCCCCGCCCCGGACGAAACGACGTCCGGGGTTTTTTAAATAGAGGAACGAGCCCAAGCCCGGTCCCGCCCGGATGAACGATGTCCGGGGGTATATAATTAAAGGGACCAAAGCCAAGGCCGGTCCCGAGCCGGACGAAACGACGTCCGGGGATATTAAAAAAGAGGACCGAGCCCAAGGCCGGTCCCGCCCGGACGAACGATGTCCGGGGGTATATAATAAAAGGGACCAAGCCAAGGCCGGTCCCGCCCCAGATGAAACGACGTCCAGGGATATTAAAAAAGAGGATCGAGCCCAAGGCTGGTCCCGCCCGGACGAACGATGTCCAGGGGTATATAATCAAAGGGACCAAAGCCAAGGCCGGTCCCGCCCCGGATGAAACGACGTCCGGGGATATTAAAAAAGGGACCAAGCCCAGGGCTTGTCCCGCCCGGGACGAAACAACGTCCGAGGATATTAAAAAAGAGGACCGAGCCCAAGGCCGGTCCCGCCGGGACAAACGACGTCCGGGGATATTAAAAAAGAGGACCGAGCCCAAGGCCGGTCCCGCCCTGGACGAAATGACGTCCGGGGATATTAAAAAAGAGAACCGAGCCCAAGGTCGGTCCCGCCCGGACGAACGATGTCCGGGGGTATATAATTAAAGGGACCAAAGCCAAGGCCGGTCCCGCCCCGGACGAAATGACGTCCGTGGATATTAAAAAAGAGAACCGAGCCCAAAGTCGGTCCGCCCGAACAAACGACGTCCGGGGATATTAAAAAAGAGGACCGAACCAAAGGCCGGTCCCGCCCCGGACGAAACGACGTCCGGGGATATTAAAAAAGAGGAGCGAGCCCAAGCCCGGTCCCGCTCGGACGAAACGATGTCCGGGGGTATATAATTAAAGGGACCGAGCCCAAGGCCGGTCCCGCCCCGGACGAAACGACGTCCGGGGATATTAAAAAAGAGGAGCGAGCCCAAGCCCGGTCCCGCCCAGACGAACGATGTCCGGGGTTATATAATTAAAGGGACCAAAGCCAAGGCCGGTCCCGCCCCGGACGAAACGACGTCCGGGGATATTAAAAAAGAGGACCGAGCCCAAGGCCGGTCCCGCCCGGACGAACGATGTCCGGGGGTATATAATAAAAGGGACCAAGCCAAGGCCGGTCCCGCCCCGGACGAAACGACGTCCGGGGATATTAAAAAAGAGGACCGAGCCCAAGGCCGGTCCCGCCCGGACGAACGATGTCCGGGGGTATATAATAAAAGGGACCAAGCCCAAGGCTCGTCCCGCCCCGGACGAAACGACGTCTGGGGATATTAAAAAGAGGACCGAGCCCAAGGCCGGTCCTGGCCGGACTAACGATGTCCGGGGGTATATAATCAAAGGGACCAAAGCCAAGGTCGGTCCCGCCCCGGACGAAACGACGTCCGGGGATATTAAAAAAGAGGGCCCGAGCCCAAGGCTGGTCCCGCCCGGACGAACGATGTCCGGGGGTATAAAATTAAGAGGACCGTGCCCAGGGCCGGTCCCACCCCGGACGAACGACGTCCGGGGGTATATAATAAAAGGGACCAAGCCAAGGCTGGTCCCGCCCCGGACGAAACAACGTCCGGGGATATTAAAAAAGAGGACCGAGCCCAAGGCCGGTACCGCCCGGACGAACGATGTCCGGGGATATATAATAAAAGGGACCAAAGCCAAGGCTTGTCCCGCCCCGGACGAAACGACGTCCGGGGATATTAAAAAAGAGGACTGAGCCCAAGGCTGGTCCCGCCCGGACAAACGATGTTCGGGGGTATAAAATTAAGAGGACCCTGCCCAGGGCCGCTCCCACCCCGGACGAACGACGTCCGGGGGTATATAATAAAAGGGACCAAGCCAAGGCCGGTCCCGCCCCGGACGAAACGACGTCCGGGGATATTAAAAAAGAGTACCGAGCCCAAGGCTGGTCCCGCCCGGACGAACGATGTCCTGGGGTATATAATAAAAGGGACCAAGCCAAGGTCGGTCCCACCCCAGACGAAACGACGTCTGGGGATATTAAAAAAGAGGACTGAGCCTAAGGCCGGTCCCGCCCGGACGAACGATATCCGGGGGTATATAATAAAAGGGACCAAGCCCAAGTCTCGTCCCGCCCCGGATGAAATGACGTCCGGGGATATTAAAAACGAGGACCGAGCCCAAGCCCGGTCTCGCCCGGACGAACGATGTCCGGGGGTATATAATAAAAGGGACCAAGCCAAGGTCGGTCCCGCCCTGGACGAAACGACGTCCGGGGATATTAAAAAAGAGGACCGAGCCCAAGGCTGGTCCCGCCCGGACGAACGGTGTCCGGGGGTATAAAAAGGGGCCACGCCTAAGCTTGGTCCTGCCCGGACGTTGTCCGGGGATATAAAGATATCCGATTTGCCCCGTGGTAAGGCCGGGGCCTAAAACTGAAAAGGAGGGCGAAACACCCAGTTGAGCCAAGCCCCGAGAGCCCTGGACCGAGCGCCAAGGCTAGAGAATTGGAAAATTTAGTTGGGTCTAGTCCCGGCCGTTGGAACCAGGACTAAACCCCTGCAATCAGTTGGTCGCGGCAACAAATCGAAATCTCTACTGAACAATGGATGGAAGCTTTCTTAAAAAGCCAAAGAAAGTAGCAAGGTTTTAAGTTTAATTACAAGCCAAACAGTAACAAAAGTACAAGTCCAGGACACAGGCCTACAACGCATCCGCCCGGAGGTCCGCATCCTCCCTCTCCTTGGCCTCATATTCGATACGCTTCGATTGTGGATCAGGGAAGACGAGGAAGTTCATTTTCTTATCCTTGCACTAGGCCATATAGATGGCCTCGTCAAAGGTGACATCCACTAAGTTATCGGCCTCCTCTTTCTCCTGACGGGTCGTCTCATGCGCCGCCTTCTCCTGAAGCAGGGAGTCGCCCAGTTCGCAAACTCGGGCTTTCAGGGCCAGGATCTCCTCCTTTTCCAGGGCGGACTGTGCCGCGGCCGTCTCGAAGAGCGTCGCCCTTTCATCGGCAAATTTTGTCTTCCGGGACAGCTCCTCTTCCAGCCCAACCTTGGCGCGGCCAATCTCCTCGCGCTCCGCCTTCAGACGGGCCACTTCTTCCTGGAGATGGGTCGTTTCCCGGCTGAGGGTCTCCTTGACGGCCTCCCTCTGGTTCACGGCCCACTCCAGCTCCAGCTTGGCCGTCTCCATCTTTATGGCAAGCTCAGCTACTAGATCGGCACTCCTCTGGGACAGTAAATCAACCTGGAGCAAAGAAAAGTTAGAAAATAAAACCACCACCTACAAATGACGGAAGGAATATGAGTGAGGTGAACATTACCGCGGTGGCCTGGTGGCAGAGAACCTGAGAGATGAACAGCACGTCCGGGTTGGCTATCGTGGCGTACCTCTTCAGCTGAAGGTTGGACATAGTGCTCCCAACCTGATCCAGCAGATCAGCTGCCATGGGGGCGATGTCCTGGCCCAGCTTGGGGCGGAAGCCCGCCTCGGCAGCTAGCCGGTCCACGATCGGCTGGGGAACGCTGAACTCGGCAGGACGGTCCGAGAACTCGACCTGACAACGGATTGTCAGGGCCTTGTAAGCATCGTCCCTCCAGCACCGGCCATTTTCCCAGGTCCGGTTGATCAGCCGGGACTGTTCGTCCCGCAGGGCGGACTCCCCCTCCTCGAGAAGAGTTGGGCGGAGGGGAAGGACAGGTGGAGCAGGGATCTCCTTTGCGGTTAGCCGACTCTCCCCATGCGACTCCTCAGCTGTTTCCGACCGCGTCGTCCGGGGCCTCTTCCCAAGGTTGCCTTCCCCGGCGTCGACTTCCGGGCCCCTCTTTCCTGAGCTCCGGCTGACGGCTTCGCCCGCTTCCAAATCAATCACCGGGGGCTGGTCCGAAGAGATGTCTGCGGCCGACTCCATGGCCTGGAAGGGAACCACGGCCAGAGCCTCGCCTGGACAGGGCACTATCCCGGGTGTTTCACTGGTGGGGAGGGGCTCCGTGCCCGTCACAACGTTTGCCCTCCTGGCCGCCTTCTTGGCCGACCATTCCTTGATGAGTCTCCTCATCTCGCTGGCCGGGTTAGACATGTCGGAATCCTCTGCAAAAGTACAGGAGAAAGGAGTTAGGACAATAAGCAAAACATATGAAAATACACAGTAAAAAACGGCCCGGGACGAACCCTCATCTAAGCCTCGGGCGAGAATCAGTTCCCTTAAAGCGAACGAGTGGATCCGATCTCCTGCGTCGTCCGGGGTCAGGAACCCCCCGTACTGGAGGAACCCGGACAAGAACATTAGGACCTCTGATCCCACAGGGACAGGAGACGAAGGCCTCATCTCCCCGTCAGCCCCAAACGCGGGGCCCGACGGTCCTAGCCTATCCCTAGCTAAGTCCCCGACTTGGGGAGCGTAAGTAAAGATTAAAGGGGAATTACCTCGCCCCGATACACTAGCCCCGGGAGTCCCTGCGTTTGGTAGGGCGTCTTCAAATAGCTCCTCTAGCTCTTCCTAAGTGGCCGCTTCTGCTGGGAGCTGGTTCTTTTTACGCTGGGCCGCGTCGGCCCGCGCCGCTCTCACCACCGTGGCAATGTGATCAAGGGCCAGCTGCTCCCGGACCTCGGCGTTCTTCTAGCATGGGATGCCCCGGAGGCTCGGGATAACAATGGTTTGGGTGGCCGCAAGCAACCCTATTAGCCGGAGGTTGTCATCATTGACATAGCCCCCAACGTCCAGCTCCTCCGCAGTCAACTTGGCATAGAACCTCCTCCTTTCCAGGAGGAACTCGGTAAGGGGGGTTTGAATGAAGGGACATGCGACTTGGAAGATACGATAAGAGGTGGAAGCAAAAGATGAATAAAAGAGAGGGTCCGGAGGAATACTTACCCACTCGTTGGAAGGCCAGCAGCAGTGTGGGGTTCTTGTCAATAAGGAACCCGGATGTCATGAACCAGTAATGCCTGACATCCGGAGGGTGCCTCCAGGTGCTGGTAGGAGCAGGATAGCCGCTCCGCGGCTGCAGCCTGTAGAAGCCATCCAGGCTCTTGTTTTTGACGTTGACCTGCGGCACCAACTTGTAGAAATACAAGACTTCCGCGGGGGTAGGCTTCGCGATCTCCTTCGCGACACAGAACACCTTCCACCCATCAAGCAGGCGGTACAATTGCGGCAACAGCTGAAACAGTGCGATCCTCACATACGTCAGGAACCGCACGAAATAGTCATGAAGCGGGAGCGTAGCCCCCGCGCTGATATGACCGGCGCTCTAGGCCCCGAACCCTTCCACGGACGTATGCGCCCATTCCTCAAGCCTGGCCATGCAATTGTGGAAGAGGCCCGGAGTTGATTCGATGCCCAGTCGCGTCTCCAGGAGCAGCATCATCCGGTAGTTTCTGAATGAGTTGGCCGTTACGTCCATTTCCCACCTGTTGCCTATGGGCGTCTTGGATCTGGGAACGACTACAGGGGCCCTATTGACCTCTTCTTCAGGGTGGAGTGTGACGCCTGTGGCCATGATTGACGATCTGGGAACAAAGAAAGAAAGACCAAGCAGTCAGTACCTAAACCCAAAAAAGTCGGTCAAGGTACAGGGAGTCTCCTAAGGACTGCTTGGAGTCCCGTCGGATCAGGCCCGGGACCCCGAAAAGCCCCGGGACCCTGATCAGGAGAGAAGGCTACTAAGGTCCACCCCTTGTCCGGGAAGCATCCGAGTACGGTGCAACCCAAACCAGGCAGCCTTCCTAGCGAATTCTAAAGCACAGAGCCTAGACGCATGCATCTAGAGAGCATAAGTTCACAAAGTTGGTAAGAGAGTTAAAAAAGACTTACGGTGTGGTGTCGACCGTTGAGGCTGGTGGTTGTCCGACCGTAAGGATGGCAGAACCTCGTTCTTGAAGTAGCACAGCCGGTGCAATAGTTCGTCGACGGGACAAACCCGAGAAGCGCTGTCAGGTTGAAGAGCGAAGGTTGGGACTCTGGGAAACAGGCGGCGGCGCAGAACTAGCAGGCGGCGGAGTATTTCGTCGGCGAGGTTGGACATGCAAAGCTCTAACAAGCGTTCAGGTTTTTCTTAAGCTGGTTCGAAGATGGAAAAGTGCCGAATGTTGTTCTCTGGGGGTATTTATACCAGCCCCCAAATTCTGGCCCACGATCCAACGGTCAGGTGCCTCTTCATCTGACGATCAAGAATCGCGCAGGGGACATTTATGAGTCCTTATGGTCTGGATCCTCGACGTCTCAAATCCGACGGCCCAGGAGTGGCGGATGCCAAAAGACGCCCCATCCTACGGTCCACCTTGTTCCAGGGACATTAATGATGACCCCCCCCCCCCCCCGGTGCGGATGTGACACCTCATGACGTGCACTGACACCCTAGTCTAGGCCTAGCGGCCCTTGGGAGGCCTAGGCGACTCTTCAAGGCCCTTGCAGCAATCACATGGCGACACGTGTGTCGTTTTCTTAAAGCAGGCCAAAGGTAAGCGTCCCCGGATCACGGTAAGCGATCCGGGCTAAGCAACCTGCCAATGCCACGGCCTTTCGGCCGAGCCTCCTAGCTCGGGCAGGAACTGGGGAGGCAACTTGGCGAGCGCCGCGAGGGTGATGCAACCCTCCTCCCGGCAAGCCCGGGTGAAGGCTTGGGGGGTAAATGTTATCCCCATTTCCTGCAGGGGCTTTGGGCCTTCGCCCTGGCCTACGGTCAGAGGACCATCTCGGCATATGGGCCCGACCCAAGGTCCCTTGGTTTGAATATTGCCCAAGGGGACTGGTACGGACCAGGGACTCCAGACGGGGCCCATTGGAGGGGTCTGGGACGTCCCTCCGGGTTCGTCCTCAGCAAGAACGGTCCCGGCGATGTCCAGAGCGCCCGGACCGTCGCAGCCTACGCGTTCGTGTCCCAGACCCTGGTGTGGTCCGGGCCTATGGTAAATGGAGCGGGCCAATGGTAAACGGACCTGGATCACCTCCTCCCCGGTTGAAGGGCCAAGCGTCCAGGATCCAGAAGCCGCCTCATTTCGCGTGGGCATTGTCCCCCACTTTTCTCCTGCAGAAAGGGTCACCTCGGGATTGCTCACTGATGTGTCAGGACTGCGCAGCCAAGTACCCTGACCGGTCTTGTCTCCTGAATCAGCCTCGTGACTCGAAGTGGTCAGAGCCAAAGTGCCGTTTTGTCAAGCGAGGCTTGTGTCTCAGGTCAACCAATTGGGCCTTAGCTGGTTTGAATTTCGTGTATTGTATACCTTTTTGTATTGGGCCTCCACTAGATAGGCCCCTGGTACCCATTTCTCTGATGGGCCCGGGTCGGATCCGGCCCAGACCCGGTATTCCCCTCAGCTTATAAATATAAGCTGTAGAACAATGTAAAAGAGAGAGAAAAAGGGAGAGAAAACTCTGTTCAGAGATTACTATAAAACTCCATTGAAAAAGCTTCCTCTAGTTCTAATACATAGACTCGTGGACTAAGGCTAGTTAACGCCCCAACCACGTAAAAACCATGTGTCGATTTTATACTTTCATTATTATTATCAGCAAATATTATTCATTGATAGAGTTGCCGAAAATCTCGGTTAACAGTTTTTGCCGAAAATCTCAGTTAACACCTAGAAATTGCAAATATGAAGAACTTGTGCATACATTGTTGTTGCAGTTACATTGCCACCCTGCAACAACAAAAATGCAACTACAGTATCAAGTGAAGGACGGCTACCCACCCCTCAAAATAGTGGATAATGCAAGTCTCCTTTTCTACTTGCAGCTGAAAATGAACGAGTCTGACTTCACAAGATATCCACTATGTGTGAACACAGTAGACAACATGGCAACAACATCAAATCAAATTCAATTCTATGCATATAAAGAGCCAACAATAACAACGGAAATGACGATGATTGAGAATGGACCACGAACAACAGAATCAACAATAGAGCAACAAGAATGTGAAATCACAGAAGAAATCAATGAAACATTTGATTTCATTGACTATGCAAAGTTAGTCACTGCAGAAATGTTGGAACAACTAGAGAACAACAAGAATAAGGACTTTCCGCTTGACAATATAGATTCACTTGTAATCACAAACCCCTGCCATCCCGAAATCAAAATTGGTCAGATCTACATAGATAAGGCAACACTAAAAAGCGTTCTTAGCTACTTTGCAATAACAAACCACTTCCAATACAAGGTGTTTAAATCATGCTCTAGAGAATACAACATTATTTGTTTGGACAAAAATTGCAAGTGGTCCATAAGAGCATCATGGAATGGAACAACACAAGCATTCATCATCAGAAAATATTACAAAATACACACATGCTCTTTGGAAATCAGATTCGGTGATCAACGACAAGCAACATCAAAATTAATAGGCAACTATATAAAGCCAAAGTTCCTCAACCTGAAAACAACATGCACTCCACTAGACATTAGAGGCGACTTGAATGATAGATACGATATAAAGATGAATTATATGAAAGCATGGAGAAGTAAGAAACATACACTCAACGAATTACGAGGAAATGCAAAGGAATCTTACAACCTCATACCAAGTTACTTGTACATACTACAAAAAACCAACCCTGGAACTATAGTTGACATTGAAAAAGGAGAAGATGATAGTTTGTTATTTCTATTCATGGCCTTGAATGCATCTTTGAGGGGCTGGGAAAAATGCAAACCTATAATAGTTGTTGATGGCACCTTCTTGAAGTCTGCATATGGAGGAACGTTGCTCTCTGCTAGTGCACAGGATGTAGGAGGTAAAATATCCTCACTTGCTTTTTGTATAGCAGATTCTGAGAACAACAAGTCATGGGAGTAGTTTTTCACAAAATTAAGAGAAGCATATGGAGTTAGAGAAGACCAGTGTATAATATCAGATCGACATGAAAAGCATAATCAAAGCAACAAACAAAGTTTTCCTAAAAATAACACATGACTACTGCATGTTCCATCTGTTAAGCAACCTGAAAACAACGTACAAGAAACATGCCAAGGAATACAATGTACCTTTCTTGGCTGCAGCAACCGTGTACATAGAAAAGAAATCTGAAAATCATATGAAGGAGCTTGAGATCTTGGATGTGACAGTCAGAATCCCGTGATCCGTAAGGGGAAAGACCGGGTAAGCTGTGCAATCCCACACCGCCTGGGGAAGGTCAAGTGTAATGATTCTAAGACTGTGTAGGTATGGGACTACACAGTTGAAGAGGGCTTAAATGGATTGATGGGTACTACCTATATCAGGAAGATGCATCTTATTTTCGGTAGCCCATCACTTGAGAACTCCATGGTTAAGCGTGCTTGGCCTGGAGTAATCTAGGGATGGGTGACCTCCTGGGAAGTTTTCTCAGGAAGTGTGCGAGTGAGGACAAAGCACGCTGGAAAGACTTGTCTTGGTTTGTAGGGCCAGTCGTCATTCCAGAAAGCAGCCATAGTGATGTGGGGCGTCATATTGGATAAGCGAATAAAGCCTTATTTACAGAAAATTGGATATCATAACTGGTCAAGAATCTACTCCAAAAACAAAAGGTACTCGGTAATGACTTCCAATATTGCTGAGTCACTTAATGCAGCCACCGTGGAAGCTAGAGAAGTACCTGTCACATCACTTTTGGAGTGTTTGCGTGGATTACTCCAAGATTGGACATACATTAATAGGAAACTAGCTCAAAAAACAATGA
This sequence comes from Humulus lupulus, assembly GCF_963169125.1. Classification (NCBI taxonomy): domain Eukaryota; kingdom Viridiplantae; phylum Streptophyta; class Magnoliopsida; order Rosales; family Cannabaceae; genus Humulus; species Humulus lupulus. Next base: position 161,914,538 of record NC_084797.1, on the reverse strand, counting down.
CAAGATTGACACCAGTTGCAGAAAAAGCACTCACCAAAAACTTCGTATACTCTTTGAGATTAACTGTAAGATTGATCAATTTTTTAGTTTTTTTTTCAATTATTTATGCCAATCATTATTGTTGCTATTGTGTTGCTCTAATGTTGCCACTGTACCTATACAACATATAATACAGGTAACGCCAGCAAATGAATATATGTTTGAGGTATTTAAAGAAGATAAGTCATGGATTGTAAATCTTAAAGAACAAATTTGCACTTCCAATAGATTTCAGAAGGATGAAATGCCATGTGGTCATGCTCTTGTTTTGATGAAGGAGATGAACATAGACCCCTACAATTATTATTCACATAATACACAACAAAAGTATGGTTAGAAATATACGATGCAACTGTGTATCCAGTAGGGAAAAAACAACATTGGGGACCAAAATTTTTCAAACACATCATAGTGTTGCCTCCATTTGAAAGAGTGAAGGCTGGAAGACCAAAAAAAAGAAGTATTATAGCTGCTTGGGAAACTAAAAGGAAGAACAACTGCAGCAAGTGTGGACAAAGAGGTCATAATAGGAAGACATGTCAAACCCGACCACCAAGAAGTTGAGAATAATAACACAGCAACACAAAAGAAGATGCTAGTTTATCAAATCACCTAAATAAATAACATTGGTTTTACTTTTTTTTATTTTAAACACTTAAACATTGGAAGGAAATTGATTAATTCCCATTGCTCCCTTGTTTTAAAATGAAATGTTTTTTTTATTGTCTTTAAATATTTTGGGACATATGCATCATATTGATATTAAGTCGTAACTATTGATGACCGATTAAACATAATTGCTTATATTATGAGGATGTTGTTGCCTTGTTGCTATATAGTTGTAATAGTCAAACAAACAAAAATGACAAAGAATAGAAAGATGAAAGTCTAGAAATATATTGTAAAGGAAATCGGACCAACAAGATAACTGTTACCAAAATAAACCAAGAAACTATACTATTATCTAGAAAACTGAAATTACATAAAAAAAAAAATAAAAAAAAAACACAATGTTTGAAGTTGGTCTATTGTTGCTAAAGAGTTGTTACAAAGTTGCCGACAAAAAAATATACAATCATTAATCCATCAAACATAACTTTTTGCATTTCCTTCTAACTTTTTAATAACTTTTTTAGGAGACTTCTTTCAAAGTTCAGAATGACTAGCAACGTTCTCTATTTGCTTCATTTTTCCATAAGAATAAAGAAGAATAGCCAATCTAGAATGGTGATCTTCAATTGAAAAATCACTTGATGAAATTTCCTTGCAATCAGCAAATGATGCAACAAAAATACCACAATCACTGTAAAATAGACACCATTTAATGGATTGGTAAAATGTAAACAAGCATTAAAAATATTAAATAGAACAAATAAAAAAAACATAGGACATTACTTACTTGTCCTCTTGTTGAGGCAATTCATCAACACTAACAACAGAAAAATGAGCCTTGGAATCAACATAAATTACATTAGGGTTCTTTCTAATATTGTAAAAATTCAGCAACTCAAAAAACATTGGCAGCAAGACAGAATATGGCTTCATGGCTGCCATAGATGCAGTTTCATACCCCCATAATTCAATGAGTTATACATGTAAAGAATCATTTTTCTTATATTCAAACGTCCTAGAATCCAATGGCTCTCCTTCCTCATATTGATTGGAAACAAAACATGGTCACACCCAATCCATGGTTTACCACACATAAACTTTTTACCTTTTATAAACTAAGCAACTGAATGCCTAGGGTTAAGAATCAAATGTAGCTTCTGGTAGTATCTTTGTAAACGAATCTGCAAGATTATCTTCAGTTGCAATCTTCATAACCTTCACATTTCCCATGGCCACATATTCTCGAATAATGTGATACTTCCTTTCTATATGCTTACTCCTCTTGTGACTTCGAGGTTCTTTCGAGTTGGCTATCGCTCCTGTATTTTCACAAAACAACACAAGCGGTTTATCCATTTCTGGAATAACACCAAGATCCCAATAGAACTTCCTTAGCCAGACTATTTCCTTAGCTGCTTCTGACGCGGCTATGCACTCAGCCTCCATGGTGGAATCTGAGATTGCAGACTGCTTTACGCTTCTCCAAATCACAGCTCCACCCCCAAGAGTAAACACCGTTCCAGAAGTAGACTTCTTGTCATCGACATCAGTTTGAAAATTTGAATCGGTGTAGCCTACAAGGTTCAGAACACCACCCTTGTAGACTAACATATAATCCCTAGTCCGTCTCAAATACTTCAGGATATGCTTAACTACTATCCAATGTTCCGGTCCTGGGTTTGACTGATACCTGCTCACTACTCCCACTGCATAGCTGATGTCTGGTCTAGTACACAACATGGCATACATCAGACTTCCAACTGCAGATGCGTAAGGAACTTTTCTCACTGCATCTTCCTCTTCAGGAGTCTAGGGAGACTGCTTCTTTGAAAGATGATTTCCATGGCGGGACGGTAGATGCCCTTTCTTGGAATTTGTCATTGAGAAACGTTCAAGCACTTTATCAATGTAAGTTGCTTGAGATAGAGATAAAAGTTTGTTCTTTCTATCCCTGATGATCTGGATACCTAGAACATAACTTGCTTCACCCAAATCCTTCATCTGGAATTGAGTGCTCAGCCAATTCTTCACATCTAATAATTTCTTAACATTGTTTCCAATGAGTAAGATATCATCTACATAAAGAACCAGGAATACCACTATTTGATTTGCCTTCAGTTGGTAAACACAGGGCTCATCAATATTTTGTTCAAAGCCATAGGTCTTGATTATTTCATCAAACCTAATATTCCAGGAACGAGAAGATTGCTTAAGTTGATAGATGGACCTATTCAACTTGAAAACTTTTCCTTCTTGTCCAGATGCTTTAAATCCTTCTAGCTGATCCATATAAATGACTTTGTCAAGCTTTCCATTAAGAAAAGCTGTCTTGACGTCCATTTTCCAAATCTCATAGTCAAGAGCGGCTTCTATGGATAGGAGGATGCAAATTTATTTGAGCATGGCTACCAGACTAAAAGTCTCCTCATAGTCCACGCCTTCTCTTTGGGTATAGCCCTTTGCCACTAATCGAGCTTTATAAGTCTCGATATTTCCATCAACACCTCGTTTCTTCTTGTAGATCCACTTGCACCCAATGGCCCTAAAGTCACTAGGTGCTTCCACAAGATCCCAAACAGAATTTGAGTACATGGACTCCATTTCCTATTTCATGGCTTTGAGCCATAGTTCCTTTTCAGGGCTAGCCATTGCTTGTTTGAAAGACAATAGATCATCATCACTAGTGTCACCAACAACCATATTGGTTTCACCATCCAAACTATAGAGAACTGGGTTCCTAGAAACCCTCCCACTACGACGAGGCTTCGTGACTGTTTCTTCAGGAACAGTGGTACTTTCTTCATTTAAATCGACTTGCATCAGTTGGACGTGAAGAGTGGGAATTTCATCATTAACTCGCGTTGATGACAATGGAACATTTGTTGGAGTCAATTCTTTAACCATCTCCTCTAAAACTACTTTGCTGCGAGGTTTAAAGTTCTGGACATAGTCATTTTCCAAAAAAGTAGCATTTGTAGAAGTAAACACTTTCTTTTCTGAATGACTATAGAAAATTCCACCCCGAGTACCTTTAGGATAGCCAACAAACATGCAAACTTCAATTCGCGATTCTAGCTTTCCCTCCTTTTTCCTCAGGACGTGAGCAGGACACCCTTAGATTCTATAATGGCGTAAACTAGGTTCACGACCATTCCAGCGTTCTAAAGGTGTTTTGGGGATTGATTTTGACGGCACGAAATTGAGAATGTCGTTCGCAGTTTCAAATGCATGTCCCCAGAACGAAGTTGGTAGAGTTGAGTAACTAAGCATGCATCTAACCATTTCCAATAGAGTTCTGTTTCGGTGTTCCGCTACACCATTTTGTTGCGGAGTACCTAGGGCAGTAAGTTGTGATAAAGTCCCAAGTTCAGTTAAATGATCTTGGAACTGCATATCCAAATATTCTCCACCCCTATCAGATCGCAAGATCTTTAACGTTTTACCTAATTGGTTCTGAGCCATTGCTAGGAATTCCTTAAACTTTGAAAATGTTTATGATTTCCTATGCGTTAGGTAAAGACATGAGTATCTAGAGTAATCGTCAATGAAAGTGACGAAATACTCAAAACCACCCCTGGCTTGTACATTCAAAGGTCCACAAACATCTGAATGCACAAGACCAAGTAGTTCTTTGGCCCTATCACCCTTTGCAGAGAATGGACGCTTGGTCAGTTTGCCTTCTAGACAAGATTCACAGACAGGTAATTCACCTAAGGTGAGTTCCCTCAATGGTCCATCCTTTGTAAGCCTTTGAATCCTATCATAGCCAATGTGACCTAGTCTCAAGTGCCATAAATATGTCATATTATTGTTATCGGTCTTTTGACGTTTAATGGTCCTAGGTTTAGCTACTTTGCATAAATCATTATTAAGAGCGAGGGGTTCATTAGGTCGCAGATTATAAAGCCCGTTTTCCAAACATGCAATGCACAATTGTGATCCATTGAATGAAATAGATATATTAAAACTTGTGAAAGTCATAACAAATCGTTCTAATTGCAACATGGAAACTGAAATTAAATTTCTACTAAAATCCAGAATAAAAAATACATCTTTTAAAATTAAGTATTTATTTCTGAACTTCAGACGAGCTATTCCTCTAGCTTGGAACTTAACGAACACTCTGTTCCCAACTCTAAGCTTTAAGCCACCTTCGCCCACTTCCTCCCACGATTCAAGAAGCGGTAAAGAGTTACAAACATGGTTGGTAGATCCAGAATCAATAATCCAAACAGATTTATCATTCTCTAAAACACATGTTTCTAAGATAAATGAACTATAATCATTACCTTTGTTTTTCGCTGCTAGAAACTTGGGGCAATCTCGTTTCCAATGCCCCTCTCTTTGCAGTGAAAACATTTATCTTTACCTTTCTTGTTTTTCATGTTCTTCCCCTTAGGCGTCTATGCACGTGGTTGTGCACTCGTCTTTGCAGCCTTTACAGGCTTGGGGTTGTTATTTTGTCCACCTTTCCTCTTGTTTCCAACTTTCGAAGACGAAGCTGGATGAGCTTCAACCTTAGCTAGATCAGCAGCAACATCAGTAGTCTTATTTTCACCTCCTTTACTAGGTCCACCCATGACATGTTCAATAATTTGAAGCTCATTCATGAGATGCGTCAGACCATAGTTGAGTTGATCACGAACGTGCAGACACGATGCCATTCGAGCATTTACGGTGTCTTCACGTATGTGCGGAGACAGTGCTATCCAAGCATTTATGGTGCCATCACGAGCATTGACGGTGCCATCACTAACGTGCGGACACGGTGCTCGTTCTGGGGATTCCTCAATCATGACGAATTCAGAGTTGTCACCAATAAACTCTATGTTGATATTCTGCTTCCAATTAAGGAAGTTTTGTCCAGTGAGTTTCTCCATCGAAAGTTGAGAAAGGATGGGAGTAGACATAGACACTACTTAGCTTAAAACTACAAATTATCAATAAAATAGAAATCAATCACATTTGCTCAATAAAACTTCTATTCACACAAATTTCAAGAAATAGCACAACATATACAAAAAATATGTAAGATATGAGAAAAAATACCAAAAACAATCATATCTCTATTCCTTTAGGTTTTTAACTAATCTATGATATCATTGTCCCGGTTGGCGAGAGTAAAAAATATCACTAGTTAAATAGAGTTGTAAACTCATTTAATAATGGACACCACTATTAACAACCTACTATTCGTTCAAAATAAGAAAACAAAATCTCTTATTTTATGAGCTAGACCCACAGTTTCAATAATCATAGATTTAGTCCTAGTAGTCACTGTAGGGGTGAGTCTAGTAGAATTTGACCTATAATTATCTATCTTTCGAAATCTAACATTGCCAAAATAACTAATGAACACCTTCCGTAGGGGGATGACTCAAAGCGCCTCGAGGCCCCATTAAGCTATTGACTATGTTAAACCAACGGTGAAGATCGAATATAATTCTTAAAATAAGCTCATTATAAAATTAAAAGTAGTATTTTTATTATTTATTTTTAGAAAATTAATGACTATGGTTTTCCCAAAAAAAATTAAATAGATTAAAATTTTTAAAACCAAAGTCCTATAATTTCTTATTAATTCTAAAGTGTCACATTGAAACAAATTCAATTAATTTAGAATTAATTTGTTGATAATCAATATTTAGGTTTAACTAATATAATGAGCCTATACAATTAAGTCCAACTTAGGTAAATGAGCCTTAACAATTAGGCTTGTATGGAGGAGGGCTGGGTCCACAATGTCGTTCCCACTACAAAGACCCCCTATCTTCCATACAAGGTACAGAAAATAGGAATTTAAACCTTCGTTTTATTAATTGATTAGGCTCACTATAGTCATGCAAAGCAAATGGGCCTTCACAAGTGGAATTACTCACAAGAGAGGAATTTAAACTTTACATTTTCTAATGAGCCCAAATAAAACCTATCATTTTCTGAATATTTTATTTGGCAAAATATCATATATCTAACAAACATATGGGCCACTATATGCATCTAAGCCCAATTGCAAAAATACCACATATAGTGCAAACAGACATGTTATAATTGGATGGGCCTAATCATGTTACTATATGAGTAATTCTATGAATTTATGCAAAAATACTACAATTTATTTCATTTGCAAAAATACCACAATTAATTATCTAAAATTTATCAAAAAATTAAAATAAATTAAATTTGTACAAAGATTAAGTCAATTTAAATGAAATTTATCAACAACTAACAATAGTTAATTTAAATTTCATTTATCAACAATCAACTTGGTTTAGGTTAATTTGAAAAAAAAATATTAATTTAATTTAAATAGAATTTATCAACAATTAACCAAAGTTAATTTAAATCCCATTTATTAAAAAAATATATTTTATTAATTGGCTGAACAAAAAAGATATTTTTCAAAATTTAACCAATTTTAAATTTTAAAATCAGTATCTTAACTATTTTCAAAAAATATCTTGTGTTATTACAACTATTAGCTAATATTTTAACCATTTAAAAAATATATATATATAAATAGTTATAACAACCCTAAAATATCTCAATATAGTTAAACAAATTCAAATATCCATAAAAATATCTAACTAACAATATTCAAATTTCAAATAATTTAAATATTAAAAACTATAGAATAAAAAAAAGATATTTATATTTTCAAATAAAGATTTTAAAAAAAATCAAGAATTTAAATGAAAATATCTTAAATATCTTATATCATAATTCTAATATTTTAATATATTAAAAGATTTAAAATTAAGTTGTTAGTCTATTTTTAAATTTGAATTTGAATCTTTGTAAAAAATATTTAATTATTTAAATCTCAACTAACAAATGATCTTATTTAAAAAAACAATTTAAATAATAAAACAAAAAAAGATATTTTTGGTTTTGATTATAAATAATTTATTTCCACAAATTTTATTTTTCTTTAATTTAAAAAAAAAATGGATGAATAGTACCAGTGGGTACTGTTCACTATGCTGGTGGCTAGTGTGCGTGTGCGCATGGGCAGCCAGGTCAAATTTTTCCAAAAAAAATTTTTGAGCAATTTTTCAAACAAAAACCATTTTCTAATTAATTTTTAATATGTTTTACACAAAATAAAGCATATATAAAAATTAATAGCATAGAAAACTCAACAAAATAACCTAAAAATTGCTAATAATAACATAAAATCAATATGCTTCATAAAAATATGAAAACCATCAAATTATTCAAACATATCAAATAATCCAATTTTAAACATGTTCATGCATGAAAATAAATATTACCAAAGGCTCTGAGGCCAGTTGTTGGGAAAAGCTTATACAAGATCTTTATTTATTTTCATGTATATCTAATATTAAACAAATTAATACGAGATAGCCTAAAACATGTTTCTAAAATTGAATTAAAAGATAAACAAAGAATAGAATACTTACATTATACGCAACGAAATTAAAGAGTCCTTCCTTCAGTTTCTCTAACTCTTGTATCCTCTCTGTCGCAGAGTATTATCAAGAAACTGAACTGATCTTCTATTTTTTTCACAATCTTCCAGTGTATCCTTAGAACCACCTAGACTAGTGTGAGAAATTCTCAGCACATGAGATAGATATAGAGAGAAGAAGAGAAAATAACAAAGAGGCTTAGAAAATGATTTGTGTTTAGAGAGAATCTAAAACTATCAGAAAACCAGTGGTTAAACTTATGTTTTTACTTCTCTCTAAGCACTCATTTTATAGACTCAATTAAGCCATTTAATTTAATTAAAAAATCAATAAAATAATAGCCATTTTGAAGCCCTAGGTCGAAATTATCATGGGCTTTAGGCCCGTGAAATTTCCCATTTGATTATAAGCCCATTGGACTTAAAATCAAAGCTTGTATTATTTTCTATTGATTTAATTAATTAAATAATGATTTAAATCCTTTATCAAATTAATTATTTATGATTTGAACATTGATTTAAACTTATTTATTAATTTAGATACCAATTTATCTTAATTAATAAACTGCCATAATTTCTCTTTTCTTCTCAAAATTACACAACTCTGTGAAACTATCCAAAATTGACCTGGTCAACTTTGATAATTCTAATTGATAATTAAATCAATTAATTGAGACTATCTAGATGATTTTATCCAAGGTACAATGGGGACCATGGGCCTATGAAATCAAGCTCCAATAAGTTATCATAAATCTAACAAATAAATTTATTAACTTATTAATTCCTCGTGACTCCACTATAGACTCGGAATTGCACTCTTGAATTCATAGAACGCTCTATAACAAATATATATATACGCTATTAATTATCCATTGTTACAACCATAATTGTCACTCAATCCTCTATAGACGGTCTACAATGAGATAGGACTAAAATACCGTTTTACCCCTCATTGTATTTTATCCTTAAAACACTTAGTTCCTTGTAAATGATATTTTAGTAAACTAATTTAAATACTGAAATGAGATCTCTATCATTTAACACCTTGAACCAAACTAAAAGGAAACCATCGTTTCACTTCTTCATCAGAAGCTATAGATGTTCAAATCTATGATTAACACTCCCACTCAATTATACTACCGAGTTCCCAAGATGTAAGTATGGGCTAGTCCGTAGGGTAAGCTGGTAACGAACAAGTCAAAGAACTCAAATAATATAATCAGTTAGAATACTAACCACTCATAATTGAGATTGAATTGACCTATGGTCAACTATATGATATGACTAGAATAGATAATAATGGTATGTTTACTTATCTTATCTGTTGACCACGATTTTGGCCAACGACGAGTAGACGTCAAAACTACAATAAACATTCAAGAGAAAAATACGACACTGATAATTTTATAGTGGTTCAGCCCCAATTTATTGGTAATAGCCTAATCCACTTGGAGTTGTGATATATATATCCTACACTTAAGATCAGATGAGCTTGAGTCAACTGAGTTTCTTAAGTGTAAGTAGAAGAATACATAGTTTCTCTCTCTAAACTCTCTCAGAAAATGCCCCAAGAATGCCCCAAGTACCAGTCCCAAAGTCTCCAAACTAGAGATTTTTTCTCAGTCTAAAAAGATCAGATCCCCCCCAAAATGATGCCATGAGCCATTTATTTATAGGCTCATGGATCGTACATCAGATATTCCCTTTGATCGGGTCCTTGGTTCTTCCAACAGACTTTAATTAATAAAATATAAATAAATCTAAATTACAATATTATAGCTATTATTCCGGAATAGCTGAGAGATTCCCGCGGCAGTTGAGAATGATTCGGGTTGAAGTTGTTACTGAGGCTTTATTGAAGTGGACGGTAACTTCTAAGATTTTGATCCGTGCACCAACCAAATCCATCCCCAAAGTGACTGGTCGGACAAGACAACTTACCGGTCGGCATAGGCAAAAACACTCCTCTGACACATCTCTGGTCTAACATGACACATCTCTGGTCTAACATAGCACATCTCTGGTCTAGCATAACACTTCTTTGGTCTAGCATGACACATCTCTGGTCTAGCAAAACACGTGATTGGTCGACCAAAACAAATGACTGGTCGGCCAAAACAGATGACTGGTCGGTCAAACTCCTAACTGGTTAGTCAAAAATCTTTACCGGTCGGACATAAATTCTATCAGGTCGGTCCGATCACTTTATCACAACTCCAAAGAGCCAACACATTTATTGACTATTAATGTGCCATTTACTGACCATGCATTGCCACTTGTCACTTCTGATTGCCACGTCATCGAGCTGAAATTTTGGGGATAACATTATCAACTGTCAATATCGGTCAAGTCCGATGTAACAAATACATCCGATCTTATCTACTTTGCTAATGTTTTGGAAAGAACATGACACTGTAATGTGTAAGTAGATCATATCGTAGATTGGCAAGTCAGTGTAAATCCGGTGCACTGACTAATCTTAAGACTAACTTATTTTGAACATATAATCATATTTATATTCCACTGTGATTACGTCACTATAAATAAGATTAGCTATATGCTCGGGATTTAATAGAAGTTTATGTTAAACAAATAATCATGAAAATAAACACATGTGAGGAAAGTGATTAACCAAGTAAAAAAAATGATTTCTATTCTTTTATTGATAATAAAATGAGATTACAAAGAATTTAGGTTTTAATTAGGGCATAAAACCCCAACAATGCTATCACTAAAAAAACAATCTCTTGTAGTGGAGTTCACCTTAGGAGAAGTTGAATACTTCCCTTTCTTCCTTAAGTAATATAATATGACATCAATATGCTGAAAACAACATGAAAGAATAACAAAATAAATTCTCATAAACCACATCATGACAACATAAGCGCAACACCATACCAACATTAGAAAAATAAATATATATATATATATAAGAACAAAAAAAAAACTCACCGAGTCTGTTAGACATTCTCCACAATGAGAAAGTGTGTGGAATCACAGCTTATCATTCACTGTATCAACTCCAAAGTCAAAGGCAAGCTTAAATGTGTTCTTACCCTTCAAATAAACATTAGTTTTCCTGAAATAAAGGAAAAACATATTAAAAAAAAGAACAATATCAAATAAAAAAATACTAATAATACTAATAACATACTTCACTCTTTTATTTCGACCATCAAGAAGCCAAAGATCAAATTCCTTCTCATGCTCCTCATTAGGGACCTCTCCAATGTTGTCATCCAGCGGAAACAACCATTCTACATAAGTCATCATCTGAAATGTTTCACCTTCTTCACCAGAACCAAAACCAGAAGATACAAAATCTTGCTAGAATGGAGATTTCAAAGTCACTCCAGGCTTCATAATTCTCTTCTCTAAAATATTACTATCCTTAACCTCAACAACAATACCAGAAATAACAACATTAGACTCTTGCGTTAGTACAACACCAAGTCCCTCCTGACCTAATTGATCACCAATGACCATGCTTTCAACAACTGCAGAGGAACTGGTAGGAATCTGTACAACAACAATGGATTGAAAAATATATGGAATAATAGCAAACATATATAACAACATGTCAACAATAAAACAACAACAAATAAACAACAACTCAAACCTTCATTTTTGAAACATCCTCTAGACCAGACAACACAGTTTCTTCAATTTGAAGCTGACTTAACCGATTGAAAAACGCATCAAAATCTTTTTCACTGGCAACCTTCAAAAATAAAAATAAAAAGTGAACAATGGAATAAAATAAATATTTTTTAAAAAATAAAATAAAAATAAACAAACTGCCTTGCCCGAAACAATATCTTTTTCATCAATAAAATCCTTAGACACAACAACATTGTTTCAGCTATGTCCTCCTTAGACAATACAACTGCATCATCTACAAAATCCATAGATTCATTATAAGCATCAAGTTCACACTCCTTCATAGGTTTCACAACAGCAATGACCTATAAAAACAACAATAGAAAAACACATTTACTGAAATTGGTCATTTTATTAACAAAATTGCAACACTACAACATTAATAAAACAACAATAATGAAAAAATAAAAAGAAAATTGTACATACTTAAAATATATAATAACAATAATAACAATGAATATATAATTGTATGGGAAAAAAAATTTGACAATAGCAATGACTAAAATAGAAAATATCCATTGAAAATATAAAATAATTACAACCATACAATGATAATTATCCAATAAACGGATATGCATCAAGCAACATAAATACATTAAAGCAAGAACAGGACAATAACTAAACATGTTTTTAGTCCAAAATAAACAAAAAAACAATGTTAAAAAAAACTGCATTTAACAAAATAACAAAAAACTAAAGATTCAAACATAATAATAAAAACAATAAATAAATCTTCATTTTGATGTCATGAGTGGACTGAAGCCGACTATGTAGATACCTTCTGTTCTGTGTCACTCTCAGTGTCTTCACTGTCAACCTCATCATCATCTTCTCCACTAATCTCATTTTGATTTCTTTTAATATCAACACCAGAATTTCCTTCTTCCCCCTTGTCCTCGCCTTCATCTTTTCCAGCATCCTCTTCTTCTTCCTCGTTAACATCTTCTTCATTTTCATTACTCTTCTCACGATCGCTGTCACTCCCTTTATCATCATCATCATCAGAACCATTCTCCTCACCCTACATTTAAAAACCAAAACATTAAACAACAAACATATATGCATAAACCAGGGTTGTAACATAACCAGAACAATAACATAACAACATCTAAACAACACTACCTTATAAAATGCATCCACAAAAATAGTATCAAACTTCTCCTGCATAGCAGACAACAGAGCAGTAACACCAATAAATTGAGACTTCACATACTCCTTCAAATCCAATAACTCTGCAACCATTCCTTCATGCTTAGACACCAGCGAATCCATCTTAGCATTTAAAGAATCAAATTGAGTGGACCCATCAGGGAGGGTTGTTGGGATTTCACCACCAACAAGACCCACATTAGACACATAATCTACTTTTGCTTCCCCAACTTCATCAACATATGCGTTGAAAGCAAATCCACCCAACTTTTAGATAGCAACCTCATTATCATTTGGCTTCAAATTTCTCAACATCAACTACAAAACAATAACCAAAACACATAAAAACATTAAAATGTAATAGACAGATAATGCTATAACAACAGTAAACTAACATATAAACAACATAAAACTATACTTTCTTAGATGGAATATCAAACACAGTAACCTTCAACAACCTCATATCAAGAGTACTAGAACAACTCCACCTAGCAATCCTCAGAATAGTTTCAGAAACCAATTTGTAGTACTTCCCAACCATATAGCGACAACACTCATAAAACCAACCTTGAAACACATGTGGGTAACCAACCAATGTATAATAAGGTTTAACTTTCGTCTCCTCATTTGAATTTTGTACAACATTGTACCAACTATCTAATTTACTTTTCAAAGACATAATGGTTTCATCAAAAGATTTCTTACCCCATGCGTACTCACTATAACGACCACTATCGACTACATCTAAATCTTCACGCATAACTTGTTTTTCCTTCATAGAACTAAGTAGAAACCACCGCACAAAATACATAACAACCAACTTTACAGCAGCTTCATCATCATCACCCCACCTCTTAGCCCTAAAACACTCACGAATAGATTGCTTAGAAATCTTATCACAACCTGGCCAATATTTATCCAAAAAGCTATTTGACACTTGTTTGAAATTCAAATTATTGCACTCCCCTTCACAATCTAAACCAGAAATCAAAGCAAACTCTTCAATACTAAACCTCAACCTAATACCACTAACCATAACCCATAGCTCATACTCATACTCATTTGGTTGCTTAAGTTCCCTCAATAACAGCCCATGCATTAATTGAGGTTGTGGATTATATGCATGAAGATTCAAGAAACTACAAAGCAAGTTTCAGAAAACATTTGTTTTTGTTTATCAGACAAATAGTTATTAATGTCCTTAATAACCTGATAAGTACAACAAGATACAACCCGGACGGTAAAATATTGCTTCAGATTGATTAAGTAATGTCAATCCTACAAAAAAATATATAAAAATTAAATTAACAAAAATAGTAATGTAACAACCATAAAACAACAAAACAAAAATAACATAAACAAAAAAAAAACAATAATAAAAAAACACCAAAACAACTACACAACAACAAAAACAAACAGTAAACTTAGAAACAACAACAATAAAACAGAATAAAAAATAAAAATAAGCTCCGAAAACAAATTACTAAAACTATAAATTAACCTAATAACTTATAATGCAATTTCGAACAAACACATTATCTTCATTCAATTGTAAATCACGATCCAACACACAATAAAATTTGAAAAAAATGTAAACAGAACAACAATAATAACACAATCAAACAAAATGATGATATAAGAAACTTTAAAATGGGCAAATTATTAAAACTTACAATACATATTCAAACAAACATTACAATAAACAAATTCGATACATTCAACAGTCAAAGTGAAAAAAATGCAAAACCCTAAAAACCAACATCAAAACAATACAATACAAACAACATGCAAACCTTAACAACAAATTTCTTCGAATCATCTCCCATGACTTTTCTTGATTTCACCTTTTTCGCCTTCCTCATTTTAGCAACATCAGAAAACAACTTTCGTTTCTGAGATTGGGATTTCGATGACTCAGCTTTGGGCGAGTTATGAGAGCTTGGTTTCTCTTCAATCCGCTTCACAAAAGCTTTCTTCCCCATCAGCAAAGCTTGTTTAGAAATATTTGGAGACTTTGGAATTTTTTTAACAGAAGGAGGAGTAGAAGATCCCGATCGTAATATAGCCATAGATGATAGATAATGCTATATATAACAACAAAGAACGTGGGCTTAAATGCTTCAATAACCGTTAAGAACACAATTTTTAGGGAAAAATGAAGATACTAGTGTGATCGTAGAGTAGAAAAAAAATAAATGAAGAGAAGAGTGGAAGAGTGTATATCATGAAAGTGGAAAGAGTAGGAAGTTGTCAGAAAAAATCCAAAAAAAAAAATAAAACTTCATCAATACAAATTACACAGAAGAGACAAAAGTAGTATTTTAGTAATAAAAAAAATACATAATGTAAACATAAAAAACGTGATTAGTAGAAAAGTAATTATTGCCATGTGGCAGTAAAAAAATTTATATTTTGATATATTTGGCACTTTATGTAAAATTTCCTAAAATATATAGTCACTGACGGAGGGTCGTCGGAGCCGAGGTGGGTAAGTGGCGGAGGGTCGGAGTCATGGTGGGTCACTGGCAGAGGGACGAAGGCGCTTGAGAAGAAGAGTGAGAAAACGAGAGAACGAGAGAGGGACGGACGGACCAAACGATGTGCAAAATTTAAAATAGGCAAGATTATTAGCGGCAGGACCTACCTCCATTGATATTATATTGCCGCTAATAATGATGATTACCCCCCGCTAATACTATTAGCGGCGGGTGGTCTGCCTCTACTAAAGGTAAATACTCGCTGCTAATAATTTTAAAATTAAAAACCCTTTTTTTCCCAAGAATTTCTTTGGTGTATTAGCGGCGGACTACCCGCCTCTAATAATTGTAAGTCTGCCGCTAATAAAATATTAATTTTTTTTTTATATTTACAAATTATTAGCGGTGGACCCAATAGTTCGCCGCTAATAACTTGTACAATACCAGTGGACAAAGTCTGCCTCTAATTGTTCCACCTCTAATATCAGATTTTCTTGTAGTGTTTGTGGAAGAGGGAGGAGACACACCATGACTCACCTCAACACCACACACGCATACGCCGCCACCACCGTTTGTATGACTGAGCCAAACTGGCTGGTTGGTTGGTGTGGTGTGTACTTATTCTTTTTGTTTAAAAATTATTTAATAAAACCATTTTTTTTTTTACTAAACTAGTTTATTAAAAACATGTTTTAGGTTAGTCAAATAAGGGACTGAATAAAACTATTCTTTCTCACTTTTTTTTTTGTCACGATAGACCACATCTCCCCACGTCCATTAAATGTTTTCTTCTTCCCGTAGTTTTTCATTTTTCTGGCTTTTTAATATCATAAAGAGACAAATTAATGGGAGAGAAATACATTCTTTCAATACAGAAAAAACTCTCTTTTCAATCATAATTTTTTCAAGCAAATAATAGGATGTTAGTATACCGGTGTTCTTGTAGGGGAATACCGAGACAGAGATTTGGGTTGTTTTATCTTGGGGCGACGCGGTTGATAAACTATCTTGCATATCTTGGGCAAAGCCGAAATGTCTTAAAGAGAGCGACATGGTCCGCGACTCAACCTAGTAAAATATTATGGTAATTTCGTTCCTTAATTAATTTATGAAGCAATAGTTTGTCTCTACAATTTACGTTTTTAGCAAATCAGTCTCCTAATTTACAATCTTAATGAAATTACGTCACTAAGATTAACGCCATTAAATTTTTTGTTTAAAATAGTTACAACAAATAGAGATTTGAATACAATTTGATTCCCATACTTTGTTTGTATTAGTAAATTGGTCCACCAACCTTCTTTTATATTTTAAACTTTTGATGTTAAAAAGAGAATTAAATCTAAATATAAATATAAAATAAACAAAAGATTGAATAAAAACTAAAATAAATTACAAAAAAATTAATTTAAAAAACAATAAAAATTTTAAAAAAAAAAATTTATCACATAAAACACTTGCCTTATATTTTTCTTAAGCCAGTATCACTATATCTCTTCTATATAATAGGTGTGTAGATAATGGAAATTTTTTGTTTTAACAGTTTTTTATTTTTATTTTTTTTGTTAACTTTAACGGAATATTCTTATATATAACAGAATATTCTTATATTTAATGGCAGATTGTAAATATATCTTAAATTTAAATTAAATTAAATAAATTAAAATAAGATATTTTTGAGATATTTTACCATGACAATTATTTAAAATTAATAGAATCATATGTTTTATAACTTAAATAAAATTTATTAAACTTAAACTTCACGTATTAAAATTAAATCATATTAAACATATAACATAATATAATCTACTATCCTTAGTGTTATACCCAAAAATTGGAGATCAATAACGTGGCAATAAAGGTGACAAGTGGCAGTGCATGATCAGTAAAAGACACATTAATAGTCAATAAATACATTGACTCCTCAGAGTTGTGATAAAGGGACCCGGTAGACTGTCAAAGAATTTGGACTGCTTGAAAGATGTCATAACCAAGCCAAGTGCACCTTGGTCCGAGGAAAGCTAAGGAAAATGCATCCTAGGAGAGCTAAGGAGAGTGCATCCTAGGAGGCTAAGGAGAATGCATCCTAGGAGGCTAAGGAGAATGCGTCCTAGGAGAGCTAAGGAGAGTGCATCCTAGGAGAGCTAAGGAGAGTGCATCCGAGGAGAACTCAAGAGAGTGGTCCTAGGAGACCCCATGCATCCGAGGAGAACTCAAGAAAGTGGTCCTAGGAGACCCCAAGAGAGTGGTCCTAGGAGACCCCAAGGATTTGGTTCGAGGAGAAACATGGCATGCTAGAGGAGAGTGACATGTTAGAGGAGAGAAGTGCATGTCCTACCACCATGCATGTCCTACCACCATGCATGTCCTACCACCATGCACGTCCGACCAACAAATGTTTGTCCTACCACCATGCACATGTCCGACCAGCACTTGCATGAGTGGTCAGTAGGAGAGGTGGATCAACTAGCTAGAGGAGGACTAAGTCAAGATTCCCAGAAACAACTTCAACAAGATATGCGGGAATCTCTCATTCTTCCCACAAATGGGGGGTTTGTTACATTTTGAATTTTGAATGTTTCTTTGTAATTTAAATGTAATAAATATAATAAAATATCCCGGTTCTAGGGGATACCGTATGTATGACCCTAAGCCTATAAATAGAGGGCTTATGGGATTAGAGAGAGGTTCTTCTGCTTCTTCTTTCTAGAGAGAGAAAATTTGGATCTGAGTATTCTAGAGAGAGAAATTTGGGTCTGAGTATTCTAGAGAGAGAAAGTGCTGATATTTGAGAGAATTCTTGTATTTTTGCAATCTGTACTGAAGAAACTCAGTTGGCTTAGTCCATCTGATCTTGAGTACGGATCTATAAATCACAACTCTAAGTGGAGTAGGCTATTACCGACAATCGGGGCTGAACCACTATAAAAATCTTGTGTGTTCTTTATTTTCTTTATTAAAACTGTCTGTTGTCATTTACATTCTCTTGAAGGCTTGTCGTTATTAACGTTCTCACGTCATTGGCTAAAAACACAGTCAACATTTTGGTGCTTTCATTGAGAGCCTGAAGAGAAGAACAGACGGTCCCTGAAGCAAGATGGCGCCTAAGAACACCAATGCAGTCTCCAAGAAGGCAGGCTCCTTTAAAGAGCCTGCTAGATCTGAAGGTCCTAGCCCACAATATCATGAGAATGAGCCTAGAGTCATGCTCGAGGACGTGACCCCAGAAGTTGAAGAGCTCCAAGAAGCCATGGGGGCCTTCCAGGAGGAGATGGCACAATTCCACGCCAGGCAGGAGGCATTTGCTGAAGAGATGACCAGGCAGAGAGCTGCATTAGAGCAGCAAAAACGCGATATGGAGGCTAGAAGCGAGGAGCTCAGACAACAACAGGAGGAGGTCGACCGAAGACATCGTGAAGCAGCACTTGCTTTAGAGGCAGCCACCCAGTTGGCCCAAGCCAATGCCCAAGCTGCAGCACGAGGAGGACTCCCTCCAGGAGCAAGGACCACAGAAGCTGGTGGTAAGAACAATGATAGACCAAGGAGGGGTGGTAATAACCCACCTGGTGAGGGAGATGGAGTCCGATCGCACACTACCTCAACCCAAGGGGAGCACTCTAGAACCCCCTCCAGAAGTCACCGATCGGGCAGTAAAAAGACCCCACCTGGGCAGGAGCAAAATAAAGCTCCTAGAGAGAAGAGGACCTCACGGTTCAAAGATGGGCATGGTCGTGATGAGGCTGATAGTCATCCCACCGACCAATCAAAGGAAAAGGAGGGCCACAACCCACAAGGAGGAGAAAACTGCCCAGAGCGCGCTAAGAAGCCTCCACTGCACCCCGACCAGCAGCGTAGCAGGAGGGAGGAAGTCCCGTGTAGTAAGCCCTCTGGGAAATTGAAGGATCTAAGGGATGTTATCACCGACAAGAGGAGGACCGTCCTGGTCGAAGGGCAAAATCTGGACCACCCTACCAGTCAAGTAGAAATACTTGACGGTGGCGTGCCAGATGGTAATGCCCGACCAGGCGATCAAGACCTTGGAACCTCATCAGTTGCACCAGCCATCAAAGCCCAGCTTGACATGCTAGCATCTGCAGTGCAAGGTTTGTCGAAACGACCTTCCGAGATAGATGCGATCGACTACCGGAGTGGCAGCCCATTTTGTGCTCGAATTAGAGCAGCCCAACCACCAGCAAAGTACAAAGCACCGGTACTGCCAATTTATACAGAAAAGGCAGACCCGATAAGACATGTTGGGAAGTTTGAGGACCAGATGGAACTGCTCGGAGTGAGTGATGACTATCGGTGTAGAGTCTTCCCCACCACCTTGACGGACACTGCCCAGGAGTGGTATTGGAAGTTTAAGCCAAACTCCATTACCTCTTGGGAGGCATTCAGGAAGGAGTTTTGTAGACAATTTAGCACTGCCCGGACTCCGCCAGTTTACGCCAATGACTTGGCAGATATCAAACAAGGAAAAGATGAGTCTCTAAAGAGCTATATACAGAGATTCATGAGAGAAGCCAATAGAGCAACCGCTGTAGGAGACGAGGGGAAGATGGTTGCCATATCTGTTGGGATAATTTATCGGAGTCCTCTATGGGACAGCATCCATCGCCATCCAATTTCAACACTTCAACAATTTCTTGACCGGGCGGAAAAATATATGAATTTGGATGATGCAATAGAGAAAGGGGAGAATGGCATAAACAACCCAGGCAGACCAACTGACTCTCCTAGTGATGGTGGAAAGAAACGTGGAAATAATGGGTCTGACCACCATGAGGAAAAGAAAGCAAAGTTGAGTTCAAGTGAAAACCCAACCAAGTATGAACCTCAATTTACCAACTACACTACTCTCTCAACTAGCCGAGCAGAGATATATCTTGCTAGTCAAGAAGAGGTTCCCTACAAGAAGCCTCCACCCCTCAGGAGAGAGATGAGGAAGAGAGACATGAACAAGTTTTGTCGCTTCCATGAAGATTATGGTCACGACACGAATGAATGCAACCACCTCAAGGACGAGATAGAATTTCTTCTCCGGTCGGGAAAGTTGAGGAAGTACCGGGCGGAGACACCCCAAGGAGAAGGAGGTAGCAGCAACTCTGGTCTCAAGCGACAAAGATCTCCACCCTTGCAGCCTGGACCTGTGGACTTCACCTTAGACACTATATGTGGAGGTCCACACTTGGCTGAGGAGAGCAACTAAGCAAAGGAGAAGTATGCTGAGGAGGAGTGCTAGGAGCAGGAATCACTGGAGTGGCGTGCACATAGAGCATCGAAGGAGATATTATTTTTAAATACCGCTTTCAGAGTGGTAGCTTGATTTCGAGTTTTTAGACTTGTTATTTAAGTTTGGTGTATGAACTGGTTATTTGCTAACCAGTCATTTTATTTTTGAACAATTTTGGTTGTTTAAGACTCGTTATTAGACATGTTTTGTCCTTTTTAATTTACGAGTAATAAAAGAGACTACGCGCAGCGTGGTCGATTCTTGCTACAAATATGCATGTGTGTTAGTTATCCGAGTAGTGTTCAACTGGTCGATATGTTCAAGCAATGTTCAACTGCTTGAGTATTTTCCATATATTCTATGTGTTTCACGAGTAATTAAGTGCTCGAACAGATTCAGTCAGGTAGCAAGTGACTAAGGATCTTTCAACCCTCAATCACCTGGGGGGCACATGGGGTATACTGGTATATAATTTAACACAGGCAATAAGAGCACGAGTTAATATATCTGTTTTTAGGCTGACTTGTAAATTTTCGAAGTCCAAAAAGGCCATTGAGCTAACTTGTTTGACAAAGCTTAAGTAACTTGGAATTTTTAAAATTTCAAGTTAGGAGCAGATATTCGTGTGACCATAAACATCATGCTCATAAAATGTTAGAGCAATAAGAGTGTGAGAAAGTATACTTAGCATGGACTTATGAAATTTCTAGAATTTCTAAGTTAGAAAACTAAGTACTCATGCGAAAATATAAGGCATACACCAGAGTGACTTTACTCTTCACAAAAAACTTATAACTTTTTAAGTCCAGAGGAGACTTAGAATGTTTTAAGTTAATAAAGAGAAGTAAAGTATAAATGCCAACAGCTACAAGTTTAGCTCCTCAGGTGCAAAGTTTTCATGCTCAGGAGAGCAGATAACTTCCCTGGTAGGCTAAGCATGTATCATCGATCAACATTCCCTGGAGTGAATCAAACAAATGCATGCAAAATAAATGCTACGTAGTGAAAAGTTGTCTTTGAGAGGAGAAGTCAAGTTTTCACCAAGATTGATTGAGAGAAATCAATCTCTCAAAATAATTATGGGAGGTTCGAACGAGGTTCTTTGATGGTTTTTCCTAAAAGTGCCTAAGAGTGCCCAAGCAAATGCATAAAAAATGTGTGCCGAGCATACACCTTGAGATGGCCGATCAGATGCATGTTGATCCAAGGAGCATTTTGCCTATGTCCAAAGATCTAGGTCTAGAAATTTTGTGCCTAAGGTGCTACATCTGACCAAGAGGATCCAAGATGAGCTTAGCATCCGAGCGGTGTGTCTAGTGCCTACGATGTACGGGTCCAAGCAGCTGCATCCGAGTAGATGGCCCTTGCCTGAAGAAGTGCATGCCTTGTGTCTAAGGATATATGCATCCGGTTGGACACTCATCCGAGCGGCTGTGTTAGTCCGATTTATTAAACTTAAACTTCACGTATTAAAATTAAATCATATTAAACATATAACATAATATAATCTACTATCCTTAGTGTTATACCCAAAAATTGGAGATCAATAACGTGACAATAAAGGTGACAAGTGGCAGTGCATGATCAATAAAAGACACATTAATAGTCAATAAATACATTGACTCCTCAGAGTTGTGATAAAGGGACTCGGTAGACTGTCGAAGAATTTGGACTGCTTAAAAGATGTCATAACCAAGCCAAGTGCACCTTGGTCCGAGGAAAGCTAAGGAAAATGCATCCTAGGAGAGCTAAGGAGAGTGCATCCTAAGAGGCTAAGGAGAATGCATCCTAGGAGGCTAAGGAGAATGCATCCTAGGAGAGCTAAGGAGATTACATCCTAGGAGGCTAAGGAGAATGCATCCTAGGAGGCTAAAGAGAATTCATCCTAGGAGAGCTAAGGAGAGTGCATCCTAGGAGAGCTTGTTGGAAAAGCTTATACATGATCATTATTTATTTTCATGTATAACTAATATTAAACAAATTAATACAAGATAGCCTAAAACATGTTTTTAAAAATGAATTCAAAGAGAAACAAATAATATAATACTTACAGTATACGCAGCGGAATTAAGAGTCCTTCCTTCAGTTTCTCTAACTCTTGTATCCTTTTTGTCGCAGAGTATTATCAAGAAACTAAACCGATCTTCTATTTTCTTCACAATCTTCCAATGTATCCTTAGAACCACCTAGACTAGTGTGGGCAATTCTCAACACATGAGATAGATATAGAGAGAAGAAGAGAAAATAACAAAGTGGCTTAGAAAAGGACTTGTGTTTAGAGAGAATATAAAACTATCATAAAATCTGACTTGTGACTTATCTGTTGTCTCTCTAAGCACTCCTTTTATAGACTCAATTAGGCCATTTAATTTAATTAAAAAATCAATAAAATAACAGCCATTTTGAAGCCCTAGGTCGAAATTATCATGGGCTGTAGGCCCGTGAAATTTCCCATTTGATTATAAGCCCATTGGATTTACAATCAAGGCCTGTATTATTTCTATTGATTTAATTAATTAAATAATTATTTAAATCCTTTATCAAATTAATTATTTATAATTTGAACCTTGATTTAAATTTATTTATTAATTTAGATACCAATTTATCTTAATTAATAAATCTGCCATAATTTCTCTTTTCTTCTCAAAATTACACAACTCTGTGAAACTATCCAAAATTGACCTGGTCAACTTTGATAATTCTAATTGATAATTAAATCAATTAATTGAGATTATCTAGATGATTTTATCCAAGGTACAATGGGGTCCATGGGCCTATGAAATCAAGCTCCAATAAGTTTTCATAAATCTAACAAATAAATTTACTAACTTATTAATTCCTCGTGACTCCACTATAGACTTGGAATTGCACTCTTGAATTCATAGAACGCTCTATAACAAATATAGATATGCTATTAATTATCCATTGTTACAACCATAATTGTCACTCAATCCTCTATAGACGGTCTACAATGAGATAGGACTAAAATACCGTTTTACCCCTCATTGTATTTTATCCTTAAAACACTTAGTTCCTTGTAAATGATATTTCAGTAAACTAATTTAATTACTGAAATGAGATCTCTATCATTTAACACCTTGAACCAAACTAAAAGGAAACCATCGTTTCACTTCTTCATCAGAAGCTATAGATGTTCATATCTATGATTAACACTCCCACTCAATTATACTACCGAGTTCCCAAGATGTAAGTATGGGCTAGTCCGTAGGGTAAGCTGGTAACGAACAAGTCAAAGAACTCAAATAATACAATCAGTTAGAATACTAACCACTCAGAATTGAGATTGAGTTGACCTATGGTCAACTATATGATATGACTAGAATAGATAATAACGGTATGTTTACTTATCTTATCAACTGTCAATATCGGTCCTGTCCGATGTAACAAATACATCCGATCTTATCTACTTTGCTAATGTTCTGGAAAGAACATAACACTGTAATGTGTAAGTAGATCATATCGTAGATTGGCAAGTCAGTGTAAATCCGGTGCACTGACTAATCTTAGGACTAACTTATTTTTGAACATATAATCATATTTATATTCCACTGTGATTACGTCACTATAAATAAGATTAGCTATATGCTCGGGATTTAATAGAAGTTTATATTAAACAAATAATCATGAAAATAAAACATGTGAGCAAAGTGATTGACCAAGTCAAAAAATGATTTCTATTCTTTTATTGATAATAAAATGAGATTACAAAGAATTTGGGTTTTAATTAGGGCATAAAACCCCAACAGAGCTAAGGAGAGTGCATCTGAGGAGAACTCAAGAGAGTGGTCCTAGGAGACCCCAAGAGAGTGGCCCTAGGAGACCCCAAGAGAGTGGTCTTAGGAGACCCCATGCATCCGAGGAGAACTCAAGAAAGTGGTCCTAGGAGACCCCAAGAGAGTGGTCCTAGGAGACCCCAAGGATTTGGTCCGAGGAGAAACATGGCATGCTAGAGGAGAGTGCCATGTTAGAGGAGAGAAGTGCATGTCCTACCACCATGCACGTCCGACCAACAAATGTTTGTCCTACCACCATGCACATGTCCGACCAGCACTTGCATGAGTGGTCAGTAGGAGAGGTGGATCAACTAGCTAGAGGAGGACTAAGTCAAGATTCCCAGAAACAACTTCAACAAGATATGCGGGAATCTCTCATTCTTCCCACAAATGGGGGGTTTGTTACATTTTGAATTTTGAATGTTTCTTTGTAATTTAAATGTAATAAATATAATAAAATATCCCGGTTCTAGAGGATACTGTATGTATGACCCTATGCCTATATATAGAGGGCTTATGGGATTAGAGAGAGGTTCTTCTGCTTCTTCTTTCTAGAGAGAGAAAATTTGGGTCTGAGTATTCTAGAGAGAGAAATTTTGGTCTGAGTATTCTAGAGAGAGAAAGTGATGATATTTGAGAGAATTCTTGTATTTTTGCAATCTGTACTGAAGAAACTCAGTTGGCTTAGTCCATTTGATCTTGAGTATGGATCTATAAATCACAACTCTAAGTTGATTAGGCTATTACCGACAATCGGGGCTGAACCACTATAAAAATCTTGTGTTCTTTATTTTCTTTATTAAAACTGTCTGTTGTCGTTTACATTCTCTTGAAGGCTTGTCGTTATTGACGTTCTCACGTCGTTGGCTAAAAACACAGTCAACACTTAATATATTATATTAACAACTACATAAACTTCAACAAAAATAAATAATTAAATAAATTACAATAGGATATTTTTAAGATATTTTATGATAATTTAAATAATTAAATCATATTTATTTAAATATAATAAAGTCATACACATCATTTTTTATCTTATAAATTTGTGTGACACTTTATTTTTTATCAAGTGATTTGAGCTATTTTTCTTCGTCAAATTCACCAATGCAAGTTATATTAGAAACTAAAAGTAGTTGATGCATGTATACTACTCTACACTATACTTTTTTCTATTCTTATATTATTATATCATTAGTTTCTTTTTAAATATCATATATGTAGAGATTATTCATATAAATATTTATATATATTATAGAACTGCAATTCATTCTATTATATATTGAAGAAAAAAAATAAATCTGTTTTTATTAAAATTATAGACAATGTTTTGCTAGAATTTTTTAATACATTTATATCATACATTATATTAAACAAATTTTATTTATAGTTATAATATTGTTTATTTATTTAAAATTTATATGATAATTAAAAAATAATAAAAATAAATACATATTTGAATAAATATATTTATAACTTTAAAACTAAACACACTTTATTTTTACCAAGAATATATATATCCATATTATTTGATTGTTTCTTTATTTATTTATTTTAAAAAGGATTGTTTCTTTATTTAATTTCTATGAATAATATCTACATGGTAACAATGCTATAGTACGTAATTAATCCTAAAAATCGATTCATGATCCCATGAATGAACGTTTGTGATTCATTGAGTCTGTAAATCAGTGTAATTTCTAGATTTATGCGCTCTTAACTTTCCCTCATTGTCAAAGTCAATTCCCCTCCCCAAGCAACTTACCTCTTGGGCTCTTACCGTCTCAGATCTCAGTTAGAAGGAAAAAATAAAAAGACGGAAGGCCAGCTAATACGCGAATGTGAACACGTATCAATTACATAGGTGCGTGCATGTCACGCGTAAATAATATTGTAAAACAGTGAGTAAGAAAAATTATGACTTTGACTTTTGATAAACACTGCCCGAGATGGAAACACAAGGTCCTCCACTCTTATTCTGACACGTGTACGATAACAGCTGACGAGGAAAGTGGCGTTGATCGGTTTCTTTCTGTCCAAAAATGAAAAAGAAAAGAAAAGGAAACCCTCGCATTTATTTACCAACCACGGTAAAATCAATAAATTAGGGATTTATTATGGCGTTGCGTTGAGTCATGAGTGAGTGGTATTCATATATTGATATATATATATATATATTTATTTATAAAATTGTAAGGAAGGCAGAGAAAGAAGAGAGAGATTTTGGATTTTTTTTCTTATTCTTCGTTTTCCATCAAAGACGCCGACACAAGAAAGGTGTGTGCATGGTGATACTATTTACTCTAACCCTTACAGTCTTTGTGTGTAAATATATATATACTGGCATTAATTTATTTTTCTTTCTCTGCTTTAAATATTTTCAAACATTCATTTAATTTTGTTTCGACACAGCTAGTAGTATTATACTACTCAGCTATACATATTGAGGTTTTCCATCTCTTTTGTTATTATTATTAATTTTTTTTCTAGTTCGTCTTCAATACTGTCTTCATCATATTCTTCTTCAGTGGTGCCCCGTTTGAATTTATTTTCTATGTTTTTTACTTCATTTTGACTTGAGTGATAAGTAATATATTACTTTTAGGTATATATATATGTTCATGTATAGTCTCATACTTTTTTTTTAATAAATATAAAAAAATATATACTCAATCGGTGGAAAACTTTCGATTAAAACGAAGGGAAAAAAAAGGGATTATTTTCTTTGTTCCATTTGTTGTATGAATTTTTTTTCCACTGAAATTTTTCTCATCCATAGCATAGAGTGATTCTCCACTGCATGTTTAATTTTTGTGCAACTACATATATAATATGTCCTTCACATATTGTACTAACAAAATCAATATAAATGCAGCTTTAAAATAATTCAAGCTCTCTAAGTGAAGAAGAGGAAAAGGTACAGTGAGAGAGAGAGAGAGAGCCATGTATGGAGATTGTCAAGTCATGTCCTCCATGGGAGGGAACGTAGTTTCCTCGGAAACTTTATTCTCTTCTCCGATCCAAAACCCTAACTTCAACTTCATCTCCACCATGCCTTTTCAACCCTTCTCTTCTATCCTCCCAGTAAGTTTTGATTTGATGATAACACACTAGTGTTCTTTTAATTTTCTTTTCCGTTTTCCATCTTGTTTTCATGGTTGCCAAACAGCATTGATATAAGCATAAATTAAAATCTTGGACACAGAAGGAAGAAAATTCCCTATTACATAGGGGAAAGGATGAAATGTTGGAGAGCGGTTCCGGTAGCGAGCAGATGGAGGACAAGTCAGGGAACGAACAAGAAAATAGCAGTGATCAACTGCTGCTTCAACAGCCAGGCAAAAAGAAACGCTATCACCGCCACACTGCTCGCCAGATCCAAGAAATGGAGGCGTAAGTGTATAATAATATTAACCACTACAGCGTTTAGTGACATTTTGTTTTTGCTAACCTAAAACTTTTTTTTCCGACAAATTTTGTTTGTCAAAATGTTTATCGCATTTGCAGTTTGTTCAAGGAATGCCCACATCCCGATGATAAGCAAAGGATGAAATTGAGTCAAGATTTGGGCTTGAAGCCAAGGCAGGTCAAGTTTTGGTTCCAAAACAGGCGTACCCAGATGAAGGTAAACATCTTGGTAATTTGGTATTTTACCAACTACATGCAAAAAATTAAATAAAAAATTAACTACATGCAAAAAATTAAATAAAAAATTATATTAATTTTTCATTCATGGTAACCCTAAAATAATGTCAAAATATTGCTCACTTTCTTTCTCTAAGCTGTTAAATGGTAACCTCTATCACCAGTATCTTGCACGATCCTCGATTAAGCGCGTTTTTTATTGCTCTTATAATTTAAACTTGTTCCTTTTCCCTAAACGGCTCTTTAATTATTTTAGGGTTGGAATAGACAGGAAGATATCTACCTTATATTTTAATCACTATTTATCCGTCATTTTTCTTTTTTCTGGCTTATCACTAGTCACCAACTTTTTTATATAAAGTAATAGAAATAGATATAGTTAATATGGAGTCTGTATATTTCATAAATGAGCTAGGGATGCGCAATAAACCGCTACCTAATCTTGTGCTTCCAAAAGTTTGAACAAAATAAATGCTTTGTCATTTAGGGTTACGGAAGGTGGAGAGTAGTGTTTGTGTTTTTTCTTTTCTTCAGGTATTAGCGGAAAGGTCTTAACTAGCTTGGATTATCTTTTTGACATTTAACTTTAATTAATTAAAATTATTACTCTTTTTTTGAGGTTATGTATTAATTATGATTAATTTGCTTTTAATAACTTAGGCCCAACAAGACCGTAACGATAATCAGATACTTAGAGCTGAAAACGAGACATTAAAGAGTGAGAACTTCCAGCTTCAGGCGGCGCTTCGTAATGTTAGTTGCCCTAATTGTGGTGGTCCGGCCATGATAGGAGACATGGGTTTGGACGAACAGCAGCTTCGCCTTGAGAATGCTAGACTCCGAGAAGAGGTATATATATAATGTACTGGTGCTAATTAAAAATAACTTTATTGCTAATTTTAGTACTTAGGTTAGGTTTCTACTAAGTTTCATTTTGGCCATTTTTTTAGAGCATTGTGTGGTGTATTATCATAAGTAAATATAAATCCATATTAATTCTATAACGTACACAATTTTAGTTACGATTAACAGTAGAAATCTGATACTAAGATAATTTTATTTTACATATTTAACAAAAATAATAATTTACTTGTTATCGTATAAAAACCCAATCTCAGTTGGACCGAGTTTGCTGCATGACTTCGAGATTTACTAGCCGGCCAATGGGGGGCATTTCTGGGGCAGGTCCTCATCATCCCCTAATGCCACCATCTTTGGACTTGGACATGAGTATCTACTCCAGGCACTTCCCGGACCACATGGCAGCTGGAGCCGATCATAACATTGTCCCAGTTCCAATGATGCCGCAGGAGCCCTTCCCGGACAATGGTCTTCTTCTGGAAGAAGAAAAATCACTCGCCATTGAGCTCGCCATGTCTTCTGTTGACGAGCTAGTGAAGATGTGCCAGTCAGGCTCGCCTCTTTGGGTTCGAAAGTCTGAAAATGGAAGGGAAGTTCTTAATGTTGAAGAGCATGCCCGGATGTTCCCATGGGCTATGAACCTCAAGCAGAATGACTCGAGTGATTTCAAGACTGAAGCAACTCGTCATACTGATGTTGTCATCATGAATAGCATCACTCTGGTGGATTCTTTCGTTGATGGTGTAAGTTATATTTTCTTGTTAACTCCCAAACTCTTGTATATATATATTTTATTCATTCGTCTTGATATTGAGTGAAGTGTTCTTTTTTCTATATTTTAGAGTAAATGGGTGGACTTGTTCCCTTCTATTGTTTCAAGAGCTAAAACCCTCCAAGTTATCACAGCCGATGCTTCAGGCCAGCCAATCAATGGCTCCCTTCAGCTGGTAACATTAATTATAGTCATTGCCTCACCACATAAATATTGCTACGAAATTTTATTATATTGGTCGATATGTATTTTAATTTATTTATTTGGATATATACATATTTCTTTCTAAACACACAGATGTTTGCCGAACTACAATACCTTTCTCCACTGGTTCCCACTAGGGAAGCTCATTTTCTCCGATATTGCCGACAAAACTCTGATCATGAAAGGACTTGGGTCATCGTCGACTTTCCTGTTGACAGCTTTCACGACGTCCTTCAATATCAGCCTTCACTTCCCAGATATAGGAGACGCCCCTCTGGTTGTATCATCCAAGATATGCCAAATGGATATTCAAGGGTACGTACGTAATAGTAATTAAGTAGTTAATAATTATATAATATTATATATTGGTATTATTATTTTATCTTAACACCTTGCTAAATCAAACTGAAATTCATTAAAAGTCTTTTCTTGTTATGATAGAACTGATTAGTTTTGTTTTGAGTTAATTATATATAGGTCACATGGGTTGAACATGCCGAGATAGAGGAGAAGCCAGTTCATCAAACTTTCAGTCACTTTGTCCAAAGTGGAATGGCCTTTGGAGCTCCCCGCTGGTTAGCTCTCTTGAAGAGACAATGTGAAAGGGTGGCAAGTCTCATGGCCAGAAATATATCGGATCTTGGAGGTTTAACTTTAATTTTTTATATAATTTTCTAATCGAATTATACTTTGAAAGAAAAATATTCCCACATGTAGTTTGCTATTCTATGTACATATTGTCACTACATACACACATAAGAAGCAATCATCACATTTCACATATATAACATTCTCAGTATTACATAGATTGATGATCATTATTATATATTATTATAGTATCGCACAAGGAGTATGTGGTTCTATATGGTTTCATTGAATAACGCTTTTGAAGCTTATATGTGGCATGTTTCTATATTGTATTTTCTCAATCCTGCATATGCTTACATTACTTTACAATTAAGCTATTTACGTTTATAAATAGTAACACTTGTATTTGTTGACATATATGTTTCTATATTCTGTTTTGATCTTTGGTGGTGTACCTCTCTACAGTTATGCATTCTCCTGAATCAAGGAAGAACATGATGAAGCTGTCACAGAGAATGTTAAGGACTTTTTGTGTGAATATCAGCACCTCTGGTGGGCAGTCATGGACTGCTGTATCCGATTCCCCCGACGATACTGTCAGAATAACCACAAGGAAAGTCACTGTGCCTGGCCAACCCAATGGTCTGATTCTCAGCGCCGTTTCTACTACTTGGCTACCTTTCCCTGATTACCATGTCTTTGACCTCTTGAGAGATGAAGGCCGCAGATCCCAGGTGATCATCCATCATCATCTTTATTGATTAGATTTCTTTTATACATGTATAACATTCTATGTATATATCGACATATATTCTCATACGTTGTCGTTTGGCAGCTCGAAGTACTTTCAAATGGGAGTTCTTTACAAAAAATAGCTCATATTGCTAATGGTTCTGACCCGGGAAACTGTATTTCTCTTCTTCGAATCAATGTAAGCATATTCTTATACCTTTTCGAAATGAACTGTAGTGTACTGCTTTTCCCAATATGTATCGTGTATCGTACTGTACTCAAACTTAATTATCTTATTTTTACAAAGTATAGCGCGTACGTAGTAAAAATTAATAATATTACATTGTTATTGTTTTTCATAAAATGTACAATTTTTTTTTTATATACATTTGCACATAAAATTGACGCAGGTGGCCAGCAACTCAACGCAGCCCGTAGAGTTGATGCTGCAAGAGAGTTGTACGGACAAATCAGGCAGTGTTGTAGTCTACTCCACCATGGAGGTAGACGCAATCCAGCTGGTCATGAGCGGCGGGGACCCATCCTGTATCCCTATCCTTCCCTTGGGCTTCGTCATTGTTCCGGCTGAACTTGCATCCGAAAACAACAACAATGCCACTGGTAAAACGGGCTGTCTTCTCACTGTTGGCCTCCAAGTCCTTGCTAGCACAAACCCATCGGCCAGGCTCAGCCTCCCCAGTGTCAATGCCATCAACAACCATCTCAGCAACACTGTTCGGCAGATAATGGCTGCTCTCGGCGGCACTGCTACCACCATTACTTGTGCTGACAATGGAGGCTCCGGGAGCTCCTCTGGTGTTGATCATGGCACTACTACTCCTGCTACAACTGCTACGACCGTTGCTGGCCCCAAGCAATAGAGAGTTTTGGGGAAGGAGGGTTCTATATGAGTTTCTCTTTTCTACCTGACTTGGACATACTCACTTGGAGTTTGGAAGAAGGGTAGAATTGGAACTTTCTATCTATCTATGGCTCATTCGGTTAGTTTATTATTATATATATTTGGTAATGTAGGTTTGGGTGGGTGGGAATGTTTGGATGAAATGGGAGTAGTGGAGTGGACTAGTATAGTACTACAGCTATGAGTACGTACGCAGTAGTGAGTGTGATGATCCTTCTGGTAAATAAGTGGATTTGAAAACTTTGGGTTGTGTAGGTTTTTGGAGATGTGTATTAAATATTTGGGTAGGTGGTGGGTGGGTGTTTGTTGAGATTACGAAACGTGTGGTTTAATTTGAAGATGGGAGTTTCAAAGAGGGGGAGTCAAGAGCGCACCAACTAAGACCCTTGGTTCCTGGTAAGGCTAAAAAAAAAAGAGTTTGAATTGTTGAAAAAATATATTAATGTTTTTACAAAGAAAAAAAAGAAATTAGTATTCGTGCATTATGGGTCTCACCAGTCAGCAAGGGTGTGTGGTTCGGGTATTGACTCCTGCTATATATAGTCTCTCTGTATGTCTTTTTGCGTGCTTATGATGTGAATTCAATGCTCTTCTAAATATTTTCATTAATAACAATTTATTTCGTCTTATTTTATCTTTGTCGTTTAGTACACCACTCTCAATCTCTCTCTTTCTCTTTAATATTTGCCTTCTCTTTTGTCTCTCCACTTGTGTGTTTTGGTAACTGGTTATTGCTTATAAATCTAATCTTTGTGCGAGTGATGCTTCATCTTAGTTGTAGTAGACGCATTGACTATTAAAAAGACGCTGTCAAGTCATCTAACATCGTATATATGTGAGTTTTGTCTCTTTAATTATCATTGAATATTTGCTATTTAATTTATCTTCTCTAATAAAGCGTTGTGTTTATTCGTCTAATCAATTGTCATTTTACTAGTTTCTTCAATCTTGGACATAACACACAATAATATGACTTGGAAATTAAATGAATCTCATTAATCGTTAATAAGACTCAATCTCGTACATAGGCATCTTAAGAGATGACCTAAATAGACTAACAAAGTCATTAAATAGGAGATTAATAATATGTGTACTCAAAATATGCACTTAAACATTACACATAGTGACGTAACATTATTTTTTAAAACAATAGTTTTGAAAATATCCCAAAATATAAACTTAGATTAAAAATTCATTCAAATCCCCACAGATAGAAAATGACTAGTGAGTTCCTCTTTCTTAGAAAGGAGACAATTTGCTTGGGTCAATTGACTCACTACAAGAGTAAAACTTAAAATAGATGTATGATAAGGAAAAAAGTAGGGTACACACGGGTCGAATTTTTGGGTTTTGGGTCCATCGGGTTCGGGTTTTGCGGGTTTCGGGTTGAGAAAAATGGTATTGAAATCAATCCGAAAATTTCGGGTTGGGCTGGGACTTTTGGGTTTTGGGCCGAAAAGCCCAATTTTGCAAAAATACCATTTTTTTTCAAAAATATCATTTTTAAATAAAAATGAAAAAAAAATTATGTGTGATCATATAAAGGTTATTTTTTTTTCACTAAATATAGTATTTTATGTAAACTTTCCTTTATACAATTCTAACTACCAAGAAATTAATTGAAAAAGTAACTAAAAAATCTAAATTAACTAACATATCAAGTTTTCTTTAAAAATGAATAATACCCATATATAATGTAATTTTTCTTTTCCAAATGTTTTGTCATTTAAACTATGTTATTATACATCCTTTCATTTTTTTTAAAAAAAAAAGTAAGAAAAGAAAGAAGAAGGAAGTTAAAATATAATGTCAATGAAAAGTCCAGAAACACTTAAAATACAAACAAAGTTCAAATTACCAATTACAAACATAAAAAATGTCAAAGTCCCAAAATACAACCATAAACAAAGATAAAGCCCATAAATTAAAGTATATAACTAGTTAACTACAAAACCATAATAAAGTCCATGAAAATTCAAAATACAAAAAAAGTCCATGCCCTTTCTTTCCTTCATTCCTTTCAAAATTTAAATAAAAAAAATTATTAAAGAAAAGAAATCAAGGATAATAAATAACAACATACTAAGTAAAGGAAGGCAGGTAGGAATAAATTCTTACAAGCAATTCTTTTAATTCGTAGATTGTTGTGCAGATAAGGCTGAAGACTGAAAATTGACAGAGGATGAAGCTGGCCTAGCACTTGTAGGATCATTGGTCATCTCTAAAAATATTATTAATATAAAAGATAAATATTAGATTATAAAACATTCACACACTTAAAATAAATATTATAAGTTATTAGTTTAGTTGCAAGTTAGACCACGAAAATCCAAATAAAATGTAATAAACTACCTGACTCAAGATACTCTGAGTGAATCAATTCTTCTTCATCCATATAGACTCGAACAATGATGGGTTGATGTGATCTGCTCCACCAGTTATTGAGACAAATTAATGCTTCGACCATCCTTGAGCTTAGTACGCTTCTAAAAGGATCTAAAATTCGACCTCCTATAGAAAATGTCGCCTCAGAAGCAACGGTGGTAACCGGTATAGCTAACACATCACGAGCCATGAGTGATAAGATCTTGTACTTGCACCCACTACTATCCCACTATCCCAAAACATTAAAATTCTCACTTGGTCACTCAGGTTCATCTTCCAAATATTTATCGACCTCATTTTTTGTCATTCCATCATCATTCTCCAATCTCCGTGCCACAAACTCATCATGCAAATTTCGTGACTTCTTGTTGGCACTAGGCCGATCACTAACACGCATGAAAAATGTGGATGAAGCACTAACAATAGAGGTTGATTGTAGCTGAGTCATAGATGCCGATGGATGAAGACTTGATGTTGTCTCATTATATTGATCAAACATTGCCCGCATTGTCTTCTCTACCCTTTTCTCCATCTCTTTGCATGTCATCTCATCATAAGTAACACTAAAGCAATGACTGAGATAGTCAAGCTTGTATCTTGGGTCAAGGACCAAGGAAATTAGAATGCCTCATTGCAATTATCAAGTTTTCCCCAATACTTGTCATACTTTAGCTTCATGCTCATTGCCATTGTCCTCAATAACTCATTCTCATCATCGTCAGCTACTAAGTCATACAACTCCTGTTGCATATTGCAGATCTCGATGAAGTACTTATTAGTAGTAACATAAGTAGACCCACAAAACTATAATGTTACTTCGTAAAAAGTCTCCAAAAACCTCAAAAATACTAAAGCATTATCCCAATCATCAACAGTGGGGGGCCCCTCCTTTGGTTTTCCATCTTTGTCAACCTCATCAAAATATTTCATATAATTAGCATCTTTTTTCATCCTGTCAAATGCCTTCCGAAATTTTATTGCACAATTGAGCATTAGATATGTGGAGCCACCTTGTTGGGACATCTAAACACATAATCCCTTTACATTCAATCCTTTCCTGCATGACACGCTCCTTAAAATTTTTTAGCCTAGTAGGAGAAGACCTAACAAACCTCACAACATTTCTAATTACTGCAATTGACCCATGTTTTTCCTTCAACCCTTCAGTGACAATTAGGTTCACTATATGAGCGCAACACCTC
Source organism: Humulus lupulus (assembly GCF_963169125.1). NCBI lineage: Eukaryota > Viridiplantae > Streptophyta > Magnoliopsida > Rosales > Cannabaceae > Humulus > Humulus lupulus. The sequence goes on along the minus strand of NC_084797.1, from coordinate 161,878,834 downwards.
ATATGTAAAAACTTTCCATCCAAAATTAGGCCATTCTCTTTCTCCTTGAATTGTTGCCTCAAGTATCTAATGGCAACATCATTAGAAGAAGCATTGTCTACCGTAATGGTAAACAACTTAGAGATGCCCCAATCTAAAAGACATAAGTCGATCTCATGGCCAATGGTTTCCCCTTTATGATCTACCACTTGGCAAAAATTGATAATTCTTTTATGATACTCCCAAGAATTATCAATCCAATGAGCAGTGATGACCATATAATTCAAATTTTGAATGGAAGTCCAAGTATCGGTAGTAATCGATATCCTCCCACGGCTCAAAATATTTTTCAATGTCACCTTCTCCTCCTTATATAACTTCAATACATCCCTAGCAACAGTTATTCGAGAAGGGATCTCAAACCTGGGTTGGAATGTTTTGACAAATCTTTTGAACCCTTCACCCTCGACATGTCTAAATGGCAACTCATCCAACACAATATATTGTGTGAGGGCTGCCCTACAAGCTTCTTTGTTATAAGCTACCGCTACTATGCTTGTTTCCCCCTCTTTCCCTCCCTTTACATGCTGAAAGCTTAAAGTCTTTTGTCTCTGCTCATCAATCTTATACGGACTTAGCTCGCATACTTTCTTAAAATGGTTCCACAAATGACTAGTCCCATGTTTTCTACTGTCACACAAGAAGTCAAACCCACAATAATTACATATACACTTGGGGGAAGGAGACTCTTTGTTAGGATCTGTCGAGGGTGGAGGAGGATCTTCCTTAGTAAAATGATCCCAAACAGATGACCCTTTTCCCTTTGTTTTCCCGGTACTACTAGCACTAGGGATGGGAGGTCTAACCCTCTTTCTAGCCCTAGTTTTTCTACCCTTTTCAGTAGGAGGAGTAGGGTTTTCAGTCTAAGTGAGAGGTGGGGGATCTTGATCATCTATCGGGGGAAGAGTTTCATCTACCTCATCAATATCCATTACCTAATACGACATATTTAAGAAAAAACTAATCAATAGATCAGAACACAAGCCTATAATCCACTAAGTAAAGGCATGCACGAATAAATTGTATCATTAGTTATTTATTCCCTTGGATAAATTGTATAAATTAGGTTTAGTGTACTTTGAATGCCCTTGTTGAATTGATAACTCTAGTATAAATTGACGTTGTTTTTCTCTTACATTAGAGTTGTTTGATGGATTTAGCTAGTCTCTTATTCAATTTTAGTCTCTTATAAATTTTAGTGTACTTTGAATATGGTGTTTCTATTCATCATTATTGACTCTAAAGAAAAGACCCTGCTGGTTTATTTGAAAAACAAAGAACTTACCACTTTGATCTATCCTAGAAAGAGACATATTTGTCATGATAATCTATAGAACCAAAGGAATGCACAGGACTGAAAAAGAGTTCCCAAATCTAGGCCACTCTGCTAGTTTCCCTCATTTACTAGCAAACTATATTGATCATTTCTATACCGTTGATGGACCCAAAACGGGTATGTTTTAAAAATTTATACTCGCAAGCGCACGAATCGTATTTATAGAATAGTGTTCATGTAAGCACGAGATCGAACCCAAAGGAGTTGTCTAAAATCGAAAAGAAAACTATTTTAAATCAAAATTAATAAATTCTAACCTAGTTCCAAAGATTGATGGGATTTTTGTAGAATAAACATAAAATAAAAGATAATAATAAAGAAATTAAAAGTAGAAATCAAGATAGTAAAATAAGATTATTAAGGATTAGAATCCACAAAATATAAATTCAATAATATTTATAAGTACATTGATTCCCAAGTTTTAGTGATAGTTAAAATAAATCAAACTATCATTTTCCAAAGAGATGTATAATTTTAAGCACAAATTACTTCTAAAAAGAAAGGATTTTTCTTCACTTTTCAAAAAGTTATAATTTCAAAGCATTTAGTGTAAATCAATCTAATGAAATAACAAATAAATCAATGAACATTATTTATAAGGCAAAACATAATATTTTTGTTCTAAGCATTGATGTGTACAATTTAATGACACATCTTACACAAAGAATATTATGTTTTAGCACTAATGAAGAACAAAGTGTAAATATGTGCTATTAATCCAAAATACATGATATTTAAGATGAAAGAAGATATTTGAAGAAGAAAATTCCATAAACTTTGTTGCACAAAATGGGAAATCAACATACAAAATAAACACTATTTAGTTACATATTGTTTCATCATCACCTTAATAATCTTAAAAAGATTAGAAACTCATAACTAGAATAGAAATTACAAACATAAATAGGAAAATTTGGAGGAGAAACCCCCAAAATTTCCTCTAAAAATACATAGAAAATAACCAAAAAGAAGAAGAAGAAGAAGAGAATTGAGAGGTTTTGAATATGTAGAAATTATGGTATAGTAACCTCTCCTCTAAAAAATGGACACCCTAAATGGTCTTCAAAACTCCCTATTTATAGCCAAAATGATTAAATTAAAATAATCAATTTAAATTAATTAAATTGATTAAATTAATTAACTTAATAATAATATGGAAAATATGGGTAAATTATAGGGTGTAATAATGATGTTTTGGGGTAAAATGTGTAGAAAGTGGGGTAAAAATGTTGGCATTTTTGACAAAGGGACAAGGGGACAAAATGCATTTTGTTGGGCTCAATAAGTGTGAAGAAAAAAAGTGAAGGTGGCTGTGAGTGTGGGTGTTGGGCGGCTGAAGGTTGCTGTGGCTTCGGCTGGTGGGCCGGATGGGTGAGCCACACGGGCTGGCTGTTGGCAGAAATGGTGCAGGCATGTGTTGGGTGCTGAAGGAATGAAGGGAAACCGTGGGTGATGAAGGGAACGGCCAGGTGGCTGGCTAAGCAGAGAAAGGCAGGCTGGTGCTTATTGAGGTGCACGGCTTCGGGAGGAGCTGGGCCCAAAATCTGGGCTGCTGGCAGTTTTTCGTGGGCCTTGCATGGGCCTGGGCAGATGGCAAATGGCTGAAGAGAGAAGGCAAAAATGCCACATTTTTTCTTGTCTTGCTTTCTTGAAAATGCCATATTGTCCTTCATTTTTCTTTCTTTCTTTCCAAGAGCAAAAATGTCATAAATTCCCTACAAAATAAATATAAAATAAATCATAATACAATATTTTCAACTATAAAATAAATCAATTGAATTCTTTGAAAATATTAATTATAACTTAATTTATATTTAACATTTAAGTTCAATTATACAACATTTTTTTTCCACTAACTTAACAATAATAATTCAAATAATTAACTACAACATTTTACAACAAAATAACTATAAAAACACACAAAAGTATATAAAATCATGATAAGACTAATAAATTCAAAATTACTTAAAATCTTAATAAATTACTTAAAAACTCAAGAATTAAGCAATAATTAGCACATGAAAAGTGGTAAAATAACTCTATTTTGTAGAGTTATCAACCGTCTCAGAGTTTCAGAAGTAGTAATGCTCATTTCTTACTTTTTTTGAAATCTATGCACTTTAATTTGTCTACCCAAAATCTTATGCACTTTAATTTGTCTCACTAATCAAATAGAAAGGACAAAAAATTAGAAAATATATAATCAATATTCAGATATGAAGGGTCACGAAACACTCAACACAACACAAACAAGTTTTAGTTTATATAATGAAGAACAAGAAGAAAATTCAAAATAAAGAACTCACTAGGCCGACACTGAGGGAGAAAGGGGACGAGCAACTGGTCAGCAACGACGTGGGCAGCGGTGAGGTTTTTGCGTGACTGTCTTCGTGGGTCTTTCCTCTCTTGACCGTGCGTGAAAGAGAAGAAGGGGGGCTAGACTGGAGCTGAGCTGGTGTGAGTGAGGGAGCTGGGTGGGTGGCTCTACTGAGGGAGGCTCGACTGTGCGTGAGTAAGGGTGAAAGAGAAGAAGAAAACGTTTTTACTTTTAGGGTTATCATATTTGTTTTTCAGATTTTTTTTTTAATTTTAAGTCGGGTTCGGGTTACACCCGAACACGAAATTAGTGCATTTTAAAACCCAAACCCGAACCCGACCCAACATATTTCGGGTTCGGGTCGGGTTAAGCCCAAAATGAATGGGTTTTCTGAAAATTTGGGTTCTTAGGGTTCGAGTCTGGCGGGTTTTGTGAGTCAAATGCTCACCCCTAGAAAAAAGATTAGATACAAAAATGACAGAAGCCAATATTATCGTCCACAAATGAAGGGTGGCTACAACCATCATTACTAAATAAAAAACACTAAACTTGAACAAACTTAAAAAAAAAGCCACAAAATTCTAAAGTCACGACATCTTGTGTAATGTCCCAACATTCCTAATAAGGCTTAGTGCCTTGATTAGCGTGTCGAAAGGGCATAGTTGTATCTATATGTGATATTATGTGATTTTATTAAATATCTATATGTGATTATATGAAATATATGAGTTATATTATGATATGGCTGCATTTGCATGTTTTAGTGTATTAAATGTGCTTAAATGCCCGCTTTTGTTAAAAATGAGTATTTTCATAATTTTGACCCATAGAGGGTATAATTGTAATTATATGTGTTAGATGTTTGAGACCACATTATTATGTAGATATATTTGAGATATTCGGCACGAGTCGGTCCTTTTGAGCAAGGTAGCAGAAAAGTCACAACAGGGAAAAAATACCCGGCTTGGGGTGAGCCTAGGGGTATTTTGGTAATTGGGTGAATTACCGGGGGTTATTGGAGTATGAGATATATTTGGGAATTAATTGGGAATTTGTGGTAAAATTTGAGGCTTAGTGGATATTTAAGCAAAAAGACCAAAATGCCCTGGGGGGTTAAGTAGAAATTCTATCGAGGAAGGGGTATTATGGTCTTTTTGACCATTAGATGAAGTGAACTAGACTAAGTCTTGAGCAGTTCACACATTCACGTTCAGTCTCCCTCACTCTCTCTTCCTTCTAGTTTCTTCACTATTTGCTAAGGACACACAAGAAAAGGTTTAAAGCTTGAGAAGATGGAGGCCTTAAGGAGAATTGAAGCTTGTTGTTGAGGATTAGGGATGCCAGGGACATCATCAAGCTAGAGGATTCAGATTTACAGAGGGATTAAGGTGAGCTTGCTGTCATTGTTTGAGCTATTTTGGTTATGGGGAAAATTATCGAGAATTGGGATTTTGATGGGTCTTGGGCATATGTTAGTGTTAATTTGTAGTGGTTGTGGGTTGTACTACTGAATTGTGGTTGGGATTAGGCTCGAAACTGGTTAGAACCCTTTTTTGGGGGTGATTTGATTCAGTTTACGATTTCTGAAATCGCAATTTCTGGGTTTCTTGCGGTAGGGCTGTAGAGCTTGGTAGGAGCGTCACAACCCTCTTGCATGTCTTCAAGGTTGGGTTTCCCTTGGACTGCCTTGGTGTTGCGGCACAAAAGGAGGAAATTTATGGGTTAGCTCTCTGTCAAGACGAGCTCCGCGGCCTTTAGTGGTGGTCGTCATGGCGCCAAATGCTTGGAATTTTAGTGTGGCCTCTCAGTATAGTGTGGGGAAGCAGCGTAGGTGTGGGGTGCTGCGACGCTAAATGGGATTTTAGAATGTGTTATGTTCGAGTCTTGGGAAACAGAATCCAAGGGCTCAGGAACGATTCTACTACCCGGTCTAGTGGAATGCGAGGTCCCGAGGGCTAGGGCTTGCTCTTGAAGCCCACCATCAATTCAATTCTTGATGAATGTTCCTTAATGTGTTGTGATTAGGGGTTTCCACTAGGCTCAGGAGGAACAGATCGTGCTCGGGGTCACCTCGCATTATTGCTCAGGACTTGAGGTAAGAAAACTGGCACTTGCACGAGTGTAGGGTATGGGCCATGATTATAAGTCACGGGGATGACCATGTCATGAATCTGTTTAAAGTTAAATATATGCTTTGTATAAACCTCTATGGTTACAAATGCTTGTACTAATTGATTGTGATCACGATCGCTCGATCGTGAGACTGTTATTGGCATTATATGTGTAATGTAGGTCGTAGTGGTGGGACCATTACAGGGGTACGATATGCACCATAGTGGTGGGGCCATTGTAGGGGCGCGATATGCAACTACTTGGCATGAGTCATACACTGATTGGAGAATTTATTAACCTGTGGTGATTATAAAGTATGCTGTACATGTTAATGTCTATCTGGACATCTGTTTGGGATTTCTTGCTGAGCCTTGGCTCATGGGTGCTTGGGCAAAGGAAAGATGGACCAGCCATGAGTTGGAGAGTTGTAGCAGTGGAATGTACATACTCAGCCTGCTCGGCCGCCACGAACGAGAAACTTTGAGGAACATGGGTTAATAATTTGATTTTTCCGCTTAGGTCGAGTAATTCTATAATTATGATAAATCTGTATTTTTTATTTAAAACCTTTGGGATCCCTTTTATTTAGTCAAACCTTTTTAATGAAAAGTTCAAGTTTATTGACCAAATTTTTTAGTACCTAAACCATCGTATGATTTTAATTATACTTTTGAGTCAAAATGACTCACTTACCGAGTTAAACACTATTTTAAACACTCGGTGTAACGGTCCTGGATTAGTAAGACGTTACATCTTTGTTAGCATCATAGACCACTAGTGAACACAATGAAAAGACCCTGAATTTGACCTCATAGCCACTAAAATCAAGGGTGATGATCCATCTTCCAAGCGAGCCACCCCCATCTATGTCGAGAGAGAACAAGATAAGCCATAAACCCACTTCCATCCAGTGTGAAGAAAACCCACACCACTAGACAAAATGTACAATGACCACCAAACAGAAAGCAAATACCACGCACCATAAGAGCACTGACCTCCAATAAGAATTTTTTATGGGAAGGGGGAAAAAGAGAAAGGGAATGTCAATATCCTATCTACCTTATAATTGTACCAAAAAATTACATATAATGTATTCATATAAAATATTTATAAAACTATTATGTTTGATTTAAAATGGATAGTAATCTCATAATTTACTCCCCTAATATAATTTTTTATTTTCAGAATTATGGGTTTTACACCTATCATTTGCAAAAATATTGGGAAAATACTTTCCCTAAAAATTATGAAATTTTTTTCAAAAAAGTTAAGAATTCATGGGAAAAAAATGATACGCAACTAATTAAGAAAACTAAAATTTGAATTTCAACACATCAAACAAGCAGGGTATATTGGGAATTAATTTTCCAATCTCCCATAAACCAAACGATCATCTCTGTGATCAAACAAACAAGCAACTCGACAAAAGTTTCTCCCCAAAACCAATTGATCAATCATCAGATCTCCATTTTCGATTAAACCTTAAATTTTAAGCAAATCTTATTAAAATTTGATCACTACCAACTATTTACCCTAAAAAAATACTTACTTGCTGATGTGGCAAGATTAGTGTGCATGTGGGTTGTACGTGATTATTTAATGATTACATATAGGTCGACCAACGACCAGAAGAGAAGTTGCTCGATGGATTTAAGAAAGATGCAAAACAATACGACAGAAAATGTGCTGACATCTGCGACTAGGTCAGGTCGTGGTAACGAAGCCAGAGTGCAAATACAGTTATACGATAGATATTTCTAGGATATTTGTCCCTATTTTCTTATGATTTCTGTTATTATTGAAACAAAATGTAGGCATGGCCCATTGGCCCATATGTATGTCCTTGAGTCTATAAATAGGACTCAAGGGACTCATTGAAAAAGGAGAATGACTGGCATTCTAATAGAATCAATGTTTTCTATACACAAACTTTTGTATCTTTTTTGGAGCTTGTGAAATTCAGTAAACCCTAGTTTACCGATAGCAGGTTTCATAATACGTCAATAAAAACACTAAGTGGAAGTAGGTTATTACTAATATATGGGGCCGAACCACTATAATTCCTAGTGTCGTTTACTTCTTGCATTCAGCTTACAAATCTTTATCGTTTTGGTGACTCTGTGTTGTTGGCTAAATCATCAGTCAACATTTTGGTGCTTTCATTGAAAGTTGAACTCAAGACCTTCAAGAAAATCAATGGCGAAAACAACCAGGAAAGCGGGGCAAACTTCTGGAAATATGCCAAATCAACCTCCTCCATAAGATGAGCCACAGGTGGAACTGGAAGAGGAGGAGATGGATGTTGAAACCTTGCAAATAACTTTGATTGTATTGCAAGAGGAATTAGCAAGTCTGAGAGCAAATCAGGAGAATGTGGCTGAGACAATGGTGCGATAGCAAAGGGAGATTGACCGGCAATGCCAAGAATTGAATGACAGACAAGCTGACATGGACCGCCAACAGAGGGATGCCACTGCAGCCTTAGAAGTGACCATTCAATTGGAACGAGGACAACCTGCACTTGCCTCCCAACCGGATCAGCCACCCAGCACTCACCCTTAATAAAATCCACATTCAGAGCATCCCTAGTATCACCATAATCCACCACAACCAAGGAATCCTCAAGGACCGGAGCAAACTCCTAATGCTCAACAGGAGAGACCAGTCCAAAATCCTGAGCAGCAACCACCCTCTCGAGCTGGTCGAGATAACACTCAGTAGTAAAGGCAGAATTGGGCCGAGTAGCATCCCAGAAGCCCTAGACGCCAGACAGCTGGGGAGGAAAACCATCCTAGCAGGGGACAACATCCCTCAGGAGGCAGAAGACAATTGGATTCAGGCTCTGCGGTCAGAGGGCCCCCACGACATAGTAATGTCAGAGGACCTACCGACTAATGTAGGCCTCCCCCTGTTTATCGAGACATACCAGCAGGGAGAGAGGGAAACAGTGCGAATAGCAGGTCGCACACTCATAGGTCACAATTTAAAGATGGCCATAATTATAACGAGGCAGAATCTGGTAGGAGGAATGCTGGTCGACAGCAGGAAGAGAGAGGCAAACAGCAAAACCCTTCGCCAATGGAGAACCGAATGATAAGCCAAAACGTTGGGGGCAGCCTAAATAGCTCAATGTCTTTGACCAACTAGGTGCAAGAGAGCAAAGGCGAAGGAGGAAGACCTGAGGGATGTACTCAATAATCAAAGGGAAAGGCATGACGAGTACTTCCCCCTGGCTCCGTCGCTCCAGCAATACCAGATGTTGCACAAGCACAAATAGATGCCTTGAATCAGACCATGCAGCAACTGATTGGGAACAGAGCGTCCCATATAGAATTTGATAAGAGGAAGGGCACTCCATTTGTTCATAGAATTGTTGTGGCGGAGACTCCAAACAAATTCAAGATGCCAATACTACCCAACTTCACAGGAGGGGAAGATCCTGTATCTCACGTGGACAAGTTTGAGATACAGATGGACATCTAAAAGGTTTCAGATGATGCTCGGTGCAGGATCTTTCCTACCACTTTATCTGAATCAGCTCAGGAGTGGTATTTCAAGTTCCCTCCAACCAGTATAGTATCCTGGGAGATGTTTGTAAATGAGTTTTATGGGCAATTCTATGCTGGTCGAATACACCTAACAGAGGCCAACCAGCTGGCTGAGATTCAACAGAAGGAGGGAGAAACCCTAAAAGGGTATATCCAGCGATTCATGCGAGCAGCCACTCGGGTCAAAACTGTTGGATATGAGGGAAAGATGATGGCGCTCACGACTGGAGTACGATGCAATTCTCCCCTTTGGAGTAGTTTGCAAAAGAATGGAGTCAAGAGCACTCATGAATTTTTGGATTGAGCAAAAAAATATATCAAGCTCGAGGAGGCTATCGCCAATGAAGGAAAGTCTAATATGGATGACCAGGGCAAGAACGAAGACCCCACCAAAGCTGCCAATGGGTCTGGTAAACCCAACGACAACGACAAAAGTAATGGAAAAAATGGGAGGAAAAGGGCGAACAACGAACCAACAACATCTGATAGCAAATGCCCCAAATAGAGCAGATACGAGCCAAGGTTAACCAATTATACTGCCCTAGTCAATAGCCAGGCTGAAGTATATCATGCCAGTCATACCACTGTTCCCTTTAGGCGGTCAGCCTCGATTAGAAAAGATATCTCCAAAAGGGACACGACCAAGTTTTGTCATTTTTACAACGATTATGGCCATGACACCAACAAGTGTAACCATCTTAAGGATGAGATCGAGTTCCTTATCTGACAAGGACATCTAAGGAGGTATGTACGAGTAGGTGGAGGTTCTCAGTAGGAGGCAACGAGCAGGCGCCTGTACACCAACGCTCGCCTCCTCTACAGCCAGCTCCGGCCACTGGTACATTATTGACCATCTGCGGAGGACAACATATAGCAGGTGATAGTGGTAAGGCAAGGGAGAGATATGTCAGAACCCTACATCACGACCAGGACATCGAAATGCTGAATGTCGAGGAGCGAACTCCCAAAAAATTTCGAATAGAGGAAGAATTAATAACTTTCTTCGAGCTTGACGCTCAACATGTTCAATTTCCCCACTCAGATCCTCTGGTCGTGGATGTTCAGATTTCCAACATGATGGTAAAACGTGTGTTGGTGGATACATGAAACTCGGTCAATATTTTGTATAAATATTCATTGGAAAGAATGAAATTATCAATGCATAATTACATCCATGCAACCAAACCATCTATGATTTTTCTGGCGAAGGACTCGCACCAACAGGGTCGATCAGACTCCCAGTCACAGCAGGAGCTGCACTTGTGAATAGGACATTACTCGCTACTTTCATAGTAGTTGATTGTCTGTCTGCATATAATGTTGTGATTGGAAGACCCATACTCGTCGATCTGCGAGTCGTAACTTCGGTCTGGCATTTGTCCATGAAGTTTCCAACCGACGCAGGAGTTGGGTGTGTGTTGGGAAACCAGTGAGAAGCCAAAGAATACTACAATTCCTCGATCATAAAAGCAAGAAGGGGCGAATCAGGAAGTGGAGCTGAAAAAAGGTTGCTGGTGGTAAATGAAACACAAGCCCAATCAGGTGAACAAGTCACCAAATAAGGCGTTGCCCAAAGTGAGAATAGGGACTTAGATCCTTGCTTTAGGGATTTTGAAGAAAACATTGGACCCGTGGAGGACCTCAAGGAGGTCCAGTTAGAAGAGAAAGATCCAACCAGGGTTGTGAGAGTCGATAAAAACTTAGAGACAATAACGAAAAACGAATTGGAGTTTTTGAAGAAACACTAGGAGGTCTTTGCCTGGTCGCATAAAGATATGATTGGGATAGACCCAGCGGTAATCAGCCATGTCTTGAATGTAGACAAAAACTATCCACCTGTACAACAAAAAAGAAGGCTACTCGACAAAGATAGATCCAAAGCTCTAAAAGAAGAAGTCGAGAGGCTAAAGGAAAATGGATTCATCAGGGTATATTTTATCTATCTTGGGTCTCTAATCCCGTACTAGTTCCCAAGCAAAATGATAAGTGGAGGACGTGCGTGGATTTCACAGACCTTAATAAAGCCTGCCTGAAGGATTATTTCCCACTTCCAAGAATCGACCAGTTGGCCGATGCTACACTAGGACATGAAATTTTATCATTCATGGATGCATACTTCGATTATAATAAAATTAGTATGCATCCACATGATGAAGATCACACTAGCTTTCAAACAGATACAGGACTTTACTGCTATAAAGTAATGCCTTTCTGTTTGAAAAATGCTGGTGCAACTTACCAGCGACTAGTCAACCATATGTTCAAAGAACTGATCGGCAATAACATGGAAGTCTAAGTTGATGATATGCTGGTCAAGTCAAGAAAGGCTAAAGAACACATCAAGGACCTACAAGAATGCTTCAACATCTTGAACAAGTATCAGATGAAGCTGAATCCTCTAAAGTGTTCCTTTGGTGTTGGATCAGGGAAATTTTTGGGATTCATAGTAAACTCACGAGGAATCGAAGCTAATCCCGAAAAAATTCAAGCATTGATCGAGATGTTGTCTCCTACCAAAATTAAAGATGCTCAAAGCCTAACCAAAAGAATTGCAGCCCTAAGTAGATTCATATCTAAGTCAACGAACAAGTGTGTCCCATTTTTTAATCTACTCAGAGGCAACAAAAAATTTGAATGGATAGAGGAGTGCAAGCAGGCTTTTCAGGCGCTAAAAGCCCACATGTCGCAACTGCCAATTTTGTCCAAGTCGGTTGAAGGAGAAACTTTGTACATCTACTTAGCAATACCAGAGTATGCTACTAATGTTGTTTTAATCAGAGAGGAATACGACATTCAAAAAGCTGTGTACTACGAAGCAAAAGGCTAGTGGGAGCAGAACTACGATATCCGCCCATAGAGAAATTGGCTTATTGCTTGATACTGGCGTCTAGAAAGATGCGGCCCTATTTTCAAGCTTACCCCATCATTGTGCTTACTGACCAGCCACTACGGCAAGTCTTACAAAAACCAGAAGCTGCTGGTCGGCTACTAAAATGGGCAGTCGAGTTAGGACAATTTGAAATTTCCTATGCACCATGAGCAGCTATAAAGGGACAAGCCTCAACGGATTTCATTACAGAATTCATCGGACTCCCTGCCAACGAATCAATAATAGAAACCAATGATCAAAATCAATCCCTTACCTGGAAGCTGTTCATAGATGGATTCTCCAATGAGCACAATGCGGGGGCAGGGCTGATTTTAATCACATTCGAGGGACATCGATTTCACTGTGAAATCAGATTCAACTTTACGGCTTCCAATAATGAAGCCGACTATGAGGCTATGCTCGTAGGACTAAGACTAGCCAAGGATATGGATATAAAGTCACTAGAAGTATATAGTGACTCCCAGCTAGTAGTTAATCAAATTATGGGAGAATATTTGGCTAGGGGTCTCAAGATGGTTGCTTATTTGAACAAAGCAAAAGATTTACTGGCATAGTTTGAGAAGTATACTCTCCCGCAAGTACCTCGCAATCAGAATTCAAATGTCGATGCCTTAGCCAATTAGCAAGCGCTAAAGATGTTGACACTTTGAGCATAGTAGCAGTCGAACGTTTGTTGGCACCAAGCATTCAAGTGGAAGAATCCTCGCTAATGGTACAAGTGTCAGACACATGGACCATTAAATACCTCGAACAAGGAGTATTGCCGAAAGATAGGAATAAGGCGAAGACGCTTCAAAGACAATCAACTCAGTTTATTTTGGTCGATGGAGTCTTATATAGACAAGGATACTCAATGCCTTTACTAAGGTGTGTTTCCAAGGGAAAATCTAAGAACTTTATGCAAGAAGTACATGAAGGTTTCTATGGAGATCATGCTAGGGGGAAAAGTTTGTCAAAGAAGATTCTCCGACAAGGATATTTCTGGCCTACCATGATCGAAGACTCAATGGAATTCGTTAAGAAGTGTGATAAGTGCCAAAGATTTTCCAAGATACCACGAGCAGCCCCAAATGAGCTTAAATAGATGCAAAGCCCATGGCCGTTCGCAGTTTGGGGGATTGATCTGATCAAATCTTTGCCTACAGGAAAAGGAAATGTCAAGTATGCAGTTTCTGTTGTTGACTACTTTATAAAGTGGGCCGAAGCTAAACCACTCGCAACAATCACGACCAAGATAGTATTGGATTTCGTCGTAAAAAACATTGTATGTCGATATGGGTTTCCAAGAAAAATTGTCTCAGATAATGGCACACAATTTGACAGTGACCTTTTCACCGATTTCTGCGAACGACATGGTATCACGAAGAGTTTTTTGCCAGTTGCTCGTCCAGAAGCCAACGGACAGGTTGAAGCCGTTAACCAAACTCTAAAGGAAAAACTGAATAAAAGGCTCGAAGAAGCAAAGGGAGCGTGGCAATATGAATTGCCAGAAGTACTCTGGTCGTATAGAACATCTCAACGAACAGCAATAGGCCATACACCATTTTCCTTGGCCTATGGGTATGAAGTCATGTTACCCGTTGAGCTAGATGATAACTCTACAAAATAGAGTTATTTTACGACATTTTTTATGCTAATTGTTGCTTAGTCTTTGAGCTTTTAAGTAACTTATTAAGTTTTTAACTAATTTTTAATTTATTAGTCTTATTGTATTTTTTTAGATTTTTATATGTTTTTATAGATATTTTATTATAATATGTAGTAGTTTAATTATTTGTAATTAATATTGTTAAGTTATGTAGAGTCCAAGAACTTTACTTAGCTAGGTAGATAGTAGTAGTAGTTGTAGCAATAGCTAGTAATAGTTGTAGTATGTTTACTACTGTGGATTTTGGTTCAAGCCGGGACTTAGTTAAACACTCGTAGCAACACTTGTAGATTTTATAAGTTTAACCTATAGTTTAAGAATATTAATTATAACATAAGGTTTGATTAATATAACTGATTATGAAGATGATATTTATTATACTATAAGGTTTAGATAGACCCAATAAGATAATGACACTTGTCATGTGCATGTTTATTGAGAAATTAAGTATTTTTGAGGAATAGTTTATTAAGAGTAATATTTGAAAATCCCAGAGTCTGCCAGCAGCTTTGAAATCGTTATAGGACTCAATCAGAGTTGTTTACTCAATTCAAATTAGGCTGAAAAAGTGCAATAACGTGTATAATATTTCAGCGCATGCTGATATATTGCAACTCTAGGGGGCGATATATCGCCACTCGGGGAATACGAAAAACACGTAACTTCGCACGAACACTTCGACGAGCCTCAGGAACATAAGCCCAGGCGATATATCGCCTAGTATGGGCGGTATATCGGCTCTAGGGCATTATTTTTGAATAATTTTGAAACCGAGCTCATTTTATTCCGTAACATCTTGATAAGCCCAGAATCTTTTTGACCGGCTCTTAACCTCTGCTGAACGATTATTCAAATGTTTTTCAATTAAAAAGTCATTATTTTTATTCAAGCTAAAAGAAGATCTTTTCATTCTTGAACTCTATATATAGGACCTAGACCCAGCCATTCTTCAAGTAAAGGTTAGAGCCTTCAAGCAGCTAGGTTTACTTTAGAGTGTTAAACACTTGGGTTGGGGTTATAAGCTTTATCATTTTAAGCTTATTAAACACTTGGGAAGTAAGGTTCATAGTGTGTATTTTGATTTCGAGGGGTAGTACGATCATAGTGCATTCAAAGGTATTCCTATTCCTAGTTCGTTTCTGTATGTTTCATTAGTTTTTATAGTTTTTCTCTACTCAATTCCTAACTTGTTGTTTTCCATTCATAGTTAGGCAATTAAGTTCTTTGAACTTGAGGTTTCATTTCGGTAAGTACCTTCTCGGTGGTTTAGTTCATTCCTTTTCATCTCTTTCTTTTAGAATACTCACCTTCTCATTAATGGTTTTTAGGAGTGTTCCAAAATCCCGTCCTTGTTCTCACATCCCGGTATTTGGTAAGGAAAATAGGATAGTTATTATATGCTTATATGATTATGCTATAGTATGTTTTATATATGTTATGATATATGTATGTGTTGGGGCTTATAGTTGCTTAAATAGCAAACCCCAACAATTTTATGTTATTAGGGCTTATAGTTGCTTAGCTAGCAAACCTCATTGTAGTATGAGGCTTATAGTTGCTTAGTTAGCACCCCAATGATTACCATGTACATGGGTTTAGAATTATGATATATGTTTATAGTGAATGTTTATATGTTTATAGTTTATGTTTATGTTTATGTTTATGATGCATGCTTTTAGTAGATTTTCCTTGCTGGGCATTAGGCTCATTCCTTTGTTTTATATGTGCAGGAAAATAGTTATGGCGACGGTAAGATTCTTGGCTGCTTAAGATTGTGTATTGAGGTAGAATGGATTCGGTGGACTGCGTGAACGGTTCGAGGACGAAGTTGTTTTCTAGTCATTTCAATTATGCTTTATATGTATTTTCCGCACCTGATTTTGTAATGAATTTATTTAAGATCTAAGTTATGTTTTATTTTCAAACAATGGGATCCCATATCCTACCCCGAATTTTATGTATTTTAACCTTGGTTTTATAGTTTTTAATAAAGTTATGACTATTTTGTATGTAAGTTTTCTTAAGAATAGTGTCTATGTATAAGTAGTTTTAATGGTCCAAAGTCTAGAATAAGTTGGGTCATTATAGTTGGTATCAGAGCAATGATTCATTCGCATGAAGTTCTCCTCGATACACACACTCAAAGCTTTGAATCTGACCGCCAAGTAAGTGTTTATGATTATAGTTATTATGTTTATATGTATAGCTAACGATTTTAGTCTTTATGTTTTCAGTTAAGAATGAATGGAGCATTAACTTATGAGGATATCCGGACCATTAAGGCCCTAAAAAGAATTAGAGAACCCCGAAACACTGTAGGAGTGCTAGAAAGAATCACTCAGAGGCTACTTTTGTTCCACAGGGAGATAGGTCACCTCCAAGAATCTAAAATCATGATGAGAGCTACGGAGCAATATATGTTAGTAATTAGATTATTTAAAGATTACCCTATTGTAATTGCAACCTTAGAAGAAATTTGGGAGACCATAGATGATGAAGATGAATTGCCAGTAGCTATGAGATATTATTTTCTCATACTTAGGTTCACTTCAAAAATGGAATTTCAGTTTACAAATGAACAAAAACATAGAATTTTTACGAATCTTCCTCGAGGGAATTTTGAGGCACAAGACAATGATGACTACGAAGAGATAGATGACGATATGCTAGATGAAGGATCGAATGTAGAAGATCCCGATTTTTAGAATAGATTAGTTTCATTGTTTATTTTCATTTATTATTTGTTTTCTTTTATGATTGTAAATAGTGAAAACTTTTTTTTCCAAATTAATATCATGGTTATTTTGTTATCATGTATGAGTTTGATTTTTCTTTTGCAATCATAATAAATAATAATAAAATAAATAATGACTACGTTCAGTGAGGGTGGATACAAATCAATGAACCAAGTTTCTATATTGAGAATTAGGGGGCCATAGTAGTGGGAACAATTTTACTGATCCCAACCCTCCCTCAATATGGTTAACTTTGGAACAACGATGAGTTTCGAGACTAAAAATTAAGTCATATAGGGTGATTAGAAATAGACTTAGAAAATAATAAAGATGGCTTATTTTCTAAGTATAGAAACCCACTCTAATAATAAAGAAGACTTATATAATTTTCATAAGAAGTCATAATTAATTGGTCCGAGTTATGTTTGTTTAGATTAAGTTTTTCCTTAGAGCCTATTAGGGTAAAGTTCTGACATGTTTCTCTCAACTGTTAGAACTCTACTTCGATGTCGCTCCAAAGGTCTGCTCGCACCAATGGAAATGCCTCCAACGCTGCTCTGGTGAACAATGAAGCCCCTATAGTTCGCAGAAGGGGAGTGCGTGCTGCTGCCAGCCGCAATGCACCGCCGCCACCGCCAATTGACAACACTACGGAAATCGCCAGACTACGACTACAAGTTAAGGAGTTATTACAGCAACAGCGACAACAGGCTCAGCCTCAGACTCAGCCTCTGCCTCTGCCTCTGCCGCAACCACAGCCACAACAAATGGCATCAACACCCCAACAAGTTGGTCCATATGGGGGATGGTCAGTGGAGAACTATGCGCCATATCCAGTTCAGCATATGGAGCCAGTTTATGAGCAGTTTTGTAAGCAACACGCTCCGAAATTTGAAGGGAATACAGACCCCTTCGAGGCAGAAGAGTGGTTCAGGAATGTGGAGCCAATCCAAACGCACATGAATCTAGGCAACGCGGACCGCATATCTTGCGTTTTCTCTCTACTCAAGAAAGATGCGAGAATATGGTGGGACCTAGTCCAACAGATGCATGATGTTGACACCATGACTTGGACCCGATTTGTGGAGCTGTTCCACAAAAAGTATTATAATTCGGCTGCCATTGCTTTAAGAGTTGAGGAGTTCGCCAGCCTGAAGCAAGGGAATTTATCAATGGCAGAGTATGCTCGGCAGTTCGACCGATTAGCTAAATTTGCACCGGAAATGATTCCAACTGACTATCTGAGGGTGTTTAAGTTCGTTAGAGGAATTTGACTGAAGATCAAGCTAGGGGTTAAGCTAGCAAACCCAGGAAATACTACCTAGACGACAATAGAAGTAGAAAGGATACAAGCTAATGTTAGTAAAGAAGAAGCCAGTAAGCTTGAGCCTAGACAACAGAATCAACCTCAAACTAGTCGGAACAACAACCACTACAACAACAGCAATCAGTCCAGCAACAACAATAACGGTCAGAAAAGAAGGCATCCTGACAATAAGCAGTCCGACAATGATAAACGGGCACGGACAAACAATGGAAGCAGTAGGTCGGGTTATGTAGAGTACTCGCAGTGTACTAAGTGCTAGAAGAAACATCCTGGTGAATGCCGGGCAAACACCAAGGGATGTTACAACTGTGGTCAAGAAGGACACTGGAAGAAAGAATGTCCTCAGCTCAAGACAGAAGGGAAAAAGGAAGACAAGATGGTTCCTGCCAGGGTATTTGCCTTAACCCAAGGAGAGGTTGATGCTAGCAATAAGGTGGTCACAGGTCAGGTTTCTATCCTCAATAATATATGTTCTATATTATTTGATTCGAGAGCCACTCATAAGTATATCTTGTTAGGAATGATAGAAAAACTAGAAAAACCTTGTGAAAGATTTAGAACTAGGTTTGTAACCGAGTTGCCTTCGGGCAAAATAGTTTTATCATCACGGATAGTACGAGGTGTATCGATCAAGATTGAGGACGTAGAATTAGAAGGAGACCTGATAGAACTGGAGATCAAGGACTTTTACGTGATACTAGGCATGGACTGGCTAGCACGGCATGGCGCAACCATCAACTGCAAACGCAAGAAAGTGACGTTTGAGACCCCTGATGGCCAGAGACTATGCTTCATGGAACAAGTTTCAGGACTACGCACCCCGCTAGTATCATCTCTCAAAGCTCAAAGGATGATAGATTAATGATGTCAAGCATTCTTAGCCAGCATCACAGATGTAGTAAAGGAAACATCGCTTACGGTTGAAGACGTCCGTATTGTAAGAGAATTCCCAGAAGTATTTCCCGACGACTTACCAGGGTTGCCGCTGACTCGGGAAATTGACTTCACAATAGAATTAGTACCGGGAATGAGCCTATCTCCAAGGCACCATATTGGATGGCACCTACCGAACTCAAGGAGTTAAAGATGGAGCTACAAGAACTCCTAGACTTGGGTTTCATTAGACCAAGCCATTTGCCATGGGGAGCACTGGTGCTATTCGTGAAGAAAAAGGACGGAAGCATGTAGATGTGCATAGATTACCGCGAGCTGAATAAGGTACCGATTAAGAATAAGTACCTGCTACCTCGGATTGACAACTTGTTTGATCAACTCTGAGGTGCAACTGTGTTTTCAAAGATTGATTTACAGTTCGGGTACCATCAGCTCAAGGTGCCGGGAGAGGATATTCCTAAGACAGCTTTTAGAACTTGCTATGGGCATTACGAGTTCTTAGGTATGTCTTTTGGTCTTACCAACGCTCCAGCCGCGTTTATGGACTTAATAAATAGGGTCTTTAAGGATTACTTGGATAGATTCATCGTAGTGTTCATCGACGACATCTTAGTATACTCCAAGGACGAAGTCGAGCACGATGAACATTTGAGGTTGATTTTATCACGACTAAAAGAGCATCAACTCTACGCCAAGTTCAAGAAATGCGAGTTTTGGCTTTCGCAAGTGGTGTTCCTTGGGCACATAATATCCAAGGACAGAGTTGAAGTAGACCCATCCAAGGTAGAGGCTGTGAAAGATTGGCCAAGACTAAAGAACGCATCCGAAGTAAGGAGCTTTCTGGGATTAGCAGGTTATTATAGGAGGTTTGTAGAGGGCTTTTCTAAGATAGCCACTCTGCTCACCAACTTGACCCGGAAACATCAAAGATTCAACTGGACTGATAAATGTGAAGAAAGCTTCCAGTTGCTTAAGGATAAGCTTTGCTCAGCACCAGTACTCTGTGTATGGACACACAACGATAAGCTTGTAGTCTACTGCGATGCGTCAAAGCAAAGGTTGGGTTGCATGCTGATGCAGAATGACAAGGTGATAGCCTACGCCTTAAGACAACTGAAGGAGTACGAACAACACTACCCAACTCATGATAGGGAGTTGGCAGCGATGGTCTTTGCGTTGAAAATATGGCTCCATTATCTTTATGGAGAATAGTGCACGATTTATACGGACCACAAAAGTTTAAAGTACTTCTTCACTCAGAAGGAGCTCAACATGAGGCAACGCAGGTGGTTAGAGTTAGTAAAGGATTAAGACTGCGAAATCCTATACCACCCGGGAAAGGCAAACGTAGTTGCCGATGCGCTAAGTAGGAAGAATTATGGAAGTTTAGCAGCACTAGCCGGAATAGAAAAGCCGCTGCAGCAGGAGCTGATCAATGCCGGAATAGAAGTAGTTGTCGGCAAGCTAGCTAACTTGTCTATCCAGTCAAATCTGCTAGAAGATATACTGATTGGGCAAGGGCGTGACGACACACTAGTGGCACATATGGATGCAGTCAGAGAAGGCAAGGCCACAGATTTCTCAATATCAGGTCAAGGGTTATTGAGATATAAGGATCAGTTATGCGTGCCGAGTGATCAAAAGACTTAAGATGATGATTTTAGAGGAAGCACACAGTACTCGGTACTCAGTTCACCTCGGGTCGACCAAGATGACACACGACATCAAGTCAATGTATTGGTGGCCAGGGATGAAGAAGGACATAGCAGAATTTGTGTCTAAGTGTTTAATATGCCAGCAAGTGAAATCAGAGCATCAGCGACCTGTAGGCTTATTGCAGCCACTTAGCGTACCAGAATGGAAATGGGATGATATAGCTATGGATTTCATGACAGGTTTGCCATGAACATGTAAGCAGCATGATACAGCTTGGGTAGTAATAGATAGACGAACCAAGTCTGCTCATTTCCAGCCTGTTAAGACCTCATACACAGCGAATCAATACGCAGACATCTATGTCCAAGAGATAGTAAGGTTGCATGGAATCCCCAAGACAATAGTGGTGGATAGAGGATCGGTGCTTACATCGAGATTTTGGGGAAGTTTATAGCAAGCCATGGGTACTAAGTTAAGTCTTAGTAAAAATTTTCATCCTCAGACAGACGGTCAGTCCGAGCGTGCGATACAGATTTTAGAGGATATGTTATGCGCTTGTGTACTTGATTTCGGAGGATCATGGAATAAGTACTTACCGCTGATAGAGTTCTACAATAATAGCTACAGTCGATGATTGGGATGGCACCATATGAGTTACTTTATGGAAGAAGGTGCAGATCGCCACTACATTGGGATGAGGTAGGAGAAAGGAAACTTCTTGGTCCCAAAGCTGTTAGAAAATCTCAAGAAGCAGTAGTGCTAATTAGAAAGTGTATGCTCACTGCTCAAAGTTGTCAGAAAAGTTATGCGAATGCCAAGCGACGCGATGTGGAATTCAAAGTTGGAGATAAAGTCTTCCTGAAAATATCTCTGATGAAAGGTATGAAGCGGTTTGGGAAGAAAGGCAAGCTTAGTCCCCAATTAATAGGTCCTTTTGAGATATTGGACAAAGTAGGAGCAGTTGCATATAGACTAGCCCTACCGCCAGCTCTAGCAGATAGCCACAACGTGTGCCACATCTCAATGCTACTCAAGTATGTGTCAGACCCATCTCACGTCCTCAAGTACGATACGATAGCACTCCAGAAATACTTGAGTTATGAGGAACGACCGGTTAGCATCCTAGATAAAGGGATGAAGAAGTTACGGTCCAAGAGTATTCCGATAGTCAAAGTCCTATGGAGTAATAGTTCTGAACGGGAGGCAACATGGGAGTTGGAGGAGGACATGATAGCCAGGTATCCGAAATTATTTGGTAAGTAAATTTTGAGGATGAAATTCTTTTTAGTAGGGGAGAATTGTAGAGTCCAAGAATTTTACTTAGATAGTTAGATAGTAGTAGTAGTAATAGCTAGTAATAGTTGTAGTATGTTTACTATTGTGGATTTTGGTTCAAGTCGACACTTAGTTGAACACTCATAGCAACACTTGTAGATTTTATAAATTTAACCTATAGTTTAAGAATAATAATTATAACATAAGGTTTGATTAATATAACTGATTATGAAAATGATATTTATTATACTATAAGGTTTAGATAGTCCCAATAAGATAATGACACTTGTCATGTGCATGTTTGTTGAGAAATTAAGTATTTTTGAGGAATAGTTTATTAAGAGTAATATTTGAAAATCCCAGATTCTGCCAGCAGCTTTGAAATCGTTATAGGACTCAGTCAGAGTTGTTTACTCAATTCAAATTAGGTTGAAAAAGTGCAATTACGTGTATAATATTTCAGCATATGCCGATATATCGCAGCTCTAGGGGGCGATATATCGCCACTCGGGGAATACGAAAAACACGTAACTTTGCACGAACACTTCGACGAGCCTCGGGAACATAAGCCCAGGCGATATATCGGCTCTAGGGCATTATTTTTGAATAATTTTGAAACCAAGCTCATTTTATTCCATAACCTCTTGATAAGCCCAGAATCTTTTTGACCGAGTCTTAAGCCTCTGTTGAACGATTATTCAAATGTTTTTCAATTAAAAAGTCATTATTTTTATTCAAGCTAAAAGAAGATCTTTTCATTCTTGAACTCTATATATAGGACCTAGTACCCAACCATTTCTTTCATTCTTCAAGTAGAGTTCAGAGCCTTCAAGCAGCTAGGTTTACTTTAGAGTGTTAAACACTTGGGTTGGGGTTATAAGCTTTATCATTTTAAGCTTACTAAACACTTGGGAAGTAAGGTTCATAGTGTGTATTTTGATTTCGAGGGGTAGTACGATCATAGTGCATTCAAAGGTATTCCTATTCCTAGTTCATTTCTGTATGTTTCATTAGTTTTTATAGTTTTTCTCTACTCAATTCCTAACTTGTTTTTTTCCATTCATGGTTAGGCAATTAAGTTCTTTGAACTTGAGGTTTCATTTCGGTAAGTACCTTCTCGGTGGTTTAGTTCATTCCTTTTCATCTCTTTCTTTTAGAATACTCACCTTCTCATTAATGGTTTTTAGGAGTGTTCCAAAATCCCATCCTTGTTCTCACATCCCGGTATTTGGTAAGGAAAATAGGATAGTTATTATATGCTTATATGATTATGCTATAGTATGTTTTATATATGTTATGATATATGTATGTTTTGGGGCTTATAGTTTCTTAAATAGCAAACCCCAACACTTTTATGTTATTGGGGTTTATAGTTGCTTAGCTAGCAAACCTCATTGTAGTATGAGGCTTATAGTTGCTTAGTTAGCAAACCCCAATGATTACCATGTACATGGGTTAGAATTATGATATATGTTTATAGTGAATGTTTATATGTTTATTGTTTATGTTTATGTTTATGATGCATGCTTTTAGTAGATTTTCCTTGCTGGGCATTAGGCTCATTCCTTTGTTTTATATGTGCAGGAAAATAGTTATGGCGACGGTAAGATTCTTGGTTGCTTGGGATTGTGTATTGAGGGAGAATGGATTCGGTGGACTGCATGAACGGTTCGAGGACGAAGTTATTTTCTAGTCATTTCAATTATGCTTTATATGTATTTTCTGCACCTGATTTTGTAATGAATTTATTTAAGATCTAAGTTATGTTTTATTTTCAAACAATGGGATCCCATATCCTACCCCAAATTTTATGTATTTTAACCTTGGTTTTACAGTTTTTAATAAAGTTATGACTATTTTGTATGTAAGTTTTCTTAAGAATAGTATCTATGTATAAGTAGTTTTAATGGTCCAAAGTCTAGAAGAAGTTGGGTCATTACAAGTTAGAAGTAAAAAGATGCAAAAACCACTGGCTCGACGCCCCTAGGCCTACTTGACTTAGCAGCCAGCCACCCCAGCCTGCCTGCCCAGCCAGGCCCAACGCCTCCAGCCTGTCTGCTGCTTTCTAACCTCCTTTCGGGCTCGATCCCAGCAGCCAGGCCTGCCTAGCCTTCCTTGCCCACATGGGCCTACAAATCACCCAAGGCCCGACCCCAACAGCCACCTGCCACCAGCCCCCCATGCCTGCCATTTTCCCCTTGAGCCCAACATGGCTCCCTTGTCCCCTGTCCCCTGATGTCAAAAAATGCCACATTTTTACCCAACTTTTCTACACATTTTCACCCCAAACCATCATTACACCCTAGAATTTACCCTTACTTGCCATATTATTATTAATTTAATTAATCTAATCAACTTAATTAATTTAAATTTATTATTTTAATAATCTTATTTTGGCTATAAATATAGAATTTTAAGACCTTTTTAGGGTGCTTAGTTTTTGGGTAACCATCATCTTTTCTGCCATTTCTCTCTACCATTCTCTCTTCCATTTTAGTATTTTTCAAGAGCATTTTCAAGTATGTATTTTATTTATTTTGTAATTTCTATTCAAGTTATGTGCTTCTAATCTTTTTCACAAGATTATTAAGATCATGATGAAGCAACTTGTAGCTAGATAATATTTATGTTGTATGTTGATTTCCCTTGTAATGTAAAAAAGTCAATGGTTTTTTCTTCTTCATATATGTCTTTCATCTTTAATATCTCATATTTTGAATTGTTAGATAATATTGCACTTTGTTCTTCATTTTGTAAAACATAATATTCTTTGTGTAAGATGTGTCATTAAATTGTACACATCCAATGCTTCGAACAAAAATATTATGTTTTGCCTTATAAATAATGTTATTTGATTTTTTGTTGTTTTATTAGGTTGATTCACATTAAATACTTTGAAATTATATTTTTTTTGAAAAGTGAAGAAAATTCCTATCTTTTTAGAAATAGTTTGTACTTAAAATTATAAATCTATTTGGAAAATGATAGTTTGACTTATTTTAATTATCACTAAAACTTGGGAATCAATATATTAATAAGTATTATTAAACTTACATTTTGTGGATTCTAGTATCTTAATAATCTTTCTTTTACAACTTATTTTCAAATCATAATTGATTTATTTTTATTCTCTTAAATAGCTTTATTTTAAATCGTTTATTTTATGTTCATGACATTAAATCTCATCAATCTTTGGAGCTAGGTTAGAATTTATTAATTTTGGTTTAAAATAGTTTTCTTTTTTTATTTTAGACAACTCCTTTAGGTTCGACATCCTTGCTTACACGATCACTATTCTATATGAACGATTCGTGCGCTTGCAATATAAATATTTAAAACATACTCATTTTGGGTCCATCAAGTTTTTGGTGCTGTTGTCGGGGAGTTGCAAGAAAAAGAAACGAACTTTTTCTCAAGGTCAGTGAATTCTTCTACTAATTATTTAAATTTTTTGCATTTAAAAAAATTATATATACAAAAATATAAAAAATATTTATTTATATAAAATCTAAAAAAAAAGATAAAAAGAAAAGTTGGGACGATTCTACCACCCATAAAAAAAAGCTTACTTATATATTTATATTTATTGTTTTTTTAGTTGACGACACTTGTGCCTCCTATTAATCTATCTTCTTAATTTTTATAGTTGATGGCACTTGTGCCTCCTAACATTTGTTGTAATTTTCTTTATTTATCTTGTTGTTATTATATATATATATTTTTTGCAATTTACTAGTTTATGACAATTTTACCTCCGAGTCTTTTATCTTATGTTTTAGTTGATGGCACTTGTGCCTCCTAACTTTAACCTTATTTTTGTTATGGTTGATGGCATGCTATGCCTCCCTACTCTTGCCTAATTTTTTATAGTCTTATTTAATTTTACCTTATTTTTCTTTGTATTTTATCATATTATTGTGTAATTGTGAAAAAAAAAATACTTGAAAAAAAACCTAAACCTTGTCCTTTCAGCATAAGCAATTTTTTCTTAAAGGAAATTTGAACAAAATTCCCAATCCGCCTCTATTAATTAACCTCGGAGAGTTGTTAGTAGTGTGCGAGTAAGTGGAATCAAATAGGTCTGAGGACAAGTAAACCATAAAAATTATACTGTTGTGAAATCTCTAAAAATTATAAATATGCTCTGTGGTTGCGGTTTTAACTGATCTTCCACATCAGAAAATTGCTTGTTTGAGATTATCTTTGTTGCCTTGTTTGTGAAAATTGTATGCATCATTGGGAACGTAACTCTAAAAATCAATTAGTAAAAAGACGCTTATCTTTGTTTGAAATTGAAAATTTGAGCACCATGGAACCAATTGCTAATGCTAATAGAAATCATGTTGATGAAAATGTTGTGCTTGAATATTTTGCATCCATTTCATCTAATGCCCCTTCATGTATTGTTTTTCCTACCACTTCTGCTACCCATTTTGAGCTTAAACCATCAATCATTCAATTGTTGTCATCTTTTTATGGGTTAGATAGAGAGGATCCTTACATGCATGTCAAATATTTCTTAGAAATTTGCTCAACATTTAAATTTCAAAATTTTTCTGATGAGTCGGTCAAACTAAGACTATTCCCTTTTTCATTAAAAGACAAATCAAAAGCTTGGTTTAATTCCCTTCCCACGGGGTCTATAACTACATGGGATCAACTTTATAATAAATTCTTGCTAAAAAAATTTCTTATGTCTAAAACTGATAGTCTAAGGAGAGAAATCTCCGAGTTTTTTCAAAAAGATAATGAAGAGTTTTATGAATGTTGGAAAAGATTTAAAGATTTATTATTAAAATGTCCTCATCATGGTTTTGAAAAATGGAGACTTGTAAAATATTTTTATGATGGTTTGACTCCCTCTAATCGTCAAATGATTCAATCTATGCATACCAAATTTTTTTTAAAATTTCAAGGACAAGAGGCTTGAGACACCCTTGAAGATTTGCCTGTCAATTCACAACAATGGAATTATTTTGATCCTAGGTCTAGGTCAACTAATTCAACAAAAAGTGGAGGAAGGTATGAAGTAAAAGATGAATTAGACTTAAGAACATCCTTAGACAAATTAGCGAGAAAAGTAGAAGCTTTAGCCATAAGCCAAACTATAAATTCTCCAATACAACCAAGAAAAGATGTTTGTTCTATATGTTCTAGTCCTTGCCATAATGCCCAATCATGTCCTTCCTACCAAGAAGCCTTTTCTGAGGAGCCTAATGTTCTTCATGCTTATGGGAAACCAAATGATAGCCCATTTTCATCCACTTATAATCCAAATTGGAGAAACCATCCAAACTTTTCTTGGAGACAAAACCAACCTCAAATGAATCAAGGGCACCAATACAACACGCAAAACCAAACTCATGCCCCACAAAATCAACCATATCTTCAACAAAGGAAACCTTCCTTAGAAGATAATTTACAACAATTTATGCAATCCACTCAACAAATCCTACAAAATTAGTCTCAATCAATTACCAAACTCGAGACACAAGTAGGACAACTCGCTACTGCTTTAGCTGATAAAGAAAAAGGAACATTCCCTAGTCAAACCATCCCTAATCCAAAAGGTCAATATGAGATAGGAAAGTCTAGTTATAATGGAGAAGTCAAATCAATTTCAACTCTTAGGTCTGGAAAGAACATTTTCAAACCTGATTACATACTCGAGGTTGAAAAAGAAAAAGAAAAGAGTCAACCTTCTAGTTCTAATGCCAATGACTCTTCAAACAAGGAAACTCTAATCCATCCTTTCATTCCAAAAGCCCCATTCCCACAAAGATTACTTCCAATTAAAAAAGGCAGCCAATATAATGACATCTTAGAAGTTTTTAAACAAGTTAGTATCAATATCCCCTTCTTAGATGCCATTAAACAAATCCCTGCCTATTTCAACTGTCAAAAGAAACACTAATGTTCCTAAAAAGACATTTTTAACTGAACAAGCTAGTTCCATTATTCAATATAAGAGTCTTGTTAAATATAAAGATCCTGGGTGTCCCATAATTTCATGCATTATTGGTGATAATTTTATTAACAAGGCTTTACTTAATTTGGATGCTAGTGTGAATTTATTGCCTTATTCTGTTTATAAGCAACTTGGTCTTGGTGAACTAAAACCTACTTCTATAACTCTTCAATTAGCCGATCGTTCTGTGAAAATTCCTAGAGGCATTATAGAGGGTGTTTTGATAAAAGTTGATAAATTTTACTTTCATGTTGACTTCATTGTTCTTGATACTCAACCTGTGGAAAATGTGCATGCTCAAATTCCTATCATTTTAGGTAGACCATTCTTAGCTACATCTAATGCAATCATTAATTGTCGTAATGGTATTTTGACGTTATCTTTTGGAAATATGACTGTTGAATTGAATGTATTTAATGTTGCTAAATCTATTGATGTGAGGAAGTGCATGAAGTTAACATGATAGATAGTATTTGTGAAGATGATGGAAATGACTTACTTGAATTTTGTGAAAAATACTTTGGTATGAACTTGCATGTTGCTGATTCTAATGATGATGAGAATTCTTTTCTAGAGTCTATACCCTTAAATGAAACCAAACTTGAACCTTTTTCACCTTTAGAACATGTTCAATCAATTTCCGAGTCTCCAAAGTTACACCTTAAACATTTGCCTAAAAATTTAAAATATGCTTTTCTAGGAGAGTCTGAAACCTTGCCTGTTATCATAGCATTCGCCTTAGATAAAGAACAAGAAGATAAATTGTTAGATTTCCTTAGAAAACATAAAGAGGCCATAGGTTGGACCATTGGAGACATTAAAGGAATTATCCCATCCATAGGTATGCATAGAATCCATCTAGAAGAGAATGCTAAAACCTCTCGGGAATGTCAAAGAAGGCTAAATCCAAATATGAAAGAAGTAGTGAGAGAAGAGATCATTAAATTACTAGACGTAGGTATCATTTACCCTATTTCTGATAGTCAATGGGTTAGTCCAATTCAAGTTGTTCCTAAGAAGTCTGGGATCACAGTTGTTGAAAACGAGAAAAATGAATTAATCCCTACTAGGGTACTAACGGGGTGGAGAGTGTGCATAGACTATAGAAAGCTAATAATGTTACTTGAAAAGACTATTTTCCATTACCCTTTATTGATCAAATGTTTGAACGTTTAGCTAGCCATGCATATTATTGCTTTCTTGATGGGTATTCGGGATATAACCAAATCCCCATTGCCCCAGAAGATCAAGAAAATACTACATTTACATGCCCTTTTGGGACTTTTGCCTATCACCGCATGCCTTTTGGATTATGCAATGCACCTACGACTTTTGCCTATCACCGCATGCCTTTTGGATTATGCAATGCACTTGCGACTTTTCAAAGGTGTATAATTTCAATTTTTTCTGACATGGTTGAAAGATTCCTTGAAGTGTTTATGGATGATTTTTCTGTGTTAGGTTCTTCCTTTGATGAATGTTTGCACCATCTTTCACTTGTTTTAATTCGTTGCAAAGAGAAAAAACTTGTGCTTAACTGGGAAAAATGTCATTTTATGGTTAAAAAAGGAATTGTTTTAGGTCATGTAATCTCATCTGAGAGAATAGAAGTTGATAAAGCTAAAGTTGATCTTATTTGAAAACTTCCCCCACCTAAAAATGTGAAAGAAATTAGATCATTCCTAGGCCATGTCAGTTTCTATAGAAGATTTATAAAAGACGTTAGCAAAAATTCTCAGCCTTTATGCCATTTACTTGGAAAAGAAAATGCTTTTGTCTTTGATAATAATTTTCATGTTTCCTTTGAAAAATTTATTGACTACTGCACCCATTATTCGACCCCTTGATTGGAAAATACCTTTTGGAATAATGTGCGATGCTTCTGATTATGCTATTGGTGCTATCATAGGACAAATATTTGAAAAAAATACCTCATGTAATTTACTATGCTAGCAAAACTTTAAATGATGCTCAAGTAAATTATTCCACAACCGAGAAAGAATTTCTTGTTGTTGTTTTTGCATTGGAGAAATTTAGATCTTATTTGTCAAGCTCTAAAATTATTGTTTATTCTGATCATGCTGCATTAAAATATCTCTTGTCGAAAAAAGATGCTAAGTCTCGTTTGATCCGTTGGATCCTACTTTTACAAGAATTCGACTTAGAAATACGTGATAAAAAAGGCTCTAAATGTAACGCCCTGGATAACCAAGACCGTTACACTGTGTGATTAAAATAGTGCAAGACTTGCTAATCAAGTCATTTAAACAAAACGTGAATCCAACGCCATCAACGGATTAGGAATAAAAGATTTTGGTCACAAACAGGCTATTTTCATTAAAAATGACAGTTTAATACATGGAAACTCAAAACAGGGTTTAGATGACTTAGTTACAGCAAATTCCAAAGGTTATAAATAATTCAAGCCACTCTAATGGCAAAATACACATTTTCGGTTTCCATCCCTATACAATTCCTCGACCGTGGCGACCGAGCAGCTGACAATGTACACCTCGCCCCCAGAGCTCTCCAACTCATGGTTGACTCAGCATACCCTTGCCTTTACCTGCACCACGTAGCACCCGTGAGCCGAGGCCCAGCAAGAAAGCATGATATCATAGAAAGATCAACATCAATAACCAAATATTCCACAACGCGTAACCAGGAATTCAGAAATTCATAACATTTATCCAATCAGTGATAACACTCAACAAATTAACAATTTGTCATCCAGACAATCAACAAATCATATCCATAGCACAATATTCACATTCATAATCAACAGTTTATCACATCCATCAAATAATATTCAGGGTCGGCGCCCTTAGGTCGCACCCTCTCTTTAACCCACTGTCTTCGGCTCACTTAGGCCGCCCCCAGTGTTATACCCACTGACTCCAGCCAGCTTAACCGAGCTCAGTGATAAATAAGCTGCCTCAGCTACCAGTGGCTAAGCCGCGCCCTGTGCGCAAATATTGATTCTGACACCCTTAGGCCGGTTATCACATGTCCCATGGCATAATACCATCTCATGACATGATATACAAATATAGGGAGCTCTTAGTCCCATCATGTTCACATGGTTAATCAAATTCACATAACAATGCATACAAACATAGGGAACACTTAGTCCCAACCTAACCACATAATCAGGTGCAGTTTTCTTACCTTTAGATTTCGCTAGCTCGTTCAATTGATCCTCAAGCACGATCCCGTCTGAACCTTAGCGCGTACCTAGTCATAGCCATAGATCAGAATCACCACCAAAATTCAAATCCAAAACCTAGCCTCGGGACCAATCTCGAGCCCCCGGGAAGCCTTAATTCCACCAAACGGGGTGGTGGAATCAAACCCCGAGCCCCCGGGCAAAAACCCTAAGGAAAAACTCAAAAACCTCTTTCTGGAAATAGGGTAGCGCTACAACGCTCTAAGGAGGGTGCTATAGCGCTACAAGTAGAACCAAAACGCCCATAAAGCCCAAGCCTAGCGCTGTAGCACCCAAAGGCTAGCGCTACAGCGCTAGTCACAGACCAGCAACACCCTGTTTTCCCTTCTTCGATTTTCCCCAACCAAAACCCCTTGGAACCCTTCCAACCCTCAACCACACACCAAATTGAGTCTACCATCACCTATATATCACCCCAACAACTCAATAACACAAGACTTAACCACATGCATCATCAAACTAGAAAAACAAACATTGAACCCAAGAACTGAAAGATTCAACCAGAAACTCAGAACATCTTCTATGGAGGATTTCGACCTTAAGTTATCCCTAGCATCCAACCAGCCTCAAGCCCTTCAACTCCTCAAGTTCATATCCCTTTATTCCATCCAAAACTCAAGCTTAGAAACCATCTCATTAAAACTCAGAAAAGCACTTCAGGAAACCTTGAAACTTACCTCAATTGACTGGCTAAACCCTGCTAGTTCTTCTAGCTTCACCAAGGTCTTTAGCCCTAAGCTCCATCCTGAGCTTACCCTGGGAGTCCAGCTCTAAGTGTTCTGTTTTTCTCTCCTTCCTTCTTCTTTTCTTTTCCTTAAGCTTCTGAGTCTATCTACAACTTCCACTAAAATTATAAAGCAGAATATAACATATCCTTTAGTAAGCCAAATGACCACCTTGCCCTCCCAATAATAACTAAACCTTTAAATCACTCTAGGGGCATTTTGGTCATTATTCCCAATTCCCGCTAATTCCTTTAGTGTCTTTAATATTTACCGCTTACTTTCTGATACCCAACTAATCACCAATTATATTTCTCAATATCAAATCGTCTCCAATATATTCCCCAAATTCCCAGATACATCCCCAGGCTCACCCCGAGCCGGGTATAGATCCCCGTTGTGACTTTCCCGCTAAACCGCTTGTTAGGATCGCCTTGAGTCACAAGCTGCAAACATATCCACATAATAATGTGGTCTCAATATTATCCTACCAATATACACAAAATTATGCAATTACGCTCTCAATGAGCCAAATTACCAAAACACCCTCACAACAGAGTATATAACCCCATGCATGCCTTTATCATCATATAATAATATGACCCACATAATCATGCATATAATCATATAATAGCACAATAAATCAATTATGGCCCTCCCGGCCTCCTAATCAACGTCCAAAACCTTATTAGGAAATTTGGGTCGTTACACTAAAAATGTTGTTGCTGATCATTTATCTAGACTAGCTGTTGAAACTATACATGACTCCACTCCTATCATTGAAACTTTTCCTGATGAACAATTGATGCATGTTTCTTCCTTGCCTTGGTATGCTGATATTGTTAATTATTTGGTCACTAAAGAAATACCATCTCATTGGTCTAAGCATGATAAATCTAAATTTTATTCTGAGGTGAAATTTTTTATTTGGGATGATCCTTACTTGTTTAAATACTTTCCT
Organism: Humulus lupulus; assembly: GCF_963169125.1. Classification (NCBI taxonomy): domain Eukaryota; kingdom Viridiplantae; phylum Streptophyta; class Magnoliopsida; order Rosales; family Cannabaceae; genus Humulus; species Humulus lupulus. Next base: position 161,846,180 of record NC_084797.1, on the reverse strand, counting down.
GATAAAATAATTAGAAGATGCATTCCAAATTGTGACCAATCTAAAATCATATCTTTTTGTCACGATCATGCATGTGGAGGACATTTTAGTGGTAAGAAAACAACTGCTAAATTTTTACAATGTGGTTTTTATTGGCCTACTATCTTTCGTGATACATATGTTTATTGCAAAGCTTGTGAACGTTGCCAAAAGTTAGGAAGTTTAACTAAAAGAAACATGATGCCTTTAAATCCTATTCTTATTATTGACATATTTGATGTTTGGGGCATTGATTATATGGGACCTTTTCCTAACTCTTTTAGTAATATATTATTGTTGGAGTTGATTATGTGTCTTGTTGACGCGGTTCTTCGCCAACAGGTAATTAAGAAAAGAAGAGAAAGGGATTAGTGCTGATAATGAACCGAAACAGATATATGATCTTAGAAAATGGAAAGGTGACTCAAGACACAGTTTTTAAGTGGTTCAAAGGTTAAAATCCTTCTACTCCACTAGTCAATATTATTGCTCTATTATGAGTATATGATTATAGGACCTTTCTTACAAGAGATAATCCAACCCTTATTTACTCCCAGGGTCTCCATATTTATAGGAGAAGGCACCTGGGAGTTGGTAAGAAGGTCATCCCGTGACCTTCTTACCTATCATATCAACTCTGTGACATTCATGATTAATTCCTAAACCTGACACATAAGTGTGGTCAAATCAATAGGTAAGGAGATAATGGGCCGCACGGCCCAACCCAGTCGTGGGTGTCTGAATACGCATGTTCCTGCTGCGTGTCCGAGATGTCAGGGGCATATCAGACACGTGATGTCTGATATATGTACGTTTACCTTGCATGTGTTGACTTTACAAAGGGTCATAGCCTTCATATCCAGCTCGTACCGCGAGCTGGATACTTAACTCGACCTTCGGCCTCCAGAGTTCGGACTCAAGTCTTAGGCAATCTTGGCGAACCCTTGTGCTGCCTCGAGCTAAGGAGGTATGACCTTATGACGGCAGCTCCGGTCATGAGGGATGTCCACGAGATAATCATGATTAGGCCGCAACTCAGCTCGCTAATCAGCCCGTGGGAAAATCAGGGCGTACATCTGCCCCCCAAGCCTTTGCTCGTGGTATACGACGTCGGGTAGGGCCACAGTAGGGGCTTTTAGGCTTCCACATGAACTCTTCACATTCCACACCTTACGCAGGCGCCTGATACGTGGAACATCGTGGTTGGTGACGGTACGTCTTACGAGAACCGCATTTAATGGCCTAGCCTATGCCCAGCCGTCGTTTCGTATTTCGAGTGGGGGGCCTCGGATCCCTCATCAGGGCAATCCAACGGCCCTCTATACGTGAACCTTCACGTATATAAAAGGGGTGGCCACCCTACGCATGGGCCACCCTTTCATTTGAAATTCCTCAGAACTTCTCTCCTTCTTCTCTCTTCATTTCAGACGAAAAAGGAACCCTCTTCTTTGCGACCGCCATTCTCAGTTGCTTAAGAAACTCAGACGTGAGGATTTCTTCAAAGCTTTGGAAGCCAATACTCTGACGAAGCTTTCACCTAGGCAACACCTTCATCCACCTCCCAACCAAACACTGTAAGTCTCCTGACCTTGTGTGTTTTGAAAATATTTTTCACTGTAGCTTAGGTAAATATTTACTGTAGCCACATGCAAGGGTTTACTGGTTTTTGTGGATACGGAGGGTGAAAGCCTTTTAGGTTAGGGTATTTTTGCTGTAGGAAATCACTTAAGAGTATGGTTTACAGGATGCCTTTTCTGGGGACAATTTATGGGTAGGATTTTTGACATATTTTGGGTGCAAAACCGGGTAGCTTAGGGGACACGCTTCACAGGCGGTTTTTCCTTCTTTGCCTACTGAAACGTTCCCCCCAAGGCAAATTCTGTCATGACCCTCCTGACACACGAATTCTGAGTAATCGGGGATCTGTTGGGAACACAGACGCGTGTTCATAGAACCGCGTGGTCTCACTCTCCACGGGCTGGGCTTACATCAGCTCGTGCAAATAACACTTGGATTCTTCCTCATGCTTAGGTCGCCTTTTCTAAAATATTTTTTTTTGTTTGTTAGGCGACCAGATGGCACCAAAGAGGAATGCCCCACAGAAGACCATTGGCAGCTCGACCTCCCAGCAGGATAAAGGAAAAGCAATGATGCCTGACTCCCCGATCCCCCATTTTTGGCCAGCAGTGGAGAAGGAGCTCGAGGTGGCTCCTGATGCATTTTTTGAGGCGGAGAGGATCGTCTCAAAGATTACCGACCAGACAAAGATCAATAAGATATTCCTCTCCCACAACATTGCGTTGGGGAGGGCGTCAGTGATTGCCCGACCTCCCTTTGAAGGCGAGCGGAGCTGTGCGCCGCTCGACGAATCATTCGCGGCCTGGAGCGGCGAGCATTTTAAGGCGGGGGCCTTCCTCCCGTTGGATCAGTATTTTGCTAACTTCCTGAATTACGTGAGGTTGGCCCCATTTCAGCTCCCCCCCCAACTATTATCGATTGTTGGCGAGGTTGAGATATTTATTTCAGATGCACGAGTGGGAGGTCCCCACTCCTGCGGACATTTTATACTTTTTCTACCTCAAGGCGAGCCCGGATCAGTGGGGGCGAGGCGACGAGTTTTACTACTTCACCCGATTTCCCAGTACGGCTGCGGTCATCGAGCTGCCCAGCCACCCCAACGACTTCAAGGATCAGTTCTTCATGTCGACGGGGTTCAGAAACTGCGAGCTTCACTACTTCAATTGCCCTCGTAAGTGTTTTTTTTTATCCTTAGCTCGTAAGTTAAGTGTCGTTTTTGCTCCTCCCATATCCCTTTCTGACTTAGACCAATCATGTAGCCATCTTCGCAAGGACAGAGAAATCTGTGACCCTCGGGGCCCAATATGAGACACTGGCGGGCTTGCCCCCCAGTGAGAAAGATTACCGCGCGCTCATAACGGACGAGACGATGGTGGCCTGCAAGCTAATTTTCCCAAATCAGACTTTGAACCTAAAGAGGCCCCGAGGGCTTCCCCCAGCCCGCGACACCAGACCCATCATCGTGGAGGAGGTCGCGGGGGATGAAGATGAGGAGGTCGAGGACAATGAAGTTCCGATCGTGAGGAATAGGAAGCAGGCTCTGGAGGTCGTCCCGGGGACGGGCGAGGAGAGGACCCAGTCCGGAGCAGCCGCGGGTCCTTCTGGCCAAGGTAACCCTTACATGTTTAGGAATCTAGATAGGGCCATAGCAGACCCCCGACTGGCTAGGTTCAATCCTAGGCAGCTCTTCCATCATCACCGAAGTGATCCGGACTTGAATACAACTCTGCTCCATTGTGTCGACCGGCTTGTGCTGGACTACCAAGATAGCCAGCCTAGGGGTACCGTAGTAGTAGATAATACCCTAGCTTTTAGGTGGATCCTATTTGAGGAGTATGGGACCAACATTCGGACATGGCCATCACTTTGGAGAGGTGCCATAGCTCCGAGGCTTAGACAATATGTAGAGGAATCTAGCCCTGAGTCAGACTCGGACCCAGAACTTGCGCCAGCTCGGGAAGTAATCAACTTAGATTCATCTTCTAGCCCGGGGGGTAGGATTCCCTTAGTATACATATACTTGACTTTCTCTTTACCCCTTTGTTTTTGTCTCTGTATGGTTGCTAACTAACCATGTTTTTGTTTTGACAGAAGATATGTCTCAGCCCGAGGAGAGCCTGCGAGGTGCGGTCATCGGGGGGAACGCCATCGCTGGGCCAAGAATGAAGAGGCTCCGGACGTCCAAGAACGCCGCCGGGACCCCCACCAAGTCTCCTGCAAAGGAGAAGGAGCAAGCCCCAACTGCACAGGTCGCGGGAGCGGTTCTTCCTGCTGCAGGGGGAAGCAACATGCCTCCACCGGCTCCGCGAGCTCCAGCCGCCGCCCGGGACGCAGGAATGGAGGTCGGGACTTCGGCCATCGTACCCTCCGATGTATGCATCCCAGTAAATCCCCAGGACCTGGAGAAGATCCCCGAGGTCTTTCGGGGCACGGTGTATGAGTCGGCGAACTACGCCGTCAGCCACATATACAAGTTCACCGAGAAGGAGCTCCGGGCCATCGAGACAATGAGCCCGGTGGGCGTGCTGGAGTCTTCACTAGGCATGGCCATGACGGTAAGCTAACTAATTTTTTGTGGTTTTTATCATTACACTTTGCCCTGCTTTTTCTTTCCCTTTTTTTCTAAGGCAATTGTCTTTTCACCTTCGCAGAGCACCGTTGCCCTTCACCGGAGCATCGTCAGGACCAAAACTCAGCTCGAGGACATGAGGAGCGAGCACCAGACTACCCTGCAGGCGGCTAAGGATGCCTTTGCGACGTCGCAGGTCGAGTTGGAAAAAACCCGCTCGAAGGTCCAAGAGCTCGAGACCTCTCTCACCACCTCGCGGACAGACCTAGATGCTGCAAAGACTGAGGTCCAGGTCGCCCAGGCTGCCCTAGAGGCCGACCGGATAACTTCAGAAAAGTCCATGGAAGATCTGTTCTACCATTTTTGGGCCTACAATCCGGACGCTGACTTCTCCTACATGTCAGCGAGCCTCTGGGAGCGCTTGCCGGTGAAGTTCCAAGCTCGCCTAGATAAAGAGGCGCCCTCTGAGACCGGGGAAGGCTCTGGTACAGCTGAGCAAGGCGAGACGGCGACCTCCAAGGGGCCACCTGGCGGAGCTTAGGGCGCTTCTTCTCTTGTGCCCTTCAATATTTTTAAATACTTTTTATGTAACCTTTGCATGAGGTGCTTCCACCTTGAGACAATTTGATTCAACGCTTTTAATTGATCCTCTTTCTTGCCTTTACGCATTTTGGTTACAATTTTTTGAAAGACTTAGTTCGCGTTAACTTTTATCCATATCTCGAGCTCTTTAAGAAGAACAACGATCAATAGATTTAAATCAACTTCTAAGTTTTATGACCCGGTTAGGACCAGGAACTTATTTTGAAAACTTAGTTCGTGTTAACTTTTATCCATATCTATAGCTCTTTAGGAAGAACAACGATCAATAGATTTAAATCAACTTCTAAGTTTTATGACCCGGTTAGGACCAGGAACTTAATTTGAAAACTTAGTTCGTGTTAACTTTTATCCATATCTCGAGCTCTTTAGGAAGAACAACGATCAATAGATTTAAATCAACTTCTAAGTTTTGTGACCCGGTTATGACCAGGAGCTTATTTTGAAAACTTAGTTCGTGTTAACTTTTATCCATATCTCGAGCTCTTTAGGAAGAACAACGATCAATAGATTTAAATCAACTTCTAAGTTTTGTGACCCGGTTATGACTAGGAACTTATTTTGAAAACTTAGTTCGCGTTAACTTTTATCCATATCTCGAGCTCTTTAGGAAGAACAACGATCAATAGATTTAAATCAACTTCTAAGTTTTGTGACCCGGTTATGACCAGGAACTTATTTTGAAAACTTAGTTCGCGTTAACTTTTATCCATATCTCGAGCTCTTTAGGAAGAACAACGTTCAATAGATTTAAATCAACTTCTAAGTTTTGTGACCCGGTTATGACCAGGATAGGACTTAGTTAGCGTTAATCCTTATCAATATCTCGCGTTTTTTAAGAAAAACAACAGTCAATCGATATGAATAAACTTCTAAGTCATTAAGGAGACCTGGTTATATCCAGGTACCATATGCCCCCCAAGTAACTGGGAAAGGGTCTTTCGTGGTTACTTTAGATTACATTTGCAAACATGTACAAAAAGCTGATTCTCATTAATACATAAAAAATGGCTTTCCTAGGCCTTACAAGTGACTCATTGATAATATTTCTTTAAGTGGATGGCGTTCAAAGTCCGCGGGACTGCCCCTCCGTCAAGTCGAGCTAACTTATAAGTTCCCTCCTTAATGACTTCGATGACCTAGTATGGTCCTTCCCAATTTGGTCCCAAGACTCCCTCTTTGGGATCTTTCCCGGCCAGCAAAACTCTCCTTAGGACCAAGTCTCCGACGCTAAAGGCGCGCTTTTTGACCTTGGAGTTGAAATAGCGAGTGATCTTTTGCTGATAATGGGCGAGCTGGAGTTGCGAATCTTCTCACCTTTCATCAACTAGGTCAAGGGAATTACATAGTATCTCGTGGTTGCGGTCCTGGTCGTAAGACTGGACTCTATGCGAAAGTACCTTAATTTCAACGGGGAGGACTGCCTCACTCCCAAAGGTTAGGGAAAAGGGAGTATGACCCGTAGGAGTCCGATGCGAGGTCCGGTATGCCCATAGGACCTGGGGGAGCTGTTCTGGCCAGACCCCCTTTGCTTCATCTAATCTCTTCTTGAGGCACACCTTTAGAGTCTTGTTGACAGCTTCGACCTAGCCATTAGCCTGAGGATAGGCCACGAAGGAGAAACTTTTCACAATTCCGTACCTTTCACAAAACTCGGTGAACAGGTCGCTGTCGAACTGAGTGTCGTTATCGGAAATGATCTTCTTGGGCAGGCCGAACCGACAGATAATGCTTTTAACCCCGAAGTCAAGCACTTTTTTGGATGTTATCGTTGCCAAAGGTTCTGCCTCAGCCCACTTCGTAAATTAATCAATGGCTACGACGGCGTAACGGACCCCGCCTTTTCCAGTGGGGAGGGCTCCAACCAAATCTATCCCCAAAACGGCAAACGACCATGGGGACGAGATCATCTTCAGCTCGACTGGAGGAGCTCGGGCAACTGCGGCGAACCGCTGGCATTTGTCGCACTTCTTCACGTATGAGATCGAGTCTTTGGACAGAGTTGGCCAGTAGTACCCTTGCCTTAGGACTTTTAAGGCTAAGCTTTGCCCCCGGTGTGGTCTCCGCAAAATCCCTCGTGCACTTCCTGCAGGATGGCCTTTGCTTCGCCTAGAAGAACACATCGGAGGAGAGGTAGGGAGTGCCCACATCGGTACAACACCCCATCGACTACAGTATACCTGGGAGCTTGATAGAGTACTCATCGTGCATCATTACGCCCTTCAGGCAGCTTGCCCTCGACGAGATATTCAAGGATGGGGGTCATCCAGGTCGGCCTGGCATTGATCATCTCGACCTCCGTCCTGACTTCTTCTATACTTGGTTTTTCCAAGAATTCTATTGGTACTAACCCCAAGGTCTCCGTCTCTCTAGAGGTGGCGAGCTTGGCAAGAGCATCTGCATTAGCGTTCTGCTCCCGAGGTATCTGTTTGATCGAGCCTCTCTCAAACGCGAACAGCTCAGCTTTTACCTTTGCCAGATAGGCAGCCATCTTGGGTCCCCGTGCCTGATATTCGCCCAGAACCTGGTTTACCACGAGCTGGGAGTCACTGAAGCACTGGGCGGAGCTCGCCTTCAATTCCTGGGCTATCCTCAGCCCGGCCAGCAAAGCTTCGTATTCGACCTCATTGTTGGAGGCTTTGAAACCGAATCTCAGCGCCGAGTGGAATCTATGTCCCTCGGGAGATATCAAAATGATTCCAGCTTCGGAGCCGTTCTCGTTGGATGAACCATCTACAAAGATCCTCCACGAAGCCTGGGGCGAGCTGACTTGGGGTGAGTCTTCTGCGGGATCCTCCTGGAATCCCGCACATTCTGCCATAAAATCGGCCAAGGCCTGACTTTTTATAGCAGTTCGCGGAGTGTACAAAATCTCGAACTGACTGAGTTCGATCGCCCATTTTAATAAACATCTCGATGCTTCAGGATTTTGCAAAACCTGCCTTAAAGGTTGATCGGTCATGACGTGAATCGAGTGGGACTGGAAGTACGGTCTGAGTTTTCGCGAAGCCGTGATAAGGCAGAACGCCAATTTCTCCATCAGCGGGTATCAGGACTCAGCCTCGAGAAGTCTCTTGCTGATGTAGTAGACTGGCTTCTGAACTCGGTCCTCTTCTCGTACCAGTACGACACTAGCTGCGTCCTCAGTGACAGCCACGTAGAGAAAAAGAGGCTCTCCTACCTTGGGTTTGGATAGTACGGGCGGCTCGGCTAGATGTGCCTTCAGGTCGAGGAATGCGCTCTCGCACTCTAGTATCCATTCAAACTTCTTGTTTCCTCGGAGCAGGTTGTAGAATGGCAAACACTTATCGGTGGACTTGGAAATAAACCGATTGAGGGCTCCCACTCTTCCTGTTAGGCCTTGGACATCTTTTCGCGACCTGGGCGAGGGAAGCTCGAGCAACGATCTGATCTTGTCGGGGTTTGCTTCGATCCCTCGGGTATTGACTATGAACCCCAGGAATTTCCCTGACGCGACTCCAAAAGTGCATTTCTGTGGTTTGAGCTTCATGCCATATTCCCGCAGTATCTTAAAACATTCTTCCAAGTCGGAAACATGGTTATCGGCAGTCTTCGACTTGACTAGCATGTCATCAACGTACACTTCCATGTTTTTCCCGATCTGGTTGGAAAACATTCTGTTTACTAACCTTTGGTAGTTATGCTCCGGCGTTCTTCAGCCCGAACGGCATGACCTTGTAACAATAGACGTTAGTCGGGGTCATGAAGCTGGTGTGTTCCTGGTCCGCCGGATTCATGGCGATCTGATTGTAGCCTGAGTACGCGTCCATAAAGGACATGAGCTCATGCCCCGCCGTGGCGTCCACCAACTGATCAATCCTTGGCAATGGAAAGCAATCCTTGGGGCAGGCCTTATTCAGGTCGGAGAAGTCAATGCAGGTTTTCCATTTCTTGTTAGGCTTTGGAACTAGCACGGGGTTGGCGACCCATATTGGAAACTTGGCCTCGCGGATAAAGCCGCATTTCTTGAGACGGGCCACCTCTTCCTCTAGGGCTTCAGCTCGAGTTGTTCCTAAATGCCTTTGCTACTGGGACTTGGCGGGAACACTCTTATCCAGATGAAGTGTGTGCATGATGACACTCAGGCTGATTCCCACCATATCTTCGTGGGACCATGCAAACACATCCAGGTTATCTCGCAGAAACTTGGTCAGCTCTGCCTTCCTTTTGTTACAGAGGTTTTTCCCGAGCTTGACCATCCGTGATGGATTCTGCGGATCAATGTTCACTTCCTCAAGCTCCTCAATCGCCTGGAGCTCGGATCTATCCTCGCCTATTCGGGGGTCAATATCCTCACTTAAGACGACATTTTCCCCTTCGGCGTCTTGAGGTTTTTCAATCTCAGGATCAGCTAAGGGTTCCTGAGATTCCTCTTCACCATCTTGAATGGCCATTGCCAGCTGCCCGGGTTTAGATTTTCCCTTCATAGAAATGCTGTAGCATTCCTTGGCAGCGAGTTGATCGCCAAGGGCAGTGCATATTTCCGTGGAAGTAGGGAATTTCATCGCGAGGTGGCGAATGGAAGTGATGGCCTCAAAAGCTATGAGTGTAGGTCGTCCCAAAATGGTGTTGTAGGCAGCGGAGCAGTCAATCACCACGAACTTGAGAAGTTTGGAGACTGTCCGAGATCCTTCTCCTAGGGTGATCACCAGTTCGATCGTCCCTATTGCTGCTGATCCCTCTCCCAAAAAACCATACAACATCATGGGGGTCGCCTTTAGCTCCACGACGGTCAAACCCATCTTTTCTAATGTGGATCGGAACAGGAGGTTCACCGAGCTCCCGTTGTCTATCTGTACCCTCCTGACTCTCCGATTGGCGAGCTGAACTGCCACGACCAAAGGGTCATTGTGAGCGAACTGGACATGGCCAGCATCTTCCTTTGTAAAAATGATCGGTTGCTTCTCCAATCGCTGCTGCTTTGGCAGGCACTGCTCCGGGACGAATTCTACTCCATTGTGAGATTTTAGTTCATTCATGTATCTCTTCTGGGCGCCCCTGCTCGTGCCAGCCATATGCGGACCCCCAGAGATGGTGGATATCTCTCCTCCTACCACAGGTGGAGGTATATCCTGGTCTATCCGAGACCCGGGTTGACTGGTCGGGACTTCAGGGGCAGGTCAGCTTGCTGGAACCCTGTTCAGTGCGTACTGAGCCAAGGGGCCAGCTCGGATGAGAGTCTCGATCTCATCTTTTAAATGCCTACAATCGTCGGTATTGTGGCCAACATCGTTATGAAAATGGCAAAACTTGGAGGTATCTCTCTTCCCCTTGTGGTGCTTTAATGGCTCCGGCCTCTTCCAGGGGACTCGAGCAGAGTTGGCTAGGAAGATATTCTCCCTAGACTGTGTGAGCTCTGTATAAGTTGCGAAGACGGGCTTGAACTTGTCCATGGACTTATTCTTCTTTTGGCCGTGCTGGCTGCCTTCACCATTTCCTTTTCTCTTGCCTCCACCGAGCTGGTTGTTCTGTGTGACATTTTGGGTCGCTGCTACGACCTCCGCCCCCACTTCAGCAGGCTGATCAGGGACCTGACTGGTTCTTGCGGCTGAGGCTTCGGCTTCCTCTAAGTTGATCCATTCTTGGGCCCTGTTAAGGAACTCGTTAACCGAGCTGACTCCCTTTCTTTGTATGTCTCTCCAAAGATCCCCTCCGACGAGGATTCCAATTCTCATGGCCATAAGTTTGGAGCTATCGTCTGCGTCTCTGGCCCGAGCAATGACATTCGCGAATCTGCTCAGGTAAGCCTTCAGGGTCTCACCGGGTTGCTGCCTCACGTTAGCTAGGGAGTCAGCCTGAACGCGGGCGACCTAGGAGGCTCGGAATGCCCTTTTGAAGTCTGCCGAGAAAGTCTTCCACGAGCTGATTGACTGCTTTTTACCTTGCTTGAACCACTGCCTGGCAGGTCCAGTCAGCGTGGAAGGAAAGATTAAACATCTCAGCTCGGGGCTGATGTTGTGAGCCATCATCAAGGTGTTGAACATCCCTAGATGATCCGACGGGTCTCCGTCTCCGTTGAACTTTGAAAGATGCGGGATACGGAAGCCAGGTGGGTACGCCGTTGCTGCTATACTGGGGGCGAAGAGTTCCATCTCGTCCCCTGAATCATATTCATCTTTTTCTTTTTCTGACAGGAGCTTCCTCATCAGCTCCTCCATCTGAGTCAGGCGCTCGAGGGTTTGGTCCTGATGTCCGTGGTTATTCCGAGGCTGTTCAACAGCTTCGGATCCATTGTACATATTTGGTGGGTTATTTCCCCTCCTATCTTAAGATAGGTTATTTGGGACATTCCCTCCATTATGTACTTCGGACAGGGCCCCCCCTGAGCGAGCATGGCCATCTCCTGCTTGCTCCCCTCTGTGAGAGTTGAGGCGATCTCGCAGGTCGCCTCCCTGGGTGGTTTGATGACTTTGTGCCGAACTCAAACGCTGACGCAGGTCTCCCCCAGAGAGATCACTCTGGCGACTACCGATCCAGTGGCTCCTACTGGATAGGCTTGGAGTTCGCCTCTGATGATGAGGATCTGAGCTTTCCCTTGGCGCCCTGCTACGCCGGGAAGGTCCAGCTGATGGTGGGTTTCCCCTACTACTCCCATAGGCTGGGATATCTCGGACGGGCCGAGGAGGAGACGGATATCTGATTTGGGAAGGAGGATGCCTGACTGGAGAGGCGATCCTAGTTCCATCAGGTTGGATTAAATTCGGTGGGGGCCTTTCGGCCCTGCCAACCCGCTGGTCCCGCGCCTGGCGATCTGGATGAGGCGCAGGACGGTTGTTGGGGACGGGCTGATGCTGTGAGCCCTCCCCGGATCTCCTTCGGGAATTTCCTCGAGCTCTCCTGGGCGCGCTCGAGGATGGTTGGGAGCTAGGAGTCGACGTTCTGACCGAACGAATGTATTGCTGTTGTTCGGCTCTAGGCACTCCTCTGAAGTCTGCCTCTCGATGGTGTGATGAAGGAGTGGAGTTGGGCGTAGGAAGTCTGTCTGAACGGCTACGCCTGGAACTATTACCCCGGCGAGACTTAGGAGCCTCGCCTGCCTCTCTCCGACGTTAACGTCGGTTGTGAGAGGGGGTAGTCGGGCCAGCACATCCTTGATCTGCTGACTAGCTATTGTTAGCTGGCTCCTCAGCTGAGCATTCTCCATTTCCACTGCAATGTAATAACCTGGGTTAGGATTAGGCGGTCGAGGTGCCAAACTTCCGATGTCGTCTTGGCCTGCCGGTTGTTTTCCTGGCCGCTGCTGGACTTTAGGAGCTTGTTCACCATGTATGGCAGTATGATGAGCCTCCTGCCCATCATGTTGCTCTGTCTCGTTGCCGTGCCTGGATCGAGTTGTCACCATAGTTGGATGTTTGCGACAGCACTGAATCGGACTTGCTCTCAATGAAAGCACCAAACTGTTGACGCGGTTCTTTGCCAACAGGTAATTAAGAAAAGAAGAGAAAGGGATTAGTGCTGATAATGAACCGAAACAGATATATGATCTTAGAAAATGGAAAGGTGACTCAAGACACAGTTTTTAAGTGGTTCAAAGGTTAACATCCTTCTACTCCACTAGTCAATATTATTGCTCTATTATGAGTATATGATTACAAGACCTTTCTTACAAGAGATAATCCAACCCTTATTTACTCCCAGGGTCTCCATATTTATAGGAGAAGGCACCTGGGAGTTGGTAATAAGGTCATCCCGTGACCTTCTTACCTATCATATCAACTCTGTGACATTCATGATTAATTCCTAAACCTGACACATAAGTGTGGTCAAATCAATAGGTAAAGGAGATAATGGGCCGCACGGCCCAACCCAGTCGTGGGTGTCTGAATACGCACGTTCCTGCTGCGTGCCCGAGAAGTCAGGGGCATATCAGACACGTGATGTCTGATATATGTACGTTTACCTTGCGTGTGTTGACTTTACAAAGGGTCATAGCCTTCATATCCAGCTCGTACCGCGAGCTGGATACTTAACTTGACCTTCGGCCTCCAGAGTTCGGACTCAAGTCTTAGGCAATCTTGGCGAGCCCTTGTGCTGCCTCGAGCTAAGGAGGTACGACCTTATGACGGCAGCTCCAGTCATGAGGGATGTCCATAAGATAATCATGATTAGGCCGCAACTCAGCTCGCTAATCAGCCCGTGGGAAAATCAGGGCGTACATGTCTAAATGGGTCGAGGCTATTGCATGTCACACTAATGACCACAAAGTTGTGCTTCAGTTTTTGAAAGAAAATATATTTTCCCGTTTTGGTTCACCACGTGCTATCATTAGTGATAATGGTACACACTTTTGTAATAAACCATTTGAACATTTGATGAAACAATACGGCATTACACATAAAGTCTCAACACCATATCACCCACAAACTAGTGGTCAAGTCAAAGTGTCTAATAGGGAAGTTAAGCACATTTTAGAAAAAATTGTGAATCCAACTATGAAAGATTGGTCCTTAAGACTCACTGATGCATTATGGGCATATCGTACCGCATACAAAACGCCCATTGGCATGTCACCCTACAGACTTGTGTATGAGAAGGCGTCCCACTTACATGTTGAGTTAGAACATAGAGCCTTTTGGGCAATTAAGTAGTTAAACTTTTCTTTAGACAAGGTAGGTGAGAAAAGAAAACTTCAATTGAATGAGCTAGACGAAATTAGGAATGATGCATATGACTATTAAAAAAAAATAAGGATCGTATGAAATTTTACCATGACAAAAATATTTTGAGAAAAGATTTTTCTCTAGGTCAAAAAGTCTTTTTATACAACTCTCATTTGCATTTATTCCCGGGAAAATTACGCTCTAGGCGGACCAGTCTTTATATTGATCGAGTTGTTTTTCCATATGGAGCTATCGAAATTAAAAATCCTAACAATGGTGATATTTTTAAAGTTAATGGACAAATATTAAAACCATTTTTAGAATTAAAAACCGATGAAGTTGATGAAATCCTCCTTGAGGATCCTATTTACCAAGCTATTTGATTGCTTGCAATTACTCTTGGTAACTTGTGTTTATTTTTGTGTGCTTGTTTTCGTGTTTCCTTTTGTGTGTTATACTTTGTTAAGTGTTTCTTGCTCTCTTGACATTTCACCACGATGAGGTACGACCATTCTAAACTCTAACCTCTTGTAAATTGTAATTTATATTTATATTTTGACACATTGAGGACAATGTTTAAATTAAGTTTGGGGGTATTAAGTTTATATGGTTATTATCTTTAGGAGAGTATGTTTTATTGTGTTTATGTTTTGTATTAATTTTCGTTTTATTGTGTTGTGTGTAGTTTGTTTGAAAAAAAAAAACTTTATTAATTTTTGTGTTGTTTTGTAAAATATATATATTGTTGTCTTGTTAAAAAAATCAAAATTATTCATTTTCATAAAAAGTAAAAAAAAAATTGGTGATATTTTTCATTTTCAATGATAAAAATCTTGATTGAGTTTGAATTTAATTCACTTAAAAATATGAATAATTTTTAAGCTTTGTCTTTAATTATTGGGTCAATTTTTCTTGTAACAAAAATTACATTTTTCATAACAAGAACACTTTCATTTCCTATAAGTTTAAGTGAAAAATAATTTTAATAAAAACCTCTTTTTAAAAGCAAAATTGACAATTTAACTAATTACATAAGCTTAAATTTTATCCACAATAATTTTTGAGAACTATTGTCATTGTGCAATTTTTGATAAAATCCTTTTATATCACCAATAAAAAAAATGTGTGTTTTAATTTTTCTTTTGCTTGAGGACTAGCAAAACTTTAAGTTTAGGGGTGTAATAACTCTACAAAATATAGTTATTTTACCACATTTTTTTATGCTAATTGTTGTTTAGTCTTTGAGTTTTTAAGTAATTTTTAATTTATTAGTCTTGTTGTAATTTTTTAGATTTTTATATGTTTTTATAGATATTTTATAATAATATGTTGTAGTTTAATTATTTGCAATTAATATTGTTAAGTTAGAAGCAAAAAGATACAACTTTGAGCTTAAATGTTTAAGTAAATTATGTTTTAATTAATATTTTAATGGAACTTATGTTGTATATTTTATTATTGAAAATATTTAGTTTTAATTTAATTTATTTTTATTTTTGTAGAGAATTTGTTGCATTTTTGGTCTTGAAAAGCAAGAAAAATGAAGGAAAAATTGGCATTTTCAAGGAAAAGAAAGGAAGAAATTGGCATTTTCCTAGGCCCAAAGAGGCCTGCCCAGCCGAAGCTCCCAACTGCCCCAAACAACCACTGGGCCCGACGCCCCTAGGCCCACTCAGCTTAGCAGCCAGCCAGCCACCCCAGCCCGCCTGCCCAGCCAGGCCCAACGCCTCCACCCCACTTGCTGCTTCCCAGCCTACTTCGGGCCCGATCCCAGCAGCCAAGCCCGCCTAGCCTCCCTTGCCCACATGGGCCTGCGAATCACCCCAGGCCCGAGCCCAACGATCACCTGCCACCAGCCCCCCATGCCAGCCATTTTCCCCTTGAGCCTAACATGGCACCCTTGTCCCCTAATGTCCAAAAAATGCCACATTTTTACACAACTTTTCTATACATTTTCACTACAAAATCATCATTACACTCTAGAATTTACCCCTACTTGCCATATTATTATTAATTTAATTAATCTAATCAATTTAATTAATTTAAATTGATTATTTTAATAATCTCATTTTGGCTATAAAATGAAATTTCAAGACCATTTTAGGGTGCTTAATTTTTGGGTAACCATCATCTTTTCTACCTTTCTCTCTTCCATTTTAGTATTTTTCAAGAGCATTTTCAAGTATGTATTTGATTTATTTTGTAATTTCTATTCTAGTTATGTTCTTCTAATCTTTTTCACAAGATTATTAAGATCATGATGAAGCAACTTGTAACTATATAATATTTATTTGTATGTTGATTTCTCTTGTAATGCAACAAAGTTTATGGTTTTTTCTTCTTCATATATGTCTTTCATCTTTAATATCTCATATTTTGGATTGTTATATAATATTGCACTTTGTTCTTCATTTTGCAAAACATAATATTCTTCGTGTAAGATGTGTCATTAAATTGTACACATCCAATACTTAGAAAAAATATATTATGTTTTGCCTTATAAATAATGTTATTTGATTTTTTGTTGTTTCATTAGGTTCATTCACATTAAATACTTTGAAATTATATTTTTTTGAAAAGTGAAGAAAAATATTATATTTTTAGAAATAGTTTGTGCTTAAAATTATAAATCTATTTGGAAAATGATAGTTGGACTTATTTTAATTATCACTAAAACTTGGGAATCAATATACTAATACGTATTATTAAACATACATTTTGTGGATTCTAGTATCTTAATAATCTTTCTTTTACAACTTATTTTCAAATCATAATTGAATTATTTTTATTCTCTTAAATAGTTTTATTTTAAATCTTTTATTTTATGTTCATGACATTAAATCTCATCAATATTTGGAGCTAGGTTAGAATTTATTAATTTTGGTTTAAAATAGTTTTCTTTTTTATTTTAGACAACTCCTTTGGGTTCGACATCCTTGCTTACACGATCACTATTCTATATGAATGATTCATGCGCTTGCTATATAAATATTTAATACATACCCATTTTGGGTCCATCACTAGATCCACCATCATATAGAAGGCTAACATACGACTAGAGCACGAATAACCAATTATTAATTGAGTCTTTGGACTTGGTCAACGAAAGGCGCGAGCAGGCTCAACTTCGAGTTGCAGCTTACCAACAAAAGATTGCTTGATATTTTAACACTAAAGTACGCGAAAGAAATTTTGACGTGGGAGATTTTGTACTTAAACGAGTTTTTCTCACCACTCGCGACCAGAATGCTGGAGTACTCGGTCCAAACTGGGAAGGTCCCTATCAAATTGAAGAAATCCTGCAACCAGGCACATATAAACTTGCTCGCTTAAATGGAGATCTCGTTCCTCTCTATTGGAATAGAGAACATCTGTGCAAGTATTATAAATGAACAATTCTTTTTAAAGAGTTGGCTTGTATTAATTTTACTTTTTACAAGTTTGTGAACAAGGGCTGATCAGATAATGACTGGTTGCTTATAAGTGTAAGATCAATTTTGATCACTTGTACAAACACGATTTTGTCCATTTACTACGAGAAATAAAAGGAACTGTGCACAGCCAGTTATTCTTGCCAATTATTGTATTTATTGCAAGTACTTGCTCATTACGTGTGTTGTTTGGCTATATTATCATTAATTGTTTATAAAGTACGCTAGTCATAATGTTTGAACAGGACTTGGTCATGGAAAGTGACCGAGAACCTTAAGATCATCGATCACTTGAGGGGCATATAAGATACTAAGTGAGAAAAGCATATCAACAGACCTATGTAAATACACGAGCAAAATAAGGGAAAGCATACTATGACACTTAGAGTATTTTTCAAAAAATTTAGTTAATTTTGTGAAATCTTAACAAAGTGTTATGCTATGTTTGGTCATACGAGCAGATGTTATAATAGCAATGAGTATATTATAATTTCACAATGAAATGTCTTTACACCGCGAGAAATTTCTACTCGAATGTAATTAAAATATTAAAAGGAAAAAAGCTGCCTTAGGCAACAAAATTGTCTTAACATCATGAACTGTTGTTCGAATGTTTTAATTACATGAATAAAAAAAAGTTATTGAGCAGCTGGAGGAGGGTCTTGCCGAGACTGCTGGTCGACTGATGTTCCAGCGTCTTCTTCAGCACCATCAATGCCTGTCGCCAGAGAGATTTCAGGAGAATCTGAGGCGTTCTGGGCATTCCTTTCCTCCTCTTGGCGAGCAGCACACTTCGTGAGTTCAACTTGTCTCATTTTCCCGGGAAGATAGTCGAATTTTGCCTCTGGGTTGTTCTTCCAAAACAAGTAGAAGCAGTTAAAAGGTAGCTCCTCTCAACCTCTCCAGGTTTTGGGAATTTTTTTCCTCGAGTAGCTTAATTCGTTCCTCTAGACCAGTAACCTCCTTCATGCTGGCCTCCAGATCTTCTTAAAGCTTGGTCGCTTCCTTGTAGTTAGTCTCAAAAACTTCCTTAAACTTCTCCTTGGCAACAATGGTTTTGTCCAGCTCTTCCTAGTCCTCTTTAGCTCATTGGTTAAACTGGCGACTTTGTCTTCAGCCGCCTTAATCTCCTCAGTGTGTTTGGCCTCGTTCTCCTCAGCGCAACGCCAGCCATTAATCATGGTTAGGATACCCTACAAACAAGGAAATAATGAAGTTGTTAAAGATAATTAGAGGAAATTTTGTTCGACTAAAACAAAATACAGAAGAAACTTACACTGAGGACTTCATTAATCCCGCGACTAAGGACCTGGCTGTGCTTTAGTGGGGGTGATTGGCAAAGGCTTCCTGGCTGTGATGGTTCTTGGACAATTTTTGCAGCTTATCGTAAGTAGAATTAAAGGAAGTACTCAGTAAATTAGCAACCAAAGACCTTCCTACCTGCTCGAAAGGAGGGGCGCTGCGAGGAGGAGGAGGAGGCGCTGTAATTTTGATGGAGCAGAAGACGGAGGGTCATCTGGTCGAGTTCTTTTTCTGGAAGGCTCACCATTTCTCTCCCTAGGATGGTTTCTGCATGACTTCTTCTTGCTCGAGGGAGTGTCTGCGGAGGCGTACATGTCGAAAGCATCGTCAGAAGGCATGACTACAAAACAAAAACAAAATGAGCAGATATGTTAAGAAATAGCTTGGCGCAATAAAGGAATAACATAGAGAGAAATTCTAAGTAGTATACCTGAACTATTATTACTAGTTGTTACATTATCTAAAGAACTACTACACTCACTATCTGCCTCGAAGAAGTCCAAGCTAAAATTACTGGTTGTAAATTTAATGTTGCCATCTGTAACGACCCAACTTATTCTAGACTTTGGACCATTAATAACTACTATACGCAGACACTAATCTTAAGAAAATATACATATGAAATAACCATAACTTTATTATAAACTGTAAAGCAAAGGTTAAATGCATGAAAATTCATTTAGGATATGGGATCCCATTGTTTTGAAAATATTAAAATAATCATAATTTTAAATCTTAAAATTCGTTACAAAACAAAGTGCGGAAAATACATGTAAAGTATAATTTTAAATGGCTAGAAACAACTTCATCCTCGAATTGTTCATGTCGTCCACCGATTCCATTCTCCCTCAATACACATTCCCAAGCTGCCAAGAACCTTCCCACCACCATAACTATTTTCCTGCACATATAAAACATAAAGGAATGAGCCTAATGCCCAGCAAGGAAAGTCTACTACAAGCATGAAACATAATCATACACATAAACTATGAACATATATCATATACTATAACACATATATCATAATTCTAACCCATGTTCATGGTAACTATTGGGGTTTGCTAACTAAGCAACTATAAGCCTCAAACTACAATGAGGTTTGCTAGTTAAGCAACTATAAGCCCCAAAAACATAAAAATGTTGGGGTTTGCTATATAACAACTATAAGCCCAAAACATAAAAGTGTTAGGGTTTGTTATATAACAACTATAAGCCGCAAAACATGCATATATCATAACACATAAAATCATACTATAGCATAATCATAACACTTTAATATAAACATAGCACATATCACATAAGCACTATCCTATTTTCCTTACCAAAATACCTGGAAGATGAGAACAAGGTCGGGATTTTGGAACACTCCAACAAGAACCTCAAGTTCAAAGAACTTAGATGCCTTTGATTGCTTTATAACCAAACTATACCTCGAAACCGAAATACACTATAAATCTTACTCCCCAAGTGTTTGATAAGCTTATAATGATAAAGCTTATAACCCCAACCCAAGTGTTTAACACTCTAATGTAATCCTAGCAGTTTGTAGGCTCTGAACTCAGCTTGAAGAATGAAGAAATGGCTGGGTACTAGGTCCTATTTATAGAGTTCAAGAATGAAAAGATCTTCATTTAGCCTGAATAAAATAATGACTTTTTAATTAAAAAACATTTGAATATTCGTTCAGCAGAGGCTGAAGACTCGGTCAAAAAGATTCTGGCTTATCAAGAGGTTTATGGAATAAAATGAGCTCGGTTTCAAAATCATTTGAAAATACATCCCTAGAATCGATATATTGCCTACCATAGGCGATATATCGCCTGGGCTCATATTCCCGAGGCTCGTCGAAATGGTCGTGTGAAGTTATATGTTTTCGTATCCCCGTATGGCGATATATCGCCCCCAAGAGATGCGATATATCGTCATACGCTGAAATATTATACATGTAATTACACTTTTTCAGCCTAATTTGAATTGAGTAAACAACCTTGACTAAGTACTTTAACGATTTCAAAGTTGCTGGCAGACTCTAGGATCTTCAAATATTATTCTTAATAAACTATTCCTCAAAAATACTTAATTTCTCATTAGCATACATATGACAAGTGTTATTATCTTATTGGGTCTATCTAAACCTTATAGTATAATAAATATCATCTCCATAATCAATCACATTAATCAAGCCTTAGGTTATAATTAATATTCTTAAACTATAGGTTAAACTTATATAATCTACAAGTGTTGCTACGAGTGTCCAACTAAGTCCCTGCTTGAACCAAAATCCACAGTAATAAACATACTATAACTACTACTAGCTATTACTATTACTACTATCTAACTAGCTAAGTAAAGTTCTTGGACTCTACAATTCTCCCCTACTAAAAAGAATTTCGTCCTCAAAATTTACTTACCAAATATTTCCGAATACCGGCCTCGCATGTCTTCCTCCAACTCTCACGTTGCCTCCTGTTCAGAACTATTACTCCATAGGACTTTGACTATTGGAATACTCTTGGACCGTAACTGCTTCATCCCTCTATCTAGGATCCTAACCGGTCGTTCCTCGTAACTCAAGTCTTTCTGGAGTGCTATCGTATCGTACTTGAGGACGTGAGATGGGTCTGACACATACTCGTGTAGCATTGAGATGTGGAACACGTTGTGGCTATCTGCTAGGGCTGGCGGTAGGGCTAGTCTATATGCAACTGCTCCCACTTTGTCCAATATCTCAAAAGGACCTATAAATCGGGGACTAGGCTTGCCTTTCTTCCCAAACTGCTTCACACCTTTCATAGGAGATATCTTCAGGAAGACTTGATCTCCGACTTTGAATTCCACATCGCGTCGCTTGGCATCCACATATCTTTTTTGAAGGCTTTGAGCAGCAAGAATACGTTGTCTAATTAGCGCTACTGCTTCTTGAGCTTTTCTATGCTTCGGGACCGAGAAGCTGCCTTTCTCCTACTTCGTCCCAATGCAACGGTGATCGGCATCGTCTTCCATAAAGCAGCTCATAAGGTGCCATGCCGATCATTGACTGGTAGCTATTGTTGTAAGAAAACTCTATTAGCGGCAAGTACTTATTCCATGATCCTCCGAAATCAAGTACACAAGCGTGCAACATATCTTCTAAAATTTGAATCGTACGCTCGGACTGACCATCTGTCGATGAAAAGTTGTACCAAGACTTAACTTAGTACCCATGGCTTGCTGTAAACTTCCCCAAAATCTCAATGTAAACACCGATCCTCTATCCGACACTATTGTTTTGGGGATTCCATGCAACCGTAATATTTCTTGGACATATATGTCTGTGTACTGATCCGCTGTGTATGAAGTCTTAGCAGGCAGGAAATGAGCGAACTTGGTTAGTCTATCTATTACCACCCAAGCCGAATCATGCTGCTTACTTGTTCGTGGAAAACCTGTCATGAAATCCATAGCTATATCGTCCCACTTCCATTCTGGCATGCTAAGTGGTTGCAATAAGCATGCATGCCGCTGATGTTCTGCTTTCGCTTGTTGGCATACTAGACACTTAGACACAAATTCTGCTATGTCCTTCTTCATCCCTGGCCACCAATACATTGCCTTGATGTCGTGTGTCATCTTGGTCAACCCTGGGTGAATTGAGTATGGGGTATTGTGCGCTTCATCTAGAATCACCATCTTAATCCTTTGATCATTCGGCATGCATACCCGATCCTTATATCTCAATAATCCTTGACCAGATATTGATAAATCTGTGGCCTTGCCTTTTCTAACTGCATCCATATGTGTCGCTAGTGTGTCGTCATGCCCTTGCCCAATCCGTATATCTTCTAGCAGATTTGACTGGATAGACAAGTTAGCCAGGTTGCCGACAACTACTTCTATTCCGGCATTGATCAACTCCTTCTGCAACGACTTTTCTATTTTGGCTAGTGCTGCTAAACTTCCATAATACTTCCTACTTAGCGCATCAACAACTACGTTTGCCTTTCCCGGGTGGTAAGATTTCGCAGCGTAATCCTTCATTATCTCTAACCACCTGCGCCGCCTCATGTTGAGCTCCTTCTGAGTAAAGAAGTACTTTAAACTTTTGTGGTCCGTATAAATCTCGCACCGTTCTCCGTAAAGATAATGGCGCCAGATTTTCAACGCAAAGATCACCGCTGCCAACTCCATATCGTGCATTGGATAGCGTTGCTCGTACTCCTTCAGCTGCCATGAGGCGTAGGCTATCACCTTGTCATTCTGCATTAGCACGCAACCCAACCCTTGTTTCGATGCATCGTAGTAGACTACGAACTTATCGTTGGGCGTCAGTACACAGAGTACTGGTGCTAAGCACAACTTGTCCTTAAGCAACTGGAAGCTTTCTTCACATCTATCAATCCAGTTGAATCTTTGTTGTTTCCGGGTTAGGTTGGTGAGTGGAGTGGCTATCTTAGAAAAGCCCTCTACAAACCTCCTATAATAACCTGCTAATCCCAGAAAGCTCCTTACTTCAGATGCGTTCTTTGGTCTTGGCCAATCCTTCACGGCCTTTACCTTTGATAAGTCTACTGCAACTTCATCCTTGGATATAATGTGCCCGAGGAACGCCACTTGCGAAAGCCAAAACTCGCATTTCTTGAACTTGGCATAGAGTGTATGCTCCTTTAGTCATGACAAAATCAACCTCAAATGTTCCTCGTGCTCAACTTTGTCCTTGGAGTATACTAAGATGTTGTCGATGAATACTACGACGAATTTATCTAAGTAGTCCTTGAAGACCCTATTCATCAAGTCCATAAACGCGGCTGGTGTGTTGGTAAGACCAAAATACATAACTAAGAACTTGTAATGCCCATAACGAGTTCTAAAAGATGTCTTAGGAATATCTTCTCCCCGCACCTTGAGCTGATGGTACCCAGACCGTAAATCAATCTTTGAAAATACGGTCGCACCTCGGAGTTGATCAAACAAGTCGTCAATCCGGGGTAGCGGGTATTTATTCTTAATCATTACCTTATTCAGCTCGTGGTAGTCTATGCACATCTAAATACTTTCGTCCTTTTTCTTCACAAATAGAACCGGTGCTCCCCATGGAGAATGGCTTGGCCTAATAAAATCCAACTCTAGGAGTTCTTGCAGCTGCGTTTTTAACTCCTTGAGTTTCGTAGGTGCCATCTGGTATGGTGCGTTGGAGATAGGCTCAGTTCCCGGTACTAATTCTATTGTGAAATCAATTTCCTGAGTATGCCGCAAGACTAGTAAATTCTCTTACAATGCGGACGTTTCCAACCTTAAGCGTTGTTTCCTTTACTACATCTGTGATGCTGGCTAAGAATGCTTGACACCCTTTTTATATCATCCTTTGAGCTTTGAGAGATGATATTAGCGGTGTACGTAGTCCGGAAACTTGTCCCGGAAGCATAATTTCTGGCCATCGGGAGTCTCGAACATCACCTTCTTGCGTTTGCAGTCGATGGTTGCGCCATGTCGTGCTAGCCAGTCCATGCCTAGTATCGCATCGAAGTCCTTGATCTCCAGTTCTATCAAGTATCCTTCTAGTTCTACATCCTCAATCTTGATCGGTACGCCTCGTACTATTCGTGATGATAGAACTACTTTGCCCGAGGGCAACTCGGTTACAAAACTAGTTCTAAATATTTCACAAGATTTGTCTAGTTTTTCTATCATTCCTAACGAGATATACGAATGAATGGCTTCCGAATCAATTAATATAGAAAATATATTATTGAGGATAGAAACCTGACCTATGCCCACCTTATTGCTAGCATCAGCCTCTCCTTGGGTTAAGGAAAAAACCATGGTAGGAACCATCTTATCTTCTTTTTTCCCCTCTGACTTGAGCTGAGGACATTCTTTCTTTCAGTTTCCCTCTTGACCACAGTTGTAACATCCTTTGGTGTTTGCCCGAAATTCCCCAGGATGTTTCCTTTGGCACATAGCACATGGCGGGTATTCTACATAACCCGGCCTACTACCTCCATTATTTTTCCGTGCCCTTTTATTATTGTCGGGCTGCTTATTGTCAGGATGCCTTCTTTTCTGACCATTGTTGTTGTTGTTTCTGGACTGATTGTTGTTGTTGTGGTTGTTGTTCCGACTTGTCTGAGATTGACCCTGCTATCTAGGCTTAGGCTTACTGGCTTCTTCTTTACTAACATTAGCCTGCAGCCTTTCTACTCGTCGTCTCTTGAACATCAACATAAGTAGTGTTTCTTGGGTTTGCTAACTTAACCCCTAGCTCGATCTTCGGTTGAAGTCCTCTAATGAACTTAGACATCCTTAGATAGTCAGTTGGAACCATTTCTGGTGCGAACTTAGCCAAACGGTCGAACTGCCGAGCATACTCTGCTACTGATAAATTCCCTTGCTTCAAGCCAGCGAACTCCTCAACTCTTGAAGCGAGTACAGCTGAATTATAGTACTTCTTGTGGAACAGCTCCACAAATCGGGTCCAAGTCATAGTGGCAACATCATGCATCTGCTGGACTAAGTCCCACCATATTCTGGCATCTTTCTTGAGCAGAGACGAAATGTAGGATATGCGGTCCGCGTTGCTGAGGCTCATGTGCGCCAGGATTGGCTCCACATTCCTGAGCCACTCTTCTGCCTCGAAGGGGTCTGTAGTCCCTTCAATGTTCGGAGCGTGTTGCTTACAGAACCGCTCATAAACTGGCTCCATGTGCTGAACTGGATATGGCGCATAGTTCGCCACTGACCATCCCCCATATGGACCAACTTGTTGGGGTGCTGAGGCCATTTGCTGGGGCTGTGGTTGCGGCAGAGGCGGAGGCTGAGTCTAAGGCTGAGCCTATTGTGGATGTTGTTGCAATAGTTCCTCGACTTGTTGTCGTAGTCTGGCGATCTCTGTAGTGTTGTCAACTGGTGGCGGCGGCGATGCATTGTGGCTGGCAGTAGCACGCACTCCCCTTCTGTGAACCTGAGGGGCTTCATTGTTCATCGGAGCAGTATTGGAGGCATCTTCGTTGGTGCAAGTAGATCTTCAGAGCGACATTGCAGCAGAGTTCTAACAGTTGAGAGAAACATGTCAGAACTTTGCCCTAATAGGCTCTAAGGCAAAAACTTAATCTAAACAAGCATATCTCAGACCTATTAATTATGACTTCTTATGAAAAATATATATAAGTCTTCTTTATTATTAGAGTGGGTTTCTATACTTAGAAAAATAAGCCATCTTTATTATTATCTAAGTCTGTTTCTAATCATCCTATATGACTTAATTCTCAGGCTCGAAACTCATCTTTGTTCCAAAGTTAACCATATTGAGGGAGAGATGGGATCAGTAAAATCGTTCCCACTACTATGGCCCCCTAACTCTCAATATAGAAACTTGGTTCATTGATTTGTATCCACCCTCACCGAACTTAGTCATTATTTATTTTATTTATTATTTATTATGATTGCAAAAGAAAATCAAACTTATACATGATAACAAAATAACCATGATATTAATTTGGAAAAGAAAGTTTTCACTATTTACAACCATAAAAGAAAACAAATAATAAATTAAAACAAACAATGAAACTAATTATTCTAAAAATCGGGATCTTCTATATCTGATCCTTCATCTAGCATACCATCATTTAACTCCTCATAGTCCTCATTATTATGTGCCTCAAAATGCCTCGAGGAAGGTTCGTAAAAATTCTATGCTTTTGCTCATTTGTAAACTGAAATTCCATTTTTGAAGTGAACCTAATTAAGAGAAAATAATATCTCATTGCTACCGGCAATTCATCTTCATCATCCATTGTTTCCCATATTTCCTCTAAGGCTGCAATTACAGTATGAAAATCTCTAAATAGTCTAATTACTAAAATGTATTGCTCCGTTGCTCTCATTATGATCTGCTTAGATTCTTGGAGGTAACCTATTTCTCTGTGGAACAAAAGCAGCCTCTGAGTGATTCTTTCTAGCACTCCTATAGTGTTTCTCGGTTCTCTAATTCTTTTTAAAGCCTTAATGGCTCGGATATCCTCATAAGTTAATGCTGCGTTCATTCTTAACTGAAACATAAAGGCTAAATCATTAGCTATACATATAAATATAATAACTATAATCATAAACACTTACTTGGCGGTTAGATTCGGAGCTTTGAGTGTGTGTATCGAGGAGAACTTCATGCGAATGAACCATTTCTCTGATACCAACTGTAACGACCCAACTTATTCTAGACTTTGGACCATTAATAACTGCTATACACAGACACTAATCTTAAGAAAATATACATATGAAATAACCATAACTTTATTATAAACTGTAAAGCAAAGGTTAAATACATGAAAATTCATTTAGGATATGGGATCCCATTGTTTTGAAAATATTAAAATAATCATAACCTTAAATCTTAAATTTCGTTACAAAACAAAGTGCGAAAAATACATGTAAAGCATAATTTTAAATGACAAGAAACAACTTCATCCTCGAATCGTTCACGCAGTCCACCGATTCCATTCTCCCTCAATACACATTCCCAAGCTGCCAAGAACCTTCCCACCGCCATAACTATTTTCCAATACATATAAAACATAAAGGAATGAGCCTAATGCCCAGCAAGGAAAATCTACTACAAGCATGAAACATAATCATACACATAAACTATGAACATATATCATATACTATAAAACATATGTCATAATTCTAACCCATGTACATGGTAACTATTGGGGTTTGCTAACTAAGCAACTATAAGCCTCTAACTACAATGAGGTTTGCTAGTTAAGCAACTATAAGCCCCAAAAACATAAAAATGTTGGGGTTTGCTATATGACAACTATAAGCCCAAAACATAAAAGTGTTAGGGTTTGTTATATAACAACTATAAGCTGCAAAACATGCATATATCATAACACATAAAATCATACTATAGCATAATCATAACACTTTTATATAAACATAACACATATCACATAAGAACTATCCTATTTTCCTTACCAAAATACCGGGAAGATGAGAACAAGGTCGAGATTTTGGAACACTCCAACAAGAACCTCAAGTTCAAAGAACTTAGATGCCTTTGATTGCTTTATAACCAAACTATACCTCGAAACAGAAATACACTGTAAATCTTACTTCCAAAGTGTTTGATAAGCTTATAATGATAAATATTATAACCCCAACCCAAGTGTTTAACACTCTAAAGTAATCCTAGCAGCTTGTAGGCTCTGAACTCAGCTTGAAGAATGAAGAAATGGCTGGGTACTAGGTCTTATTTATAGAGTTCAAGAATGAAAAGATCTTCATTTAGCTTGAATAAAATAATGACTTTTTAATTGAAAAACATTTGAATATTCGTTCAGCAGAGGCTGAAGACTCGGTCAAAAAGATTATGGCTTATCGAGAGGTTTATGGAATAAAATGAGCTCGGTTTCAAAATCATTTGAAAATACAGCCTTAGAGCCGATATATCGCCTACCATAGGCGATATATCGCCTGGGCTCATATTCCCGAGTACCATAGGCGATATATCGCCTGGGCTAATATTCCCGAGGCTCGTCGAAATGGTCGTGCAAAGTTACGTGTTTTCCGTATCCCCGTATGGCGATATATCGCCCCCTAGAGCTGTGATATATCGTCATACGCTGAAATATTATACATGTAATTACACTTTTTCAGCCTAATTTGAATTGAATAAACAACCTTGTCTAAGTCCTTTAACGATTTCAAAGCTGTTTACAGACTCTAGGATTTTCAAATATTATTCTTAATAAACTATTCCTCAAAAATACTTAATTTCTCATTAAACATACATATGACAAGTGTTATTATCTTATTGGGTCTATCTAAACCTTATAGTATAATAAACATTATCTCCATAATCAGTCATATTAATCAAACCTTAGGTTATAATTAATATTCTTAAACTATAGGTTAAACTTATAAAATCTATAAGTGTTGCTACGAGTGTCCAACTAAGTCCCAGCTTGAACCAAAATCCACAGTAATAAACATACTATAACTACTACTAGCTACTACTATTACAACTATCTAACTAGCTAAGTAAAGTTCTTGGAATCTACACCATCCATGTTTAATAAATGGCAACGGATGGGAAAATTATCTAGAAGTGAAAAGTCTATACCGTTTTCATCTGAAGATTCGAGTATACGACCGGTGTATTCTGGTAGTTTTTGTTTTCCCCTCCCATGTTGGGCAGGGGTATTAGCAGCTCGAGTGTTTTTGGATGGATCTCAAATGGTCACTCCCGTTGGTCATCGCATATGGGGTTGTAGCACATCCTACTGCTGCTAAGGGATTTCTTTTCCTTCAGTGCCCTCTCTAGTGGCACTCCCACTGGTGGATTCCCTCACTTCCTGATGAGGTTCCAAAAGGTCGACCAGCCTTAGATTGCTCTCCGTAACCAGCTCCTTGATGCTTTTTTCTATATTCATCATTCTGGCAAGAGTTGTGGCTCTTATCTCCATTTCCAGAGTAGGGTCTGGTCGATACCATGGACCTAGATCCAACACAAAACAAATAAGGACAAGAAAAGATGCAAAAATGACTAGAAGACTGTCGACCAAAGAGTGAAAGTTTACCTCCTCATGTGAAGGCCAAGTAGTTGGGAACCAGGTTGGTTGTGAGGAAGTACTCTTGGAAGTACTTTCCTATTTTGGACTTGTGGGTAACATCGCTAAGGAATGTTCGAGCAGATTCCTGGTGGTAAAAGTGAAAAAACCATGTGTTGTTCTGATTGGGGTTGGATTTGAGATCAAACAGGTAGTTGATCTCATGTGGAGTAAGCACATGCCATTTTTTGTGGTTATATAGGATATAGAGTGCTAAAACTACTCTATAATCTTTGGGTGTTATTTGGAAAGGGGTGACCTCAAAATAATTGTCCACCCCTTGGAAAAAGTCATGCAAGGGCTAGATTGCCCCTGCCTCTATGTGATACCTCGACCAGGTGTTGTAGGCGCCTCCAGACACGTTTGCCCTTTGGTCGGGTGTGGCTTTATATAAGATAATCCCAGGAGGCCCGTACTTCTTGGGATATTTTGCCACCATCCTGGTCAATATGACACTAGGAGGGGCAATGTACCAGTCTACTACTGCTCGATGTCCATCGCGAGGATGAGCTTTGGGTTGGATATTTGGTGGTGAAAAGTTTAGAGGTTGATGATCATTTGAAGGACCCTCGGCGTTGGTTGCAGGCTGGTTAGAAGGTTAATTTGTTGTTTTCTTTTTCCTATGAGCAGTGTATTTGACACGATCCATGTTCGATTGGTTGTGTGGAGGACTGGTTATGAAGTCGAAGGCTTAGGAAAAGGCAAAGAAGGTTGTTCTTGATCCTCGAACAGCAAAGCAAGAAGATCGTCATCTATTGGTCTCTCACCTCACCAGGGATCATGCATGAAGATCTGAGAAGAGCAAAGGGGAATTGAGAATGTACGACCAATAGATAGAAGAAAGAGATAAGCAAGGATAATGTTGCTCATGTATAAAAGTTAAGCTTTTATACAAACAGTAACATCCTGATAAAAACACAATAAACATTTGAACAGTTTGAAAAAACAGATCAAAAAGTGAATGTGAAAAGTTTTTTCAACTCCGAAAACAGGCCAGAAAAATCCAATTTTTTAGAAATACTCAAAATCGAATTTTCACTTCGATTTTGGACCTGAAATCAATATTCCTATACCCCACATTACTTTTTAAACATTATCTAGTATTTTATACTGCCTAAACTCCTTATTCTAACATACTTATTCTATGTATGTTTCCTTAAACCCGGTTACCCAAAAATTTCTCAGGAACAACAGAAACCCAGTTACGAAAATTCGTGAATAAAGACCCGAATACATAAAAATTTCTACAAAAATGAGAGGGTGAATTCAAAAAATTACTTGGAGTACGGATTGTAGAAGAAATCATGAAGGTTTTTCTCGGAGTTGCTCAAAGACGTCTCGAATCAAACTGGAATCTCTAGGTTTTCTTGAAGGTTTGTCTGAGTTCTTGAAGATAGAGAAGGTTCGGGTAAAAAATTAAAAAGATGAAAAGGCTTATATTTATACTGCTCGGGGCGTTAAAAAAAGGTAATGATGGGAATGGGATTTAAATGTACGGGGAATTGCAATAGCCGTCAAAACATTTATGAGAAACTGTAAAGGACATAATTACTTGCTTTTTTGAAAAAGTACTGATAGATGTGACAGGTCAGATTGATTACTGGTCGAGTAAGTTTATTAAATGTTGATTGCATTAAAATAAACTTGGGGGGCAAATGTTTACCCTAAAAAAAAACTTACTTGCTAACGTGGCAAGATAAGTGTGCATGTGGGTTGCACATGATTATTTAGTGATTACATCCATGTTAACCAGCGACCATAAGAGAAGTTGCTCGATGGATTTAAGAAAGATGTTGAACAATACGACAGAAAATGTGCTGACATATGCGACCAGGTCTGGTCATGGTAACGAAACCAAAGTTCAAATACTGTTATAGGATAGATATTTCTAGGATATTTGCCCCTATTTTTTTTATGATTTCTGTTATTATTGAAACAAAATGTAGGCATGGCCCATTTTCCCATATGTATGTCCTTGCGTCTATAAATAGGACTCAAGGAACTCATTGAAAAAGGAGAATGATTGGTATTCAGAGAGAATCAGTGTTTTCTATACACAAACTTTTGTATCTTTTTTGGAGCTTGTGAAACTCAGTAAATCCTAGTTTGGTGATTGCAGGTTTCATAATACATCAATAAAAACACTAAGTGGAAGTAGGTTATTACCAATATCTGGGGCTGAACCACTATAATTCCTAGTTTCGTTTACTTCTTACATTCAGCTTACAAATCATTATCGTTATGGCGACTCCGTGTTGTTGGCTAAATCATCAGTCAACACTAGCAAACTCCTAAATCTTTGATCTATAGCAAGTTATGATCACAAACTGCTATGATATTCACTTGCAATCTTCTCTGATCAAATCTCTAGCAACAAGCACTTCAGAAACTAATCAAGAAGAAAAGAAAAACAATATATACAAGAAATTGGAACAACTCTAAAAATCTCCAGTAACATTTAGTCCAGAAACTACATCATCAACGCAAAAGAAAAAGGTAACCAAATCATAATCATAAATTCTTCATTCTTTATAATTTATAAAAGCATTTTTTGAATTAAAATTAAATGAATATACATAATTTGTCTATGAATAAATCTATTTGGAAAATGATAGTTTGATTTATTTTAACTATCACTAAAACTTGGGAATCAATGTACTTATAAATATTATTGAACTTATATTTTGTGGATTCTAATCCTTAATAATCTTATTTTACCTTCTTGTTCACAATTATTAATTTAGTTATATATATTATCTTTAATATCTTTATTATTGTCTTTTATTTTATTTTTATTATTAAAACTCATCAATCTTTGAAGCTAGGTTAGAATTTACTACTTTTGATTTAAAATAGTTTTCTCTTTTCGATTTTAGACAACTCCTTTGGGTTCGACATCCTTGCTTACACGATCACTATTCTATATTAACGATTCGTGCGCTTGCGATTTATAAATTTTTAAACATACCCGTTTTGGGTCCATTATTCTTCTTCATATATGTCTTTCATCTTTAATATCTCATATTTTGGATTGTTTGATAATATTGCACTTTGTTCTTCATTTTTCAAAACATAATATTCTTGGTGTAAGATGTGTCATTAAATTGTACACATCCAATGCTTAGAACAAAAATATTATGTTTTGCCTTATAAATAATATTATTTGATTTTTTGTTGTTTCATTAGGTTGATTCACATTAAATACTTTGAAATTATATTTTTTTGAAAAGTGAAGAAAAATCCTATCTTTTTATAAATAATTTGTTCTTAAAAGTATAAATCTATTTGGAAAATAATAGTTTGACTTATTTTAACTATCACTAAAACTTGGGAATCAATATACTAATAAGTATTAATAAACTTATATTTTGTAGATTCTAGTATCTTAATAATCTTTCCTTTTAATACTTATTTTCAAATCATAATTAGTTTATTTTTATTCTCTTAAATAGCTTTACTTTAAATCTTTTATTTTATGTTCATGACCTTAAATCTCATCAATCTTTGGAGCTAGGTCAGAATTTATTAATTTTGGTTTAAAATATTTTTCTTTTTTACTTTAGACAACTCCTTTGGGTTCGATCGCGTGCTTGCACGAACACTATATTTCATATACGACTCATGCGCTTGCGAGTTATAAATATTTAAAACATACACGTTTTTGTTCCATCAATAATGCACGATGCAATGTTTTCTTGGTAACCAAATCATAATCATAAATTCTTCATTCTTTATAATTTATAAAAGCATTTTTTGAATTGAAATTAAATGAATATACATAATTTGTCTATGAATAAATGATAGTTTGAAATTAAATGAATATACATATGTATGTCCTTGCGTCTATAAATAGGACTCAAGGAACTCATTGAAAAAGGAGAATGATTGGTATTCAGAGAGAATCAGTGTTTTCTATACACAAACTTTTGTATCTTTTTTGGAGCTTGTGAAACTCAGTAAATCCTAGTTTGGTGATTGCAGGTTTCATAATACATCAATAAAAACACTAAGTGGAAGTAGGTTATTACCAATATTTGGGGCTGAACCACTATAATTCCTAGTTTCGTTTACTTCTTACATTCAGCTTACAAATCATTATCGTTATGGCGACTCCGTGTTGTTGGCTAAATCATCAGTCAACACTAGCAAAATCCTAAATCTTTGATCTATAGCAAGTTATGATCACAAACTGCTATGATATTCACTTGCAATCTTCTCTGATCAAATCTCTAGCAACAAGCACTTCAGAAACTAATCAAGAAGAAAAGAAAAACAATATATACAAGAAATTGGAACAACTCTAAAAATCTCCAGTAACATTTAGTCCAGAAACTACATCATCAACGCAAAAGAAAAAGGTAACCAAATCATAATCATAAATTCTTCATTCTTTATAATTTATAAAAGCATTTTTTGAATTGAAATTAAATGAATATACATAATTTGTCTATGAATAAATGAAAAATAAAATAAAGTGAGAATATGGAATTTTGTATTTTGAATACACATGATTGGTAATAAAATCTTGAAAATTAAGAACTGATTGCATAATGTGTTGGAGATTTGAGGCTATAACCTTAGTTTTGTATCCTATAACTCAAAGCAATAAAAAATGTTAATCTAAACCGTAATGGAGGAAAATTACAAAAAACACAACACAAATAAACAATTGGTAGAATTGACCTTTGTTGTTGAAGAACCTTGTAACATAAAATCACAATCCCCCACTTAGTTAAATACATCCGCAATCCTCTAGCCAAACGATATTAGTGCATTAAATAAAGTACCTTTTGGATTTGAACTTTATCTTAGTGAAAACACTACAAAGCTTTTACTAAAATTCTACGGTATTCTTAAAAGATTAAACCCAACATTCCTAGTGATAAAAATAGGTAATGTACCACACACCTCTACCTGATTACTCATGAATTTCCTATTTTCGCTCTTAGCACTTTTTTGGCGTTGTGCTTAATCCATTCATGAATCTTCCAGAGAGAAAACTCCTACTCTCTTGAGAGGCGGCACCACCTCTAGGTTCACATAGGTGAAATTATTACAACATTTTTGCTACCTTTAAAGATGCTTGTTGCTCTTCAACTGAATTTATTAAAAGCCTATGGATTAACCCTCATTTCCGATAGCAACCAACATTAATTCTTCCTAGATGAGACTTTTTAAGTGGTTAATGACTTGTTCTTACCCAGTGAACTCTACACTTGATGTATACAAGTTTTGAGTTGGGTTACCATCATTGGGGAATCTATTGGTCAATGAGTTTTAGTCTCATCCCTCTATTTGTGGAATTCACCAAATCTCTCCCTAGAGGTTTGGTAAATGGATCTACTAAGTTCTCACAATATTTGACATATGAAATTGATATGATACTCTTATCAATCAATTCCCTGACGTGGCCATGTTTAGACTCATATGTCTAGATTTCCCCTTATATATCTTCACTACACCAAAATCCTCTTCAACAATACATGATTATAATAATATTGAAAAAGTATTATATTCTCTTAGCTTAGGAGGCAGTAAAGTGTAATTGAAAAAACAAAGAAGAAAAAATAAGGTGTGGAGGTTAAAAACAAATAGTGCCTAAAATATTTTATTTAGAAAATTACAATGTGTCCCTCCCGCCTATTCTCTGACTAAAACAAATGAGCCCTAATTAAATTTTCCCATTTCCTTCCTCAATACCAAAAATCGAACAACCAAAAGCTCCTCTTTAGCCACTGGCCTTTTCCCTTTTAACCCAAACTTTGACCTCTCTTTCCCTTCCCCAGACCCCTCCTTCTCACGATGTGGGTGGGTTGGTGGACTCATAGTGATCATGATGGGATCTCGACAGAGGTGTGTTTGGGCCTCGTATATAGTATCAACATAGGTGGGAGGTCTTGGCAAAGGTGAGATACATGTCTTGTTAATGTTCTAGAAAGAATCAAAGACTTAGATAATTTATTGATTATATTTGGTTTTGGTCTTTCTTTTAGCTCTACGTTTCTTATGTCTTTCTTTTAATTTTATAGCTACGTTTCCTTGATATTGTGCTTCCTTATTGTTCTATGTTAATTTTTGTTGTTCCTTTTGAAGGCGTGAGTTGTAGGACTAGTTATCTTATAGAAAACTTGTTTAAGCTTTTGTTATTACTTTTTATAGTTTGCAAGAGAAGTTTGGTTCTTAGGTTCAACAATTGTTTTATATTATTTTCCTACCAAGTTATTTGTAGATTCTGTTACTTGGGTAATTTGTAACTTTTAAATCTATCTTTTAGGTTTGTTATTTGGTTTTCGAGTATATATGTGAGATGCAATTTTTTTTATTACTTGGATGTTTTCGATAACTATTGTCATATTGCTGTCTTGGGGTAATAATTTTATTGTAAGACACTAGGATTCAATTATTTCTTATTTGCTTTACTATTTTGGTGGATGTTATTTTGTTTTCTTTTAGTGTGTTTACTCTAGGGAAGACATTGATATTAATTCACATGGGTATCATGCTTCCACTATTTTAATTAAGGTTCCAATAGAAGAATGTCTTTGAGAGCCTCGGTCTCTGCTTTTATGGGTTTACTTGTTTGAGAGTGACTAATCAGTGGCTACTCTCCTAGTTCTATATGTATATCTTGTAAGGTTTTTCTCTTGTTTTTGTTGAGCCTTGCAAAAATACTTTAATGGTCACACAACAATTTTTCATTGTTTGGCCAAAATATATTTTTCAAACAACTTTATATATATCGGTACATCAACAATTTGTGTTTTTGCGTCATTGAAATTTATTCAAATGGGTCATTCTATGATAGAAATATATGAAATGTCATCTTTGGCTTATTTGGACCTGGCCAATTTCTACTTATTTATTTTTAGATTAAAACAAAAAGAAACTTGCTCTATTTTGTAAGGGTTGCTCTAGTTTTTTTTTTCTTGTTGAGGGTGTCTTCTATTTGTATGTCGTTTTTGTTGGGGTTTTATGCCCTAATTAAAACCCAATTTCTGTGTAATCTCATTTTCTTATCAATAAAAGAATAGAAATCAAATTTTGACTTGGTCAATCACTTTGATCACATGTTTTATTTTCATGATTATTTGTTTAATATAAAGTTCTATTAAATCCTAAACATATAGCTAATCATATTTATAGTGGCGTAATAACAATGGAATATAAATATGATTATATGTTTAAAATAAGTTAGTCCTAAGATTAGTCAGTACACAGGATTTACACTGACTTGCCAATCTACGATATGATCTACTTACACATTGTAGTGTTATGTTCTTTCCAAAACATTAGCAAAGTAGATAAGATCGAATGTATTTGTTACATCGGACTGGACCGATATTCACAGTAGACAAGATAACTAAATATACTGTTATTATCTATTCTAGTCATATCATATAGTTGACCATAGGTCAATTCAATCTCAATTCTGAGTGGTTAGTATTCTAACTGATTGTATTATTTGAGTTATTTTACTTGTTCTTTACCAGCTTACCCTACAGACAAGCCCATACTTACATCTTGGGAACTCGGTAGTATAATTGAGTGGGAGTGTTAATCATAGATATGAACATCTATAGCTTCTGATGATGAATTGAAACGATGGTTTCCTTTTAGTTTGGTTCGAGGTGCTAAATGATAGAGATCTCATTTCAGTAATTAATATTCGTTTACTGAAATATCATTTATAAGGAACTAAGTGTTTTAAGGATAAAATACAATGAGAGGTAAAATGGTATTTTAGTTCCATCTCATTGTAGACCCTCTATAGAGGATCGAGTGACAATTATGGTTGTAACGATGAATAATTAATAACATATCTATATTGCTTATAGGGCGTTCTATGAATTCAAGTGTGCAATTCCGAGTATTTAGTGGAGTCACGAGGAATTAATAAGTTAGTAAATTTATTTGTTAAATTTATGATAACTTATTGGAGCTTGATTTCATAGGCACATGGTCCCCACTGTACCTTGGATAAAATCATCTAGATCATCTCAGTTGATTGATTTAATTATCAATTAGAATTATCAAAGTTGACCAGGTCAGTTTTGGATAGTTTCACAGATTTATGTAATTTAGAGAAGAAAATAGAAATGAGGGCAATTTATTAATTAAGATAAATTAGTATCTAAATTAATAAATAATTTTAAATCAAGGCTCAAATTATAAATAATTAATTTGATAAAGGATTTAAATAATTATTTAATTAATTAAATCAATAGAAAATAATATAGGCATTGAGTTTAAGTCCAACGGGCTTATAATTAAATAGAAAATTTCACGGGCCTAAAGCCCATGATAATTTCGACCTAAGGAAGATAATTGGCTATTATTTTATTTTATTTTTAATTAAATAAGTGATCTAATTGAGTCTATAAAAGGAATGCTAAATGGAAGTTGAAATCACTTATTTTTTAGAAGATCAGAAGATCTATTCTTGATGCTCTAGTTTTTAGATTCTCTCTATAGCATAAGTCGTTTTCTAAGCCTCAATTTTTCTCTTCTATTCTTCTTCTCTCTGTATATATCTCATGTGTTGAGAATTTTCCACTCTAGTCTAGGTGATTCTAGAGATACTTTGGAAGACTGTGAAGAAAATTGAAGAACGGTTCAATTTCTTGGTGATACCCTTTGACAGAAAGGATACAAGGGTTAGAGAAACGGAAGTAATGACTCAATCATTCAGCTGCACAATAATGTAAGTGTTCTTATCATTATCTCTGTATAAATTCAATTTTAGAAACATGTTCTAGGTTTTCTTATATTAATATGTTTAATATACGATTTACATGAAAATAAACAAGATCATGAATAAGTTTTCCCAACAACTGGCCTTAGAGCCTTTGGTAATCTTTATTTTTATGCATGAACATGGTAAAATTTAATTATTTGATGTGTTGAGTAATTTGATGGAATTCATGTTTTTTATGCTACATATTGAATTTGATGTGATTATTAGTATATTTGATTTATTTTGTTGTGTTTTCTTTGCAAATAATTTTTATATAAATGTTTCATTTGATGTAAAACATGGTAAAAAAAATTTAGAAAACCTATTTTTGGGTTGAAAAATTACACAATTTTTTTTCTTTCGGACAGTGGCCGCGACCACCAATTATCATTGGTCGTGACCTGGGTAACAGCGGCTAGTGGCTGCGACCACCAACAACACCTGGCCACGGCCAGCACGCGTCTTCCTGCCCAAATCGTCCCGTTGCCATGGCCACCCACTTTCACTGGATGCGACCTGCGATAATTTTTTCTTAAAATTTGATTTCTCAATGTATTTTTTAATAGGTCAATACAAAAATATCAGATCTTTTCTATTATTTAAAAACATATTTTTTTTAAATACGATATTTTTGTTGTTTGATCTTTAAAAAAATAGATAGTTTCTACAATGATTCAAATTCAAATTTAAAAATAAGTTAACTAATTAATTTTAAATATTTTTATATATTAAAATATTTGAATTAAGTTATCTGATATTGAAGATATTTTGTAATACTTGATTTTTTTTAAAATCTGATATTTGAACATATTAATATCTGATTATTTTATGGATTTTAATATTTAAATTATTTGAAAATTTATTGACTAGATATTTTTATGGATATTTGAATTTGTTTAACTATTTAAGATATTTTTTCAAAATCAGCAGAAGATATTTGTTTTAAAAACTTATAACTGGTTAAATTTTAAAAATATCACGTTTTTCAAACCAAATAATAAAGTATTTTTTTAAAAAAATGGGATGTAAATTAACTTGGTTAATTGTTGATAAATCATATTTAAATTAAATTAATATTTTTTCAAAATTACCTAAACTAAGTTGATTGTTGATAAATTTCATTTACACTGACTCATTTATTTTTGCAAAAATTTAATTAATTCAATTTTTTGATTACTAGAACTAAATCTATTGGTTATCGAAATCATGGGTCTAGCTCATAAAATAAAAAGATTTTTTTTTCTTATTTTGATCGAATAGTAGGTTCTTAATAATTGTGTCCATTATTAAATGAGTTTACAACTCTATTTAACTAATAATATTTTTTTACTCTTGCCTACAAGGACAACGATATCATAGAATAGTTAAAAGCCTAAAGAAATAGAGATATGATTATTTTGGTATTTTTTTACATATCTTACATATTTATGGTATATGTTGTGCTATTTCTTGAAATTAGAGTGAATAGAAGTTTTATTGAGAAAAAGTGATTGATTTCCATTTTATTGATAACTGGTAATTTTAAGTATGGATGTGTCTACTCCCATCCTTTCTCAACTTTCGATGGAGAAACTCACTGGAGAAAACTTCTTTAAGTGGAAGCAGAATATCAACATAGTGTTGATTGGTGGCAACACCGAGTTTGTCATGACTGAGGAATCTCCAGAAGTTCCAGCTGAAGGAGCTCCCAAGGTTGTAAGAGATAAATATAAGTATGAGCATTGGCAGGCGACTAATAACAAGGCATGACACTACATGTTGACTAGTATGGTCGACATTCTCAAGACAAAGATGGAGACTGTTGAGATGGCCTATGAAATCATGGATCAGCTCCAAGACATGTTCGGTCCAAAGTTTGTGCAAACTCGTTTTGAGGTCACCAAGGAATATGCTAATACTCGGATGGCACCATCTCCATACACGTTCGTGGTCAACTCAACTATGGTCTGACGCTGCTCATAAGCGAGCTTCAGACTTTCGAGTCTATCATGGGTAGACCAAGTAAGGGAGGTGAAAAGAAGACAACTACTACTGTTGTTGCTGATCCAGCTAAGGCTAAAGCTAACCAAGCTTCGTCTTCGAAAGTCGATTACAAGAGGAAAGATGGACAAAACAACAACCCCAAGCCCGCAATGGCTGCAAAGACTAGTGCACAACCAAATGCACAGATGCCTAAGGGGAAGAACAATAAGAACATGAAAGGTAAAGGTAAGTTCTTTCACTGCAAACAGAAGGGGCATTGGAAACAAGATTGCCCCAAGTTTCTAGCAGCGAAAAACAAAGGTAATGATTATAGTTCATTTATCTTGGAAACATGTGTTTTAGAGAATGATAAATCTGTTTGGATTTTTGATTCTGGATCTACTAATCATGTTTGTAATCCCTTATAGCTTCTTAAATCGTGGGAGGAAGTAGACAAAGGCGGCATAAAGCTTAGAGTTGGGAATGGAGTGTTCATTGCGGTCCAAGCTAGAAGAAATGCTCGCCTGAAGTTCAGAAATAAATTTTTAATTTTGAATGATGTATTTTTTATTCTTGATTTTAGTAGAAGTTTAATTTCAGTTTCCATGTTGCAATTAGAAATTTTTGTTATGACTTTCACAAGTTCTAATATATCTATTTCGTTCAATGGATCACAATTGTGTATTGCATGTTTGGAAAACGAGCTTTATATTCTGTGACCTATCGAACCCCTCCCTCTTAGCAATGATTTATTCAAAGTAGCTAAACCTAGGACTAATAAACGTCAAAAGACCGATAACAATAACATGATGTATTTATGCCATTTGAGACTAGGTCACATTGCTATCTTAGGATTCAAAGACATGCAAAGGACAGGCCTTTGATGGAACTAACCTTAGGTGAATTACATGTATGTGAATCTTGTCTAGAAGGCAAACTGATCAAGCGTCCATTCTCTGCAAAGGGTGATAGGGCCAAGGAACCACTTGGACTTGTTCATTCATATATTTGTGGACCTTTGAATGTACAAGCCAGGGGTGGTTTTGAGTATTTTGTCACTTTCATTGACGATTATTCTACATACTCATGTCTTTACCTAATGCATAGGAAATCAGAAACATTTTCAAAGTTTCAGGAATTCCTAACAATGGCTCAGAACTAATTAGGTATAATGTTAAAGATCTTGCGATCTGATAGGGGTGGAGAATATTTGGATATGCAGTTCCAAGATCATTTAACTGAACTTGGAATTTTATCACAACTTACTGCCCCAAGTACTCCGCAACAAAATGGTGTAGCAGAACGCCGGAACAGAACTTTATTGGAAATGGTTAGATGCATCCTTAGTTACTCAACTCTACCAACTTCATTTTGGGGACATGCAATTGAAACTACGAATGACATTATCAATGTCGTGCTGTCTAAATCAATCCCCAAAACACCTTTAGAAAGCTGGAATGGTTGTGAACCTAGTTTACGCCATTATAGAAACTAGGGGTGTCCCGCCCATGTCTTTAGGAAAATAGAAGGAAAGCTAGACCTGCGAACTAAAGTTTGCATGTTTATTGGCTATCCTAAAGGTACTAGGGGTGGACTTTTCTATAGTCATTTAGAAAAGAAAGTGTTTACTTCTATGAATGCTACTTTTCTGGAAAATGACTATGTCCAAAACTTCAACTGTGCAGCAAAGTAGTTTTAGAGGAGATGGTTGAAGAATTGAATCCAACCAATGTTCCATCATCATCAATGTGGATTGATGATGAAATTCCCACCCTTCATGTCCAACTGACGCAAGTCGATTTAAATGAAGAAAGTACCACTGTTCCTGAGCAAACAGTCACAGAGCCTCGCCGTAGTGGGAGGGTTTCTAGGAACCCAGTTCGCTATGGTTTGGATGGTGAAACCAATATGGTTGTTGGTGACACTGGTGATGATGATCCATTGTCTTTCAAACATGCAATGACTAGCCTTAAAAGGAACTATGACTTTAATCCATGAAACATGAAATGGAGTCCATGTACTCAAATTCCGTCTGGGATCTTGTGGAAGCACCTAGTGATTTTAGGGTCATTGGGTGCAAGTGGATCTACAAGAAGAAAGGAGGTGTTGATGGAAATATCGAAACTTATAAAGCTCGATTATTGGCAAAGGTTGTACCCAAAGAGAAGGCGTGTACTATGAGGAAACTTTTAGTCTGGTAGCCATGCTTAAGCTCATTTGCATCCTCCTATCCATAGCAGCCACTCTCGACTATGAGATTTGGAAAATGGACATCAAGACAGATTTTCTTAATGGGAAGCTTGACGAAGTCATTTATATGGATTAGCCAGAAGGATTTAAAGTAGCTGGATAAGAAAGAAGAGTTTGCAAGTTGAATAGGTCCATTTATGGATTTAAGCAAGCTTCTTATTCCTGGAATCTTAGGTTTGATGAAATAATCAAAACCTATGGCCTTGAACAAAATATTGATGAGCCTTGTGTTTACCAACTGAAGGCGAATCAAATAGTGGTATCCCTGGTTCTTTATGTAGATGATATCTTACTCATTGGAAACAATGTTAAGAAATTTTCAGATGTGAAGAATTGGCTGAGCAATCAATTCCAGATGAAGGATTTGGGTGAAGCAAGTTATGTTCTAGGTATCCAAATCATTAGGGATAGAGAGAACAAGTTTTTTGCTCTATCTCAAGCAGCTTACATAGATAAAGTGCTTGAACGTTTCTTAATGTCAAATTCCAAGAAAGGATGTCTACCGCTTCGCCATGGAATTCATCTTTCAAAGAAGCAGTCTCCCCATCTGAAGAGGAAGATGCAATGAGAAAAGTTCCTTACGCATCTGCAGTTGGAAGTATGATGTATGCTATGAAGTGGGAGTAGTGAGCATGTATCAATCAAACCCAGGATCGGAACATTGGATAGCAGTTAAGCATATCCTGAAGTATTTAAGGTGAACTAGGGATTATATGTTAGTCTACAAGGGTGGTGTTCTGAACCCTGTAGGCTACACCGATTCAGATTTTAAGACTGATGTCGATGACAGGAAGTCTACTTCTGGAATGGTGATTACTCTTGGGGGTTAAGCTATGATATGGAGAAGCATAAAGCAGTCTGCAATCTCTGATTCCACCATGGAGGTTGAATACATAGCTGCGTCAGAAGTAGCTAAGGATATAGTCTGGCTAAAGAAGTTCTATTCAAATCTTGGTGTTATTCCATAAATGGAGAACCCGCTTGTGCTCTTTTGTGACAACACGGGAGCGATAGCCAACTCAAAAGAACCTTGATGTCACAAGAGGA
This sequence comes from Humulus lupulus, assembly GCF_963169125.1. Taxonomy (NCBI): domain Eukaryota; kingdom Viridiplantae; phylum Streptophyta; class Magnoliopsida; order Rosales; family Cannabaceae; genus Humulus; species Humulus lupulus. The sequence goes on along the minus strand of NC_084797.1, from coordinate 161,803,482 downwards.
GTAAACATATAGAAAGGAAGTACCAAATTATTCGAGAATATGTGGCCAGGGGAGATGTGAAGGTTATGAAGATTGCATCTGAAGACAATCTTGCGGATCCATTTACAAAGACACTACTAGAAGCTACATTTGATAAGCATATCAAGGAAATAGGATTAGTAGAATTAAGGCATTATTTTCAATTAGTGTAAGTGGGAGTTTGTTGGGGTTTTATGCCCTAATTAAAACTCAATTTCTTTGTAATCTCATTTATTATCAACAAAAGAATAGAAATCATTTTTTTTACTTGGTCAATCACTTTGCTCACATGTTTTATTTTCATGATTATTTCTTTAATATAAACTTCTATTAAATCCCAAGCATATAGCTAATAATATTTATAGTGACGTAATCACAGTGGAATATAAATATGATTATATGTTCAAAATAAATTATTCTTAAGATTAGTCAGTGTACATGATTTACACTGACTTGCCAATCTATGATATGATCTACTTACACATTGTAGTGTTATGTTATTTCTAGAACATTAGCAAAGTAGATAAGATCAGATGTATTTGTTACATCGGACTGGATCAATATTGACAGTAGATAGGATAAGAAAACACTACCGCTATTATCTATTCTAGTCATATCATATAGTTGACCATAGGTCAATTCAATCTCAATTCTGAGTGGTTAGTATTCTAACTGATTGTCTTATTCGAGTTCTTTGACTTGTTCGTTACCAGCTTACCCTACGGACTAGCCCATACTTACATCTTGGGAACTCGGTAATATAATTGAGTGGGAGTGTTAATCATCGATATGAACATCTATAGCTTCTAATGAAGAAGTGAAATGATGGTTTCTTTTTAGTTTGGTGCAAGGTGCTAAATGATAGAGATCTCATTTCAGTAATTAATATTAGTTTACTGAAATATCATTTACAAGGAACTAAGTGTTTTAAGGATAAAATACAATGAGGGCTAAAACAATATTTTAGTCTCATCTCATTGTAGACCGTCTATAGAGGATTGAGTGACAATTATGGTTGTAACAATGGATAATTAATAACGTATCTATATTGCTTATAGAGTGTTCTATGAATTCAAGAGTGCAATTCTGAGTCTTTAGTGGAGTCATGAGGAATTAATAAGTTAGTAAATTAATTTTTTAGATTTACGATATTGTAATGTCTCGTAAAATCTCTTAACATAATTTGTGGAAAACATAACCATTTTCTAAATTAAGGTAATCGAAAATCCATATAAGAAAAACTTTTCAAAACATGCAATAGTTCGCAAGTATGCGCATACTTAAAATTGAATTATAGTGTCATAATTTTAAAACATTCAACAAGCCCAAAATAAACTATTAGTTATCATATGGGTTCTAATCCCCAAAACGTAAATTCTGAAAAGGTAGGTCCACATGTACATCCTCGCAGATAAACCCCACGCGCACTGATCCACTTTGCCTTTGAGCTTACCTACAACACGAAACAACTAGGTAAGCGAAATGTTTAGCAAGAAAAACTTAACAAACATAGCCGCATAAATAAAGTAAGAACTTAACTAACTGTAACTAGGCATATAATCAACCAATAATAGGATTTTGATGAAACCAAACCCTAACATACATTTTAAGAACGCGCAAACGTCCTGGAAAACTTATGGTCATGCATCATAACCAAAATTTATAACCTGAAGGTACACCTTAACACATAAAATCCCAGAGCATACATAAAATCTTAACTGGTAACATACATACTTACTTACTCAATCATGTCATAATAGTCATTCGTATCATATCATACATACTTACTTAGTCAGTCGTATCATAACAGTCAGTCGTATCATATCATACATACTTACTTAGGGTTCCGGAGGAACCTTCAACATAGCTTAACATATCTCAACATATCTTAGCATATCTCACCATTGCGTTGACGGGTGTAAACTAGTTACACCGGTTACCCAGACTCCTAGAGGAATTCGACATACTTTCTTAGCCATAGAGATTTTATTCTGGAATTAATTTACTTACGTGTCACGGATTTTAACCAGACTCTTATGTCACGGGTGTTAAGCTGGACTTCTTACATATCGCGATAGCCAAACAACTTTAGCCACACAGGCATCGGTGGTGAACCGAACTTCTTACATATTGCGATGGCCAACCGACTTTAGCCACACAGGCATCGGTGGTGAACTTGACTTCTTACGTATCGCAATGGCTAACCGAATTTAGCCACACAGGCATCGGTGGCGAACCAGACTTCTTACATATCGCGATGGCCAACTGACTTTAGTCACACAGTATTGGTGGTGAACCATTTTCTCATATAGTTCCTCGGTGGCTATCCAGAGTTCATAGTTATCATGGTAGCTAGCCAGACTGCTTACCATAGTCGTGAGTATGCGAATTCTATAGGACCGTGGTCTTGAGTAAACCTTCTAGGACTAGTTAAAATTATTAACTAATAACTCAGTTTTCTAAACTACTCATTAACGTGTTGTAGTCAAACATATCATAAGTTATCTTACTTGGATTCCTTAGCGCTTGCCTGTGGAAACCTTCTATCCAAAAGCGAGCCTTCACGCTTAGATAACACTATAGTGAAACCACACAGTGACTCGGATTAAATTATGGCATATTATTATAGTTGATATTCCACAATAGCTACATGATATAAATTCTTAGGGACTCTATACTATAGTCTCTTACACACTTCACAGAGTGTATAAGGCCGGATTTCGTTTCAGTCTTAACGATATCATAGGAAAATCGGTTTCGCCGCAACATGCTCACCGTACCATGCATTTTAATATTCTTTTAATGAAGAACTCACTTATCAAATAACTCATATTTTGGTTTTAGGAAAAAGGAGTTATACTCAACTCATATCTTTAAAAAATACCAACTTTTCATCTTCTTATGAAAATTTACTGTTTCCTATCATTTACCAAAATACCACTTATTGATCTGTTTCAATTATATCTAACAATGTCATATCGCTCTTTTAAAGGTTCTACAAAATCCAAACTCCCATTCTTACCAATTCTTGCCTCTAGGATCTCTATTTATGTTGTTTTTTAAAAAAAAGAAGAAAGGAAATTGGACCCTTAACTTAGAAAATGGTAAAAAAATCAGCTTTTTGTTAAGGTTCAAAATTGCTACCTTTCAGTTTTAGGAAAAATTTAGAAAAATTATTTCTCTTAAATTGTAACACATTTTTCTCTCGAATTTTTCAGGAGTCCTTGTACACATCTTAACTAATTCCCTTAAAAAATTTATAATTTTTGAGATGGCAAAACACATTCGAAATTTTAAAGCAATCTAGGCAGTGCCTGCTACCATAAGTTTTTCCTATTTTTTATGGTAAATTTGAAAAATTATTTCTCTTACCCCTTAGCTCAGATATTTCTAAAAATTTACAGGGATCTTCATACATGTCTAAATTATCTTCCTACCAAATTTCATAATTTTTTTAATAATAAAACTCATCCAAATATTTAAATGCATCTGGGCAGTACTTTCTGCCCAGAAGTTTTGTTCTAGATTCTAGGGCAAACTTTGAAAAATCATATCTCTCATACCTTACAATATTCTCATTTACAACTTCACAGTGACCCTTATACATGTATAAACTAACATATTAAAAAATTTCATAGCTTTTTTTTAGCAAAACCCGTTCAAAAATCAAAACAATCTGGGCAGTGCATGCTGCCCAGAAATTTTCTAGATTTACATCAAGATGCCAAAAAGTTCATAACTTCAGTATGAAAACACATTTTTTCGATTTTCAAAAGTCTAAACTCAAGTACTCATCTAGAACTATGAAAAACATACAAATTATTTCCACAAATAGAGGTGGTAGGGTACGATCTAACTCATTGGAAATCAGACCACGAAAACTTGGCAACATGCATTTTTACACATTCTAGCAAAACTAAACACAACTAGCAAAACCCTAGCCACATGCATCCATGAAAATCAACAAATCTAACCCTCAAGCATAAAATAAACTTCAAAAACAAAAAAATAACCTATACAACCAAATCTAACATCAATAACCTAAAACAACTCAAAACCAACCAGAGATCTACCTTTGATGGTTCTAGCTTGGAGATTATAGTCCTTAGCTTGTCCAAACTTCCTTCTTGGATTTTGTTATCCCCAAAATTTGAATACGATAATGTGGAAATAAAAGTGACGAGTGGCAATAAATGGCTGGGTCAAAGGTTTGAGATTAATCTTGTGATATTACTGACATGAAAATTATTTATCTGGTTTGGAAGTGATCTGACCGACCTGGTAGAATTTCTGTCCGACCGGTAAAGATTTTTGACTGATCAATCAGTTGTTTTGGCTGACCAGTCATTTACTTTGGATAACCAGTCATTCGTTTTGGCTGACCAGTCATTCGTTTTGGCTGACCAGTCATCTCGGAGTCAAGTGTATCCGGCCAGTCAAAATTTTTGCCTAACCAGAATGGTCCTTTGGCCAACCAGTCTCACTTCAAGGAGTGAAGTTGGCCGACCAGACAGATCATCATTATGCAACGAAATTTTAGTAACGACTTCATCCAAAATTAGTCGTACCCACAGCGGGAATCTCTCAAATTATCCCAAAGAAGTCGCATATTGTTGTATTTTAAATTTGATTATTAATTAAATATTGGTTAGAGCAACTGAATTATCCCGATTATGAGGAATTTCGATTTGTATGATCCTGAGCCTATAAATAAAGAGCTCATGGCATCATTAAGGGGATTCAGATTTTGATTTTTTTGAGAGAGCGTTTGTATTCTGAGAGAAATCTTGTATTCTTCTTGCATTTACACTTAAGAAACTCAGCTGACACAGGTTCATATGATCTTGAGTGTAGATCTATATATCACAACTCTAAGTGGATTAAGCTATTACCAACATATTGGGGCTAAACCATTATAAAATTATCAATGTCGTATTTTTTCTTGAAGGTTTATTGTAGTTTTGACGATTACTCGTCGTTGGCCAAAATCGTGGTCAACATTTTGGTGCTTTCATTGAGAGCCTGAAGAGAAGAAACACACTATTATCGCATTATTATGGTGCCCAGGAATACCAATGCGGCCTCCAAGAAGCCAGGCACATCTAAAGAGCCTGCAAGATCAGAAGGTCCTGGCCCTCAAGACCATGAGACTAAACCCAGGGTCTTCCTCAAAGAAATGACTCCAGAGGTTGAACAACTCCAGGAAGCCATGGGGGCCTTCCAAGAGGAGATGGCGCAATTCAACGCCCGACAGGAGTCATTTACTAAAGAGATGGCTAGATAGAAAGTTGCGTTTGAACAACAAAGACGGAAGATGGATGCCAGGAGCGAGGAGATCAGGTGACGGCATGAGGAGGCTGATAGGCGACACTGCGAGGTTGCACTTGCTCTGGAGGCGACTACGCAGTTGACCCGAGCCAATGCCCAAATTGCAGCACGAGGAGCAGCTACCCAGGGAGCAAGGAATACAGATGCTGGTAAAAAAACTATTGACAATGCCAATTCTCGGGGACCAGACAGAAGCACGAGTAACCCTCCTGGTCGGGAAGATGATGGGGTCCGATCTAGTACTACCTCGACTCAAAGGGGGAACTCTAGAACCCCCTCTAGGAGCCACCGATCAGAAACTTTTAGATCAGGGAGTCACCGATCCGCCCAGGCAAGATCAAACCAAGACTCCTCAAGGTAAAGGAACTTCACAGTTCATAGATGGGCATGGTCGTGATGAGGTTGATAGTCAGCACACCGACCGATCGAAGGAAAAAGATGGCAACGACCAGGAAGAAGGAAAGGACTGCCCAGCACAAACAGGAAGGCCACCACTGCATCCCGGCCAGTAGTGCAGTGGGAGAGAGCACGTCCCGCGCAATAAGCCTTCTAAAAAAACTCGGAGCACAGTGTTTGATCGATTGGGAAGACACATTTCTCAGAAGGATTTAAGAGGTGTCATCACTGAAAAGAGAAGAACTGTCCCGGTCGAAGGGCGAGATCTGACCTGACCTGCCAGTCAAGTATAAATACTTGATGACAGTGCGCCAGATAGGAACGCCCAACTAAGCGGTCAAGACCTTGAGCCCCCAACGGTCGCCCCAGGCATCCAGGCCCAGCTTGTTGCGCTAATGACCACAATTCAAGGTTTGTCAAAATGACCTTCTGCAATCGATCCGGTAGACCACAGGAGTGGCAGCCCGTTTTGTGCCCGAATTAGAGCAGCCCAACCTCCAGCAAAGTATAAAGCACCGGTACTGCCAGTATATACAGAAAAGGCATACCCAATAAGGCATGTTGGGAAGTTTGAAGACCAAATGGAGCTGCTCAGGGTGAGTGATGACTCTCGCTATAGAGTTTTCCCCACTACATTGTCCGATACTGCCCAAGAGAGGTATTGGAAATTCAATCCAAACTCCATTACCTCTTGGGAGAGTTTCAGGAAAGAATTTTGTAGACAGTTCAGCGCTGCTCGGACTCCTCCAGTTTATGCCAATCACTTGGCAGATATCAAACAATGGTAAGATGAATCTCTCAAGAATTACATACAGAGGTTCATGAGAGAAGCCAACCGAGCAACTGCTGTTGGAGATGAGGGGAAGATGGTTGCCATATCTTCTGGTATAATCTATCAGAGTCCTTTGTGGGACAGTATACACCGCAATCCAATTTCAACACTACAACAATTTCTTAACCGAGCAGACAACTATATGAAATTGGATGACAGGATTGAGAAAGGAGAGAAAGGCCTAAACAATCTGGGCAGATCAACTGATCCTCCTAAGAATGGTGGAAATGGAAAAAATGGTGGAAAGAAACGTGGAAATAACGGGTCTGACCGCCAGGAGGAAAAGAAGGCTAAGTCGGGACCAAACGACAAGCCAACTAAGTATGAACCTCGGTTCACCAATTACACCACTCTTTTGGCCAGCCGAGCAGAAATATATCTTGCGAGTCATCAAGAGGTTCCCTACCAGAAACCCCCACCCATCAGGAAGGAGATGAGTAAGAGAGACTTGAATAAGTTTTGTCGCTTCCATGGAGATTATGGTCATGACACAAATGAATGCAATCATCTCAAAGACGAGATAGAGTTTCTCCTCTGGTCGGGAAAGTTAAAATAGTATCGAGCAGAAAAGACCCAAGGAGAAGGAAGTAACAACAATCCTGGGTTTAAGTGACAGCGATCTCCACCCGTGCAACCCGAGAATGTGGACTTCACTTTAGACACTATATGTGGAGGTCCACATCTAGCTGGGGATAGCAACAAGGCAAGAGAGAGATATGCTCGAACACTTTGACATGAGTTGGATGCAGCATCGACATCTGAGGTCATGGCTGTAGAGGAGCGACCTCCAAAGAACCCACGGTATGAAAGTGAGTCTCACACTTTTACTGAAGATGATGCTCGACTTGTGAGATATCCTCATAATGACCCCTCGTCATTACAATCCAAATAGCGAACATGAAAGCGAAGAGATGTCTGGTCGACATGGGAAGTTCTGTGAATATTATTTACAAGTCATCTTTTGAAAGGATGAAATTATCCATTAATGACTTGAAGCCATGCTCTCAAGTTATTTATGGATTTACTGGAGAAGGGTTGTCACCGGATGGAACAATCAAGTTACCGATCACAACAGGAGATGCTCCTAGGCACGAGACAATTATGACAGAGTTTTTGATAGTCGATTGTTCGTCGGCTTATAATGTGGTGATTGGTCAACCACTACTCACGGCCTTGCATGCAGCAGTCTCTATATGGCACCTTTCTATGAATTTCCCGAATGCAGGAATAGGTTGTGTCCGAGGAGATCAAAGAGAAGCTAGAGAGTGTTACAATGCTTCGATAGTTAAAGAACGGAAGGGAGCTAAGGAGAATAATATGATTGTGTGTGTAGATAGAGAAGAAGTAGAGGAGATGGATGTCGATCAACAAAGCATTATGGTTATGGCTGACCAGGAGAAAGTGTTAGCAGTTATCAACCAAGAAAGTACTCTTGGTTTCAGTAAGCAACAAGCCTTATCCGGTGATGAAGTAACCAAATAGGGTGTTGCCCAAAGCGAGGGAATGGACTTTGATCCTTGCTTTGGGGATTTGGATAGTGAAGTGGGACCCATGGAAGAATTAGAGGAGGTCTCAATAGATGAAAGTGACCCGACCAAAGGGGTCAAAATTGGGAAAAAATTGAAGTTGGAAGTGAGAGCACAACTAGTATAATTTTTGCAAAGGAATCAAGATGTCTTCGCCTGGTCTCACAAGGACATGGTGGGTATCCCACCAACTGTGATCAACCACATGCTCAATGTGGATGAAAGCTACCCAGCAGCGCAGCAGAAGAGAATATTGCTTGACAAGGAGTGAGCGAAGGCTCTCAAAGAGGAGGTCGAACGACTGAAGGAAAACAGATTCATAAGAGAGCCTTATTACCCCGCCTGGGTTTCAAACCCAGTGTTAGTGCCCAAGCCCAATGGGAAGTGGATGACTTACGAGGATTTTACCAATCACAATAAAGCATGTCCTAAGGACTATTTTCCTTTGCCAAGGATAGACCAGTTGGTTGATCCAACTTCTGGTCATGAAACTTTGTCTTTCATGGACGCTTACTCGGGGTATAATTAGATTAGTATGCATCCCCCCGATGAGGAGCATACATGCTTCTGAACAAACATAGGGTTGTATTGTTATAAGGTTATGCCATTCGGCTTGAAGAATGCATGAGCCACCTACCAGCGTCTGGTGAATGGCATGTTCCGTGACTTAATCGGCAAAAACATGGAGGTATACATAGAACATATGCTGGTAAAGTTGAAGGAAGCTGAAGTACATGTACGAGATTTGGAGGAATGCTTTACGGTACTGAGAAAGTACAGCATGAAGTTGAATCCCCTCAAATGTTCATTCGGGGTAAGTTCTGGAAAATTCCATGGGTTTATTGTTAAGTCGAGAGGAATAGAAGAGAATCCTGAGAAGATAAAAGCACTCACTGAAATGAAGTCTCCAGCTAGGATTAAGGATGTGCAAAGTTTGACTGGGCGGATTGCTGCTCTAAGTAGGTTCATTTCAAAATCGACGGACAAATGTGTCCCATTTTTTAACTTACTTAGAGGAAGCAAAAAATTCGAATGGACGAAGGAGTATGAGTAAGCCTTTCAAGCCGTAATGAAATATTTAGCTCAACCTTCTATTCTATCAAAACCAGTAGATGGAGAAGACCTTTTTATTTATTTGGCAGTCACAGAGCATGCTGTCGGTGCTGCTCTGGTGCGAGAAGAAGATAAGGTGCAACATCTAGTATATTATTTTAGCAAGCGGTTGATAGGAGCGGAGTCAAGGTATCCCGTGATCGAAACGTTGGCCTATTGTTTAGTACTTGCATCTCGCAAATTGCAGCCGTACTTCCAGGCACATCCCATTAAAGTACTTACCGACCAGCCCTTACGCCAAGTCTTATAGAAGCCAGAATCCTCTGGACGTTTACTTAAATGGGCGGTCAAATTGGGCAAATTCGAAATCAAATATCAACAAAGGTCCTCCATAAAAGGACAAGCTTTGGTGTATTTCATTTCTGAATGCACTGGGATTCCCGATCTTCCTGACCGGCAAGAGAAGGTGGCAGGGCAGAGAGAGAATTTTCCTACCTGGCAACTTTTTGTTGATGGGTCGTCAAATGAACATCATTCAGGAGCATGAATTATATTGATCACATCTGAGCAGCATCGAATTCATTGCGCGTTTAGGTTCAGATTTAATGATTGTAATAATGAGGCAAAGTATGAAGCCCTCCTAGCGGGATTACGCCTGGCTAGAGATGTTCGTGCCCGGTCGGTCGAAGTAAACAACGATTCCCAGTCGGTGGTCTACCAAGTTTTATGGGAATATCAGGCAAGAGGTTTGTGCATGGTGGCATACTTGAATAAAACCAAGGACCTGCTAGCACAATTCGAGGAGTATACTATTAAACTGGTACCACGTGAGCAGAATTCCAATGCAGATGCTTTAGCAAAATTGGCTAGTGCAAAAGATGCTGAAACTTTGAACATAGTACCAGTAGAATACTTGGCAGAGTCGAGCATTAATGAGCAGGAAGCCATGCCCATCACATTAGCTAACACTTGGATGACACCCATCATTACTTACCTTGAGCAAGGAGTCCTACCAGATAATCCCAATGAAGCCAAGAAGATTATGAGGCAAGCTGCTAGGTATATTATGATGGATGGGGTATTGTATAGAAGAGGGTACTCTATGCCACTGCTTAGATGCATAACACCTGACCAGTCAAAAAACTTATTGACCGAGGTGCATGAGGGATTCTGCGGAGATCATGCTGGGGGGCAAAGTCTCTCCAAAAGGATTTTGCGGCAAGGATTTTTCTGGCCTATAATGAATGAAGATTCCATGGAGTATGTGAAGAAGTGTGATAAATGCCAGAGATTTTCTAAAATACCCAGGGCGCCTCCGAATGTCTTGAAGCAGATGCAGAGCCCATGGCCTTTTGCAGTGTGGGGAATTGATCTGATCGGAAGACTACCCAAAGGAAAAGGAGGAGTGCAATTCACGATAGTTGTTGTGGATTATTTAACCAAGTGGACCGATGCTAAACCACTAGCTACAATCACCTCGAAGAAAGTATTAGATTTTGTGGTTAAAAATATAATTTGTCGCTATGGTCTGCCCAAGAAGATAGTCTCTGACAATGACACTCAATTCGACAGTGACTTGTTTATTGATTTTTCCACTAGACATGGCATTATAAAAAGTTTCTCCTTGGTAGCTCATCCACAAGCCAATGGGCAAGTTGAAGCCGTGAATAAGACTTTAAAGGATACTCTAAAAAAGCATCTAGAACAAGCGAAGGGTGCTTGGGTAGAAGAATTGCCAGAGGTTCTTTGGTTGTATAGAACTACTGCCCGGACAACAAATGGTTATACTCATTTTTCCTTGGCCTATGGATATGAAGCCATGTTGCCTATCGAGGTCGACCCACCATCTCATCGGAGAACCATGTATGACCAGGAGGAGAATCACCAGTTGTTAGCTAAATATTTGGACTTTGTTGAAGAAATACGAGAAAAAGCAAGCTTGAGAGTTGCTGCCCATCAGCAAAAAGTGGCCCGCTATTTTAATTCCAGAGTTAGAGATCTGAAGTTCCAAGTCGGAGATTTGATCCTTAGAAAAGTGTTCGTCAAAGACCTAGTAGCTGGAGTGCTAGGACCAAATTGGAAGGGACCGTATCAGATTGAGCAAGTCTTGCCACCCAGCACTTACAAGCTTTCTCGACTAAATGGAATGCTAATCAGGAACTATTGGAATGGTGAGCACTTGAGGAAGTATTATCAATAAATACTGCTTACAGAGTGGTAGCTTAGTTTCAAGTGTTTAACTTGTTATTTAAGTTTGTTTGTGAGCTAGTTATTTGCTAACCAGTCATTTTATCTTTGAAATAATTTTATTTTGTTTGAGACTCATGATTAGACACACTTTGTCCTTATTTTTTTACGAGTAATAAAAGAGATCACGCGCAGCGCAGTCGAATCTTGCTACAAATTTTGCATATGTGTTGATTATTTTTACTTTGGTAGTGTTCAACTGTCAGTGCATTTAAAAAAAAAAATTGAGAGGGAAAAACCGGGCAGTGCTCAACTGGTCGGTTTCCATCAGATAAATTAGTAGCATTTAACTTGTCGAATATTTTTGCAGTGTTTAATTGCTCAAATATTATCTTTATATTCAATGTGTTTCACGAGTAATAACTGCTCGAACAGATTCGGTTCGGTCAAGTAGCAAGTGATCAAGGATTTTTCAACCCTCAATCACTTGGGGGGCACATAGGGTATACTGGTATATAATTCAACACATGCAATAAGAACACGGGCAAAGATATTTGTTTTTAGGCTGACTTGTAAATTTTTGAAGTCAAAAAAGGCCATTAAGCTAACTTGTTTGACAAAGCTTAAGTAACTTGGAATTTTTTCAAAATTTAAGTTAAGAGCAACTATTCGTGTCTAAACAAAACACTATGCTCATAAAATGTTAGAGCAATAAGAGTGTGAGAAAGTATACTTAGTAATGACTTATGAAATATTTAGAATTTATAAGTTAGAAAACTAAGTACTCATGTGAAAATATAAGGCATATATCAAAATGAATTTACTATTCCATAAAAAACTTGTAAATGATTTAAGTCTAAAAAGTAAAGTATACATGCCAACAGCTCGGCCGTACGAGCAAAGTATAATAACAAGATAGTTGAGATAAGTGTCTACTAGTCGGATAAGGGACTCTCTGGTCGGCTAAAGTTCTACTAGTCAAATAAGGAACTCTCTGGTCGGCTAAAGTATGGTCACTGGTCTGGTAAACTATTAATAGGTTGATCAACACCATTCTCGGCATCGGTGACGTCCTCTGGTCGGAATGATAAAGCAGGAGAAAAAGGCATAACACCAACAGGATTGGCTGCCTCCTCAATGGCCTTTGCCTCACATTTGGCAAGTTCTTCTGCCCTGGCCTCCTCTGAGAGAAAGTCGAGGTTGAGGGGCTTGTTCAACTTCCATACCTGGTAGAAGCAGTTGAAACAAATCTCTTCATAGCGAGCAAGATCGGCTTCCTTTTCTCACTTTAGCTCCTCGTTCTCGCAAGTCATTTTCTCCAGCTGATCAGTCAACATCTTGTTGGTTTGAATTTGTTTCTTATTTTCATCAGCCAACCCTTTCAAAGATCCATCCTGCTCGACAATGGTCTTCTTCGCCTACTCGGCCTTGGATCGAAGATTCCCTTCGAATGTAGTTAAAGCTTCAATCTTGGCTTGGGCTTCCACCAACTGATCATTTAAGACTTTAATCAACTCCTTATAGTCTACTGCTCGGTGATGAGCATGACTAATAGTGATAAGTGACTGGAATGGATAACAAAGAGTTACTTAAAGTAAAAACAATTAATAACAAAATGGTATGTCTTGATGATAAAATACAACTTACACTCATCAGTTGGGCAAGACCCCTTTGCAGGACAACTTCAACACTGAGCCGAGGCAAAGACTCAAAGGTTTGAGTTGTTGAAGCATGGTGTAGAGTCTGGTCAAGCAATTCCTTCCCAATATCACCACCAATTCGAAGGAGCTCACTTAAGCCAGCTGAGCGGGTAGGTGTTAAACTAGCAGAAGGAGGAATCGATGAAGGAGTCAACTGCAGGATGGTGATAGGTTAGTCAGGTAATCTCCCCTAACTGGTTGGTATTGTCTTTACGACTTTGCTTGGAGGGTTTGAGCTACTACCCTCCCCGGGTTTCCTCTTCTGGGCAGAGAAAGTGTTTAATTGCTTGAACATATCTGGATCTGCAAAAAAGAGTGAAGCACAAGACTGTTACATTATTTTATAATATAATGTAATATTATATTATAATATAATGTTTTAGATTAAATAAGTGTGACAAAGAGTGTCACATATTGTAACATATAATAGAGAGTTACAATATTTAGATATATGAGATATATCAAAATAATGTAACATATTTGGTGTTACAAATTTGTAACTTCGAAATATTACCCTTTATTGTGTAAATTTGGTGTTACACAATATTGAGATGAATTTCATAAAGCCATATGTGAAATGGCTGTTAGAGATATGATTTTAACCCCAAGAATGTGTTTTGGGAGTTACAAAATCATTTGGGAGGGTTTGGAACCGTTTGGAAAAACAGCACATTTTTAAGTGCTGAAAATGGTCAGTGGCCGCAGCCAGTGGGATAGAGAGTAGTGGCCGCGACCACTAATGTCTCTGGCCGCGGCCACAGGCCAAAACTGACCATTTTTTTTCTTCATTTTTTTCAATCTTTGTTGAACGGCTCAAAAAACCCAAATAACTCCCAAATCTCATTTTTAATTCCATATTAATCCAATTAAACATTGGTAACAGCCATGGGGGTTGGTGGAATTTGAAATTCAAAGGGTGTCTGTAAACTCTATAAATAGGAGCCTATAGCTCACTTGAAAGACACAACTTTTCTATCAACTAGAGCACTTGGCTAGAAACACCTTGAGGCTTGATTATTTGAGAAAGCATTTCCTATAATCTGTGAGAGATCCCTTAGTGCTTGAGTTAAGGGGAAATAAGCTTTTGGACAAAGGTTTCAAACCTTGTTCAAGTTGGTGATCCCCAACACTTTTCACTTTGGTTGTGTGAGTGAGAGTATCTTATTATTTTATTCTTGTTCTTATTTTCTTCTATTGCTTTTGTTCTTATCATTCTTGTTATATTTACTTGTATCTTTGCTTAAGACTTGTAATCTCATCTACATCTTTCTTTTTACTACCTCAAGTTTATTTGTATCTTTTTGTCAAAAGTTGTATTTTCTATTTCAATCCTCTTCTTCTTCTTTCTCTATATTTATTTGTATTTTCAGTTATAGAGTTGTAACACTCTTTTTAATCAATCATTATTTATTTGTAATATTATTGCATAGAGTTGTATTTTCTTACAATTTCCATTGAGGCAATACTATTTTTCCTAACATTCAAAAGCTTATTTCTTGTTTGTTTCAATGGAAGGTGAGACCATCAAGATCATGAATCAAGACCTAGTGAGATTGGATAGGTTTGATGGGTCCAATTTTACTAGATGGCAAGACAAGGTGAGGTTTCTTTTAAGCACTCTCAAAATCGCCTACATTCTAGAATCCACTCTAGAACCTCTCCCAACGCCATTCGACAAGGACACTCCCAAGGAGGTGGAGAAAAGAAGGAAGAGTGAGGAGGACAATCTCCTTTGTAGGGGTCATATCCTCAACGCCCTATCCGATAGGCTCTATGACCTCTACACCGATATCAAATCGGCCAAAGAGATATGGGATGCACTTGAGAAAAAGTTCAAGGCGGAAGAGGAAGGTACCAAAAAGTTTTTGATATGTCAATATTTTGATTTCAAATTTTTTGGCGATAAACCTATTCTTCCTCAAATTCATGAATTGCAAATAATTGTTAACAAACTGAAAGTTTTAAAGATTAAGCTTCCCGAGGCCTTTCAAGTTGGTGCTATAGTGGCTAAATTACCACCAACTTGGAAGAGCTATAGGAAAAGAATCCTTCATAAAAATGAGGATTATTCTTTGGAGGAAATCCAAAAGCATATTCGAATTGAAGAGGAATCGAAGAGGAATTGATATGTAGAGATAAACTTCTGGAAGGGTCTAATGGAGAGACTTCCAAAGCAAATGTGGTGTCACAACCAAAACATCCCAAAAACAAAGGGAAAAATGGTCACGAGAAACCTTTGGGTCTCAAATAATTCTTTTTATTTACCAAATAAATGGTAACTCATCACATTGCAATAATAGAGGATAAAACATATTAATATTATTATCACCTTAATAATCGTATTATATGGCACACCATAATAATCATGATAATTCTCATCAATATAGGATAAAACATATTAACATCTCACAAATGTTTACAAGATTATATTTCAATATAATTTCACATAGTTGTCAACATACATGACTAATATCATACTAACATGGCTCTTTATTAATATGAAAACATGAATTACAAATATCATACACATATGATTTCACATTTCTATTGATTCACAAAATCAATATATTTATACATGTCATATAAAAAACTCATATAGTTGTCATTCTAATAATTACCCATTAACATAATTATATGACATGCTAGCATATTACCCAATAATCTACTAGATTATTTACACATTGATCACATATCATAAAACTCAAGATATTAAATTATCTTCTAATCTAACCACTAAAAAACAAAGGAGATTAGAAAACAATGAATCTCGTTTATAACATTTTCTTCTTCTCATTTCTATCACTATAAGAAAGCCATTAGATCTTCTGAGAAAACCAAAGAAGAGCATTACATTATCTTACCATCTTTTCAAAGTTGGATCCTCATATGATCTCCATGGTTTCTCCTTCCATTGAAAAGGAAATTAAGCTTCTGATTGTTAGAGAATATATATTATTGCTCAATGGAAATATGGAAAAACCAAAATACAACTCTATGCAAAAATACAATGGACAACATAATTGATTAAATAAATATTACAACTCAATTGCTCAAAATACACGTAAATATAAAAAGGTAGAAGAAGAAGATTACAAACTCAAAACATTAATAATACAAGTAAATAAGAACAACAAGATCAAAAGAATGAAAATAAAACAAACTCTCACACAACCAAAGTGTAGAGTAGTGGGGATCACCAACTTGAACAAGGTTCAAGACCTTTGTCCAAAAGCTTATTTCCCCCTATTCTCTAAGCACTAAGGGATCTCTCTAGGAAATAGCTCTCTGGAATTATCAAGCCTTTTGGTGTATTTTCCAGCCAAGTGCTTTGTGGATGGAAAATGGTGTATCTTACAAGTGAGCATTAGGCTCCTATTTATAGAGTTTTGAGACACCCTTTGAATTTCAAATTCCACCAACCCCGTGGCTGTTACCAATGATTAATTGGATGTTTTATGGAATTAAAATAGAGATTTAGGAGTTACTTGGCTGTTGGAAACGTTCAAAATTAGATAAAAACCGAATTTGTATGAAGCTATCAGCCACTAGGGCCGCGGCGCTTGTTTCAAGCGCCGCGGCCCTTGGTCATTTTAAGCAACCAATTGTTTTATTTTTTTCCAAAACGTTCCAATTTATTCCCACTTGATTTTGTAACTTCCATACACAATATGGGAGTTAAAATCACATCTCTATCAGCCATTTCTCATATGGCTTTAAGAAATCCAATCTCAAATGTGTAACATATAATATACACATTATTGGGTAATATTTGGGAGTTACAAATTTGTAACTGATTTTGTAACTCCAAAATATGTCACATTTAGGCACACACATGTGTCCAATTTTGTGACTCTCAATAATATGTTACAAAGTGTGAAAAATCACATTTGTGTGACAAATCACATTTTGTCACATTATTTAATCTAATATTATATTATATGAAATAATATAACAACATGTGCCACCGTCCATGTCACCTATGACAAATCATTGTTCAAAACCTTTGAAGAGTCAAAGGGCAACCATGAGATTCAAATGGGCAATGAGGGCAAATCCAAGGTACTTGGCAAAGGTACCATTGAAGTCTTTTTCACCTCCGGCAAGAAAGTTACATTAGTGAATGTACTTTATGTTCCCGAAATGAGTAGAAACTTGGTAAGTGATGATTTGCTTGGCAAGCCCGGCATTAAAGCCGTTTTTGAGCCCGGTAAACTTATACTTACCAAATCAAATGTATTTTTGGGAGAGGGGTACTCTTGTGAGGGTATGATTAAATTGTGCACCAATGATGTAACTTTCAATGTTATCAATATAAATGCTAATTCCGCCTATATTGTTGAGAATGATTCTTTATTTTTGTGGCATCTTAGACTATCGCATATAGGTTTTTTCAACCGTGAAAAGAGTAGTTAAATGTGGTATGATTGCATGCAACATTAAAAACTATGGTAAATGTGAAACATGTGTTAAGGCCAAAATGATTAAGAAACCATTTCCTAGTGTAGAAAGATCATCTAATTTACTAGATTTAATCCATAGTGATCTTTGTGAATTAAATGGTGTTTTAACTAGAGGTGGTAAAAGGTATTTTCTTACTTTTATAGATGATTTTAGTAGATATACCTATGTGCTTCTTTTAAAGCATAAAGATGAAACTTTTGATGCTTTTAAATTGTATAAATTGGAAGTTGAAAATCAACTAAATAAAAAGATTAAGGTGCTAAGAAGTGATAGAGGAGGAGAGTACTTCTCTAATGAATTCAATACATTTTGTGAAGAAAATTGTATAATTCATGAGTGCACTGCACCTTATACACCACAACACAATGGTGTTGCCGAAAGGAAAAATAGGACTTTTCCAGAGATGATAAATTCTATGTTGGTGTTTTCTAAGTTGAACTTCAACTTATGGGGTCAAGCGCTTTTAACCGCTTGTCACATTCTTAATCGAATACCGATGAAGAAAAATGAGATATCTCCATATGAGTTATGGAAAGGAAGAAAACCCAACATAGGGTACTTCAAAGTGTGGGAGTGTCTTGCATATTGCAAGAAAAACGAACCTAATAGAACAAAGTTAGGTTCAAGAGCCATAAAGTGTGCTTTTGTTGGTTATGCCAACAATAGTAAAGCTTATAGGCTATTAGACTTAGAGTTTAATATTGTGATTGAATCTAGAGAAGTTGAATTTTTTGAGAATATGTTATGTGACAACAATTCTCAAGCTTCAACATCTCTAAAGGAGAATTTGTTATATGAGAACAATTCTCAAGCTTCTACATACAAAGTTGATTCTCAAGAGGAGAATTCTCAAAAGCATGTAAAGCAACCCTTTGAACCTAGAAGAAGTCAAAGGCTTAAAGATCATAAAAGTCTAGCAGTGGATGAGATAGATTCTCAACGAATTTCATTCTACATGGTAGAAGGAAATAGAGAGGAAGTTATTAGGAAAATTCTTATTGTACTTCTTGTTGAGGATGATCCTAAGACTTATAGAGAAGCTATGCAATCGAGAGATAGTGCATTTTGGAAAGAAGTCACCAATGATGAGATGGATTCCATTATTTCCAATAACATTTGGGAATTGGTAGACCTCCCACCGGGGTCTAAGCCAATTAGGTGTAAGTGGGTATTTAGGAGAAAATACCACACTGACGGCACTATCCAAACCTTTAAAGATAGATTAGTAGCTAAAGGGTTTAGGCAAAAAGAAGGTATTGATTATTTTGATACATATGCGCCTGTTGTAAGAACAACTTCTATAAGAATTTTGTTCGCTTTAGCTTCTATACATAACTTGTATGTTCATCAAATGGATGTCAAAACGACATTTCTTAATGGTGACCTTAATGAGGAGGTCTATATGGAACAACCCGAAGGGTTTATCCTACCAAAATATGAACATAAAGTATGTAGACTTGTAAAATCCTTATATGGATTGAAACAAGCTCCTAAGCAATGGCATGAGAAATTTGATCAAGCCATCATGTCTAATGGGTTTAGACATAACAATGGAGACAAGTGTTTGTATTCCAAAACTTGTAAGGGATATGTGATCATTGTTTGCTTATATGTGGATGACATGATTATTCTAAGTAATAGCATGAAAGGGATTGAAGAAACGAAGAGGTTTCTACCATCAACCTTCAAGATGAAAGATCTTGGAGAAGTTGACACGATACTTGGTATCAAAGTAAAGAAACATAGTGGGGGTTTTGCGTTAGGGCAAGCCCACTATGTTGAGAAAGTATTGAACAAATTTAACCATCTCAAGGTTAAAGATGCCAATACTCCATTCGATCATAGTGTAAAACTAGAGAAGAATGAAGGAAGAGCGGTGGCTCAATTGGAGTACGCTAGTGCTATAGGGAGTCTAATGTACGCTGCCCAATGTACTAGACCTGATATAGCATTTGCGGTAAGTAAACTTAGTAGGTTTACAAGTAATCCAAGTGTGGATCACTGGAAGGCAATTGGAAGAGTCCTAGGTTATCTCAAGAAAACCAAAGGACTAATCCTTCACTACTCCAAATTTCCTTCAATTTTAGAAGGATATACAGATGCAAGTTGGATATCCAATCTTGGGGACAACTTGTCCATAACTGGTTGGGTATTTACACTTGGTGGAGGTGAAATTTCTTGGGGTTCCAAGAAACAAACCTGTATATCTCATTCCACTATGGAAGCAGAGTTCATAGCTCTAGCTGCTACTGGAAAAGAGGCTGAATGGTTAAGGGATCTATTGATAGAGATTCCCCTAATCAAAGAGAATGTATCTACTATATCGATACATTGTGATAGCCAAGCGACATTGGCTAGAGCATACAGCGGAGTGTATAATGGGAAGTCTAGACATATTAGTCTAAGACATGGATATGTAAAAGAATTGATTCAAAGAGGAGTCATCTCAATATCCTTTGTGAGAACAAGTGAAAATCTGGCGGATCCTTTCACTAAGCCACTAACGAGGGATTTAGTGGCTGCATCATCTCGAGGGATGGGACTTAAACTCCCTAAAGAAATTCACGATTGATGGTAACCTATCTTAACAATAGTTATTCAACTAGTGTTAGGTTCAATAGGTAACAACAAGTCAATCAAGTGAATATTAGTTGTACTCAAAACAAGTCCCATCTGAGATATTGAGAACTTGTGTGTTACCAAGTTGAGGGTTAAACCCGAAAGGTTTTTTAATAGAATTCAGTCTTGTGAAGACAAGTATTTTTGGTAACAAAATACTGTAAGAATTCTACCTATATGGACCTAGGGGTGGTGCCGCCTCTCATGAGAATTGGGAGTATTCTCAAGAACGTCCATGAATGGAAAGTGCACATGGCCATTAACGGTGCAAAGCGAGACATAGAGGTCTCAAGTGAACATCGCAAAGGTGTGTGTGTTATCACTGATTTGTTATCATGAAAAGATGGTTCAATGCCTAGTGCAACCAAATTTTCGACAAATTTTGTGATAATTACACTATAGTAAAGTTCAAGTTGAAAAACACTATGCTTTATGCACTAATGCAATGACTCCTATAAGAGAGAGTTCTTATTTAATCAAGTGGGGGATATGTTATATTTTAAAATATACTGATTGATTAAATAAGTGTTACAATAGATAACTATTTAATCTAGTGGGGGAATGTTATATTATTTTATAATATAATGTAATATTATATTATATTTTATTATAATATAATGTTTTAGATTAAATAAGTGTGACAAAGAGTGTCACATATTGTAACATATAATAGAGAGTTACAATATTTAGATATATGAGATATATCCAAATAATGTAACATATTTGGTGTTACAAATTTGTAACTTCGAAATATTACCCTTTATTGTGTAAATTTGGTGTTACACAATATTGAGATGAATTTCATAAAACCATATGTGAAATGGCTGTTAGAGATATGCTGAAAATGGTAAATGGCCGCGGCCACTGAATGTTGGTGGCCGCGGCCAGTGGGACAGAGAGTAGTGGTCGCGGCCACTAATGTCTCTTGCCGTGGCCACAGGCCAAAACTGACCATTTTTTTCAATTTTTTCAATCTTTGTTGAACGGCTCAAAAAACCCAAATAACTCCCAAATCTCATTTTTAATTCCATATTAATCCAATTAAACATTGGTAACAGCCATGGGGGTTGGTGGAATTTGAAATTCAAAGGGTGTCTCTAAACTCTATAAAAAGGAGCCTATAGCTCAATTGAAAGACACAACTTTTCTATCCACTAGAGCACTTGGCTAGAAACACCTTGAGTCTTGATTATTCCAGAAAGCATTTCCTATAATTTGTGAGAGACCCCTTAGTGCTTGAGTTAGGGGGAAATAAGCTTTTGGACAAAGGTTTCAAACCTTGTACAAGTTGGTGATCCCCAACACTCTTAACTTTGGTTGTGTGAGTGAGAGTATCTTATTATTTTGTTCTTGTTCTTATTTTCTTCTATAGCTTTTGTTCTTATCATTCTTGTTATATTTACTTGTATCTTTGCTTAAGACTTGTAATCTCATCTACATCTTTCTTTTTACTACCTCAAGTTTATTTGTATCTTTTTGTCAAAAGTTGTATTTTCTATTTCAATCCTCTTCTTCTTCTTTCTCTATATCTATTTGTATTTTCAGTTATAGAGTTGTAACACATTTTTTAATCAATCATTATTTATTTGTAATATTAATGCATAGAGTTGTATTTTCTTACCATTTCCATTGAGGCACTACTATTTTTCCTAACAAAGACTTGTTAGCAAAAATGGGAGGCAATAAATAAATGAAAATTTTAATACTACCACACAACTCTACAGATTTCATACAATCATTCTCGAAGGAAGTTACTTATAACAAAACACCAAACTATGGTTACTGAACCTGAGTTTAGAATTTGATCAAGAAAGTCGTCCTCTTCTTCAGATGACGAGCTGACTTCTCTATGGAGCTCAATGGTCTTTCCTTTCCCAGGCTTTGTGGGAATGTCACGTCTACGATGGTCCTCTGGAAGGGGTTCCCTAATAATAAGGTCGCCTGGTCTACGAGAGTAGGGAGATGGTTCAGGAGAGAACTGATCGGTCACTACTTCAGTGTCAGCATTTGACTGGTCAGTTGCGTTCGCTTCTTCAGTAGTGTTATCTCCTATGATGTTTTGATTGCTTGGTAACAACCCCACCATCTGAAGATTGTCCATGCTGATCAACCCTTTTACATTTTTCTCTTCGGTAGACCTGTTAGCCAGTTCTTCTACTCGGGAATACATTTCCTTGGTTGGCAGAGGTTGATGGAAAGGACTCGCATGCGTGAAGGCCAAGTTGTTGGCCTTAATGTCTGAAGTAAGAAAATACTCTGTATATGTAACACCCCAATTTGCTAATAAGGTTTAGGACCTTGATTAGCATGCCTGGAGGGCAATAAGTGAATTAACATGCTAATATATGAATTTAAATGAATATGTGATTAGGATGCATGTTTAGGTGGAATAAATATGCATGTGGGCCCCGTTTGTATGTTAGGGGTAAAATGGTAATTTTAGCCCGCTGAGGGCATAAATGTGATAATTGTATTATATGATTAGTACCACGTGTGTGTGGTGATATTAATGTGTTGCACGTGCCGAGACAGTCCTAGGGAGCTAATTAGTTTAAAAGTCACAACGGGATTAAATATCCGGCTCGGGAGGAGCCTAGGGATATTTTGGGAATTTTGTACCTTGAGTTTGTGAGCTAATGGTTAATGGTGATTGAGTAACTTGAGTGACCATTAGTAACCATTAAGAGTAACATATTTTAGGTGAGGAAACTGGTAGATTTGCAAGGAATGTGAAATGTCTAGGATGTCCTTGAGGTTTAGTTAGAAGGGGAATTAGATGGAAGGGCAAAATGGTCTTTTGGCAGGGATTTAGATCACTTCAGCTAAGGGAAAGATCATTCACGTTTTTCTCACTTAGGCAACTCAGTTTTTGCTGAAAGTAAAGGAGAACTAAGGGCAGAAAGGAAGAAAGGAAGGGAGTTGGGAATTTTGAGACTTAGGAGAGGAATCAAGGTGGTTTGAGGCAATTAAAGCCAAGCAGAAGTCAAGATTGGTCAGACGTAAGTTTCATCTCTGAAATTTTTGTGTTTTTGCAAGTTCTTATAGAACTTAGGTTGGAAATTGAAAGATGGTTTGTGGCTGGTTTGTTTGGGAATTCAGTTTGTGAAACCAGAGGGCTTAGCTTGAAGCTGGAATCAAGGAAGCTTAAGGTTGAATTCTCCACTTGAGGTAAGAATTCTATGCAATTTTGAGGTTTATTTCTATTGTGGTTTAAGGAATTTGAAGCATGTTTTAGGTTTTATAAGCTTTGGTTTAAGTTTCTGGTTTACTGGTTTAAACTTCTGAGATTTGAAACCAAAGTGTGATTTATGGGAGTGATTATGTGCTTATTCTTATGCTTGGTGTTTATAGGTTGTTAGATGGTTTATTTGTGGTTTTAAATTGGTTTTGGGGTTTAGGTATGTGTTTGGGTTGAATTGGGAGTGTTTTGGCTCGGGGAAAATGCAGGGGAAAACCCAGAATTCTGGGTTCGCGAAGGGGCGTCGCGGCCCTATTCTTTGGCGCCGTGGCGCGAGGCTGCATCAGGGTTGGGGGACTCTCTGACTTGCTGGGCGCCGCGGCCCTCAAGGGTAGCGCTGCGGCGCTAGGCTATTTTTCAGGAAATGGGTAATTTTGCGTTTTTGGGCATCTGATCTAGGGGCTCGGGGGATGTTTCCGTTGCGTTGTTTTGGGAAATTGGAGGTCCCGAGAGTATGAGATTGGTCTCGGGAAGAGGTCTTGGATTGGTTAGTATTAAAGGATGTTTTATATGTGTTGTGACTAGGTTTTCAGAGAGGCTCGGGATAGAGGACCGTGCTCGTGACTTTAGTGCATTGTGAAGCTCGGGATACAGGTAAGAAAACTGTAGCACCCGTAGAGCACGGCATGGGCCCATAGTGTTGTTGCAGGGCACGACCCTAGATTGTATTATTGTTAGGGTGTAGCATTGATTGAGTTGTTATGTGCTTGAATGTTGTTTAAGTATGCTATTTGTGGTTATAGTAGAATGAACGGCAAGGGTGCCGAGAACAGCGAGGGGCCGAGAACGGCAGTGGGGCCGGGAATAAAACTTAGCACATGGTGTGCTTATTGTTAGGGTGAGACCCCAATGGATACATGGGATATCCTTACGGTGAGAACTGAGATCCCCGGCTTTGGTAACACTTCTGGGACGGCATGGCCGTATTTGTTTAGTCCGATGGACTATCTATTTTACCTGTGGATTGTCTAATATGTTGATTAAATAATATGCATATGTTATGTGTTGTGTGAGTTTTCTTGCTGGGCTTCGGCTCACGGGTGCTCTGTGTTGCAGGTAAGGGCAAGGAAAAAGTCAACCAGCCATGAGTACGGAGAGCGTGGGGCGGTGCGTACATGTTTGGCCTGCCCGACTGCATTGATTGGGGGCATTTTGAGAAATGGCTGTATTAAACTGTGTTTTTGATAGTTCGTTATCTATAAACCTATTTTGAGATGTAAACGTTTTATAAACCTTATTTTGGGATCCCAAATGTTAGACTCTTGGAATTCTCAATGAAATAGAGTACTTTAAAAGATTACAGCCTTGACTTTTTGTTTAATCACACTTTTGTTTTAAATACCTCGTTTAGCGAGTTAATTGCACATTTTAAACTCACTTAGTAACGACTCTAAGGTAGTAGGGCGTTATAATATAGTATTTTCTGGGATTTGATTTATGTGCAATACCATGGAGGTATTTAATCCCTTTATGCCTATGGAAGAAGTGGAAAAAACATGTATTCTTGTGGCCTGGATTGGTTCTAAAGTCGAAGAGGTAGTGCACTTCATGAGGAGTGGGTGGATCCCAGCCTTGAAAGAAGTAGAGAATGTATAAAGCAGAAAATGCCTGAATACCATTGGGAGCTATCTGGAAAGGGGAGACATTGAAGTAATCCGCTACTGACCGAAAAAAAGGGTGCAGTGGGATAGTAGCTCCTGCAAATACATGGTATCTAGACCAGGCACAATAAGATCCACCAGGCTTGTTAGCTCTCTGATGAGGTCGCGGGCATATCACGTTTACCCCTTCCAGGCCCGAAGCCTGAATGTGTTTATCGAACATGCTGGAGTTAAGTTTGGAAGGTTTGGCTATGAACCAAGAGGGTGTTTCGTCTTCATCTTTTCTTGGTTTTAGAATAGCTGATTGTTGAATCTCAGTTATAAATTTCTGGATAATCTTTCTCCAGGGTTTGCTAGTTTTTTGTATCTGGCGCGACGGTCTTGAAGAAGCTGCAGTTTGGGCTTCACCACGTTCCACTACCTTGTGTGTCGCTCTACGAGCTACTTTAGGATCTTGGTCTTGAGGAAGTCGATTGGATTTTTTCACCCTCATTGGCGGATGTTGAAGCTGTTGATTGAGAAACTGTTCTTCGTGAAGGAAGTATAAATTCATTCGGGGAAGGATCTTTTTAAGGCAACGAAGGTGATCTTTGGGAGTGCGACTGCTAGGAGATTTGGATGAAGTGTCGCTACTTTGAGGAGTGTCGCTTGACTTGGGAATTGAAGTGTCAGAGTTTGTATGGTTGTCACCTCCCCTGTAGTCGAAGTGATTCATCTACAAAAAAAAGTATGGGGAGGTGAGTGAACCAAACAAACATAAATCAATCAGTGCAAAGGAAAATATTTATTTACTACTCAGAAAATATTTTTCTGGGTAGTAAAAATATTTTTTACTCCCCAGAATAAACATGTATGAGGGCAAGAGTCATAATAAAAAAATTTGTTTTGGTGCCTAAAATGCATTATTTTTACAAGCTCGAAGGCTTGGGAGCATTGATGGCCAAGCGGATGGCGTGATGTCCGAGCGGATGGCGCATGTGTCCAAGCAGATGGCGTGATGGCCGAGCGGATTCCGTGATGCTTGAGTGGTTCTTGTGGTGTCCGAGAGATTAGGCCAGGCATCCGAGCAGTTTGTGTAGAAAGGCCGATTGGCCATACACATGGATCCCTAATAATCTAGTTCCGAGGAGCTAGACTTTACTACTAATCATGTGAGAATTTAAAGGCCAAAAATAGTAATAGGGTCCGAAAAGACCATAAATCTCATAGGCTTGAGCCACAAACATGTTCTTCTATTTATGGGACACTACATCAAGATCAAAATGTGGGATTTGAAAAGTTCACGAGGTTCTAAGGATTTCATATGCTCATCAAATACCCATAAACCCAAATATGCAATGTGGGGTGAAAAATCATTTTTTCTTCAAATTTTCATGAAATTGGAGACAAAATTGATTTACCCATAGCCTAAGCTACATCAAAACAGCCACAAATTGCATCATTCATCAAAGATTCATACACAAATCCAAAAGTGTATTCTAAAAGGGCTTTCGACACATACAATGGTTTAACAAGCTTTTATGTGACTTTTAGAGTTTAAAAAAGCTTACAAATGGAGATGAGGAAGAAGAACTTACCCAAATATCACGAAGAGATGTTGATTTCTTGAAGAATCCTTGGATTTGCATGAAGAAGATTGGAGCCCTTCTTGGAGTTCTTTGAAGATTTCGACCAAGAGGAGAGGAAGCCTTAAAGGTTTCGGCCAAGAGAAAAATGGGTAGTTTGTGAGCCCGCTATTTTTTTTTTCTTATGAATTATGAGCACCTATGGGTCTATTTAAAGGGAAGAGAGTGGAAATTTTCACTTACCCTTAGACTCTTGAAATTCATTTTGCTATTCTCTCCCCCACGATTGAGAGCAGTTAACTACATTGATCGTGGTCTGGTAAGATGTCGTGGTTTGTTTGTAAAGGCGGGAGAATGTGTAAAGTCAGTTTTCTCTTTTTATGTCGTCAGCAGTTGGAGAAAAAGTTTATTATGTGAGTATATCATATAATAAACTTGGGGGGAAAATGTTATCTCCAAAATTTGAATACAATGACGTGGAAATAAAAGTGACAAGTGGCAATAAATGGCTGGGTCAAAGGTTTGAGATTAATCTTGTGATATTACTGACATGAAAATTATTTATCTGGTTTGGAAGTGATCTGACCGACTTGGTAGAGTTTCTGTCCGACCGGTAAAGATTTTTGACTAACCAGTCAGTCGTTTTGGCCGACTAGTCATTCGTTTTGGCCGACCAGTCATCTTGGAGTCAAGTGTATCCGATCAGTCAAAAGTTTTGCCTAACCAGAAGGGTGCTTTGGCCGACTAGTCTCACTTCAAGGAGTGAAGTTGGCCGACCAGAGAGATCATCATTATGCAGTGAAATTTCATTAACGACGTCAGCCAGAATTAGTCATACCCACAGCAGGAATCTCTCAGATTATCCCAAAGAAGTCGCATATTGTTGTATTTTAAATTTGATCATTAATTAAATAGTGGTTAGAGCAACTGAATTATCCTGATTATGAGGAATTTTGATTTGTACGATTCTGAGCCTATAAATACAGAGCTCATGTCATTATTAAGGCGATTCAGATTCTGATTTTTCTAAGAGAGCGTTTGTATTCTGAGAGAAATCTTGTATTCTTCTTGCATTTACACTTAAGAAACTCAGTTGACACAGGTTCATCTGATCTTGAGTGTAGATCTATGTATCACAACTCTAAGTGGATTAAGCTATTACCAACATATTGGGGCTGAACCACTATAAAATTATCAGTGTCGTATTTTCTCTTGAAGGTTTATTGTAGTTTTGACGATTACTCGTCGTTGGCAAAAATCGTGGTCAACAGATTGTATACCCTAAAACTGAGACCCATAGGTTTCACATGCAAAATTTTAAGAGAGTGTTAGAGTAGGAGATTTTAGATGAATGGAAAAAATACAAAAACTCTAGAACCCTTACCTTTGTTTTCACTAGATCACCAAAAAGCTTTAACTTTGAGATCCTCCTAGAACAACCTCCCTTGAACCCTAAACACAAGATCCACACCATGCATGGCTATTAGATTACACGCATGCATAGCCTTCCTTCAATGGAGAATGAGTGAACCAAGCTTGTGAAGAGAAAAGAAATGGCAGCCAAGGGGCTCAAGGCTTTCGTTTTTGGGAGTGTAGAGTGGAAGAGAGAAAGTTGTTTGAGTGGACAAAATGATTTTTTAGGGAAGTGTGTAGTTTCGGTGAAAAAAGATTAAGGAAAAAAAATGTGGAAGAGCACTAATCATTAGGGTAGTCTCTTAACCTTCCCCAGGATATGTGTCATAAGACACTTGAGTACATAGACATAGCCTAGTCGCCCACCCTTCTCTCTCCTCCATTGTGAAAAGACTTTTATGCCCTTGCTAAATTTTACCACAGTTTTAAGGCATTCAAGGACCCTTTGGTAATTGTACTTCTAATTTCTAACCAAAATTTCACCCTATAGTTTTTAAATATCCCAAGCTAAAATTAATTAAATAAATGTGACCAAAAATAAGTTTTTTCACATAACACATAATTTTGGTAATTTACTCAAATTGACCAAAATACCCTTAAGGACTCGCGGAAGAATTTCCATTCCTAACCCGGTCGATTGGAATTAAATTCTAAATCAATTTTTCTTAAATTTATTGGCTCGACTATAAAGTCCCAATGTAAGACTAAATTAATATTTTTATTCCATAGTATTTCCAATTTAATTAATCTAAGATTCTTACCCGATTAGGGTTTTTGACCTGATCCACGACCAGAGGTCTCGGTTTCTAAAAAGAAAACCACACTTACCACAGCATGGAAAGCATTCACACATCACAACTTCTTGTAACATAAAATGTTCACCAGAAATAATACATAATACATGAAATTAAAAATCTACCAAAACTAGGGTTTTACCCGATGCCCTAAACGCGGGGCGTTACAATACCTACAATTTATACAAGTTTTTTCCTCGAAACTTAGAACAACTGCGGGTATAACTCTCTCATCCAATCTTCCGGTTCCTATGTTGCATCTTCTACCCCATGGTTACACCACTGTACCTTAACCAAGGGTATAGTCTTATTACACAGCACCTTACCCTTACGATCCAGAATCCTCATCGGTTTCTCCTCGTAACACACCTTCGAATCCACTTCCAACTGTTCATAACTAAGTACATGACTCGGGTCTTCAACATATTTCCTCAGCATAGATACATGGAATACATCATGTACTCGAGCCAACGTAGGTGGGAGACCTAATTGGTAGGCTACCATACTGATTTTCTTTACTACCTCAAAAGGTCCGATATATCTTGGACTCAATTTTACTTTCTTACCAAAATGCAGAGCCCCTTCAACGGAGCTACCTTCAGGAGCACCTTATATCCGACTTCAAATGCCAAGGGTCTTTGGCGTCGGTCTACATATTTTCGTTGTCGATCTATGGAGGTTTTCAGCCTCTCTCGAATCTTCTTGATATCCTCAGTAACTTTGTCCACTTCCTTTGTACCCAAGAATTTTCTTTCACTGGCTTCGTGCTAATGAATCAGGGATCGACACTTTTTCCAATACAGGGCTTCATACGGCGCCATCTTAATAGAGTCAGGGTTGCTATTGTTGTAAGCAAATGCCATCAGCAGAAGTTTTACGCTCCATGACCCCTAGAAGTCGAGTACATAGGCTCTCAACATGTCTTCCAGGGTTTGGATCCTTCGCTCACTCTGGCCGTCTGTTTAAGGATGGAAAGCAATGCCAAACTTAAGTTGAGTCCCCAAACCTTCTTGCATCATTTTCCAAAATGTCAAGGTGAAACATCCGTCTCGGTCTGAAATGATGGACTTAGGTACTCCATGTAGTCGTACAATCTCTGTTATGTATAATTTTGCTAACTTATCTGTAGAATAAGTTATCTTAATGGGTAGGAAATGCAGTGACTTGGTCAGTCTATCAATAATAACCTATATCATATCTTGACCCTTAGGAGTATTTGGCAGTCCAATGACAAAGTCCATTGTGATCATCTCCCACTTCCATTATGGAATCTTTAGCGGTTGCAGCAACCCGGCTGGTCTCTAGTGCTTCTCCTTAGTTTGTTGGTAGGTGAGGCAATGAGTCACGTATTCTGCTACTTCCTTTTTCATCTTTGGCCACCCAAATATTTCCTTAAATCCTGGTACATTTTTGTGGCGCTGGGGTTCATTGCGTAAGGGGCATTGTGGGCCTCATAGAAGATTTTCTTGTTAATCTCTGCATCGTCGGGAACACAAAATCTACCTTTAAATCCTAACACCCCATCTTCCGACATGTGGAATCCCGGTCGCATATCCTTCCTCACCTCATGTTTGTTCTGCTCATACCAAGGTTCCAAAAATTTTCCTCCTTGTACGGCTTCCATAATGGTGGGTTGCACCAAAAGATTTGCTAATTTTCCAACAACTACCTCGAGATCCAATGTAGAGATGTCACCTTGCAGTTCCAAGGGCATTTCTCGCACTGTCGTTCTGTACGCCATCGGCTGCCCACTCAGAGCATATGGCACCTTATTGGCCTTTCCAGGATGGTATAGAATGTCACAATTAAAATCGTTAAACAATTCTAACCACCGACGCTGCCTCATGTTATATTCCTTTTGGGTGAAGAAATACTTGAGACTCTAGTGGTCAGTGTAAATGTCGCAATATATCCCATAGAGATAATGCCTCTAGATTTTTGATGTGAACACTACTGCAGCCAACTCTAAGTCATGCGATCAAGTAGTTCTTTTCATAACTCTTTAGCTGTCGGGGCACATAAGTTATCATACCACCCCCAGTCCTTGTCCTGAGGCATCACTGTAGATCGCGCATCCCTCTGTCCCACTTGGGATAGTTAGCACTGGGGCAGTGGTCAACCTCATCTTTAGTTTTGGAAACTCCTCTCACATTGTTCGATCCATACAAACTTAGCATTTTTACGGGTAAGAGTGGTCATTGGCGTTGCTATTTTCGAGAACCCTTCTATGAACCACCTATAATACCTTGCTAATCCGAGAAAACTTCTCACTTCCTGAGCATTTTTCGAAGCTTTCCACTGACTTACGACTTCTATGTTGGTAGGATCCACGAATATCCCTTCTCTTGACACTACATGGCCCAAGAAACTCACCTTTTCCACCCAAAATTCACAATTGGAGAATTTGGCATAAAGTTTTTGTTCCTTCAAACGCTGAAGAACCATCTCTAAATGCACCGCATGTTCCTCCGGGTTCCTCGAGTATATCAAAATATCGTCAATAAACACAATTAAGAATTTATCCAAAAGCTCGCTAAACACTTGGTTCATGAGGTCCATGAATGTAACGACCCAAATTCACTAATAAGGCTTAAGGGCCTTGGTTAGTGTGCCGGGAGGGCATGATGGGAATTATGTGTGATTTTTATGATTAAGACGCATGATTATGATTTTAAGCATGTTATATAATTATGTGAATTATGTTATGTGATAATTATGATGTGTGAATCGTACCACGTGGGTGCTGTGATACCAATGTGATGCACGTGCCGAGACGGTCCTAGGAAGCTAGATAGTGGTAACTGGTAATTTGGTAACCTGCGTAACTATTAGTAACCATAGAGAGTAACAGGTTTTATGGGGAAAGTGGTAGAATTGCAAAGCTGGTAAAAGGACGAGTATGCCCTTGGGGGTTAGTTAGGAAGGGGTATTAGTGGAAGGGTAGAATAGTCATTTGGTAGGATAAATGACCATTAGCTGAAGGGAGAAGATCATAAACGTTATTTCATTTGGGGCATGATTGATTTATGCTGAATATGGAGACCTAGAAATAGAGAAAAAGAAAAGAAGAAGAAGGAAGCTGAATTTGAGTCTTGGAAGGAAAATCAAGAGGGTTGAAGTAATCAAAATCAAGCTTAAGCCAAGAATATTCAGAGGTAAGATTTTGGTTATTGTATATCTAAGTTTCAAGTCTGATTTTTGGTTGATAAGTGTGAATTGAAACAAATTGGTGGCTGGTTTTGTATGAACTCAGAATTGGGTAATCAAAGGGGAATGAGGTTTAAAGCTAGAGGTTGGACTCACCACTCAAGGTAAGGTTTCTGTGTAATTATTAGGCTTATTTCTGTTAAGGTTTAGGGAGTTTGGAGTGTGGTTCGTGTTTGGGTTTAAGTTGTTTTTAATTCTCTGGTTTGAGTTACAAAGCATGAAACTCAAGAGTGAATCTTGGGAATAGTTGTGTGAATGGGCTTGAGTATGATGTTTCTAGGTTGCTGTGGGGTTTATTAAGGATCTAGAGTTGGTTTTGGGACTTAGGATGGAGTTTGGGGTGATTTGGAGTGAGTTAGGCTGGGGAAAAACGCGAAGGAAAACCCAGAATTCTGGGCCTGCGAAGGCGCGCCGCAGCACAGTTTTAGCGTGCCGCGGCACAAGGCCAATTTCAGGACATCAATTTTGGCAATTTTGGCCCTTTGCTCCGGGGGTTCGGGGGATGTCTCCGGGGTATAGTTTTAAGGTTTTGGGGGTTCCGAGAGTGTGGGTTAGGTTCCGGGAAGGTAGTTTTAGATTGGTTAGTGACAAAGAATGTTTTATTTGTGTTGTGATTAGGACTTTGGAGAGGCTCGGGGTAGAGGACCGTGCTTGCGGCCACGTGGCATCGAAAACCAGTGAATTGAAAGGTAAGAAAACTGCACCCGAATGTACGATTGTAATGGGACTAAGTGCTCCCGAGAGTTGTATTGTGTCAATGTTGGTATTATGCCAAGGGACAAGTAAAAGCGGTCTAAGAGTACCGTACATGATTTTAGCGCACGGGGTGCGAATTGGCTACTGGGAGCCAGAAACAATAGGATAACAGAGGGAGCAGCCTGTGAGCGCTAGCCCTGGTTATCGTCTGTGCATTATGTATTATGAGCTGAGATGCTTAGTATATGAAATACTTGACTGATGATATACTTGAGTTTATGAGATGCTTAGTATATGAAATACTTGACTGATGATATACTTGAGTTTATGAGATGCTATATGTGTAATTGACTTGTTTGCTAGTTGTTCATGCTCTGTTGTTGCTGTGTTTTCTTGCTGGGCCTTGGCTCACGGGTGCTTCGTGGTGCAGGTAAGGGCAAGAGCAAGTTGGACCAGGCCTGAGGTGGAGAGCTCAGCGGTGAAATGTACATAGCCAGCTGTTCGATCACCATGGTCGAGGAGTGTGTCAGGACAGGGAATCACCTAACTGCTCGTTTTTGCCTTAATATGGCCAGTCAATGTATTTAAACTTTGTAACTTTTGTAAATGGCTTTTAAACTGTCATTTTTGGGATCCCATGTAAATAAACAATGTTTAGTAATGAAAACGTAACTTTTGAGACCAAAACACTTTTAACCCTAGCTCCTCTACTATTTCAGTAACACGCTTTTACTTTAATGACTTGATTAGCAAGTCTGGCACTTTATAAACACACAGTGTAACGGTCTTGGCTATCCAGGGCGTTACAATGAATGTGGCGGTTGCATTGGTGAGTCTGAAGGACATCACTACGAACTCGTAGTGACAATATCGCGTCTGAAACATTGTCTTAGGTATGTTCGACTCCTTAACTCTGAGCTGATGGTAACCTGATCGGAGATCTACCTTGGAGAATACCGATGTTCCCTAGAGTTGATCAAATAAATCATTGATCTTGGGAATCAGGTATCAGTTCTTAATCTTCACCTTGTTCAGCTCCCGATAGTTTATACACATTCTCATGGAGTCGTCTTTCTTCTTTACAAACCATACCGCGGCTCCCCACAGAGAATGACTTGGTCTTATGAACTTTTTATCCAACAGCTCCTACAGTTGAGCCTGCAGCTCCTTCAATTCTACTGGTGCCATCCAGTATGGAGCTTTCGAAATTGGCGTCATCCCTGGAATAATCTCTATATCGAACACCACTTCTCGCTCCGGCGGTAGGCCAGGAACGTCATCGGGAAAATTTATCATCGGGTACGTTACAACTAGCCGATGAGAGGAAGGCGGAGCTGATAAAAATTTTACAAGGAAATCTAGATGTTTTCGCCTGGTCTCATGAAGACATGGTAGGGATAAGCTCGAGTGTGATCATGCACACCCTAAACTTGGATAAAAGCGTGCCTGCGAAATCCCAAAAACAGAGGCGTCTGGGCACAACCCATGCTGAGGCCCTAGAAGAAGTAGAAGCTCAACTATTAAAATGTGGGTTTATTCACGAGGCTAAATAGATCTGGGTTGCAAATCCTGTCCTGGTCCCAAAGCCAAATGGAAAGTGGCGAACCTGCATCGATTTCTCCGACCTAAACAAAGCTTGTCCCAAGGATTGCTTCCCATTGCCAAGAATTGATCAGTTGGTGGATGCCACTGTAGGGCACGAGCTCATGTCCTTCATGGATGCATATTTTGGGTATAACCAGATCACGATGAACCCCGCGGACCAGGAACATACTAGCTTTATGACTCCAATGAATGTTTACTGTTATAAAGTTATGCCCTTCGGGCTGAAGAATGCTGGGGCTACTTTCCAGCGATTGGTCAACAGAATGTTCGTTGATCAGATCGGGAAAAACATGGAAGTGTATGTTAATGATATGTTGGTCAAATCTAAGACTGCCGATAACCATGTTCCCGATCTGAAGGAATGTTTTGATATCTTAAGGATATATAACATGAGGTTGAATCCCCAGAAGTGTACTTTCGGAGTGGCATCAAGAAAGTTTCTGGAATTCATAGTCAACACAAGGGGGATAGAGGCGAACCCAGACAAAATCATATCGTTATTAGAAATGTCTTCACCCAGGTCACGTAAAGATGTCTAGAATCTGACTGGAAGAGTGGCAGCCCTTAATCGGTTCATTTCTAAATCCACTGACAAGTGACTGCCATTCTATAACCTCCTCCGAGGAAATAAGAAGTTTGAATGGACTGAGGAGTGCGAACAGGCATTTCTTGATCTAAAAACACATTTGGCCGAGCCACCAGTATTTTCTAAGCCAGCGGTGGGGGAGCCTCTTTTCGTTCATTTGGCTATTACGGAAAGTGTAGCCAGTGCCGTGCTGGTCCGGGAAGAAGACCGGGTTCAAAAACCAGTATATTATATAAGTAAAAGACTTCTCGGAGCTGAATCGCGGTATCCCTTAATGGAAAAGATGGCGTTCTGCCTTATTCTAGCCTCCAGGAAGCTTAGGCCATACTTCCAATCCCATTCAATCCATGTCATGACCGACCAACCTTTAAGGTAGGTATTGCAAAAACCTGAAGCATCAGGACGTCTCTTAAAATGGGCAATCGAACTCAGCCGGTTCAAAATACTATATGTACCACAGACTAGGATCAAAAGCCAAGCCCTGGCTGATTTCATAACTGAATGCACCGGGTTTCAGGAGGAGCTTTTGAGAGAACCAGTATAGGCGTTGTGGAGAATATTCATGAACGGTTCATCTAACGAGAACGGGTCTGGAGCTGGGATCATATTGATCTCTTCGGAAGGGCATCAATTCCACTCCGAGCTACGGTTCAGATTCGAGGCATCCAACAATGAAGCCAAATACGAAGCTTTGTTGGCCAGACTTAGAGTTGCAAAGGAATTGAAGGCCAGGGCCGTCCAGTGCTATAGTGATTCCCAGCTCGTGGTAAATCAAGTGTCAGATGAATACCAAGCACGGGGGGCCAAGATGGCGGCTTACCTAGCCAAGGTGAAGAAAGAGCTATCAAAATTTGAGTATAACCTAGTCAAACAGATCCCTTGCGAGCAGAACACCAATGCTGATGCTTTGGCAAGACTCGCTACCTCCAAAGAAGCCAAGAGTTTGAACATAGAACTGGTGGAATTCTTGGAGAGCCCAAGCGTGGCAAGAAGCACAATGGAGGTCGAGATGATCGACACTAGGTTGACCTGGATGACCCCCATAGTAGAGTATCTTACAACAGGGAAGTTGCCTGACGAACGAAAAGACGCGAGGAGGATACTCTATCAAGCTCCAAGGTATATAATCGTGGATGGAGCGTTGTACCGACGTGGTCATTCCTTGCCTATTCTGCGATGTGTTCTGCTATAATAGGGCAAAAATAATTTACAGGAGGTGCATGAAGGCTTCTGTGGGGATCAGGCTGGGGGGCAAAACCTGGCCTTAAAAATATTAAGGCAGGGATATTATTGGCCCACGTTAGCAAAGGATTCCATCTCCTATGTCCGAAAGTGCGACAAATGCCAGCGATTCGCCACAGTCGCCCAAGCTCCACCAGTCGGGCTAAAAATTATCTCATCCCCATGGCCATTCGTGGTATGGGGAATTGATTTAATAGGAGCTTTACCTATGAGAAAAGGAGGAGTTCGCTATGCGGTAGTGGCCATTGATTATTTCACGAAATGGGCGGAGGCCGAGCCCCTGGCAACAATCACCTCAAAAAGAGTCCTCGACTTTGTAGTCAAGAGTATTGTGTGTCGATTTGGACTGCCCAAGAAGATTGTATCAGATAATGGAACTCAGTTCGATAGTGATCTCTTCACCGAGTTCTGTGAGAGGCACGGCATAATTAAAAGTTTCTCTTTGGTTGCATACCCACAAGCCAATGGGCAGGTTAAGGCCGTGAACAAGACCCTCAAAGCAAGCCTTAAGAAAAGGTTAGACGAGGCCAAGGGAGTCTAGCCTGAGCAGCTCCCACAGGTACTGTGGGGGTACCAGACCTCCCACCGAACTTCTACGGGGCACACCCCTTTCTCCCTGACTTTCAAAAGTAAGGCCATCCTTCCCGTTGAAACAAAGATAACCACGCACAGGCTCTAGACATTCAACCAGGAGCAGAATGATGAGTTGCTCAATGCATCTCTCAACCTAATTGATGAAAAACGAGAGGATTCGTAGCTACAACTCGCACATTACTAGGAAAAAATCACTCGTTATTTTAATTCCAAGGTCAGGAGGCGAATCTTTGGTTTGGGCGACCTGGTACTCTGAAGGTTCTTTTTGGCAAACAAGGACCCCAAAGACGGTGCCTTAGGTCTGAGCTGGGAAGGGCCCTATCAAATAGTGGAGGTCGTACATGAGGGAACCTTCAAATTAGCTTAACTTAATGGGGAAGCAGTCCCACGGACCTGGAATGCTATGCACCGAAAGAAGTATTATCAGTGATGATACCGCCCATCTTTGTAAGGCTTAGTTATAAAAGTCGTTTGATTAAAAAATGAAGGAATCATTGTGTATTTCTTGTCTTTCATATAGTTCATTTATGTATTAGTTTGTGTGATAGCGTTTGTCCAAAGCAACCAAGAAAGTTCACTTTCTGGTTACTTGGGGGGCATACAACCCGAGAAGGATCAAAACTTGGAAGTTAGTAAAATTGATTAACCAATGTTTTCTTTTAAGAAAACACGAGGTGTCAATAAATCTAGTACAAACTAAGTTCTAAATCATTAAAAATCCTGGATATAACCAGGTACAAAACTATCCTGGATACAACCAGGTCCAAAACTTGGAAGTTAGTAAAATTGTTTAACCAATGTTTTCTTTTAAGAAAACACAAGGTGTCAATAAATCTAGCACAAACTAAATTATAAATCATTAAAAATCATGGATATAACCAAGTACAAAACTATCTTGGATACAACCAGGTCCAAAACTTGGAAGTTAGTAAAATTGATTAACCAATGTTTTTTGCAAAAAACACGAAGTGTCAATAAACCTAGCACGAACTGAGTTTTAAACCATTTAAAAATACTGGATATGACCAGGTCCATGACTTAGAAGTTAGCAAAATTGAAAATCCGATGGCTTCCTTATAAGCTCGGGATAACAATAAAACCTAACAAGAACTAAGTTTGAAATATTCAAAATCTCGAATATAACTGGGTCTGATACTTAATAGGTAGGATATAAATCAACATTAATTTTGGTCGTAACCAAAAGCAAAATATCTATCCCGATCTAAAAGTCGATTCCTAAGATTTTTTTATGTGCAAGTCATAAACATAAGAAACAATCAAGGAAAAGACAAATAGATAAAAAAAAAAGTAGATATTAGAATTATAAATAAATTGTCTCGAGGGAAAATAACCTCGCACCGGGCCAAATGGAAAATGTTTACAAAAAATAAAATGAAGAAAAATAAAATCAAGACCCTCCAGGACTCTCTGAGGATGTAACCTCTTCGACCTCCTACTTGCCTATAGTAGAAGCATCCCCGGTCTCAGACTGCTCTTGTAGGATCCGAGCCTTGAACTTCTTGAGGTATGGATCCCACACCTCAGAAGCTAGGAAAGAGAAGTTTCCATCCTAGTTGAAAGCCCAACAGTGATACAGCAAGCTTTCCATGGAGGATAGCGAGGCTTCCCTCTCCTCTTTAAGGGCAACCTTGGCCTCCAGCTGCTTGGCTTTGGCCTCTGCAACCTCGACCTAAAGAGCGGCCATGGAAACCTTTGAAGCATGCTCGCTCTCTTGAGATGCTGCAAGGGCAGCCTTGGCATCTAGTTCGACTTGTTGAGCAGTCGCAAGGGCAGCTTGGGCGGTAGTCAGGGCTGTCTGAGCAGCCTAGAGCTCGGCCCGAAGCTCTTCATTCCTGGCCCTGGCCCGAGCTATGCTGCGGTGCTGAGCCAAGACCGCCTGCAAAAAGTAAGGAAACAAGTTAGGCGCATACTGAGAAAAAATCAAAAGAGTGTATGTTCGTCTAAGGAAAGTTGGCTTACTGTAAGATTCATCCCCAGCGCGGACTCCTTGACGTTCTACAGGCTCCTCTCCTCGATCACCCTCAGATCCTTCGGATTGGCCTTGTAAAAATGTTCCACCGTATGGTTTGCTGTCTCGTAGATAGTCCCCTGAAAAGTGTCCGGGATCTTCTCTAGGTCCTGGGCATTGACCGAGATGCGTACGATGATGGCGGGGATAGTAGGTGTTGGGGGATCAACTTGTGCTACCTAATCCCGAGCAGAGGTAGGCAAAAATCAAGGAGGAGGTGGAGGCGGACCCCTCTTTTCCTGAGCAGCAGCAGCTGGAGCTGTCAAGCTTTGGCCTTTCCCCTTAGCCGGGGATTTGGAGGTCGTCCCTGCTGCAGGAGGCACCTTCTTTGTTGTAAACTGGGGCTTCTTTACGACTGGCCCCGAGCTGGATTTTCCCTCCTAGAAAATTGTGCGGATATCGGGAACCCTTGGTTGTGCCATCTCCTCACCTGAAAAAGAGTGAGAAGGACGTTAATATACATATAAAGTCATCAGTTTACATAAAATGTGTATACGATATAACAAAAAAGTCATACCCTCCAAGCTAGAGGAGGAGTCTATTACCACGACCTCCGGCCTTGGAACCCTTAGAGGAGAGGGGGATAAGTCTACAACTTCTTGAATTAGGGGAGGTTTAGGCTCAGGTTCTAACTCGGGGCTGGACTCCTCTACGTATTGCCTAAGTCCAGGGGCAAGGATACCCTGGAGCAGAGAGGGCCACGACCTGAGGTTGGTTCCATACTCTTCAAAAAATACTGACCTAAAGGATAGGGTGTTATCTACAACTACGGTGCCTTTAGGATGGCCCATGTCATGTCGTAACACTAAGTGATCCACGCACTGAAGTAGGGTTATGTTACGGTCAGGATCATTGGGGTGGCGATGGACAAGCTGGTTTGGATTAAACCTGACTAACCTAAGGTCGGCGACAGCCCTATCTAAGTCCCTATAGGGGTATGGGTTACCTTGGCCGGAGGGGCCGACTACTCCCCCCAATGAAGCTCGCTCTACATCAGGGTCCTGAGAAGTCTCGGGAGCTTGCCTCTTCCGACCGAGAGGTACCTCATCTTCTTCTTTCTCCTCGTCTTCATCAGCCTCAGCACCCCCTTCGGGGATAGGCGGGAGCTCGCGGACTATCGGGAAGTTAGTCCGTGTTCTTCTCAAGGCCAGAGTCTGGCCTTCAGTAATTAACCTACACGCCAACATCGTATCGTCGGACAAAAGCTGGCGATAGTCTTTCTCGCTAGGAGGAAGCCTCGATAGAGTATCATATTGACCCCCGAGGGTCACAGATTTGTCCGTCCTCGCAAATATGGCTGCACGAAAATACTACTCAGTTAGTATACACACGAAAAGACTCCAGATACAAAGGAAATAATTTCACGAGCTAAGAAAGGAAAGGAGACTTACGAGGATGATTGAAGTATCGGTGTTCGTAGTTGCGGAACCCATTCGACATAAATAATTGATCTTTATAGTCGTTGGGATGGCTGGGGAGCTCAATGACTGAGGGCGAGTTCGGGAATCAGGTCAAGCAATAAAACCCATCACCTCGCCCTCGTTGTTCTAGGCTAGCCTTGAGGTAGAAGAAGTAAAGAATATCCGCCAGAGTGAGGACCTCCCACTCGTGCTTCAAGAAAAGATACTTCAACCCCGCCAGCAGTCGATACGAGTTCGGGGGGAGCTGAAACGGCGCCAACTTCACATAATTGAGGAAGTCAGTGAAATATTGGTCAAGGGGAAGGAAGGCCCCTGCCTTTAAGTGCTCATCACTCCAGGCTGCAAATTCATCCTGGAGTGGCGTGCAGCTCCGCTCCTCTTCGTATGGAGGTCGAACAATGAGGACACCAGAACCGACCTCAATATTATGGGACAACATAATCTTGTTGACCCTTCCTTGGGTCGTGATCTTGGAGACAATTTCTCTGCCTCGAAGAATGCGCTAGGTCCGACCATGACCTCTTTCTCCACCACGAGGCCGAACTGAGGGATAGGGGATTCAGAGGCGACCTCATTTCCCTTGTTGGCTAGTTGAGACGATGAGCTAGCTGCACTCTTCTTGGATACGCTTTTCTTAGGTTCCATTAGAACGCCTAGCGAACAAGAACGACGAGTCACTTATCAGGCAACCTAGCATTTTTATAAAGGCAAGAAAGCACGAAGGAAGATTGGTGCTTTTAAATGCTCAAGCTGAGGTAATCTTAGCCTGCGACGTGATGTCGCGCACTACCTAAGCTACGCGCCTAGGTTTCCCAACAGACCCCTGGCGTTTAGGGATCAGTGTGTCAGAAAATCCGACCACTATTGTCCTTGGGGGTGGTTTATAGAAAAGCCACCAAAGAAGGCGTGTTCCCTAAGCAACCCAATTTTTGAACCCTACCTTTCATCTTCTATGCACCGAATGGGTATTTTCTAAAAATTGCCCAATTCTACCCAGAAAAATATCCTATGTCATAAGTGCCGCAATATTAGGAGAAGTTCAAAATCTTTTGTATAACCCTAAAGTTGAAAACTATGTGCCAAAAAGACACCCTAATATCGTCTACGGTGAAGCATGAAGAAATATGGCAAGTTAAGTGCAGAAATTTATAAAGAAAGAACCCATAAGGAAGGTTATGACTTACAAATAAGAGGTGTACTTCGTACAGTTTAGAAAACTCATTCATGGGCAGCTGAACGGCTGGGTCTTCAGAAGAATCAGGGCACAAGGGGTTTTTGAAAGCTCTTCTTTTCTCTAGAAAGGAAGAAGGTATGAAAACGCAAAAGAAAGAAGATGAGGAAATTTTTTGAATGAAAGGTGGTAAGCTATGAAATTAACCTGTCCCTTTTTATATGTAAAAGGCATAAGACAACGTGGACCGTCCGATCAAACCAGTCCAAGATTCGAGGATAGTGTTTCGAAAGACGAAACGGCGACAAAAAATTGGCCAGGCCATTAATGCAGTCCTAGAAACCCGAACAGACGCTAATCGTGGCGTTCCACGTGTCCAATACTCGAGTATTGGACAAGCCTGGATAATCACGACAAAATTTTAAAAGTCCCTGCCATGTAAGTCAGAAGATGATGTCATAGAACATGAACAGGGACTTGGGGGAAAATGTACGTCCTAAAACTCAGCATGAGTCTTTTAGTCAGCTCGGATATAGCTGGCTAGCCAAGAACTGTGATAGATGAGGCACAAGTCCATATTTCCTCTGTAAAGGCAGCACGACTCCCCAGGTCTATAGCACGAGCTGGTGAATACAAAGCAATAAGCACGAACTGAAAACGTTTATAAAGCATAGCATCTGAGATATGAGTTGGCGCTACACTCAGCTCGGGGTACGCTAGAGATTTATAGCATCCTTGGATCTTTATAAAGTTGGATACGTTATATAGATGTGCATGGTCAGACATTACATGTTCGAAAATCCCTGAAATCCCGGACATGTAATATAATCGTGCATGATCAGACATTGCATGTCCAAATTATCCCTGAGGATCCATGATCAGTTTTACCTAATGATTAGACCATACCTTAGGATAAATTGTAATAATTATAATTAGTGTGAGACAGGTCACACTAGGGATTTGATTCACATGATAACCCCAAGGCCCATCCTATCCATGGATTTTCTCTTTAAATACTAAGACCTTGGATAGGGAAAAAGGAGAGAGGTGTTTCTGTAATACAAAAACTCTGTCAAAATTTAGAGAGAAAAACAGTAATAATATAGACTCGTGGACTAGGTGGATTTTAACCTCCGAACCACGTAAAAAGACGAGTGTTCTTAATATTTCTTTCTAGTGTTCTTAAGAATCTTTTTGTTATCACGGTTGATCATTAAGCACTAATCCATTCCAGCTATTTTCATAATTCACTGTTGGCGAAAAACCGCGTTAACAAAGGGTTAGAAAAACTGAAGGAAGGGCCCAATCATTCCGCTGCACAATAAAATAAGTGTTCTTATCATTATCTCTGTATGAATTCAATTTTAGAAACATGTTCTAGGTTTTCTTATATTAATATGTTTAATATACGATTTACATGAAAATAAACAAGATCTTGAATAAGTTTTCCCAACACGAATTGCCTGGCAGGCGATACATCGCCTACTGGAGTCTGTACAAGTTACGTAAATTGCTATAAATGACGTGTTTCACAAGTCTAATCTTATATTTTAGACCTAATGACGGTGCCTAATCTATATAAGGGTTAAAATAGAGTTTTGGAAGACTTGATCACTCTCTCCAACCTCTCTCTATCCTCTCCCTCTCTCTAGTTCCAAGAATCTCAAGTTTTCTCCAAGATACTCATAAAGAAAGTGCTTGACTTTGTAAGTTTAAGGCTTGTTCAATCTCAATCCTCGTTTCCTCTTATAAAATCCTCAAGCATCAATGGCGGCTATGAAATATAGTATTAGGACATCGTTAAGAAACATGTATAAGCCTTAGAATTGTGGTTTTGCTTTTGTTCTAAGGATTTGCTCAAAGTGGTGGTTCTACAAGGGTTTTTAGAAGGTTCTTCAAAATTGAAGAAGAACATTTACCAATTTGGATTTGCATAATTTTTCTCAATCTTTATTTATTGTCTGTCAATCTATTTTTTTTTTTGTAGATTCTAAATTTTCAGGTGGTGTTATCTCACTCTCCCTAGTATAATATTTAGAGAAAACCCTTTTTTGAGGTGTGCTTGACACCTCACCAATAATCCAGACATCCTTGTTCCTTATATGGTCGGATATTTTCTCTTATTTTTCTAGGTTATTATATATTATTTATTCTTTGAATAATCAGGTAGAAATATATAATATTTTTTTTTATAAATAATCAAGTATATGTGAATAATATTAAATTGAACTGTGCGTATATATGGTGAACAAGCGGGTGGCTTTATTAGTTTTTACTATATATATACACATA
Source organism: Humulus lupulus (assembly GCF_963169125.1). Classification (NCBI taxonomy): domain Eukaryota; kingdom Viridiplantae; phylum Streptophyta; class Magnoliopsida; order Rosales; family Cannabaceae; genus Humulus; species Humulus lupulus. Next base: position 161,759,908 of record NC_084797.1, on the reverse strand, counting down.
TATATATTATATTACTTTTTGCATAATGAATTCATGTTTTTAATGGCTTTATTAGTTTTTAATATATATATATATATTATATTACTTTTTTGCATAATGAATTCATGTTTTTAATGGATGGAGAGTACCACGAAGCAGTAGGGAAATGGAAGATTGTTTTTATGTACTCATATTGCAGTTTTTTTTTTCAATAGAAAGATCAAATTTGACCTGCAATTAAAAATGCACGGATTGCTTTGAAACATCTCGTTTGTGCTACTAGTAGCTCATTCTTATTCACTTTTTGGTTTTGATTAACAAATTGTGGCTGTTGCCAGCTTTGCTTGTTGAACTCATATTGGTATTGCCCTCTCAATGGAAATGCTCTCGAACTAAATATAAATAGATTAAAGTTGAAGTGGGTAGGTTGTCCATAAATTATTATAATATGTAATTGCTTTTTGACTTTTTGTTAGTGTTTATAATACTTAGATTGTTTTGACAAGTTTTTTTTTTTTTTTTTGCTAATAATTAAAGTACTACTTTTGTATTGTGCTGGTACAATACGATTGCCTATTTTTGGAGCAGAAATAGAAAATAGTTGTAGTTGAAGACTTTAGAATTAAATAATTTATTTTCCTAATAGTGTACACCTTAACATATTCATTGATAATAAAACTCTAATCTAGTAGAATTTATTTTGTAATATTATTTCAGGATTCTAAACTAGACTAAATATTGTAAATTCAAGTAATAAAAAATTATTTATATTATCTTGTTTTGCTTTAAGAATATTATTTTTTCTTCAGATTTTTGCTAGAAAGAAAATATTATATAAATTTTTAGGATGTAAAAACATACTATTATTACATATGTATAAGCATAAAATTGTATCATATAAATTATTCTATAATACTAATTTATACGTGGCAAAAAGTATTGTATAAACTATCATAAATAGCATAAGAAATTACTTATCAATTTATGAAAATAACACAACAAAATTGTTATTGCAGATTAAACAATAATACTTCTTTATAACTATAGAAAAGTGTTATGCAAAGTGGTGCGACCTACGATAATATCACTTTCCTTAAGTCATCAAAAAATGTTATGGTATATATTTTAGAATGTTTATTCGGTGCTGTAGAAAGGGATCTTTGGTGTAGTGCTTGTTGTAAGCTCTAATCAAAGTGGCTTGAATATAACAATGTATTGAAATTGTCGACACATCAACCGCAGTTTTCGGTATCTCCAACATGAGATATCTTAGCCACTCGGACTCCATAGTGGAGTAACATATGCATGCTTGTTTCTTAGATCCCCAAGAAACAGCACCCCCATCAAGGGTGAACACCCAACCGGTTGTGGAGAGATTATCTCCACACCAAATATCCAACTTGCGTCGGAATATTCCTAAAGTATCTTAGGAAACTTAGAATATTGAAGGCATAACTCTTTGGTCCTTTTAAGATATCCAAATACTCTTTGAACGACCTTCCAATGTATGATACTTGGGTTGCTAGTAAACATACTTAGTTTACTAAGCACAAATGCAATATCCGCTCTAGTACAATGAGTGGCATACATCAAACTCCAATTGCACTTGCATACTCTAGTTGAGCCACCACTCTCCCTTCATTCTTTTCAAGTTTTATACATGAATCAAAAGGTGTGTGCTCTTTGATATTAAGATGACTAAAATTTTCAAGCATTTTCTCAACATAATGAGCTTGACCTAAGGCATACCCATTCACATTTTTTCTAACTTTGATGCCTAGTATAGTATCAACCTCTCCAAGGTCTTTCATTTTGAAAATGGACGATAGAAACCTCTTTGTTTCTAATATGCATTTCATGTCATTACTTAATATCAACATATCATCAACATATAGACACACCAAGATGACATAGTCATCACAAGTCTTAGAATATAAGCATGAGTCTGCATTGTTGTGTCTAAACACATCTAAAACAATGGTGTGACAGTCAGAATCCCGTGATCCACGGGGGGAAACACCGGGTAAAAGCTATGCAATCCCACATCGTTTGGGGAATGTCAAGTGTGATAATTCTAAGACTGTGTAGGTATGAGATTACACAATTGAAGAGAGCTTAAATGGATTGATGGGTACTGCCTATGTCAACAAGATGCATCTTCTTTTCGGTAGCCCATCACTTGAGAACTTCAAAGTTAAGCGTGCTTGACCTGGAGTAGCCTCATGAAGAGTGAACTCCTGGGAAGTTTTCCCAGGAAGCGTGCGAGTGAGGACAAAGTATGCTGCAAAGACTCGTATTGGTTTGTAGGGCCAGTCATCATTCCAGGAAGCAGCCATAGTGACGTGGGGCGTTACAAATGGTATCAAAACCTTGACCCAATTGAAAGTGTGGCCGACGGGGACGTCGGACCCCTAACGGGGTGATTGTGACAGTCAGAATCCTGTGATCCGCAGGGAAAAAGACCGGGTTAAAGTTGTGTAATCCCACATCGTCTGGGGAAGGTCAAGTGTGATGATTCTAAGACTGTGTAGGCATGGGACTACACAGTTGAAGAGGGCTTAAATGGATTGATGGGTACTACCTATGTCAACAAGATGCATATTCTTTTCGGTAGCCCATCACTTGAGAACTCCAAAGTTAAGCGTGCTTGACCTGGAGTAGTCTCATGATGGGTGACCTCCTGGGAATTTTTCCCAAGAATCGTGCGAGTGAGGACCAAGCATGTTGGAAAGACTCATGTTGGTTTGTAGGGTCAGTCGTCATTCCAGGAAGCATCCATAGTGACATGGGGCATTACAAATGGTCTCATCAAAATTATCATGGCATTTTTTTGTGCTTGTGTTTATACCATATAATGATTTGACAAGCTTACACTCCTTATGTTCACTTCCCCTTAGAACAAACCCTTCTGATTGTTCCATGTAAAGCTCCTCATCGAGGATACAATTTAGGAATGTCGTTTTGACATCCATTTCATGAACATATAGGTTGTGTATTGATTATAAGGCAAACAACAATCTTATTGATGTTGTCCTTACTACTGATGCATAGGTATCAAAATAATATATTCATTCCTTTTGTCTAAACCCTTTGGCCACCAACCTTGCCTTAAAGGCTTGAGTTGTCCCATTAGTGTGATATTTTCTTCAAAATACTCACTTACAACCTATTGGCTTTGATCCATGTGGTAGATCAACAATCTCTCATGTGTGGTTAGACATAATTGAATCCATCTCATCATTTATTGCCTCTTTCCAAAAGATAGAGTCCCTAGAGGACATAGCTTCTGGGAAAGTTTTAGGATCATCCTCCACTTGAGGCACCATTGGATACTTCAAAGTGTCTCCCTTGTGATTTCCCTCTACCAGGTAAAGAGTCTCCACTTGAGTGGTTTCATTTTCTGACCCACTCTCTTTAAGCCTTTGGGTTCTTCTAGGCAATTTTAGTTGCTCTACAACCCTTGAAAGTAATTCCTCTTGAATTCCTTCTAATGAGATCGATTCTTGATGCTTATTGTAACAACAATAGGTTCTCAAAGAACTCAAATTCTCTTAATTCAATTATCACATTAGACTCCAAGTCTAATAGCTTATATGCCTTGCTATTTGAGACATAGCCTACAAACATACATTTGATGGCCATTGGACCCAACTTGGTCTTTTTAGGCTATGTACTCTTGCAATAAGCAAGGCACCCCCACACTTTATGATACCCTAGGTTGGGCCTCTTTCCTTTCCATATCTAACATGGTGAAATTTGATTCTTCTTTAGAGGAATTAGGTTTAGAATATGACAAGCAGTTAGCAAGGCTTATCCCCATAATGCAAAACTCAAATTAGCATGTAACAGCATAACATTTATCATTTCAACATATGTTCTATTCTTTCTTTCTGCTATATCATTTTGTTGGGGAGTATAAGGGGTTGTACAATCATGTATATACCATGCATCTCACAAAACACATTAAATTCATTGGAAAAGTATTCACCGCCCCTATCACTTCTAATTACTTTGATTTTCTTTCCAATTGATTTTAAACTTTTGCTTTGTAGATTTTAAACATGCTAAAGGCCTCATCCTTATTCTTAAGCAAGTACACATATGTGAACCTAGAACAATCATCATGTTACACCCAAATTTCGAGGATGAGTAAATAAGCCTCGAAATGTAGGCTCGTAAAGCGTAAGCTCAAAAATAACAAGCAGTACATGAACACTTGTATAAATATGCAGGAATCCTCACCTGTTGTTGTTGGCGATCGAGCACAAGTTTAAAGGCTCGAGCTTAAGTTTCAAGCTCGAAAGAAAGAATCATCTCCGACGCATATGGGTGTTATTCGATTTTTAGTTGCAAGCTCAAGGGCATTGGTCTTCAAAGATTGAGTTCGATGAAACCACTAGATGAGGAAGGGGTTCACTAGAATAACAAGCTCAAAATTATGTTGATCTCGAAGGCGCGTTAACCTTGCATTCGAGGTCAACAATGTATTTTGCACTCAACAGCTATGAAGAGATCCATATTCCTTGGGGATTTGTTGTTATCTGATAATTAAATCCCAATTATCATGGGATATTGTGTATTTATGTATTTATTTACACTTATTTCATATTAAAATAATTGGTTGTAACTTCCCTGAATCAGGGGAAGATATTTTCCTAACCAAGCTTATAAATAGCCTGGTAATTATCATTTGTATTCATGCACAAACTGGTACTGAGAATACTCTGTCGAATTGCTCTGAGAAAGATTTAAGAGAATATTGAGATCAATAATATTGACTCGTGGACTAGGAAAATTTTAAACTGCTGAACCACGTAAAAGTTCTATTGTTCTTTTGTTCTTTCTGAAATATTGTTTAGTGCTCTTCAAATTTAAGTTGATGAAAAATGGCATCAACAGTTTGGTGCTTTCGTTGAGAGCATTAAGCAAATCTTTGTATTTTTTAATTAAAAACCTCTTGCATTGCATCAATGGCCGCCGCGAACAACCTAGGAGCTGGTGGGCGACCATTGCCCTAAATCCCTGAGAAAAAACTCCTCAAACTGAGAATTATCCCCGAAGGCTAGGGAAGCAACCAATGATAGACCATAGCCCAGATGAGGGGAGTGCATTATCTGGCTTTAGGGGGCCACCTGCCCCCATGCTCAATGAGGACCTCTATTACAGTCCTGAGAGGTACATACCCATTCTAGAATTGGAGAATTGCCAATTGCGCCAACAATTGGCTGAAGCCACATGACGTAATAAGGAGTTAGCTAGGCAAGCCGTCGAGGCTCAGGCGCCACCCCGAAGGCCCAGATGGCGTCCCCAAGGAAGTACGACCACCGGGAAGGCCGAACAAGGGGCCCATCAGACCCAGCCAAGGCCCAAGGCAAACATTGGCAAAAATCACCCTGGGAGGAATACTCAATCTAATACTGATGGTAATCCGACGGTGGATGTAACTACAGGAACAAGGAATAACTGAGCTCCCTAGCAGATCAAAACACTAACCCTTAACCTGTCAGAAATAACCCGAAGCCAGTCTGGGAAAATTTGGGACATTCCAGGCCCAATAATGGAAGGCCCCCACCATCTTCTATAAGGCATCCACCATCTCCCATAAGGCACCCATCTTCGGTCAAAGAAGCACCCCAGTCAGCTCCTAACAGGAACCAAATGGGGGGCGTGCACCACTAAGACCTTCTCAGAGTGGCAATCAAGACGGAAACCGTCGAACTCGACCCGGACACGGGGGCGAGCAAGAGGCAACCCGAGGACAGAGGGCAGCCCAACCAGCAGAAAGCCACATGTCAAGATCACAGACAACTGGAGCAAGAGGATCGATGGAAGATCCACCTCGCAACCATCGAGCCCTTCAACAAGAAAGCAATATTAGTTTTATCAGTGGGAGTTTGGACCTCACTAGGTCTGTAAGTGTATATAATATCGAACCCAGGAATACTGGGAATCATGACAACAATCCTGATCTTAAAGATCATTTGAACCAGAACCGGGGGCAGGTTAACCCCTCAAACCCCAATTTATGGGCACATCTGAACAGCCGAAAAGAACTTGTACAACCAGTATATGGGAACCAGTACAACCCTATACCAGGGCAGGGAACTGGAGTTTATATAAACAATAACCAGTTACCCCAAGCACAAGCTCAGCCTCCAGTGGACTTGGTCCTGGAGAGAATTAATCAGCTCAAAAGAGCGTTCAGGCTCCTTCAAGATGAAAGGAACAAAGACAAGATCAATGACTCCGATAAGGAGCCCGAGCCTTTTGCTCCACATATATCAAACACACCATTCCCTTATGGGTTCAAGATACCACATGTAGCTCCTTTTGACGGGAACTCAGACCCGTACAGCCATCTAAGCTCATTTAACACCATCATGTGTGCCAGGAACGTTGGCTATGAGCTCAGATGCATGTTATTTCTAACAACTTTGACAGGACCAGCAAAAAATTGGTTTGATAAATTCAGAAGACATTTGATCTTGTCTTGGGATCAATTGGCAAAATAATTTAAGAAATAATTCAAGGCCATGGTAAGCATCAGGCCCGAGGCCTCGGCCTTGACCAATGTTAGACAATAGCTAGGAGAATCATTAAAAAGCTACTTGGCGAGGTTTAACATTGAGGTGGCGCAAGTCCTTAATGTTGATGACAGTAGTCATCTTATGGTCGTTTGAACTGGTATAATTTGAGGAAGTTCCCTTTGGGATGATATGCAGAGAAAATCGATTAGAACAATAAACGAGTTCAACAAAAGGGCTCAGAGATTCATCAATGTAGAGGAGGCGAGGTCAGCATTAAAAATGACTCCTCAGCCCATTCTAACTACAACGAAGAATGTTAACTCATCCTTGACCTCGGATACCCCATCAATGTCTCAACCCTCAAGAGACAACCCTTCAAAAAGAAAGAAAAATGAAGGGATAACTCAGAGGCGGACGAGGGGGAGAAGAAGGGAGACAAGTATTTCTCCATTTATACGGTTTTCACCAAGCTCACTGAAACTCGGGAGAGTATCTTTGTCGTAAATGAGTATCAGGTCCCGTTTAGGTGATCTGACCCAATGTAAAATTAGAAATAAAGGAGAGACACCAACAAGTACTGTAGGTTCCATAAGGACGTCAGAAATACCACCGATGAGTCCCGACAACTAAAGGACGAGATCAAAGGCCTGATCTCGAGAGGGTATTTCAGACAATACATAAGAAACTGAAATCCAGCTCAGGAATCGGTTGGACAGAGGACAGCTTCTACGCCACCTGCCCAGCAGAATACCACCTCCCAACAAAGGGAAGATGATCAACCTCCCCCAATAGATGGGGAGGATGTGATAACCATCTCTGGAGGACCACACCTTATTGTATCAGGCAGAAATGCCCATAAGAGATATGTGAATGAGCTTAAGACAGGAGACGGGTCTCCCTACAAACCTGAACAATGAGCTCCAAAGCAACAAAGGGTTGAATCTCAACCCATTACTTTTACAGAAAAGGATGCTTCGCATGTTCAGTTTCCCCACAATGACCCTCTGGTCATCATAGTTCAGCTTGCCAGTAAAAGGGTGTGTAGACTCCTGATAAATAACGGGAGCTCAGTCAATATCCTTTATAAGGCCACTGTAGAAAAGATGGGAGTCATGCTTCGAGATTTGAAAGCCTGTACAACAACGTTGTATGTATTTTCAGGATAAGGGATTGCCAACATGGGATCCATCGAGTTCACCGTAACCTTGGGAGACTATCCATTCTCGATGACCAAGATGATTAAATTCATAGTGGTGGACACCCCGTCTGCCTACAACGTACTGCTCGGGAGACCAGCCCTAATTAGGCTGGGGGAAGTATCGTCTGTTAGGCATTTGGCCATCAAGCTCGTAGATGCCACTGCATGTCACAACATCATGTCATTCATGGACGCTTACTCTGGATACAACCAGATAGCCATGCATGCGCTCGAACAGGAACACATGAGCTTCATGACTGATAAGGGCTTGTATTGCAACAATGTAATGCCTTTCGGGCTCAAAAACGCAGGAGCCACATACCAAAGACTAGTGAATAGGATGTTCTCTGAGCATATAGGTAATAACATGGAAGTTTATGTGGACGATCTCGTTGAATGCTTTGTTGTGATTTGAAAGTACAATATGAGACTTAACCCACAGAAATGCTCATTCGAAGTATCCTCGGGAAAGTTTCTTGGATTCATAGTGAATACTCGGGGTATAGAGGCTAATCCCAATAAGATTAAGGCGTTAATTGACATGCCCTCCCCTCGAAAACATAAAGATGTCCAGAGCCTAACTGGACGAATGGCGGCCTTAAGTAGGTTTATCTCGAAATCTACAAATTAGTGCCTTCCATTCTTTAATCTTTTGAGAAGAGGCAAGAAATTTGAGTGGTCATAGGTGTGTGAACTCGCGTTTCAAAATCTTAAGAAACATCTCGTTGAGCCACCAATCTTGTGTAAACCAATCACAGGGGAAGTCTTGTAATTATACCTCGCCACAACCGAGCATGCCATTAGTGTAGTACTTGTTTGGGAGGAAAAGAAAGTGCAAAAACCCGTTTACTATGTCAGCAAAAGATTATTGGGGATAGAATTGAGATACCCATTAATTGAAAAACTAGCTTTGTGCCTAATACACGCATCTTGAAAGCCACGACCCTATTTCCAAGCGCATCCTATACATGTATTAACTAATCAGCCCTTAAGGAAAGTATTGTCCAAGCCTGAAGCCTCTGAGAGATTGTTAAAATAGGCTGTCGAACTCGAATAGTTTGAGATCACCTATCATCCTAGAACAATGATCAAAGGGAAGGCTTTGGCAGACTTCATTGTCGAATGTCCAGGAATCTCCAACGGGGAACTCGTAACCCCATACCGCGAGTTGTGGAGACTTTACGTCGATGGGTCCTCTAATGAAAATGGGTCGAGGGCAGGAATCATTTTGATCACCCCGACAGGAAATCTCTTTCATTCAGCGTTAAGGTTTGGCTTTGAAGCATCAAATAACGAGGTTGATTACGAGGTATTATTAGCAGGCCTTTGAATAGCCTCCGAGCTCAAGGCAAAGGCCATACACTGTTAAAGTGGCCCTCAATTGGTCGTTAATCAGGTCCTAGGTGAATATCAGGCTCGTGGCATAAAAATGGCAACCTATTTGGAGAAAGTTAAGGAAGCATTTAAGGAATTTGAATTCTACACCATAGAACAAGTTCCGCGATAACAAAATTCGAATGCAGATGCATTGGCCAGGTCTGCCACGACCAAAGAGGCTGACACACTCGACGTGGTTCTAGTAGAATTCCTACCGGTTCCAAGCATAACCGAGCCTAAGGAAGAAGATGTCAACATGATTGACTCACAACCCACTTAGATGGCCCCGATAGTTTACTACCTTGAAACAGGAAGTCTCCCGGCAGACCAGAATAAGGCTAGAAAACTTATGTACAAAATACGAAGATACACCATCTTGGAAGGAAAATTGTACATAATGGGATACTCTATGCCATTATTTAGGTGTGTACACCCCCCAAGGAAAAGAAGATTTTAGAAGAAATCCACAAAGGATTTTGCGGAGACAACACTGGGGGGGCATAGTCTGTCAAGAAAGGAGATTAGGTAAGGATATTTCTAGCCTATAGTTAAGGCAGACTCATTCGAGTACGTTAAGTGTTATGATAAGTGTCAACAGTTCGTTTCAATACCGCGAGCTCCACCCATCGAGCTTACCATGATGAGCTCCTCATGGCCATTTGTGGTATAGGGAATCGACCTCATAGGCTCCATGCCAACCGAAAAAGGTGGAGTAAAATACTTTGTAGTCGTCGTTGATTATTTTACAAAGTGGACGGAAGTCAAACCCTTAGCTACTATCACCTCGAAGAAAGTTCTAGATTTTGTGGTAAAAAATATCATCTTTAGATGCGGGATGCCCAGGAAGATTGTGTCGGATAATGGGACCCAATTCGATAGTGATTTGTTCACACATTTCTGCAAAAAGAATGGGATTATTAAAAGCTTTTTCTCTGTAGCCTATCAACAAGAAAATAGCCAGGTCGAAGCAGTAAACAACACTCTAAAGAGTTTTATGAAGAAAAGGCTAGAATAAGCTAAGGGAAGATGGTCAAAGGAGCTACCTCAAGTCCTGTGGGCATAAAGAACGATGACAAGAACCTCAACGAGGCATATCCCTTTCTCCCTGGCTTATGGATGCAAGGTCATGTTGACTATCAAGGTCAAAATCCCAACTATAAGGCGCGACGCATATGATCAAACCTCAAACCAATCCCAGCTCGAAGAAAGTTTGGACCTTATCGAAGAAAGACGAAACGAAGCCCAGTTGAAAAATGTTGCATACCAGCAGAGGGCTACGAGATATTTTAACAAAAGAATCTGAGACAGGAAATTCGAATTGGGAGAATTGGTATTGAGGCGCGTGTTTTTGGCCACACGAGACCCATCTGCTGGGGTGTTCGGGCCTAATTGGGAGGGACCCTACCAGACTGAGTCCATCATTCGACCTAGAGTTTATAAACTAGCAAGGCTAAATGAAGGATTGGTTCTGCGAGCTTGGAATGGTGAACATCTACGACCTTATTATCAGTATTGTAGGAATGATGTTTATTTGTTTTAACCATGCTTGTATTTGATTTTTTTGCTTTTTTTCAATAAAGCACTGAATTTCATTCAAATATTGTATTTTTATTGTTATTTTTTTGCAACCCTCAAAATTTAATAACCTAAGATCACAATCATAGGATGTTAAGAGGGCATAAGTGGTATACAATCACACCATGAGCTCGAAAAAAACATAACATAAATAAAAATAAATCCTAATAGCAATCCATGAATGTATAACCTAACATGAAGAAAACAGTAAGTGTATGGATCATTAATCAAACATGAATTAAACAAGTCTGGAACAAACCAGCAAAACCTAATCGACACAATCAAAAGTTGAAATTCTAGATAAACCAACAAAAAAGCACAAGTTGAGACTAGGGCTGGAAATTTTTGCAAATGAGTTTCGACCTCGCAACCTCGAGATCATACTCGAGGATGAGGAAAAGTAATTGGAAAAACAAAATATATCTAGACTAATGAGGTTACGTGCCATTAAGTATTTTTTAAATACATGGTAAAAGTAAAGTTCGACCTTGACAATAACGAAGTCAAACATGGGTATTTCAAATAAACTATGCATGAATGTATTGAAATTTGAACTTAGACCCAACGTATGTTTGTACAAATAAACAAGTATAAAAGCAGGTCCTTAATAATAACATGCTCGAAATATTTCGATCCAGAAATATGATGTATAATATTAAGGCAAAAAGCTAAAGGTAGATAATGTGCAAAAAGGTTTTCGAGCTAGAAAGTTAAAAGCATAAAAAATACTGTTAAAATATAACATTCACGAGATAGTCAAAATAGCTCAAAATCGAGCGGTAAATTGTCTTTTCCCCAAGGCACAAAATATATATAGTGTAATTACAAAAATTATAAGGGACGCAACCCTGTTTAAGACAGCTCAGTGTTGGTCAACTGAACTAGACTCGGCCTCCTCGCCTTTATCATCCTTGTTCCCGCCATCCTAGGTAGTGGTTGTGACCTCCTCCTCGGCCAACCGAGCCTTCCATTTGGAGATGAACTCCTCTTCTTTGTCTTGAAGGAAGGAAGTGTCTATGCTGGGGTTCAGAGACCAGATTATGTACATAGCTCGGTCCGTAGCCCAATCCTTCTTGGTCTTGAACTCCTTGGTGAGGCGCTTCTTCTCGTCCTCGAGAATTTTGAAGGCGGGATTCTTCTCCCCCTTCAAGCGTTCAGCCTCGGCCTTGGCAGAACTTGTCTCTACCTTCAGGCAATAAATCTCGACCCTGGCAGCATCGAAATCTTCCGTTTTAGTGTCGAGTTCCACCTTCCAGTTGTTTGCAATATCCTCGTAGGAGTCAACTTTAGCTTGAAGAAGCTTGAAGGCATCCTCGGCCTTGGCTCGGGCCTCCTCAGCTCTGACATGGGCTCCCTTGGCCTCCTTCAGACCATCTTCAGCTCGGATGCGAGCCTAGTTTGTTTCATAAACCAGGGTTTCTGCCACTGCCATCTTTGAGGAGAATACAAAACTCTGGCAAAGGACACCAAGAAGGGCCTAAACCAAAAGGTTTTACAATGGTTAGAAAATAAACAGGCGACCAAAGAAAGTAAAAGTCATGGGGAACGGACTTACCAAAACCCTGAGCTCTATGGTTCAGTTGGTGAGGCGTGTGGGATTGTCCCCCCTTAAAAACTGCCACACATTGGCGTTGAGGTTGCTATAGGACTGGCCTGTTTGGGACAACAGTTCCAAGCAAAGGTCGGCTCCTAGAGACCCTGCGACATTCTCCAAAGGGTACTCCCACATGTGTGATGATGCCACGAACTTGCAGACCATAGTCGGGGCACCCATAGGCTTGAGGGCCAAAGGAGGCACGACTTGTTTGCCTTTGTCTCCAGCAGGGATCAATTGGGGAGGTGGTATGGTCTCCGGAGGCTCGGTGGTGGTGACTGTTGAGGTCGCGAGAGCTATGTCAGAAACCACTTCTGTGGAGTCCGGAGCCTAGGCCTTGGGCTTCGAGGCAGGCTTCGAGGGAGAGGAGCCCTCAGCGATCTTGGCCGACTTCAATGAAGCCCCTTTCTTCGAGGTTACACGACCTCGTTTTCTAACTCGGGGCTTAAGGGCTGTCCCAAAAGGCTGTCTAGATCAGACTCCATGTCACCTAAAAAGTACAAGGAAAATTAATCAAAAACCTAACAGGAGGACTCACTAGAGCGCAAACTTGGGGACTAGGAAACTCCCCTGTCTTCTAACGAGACCATGGGAGTCCCCTCCCTAAAGGTGGGGGACATCCTCAAAAGGTTCCTATAGTCGTTTGTGTCATATTACACTGCTACCCCATCCCAAACCTCATTTAAGTTATACATGGTTTGGTATTGACCTAGCCAACTATCAAACCTACGGACTCTAAGGTCTACTCTCGGCCATGCCAAGAAGTTATCTATGGGGTCCTCAAAGAGAATCATTACATCAGGTTCGTACTTAAGTAATGATGGAGACCACATGGATGAGTCGAGCACAACTTCTCCTCCTGACGAGCTCTTTAAGGCCTCATCCTTTGCCTCATTTCCCGAGCCCGAGGGTTCAAATGGGCGAAGTCTATGGGCTTGAGAGCTTTGACCCGCGTGTGTGCCTCTCAAGGGGAGCTTTGTGGTAGGCATGGGCACGTCCTCCCATCTCGCATATTTGGGGATTCCCAAGTCGTCATGGTCTTGCCTTCTTCTAGAAGGTTAGAAATCTGAAGCTTGTCCTCATGGAGAAGGTAAGAGAGGGATCTTCGACCATAGGGAAGCTTGAGGATAGATTCCCTATGTTCCCTCATGGCATCCGTTGGTCGGGGACGATGGTAGGTGGTTATATAAAAGATTTGAGAAAGTCAGTTGGGCTTGCAAATTAAAGGGAAATTTAATCAGAAAATACAAGTAAGGAACTTACGAATTCTCCAAAAGGAGTAGAATCGGGAGGGAGTGAGACCGTCTGTCCAGAAGAAGGCAGTCTTGAAGTTCGAAGGATGGTTCGGAATATCCTCAAACAGTCGCTTCTCCTTGGGGTAGCTTGACAGATAATAGACCCCATCCCCACCATGAGCTCGAGATGGGTTTCTTTTAAGGCAGAAGAGGTACAGGATCTCGTGTGTCGTAGGCTCCTCCCATTTCATTTCTTTGTACAATGATTTTAATGCAGACAGGACCTTGTACGAGTTCGTCTAAAGTTGAAATGGAGTTATGCCCGTGTAGTCTAGAAAGATCCGAAAAATAGTCATTTAGGGGTAATAAGGCCCCAACTCGTAAATGTTCACGGCTTCATGCTGCGGGCTTGACTTTTCTATCTGGATCGTCTTCGCCAGGAGCAAAATATTTCCTCTCGTTGGAGCTAGCCAGGCGACAGACTAACTTTCTAGAGAGCTTCAGCCAATGACAGGAGAGGAGCTCATAAATTTTTTGAGTCGAAGTATTAGAACTCTGGTAGTGCTTGACCTCAAAGAAAGAATTTCTGAGACTGGGATAGAAAGGGATTTGGAAGCTTTGGGCGGATGGTTAGAAGGACCCTCCATAAGGCTGAATACGAGCTCACCAGGTGAAAAGGCTCTGGGTCGAGAGAGGCTGCAACTCGGAGTCTCTTCCTTTTTCTCTCTTCGACCTCGTCGATCTGACTGTCGAAAGTGGTCTTGTATATCCTCTTCCTCGCACTGTTCTTTGTGCTCATGGATCAGTCATTGATTACAGGTGAAAGGCGATTCAGGACTAGGAGTTGATGGGTGGTTAGAGATGGAAAACTTGGGCTCCCACCAATTCTCAGAGTACTACGACATCTAGCAAGGAAGAAAAAGGTGAGGGCCCATTATAAAAAAAAGGAAGGGGTTAAAATCTTGATAACTAGAGCTCGAAAGCTCGAGATAACGAGATCACCCTAATCGAGCCTGAAGGATGGAACAGGCGAGATTGACTCGGATGTTTATCCTGAACTATTGTAAAGTTCGGGCATCGAGCATGCACCCACGCGAGAGTGGGACGGTTATTACCAGTTTTAAAAGAATCCTGGATTTCTAGGGAAAAAGTTGGCAGCTACCCAAAAGGTGGTATTTTCGGGATTCGTGCATTAAAACCATATCTGAAACCCTATTTCTTAAGCTACACGACACCTATGACCAAAACACCCCATTACATGAAAAGCTCCATTTTTTTACATGTTTCTACCAAATATTTTTTTGTCTAAACCATGATCCTAATCATACCAAATCTACTCAAATCAAAAAAATTGCCTAATGCAAGAAAGGAGCCATAAAATTTTGGTACAAACTAGAAAGGCATCCTCATGGATAGAAGAAACACGTAGAAAAGGAAAATATATATATATAACCGAAAATATCATAGCACTTACACAAATTGGGTTGAGGATACATAAGATTGTCAACAGAAAAAGTGAAAGCAAGAATGATTTCATGGAGCTAAATGTACTGGAATGGATTTGCTTCTTTGGTTTAGAAAACATGCAAAGAGAACCCTGATTTTTTCTTTTCTTTTACTCTCTGGTTCATACTTTTTGAAAAGTAAAAGTGGAAATGAAGAAGATGGAGAGGGGGTATATATATACCCTAGTCGTCAAATCAAAGGACGAATGGATCTGGACCATTGATTCATATTAAAAGGAGATCCAAGGGATCATGTCAGATACCCGAAATATGGCGGTAAAAAGGAATAGGAAATGACGTGTGCAGAAAAAGAGAATACTTGAGTACTCTTGGTGTGCAATCCCCAAGTGATGAGTGTCCGCACTCGAGTGTGGTAGGTGACACATTTTTTGAAAAGTGGAGTTCAAAAGTTTCCTTCTCAGAGGATTCGAACCAACACTTTTGAGGGGGCAAAATGTTACACCCAAATTTCGAGGATGAGTAAATAAGCCTCAAAATGTAGGCTCGTAAAGCGTAAGCTCGAAAATAACAAGTAGTGGCTGAACACTTGTATAAATATGCAAGATTCCTGACCTGTTATTGTTAGCGATCGAGCACAAGTTTAAAGGCTCGAGCTTAAGTTTCAAGCTCGGAAGAAATAATCTTCTCTGACGCATATGGGTGTTATTCGAGCCTTAGTTGTAGGCTCAAGGGCATTGGTCTTCGAAGATTGAGTTCGATGAAACCACTAGGTGAGGAGGGGGTTGACTGGAATAACTAGCTCAAAATTATGTTGATCTCAAAAGCTCATTAACCTTGCATTCAAGGTTAGCAACGCGTTTTGCACCAATAGCTATTAGGAGATCCCTATTCCTTGGGGATTTTTTGTTATCTGATAATTAAATCCCAATTATCATGGGATATTATGTATTTAATGTATTTATTTACATTTATTTCATATTAAAATAATTGGTTGTAACTTCCCTAAATCAGGGGAAGATATTCTCCTAACTAGGCTTCTAAATAGTCTAGTAATTATCATTTGTATTCACACACAAATTGGTACTGAGAATACTCTGTCGAATTGCTCTGAGAAAGCTTTGAGAGAATATTGAGATCAATAATATTGACTCGTGGACTAGGTAGATTTTAAAATGCTAAACCACGTAAAAGCTCTATTGTTCTTTTCTTCTTTCTGAAATATTGTTTAGTGCTCTTCAAATTTAAGTTGACAAAAAATGGCGTCAACACATCAATAAAGGTAATAAAGTAACCCTAGTAATTGTTTCATTAAATTCACATAAATCACTATGTATTAAATCTAACAAGTTAGTTTCTCTTTTAGCACTTCTTTACCATCTTAGATTTAATACGAACTCACATTTATCATGCTCAACATCATTGCATACAATTAATCCACATTTGATAACTCTTTTAATTGTACTATATCTTGTATGAGCAAACCTATTATGCCATAATGTTATAGAATCAAAGTCAAGCATATAAGAGGAAGAAGAGCATGCAATATTATCAAAACATGAGTCTTTGGTACACAATTTTATCATCCCATCACATATATACCCTTTCCCCCACAAAATAGTTCCCCTTGGAAAAGATTAGCATGTCGAACTCAAACATGACCTTGATGCCCAATTTGCTCAACAAGTGCCCACTCACAAGATTCCTACTCATATCTGGAACATTCAACACATTGATCAAAAGAACCTTCTTTCTAGATGAAGTAGAGATCAACATTCCCCTTGCCCAACACTTTAGATCTATGCTCCTTGCCCATTTGGATCTCATGGTCATCCTTAGACTCTTCAAATGTTTTGAAGACCTCTCTATCATAAGTTACTTGAATGGTGGCACAAGTATCATACCACCATCCTTGCACTTTTCCTTGGATGGCATTCACCTCACTCAAGGTAGCAACCAACTCCTCTTCGGTTGTGTTAACCTTGGATCCATTGTTGCTGGACTTTCGGAAGTTTCATTCTCTACCCATGAGACCACTCTTGCCACATACAAAACAAGATCCTCTCACACCCTTGAATTGACCTCCCTTCTTCTTAGGGGCTAGATATGAATCATTCTTAGATAAAGGTCTCTTGTGGGTCTTTCCCTTAGATTAAGAGCTCTTCTCTATGGCGTTAGCCTTGAAGGTCCCAAAATTAGACTCATCCATTCACTTTTCACTAGAACGAGACTCCTCTTCAATCGCTAGGTGCTTTAGAATCTCCTCAAAAGATATATCTTCATTATTATGTAGAATCTTTCTTCTATAGTCCCTCCAAAATGGAGGCAACTTGGCTATGATCCTACCCACAATGAAGGATTCCGACAATGGTGTCTTTAGGGTAGATAACTTATTCAAAATCACTTGAAATTCATGTACTTGGGGGAGTAAGGGTTTACCATCAAAGAATTTAAATTCCATGTATTAAATTACTAAGAATTTCTTGGTACCTTCTTCTTCTTCTTCTTCTTCTTCTTCTTCTTCTTCTTCTTCTTCTTCTTCTTCTTCTTTAGTTTTGTACTTCTTCTCAAGATCTTACCAAATCTGATATAGAGCATTGAGTATATGGCCTCTACATATGAGCTCATCTTCTTCCCTTTTCTTCCTTTCCTTGATCACTTCTTGAGTGTCATCATCCTTTGGAGCCTCCAAAGTCTTCAAATCTTTGTCAAGAATGTAGTGCACCTTCAAAGTTGTGAAAAAAAAAACTTGATCTTGTCTTGCCAACGAAAAACGTTTGAGCCATAGAATATAACTAGTCTCACTAGATCTTGAGACATGAACATGAGGGCTAATATTTATGAGCTTTCTTTCATAGTTTCAGTTAGTAAAAAATCCTTAGAGATATACAAACTTTGATAGAAAACTTAGGTTTAGAGATAGATATTTTTTATTGTTGGGGATTTTAGGCTATATCCTTAGTTTTGCATGTTACAACTCAAAACAATAAACAATGTTATTCTAAACTCTAATGGAAGAAAATTACAAAGAACACAACACAAATAAACAAGTGGTAGAATTGACCTTTGTTGTTGAAGAACCTTGTTACATAAAATCACAAGTCTATGATTTTATGTAAACCACAAAATGTAACCACGGCTTGACACAAATGAAGATTTGTTGTCTAAAAATCTCTATTCCTAGCCTCCTTCTTGAGAATGCTTGAAGCTACTACAATGGAATGAGATTGGGATTCAAAAGCCTTGAATCTTCATGAAAGTCAAGCTTTCTTGATGAAGATCTTGGAAAAAAAAATCTAGTAATCTTGAAAGCTAGAGAGAGGGGGGGCTTTTAGAGAAGCCAGAGCCTCTGACACACCAGCATGCAAAGGGAGATCCGACAAAATTTTGTCATTTTTGTAACAACAATGGCCACAACACTGGCGATTGTATTCAATTAAAGAATGAGATCGAGACACTCATCCGAGTTGGACCGTTAGCGCAATATGCTCAGATCTGGGTTGCTCTTAATTAACCAGCAGTACAAAACCCTCAACCGGTTTCGGGACACTAGGCCAATTCACCACCAGCTCTCCCAGATTCAGGTAACCAGATCATCCCTCCTCCCATCGAATGAAGAGATATAATCACCATTGCAGACGGAACTCATCTAGCAGGTACAAGCAATGGAGCTCAAAAAAGATATATGAAGGAGCTAAAAACAATGACGCAGTATTTCATTTGGAGCAGAGGTTATCTAAACAACAGCGATTGGATAAACAACCAATCATTATTACAGAAGAAGACACTAGTCACGTCCAATTCTCTCATAATGATCCGCTGGTGATAACAATTCAGCTCGCTAACTGGAGAGTAAAAAGAATCTTGATTGACAATGGAAGCTCGGTGAATGTGCTATTCATGTCCACTCTTGAAAAAATGGGATTATCTGTAGCCAATATTAAGGTGACCTCCATGACTCTTTATGGGATTTTGAGAGAAGGAATGGCAAAAATAGGAACGATCGAGCTCGTAGTGACTGTGGGAGATGAAGCACGAGTTGTTGCCAAGATGCTTGAGTTCGTGGTAATTCACTGCCTAGTGCCTACAGCGCAATCTTTGGAATACCGACGTTGATGGCATTTGAAGCCATAACTTTTGTTTTCCATTTGTGCATAAAATTCCCCTTGTCCTCGGGGATATTCACGCTAAAAGGGGACCAACTCTCTTCCAGGGAATGCTACAGCATTGCCATGAAGGGAAAATCACAACCTGGGCAGCAAGACATGGTGATAGTTGAAGAGAATGAGCAGCCTCGGGCAATGGTAATTGCTGAAGAGGCGGAAGAACCTCAAGGGTCAAACAATGAATTCACCCAACCAGATGAAATAGACCCAAGAATAGGTGAAGACAAGATCAAGCTCCAGGCTTTAGAGGAGCTAGAAGAAATAATTCTCGATCCAGAGACTTCTAAATGGTTATTGTTTATGCTCGTATAGCATAAAAATTATTCGGAGGGCTATGAGAAATTCACTTTGTACCTTCGCCTCGTCACCTTCGAGAGTGCTGAAGATTGGAAAGAATCTGAGTACTAAACAAAAGAAGGAATTTGTCAAGTTTTTTAGGAAAAACCTCAACGTCATCACCTGGACACACGAAGATATGGTGGGAATCAGTCCGAGTGTGAATATGCACACCTTAAACCTGGAAAAAAATGTGCATGTGAAGCAAGCAGTAGAAATGAAGGCTATTAGGGAAGGAACGAGGAGAAGCTTTAGAAGAAGAAGTAGCTCGCCTACTGAAACTCGGATTCATTAGGGAGGCAAAGTATCCGACCTGAATTTCCAACCCCGTTCATATTCCAAATCTAAATGTAAAATGGAGGACATGCATTGACTTCTCTGACCTCAACAAAGCTTGTCCAAAAGATTGTTTTCCACTGCCAAGAATAGATCAGCTAGATGACGCAACGGCCAGCCACGAGCTCATGTCCTTCATGGGTGTGTATTCTAGATATAATCAGATCCTGATGAACACTGCGGACCAAGAGCACACCAGCTTCATGATTGAACACAATGTATACTGCTACAAAGTCATGCCATTTGGACTAAAGAATTTGGTGCCACATATCAGAGGCTGGTCAACAAAATGTTCATGGACCAGATCGGGAAAAACATGGAACTATATGTCGATGACATGCTCGTCAAGTCCAAAACTGCCAATAACCATGTATCTGATTTGGAAGAGTGTTTTGGTGTGATGAGAAAGTATGATATGAAGTTGAACCCCAGAATGTACCTTTAGAGTCTCGTCGAGGAAATTTCTAGGCTACATAGTTAACTCAAGGGGGATTAAGGAAAACCCTAAAAAAATTAGATTGTTGTTAGAAATGTCATCGCCCAAGTCGCGGAAAGAAAGTCTAAAGCCTAACTGGAAAAGTCGCGGCCTTAAATCAGTTCATATCCAAGTCCACGGACAAATGTCTTCCCTTCTATTGACCACAATTTTGGCCAACGACGAGTAGACGTCAAAACTACAATAAACCTTCAAGAGAAAAATACGACACTAATAATTTTATAGTGGTTCGGCCCCAATTTATTGGTAATAGCCTAATCCACTTGGAGTTTTTATATATATATCCTAAACTAAGATCAGATGAACTTGAGTCAACTGAGTTTCTTAACTGTAAGTAGAAAAATACATAGTTTCTTTCTCTAAAATCTCTCAGAAAATGCCCCAAGAATGCCTCAAGTAACAGTCCCAAAGTCTCCAAACTAGAGAGTTTTTCTCAATCTAAAAAGATCAGATCCCCCAAAATGATGCCATGAGCCATTTATTTATAGGCTCATGGATCGTACATCAAATATCTCCCTTTGACCGGGTCCTTGGTTCTTCCAACAGACTTCAATTAATAAAATATAAATGAATTTAAATTATAATAATATAGCTATTATTCCGGGATATCTGAGAGATTCCCGTGGCAGTTGAGAATGATTTGGGTTGAAGCTATTACTGAGGCTTTACTGAAGTAGACGGTAACTTCTGAGATTCTAATCCGTGGACCGACCAAATCCATCCCCGAAGTGACTGGTCAGCTAAGACAACTCACCGGTCGTCATAAGCAAAAGCACTCCTCTAGCACACCTCTGGTCTAACATGACACATCTCTGGTCTAGCATGATACTTCTCTAGTCTAGCATGACACATTTCTGGTCTAGCAAAACACTTGACTGGTCTATCAAAACAAATGACTGGTCGGCCAGAACATTTTACTGGTCAATCAAAAATCTTTACCGGTCGGACAAAAATTCTACCTGGTCGGTCAAATCACTTCCAAACAAGATAAATAATTTTCATGACCAGTAATATCACAACTCCGAAGAACCAATACATTTATTGAATATTAATGTGCCATTTACTGACCATGCATTGCCACTTGTCACTTCTGATTGCAACATCATCGAACTGAAATTTTGGGGATAACATTTGCTTCCCAAGTTTATTATATGATTTACTCGTATGATAAACTTTTTCTCTAGCAAAATGTTTTTGAGGTCATCCAAAAGCTTCCATCCGATCAGTAACTTTCACTTTTGTAGTAAACCCACGATTGAACTTTTCTTTTGAATTCTTCAAATTCTATTTTTTGATCATGTTGTAGTACTCCATGAGTAAGAAAACATGTTTGTGCCCCATGCTCTTGAGACTTGTTGTCGCCTTGGATCCTCTAGCCAATCGATCATTTTCTTGGCCCCTTGAATAAGTGTGTGAATAATAGGATAGGATTAGCTCTTCGTTCCCTTCTCAACTCCTCGGAAACAACTTGGCCGATTGGAACATACACTCATTTATTCAAATCGCTTGGACACTCGGACACACAGCCAAGCCGCTCGGACACCTGCCACCATCTTCTCGGACACATGCCACCATCCGTTCGGATGCAGCCCCAACTGCTTGGGCACCATGCAGCTGCTCCTCAGATGCACCAGCCTTCAGACGCGCACGGGCCTGCTCGGGCACACTCGGTATTCGCTTGGCCATCACCCAACCGATCAGGTGTTCTTCCCTCTGCTCGAATGCCTAGCAGACTGCTCAGACTAGCGCCCCTGTTGCTCGGACGTACACACCCAGCCGCTCGGACACGCCCCTAGCCACTCGGACACGCATCAATCCACTCGGACGTGTAGCCTCGGATGTGCGGCACAACCGCTCGGGCATATGGCATAGCTACTTAATCATATGCCTAAAACTTATCCCTCCAAACACCATCAAAACACCTTGTTTAAATCTCTCAAAAGTATTTTGAGAGATTTATTTCTCTCAATCAATCTTGGGGAAAATTGATTTCTCTTCTCAAAGACATTTTTTCACTATGTAGTATTTATTTTTACTTTGCATTCATTTGTTCGTGTTTGTTTGGTTCACTCCAGGGACTCATCGTTGTTAGTCATGCTCAACAATAGAGTTTCTTACTCGACCAGTGATATATGCTTAACCGACCTGGGAAGTTGTATGTGCTCTCCCGACCAGGAAAAATTTGCACCTGATCAGCTAAACTTTGTATCTGGCTAGTAGTGTACTCTTTGTTCTTATACTTTTGTGAAGACAACTGCTGCTTAGCAGATTTGATATTTTTCTCGTAAGGCCGAGTTGTTGGAAATTATACTGTACTTTTCTTTGTTAACTTGAAACATTCTAAGTCTTTTTAGACTTAAAAAGTTATAAGTTTTTTGTGAATAGTAAAATCATTCTAATGTATGCCTTACATTTTCGCATGAGTACTTAGTTTTCTAACTTAGAAATTCTAGATATTTTGTAAGTCCCAACTAAGTATACTTTCTCACACTCTTATTGCTCTAACATTTTATGAGCATAATATTTATTGTCACACGAATATCTGCTTCTAACTTGAAATTTTAAAAAATTCCAAGTTACTTAAGCTTAATGGCCTTTTTGAACTTCAAAAATTTACAAGTCAACCTAAAAACAGATATCTTAACTCGTGCTCTTATTTCCTGTGTTAAATTATATACCAGTATACCCCATGTCCCCCCCAAGTGATCGAGGGGTGAAAGATCCTTAGTCACTTTCTACTTGACCGCATTTGTTCGAGCAATTAATTACTCATGAAACACATAGAATATATGGAAAATATTCGAGTAGTTGAACACTGCTTGAATGTATCGACCAGTTGAACACTGTCCAATTTTACCGACTAGTTGAACAATGTTCAGATAATTAACACACATGCACATTTGTAGCAAGATTCGACCACGCTGCGCGTAGTCTCTTTTATTACTCGTAAATTAAAAAGGACAAAATGTGTCTAATAACGAGTCTGAAACAACAAAAATTGTTCAAAAATTAAATGACTGGTTAGCAAATAACCAGCTCATAAACCAAACATAAATAACAAGTAAAACAACTTGAAATTAAGCTACCACTCTAAAAGCGGTATTTAGAAATAATATATTCACAGACGCTCGTCGTTCCAGTGGTTCCTAATCCTAGCACTCCCGCTCATGTCGAAGTGTCTCGGCATACCTTTCCCTTGCTTTGTTGCTATCGTATACCAAGTGTGGACCTCCATATATAGTGTCTAAGGTAAATTCCACAGGCCCGGGCATCAAGGTTGGAGATCTTTGTCGTTTGAACCCAGGATTGTTGCTGCCTCCTTCTCCTTGGGGTGTCTCTACCTGGTACTTTCTCAACTTGCCCGACCGGAGAAGAAATTCTATCTCGTCCTTAAGGTGATTGCATTCATTCATGTCGTGACCATAATCTCCATGGAAATGACAAAACTTATTCATGTCTCTCTTCCTCATCTCTTTCCTGATGGGTGGAGGTTTCTTGTAGGGAACCTCTTCATGACTAGCAAGATATATTTCTACTCGGCTGGCCGAGAGAGTGGTGTAATTAGTGAACTGAGGCTCATACTTGGTTGGCTTTTCATTTGAACTCAACTTTTCTTTCTTTTCCTCATGGTGGTCAGACCCGTTATTTCCACGTTTCTTTCCACCATTCTTAGGAGGGTTAGTTGATCCGCCCAGATTGTTTATGCCATTCTCCTCTTTCTTGACTGCATCATCCAATTTCATATACTTGTCTGCTCGATCAAGAAATTGTTGAAGTGTTGAAATTGGATTTCTATGTATACTTTCCCACAAAGGGCTCCGATAAGTTATCACAGCAGATATGGCAACCATCTTCCCCTCGTCTTCTACAGCAGTTGCTCTATTGGCTTCTCTCATGAATCTCTGTATATAATTCTTTAAAGACTCATCTTTTCCTTGTTTGATATCTGCCAAGTGGTTGGCATAAACTGGTGGAGTTTGGGCAGTGTTGAATTGTCTACAAAACTTTATCCTGAATGCTTCCCAAGAGGTAATGGAGTTCGACTTAAACTTCCAATACCATTCCTGGGTGGTATCTGACAAAGTAGTCGGGAAAACTCTACACCGATAATCGTCACTCAGCCCGAGCAGTTCCATCTGGTCCTCGAATCCCAACATGTCTAATGGGATCTGCCTTTTCTGTATATACTGGTAGCACTGGTGCTTTATATTTTGCTGGCGGCTAGGCTGCTCTAATCCGGGCACAAAATGGGCTGCCACTCCGGTGGTCTATCAAATCCATCCCGGAAGGTCGTTTTGACAAACCTTGCACTGCAGCCGTTAGCACATCAAGCTGGGCTTGGATGGCTGGTGCAACTGACGAAGTTCCAAGGTCGTGACTGCCTGGTCAGGCATTACCATCTAGTGCATTGTCATCAAGTATTTCTACTTGACTGGCAAGGAGGTTCAGATTTTTCCCTTCGACCGGGACAGTCCTCCTCTTGTTGGTGATAACGTCCCTTAGATCTTTCCGGGAGGCATGCTCTCCTGCCTGATCGAACACCGTACTTTTCTATTTTTCAGAGGGCTTACTACGCGGGACTTGCTCTCTCCCACTACGCTGCTGGCCGAGGTTCAGTGGAGGCTTTTCGGTACGCCCCGAGCAATCTTTTCCTCCTTGTGGGTTGTTGTCTTCTTTATCCTTTGACTAGTCAGTGTGATGACTATCAGCCTCATCATGACCATGCCCATCTTTGAACTATGAAGTCCTCTCATCTCGAGGAGTCCTGGTCTGATCCTGCCTGGGTGGAGTCCTTTTACTGCCTGATCGGTGACTCCCTAATCTAGAAGTTTCTGATCAGTGGCTCTTGGAGGGGGTTCTAGAGTTCTCCTTTTGCGTCGAGGCAGTTCCGGATCAGACCCCATCATCTTTCCGACCAGGGGGGGTTACTCCTGCTTCTGTCTGGTCCCTGAGAATTGGCTCTGTCAGTGGTCCTCCGACCAGCATTATTATTTCTTGCTCCCTGGGTGGCTGCTTGTGCCATGGCTTGAGCATTAGCTTGGGCCAATTGGGTAGCCGCTTCTAGATCAAGTGCTACTTCACGATATCTCTGGTCGACTTCCTCCTGTCGTTGTCTGAGCTCTTCGCTTCTGGCCTCCATATCGCGCCTTTGCTACTCTAACGCAGCTCTCTGCCTGGCCATCTCTTCAGTGAAGGACTCATGCCGAGCATTGAATTGCATCATCTCCTCTTGGAAAGCTCCTATTGCTTCCTGGAGTTGTTCAACTTCTGGAGTGGTCTCCTCGAGAGAGACCCTGGGCTCAGTCTCTAGGTTCTACGGTCCAAGACCTTCTCATCTAGTAGGTTCTTTTGACGTGCCTGACTTTTTGGATGCCACATTGGTATTCTTGGGTGCCATCTTTATATGATAGTCGTGTGTTTCTTCTCTTCAGGCTCTCAATGAAAGCACCAAAATGTTGACAACGATTTTGGCCAACGACGAGTAGACGTCAAAACTACAATAAACCTTCAAGAGAAAAATATGACACTGATAATTTTATAGTGGTTCAGCCCCAATTTATTGGTAATAGCCTAATCCACTTGGAGTTGTGATATATATATCCTACACTTAAGATCAGATGAACTTGAGTCAACTGAGATTCTTAACTGTAAGTAGAAAAATACATAGTTTCTTTCTCTAAACTCTCTCAGAAAATGCCCCAAGAATGCCTCAAGTAACAGTCCCAAAGTCTCCAAACTAGAGAGTTTTTCTCAGTCTAAAAAGATCAGATCCCCCAAAATGATGCCATGAGCCATTCATTTATAGACTCATGGATGGTACATCAAATATCTCCCTTTGACCGGGTCCTTGGTTCTTCCAACAGACTTTAATTAATAAAATATAAATGAATTTAAATTACAATAATATAGCTACTATTCCGGGATATCTGAGAGATTCCCGCGACAGTTGAGAATGATTCGGGTTGAAGCTGTTACTGAGGCTTTACTAAAGTAGACGATAACTTCTGAGATTCTGATCCGTGGACTGACCAAATCCATCCCTGAAGTGACTGGTCGGCTAAGACAACTCACCGGTCGTCATAAGCAAAAACACTCCTCTAGCACACCTCTGGTCTAACATGACACATCTCTGGTCTAGCATGATACTTCTCTGGTCTAGCATGACACATTTTTGGTCTAGCAAAACACTTGACTAGTCTATCAAAACAAATGACTGGTCGGCCAGAACATTTTACTGGTCAGTCAAAAATCTTTACCGGTCGGACAAAAATTCTACCTAGTCGGTCAAATCACTTCCAAACCAGATAAATAATTTTCATGACCAGTAATATCACAACTCCGAAGAGCCAATACATTTATTGACTATTAATGTGCCATTTACTGACCATGCATTGCCACTTGTCACTTCTAATTGCCACGTCATTGAACTGAAATTTTGGGGATAACACCTTCTATAATATGCTCAGGGGAAAGAGACACTTTGAATGGACAGAAGAATGCGAACATGCATTTCAGGATTTGAAGAAGCATCTAGCTGACCACCCTGTTTTATCAAAAGTAGTCATTGGAGAATGTATATACATCTACCTTGCAATAACAGAGAACGTGGTCAACGCTGTGTTAGTTCAAGAAGAAAATCGAACGTAGAAACCAATGTAATACATAAGTAAGAGGCTTCTAGGAACTGAATCTTGATATCCGCTTATTCAAAATCTCATGCTCTACCTAATTTTGGCCTCGAGAAAGCTCAAGCTGTGTTTTCAATCCCACATTATACACGTCTTAATTGATCAACCTTTAAGGCAGGTCTTATAAAAGCCTGAAGCATCGGGTCGTCTGTTGAAGTGGACTACCAAGCTCAACCATTTCGAGATATTGTACAAACCACGAACAACAATAAAGGGCTAGGCGCTCACCGATTTCATAGCTAAATGCACCGAGTTCTAGGACGAGCTTATGAGGGAACTGGTACAAGAATTGTGGAAACTCTTTGTTTATAGATCATCCAATGAAAATGGATCTAGAGCTGGAATAATCCTAATTACACCTGAAGGAAATCGCTTCCTTACGGCTTTCAAATTCGGTTTTCAGGCATCCAACAACGAAGAAGAATATGAGACTTTGTTGGCTGGAATTTGAGTAGAAAAGGAGTTGATAGAGAAAGCAATACAATGCTTCAGTGACTCTCAGCTCGTGGTTAATCAAGTAT
Organism: Humulus lupulus; assembly: GCF_963169125.1. NCBI lineage: Eukaryota > Viridiplantae > Streptophyta > Magnoliopsida > Rosales > Cannabaceae > Humulus > Humulus lupulus. The sequence continues at coordinate 161,732,416 of NC_084797.1, read as the reverse complement.
TAGGGGAATATCAAGCTCAAGGAATCAAATGGAAGCATATCTAGCTAAGGAAAAAATCAAGTTGACAAAATTTGAGTTCTACTCCACTGAACAAGTCCTTCACGAGCAGAACACCAACACTAACGCTCTAGCCTGACTAGCCACCACCAAAGAAGCGAACACATTGAGTGTTATCCCCATTGAATTCTTAGAAAAGTCGAGCATAGAGGAGGGGCTAAGAGAGGTTGGAATGATTCGAAAAAGACTGACCTGGATGACCCCAATAGTATAATAGCTCACGTCTAGAAAACTGCCATAAGACCGTAAGGACGCAGAAAAATTATTGTACAAGCAAGGTCATTCTGTACAGGCAAGGTCATTCCATGCCTAATTTAAGATGTGATCTCTCTAAGGAAGTGTGGGTTATCCTTAAAAAGATCCACAAAGGATATGCGAAGACCATGCTAAGGGAAAATCTTGGCCTTGAAGGTTCTAAGACAGGATTACTTTTATCCCACACTAAAAAAGGATTCGACCTCATATGTCCTCAAGTGTGACAAGTGCCAACATTTTGTCTCCATTGCCTAAGATGCACCCATGGAATTAACAATGATTTTCTCGCCCTAGTCATTTTCTATATGGGGGATCGATGCCTACTAGAAAAGGAGGAGTTCGTTATGCGATCCTCGCAATCGACTACTTTACAAAGTGGGCTGAGGTAGAACCTCTGGCAGATATAACCTCAAAGAGAGTTCTGGACTTCGTAGTGAAAAGCATAATATGCCATTTTGGGCTCCACCAAAGAAGATCGTATTTAACAATGGAACCCAATTTGATAGCGATTTGTTCATGAATTTGTGTGAGAAATAAGACATAATTAAGAGTTTCTCTTCCGTGGCATACCCACAGGCCAATGAGCAAGTCGAGGCGTAAATAAATCTCTTAAGGCAAGTCTAAAGAAACGATTAGAGGACGCTAAGGGGCTATGGCCTGAATAGCTCCCACAAGTGCTCTGGGCCTACAGGATCTCACATCGCACCTCCACTGGGAATACTCCCTTCTCTCTAACTTTTGGAAGTAAAGCTATGCTCCTAGTCGAGGTTATGGTGATGTCACACAGGTAGAGAACCTTTAACCAGGAACCGAACCACGAAATGCTTAATGTGTCCTTGGATCTAGTTGAAGAATGACGAGAAGAATCTCAGTTGCAGCCCGTTCATTACCAACAAAGGGTGACGTATTATTTCAACTCAAAGGTCAAGGAGCGGAGACTCGAGCTAGGAGATTTGGTGCTTTACAAGGTATTCCTAGCTAACAAAGACCCTAAAGACGATGTACTCGGATCAAACTGGGAAGGACCCTATCAGATCATGGAAATCTTATGGGAAGGAACCTTCATACTAGCTCGGTTAAATGGAGAGATGGTTCCATGAACTTGGAACACCTTGCATCTCAAGAAGTATTACCAATTATAAGAAATCTTTGTTAAACTTTATTTATTTCATCTTTTGTAACGCTTAAGTATAAAAGCCATATTTTATGTTGTTTGAATTTGAATAGTAAGGTTGTTATGTAATTTAAACACGATGCCATAATTTTTTAATTTATTCTTGTTATTTAGCACGAGTTGATTATGTAAAAGCGATCTAGAATATTTTTAAATTCTGATCGCTTGGGGGGCATATAACCCTTGATAGTCTTTGGAATATTCAGAAAACTTAAGGTAAATTTTTGCAACTTAGAATTTCGAAATTTGGAAAATCTGTGGCTTTTTAAACTCAAGTTTTCAAAGTGATTCTGAATGAGAACTAAGTTAAGAAAACTCGGAGCATAAATAAAAATCCTATAATTTAACTAGGTAAAAAAATCCTAGAGCTAAACCATGTCCGGGGCCTGAATGCTAAAATAGGCGGTCAAAACTCCTGGACATAACCACATCGACGACTAGAAATTAATTGGTCAAACCATCAGGCATATGTCTCGACCTAAAAAGCACTCCCTACAACTATGTAAGTGTATAACAACATCAAAGGTTTATAAACACGATAATAATTAATGGAAAGGGAAAGCAGAAAGATCAAACATACAAAACCCACATATATAAGGAAAGTATGTATAAATTGAATAAGGATAATTAACCTTAAGCCATGCCTTAAGGAAATTGTCTTGGCCTAAAAGGCCTCCTTACAATGGTTTGGAAGAGCCCTCTCATCACTGAGCTCCAGCAGTTTGCTCTTGGGATGACACCTCTTCCTCTCCTCCATCAGCTTCGGCCTTAGAAGCCATCTCTATTTTCTCTGCGGGCTCATTTGCCAATTGATCGTGAAACTTGGCGAGATAACGCCCCCAGATTTTGACATCGAGGAACAAGAAATCCCCGTCCCAATTGTATGCCTAAAATCGATTGAACATTTCCTCCAATGAGCTCTCTATCTGGGTCCCATGGCCCTTCACCTGAAGATCAAGTTCCTTGATCCGGACAGCATCCTCCTTGGCCTTGGACAGGGACTTCTCCTCGACCTCCAAAACCTTCAGCTTAAGGTCCTCGATATCTTTCAGAAGCTGATCACGACCCTAGATCAACTCCAAAGCTTGTGCCTTAGCAATTTTTTCATTATTTTGGGAGGTTTCTAGAGCTTCCTTGGCCTCTTCCACCTCAGCACGAATCCGAGCAATGTCCCGGATCTAGGCCATGCAGGACTGCAATAAAAAATTAATGAGGGGTTAGTTCATGAAAACATGGAACTAAAGAATGAGGATTAGGATAGAACTTATAGTCAGAGACATCCCCAGCGCGGAATTAAGGATGTTCGCTGAGGGTTTCCCTTCTATGGCCTACAGCTCTCTAGTGCTGACCTGGTTTGCATGCTCTGTATGTAGTTCACAATCTCCTAGAGCAAATCGTACAAGGGTTCTGGATGTTTCCCCACCTTGATGTGAAGACCTGGGATTGCGACAGTTGGGGCTGCGGCTTGGACGACATGGGGGATATTCACAGGATCACGAGGAGCTAGGGGAGGAACCTCTTTGGTCATAACCACGGAGGACTGGGGCTTCTAGCTGGAGTTGGTTCCTTTGTTTTTGGCTAGATATCCAGTAGTAGCTCTAGTTCTGGATGCAGCCTTTTTCAAAATCCTCGGCCTCTTGACGATGGGATAGTGCTGAAGTTGTTCTAAAGGTTCATATATTCTTCTGCAAGAACATACAGAAAAATTAGAACGAAGACTTATAATTCTAACTGTGTAAACAACGAGAACAGAACAAGAACACTACCCTCTGAACTAGAGGAGGAAACTACTAAGACCAGTTCCAAATTATGGACCAAACTAGACACTACCTCTAACTCTTGGATTATTGGGGGAGGGGGAGATTCTAACGTTATGACTTTGCGGGACTCACTATGTCCGGGTTCCTCATCTAGACTAGGCTCATATTCGGCCTGCCTAATAACTGGGGTAAAGGAACCATGATACAAGGAACTCCATGATTGGAGGTTTGTACCATATTGTTAAAAAATAGTGGACCTGAAGTGTAAAGTGTTATCTACTACTACGGTGTACTTAGGGTAGGCAAACTCATGGCAAACAACCAATTGGTCGATGCACTGATGCAAGGTTACATCCAGGTCCGAGCCTTCGGGATGTCTGCACACAAGTTGCCTCAGAATGAATCAAGATAGTATGAAACTAGAAGTAGCTTAGTTTATTTCCCTATCTTTATTACCTTGGCAGGAGATGTCGACTGCTACCCCCGATTCAGCACGACCTTGGTCAATATTTTGCTCGCCTTTGGCAATATTTCTTTTACGCACCAACTGTAATGCCCCAAATTTCGTAATAAGGTTTAGGGCCTTGATTAGGAGGCCGGGAGGGCCATAATTGATTTATTATGATATTAAATGGTTATATGCATGTTTATGTGAATTATATTATTACATGATAATAAATGCATGCATGTGGGTGTATAAATGATTATAAGGGCATTCTGGTAATTTGGCCCGTTGAGGGCGTAATTGTGTATTTTCGTGAATGCGGGTGAGTTATGAATGGTACCACATTATATGTGAATTTGTTCGACCCTTTAGACATGAGACGATCATGAAATGCAAGTGTTCGGTCTGGTCATAACGGGTTTAAGTTCGGGACTCGGGTTGAGTCTCGGAGTGATTTTAATGATTAGAACATTACTGGGAATTAAAGGGTAATGAGACATAATTTATTGGTGTTGGAGAATATTGAGAATAGCGAGAATTTGAGGGTGTTAATTATGATTAACGAAATAGGTGCGAAAGGACGATTTTGCCCTTGGGGAGCCTTTAGAAATCCTTATTAGACCTAGGGGTATTTTTGTCTGTTCACCAATAGGATAGATATAAGCCATTAAGGCTGTAGAAAGAAGTAGAAAAACAGAGCATAAGTTCAAAGCTTCTCCCGTACCTTTTCCTTCCTGTTTTCCTTTGGATTTTTCAAGCTATTTTTGAGGAATCAAGCTAGGGAACCAAGCTTTGCCAAGTTAGGGTTGTGTTCTACCATTGAAGAAGGTGTGTTTCTGAGATTAAGGTAAATTTCTAGCCATAAAAACATTAGTATTTGCTCTGTTTTTCCATTTGAGTTCCAGCTGGTTTGTGAGTTGGAAAGTTGAGCTTCAATGGGTGTTTTGGCTAGGGTTCTTGGGGCTGTGATGCTTGGGGCATGTGAGGATGTTTTTTGGGTTCATTTTGGACATAATTTGATGTTTGGAAGCTTTTGATTTGGGTTGGAAATGGTAGAATCGAAGGAAGAGATTTCTGGGAATTTTCTGGCTAAAGGTAGCGCTACAGCGCCCAGTATAGGGCGCTACAGCGCTACCTATAGGGAGTGAAGGGCTGTTTGTGGTTCTGAGAAGAGCGTTGGGGTGCTAGGAGAGTAGCGTTGTAGCGCTACTCTGTTTCTTCATAACCCTGTTTTAAGTGTTTTTAAGGGTTTTTGGCTCGGAGTTTCAATCCTTAAGGCCTGGGATCGAATCTACTCACCGTGTGGGCATGTTTCAAGGTCCCGAGAGTGGGGATTAAACCAAGACCCTATCATTGTTGATTTTCATTAATTGGAGGTTATGTTTGGTTATGACTAGATGACCGCTAAAGGATTAAAGGATCGATCTTTCTCAAGGATCGTTCTTGTTCTAATTCTCGCTCGAACCAAAGGTAAGAAAAATGCACCCCATATGTGACATGCATGGCTATTCTTGATGCATGTTGGATGTTTAACTGTGATATGTGCGATGCACGAGGAACATGTGTTTAGGGCATGCCATGAATATTGAGTATGAGACTAATCAGAGCTTGAGTCTCTGTGTTTGTGCATGATCATAATGATGCTAGTAACTGTTAAGTAAGCATGTTGAATGCCCTACTCTTGGATATTTGACATATGATATATATTGATAATATTGCTTACTTGTGCATGGCACTGACTAATTAGTCAGAATTGGCAAAGGTGTCAGTATCAACTGTGAAGCTGTGACTCATTAGTCAAGTTCGGCAGTGGTACTGGGCACTGGTCACACAGTGCTGACTCATAAGTCAGGACGGCTTAAGTGTGTTCAACGCAAGCCAATAAAGATTAGATCTAATCGATATCTGCATTGGATGACTCAAAGAGCATTAATGCCGGACCGACCTCAAGTTCGATGAATACTATAAGCGCTTATCTAGCCAAAGGCTAGTCACTGAGAGCCACAGTGGCTATTTAGTCGCATGGATGGGGGTGTTGAGCCCGTGAAACTTACCCATCAGTCTCTCATCTGTTTAAGTTAGTGATTACACATCAGTCACTCATCTGGTTAGGGCCATTGCAGGAAAGCCCAGGTAACGGTTTCGTTACACGGCTATGGGCACTGGGCCCCATAGTGACTTGTTTGACAGTCACTCATTATGGTTTAACAGAACCTCAAAGTGATATTCACTCATCTGTTCAGAGCTGTAAGCTCTGTATGATCATCATTTGCATGGCTTTGGGTGATGAGCCCTATAGTGACTTGTTTTTCGGTCGCTCAATATGGTTTATCAGAACCTCTAGTGTTAAACCACTCATCTGATTAGGATTGACTTGATAGTCATCCAATCAGGAGGGCAGGATTTCTTATCCTTGATTCCACAGTGTTATATGAGTTCCTTTCCATGCATGAATAAAGCTATGTTTGCTAGGCAAGCCAGATATGATTTGATATCATGATATGACTGTTCATGAGCATATTGAGTTTTCTTGCTGGGCTTCGGCTCACGGGTGCTATGTGGTGCAGGTAAAGGCAAAAGAAAGCTGGACCATCCTTGAGTTGAAGAGCTTAGGTGACGATGTGTACATATGCAGCTGCTCGACCGCCACGGCCGAGGTTTGAAGGAGAAGAACTAGGGTTAAACCTTGTTTTTCCGCTTAGATCGGCTAGTTGTAAATATTTTGTTGTAATAAACCTTTAAATTATATTTGTGGGATCCCAATATATATGGTAAACATTCTAATGAAACGTTACATCTTAACCAAAAATTTTAATCCCTAAGCCACTAATCAACTTAGTTACACGTTTTTGGCCAAATGACTCGATTAGCGAGTTTAGCACTGTTTGCAATGTGCACCGTAACGGTCCCTGGAGTTTGGGGCGTTACAATTTGGTATCAGAGCCTATTATGGTTTATGGGTTCCTGAAGACAAGCTGGGCATGTACACACATCACTGAAGACAGCTTTACTCAAGGAATGGTAACTATTTCTGTAGTTATATGCTTAACTGCTTAAATAGAATGTAAATGCTTTACCTGCACATTGTATTAGGGAGCATGAGATTCTGATAGAGCCAGGCTAAACTCTTGACTATATGATTATATGTCCCGTGAATATATATATATATGAATGTGATCATATGATTACCTTCTCCATGAATATATATAATTGTAATAATTGCATGCTAGAGTTGGAAGCATGGTGTGAATGTTGGAAGAGCAGGGATCATGATTGTTGTATGAATGTCGTGGGCATGTTTTTAGCACTGCAAGTGGTTAATGAATGTGGTGTGGTAAGATTGTTCCCGTGAGTAAAGCTCTTGATATGCTCATCATGTTTAATGGGTTAAGTTATTGACTGCAAATTCAATCAGCAGGTTTATAGTTAAGGCAGATAATGAGGCCTGGTGGTGGTTATACGGAGGCTGGGAGTTTCAGCCAGGGGTTGAGTTCTTCATTTGCCCCTCAGAGTTTTTAGCAGATATTCACAGATTTACAATCGAGACTACAGAGGCAAGAGGAAGAGATCAGGTGTCTGAAGAAACAGCAGAATATGTTGGGGAGCACCTCTTCCTATGTTGTGCCAGGAGTGGCACCCGCTTTGGCTCAGCCTGGGGTTGAGAGCAGATGGGAATTTCTCTGTGGAAGGTTCTAGAAGTATTACCCACCAATCTTCAAGGGAGGCCTAGATCCATTCAGAGCTGAGCAATGGATGGGCATGATCAGTTCCATTCTTGATAGTATGGGGCTGGAAGGTCACGATAGGGTGGCTTGTGCGACATTTGTACTGCGGGATGATGCCCGGACGTGGTGGGAAATAGTATCCCAGACACGAGGTACAGCTGTGATGGACTGGAAAGAATTTAGGCAGCTGTTCAACGAAAGATATTACTGTGATGCAGCTAAGATGGCTAAGATGAATGAGTTTGTGAATCTCGTTCAGGGAAATGCATCAGTAGCTGAGTATGTTAACAGATTTGATGGGTTGGCCAAGTTTGCTTTAGACATGGTACCCACAGATGTAGCTCAGAGGGAAAAGTTTGTTCAGGGATTAAATCCCGGAATAGCTCAGGGCATCAAAGTTGCCCCAATGCATGAAGTCTCTACCTATGCTCAGGTGGTAAGGAAGGCTCTTGCCGCTGGGAGCATAAGAGAGCATGGAGCGCAGATAGTGGTATCTCCACTTATTGGAGCAAGCAAGAAGAAAAGCTGGAAGACTTATTCAGTATGCACTCAGTGCAAGAGGCGTCATCTGGGAGAATGCCGAGCAAGGGCATGTTTCTCATGTAAAATGTTTGGACATCGTAAGAAGGATTGCCCAATGTGAAGAAAGGATGAGCAAAAGGGGATAGACAGCTCGATTTCAACTCGAGTGTTTATTCTGGGGCAGTCAGAGTCTGAGACCGAGACTAGTTCTTCAGGGGTTACAGGTCAGTTTTCTAGTTCTGATTTCTAAGTTATGCTGATTGGCTTTGGTGCCATGTTGTTCCTTTGTTTGTTACATATAAAGAAGCATAAAGTTAGTATGCAGATTACGTGGCTATGTTAAGGGAAGTATAGTAACTCTTGAGCTTAAGAGTGGGAAGTTTTGTGGCAATTGGCACGGTGCATAGATTTGGTATGTTGATGACATCTATATTGAGAGCTAGAGTTTTATGGCAGAGAGATGCATGGAACTCTTAGCTAGTGTGGTGGATACCACTTAGATTGTGCCAGTGGGGTCAGGACAGACTGGATTAGTCTGTGGGTTATGGATACGTTTTCAGGAGGTTTGCCAGGATTTCTTTTATATGGAGAAATAGTATGGTGATTGAATTGGTGCCAAGAATGGAATCAGATTTAGGGCACTATTTTGAATGGCTCAACAAAGTTGTAAGAATTAAAGGACTCAGTTATTGAGTAAGATGGAATTCTCTGGGGTCGATCTTAGATCTGGTTAGTACCAGTTAGAGATCAGGGTGAAGAATATGTTGAAGTCTGCTGATATAACAGATAAGGGCACAAGAAGTGTTGAGTTATGATTTGAGAACTTGTTTAATGCCAAGTGTTTGTGAATCAGATGAATAGAGCATTCAAAGATTTATTTGAATGGGATTTGTGATCGTCTTAGATGATGGTATTGTGGTATTTTCTCTGCGGAGATTTGCCAAGGTCAAGGAACGCCTTAGGGGCAAAAGTTTCCTTGGGTGGTAGGACTATTACATGTGCCTTGGGGAAAATAGTTATGAGTCTTCTTGCAGATCAGAACCAGTTAGTAGGTTGTTATGACACCTTGGTAGCAGGAGAAGTGATTGCTTATGTAACATGTTGGTTAAAGGATTTGACTAGAACTGGGGTAGAATTTCTGGTGGGCCAGGTGGCCAAGTTTATGCTTGAGACAATTATCTCAGGGAAGGTCAAAAAGGAAAGATAATTAAGTGAACTATAGATGGGAAAGGTTGAAGAGAAAGTCTTAGCTGGATTAGTTAATGTTTGAGCAGTGTCAGATATGGATTTATTGTGATATAGAGATCGGATCTGGAATCCGATGGACACTGGGATTAAATGGGAGATTCTGAATGAATCTCAGGTTATTCTCCTATTCTTTGCATTCAGGTATTCTGTCAGTGTAACAGGATATGAAAGCTTTATAGTGGTGGCCTAAGATGGAGAGGGGCATAATGAAATGCGTGGTAAGTTCTTAACCTATTAGTAGCTCAAGACGGAGTATCAGGAATCAGCAAGGCCATTGCAGACTTTGAGTATTTTGTAATGGAAATAAGGAAGCATCGCGATGGGTTTTACGATGGGGTTGCCCAGGTTGATGGGTCAGTGTGATCTGGATTGGGTCATTATGGACCAGTTTTTCCAAGTGGGTTCACTTCTATCCAGAAAAACAAGTAGTGTAACTGATCAGTGTTCAGATTTCTCTGTGAGAGAGAGATAGTGTGCCTTCTTGAGAATTTAAGGTCTATTTTATTAGATGAAGACTCCATTGTTACTTCTAGGTCTTGGAAGGGTTAAGGAAGGCGATGAATACATATAGATAGAATTCAGTATAGTTTATTCTTCTCAGAACGATGGTAAATCAGAAAGAGAAAAATAAAGTTATCCAGTATTGAAAAGTTTATCACTCGTTCATTGGAATGAGATGAGTAAGGTTCCAGAATCAACAATCATGTGATGGTTCAGGGGATCATTGAGATTATTAGAGGTTAGAGCTTGGACGCTCACTTCTCAGAGTAAATGGAAAAGTTTTTCCTGAATTGAAAAGCAGGAACGTGGGGTTCTAATGTAAAAGAATGTAACTTCTTCAAAAGTATCACCATGGAAAGGTTGAAAAGTTAGGGACAAGTTGAACCCTAGAGTAATTTAACAGTTTGAGTCCTGGATAGGACTGGTTAGGTTGACTTTGGAATCAGCCTTATCTTTGGCACTGTTAGTTGAATACAGTGTGTTATGTAATTCCATGCACGGGACATGGGTAAAAGGAACTCATGAGTTGAGTTATAGGAATCTGAAGGTTAAGGTTAAGTATTCCAGTAAGGAATAGCCAGTTCTGATTGTAATAGAAGTAATAAGGTTCTGAGGAACAAAGTATACCTTAAGTTAAGGTAATGTTTCAGTAACAGTGAGGTCGAGGGAGCGACCTAAGAAATTGGAATCAGTTGTGCGAAATTCTTATTCTGGGTCATCTAGATAAATTTTGAGGACGAAATTTCTGTAAGGAGGGGATAGTTGTAATGCCCCAAATTTCGTAATAAGGTTTAGGACCTTGATTAGGAGGCCGGGAGGGCCATAATTGATTTATTATGATATTAAATGGTTATATGCATGTTTATGTGAATTATATTATTACATGATAATAAATGCATGCATGTGGGTGTATAAATGATTATAAGGGCATTCTGGTAATTTGGCCCGTTGAGGGCGTAATTGTGTATTTTCGTGAATGCGGGTGAGTTATGAATGGTACCACATTATATGTGGATTTGTTCGAGCCTTTAGACATGAGACGATCATGAAATGCAAGTGTTCGGTCTGGTCATAACGGGTTTAAGTTCGGGGCTCGGTGTAACGACCCAAATTCACTAATAAGGCTTAAGGGCCTTGATTAGTGTGCCGGGAGGGCATGATGAGAATTATGTGTGATGATTATGATTTTAAGCATGTTATATGATATGTGAATTATATTATGTGATAATTATGATATGTGAATTGTACTGTGTGGGTGCTGTGATACAAATGTGATGCACGTGCCGGGACGGTCCTAGAAAACTAGATAATGGTAACTGGTGATTTGGTAACCTGCGTAACTGTTAGTAACCATAGAGAGTAACAGGTTTTATGGGAAAGTGGTAGAATTGCAAAGTTGATGAAAGGACAGGTATGCCCTTGAGGTCTAGTTAGTAAAGGATATAAATGGAGGGTTAAATTAGTCTTTTGGCAGGGAATAGATGAGTAAGAGCTGAAGGAAAATACAATACGTATAACACTTGGAGAAAGGGGCTTTATGCTGAATGTTGGAGACCTAGAGGAGCAAAACTAAGATGGAAGGGAGAAGCTGAATTTAGCTCTTGGAAGGAGAATTAAGGAGTGATTGAAGTTGTCAAGCAAGCTTAGACCAAGAATACTCAGAGGTAAGATTTTGGTTATGGTATATCTAAGTTTCAAGTCTGATTTTTGGTTGATAAGTGTGAATTGAAACAAATTGGTGGCTGGTTTTGTATGAACTCAGAATTGGGAAATCAAGGGGGAAGGAGGTTTAGAGCTGGAGGTTGGACTCACCACTCAAGGTAAGGTTTCTGTGTGATTATTAGGCTTGTTTCTGTTAAGGTATAGGGAGTTTGGAGTGTGGTTTGTGTTTGAGTTCAAGCTGTTCTTAATTTTCTGGTTTGAGTTGTTAAGTGTGAAATTCAAGAGTGGATTTGAGGATTGAAGGTGTGGGTGAGCTTGGGCATGATGTTTTTGGGTTGTTGTGAGGTTTATTAAGGGTTTAGAGTTGATTTTGGGACTTAGGATGGAGTTTGGGGTGAGTTGGAGTGAGTTAGGCTCGGGAAAAACGCGAAGGAAAACCCAGAAATCTGGGTCTGCGATGGTGTGCCGCGGCACAGCTTTTGCTTGCCGCGGCCTAGGGGTCTCTGGTGTTGGGTGCCGCGGCACAAGGAATGTGGTGCCGCGGCACAAGGCAAATTTCAGGGTGTTATATTTTGCAATTTTTGGCCTTTGCTCCGGGGGTTCGGGGGATGTCTCCGGGGTGTTGTTCTAAGGTTTTGGGGGTTCCGAGAGTGTGGGTTAGGTACCGGGAAGGTAGTCTTGGATTGGTTAATGACAAAGAATATTATGTTTGTGTTGTGATTAGGACTTTGGAGAGGCTCGGGGTAGAGGACCGTGCTTGTGGCTACGTGGCATCGGGAACCAGTAAATTGAAAGGTAAGAAAGCTGCACCTGAGTATGTGGTTAGGTTGGGACTAAGTGTTCCCTATGTTTGTATGCATTATTATGTGAATATGAATAATCATGTGGACACGATGGGACTAAGAGCTCCCTATATTTGTTTATCATGTCGTGAGATGGTGTTATTACGCCATGGGACATGCGATTACCGGCCTAAGGGTGTCGGAATCATTATTTGCGCACTGGGGCGCGGCTCAGCCACTGGGAGCTGAGGCAGCTTGTTTATCACTGAGCTTGGTTAAGCTGGCCAGAGTCAGTGAGTATTACACTGGGGGCGGCTCTATTGAGCCGAAGACAGTGTGCCAACTAGAGGGTGCGACTAAGGGCGCCAACCCTGAATGTTATTTGATGGGTATGACAATCTATTAGTTATGAACGTGAATATTGCGCTATGATTATAGTTGATTGACTGTCTGGATGACAACTGCTATTACTGATTGGATAAATGTATGAGATGTTGAATTCTTGGTTGAGCATTGTGAAATATTTGTTAAGTGTTGCTGATCTTACTATGTTATCATGCTTTCTTGCTGGGCCTTGGCTCACGGGTGCTACGTGGTGCAGGTTAAGGCAAGGGCAGGCTGGACCAAGCCCGAGGTGGAGAGCTCCAAGGTGAAATGTACATAACTAGCTGTTCGATCACCACGATCGAGGAGTGGACCAGGACAAGGACTACCTAACTGCTCAATTTTGCCTTAGTATGGCCAGTCAGTGTATTTAAACTTTGTAACTTTTGTAAATGGCTTTTAAACTGTCGTTTTTGGGATCCCATGTAAATAAACAATGCCTAGTAATGAAAATATAACTTTTGAGACCAAAACACTTTTAACCCTAGTTCCTCCACTGTTTCAGTAACACGATTTTACTTAAATAACTTGATTAGCAAGTCTGGCACCTTATAAACACACAGTGTAACGGTCTTGGCTATCCAGGGCGTTACACTCGGGTTGAGTCTCGGAGTGATTTTAATGATTAGAACATTACTGGGAATTAAAGGGTAATGAGACAAAATTTATTGGTGTTGGAGAATATTGAGAATAGCGGGAATTTGAGGGTGTTAATTATGATTAACGAAATAGGTGCGAAAGGACGATTTTGCCCTTGGGGAGCCTTTAGAAATCCTTATTAGACCTAGGGGTATTTTTGTCTTTTCACCAATAGGATAGATATAAGCCATTAAGGATGTAGAAAGAAGTAGAAAAACAAAGCATAAGTTCAAAGCTTCTCCCGTACCTTTTCCTTCCTGTTTTCCTTTGGATTTTTCAAGCTATTTTTGAGGAATCAAGCTAGGGAACCAAGCTTTGCCAAGTTAGGGTTGTGTTCTACCATTGAAGAAGGTGTGTTGCTGAGATTAAGGTAAATTTCTAGCCATAAAAACATTAGTATTTGCTCTGTTTTTCCATTTGAGTTCCAACTGGTTTGTGAGTTGGAAAGTTGAGTTTCAATGGGTGTTTTGGCTAGGGTTCTTGGGGTTGTGATGCTTGGGGCATGTGAGGATGGTTTTTGGGTTCATTTGGGACATAATTTGATGTTTGGAAGCTTTTGATTTGGGTTGGAAATGGTAGAATCGAAGGAAGAGATTTCTGGGAATTTTCTGGCTGAAGGTAGAGCTACAGCGCTACCTGTAGGGAGTGAAGGACGGTTTGTGGTTCTGAGAAGAGCGCTGGGGCGCTAGGAGAGTAGCGCTGTAGTGCTACTCTGTTTCTTCAGAACCCCGTTTTTAGTGTTTTTAAGGGTTTTTGGCTTGAGGTTTCAATCCTTAAGGCCCGAGATCGAATCTACTCACCGTGTGGGCATGTTTCGAGGTCCCGAGTGTAAAGAATGCCCTAAACTAATACTTATAAAACATTCACATAACATTGTTTATAAAAGAATACCACTCATTATCAAGGTCTCAGTGGGGACTTGCTTAAAACCATGCAAGTTGGCGCCATTAGTTTTAAAAGAAAACATGAATTTTTATGCAAAGTTCAAAAGAAACAAAAATTAAATAACTAAGTCCCACTGATAATTTGGAAAGTCTCTTAAAACATAACATAATTTAAATGGCGTTCTAAGATTATCGTTTTTCCATCCATAGGATGCCCCACGCCATACACCCCACGACGATAGAACTCCTCACGTCACCACGCGTGCCATAAAAAAATCCTATTTGCTACCTGGAAGGGAAAGTAAGGGGTGAGCTAAAAGCCCAGTAAGGAAGTACAAACAATAAGCAAGTAAGGATACAACAAATACAAACACTAACGTTCATCTAAAACATCATGGCATATCATAACATTATCGTAACATATCATCATAGCATATCATAACGTTTTCGTAACATATCATCATAACATATCATAACGTAATCGTAACATATCATCATATCACATTCATACAACATACATGATGAGCATGGCCCGCTAGTTGTCCATGTCACCCTATGAGGTAAACAAGAGTCTCTGGTCCTTGAATAACCTCGGCGCGTCCGCCCTAGGAGTTACGTCTTTATATCCTTAGTAACTCGTTTGATGTGTCGCGTTCATCACGCTAACATCCATAAACATATCATATTCATACAAGCCAACATATCATCACATTATGGCATTCATAATTCATAACAATTCATTCATACAACAGTCTTACCATTCATAGCATAAAATCATAGAATATATCTAACTTCCTTACCTCAGGTCCGAGCTAAGAAATTTCACAACCTCTCAACGAGCCTATACCATAACCAAAACAACGTTTCTTAGGTTCATAAAATTACTATATTGCCCTTTCATACAACTCATGTGTGCATGGGCCATGCACACATAATAAGAGTTACACACATGCAATTATTCTTAACTACACATAAAGCCATAAAAGAATAATGCTCATTTTACCTATTTTATATGCATGATCTTTCTATAAAAACCACATAGTTGAATAATAAACATAATTTTGGACATAAAAGTAGAGTTGCATGTAACATGCATACGTGGGAACATTGCGTAATTAAGACGTTTTAAAAATGATATTTCTACATTTCTTACTTTTATCATTTAAAAATTAATAGACATATAACATGCTTTATTTTTCTTAAAATTTCTAGGTTGAATAAATTTCTCAAAACATTATTTTATTTTATAAAATAATTTGATTTAGCTTAAAAATATGTGACAATTTCATTAATTATTCTCAAATTACAAAGAAGTAACAAAAAGCTTGGAATTAATTAAAATACCTATGATTAATATGTTTCTTTAGAAAAATCAAATTTGATATTGGTTAATTGTGTTACATAAATGATGTGAGAAAAATATATTTTTAAGTGTGGAAAAAATATATTTTTATTTAAATTATTTAAGACTTAGTTTTATGTAACATAAATCCATATGTGACAATTAAATAATCATTTTTAACCTTTAAACCAAACTTTCAGCCACTATTTAAATTTCTTTAAAAATCACAAATAAATAGAATCTAAATATTTTTTCTCAATCAAAATAAAGAAAAATCATAACTTATCAAAATATGCATTCATACCATATTAAAATACCATTTTTAATATTACCATAACTTAGGATAATAATTTTGTTTCAAAAACTCATCAAATCTATTTTAGTGAAACACACTTCACATTTTTTACAAAAATTCCAGCAACCATTTTTATCTTTAAAAATCACCATATTCAATTTAAAACCTCATATTTTTCTAAAAATACAATAAAAATTCTGTAGATATTTATTTGAGTAAAATATCATTTTATTGGGACTTAAAATACCATTTTTAATTTCATAAAATTAACATAACATCAAGGAAATTACTTATGCATGCAAATCATTTTTTTATCAAACTTTTACCCAATTATTTACAAAAAAACTGCAAGCTTAATTTCTCATGAAATTCACCTTTTATATCAAAATTTCACATAAAATCATACATGCCCAAAATCTCATCATGCTCTTATTATATACATAATTCTAAGAATATTACTAACATATTCACATGCAATCTTATAAAATCCCATTTTTTTTCTATTCCATTGAATCTACACATGAAATCCAACAAAATTCTAACAATAACAATAACATACATTAATTTCATGAACACCATATTCACATATGCATTTATATTAACCTAACATGTTTCTATCATTATTTTCATGCATCTTATAATTTATTCATTCACAAAATCACATGCATCCTATCAAAATTTCATGGATCCAAATATCAAGATTGCCAATTATCATTTTACCCATATCACATAGGTCCTAAAACATGGATCTAATATATTGAAAATCATACAACATCAAACAAAATATCAAGATAATCCTTAGGTATGCCTAGGCCGAAACCCCATATTTGCATTCATAATTACCACTAATCATAATACATAGAAAATCAACATCAAAACCATTTTATACATTAAACCATGATACCCTTCATGCAAATCAAACAACTTTTATCAACAAGATATCAAGAACACAAAGTACCCATTTTTCCTACCCAAAACATAAATCCCCTTTAACCATAATCCCTCTAATAATTTATTCATCAAAACCAATAATCACAAAATTTAGGGAGGGATTTTAATACCTCTTCTTGATAGAAAATCAAGAATCCAATCCAATCAAAAGTCCAATAATCTCCTTGCTCAAACCCTAGGGGTTGTATATTTTGAATAACAATATGGAGAAGAAGATGAACAAGGTTAGAGACAACCCAAACAAAATACTAGATTAATCATAAGGAAAATAACCAAAATCCTTACCCTAGCTTGAACCCTTTTTCTTCTTCTTCTTCCTTTCTTCTTATTCTCTCTAGAAAATATGGCAGCCCTTCCTTCTCTCTAGCACGCCTCTCTCTCTCTCTCTCTCTCTCTCTCTCTCTCTCTCTCTCTCTCTCTCTCTCTCTCTCTCTCTCTCTCTCTCTCTCTCTCTCTCTCTCTCTCTCTCTCTCTAGCTCACGGCCAAATGGCCTATCTTCTCCATATCCCCTTTTTAATCCCCATTTTCCCCATAAAGCCATTACTAAAAAGATGGCAATTTCCCTAATTAACTCATCCAATAAAGCCTAAAATCCTTTATAATAAAGATTGATTTATTTGAATTAAAATGGTCAAATTCTCTTACCCATAATAGCTATCTTCTTCCAATTTAACTTTATTTACCTTAGAAAAATAATGGAAAAATATCACTCCATTTCCCACTACACCACACGTCCACTTACTTGCCCCTTTTGAATTTTATTTATTTATTTTCCTATTAATTAAAATAAAACTACCCAAAAATATCAAATAAATGGCAATTATAAAATGTGTAGAAAATCCACACATGTGCACCCTATTACCATATACTTGCACACACTAAAACACTAGGGTGCATCACTATCTACCATGCACCTTAGTGCATTCAACCAAATCTCACATAATCACATCAATTGTCACACTTATATAAAATGTAACACTAATAGTAAAATAAACATGTTACACAATTATTCACTTATTAAAATAATTAACCAAACAAACAATTAACAAATTTAAATTCAAAAGATTATACCAAACAATTCTATCAATTAAATCAAACAAATCAAATAAAAAAAACAACAACTAAATAAAATAAACAACATTTAATTAAAAAAATTCATCACACTTAACATTTAAATAAAATAAAACACAAAATTTAAATAATCTAAAAAAAATATTGGTGCACTACACCGAGAGTGGGGTTTAGAACAAGACCCTATCATTGTTGATTTTCATTAATTGGAGGTTATGTTTGGTTATGACTAGGTGACCGCTAAAGGATTAAAGGATCGATCGTTCTCAAGGATCGTTCTTGTTCTAATTCTCGCTCGAACCAGAGGTAAGAAAACTGCACCCCATATGTGACATGCATGACTATTCTTGATGCATGTTGGATGTTTAACTGTGATATGTGTGATGCACGAGGAACATGTGTTTAGGGCATGCCATGAATATTGAGTATGAGACTGATCAGAGCTTGAGTCTCTGTGTTTGTGCATGATCATAATGATGCTAGCAACTGTTAAGTAAGCATGCTGAATGCCCTACTTTTGGATATTTGACATATGATATATATTGATAGCATTGCTTACTTGTGCATGGCACTGACTAATTAGTTAGAATTGGCAAAGGTGTCAGTATCAACTGTGAAGCAGTGACTCATTAGTCAAGTTCGACAGTGGTATTGGGCACTGGTCACACAGTGCTGACTCATAAGTCAGGACGGCTTAAGCGTGTTCAACGCAAGCCAATAAAGATTAGATCTAATCGATATCTGCATTGGATGACTCAAAGAGCATTAATGCCGGACCGACCTCAAGTTCGATGAATACTATAAGCGCTTATCTAGCCAAAGGCTAGTCACTGAGAGCCACAGTGGCTATTTAGTCGCATGGATGTGGGTGTTGAGCCCGTGAAACTTACCCATCAGTCTCTCATCTGTTTAAGTTAGTGATTACACATCAGTCACTCATCTGGTTAGGGCCATTGCAGGAAAGCCCAGGTAACGGTTTCGTTACACGGCTATGGGCACTGGGCCCCATAGTGACTTGTTTGACAGTCACTCATTATGGTTTAACAAAACCTCAAAGTGATATTCACTCATCTGTTCAGAGTTGTAAGCTCTGTATGATCATCATTTGCATGGCTTTGGGTGCTGAGCCCCATAGTGACTTGTTTGTCGGTCACTCAGTATGGTTTACCAGAACCTCTAGTGCTAAACCACTCATCTGATTAGGATTGACTTGATAGTCATCCAATCAGGAGGGCAGGATTTCTTATCCTTGATTCCCCAATGTTATCTCAGTTCCTTTGCATGCTTGAATAAAGCTATGTTTCCTAGGCAAGCCAGATATGATTTGATATCATGATATGACTGTTCATGAGCATATTGAGTTTTCTTGCTGGGCTTCGGCTCATGGGTGTTATGTGGTGCAGGTAAAGGCAAAAGAAAGTTGAACCATCCTTGAGTTGAAGAGCTTAGGTGACGATGTGTACATATGCAGCTGCTCGACCGCCACGACCGAGGTTTGAAGGAGAAGAACTGGGTTAAACCCTGTTTTGCCGCTTAGATCGGCTGGTTGTAAATATTTTGTTGTAATAAACCTTTAAATTATATTTTTGGGATCCCAATGTATATGGTAAACGTTCTAATGAAACGTTACATCTTAACCAAAAATTTTAATCCCTAAACCGCTAATCATACTTAGTTACACGTTTTTGGCCAAATGACTCGATTAGCGAGTTTAGCACTGTTTGCAATGTGCACCGTAACGATCCATGGAGTTTGGGGTGTTACGCCAACGATGCGACCTCCTCCTCTTCCTCAACATCCTCAATGACTATTGGTGGCCTTCTGGGAGGACCTTAAGGTTTGATGGCCAAGGCTTGATCTTCCCTGGTCAGCTTGCAGGCCACCATGGTGGCTTCATTCACCACTGCTTTGATCTCATTCTCTTCGACAGAAGCTTTCGCCATAGTATTGTATTGACCCCCAAGGGTCTTAGACCGCAACGTTCTATATAAATAGCTACACAAGATAACAACTCAATCAGAATAAGTAAACATTATCAAAAGTAAGGAATTCAGATGAAGAGCTTTAAAGCTAAGATACTTATGAGGTAGGTCGAAGTAACGGTGTTCGCACTTCTAGAATCTGTTTGACATAAAGAGCTGGTCTTTGAAGTCATTCGGATGGCCAGGGAGGTCAATGATGTTGGCAAATTTGGGAAACCGGGTAAGGTAATAAAAATCATCACGTCGGGTTTTAACATCTAGATTGGCCTTTAGATAGAAAAAATATGAAATATCCTATGGGGTGGGGACCTCCCACTCGTTATTGAGGAATAGATACTTTAGCGATAAGGCAATAAGAATTTGGCAGGAGCTTAATTGGGGCGAGCTTCACATAGCTCAAGAAGTCCGCAAAGTATTGATCCAGTGGGAGGAAGGCACCAGCCTTCAGGTATTCATCGCTCCAGGCCCCAAAGTCGTGCTCCAACGGGGCACAGCTCTGCTCACCCTCCAAAGGAGGTCGAGCATAGAAGTTGGGGTTCATCTCAATCCCATGACTTAGCATTATTTTATTCACCTTGGACTGAAAAGTAATACGAGACACAATCCTCTCGACCTGGAAGAAACTATCAGGTCCTACCTCAATCTCCTTCTCCACCACTGGACCAAAGTAGGGGATGTGGGTCACAGAGGTGGCCAGCTTATCCTTGCATATCCTTACTTTGAGAAGAGGATCCCTCCACGGTATTTTTCTTTTGAAAGGCCATGACGATTGTTTTTATTTCACCTGATTACAAAATGACTCATTAGAGGTGACCTAGGGATGTAACCTAGTTCTAATAACAGAAGAAATGGCGACCTAAGATTCTAAGGCTTTACTACTCGACCTAAACTATCGATGGGTTAACTTTAGGCTTAATACCCTGATGCGTGGCCTCACATGCGCCCCTTATTCACGCACCCTAATCTCGAGAAGGTACCGAAACTTTGGGATTCGTGTGTCAAACACGGTGTTTTGAAAAAGTGGTTTAATACAAAAGCACCCTAGTATCGTGTCTCTTAAGCTACCTGGAATTGAGCCTAAACCCTTCGCCTTCCAGGCTAAAGACACGTACATTCAACCTCTAAATCCAGAGTAACCCAAAAAAAAAAATACCTCTTTTTATTTTTTTTATGTGTTTAACTTAATCGTTTCTAGTCCTATTTTTTTGGCCTAATATCACCCAAACTAAAACTGTATAGAACAAAAATAAGGCAAAAACACATTGGAAAATTTCATAAACTTGTCAAAAACTGAGTAAAAAGAAATTTAAACCAAAATAAATGTGTACTTACGGATTGGATCTTGATCAAGGTTGTAAAAGGATGAAGAATGATGAAGATTGCATAAAATTTGGGAGGTAACCATTGAAGGGATTTCTGAGACGAAAGAAAGTTAGAGGGTTTCTGAGAATTTTTGGAGAGAAAGAAGAAAGGGAAATTTGAACGCAAAGGTGGTGAATGCCAGCTGTTGTTCTCCTATTTATATGTCAAATTTGAGGACAAATCTGGACCACACAATTAAAGTAGGTTGAGATTCGAGGGTCAGAATTAAATAAACTGAATGGCGGCAAAAGGTTGACAAGACAACTGTCACAGTAGTCGAAACCCGAACAGACATCGATAACAAGCAGACATGTGTCCCATACTTGAGCGGGTGGATGAGCACGTTTTCTCATAGTAGATGCTAAAAAGCCCTACTGTGTGTGTCAGAAGGGCGTCAGCACAAGCAAGGACTTGGGGGGCAAATGTTGTACCCTAAAAATATGAGCTCAATTTTCTTGCTCGGGGTATAGCTTTCACGTAATAAATAAAGGTTGCAAGACTTCAGAGACGTTTCGTTAACTCCAGACCAAATAGCTCGAGGCTGTGTCACTGAGTCTGGGACAGCCCAGGATCTTCCAGATCGTTTGAAATATCAATGACAGAGATCGAGGTGTCCAGTGTCCAGATCGCCCTCATCAAGACCGAGCATTATCTAAGTCAAGCTGTCCTACTCCAATCATATCCAGTTTGAGAGTGGCATCTAGCTCGAGGTGATTCAAGAACGCGCATATGGAAGAATCCCGACAGACTTGGATGCCTAATATTCACAATAAGTGTGTATAATTTTGATATACATTTATTGATCAATGTAAACGGAAATAGGCTTAATTAGGGTATTTATGTATCCATTTATTCGGGAAGTTACCCAATTTTATATGTTACCATTTATTGTACATTTACCCAATATTGTCCTTCACAATTCCCTATAAATACAAGGGAAATTAACAGTAAAAGGGACTAACATCTTGTATGCCAAAACTCTATTGAAATTTTCATAAGCAATCTCTTCAAGAGTTCCTAAACAAGAATAAGAGTGACTCGTGGTCTAGGTGAATTTTAACCACTGAACCACGTTAAAATTCTGAGAGTTTACATTTACAGTTTATTAACAAGCTTAATCTCTCTAATAAGATTTCTTAATCCCCTGTTGATGAAAAACTGCGTCAACAGGAAGTTTTTCTAATCTGGGTTTTGTATGAATATGTGTTCTTGAGTTTGAAATTTGGTTTGATTCAAATTTGACTATGATGTCTGGAATATGGAGGGTTTTTCAAATCTGTTTTAATGGTGAAATGTTGTAAATGTTTTGATTTCCAATTTTCACATCAGTTATTTATTCTAAAATTAACTAGAATAATTATCTATTAATGACCTGGATAGTTCATGTTGGTAGTTAACAACCACAATAAACGGAGACCTTGGATTTGCTAACGAAATCGTGGATTGGGAGATTTTACCGTCAAAAAGGGGGAGGGGAGGGGGGTTAAGTGTAGCAAAAGGTAAAGATAAGGGGGATTTGCCACCAATTTCTCTTTTAAAAATTAATTTTTGATTTTCAATTGTTTTCAATCCAAGAAAAAAAAAATAGATTGCTTCCATTAAAAAAAATAGTTTTTGAGTGTTTATGGATTGAAAAACGTTGAAAAATCACGTGCAAGAGTGATTTCTCACCGAATTTTTCATTTGTGTTGTGATGCTCTTGTCAAATCTATTCAACCTGGCTAGAGGTTGAAGATGACGAAAACATTTTATGGAATAACTTTTAGTTTATGTTACTTTTTTAAAAATGGTTATGGTTTTATAGTTATTTTTAGCCAATGTACTACTCAAGGTTGAGGTGGTTCTAGTTTTTGGTTTAGTAAATTTTTTTGGTAAATGTTTTTAGAATAAAATCTATTGTAATAAAATCAACTGTTTCTTTAAAATATTTGTAATAAAATCTATTGTTTCCTAAAAAAAATTGAACATCAATTGTTATTTTTTAAGAAAATAACATTATCTGTTTTTTTTAAATATCAACTGCTTAAACATAATAAAAAAACTATAATTTTTTTCTACCAAATCATAAAATTAAAAATATATATGATGAACATGATTTCAAAAAAAATTAAAAAATAAAAAAGTAACACAATTGTATAGGTGATTTCCTAAAATTGATTAAATTGGCACCAGCAACCTGTCAAGAACAAAGAGAGAGGCAAAAGTTCAATAGGGAGCACCGGTGGGGTGTTAGCCAAAGGGACTCTGACGCTCAAGTCAGTCAAATCGTCGTTAAAGATAACCAGAAAAGTAAAATAATAACGTAAAGAATAGTGAATAAGTAAGTAGAATGGTGATCAGGGTGACCACGGAGCTTGACAATCCGATCAGGTCATTCTGGCTAGTTCGTGGTTAGAAGATGGTAGAGCTCGACTTTAACACCCCGCATCACTATGGCTGCTTTCTGGAATAATGACTGGCCCTACAAACCAACACTAGTCTTTCCAGCGTGCTTTGTCCTCACTCGCACGCTTCCTGGGAAAACTTCCCAGGAGGTCACCCATCCCTAGATTACCCCAATTCAAGCATGCTTAACTTTGGAGTTCTTAAGTGATGGGCTACCGAAAAGAAGATGCATCTTGTTGATATAGATAGTACCCATCAATCCATTTAAGCCCTCTTCAACTGTGTAGTCCCATACCTACACAGTCTTAGAATCATCACACTTGACCTTCCCCAGGCGGTGTGGGATTGCACAGCTTACCCGATCTTTCCCCTTACAGATCACGAGATTCTGACTGTCACAATCACCCCCCCCCTTACGGGCCCGACGTCCCCGTCGGCCACACTTCCGGCTGGGTCAAGGCTCTGATACCATTTGTGACGCCCCACATCACAATGGTTGCTTTCTGGAATAACGACTGGCCCTACAAACCAACACGAGTCTTTCCAGCGTGCTTTGTCCTCACTCGCACGCTTCCTGGGAAAACTTCCCAGGAGGTCACCCATCCCTAGATTACCCCAGGTCAAGCACGCTTAACTTTGGAGTTCTTAAGTGATGGGCTACCGAAAAGAATATGCATCTTGTTGATATAGGTAGTACCCATCAATCCATTTAAGCCCTCTTCAACTGTGTAGTCCCATACCTACACAGTCTTAGAATCATCACTCTTGACCTTCCCTAGGTGGTGTGGGATTGCACAGCTTACCCGATCTTTCCCCTTACGGATCACGAGATTCTGACTGTCACATCGACAATCAGGTCAGGTTAGTCTGACTGGTTCATGGTCAGGAGAGGACGGAGCTCGACAATCTGATTAGGTCAGTCTGACTGGTTCAACTCTACTGACTAGATCAGCTCGAGGGAATCTCGCTAGTCAAAAAGAGTATTTAGAGTCATGGTTATCAAATACTTTTCCATCTCCCCTTAGGGTCTTCCTTATAGTCTTCTTCCTTAACGTTTCCCATCTGCCTTCCTAATCTGCCTAACTTGCTCCAAGTGGTTACCTTCTGAAATTCATGGAAAAAGGTTACGTTTACCTTGATTGTTTCGAGGTCCCTGGATGACTGAGCGTATCCGGATTCGAGTCCAGGTATGGATTGGCCAATTGGATGGTTCATTCAATATATGCATTCCCATTTACAATTGTTCGGGCCTTACTGGCTAGTCAGGCTGGCTTATTGGGCCTGACATGCTAGTCTGGCTAACTTGTTGGACTTTTTATCATGTAGACAGATTTTATCCACTACAGTTTATAGTTAGAAATCATTCTAGCTAGAGATTCTATGATGTCAAATAATGTCAAATTTTTAGCACTATTGGAGCCCAAGGCCGGCTGGTCGAGTGGTTGACTTGGCCAAGTGAGCGCGGCCTAATGGCTGGTCGGCCAGCATGCGTTGGCCAAGTGTCTAATTGCTTGAGTGCCAGGTGCGCGCGGGGGCTAAGAGTCGATGGGCCAGACAGATGTGTAGCCGAGTGGCCGGCTGTCTAGGAATGCGTGGTTAAGTGTCTGACTGGCCAAGGGCACGCGAAGCTGAGGGTCGATTGGTCGAGGAGGCGTGCGGGCAAGTGGCAGGCTGGATAAGTGTGGGCGGCCTGGAGGCTGACTGGCCAGGTGCGTGTGAGGCCGAGCCTGTGGGGAGCTGGCTGTCTGAGCGTTTAAGTAGCGCCGCACAGGGGAGCATCTATTTGATTTTCCGAGTGCTAAGGAGGTGTGCGCAGGCAGATGGTCGAGCGGCCAGGAGCCGCGCATGGGCTGACTGGCAAAGTGGACAGGAGTCGTATGCTAGCCAAGTGGCCAGGAGTCGAGTACGGGTCGAGTGGCTAGGAGCCGCGCATGGGCTGGATGGCCGAGGGTCTAGGAGCGATTGGTGGTCTATAGGCGCTCGCATGGGACCATCCCTTCTTACTGGTCCAATTGGTGGCCTGTAGGTGCGTAGGGGAGTGTCTGGTCCGACTTGTGAGCGCGAAGGTCACCAGGCTCTGCATGTTTTGCCTAGGCCCATATTTTACTAAGTATGACCAAACCCAAATATTCTATTTGGAAAAAAAAATTGTATGTGTACTATATTTAACCGTTGGATGGTTGCCACTTGTCATCCATCCAAGCTCCTTTTGTGCCTATAAATGTGGATCTTGTTTTCAAGTTTCTCACATTTGGTGGAGCTTGTCTTGGAGACTTGAGGAAAGCTCTCTATATGTTAGTTTTCTTTTTCCTTTCTTTCTTTGAATGTTCTTATGTCATTCTTTGTGTTCTTATTTGTTCTTGAAGTCCTTTTATATAGATTGTAGTGGTAGCTTTTGTTCGATTCACTATTATTGTCATTTGTATTTGGTCTTTGATGATAGTAGAAACATGTATTTTCACTGTTTTCCATGTATCATGATAGTTTGGCTTAGTACATTGGTAGTGCCTGACTGAGTAGGTAGGCTGATCGACTAATTCATCTGGTTGTTTTTCCTTCCTCTTAGGATGTTTAGCCTAGATGACATGTCTGACTGTCTGGTTGGATAGATGAACACTAGATGTTTTCCAGCTAGTAACTTATTGATTTATATTTCCTTGCTCTCTGGTAGGCGAATGATGTTTATAATGATTTTTAAGTCTACTCGATCTTAGATCGTGCCTTTGTTCTAGGTGATCTTTCGAGCATGTATACCAGTAATCGAGGCAGTTGTGCTGGGTCTTCTTGTAGGATGACTTGTTCGTCTAGTGATGATGGTAGCGGCACTAATCTCAACATTCCTACTGGCATGGTTGGAATTGGTGATGATAGTGATGACCCTATAGTTGGTGGTCTGTCTGGTTGCATGCTCCTGGGTTGTAACCCGAAGTCAAAACTTACTTTAGAAGACTTGCCTCAGCTTCGTCAAACTTACGATATACCTAGTTACGTTAGTCTGCATGCTTTTTCTGGTGGGGAGTGAGCTGATTGGAATTTACCTGGCTGGGTGTGCATGTATGAGCTTCCTTTCAAGGAAGGGTTCAGATTTCCTCTTCCTAGGTCAGTGAGGGAAGTGTGTGAGTATCACCTTATATCGCCTAGCCATCTAATGTCGAATGCCTGGCGTGCCTTGATTGCTATGGAAGCCTTTAGTGAGAAACATGGATTGAGTTTACTGTTGCGAAGGTGTTACATGCTTATTCTTTGAAGGAGCATCATTCAGATAAGAGTAGATACCAATTCTTATCTAGGCCAAAGGGTTCCCTTATTTTCGGTCTAAAATATTCTGACAAACATTGGAAGGATCGATACTTATTCACTCCTTATAATGTGTTGGGGTTGCCAGCTGGTTGTAAGATTCCTCATCCAAGGTCTCCACCCAGTGAGTGTGTTGACGCGGTTTTTCGCCAACAGTGAATTACGTAAATAGCTGGGATAGATTAGTGCTTAATGATAAACTGTAATAATAAAATGATACTTAAAAATACTAGAAATGAAATATCAAGAACACTCGTTCCTTTTTACGTGGTTCGGAGGTTAAAATCCCCCTAGTCCACGAGTCTATATTATTACTGTATATCTCTCTATATTTTGACAGATTATTTGCATTACAGAAAACAACCAACCCCCATATCCAAGGTCCTGGTATTTATAGAAAAACAATCCATGGGTAGGCGTTGGGGTCATCACGTGAATACAAATCCCTCATGTGACTTGTCTCGCACTAATGATGAATATTATAATTTATATTGAGGTATGGTCTAATCATTAGGTAAAACTGATCATGGGTCATCTGGCATGATCGGACATGTGATGTCTGATCATGCACAATTATATTATGTGTCCGAGAATTCAGGGATAAACGAACATGTGATGTCTGATCACGCACGTTTATATAACGTATCTAGGTTTATAAAGATCCATGGACATGGCAGATCTTTAGCGTACCCCGAGCTGAGCGGAGCATCAGCTCGTGTCTCAAATGCTTTGCTTCAAAAGTGTTTCCAGATTGTGCCTATTGCTTTGTATTCATCAGCTTGTGCTATTTACCTGGGGAATCGCGCTGCTCTTATAGAGGAAATATGAACTTGTGGATCATCCATTACAGTCCTTGGCTAGCCCACTGTACCCAAGCTGTCTAAAAGGCTCGTGCTGAATATCAGGACGTACATTTGCCCCCCAAGTCCCTGCTCGTGTTCTATGACGTCATTTTCTGACTTACACGGCAGGGACTTTTAAACTTTTGTCGCGATTATCCAGGTTTTGCCCATTACTTAAGTACTGGACACGTGGAACG
Source organism: Humulus lupulus (assembly GCF_963169125.1). Lineage (NCBI taxonomy): Eukaryota > Viridiplantae > Streptophyta > Magnoliopsida > Rosales > Cannabaceae > Humulus > Humulus lupulus. Next base: position 161,704,653 of record NC_084797.1, on the reverse strand, counting down.
CCGCGATTGGCGTCTATTCGGGTTTTGAGGATTGCATTAATGGCCTGGCCAACTTTTTTCCACTGTTTCGTCTTTCGAAACACTATCCTCAGATCTTGCACTAGTTTGATCGGACGGTCCACGTCGCTTTATGCCTTTTACGTATAAATAAGGTTGGAAATTTCCAAGATTCACCACCTTTCATTCGAAATCTTTCCACATTTTCTCTCTTCTGCATTTCCAACCCTTCTTCTTTCTCAGAAGAATCCAAAAACCATCTGTTGCAAAAAACCTCAGAAACCCAGTCGCTCAGGAGTCTTCTAGGAACTCTTCCCTGCAAAGTCTACTTCCCTTAACTGAAGAACATACTTTAAGTCTTTTGGTTTTTAAGAAACTCTTCTTTTACTGGTTTCTGGTTTTTTTTTTTATATACCATGCCTATCCGCACTTCTCCGTAGTTCATATTAGATTATTCCCCAAATGTTTTTGGCACATAGGCTTCGGCTTAATTTTTACTGTGTAGGTCTTAAAAATACCTCTATAACTGTGATATCCATAAAACTGGGTAATTTCTGGGTAAACGTGGGCAATATACGGCAGATTTTAGGAAATACCCATTCAGGATATAGAAGATGAAATTTTTTTAGGGTTTGAAACTAGGTTACTTAAGGGTTACGCTTCTTGGTTGGTTTTGCTCTAAAAAGCTCCCCAAGGAGAGTAGTGGCCTGATTTTCTGACACACGGATCCCTAAACATCAGGGGTCTATTGGGAAACCTAGGTGCGTGGCATCACACCGCGGGCTGAGATTACATCAGCTCGTGCTTTAAAAACCTCAACCATCCTTTGTGCTTTCTTGCTTTTATAACAATTCTAGGTTGCCTACTAAGTGTTCCATCATTCTTGTTCGCCAGGCGATCTGATGGCGCCCAAGAAGAACGTTCCCAAGAAGAGTGCAGCCGGTTCATCGTCTCAACGAGCCAACAAGGGAAAAGAGGTCGCCTCTGAATTCCCTATCCCCCAGTTTGGCCCCGTGGTGGAGAAGGAGGTCGTGGTCAGACCTGACGCATTCTTCGAGGTAGAGAGAATTGCCTCCAAATTCATGACCCAAGGAAGGGTCAACAAGATAATGCTGTCCCACAACATCGAGGTCGGGACTGGCGTGCTAATTGCTCGACCTTTGTTTGAAGGGGAACGGAGCTGCGCACCACTCCAGGACGACTTTGCGGCCTAGAGTGATGAGCACCTAAAGGCAGGGGCCTTCCTTCCCCTCGATCAATATTTTGCCGACTTCCTCAACTACGCGAAGTTGGCACCATTTCAGCTCCCCCCGAACTCGTATCGGTTGTTGGCGGGGTTGAAGTACCTTTTCTTGAAGCATGAGTGGGAGGTCCCCACCCCCGCGAACATTCTCTACTTTTTCTACCTCAAGGCCAGCCCGGATCAACGAGGGCAAGGTGACAGGTTTTACTACTTGACCCGATTTCTGAACTTGCCCGCAGTCATCGAACTGCCCAGCCATCCCAATGACTATAAAGATCAATTCTTCATGTCGAATGGGTTTCGCAAATGCGAACATCGCTACTTCAATCGTCCTCGTAAGTCTTCTTTCCTTTCTTAGCTCGTGAAATTATTCTCTTCGTATCTAGAGTCTTTTTGTGTGTATATTAACTAAGTAGTATCTTCGTGCAGCCATTTTTGAGAGGACGGCCAAATCTATGACCCTCGGGGGTCAATACGATACTTTGTCGAAACTTTCACCTAGCGAGAAGGACTACCGTCAGCTCATGTCCAACAACACGATGTTGGCGTGTAAATTAATTACTGAGGGCCAGACTCTGGCCCTAAGAAGAACACGGGCTAACATCCTGATAGTCCGCAAGCTAGCGCCATTCAGACCTGGTTGTATCCAGTATTTTCAATTAAAACCTAGTTCGCGCTAGGTTTATTGACACCTCTTGTCTTTTAGAAAAACATTGGTTAATCAATTTTACTAACTTTCAAGTTTTGGACCTGGTCATATTCAGGATTTTTAATTAAAAATTAGTTCGCGTTAGGTTTATTGACACCTCGTGTTTTTTTAGAAAGAACATTGGTTAATCAATTTTACTAACTTCCAAGTTTTAATCCTTCTCGGGTTATATGCCCCCCAAGTAATCAGAAAGTGAACTTTCTTGGTTGCTTTGGACAAACGCTATCACACGAACTAATACATGGATGAAACTATATGAAAGACAAGAAATACACAATGATTCCTTTATTTCTTAAATTAAACGGCTTTTATAACTAAGCTTTACATAGACGGGTGGTATCATCATTGATAATACTTCTTTAGGTGCATAGCATTCCAGGTCCGTGGGACTATTTCCCCACTAAGTCGAGCTAATTTGAAGGTTCCCTCATGTACGACCTCCACTATTTGATAGGGTCCTTCCCAGCTCGGACCCAAGGCACCGTCTTTGGGGTCCTTGCTCGCTAAAAAGACCCTTCGGAGCACCAGGTCGCCCAAACCAAAGATACGCCCCCTGACCTTTGAATTAAAATAACGAGTGATTTTTTGCTGGTAATGCGTGAGTTGTAGCTACAAATCCTCTCATTTTTCATCAACTAGGTCGAGAGACGCTCTGAGAAACTCATCATTCCGCTCCTAGTTGAAGGTTTGGAGTCTGTGCGTGGCTATCTTCGTTTCGACGAGAAGGATGGCCTCACTTCTGAAAGTCAGGGAGAAAGGGGGGTGCCCCATAGAAGTTCGGTGGGAGGTCTGGTACGCCCATAGTACCTGTGGGAGCTGCTCGGGCCAGACTCCCTTGGCCTCATCTAACCTCTTCTTAAGGCTTGCTTTGAAGGTCTTATTCACGGCCTCAACCTGCCATTGGCTTGCGGGTAGGCAACCAAAGAGAAACTTTTAATTATGTTGTGCCTTTCACAGAACTCAGTGAAGAGATCGCTATCAAACTAAGTTCCATTATCCGATACAATCTTCTTGGGCAGTCCGAATCGGCAAACAATACTCTTGACAACAAAGTCGAGGACTCTTTTTGAGGTGATTGTTGCTAGGGGCTCGGCTTCTGCCCACTTCGTGAAATAATCAATGGCCACCACCGCATAGCGAACTCCTTATTTTCTCGTGGACAGAGCTCCTATTAAATCGATTCCCCATACCGCGAATGGCCATGGGGATGAGATCCTTTTCAACTCGACTGGTGGAGCTCGAGCGATTGTGGTGAACCGCTGGCACTTGTCACACTTTCGGACATAGGAGATGGAATCCTTTGATAAAGTGGGCCAATAATATCCCTGCCTTAATATTTTTAAGGACAAGTTTTGCCCCCCAACGTGATCCCCACAGAAACCTTCATGGACCCCCTGTAAAATAATTGTGGCCTCCTCCAGCAGGACACATCATAGAAGAGGTAAGGAATGGCCATGCCGGTACAACACTCCATCCACGATTACATATCTTGGAGCTTGATAGAGTATCCTCCTCGCGTCTTTTCGTTCATCGGGCAACTATCCTGTTGTAAGATACTCTATTATGGGAGTCATCCAGCTCAGCCTAACATTGATCATCTTAACCTCCACCGTGCCTCCAGCCACGCTTGGGCTTTCCAATAATTCTACTGGTACTATGCTCAGAGTCTCGACTTCCTTGGAGGTAGCGAGTCTCGCCAAAGCATCAGTGTTGGCATTCTGCTCGCGAGGGATCATCTCAACTAGGCCATATTCAAACTCTGATAGCTCCTTCTTCACTTTGGCTAGGAAAGCCGCCATCTTGGCCCCCCACGCTTGGTATTCCCCTGACACTTGGTTTACCACGACCTGGGAATCGCTATAGCACTGGACGGCCCTGGCCTTCAACTCCTTCACCACTCTAAGCTCGGCCAATAAAGCTTCGTATTTGGCTTCGTTGTTGGACGCCTCGAACCCAAACCGTAGCGCAGAGTGGAACCGATGTCCTTCTGGAGAGATCAAAATGATCCTAGCTCCAGACCCGTTTTTGTTAGATGAACCGTCCACGAAGATTCTCCACAACGCCTGTACCGGTTCTCTCAAAAGCTCCTCCTGAAATCCAATGCATTCAGCCATGAAATCAACCAGGGCTTGTCTTTTGATCGTAGTCCGTGGTATGTACAGTATTTCGAACTGGCTGAGTTCGATTGCCCATTTTAAAAGATGTCCCGATGCTTCAAGTTTTTGTAATACTTGCCTTAAAGGTTGATCGGTCATGACGTGGATTGAACATGATTGGAAATATGACCTAAGATTCCTGGAGGCCATAATAAGGCAGAACGCCATCTTTTCCATTAAGGGATACCGCGATTCAGCTCTGAGATCTTTTGCTTACATAATATACCAGTTTTTGAACTCAGTCCTCTTCCTGGACCAGCACGGCACTGGCTACATTTTCCGTAACAGCCAAATAAAGGAAAAGAGGCTCCCCCGTCACTGGTTTAGACAACACTGGCAACTCGGCCAAATGTGTTTTTAGATTGAGAAAGGCATGTTCGCATTCCTCGGTCCATTCAAACTTCTTATTGCCTCGGAGCAGGTTATAGAATGGCAGGCACTTGTCAGTGGATTTAGAAATGAACTGATTAAGGGCTGCCACTCTTCCAATCAGACTCTGGACATCTTTGCACGACCTGGGCGAAGGCATTTCTAACAACGACCTTATTTTTACTGGGTTCGCCTCTATTCCCCTCGTGTTGACTATGAATCCCAGAAACTTTCCTGATGCCACTCCGTATGTACACTTCTAGGGATTCAACCTCATGTCGTATCTCCTTAAGATCTTAAAACATTCCTTCAGATTGAGAACATGGTTATCGACAGTTTTAGACTTGACCAGCATATCATCAACATACACTTCCATGTTTTTCCTGATCTGATCAGCGAACATTCTGTTGACCAATTGTTGGTAGGTAGCCCCAGTGTTCTTCAGATTGAAGAGCATAACTTTATAGCAGTAAACATTCATTGGAGCCATAAAGCTAGTATGTTCCTGGTCCGCGGGGTTCATTATGATCTGGTTATATTCAGAATACGCATCCATGAAGGACATGAGCTTGTGCCTCGCAGTGGCATCCACCAACTGATCAATCCTTGGCAATGGGAAGCAATCCTTGGGACAAGCTTTGTTTAAGTCAGAGAAATAGATGCAGGTCTGCCACTTTCCATTTGGTTTTGGGACCAGGACAGGATTCGCAACCCAGATCGAATATTTAGCCTCACGAATAAACCCGCATTTTAATAGCCGAGCTACTTCTTCTTCCAGGGCCTCAGCTTAGGTTGTACCTAGACGCCTCTATTTCTGGGACTTCACAGGCACGCTCTTATCCAAGTTCAGGGTATGCATGATCACACTCAGACTTATCCCTACCATGTCTTCATGAGACTAGGCGAATACATCTAGATTTTCTTATAAAAAATTTATCAGTTCTGCCTTCCTCTCACTGCCAAGATTTTTCCCGAGCTTAACAATTCTTGAAGCATCTCTGGGATCGATGTTGTAGCATTCCCTGGCAGCAAGTTGATCCCCTCGAACAGTGCATATTCCCGCAGATGAGGGGAACTTGATCACAAGGTGGCGGACAGATGTTATGGCTTCGAATGCCATCAGTGTAGGTCGACCCAAGATCGCATCGTACGCGGTCGGACAATCGACGACCACAAACTCGAGAAGCTTGGAAACAGTTCGCGGTCCTTCACCCAGGGTTACCACTAACTCAATTGTTCCAACAGCTACCGATCCCTCGCCGGAAAACCCATACAGCATCATGGAGGTTTCCTTTAGCTCAGTCACAGAAAATCCCATTTTTCCAGTGTTGACCTGAATAGTAGGTTCCAGAGAAACTTAGAGCTTGCGATTGAGGATAAGGACCTGGGACATTTCCATGTGCTCGTGGGGCATAAGTAGGGGCAGCGGGAGGAGGATTCCTCCTGTTGTCCCCATAGGTAGGAACATTTCGAGCGAAATGAGGTGGTGTCGGATGCCTTATGGGCGACGGGGGATGTCTAATTGGCTAGGCAATTCTTGTCCCGTCAGGTTGTACCAAATTTGCCCGTGGTCACTCTGCTCCGCCATTTCTGACTCTTTGTGTCTGGCAATCTGATCGTGGCACAGGGAGGTTGGTTGGAACATGTCGTCTTTTCGAGTTTGCCCTAGACCTTCTTCGTGGGTTGCTGTCGGCATTTCCAGGTGCATTCGACGATGTTACTGAACTCGCGGTCGAGGTTCTAACCGACCGGCTAATTTGCCGATGATCCCTGGGAAAGCCATCAAACGGGATTTCTTGGTGATCTTGCGCCATGGGCGTAGAACTCGGGGTTGAGGTTCTAACTGACTGACTTGGCCTAGGTCGACTATCCCAGCAGGACTTATGAGTCCCACCTTGCCTCTTTCCGACATTAACGTCGGTTGCAAAAGGGGGTAGCCGAGCCAAAACCTCCTCGATTTGTTTGTTTGCTTTGGCTAAATGGCTCATTAACTACATGTTTTCCAACTCTACCGCAGCCAAGTAATCGAGGTTCGGATTCGGCAGCAATGACGTTGAACTCCCAGTGTCGCTGTGGCCTATCGGTTGTTTTCCCGACCACTGCTGGACTTCAGGGTTTTGTTCATCGGAAACAGCAGTATGGTGTGCCTCCTGCCCACTAGGCTAATCCGTCTCATTACCATGTCTCGAGCGAGTAACCACCATGATGAACTTTGATTTGAATCTTTCACAATAGCACTAATCTCCAGCTCTCATTGAAAGCACCAAACTGTTGACGCGATTTTTCGCCAACAGTGAATTACGTAAATAGCTAGGATGGATTAGTGCTTAATGATAAATCGTAATAAGAAAATGATACTTAAAAATACTAGAAACAAAATATCAAGAACACTCGTTCCTTTTTACGTGGTTCGGAGGTTAAAATCCCCCTAGTCCACGAGTCTATATTATTACTGTATATCTCTCTACATTTTGACAGAGAATTTGCATTACAGAAAACAACCAACCCCCCCCCCCCTATCCAAGGTCTTGGTATTTATAGAAAAACAATCCCTCGGTAGGCGTTGGGGTCATCACGTGAATACAAATCCCTCATGTGACCTGTCTCGCACTAATGATGAATATTACAATTTATATTAAGGTATGGTCTAATCATTAGGTAAAACTAATCGTGGGTCATCTGGCATAATCGGGCATGTGGTGTATGATCATGCACGATTATACGTGTACGGGAATTCAGGGATAAATGGACATGTGATGTCTGATCACGCACGTTTATATAACGTATCCAGGTTTATAAAGATCCATGGACATGGTAGATCTTTAGCGTACCCCAAGCTGAGCGTAGCATCAGCTCGTGTCTCGGATGCTTTGCTTCATAAGTGTTTCCAGATCGTGCCTATTGCTTTGTATTCATCAGCTCGTGCTATTTACCTAGGGAATCGCACTACCCTTACAGAGGAAATATGAACTTGTGGATCATCCATTACAGTCCTTGGCTAGCCCACTATACCCGAGCTATCTAAAAGGCTCGTGCTGAATTTCAGGACGTACAGAGTGTTTATGCATGATGAAATTGTTAATTCCTTTTTATAGTCTCACTGATATTCTTTCTGACTGGTTATCTTGTTTACTTTGCAGGCAGAGTGAATTTATCGTTTGCCTGGGTGTGTCGGGGGGCTCAAGGAAGGGTTGATCAATTTGCTGATTTTTTCAAAAGAAAACCGTAGGTGGAAAATGGTCTTCTCTGATTCGAACCTTCAAATCAGCTCTCTGTGGAATCAGGTTCTTCATCATCCTGAAGGTATTTCCCTTCCTACGAGTCACATTTAGTCTCAAATTATACTTATTACAAGGAGTCTTGAAATTTTGGGGTGTGAGTCTTCTTTACTAACTGAATTGATGCCAACCAAATGGAATTTTGTAGACCTACTTATGGCTAGAGAGACGTTCCGTCTGGATCTAACTGGCTCGGGAGCTATGGAACGCCTTCGAGCATGTAAGAAGCAAGCATGTGCAACTTCGAGTGCAGAAAAAGAGGTTGTTAATGAAGTTCCACCTCCTCTTCTTCCTGCTGAAAGGACTGAGAAGAATAAGAAGAATATAACTTCTCCGACTGATTTGACAGACTGGATTGGTGAGAATATAGAGCTTTCTTTCCCGTCGACTGCCTCAGCACATTCTGAGTTCAGCCCACACCTTGGATAAGTTAACAAGCTCCTATGGCCTGAGAACAAAGACTGGTTTGATCAACTTGAGGCAGAGTCTTCGCTTTCCACTTCCATTTCCCATGCCTTTTAGGTATATCTTACATATCAAATAGTTTATTGTGTGATGATGGACGATCAGACTGATCGACTTTTTTTTATTTTGTCAAGGTATGCAGGGCCTTTTGTGGGCAAATGAGAAAATTTGAGCTTTGGAAAAACAAGTGAAAGAGTTGAAGGCTCAGAAGGTTGATCTACGGACTGAGGTTAAGGGATTGAAGACTTGCAAGGCGGACCTTGAGAAGCTTAACAGGGAACTTAAGACCCAGTTGAGCGTTAAGGAGCAAGATGTCAGGCATCTGTAATCTACTTTGGCTGCCCTAGTCGATGTTCAAGCCAAGGTCAGTATGTTTGAGGGTTGTTTGACTAATATCGGCTTGGAAGTTGAGGTCCAGTGTTGTGGTCAGTTGGCAATCAATTATCGCGATGGGAAGGCTGAGTCTTGGGATGTAACTCAGTTTATTGCTGATTATAAGAAGCTGCAGTGAATGAGTGCTGAGGAGGCTACTCAAGCTGATAACCTGGATGTCTTCTTCGGAGTATAACTACAGGCGACCTTGGTCGGGATGACTGATTCATGACCTTTTTTTGATTTACTATAACTCTTTTGTAGGAAATCCTTGTTGAATGATTGTAAGAACTTTTCATAAGTTGTAGTTTTTATTTTTAATTATGTCAGTAGTAGTCGGGCTAATCTGAACGGTTGGTGTGGTAAGCTGACTGTCTTGATGCTTTATGTAGCTCTTTTTTTATTTCAATTTGAGATAATTTGTATCCGTGTATGTTTTATTTAGATGACTGATTATGTTTCCTCACTTCTCATATTTGTTTTTTCTGGATGGTTGTCTGCTTTGTCTGGATGGCTGATTAACTTAGCTCATACTTTCCTTTGCTTCAGATGTTTGATCAACTCAGCCCATTCTCTTATACTTGTTTTAAGACAATATTGTACTCGTGTATTTTTCTTTTTTATATGACTGGATGACTAATTGTGCTATCTTACTTTTTGTATTTTACCTTGTCCGGGTAACTATCTGGATGGCTGATTGATTTAGCTCATTTTTTCCTTTCATTCAGGATGGTTGATTGACTGATGATTTACTCTATCTTTTCCCCTCAATCTAAGTGTAATATACTTGTTGTTTTAGACTTAGACTTTGGTTTTTTCTTACGTTAACTCGTGGCGTTCTCATCCTTAGATTAATCATGGTCAAGCTAGTTTATCCGCTTGACTGAATTGATGGACGGCCAATCTAGTAAAAAAAAATGGATGTAATTGGGGCTGCATTTTGTAGAGTTGCCTACATACCCTTTTCAGGGATCAAGCCCAAATGTAGTTCTGACACTTCCTGCATGATAGTGTTAGTATGTAGCTTGAATGAAGATCGTGTGAGACCATTGATGAAAGTAAGTGAAAGAAGACTAGGTAAAGTTAAATGTTTTAGGGTTTATTCCCTAAAAGCAAGTTAAAAGATAATATATTGTGAAATATATAAAATACAAATATATTATAAATGAATAAGTTAATTATTATTTATAATAATTAATAAATATCATAAAATTCCTTATTCATATTCTAGTGTGTGATCCTATAAGAGTACATGAGAATTAAGATCATAAAATATGAATAAAATAAGTCAGCAACATATTAATGTATGGAATCTTTAATTAAGAGTTGCTAGTACAGTTTACTAAGCACTACTTAGTAGTGCATGTGATTTTGATTCGGATCACTAATACGGATAGACATTTTGGTAAAGGTACTGTGTATAATAGTGATTATACATGATTAGACCGATGTAAATTAATATATTTTATTAACGTGTCGTTTATCATAAAAGATTTAATTTGTATCACAAAGATGATCATTAGTAGATCAGTCTAAATCATGAGTATTCATGAACTCTTGTTTGTGTTTATTAGGTTCTTTGATTCACTCGTTCAGGTATCTTATATATAATGATACCGAATAATTTTTGTTTCGGGAACTTAATAACATGAATGGTTGGGAACATGTTATACAATAGTGGAATCCAAGTTTTTCGTAAAGGATCGAATATTAGTTCCCTTGAGGGTTAATTTTGGGAGTAAATTTAGTTATTGAGCTCAAATCTATAATTTGATTATAAATTAACTATTCATTATGAATTAATGGTACTTAAGGAATCAAGAGATAATTAGAAGGGTAAAACGATAATTTTGACCAACTCTAATTATGAACTAATAAATTGAAGGACATAACTACTTATATTGATTATATCAATGGGCTAGTAGTTAGAACTCAGTAAATATAATTCTATATTTTCTAAGAGTGCAATTCTATATTTATAGTGGAGTAATAATGTAATTAATAAATAAGGCTATTACATTGATGAGTTCAATCAATACTCAAATTTATTGGAGCCTAGAATTATAGGTCCATGGTCCCCAAGTCACCTTTGTACTACACTATCCAGGGTATGATTAACTAAGGAAAGATTAGTGAGAGAAAGAACTATTTTGTGAGAGATTTTATTCTCGAGGGCAAAATGGTAATTATGAGATAATTATTATTTAATTAATTAATTTTAATTATTTACTTTTATTTATTAAACTAGGTATTATTTAAAAGATTATTATTTAATTATTTAAATAATATTATAAAAGGAGAGATAAAATAAATATCTTATTTAAAGATATTATTTTAATCCAATATAAAATAAAATAAGGTTAATTTTTTTATTAACTGATATTTATTTAAATATAAATATATTATTTTATTTGAAGACTAATTGAGAAAAAAAAATTAGCATTAAAATAATGCCACACGCCTATGACTGTACAGTCATAGGCGTGTAGCACTATAGGAGTGTCCTATGGATTTGTCTTGGATATTTTATTAGATATAATATTCAAAATATATTTATTTAATAAGATATTTTGATTAGTTTAAAATATTGGATATTAAATATTTTGGTGATAAATATATTTTATTATTTAAATTTATTTTAAATAAAAAAATATTATTTATCTTTATTGGATTAAATAAAACCCTATAAATACATCATTATATGTTTGACCTAAGATGATGATCAGTCTAGTTTTCTGAAAACCTAGTCGCTCTCAAAAAAGTCTCTCTTCCTTGTTCTCTTCACCATCACTAAGTCTCATGAGTTTAGAACACTTAGTGATCACTAGAAATCAATCCTATAGTAATCTACGTGCCCACACACGTCCTGGTGTTATAGGCTGATTTGGAAGATCACGGTGTGAGATCTGTCACATTGGAATTGTGAGGATTGGATGATCGTAAATATATAAAAAGATACGATGAATCTTGATAGGCATCAAGAGGTAACTTTCTCTATCTTTTATATGGTTGATTTAATGCAATGCATATATTTTGAGATTCTGGGCTTATGGTTTTAATTGAATTTCAATAAATTGCTTTTGTTGTTCTCTAATTTAGACCATAAAAACCAACAGAAAGTGATATTGTTTTAAGTGGACAGCATTCCAACAGTTGTTGATATCATGTCCCTCTTTAGTTTGTAGCTTGTATGCTCCATGTCTGACTACCTTAGTAATCAGGTAGGGGCCTTCCCATGTCGAGGCAAGCTTACCTGCTCCTGCTTCCTTAGTCATCTGTCCACCCTTGAGTCTCTTCGAGTATCCTCCGTGAGAAGGAGCAATAATAGTTGGCTTCATCTTCCTCCCATTTGATCTGTGCCCAGGCATTGGTAAGGATGTATTCCATTGTCTTGCAAGGGTACTTGGTAAGTTCTTTGTACAGGTCCGAGTCGTATTGGCGGGTTGATTGGCTCATGGAACCCACTACTGTCCAGCAATAGAGGTTGGCTGACTAGTTCCTAGGATGTGCTGATATCCGGATCCAGCAGTTGGCTTACTGGCTCCTGGAACCTGCTGCTAACAAGCTGTCCAGGTTGGTTGGGTTACTCTTGGAGTTTGTTGTTGCCCGGGTGCAGATGAATGTCCATGTTCAGTCATAGTTACATGTTCTCCTGCATTGACAGTTGAATTCTGTATGTTAGATATGGTAGGTGGCTCATGATAGTTCCTTACCGAGGATGATGGTCCTATCTGACTCGGTCCATCATTGTTAGAGATTGGGGTGAAGTCACCCAAAGGTTGCATCGAGCTGATTGGGCCTCGGAAGCGGAATGGTTGTACCTTGGTAACTTGAGAGGACATGGCCTCCATTCTTACGAGCACGTCAACATTCTCAGTTTTGAGCCTCTTCATTTTCTCGTGATCCTCATTCATTTGGGCAATAAGGGAAGTGAGATGGGTGGCCAGATTGGGTGTCTTAGTCACGTCTGACATAGCTCTCAAGTGAACTCCTTGATTCTTTGTCAATCGTCTGATTGCGAGGGCCCCACGGTGGGCGCCAAATTGTAGAGGTGATTTCCTACAATTGATTCAACGGGCACCAGCAACCTATCAAGAACAAAGAGAGAGAGGCAAGAGTTTAATTGGGAGCACCGGTGGGGTGTTAGCCAAAGGACTTCGACGCTCAAGTCAGTCGGATTGTCGTTAAAGATAACCAGAAAACTAAAATAATAACGTAAGGAATAGTGAATAAGTAAGTAAAATAATGATCAGGGTGACCGCAGAGCTTGATAGTCCGATTAGGTCAGTCTGACTGGTTCGTGGTCAGGAGATGGTGGAGCTCGACAGTCAGGTCAGGTTAGTCTGACTAGTTCGTGGTCACGAGACGGTGGAGCTCGACAATCTGGTTAGGTCAGTTTGACTGGTTCGACTCGCTTGACTAGATCGGCTCGAGGGAATCTTGCTAGTAAAAAAGATTATTCACAGTCATGGTTATCATATACTTTTCCATCTCCCCTTTGGTTCTTCCTTACAATCGCCCATCCGCCTTCCTAATCCACCTGACTCGCTCCAAGTGGTTACCTTCTTAAATTCATGGAAAAATGTTACATGTACCTTGATTGTTTCAAGGTCCCTGGATGACTGAGCGTATCCGGATTCGGGTCCAGGTATGGATTGGCCAATTAGACGGTTCATTCAATATATATGTGGCCCATTTACATTGGTTCGGACCTTACTGGCTAGTCGGGCTAGCTTATTGGGCCTAGCAGGCTACTCTTGCTGACTTGTTGGACTTTTTATCATATAGACATATTTTATCCACTACAACAATAAAATTGATTTAAAAAATGAAAATTTTGATTTTTTTATATCTATACATAAATGTATCATGATTTTTTTAAAACCTTAATATTAATTAGATCATATTTTAAGTTATTTTTTCTCACTGTATATGCTTCATATATTTATATTATTTTTTTTTTGCTATATCTAATTTAATATATATTTATTTTAGTATAAGCCAATATGCTTCATAATTATTGACGAAGACTTCCATTGTGAATGTTATCAAAGTTATTTTTTTATAAGCTTAGAACAAATATAAATTCAAGTAAGATATAATATAAAATAAACAATATAGTTCAATTAATATCATTAATTTTAAAAGTAATTGACCATGAAAATACATAAATTTTTTATTACCTAAGTCTTTTTTTAAAGCATATATACCTTCTATTACACTTCTTGACAGTCGTAGGTACCGAGTAGTTAAGTTTCAGGTAATTACTTACGTGGTTGGTTGTCAATAGTCTAAATTAATATTTTTTATTTTTATTTTTAAAAATTAATAAAAAAATTCATTTAAAATTTAATAAAAAGAAATAAAAAAATATTTAAATTCATTTAATATAATTAAATTATCAGTTTAAACCTTTAATAAATTTTTTTAAATTTCAGATATTTTTTCCTCCTTCTCTTTCTTCCCGATTCCTCATATGGAGATGTTTTGGAGCTTTGAGTTTTTCCTGTCAATATTTAAAATTAAAATCCAATTTGATTATTCAATATGAAGTTTGAAGTGTTTGAAACAATAAAAATAATAATCTACAAATGTAACGACCCAAATTTCCTAATAAGGTTTAGGACCTTGATTAGGAGGCCGGGAGGGCCATAATTGATTTATTGTGCTATTATATGATTATATGCATGATTATGTGGGTCATATTATTATATGATGATAAAGGCATGCATGGGGTTATATACTCTGTTGTGAGGGTATTTTGGTAATTTGGCTCATTGAGAGCGTAATTACATACTTGTGTATATATTGGTAGGCTAATGTTGAGACCACATTATTATGTGGATATGTTTGCAGCTTGTGACTCGAGGCGATCCTAACAAGCGGTTTAGCGGGAAAGTCACAGCGGGGATTTATACCTGGCTCGGGGTGAGCTTGGGGATGTATCTGGGAATTTGGAGAATATATTGGAGATGATTTGATATTGAGAAATATAATTGGTGATTAGTTGGGTATCGGAAAGTAAGCGGTAAATATTAAAGACACTAAAGGAATTAGCGTGAATTGGGAGTAATGACCAAAATGCCCCTAGAGTGATTTAAAGGTTTAGGGCAAGGTGGTCATTTGGCTTACTAAAGGATAGGTTATATTCTGCTTTATAATTTTAGTGGAAGTTGTAGATAGACTCAGAAGCTTAAGGAAAAGAAAAGAAGAAAGAAGGAGAGAAAAACAAAACACTTAGAGCTATTACTCTCTCTCTTTCGGCTGGGTCATCTCTTCACCATTCTTTGTGAGTTTTGGAGCTGGAATTCCAGAGTAAGCTCAAGATGGAGCTTAGGGCTAAAGATCTTGGTGAAGCTAGAAGAACTAGCAGGGTTTAGCCAGTCAATTGAGGTAAGTTTCAAGGTTTCTTGATATGTTTTTCTGAGTTTTAATGAGATGGTTTCTAAGCTTGAGTTTTGGATGGAATAAAGGGATGTGAACTTGAGGAGTTGAAGGGCTTGAGGCTGGTTGGATGCTAGGGATAACTTAAGGTCGAAATCCTCCATAGAAGGTAACAAGTTCTGGCTTTGATGTTCTAAGTTTCTGGTTGAATCTTTCAGTTCTTGGGTTCAATGTTTGTTTTTCTAGTTTGATGATGCATGTGGTTAAGTCTTGTGTTATTGAGTTGTATGGGGTGAGATATAGGTGATGGTAGACTCAATTTGGTGTGTAGTTGAGGGTTGGAAGGGTTCCAAGGGGTTTTGGTTCGAGAAAAATCGAAGAAGGGAAAACAGAGTGTTGCTGGTCTGTGACTAGTGCTGTAGCGCTAGCCTTTGGGCGCTACAGTGCTAGGCTTGGGCTTTCTAGGCGTTTTGGTTCTGCTTGTAGCGCTACAGCGCCCTCCTTAGAGCGATGTAGCGCTACCCTATTTTCAGAAAGGGGTTTTTGAGTTTTTCCTTAGGGTTTTTTCCCGGGGGCTCGGGGTTTGATTCCACCACCCCGTTTGGTGGAATTAGGGCTTCCCGGGGGCTCGGGATTGGTCCCGAGGCTAGGTTTTGGATTTGAAGTTTGGTGGTGATTCTGAACTATGGTTGTGACTAGGTGTGCACTAAGGTTCAGACGGGATCATTCTTGAGGATCAATTGAACGAGCTAGCAAAATCTAAAGGTATGAAAGCTGCACCTGATTATGTGGTTAGGTTGGGACTAAGTGTTCCCTATGTTTGTATGCATTGTTATGTGAATGTGATTAACCATGTGAACATGATGGGACTAAGAGCTCCCTATATTTGTATATCATGTCATGAGATGGTATTACGCCATGGGACATGTGATAACCGGCCTAAGGGTGTCGGAATCAATATTTGCGCACAGGGCGCGGCTCAGCCACTAGTAGCTGAGGCAGCTTATTTATCACTGAGCTCGGTTAAGATAGTCGGGGTCAGTGGGTATAACACTGGGGGCGGCCTAAGTGAGCCGAAGACAGTGGGTTAAATAGAGGGTGCGACCTAAGGGCGCCGACCCTAAATATTATTTGATGGATGTGATAAACTGTTGATTATGAATGTGAATATTGTGTTATGGATATGATTTTTTGATTGTCTGGATGACAAATTGTTAATTCGTTGAGTGTTATCGCTGATTGGATAAGTGTTATGAATTGTCGAATTCCTGGTTATACGTTGTGGATTATTTGGTTATTGATGTTGATCTTGCTATGATATCATGCTTTCTTGCTGGGCCTCGGCTCACGGGTGCTACGTAGTGCAGGTAAAGGCAAGGGTATGTTGAGTCAACCATGAGTTGGAGAGCTCTGGGGGCGAGGTGTACATTGTCAGCTGCTCGGCCGCCACGGTCGAGGAATTGTACAGGGACGGAAACCTAAAATGTGTATTTTTCCTTTAGAGTGGCTTGAATTATTTATAACTTTTGGAATTTGCTGTAACTAAGTCATCTAAACCCTGTTTTGAGCTTCCATGTATTAAACTGTCATTTTTAATGAAAATAGCCTGTTTGTGACCAAAATCTTTTATTCCTAATCCGTTGATGACGTTGGATTCACATTTTGTTTAAATGACTTGATTTGCAAGTCTTGCCCTATTTTAAACACACAGTGTAACGGTCTTGGTTATCCAGGGCGTTACAACAAATCGATCTGGGCACCAAAAACAATTCAACAACTTCAAAACAAATGAGTCCCACCTTTAGATTTTCAATTTCATTTACGTTTTTATTTGACCAAATTTAAACTGGGTGAGGAAGGAATCATTTCCTTCTTCATACATTTACCAAGATCTTGAGTTGAATAATATTCTTGGGTTTTTCAAACCCAAATTTGTCAAATGTATTCATCAAGTTCAAATTCACACCCATATTAAAAGTTGCAGATTTAATAATTCCAAACCAAATAACAAATTAGATTAACTAAATGATTTCAAAATCACAATCCCAAAAACCACAATCAAAATCAACAAACAACCAATATGTTCCATAATCAGATATTTCCTTAACACAAGCTCAGCAACTCCATCACCCCATGCTTCAACAACCTATGGTCCCGACCTAAGATTCGATAACTTTTAGCCCCAGCGCAAGCTTTGACAACCTCCATCCCCGACCCAAGCTTTGACGAAGACATGGAAAGTAACCAAAAACATCGAAGAACAGGAATGAAAAATTCTGAACGAAAAAACAAACTAAATCTGAAAAGTGAATCCAACCCCTCGCCTCACTGCGCATACACTCTTCCAAGTCCAGCCTCAACATCACCATCTTCCATCGTCTCTAGCCTCAAGCCTACCACGCCCAATCGAGCTCCGCCCTCGGGCTTGTTTCTCCCATCGTTTCTAGCCTTATGCCTGTCGTGCCCAATCGAGAATTAGCCGAAACCACAAGTCATTCACGACGTCACAATGAATCAAAGCTCCAAAACATTGACAGGGGAAAAAAAAGAAACAAGAAGGGGAAGATGAGGAATTGGAAAGAGAGAGAAGGAGGAAAAAATATCTAAAATTTTAAATAATTATTAAGGTTTAAATTAATATTTTGATTATATTAAATTAATTTTAAATATTGTTATTATATTAAATTTTAAATGATATTTTTTTTATTTTTTAAAATAAAAAATATTAACTTAGACCAATGAGAATCAGCCACGTATGTAATTATCTGGCAAAGAATAAATACACGGTACCAAATGTTGTGGATTTGTTCTTCACTGTCACCTTATTCAATGCCCTATAGTCCACACACATTCTGAGTGATTCGTCTTGCTTCTTCTGAAATAGAACTGGGGCACCGTATAGGGCCTTGGATGGCTGTATCAACCCAGCATCAAGTAACTCATCCAACTATTTCCTCAATTCAGCCAGTTCTGCCAGAACCATCCGGTAAGGGGCCTTCGCCGGCAGCCTAGTCCCTGGTTCCAACTCGATCTTGTGGTCGATTGCCCTCCTAGGCGGCAATTCCCTAGGCAACTTAGGTGGTATCAGATCAACAAACTCTACCAACACTTCTGCAACAGAATCAGGTACTTCCACCACCTGGTCCAGTTTGATCTCTATCAGCGCCGCGACGTAGGCTTCGTTTCCCTTCTTCATACCTGATTTGAACGGCTTAGTCGATTGCAGTTCGATGCCCTTATCCTTACTTTGGTTTCCAACAATAGCTTCGACGAAACATGTTCTTGTCTCATCACATATCATCACTCCTTAAAGATGCAGTGCCACCATGGCCTTCGCTGCACTCAAGAACTCAATTCCAAGGATTAAATCAAAATCTTCCAAAGGCACCACCATAAGGTTGCACTCTGCCTCCCAAGTGCCAACCTTCAATTTGATGCCAGCCGCACCTTATATCGGCTTTTCCTCTGAGTTTACAGCCTTCAAGTTTGTAGTACTTTGAACAACGTTGAGACCCAGTCTCTCTCCCTCTCGGTGTGCCACAAAGTTGTTCGTGGCACCAGAGTCCACCATGGTTTTTACTTCCTTCCCATTCACAAATGTCTTGACGTACAACAACCCTTTAAATTGGGTCGTCGTTCCCATTGTCAGGGAATTTAGCAACTGTAAAGGGTTCATATGGGATGGTCCCTCCTGGTTCACGGCTTCTCTTTCCTGGGCAACCATTGCGTTCACCTTACCTTTAAACTAACATTCCCGTGCCAAATGAGGGCCATGGAAAATAAAGCAGCCCATGCTCTTTTCCTTGCCGTGGTTGTTAGAGGCGTTGGAGGAACCCTTTTGTTCGTTCCTTGCCCAACCCTCCTTCCTTTTCCCCTCATTCCTCTGTCCTCCCTTGGGACCCAAAGGCTTGTTGTCGTTCTTCTTCTTCCCACTGTTTGACTTCTTGCTCGCATTCCCCTGCGAATTCTAGGTTGTATACTTGTAATCTACCAGTTTCTCGGCCACAGCGATGGACATGGGTAGATTTGTCACCGCCTGCCTTCTTAATTCAGCATGTGCCCAATGCTGAAGTCCTGATAGAAAATTGAACAATTTGTCCTCCTCAGACATATTTTTGATATCCAGCAACAAGGAACTAAATTCCTTCACGTAATCTCGTACTGTACCTGTGTGCTTTAACTTCTTGAGAGACTCCCTGGCAACCCATGTTGTGTTGCAGGGAAGGAACTGATCTTTCAATTCCTTTTTCAAGACATCCCATGTCTCAATTTTGGGACAGCCCGGGTTGGCATCATCTTCGATCCTGGTACGCCACCATAACTTGGTGTCACCCTAAAGATACATGCTAGTGATTGAAAGTTTTTCAGAATCAAGGATCCTTGCGGCCCTAAAATACTATTCCACATTCCAAAGGAAACTTTCCAATTCCTTTGAATCACGATTCCATTGAATGTTTTTGGTTCTGGCACCTTGATCATAGAGGAATCCCTAGAAGACTCAAAAATCGTCCCTTGATTAGCCATCGCCCTCTTCAACAAAGCCATATCCGCGTCCAGCGCCATGGCCCGGTCTTTCACGGAATGTGACAAGGCTAAGACGTCCTCAAACAACGTCTTGATCTTCTCAGACATATCCCTCTCCATCTCAGTCATGGCATGACCGATAACACCGATCCTTTCAGTAGCATCCCTCTGCAAGTCTGTGATAGCATTCCACAAGACGGCCAACTGCTCAGTATGTTCTTCACCAAGAATGAACAAACTGACACGGTTATTGTCCACTGGAGCGCCAACGCTTTCCTCAAGCCTTTCCACCCTTTCTCTCAATTCTGCCATAGTAACCACTGCTTCTTAGTTCCCCAACACGAAGCCATGCTTTGATACTAGTTGTCACAGGGTCAAAACTACACTACGAATTTTTTTGTCTATGATGGCCTAAGTCACCCAACTTAGTCAGCCAGCAACACACTCTTTCATGCACACAAACAGTAAACGCCAAGCAAACACCGCACACACTCGTCTATCAAGTAAGTACGATAGCATAAACACTAGTAAAGGCACACACAGTTTACAGGAGCCCCCTTCCCAACTTTGTATATTAATCACAATACAAAGATACAAGTGTTCATGCGCCGGAAATCACACTCTGATGCCTCAGGCGCCTAGGCTACATTAATATCATGCCAACATAGGCAACGGTTGACAACCCCAACCGCCTAGGTGTTAGCTAGACCAACCAGCTTGCAACACGTCCATTAGGCAAGCCACATGCCCATTGGATAGACAGATGTCGCTCAGCCAAGCATCTGGGACAAGAACCATTGGATTCTTCCTTCAAAGGATCAAGACACTCTACATGGATCCTCCTGATAATCCCTAGAAACCGTCTTGTAAACCACTTGATCAAATCTATTCACAAGGTACCATCAACAGCCACCACGTGTATGCACTGGCGCGCACGCACATTCCCACATGGCGCCAACCATCCAACACTTGATTCCCACATTTCCTTAAGCTTAGCCACACCTTAACATAGCCTAGACACCATCCCTAGGCCATGGCCGAAGACCCTCCCTGGGGGCACAAGGTTCACCCCCTCTAAAGAGGATTCTGGAGAGATTTAACCCCCTGACAGGAACTTATATGATTTTTGCTTGGAAGACATATTTCCATTTTTGGAAACCTTCCCAAACAAGAATGTTCAATCCCTTTTAAACTCACATCCTAGACCCCTCTAGGATAGTTTTCAACCATACTCCGCCCAAGGAATATTAATTTGGCTCAAGTGTTACGAAATGTATTTATGCTGTTAAAAAAAAGACTTAGGTATTAAACTGCTAATTTCCAAAAACATAGATATTTTCATCGTTAATTACTCTAACTTTAATGCATTAGTAATCGATTATCATGTTGAAACTGAAATAATTGGTAAAGTTTCTAATATTCACAAACTTGTAACTAGTTACTGCTCTAAAAAAAATAAAGGGTTAATATGTTACCTATTATGTTTATCAACTTTTAGTACACTAATAGTAGTGATTGGTTACTACTATGATACTAAATAAAAACTGGTAAACAGTTACAATGTCATTTTCTAAGATATTAGCAAATTAGTAATTGGTTTTCACTCTAAAATTGAAAAAACTGGTGACAAATTATTGTATAATGTTTATCAGCGTTTAGTACACTAATAATTGTTATCATTCAAGAATTGAAAAAGCTGGCAATTAGTTACTGTATTATGTTTGCAAGTTTTTAGCATACAGTAATTGGTTACCACTTAGAAACTGAAAAAGTGATAACCATTTACTGTGTTGTTCCAAATTTTTTTGCAGATTTGTATTCGGTTACTGATATCGCCCAATAAATTCCTAAGCGGTCGCAGTAGTAATCGGGCTATGTCGTATCCACAGAGAGGTAAAGTACAAAATTAAAAGAAAGATTAGTAAATTAAAAATAATAAACTTTGTAAAAATGTGAATTTGAAAAAGAATATAAACATTAAATGAATAAAATCGAGGGATTAGAATCAGAAAGAAAGTATGGAAGGCATAAGTTTCATTCATGCAAACATATATATATTTTAATAAAATTGATTCATTATACTCAACTATAATTCTACACCATTAATTATAGTTGGAAAATATATATATTAAAGCTCACCTTAAAATATGTTCTTTAATTAAATTATACTAACTTCTAATTTTAAAACCTATCATATTATATACTTTAGAGCGACAAAATACCAATGGCAGAATGCAGTAAAAAGCATATAATATAACAAATATTCTAAATTAAATTAAAAACCTAAATTACATAAGAAGAGCATGACTAGACTTATGTAAAAGATAATAATAAATTTAGAACAAAAATTAGAAAAAAATAAATTTAATTGTAACAAATATATAGAAATGAAGAACAAAATAAAGAATCAATATATTAAAAATATAATATTAAACATGAACTCCACTCTAGCCTTTCCACAAGAAAATTTAGCCTAAAATAGGCATTGTTTTCACTCAAGAAAATGTAAAAGAAAAATAGGAAAAGTAAGTGTTTTTCTCTCCAATACTCTCTACTATTCCCTTGCACAATCTGATCTCATTTTTCACCATTTGGTACTCTATTTATAGTGTAAATAGGACTCAAAATCGTGTAAAACCGTGTATAAAATAGTGGGAAAGTGGCTTAAAAAGCTGATGAAAATGGGAGACACGGACTGGTCGTGGTCGGGTGCTAGGGAGCATGGGCTGACGAGTGGGACGCGTGGCGGGCTACGGTTCGCTGCTGGGCTGGAGGCGTCAGTCACGGTCGGGTCGTGGGAGACAAAGCAGGCGCGTCAGGCTGGCGTGTCAGGTGCAGTCCGTCAGAACGTGGCAAGTGGGGCAGTGGCGGCTTGGCGGCTGCGGCTTGGCGGCTGGGACAGGTGCGGCTGTCAGAGTCTCGTCAGGCTGATGGGACCCTCGGCGTCAGAATGTGTCAGCGTGGCAGGCGGCGTCAGGCATGTCAGGGAGGCTGGCGGCTGGCTGCTCGGCTTGGAGGCTCGGCTGGCTCGGCTCGGCGGCTCGGGTGGACGAATGGCAAGCTGCCATGTGGCAGCATGGGAGAGCAGAATTTTGCTTGGGCTTTGGCTGTTTTGGGCTTAATTTTGGGCCATTCCATCTTCAAAAATGCCATTTTCTTCATGATTTCTTCAATTTTAATTATTTATTTCCTCTTTCTTTTTCTTTGTGTCAAAAATCATTTTATTTCCTGAAAATTAAACACAAAATAAATTAAAATTAATATTTTCAAATATAAAATATATGACAATAAATCCATGAAAATATTAATTAAAACTTAATTAATTTTACACTTTAAGATTAATAAAATGATATTTTTGAGCACTAATCACAACCCCCAACCAGCTTATTGCTAGTCTCTAGCAATTCAAGCGAAATGATAAATGTCAACATGATATGTTTCCGGTCAAAAATTATAAAAAGAACTTAAGTATTCACACAAAATGTTAGTAACAAGTCAACAAGAGTTATCAAAATTACTTCGAATAAATCTAGAGTTGTGAGTGTGTGCACCAAACTTAAACCTTCTTACCGCAAACCATAGCACATAAGAGCCTTCGAAATTATGCCAAGTAAAAGTCTCAACTCCATTAACCTCCCATGTAATTGAAAGTATTTAAAGCTTAAGGGTTTCACTCATGGAGTTGGAAAAGAAGTAAGCACTCATCAAATGGGTATATATTTAGGACAAACTCATAAATAATTATTGAAACGAAGATAGGAAATAGACTATTTGGACAACCACCATAAATAGTACCACAAAACCAGTTTTTCGGGATTTTAAGTTAAATAGACAATCTTTATATTTATTTTAAGAGCCATAAAATAAAAAATTAATAAACACATTTTTTTTTTTTGGACACAAGGGACAACATAATTGAAAATGATAGAAATATTGTTCTTGTGTCTTTCTCCTTTTTGCTATTTTTTTTTTTCTTCTTCTTCTTTTTTTTCTTTTCTATTTTCTTTTTTTTTTTTTTTTTTTTTTTTTATGAACAACATAATAAAAGGCTCTTTAATAAGATTTGTCTATAGAAAATATTATCCCTAAAACATCATCCATTCATACCACAATACCTTGTCCAAATAATTATAACCATTTCTAAGAATCAATAAAAATTTAAAAGTTGTTTTCTCAAGTCTCACTTCTCACACAAAAGAATGAATTACTTAAACATGGCAAATTTCTAAGCAAATATGTGCTAACAACCATCTTACCACAACAATTGGCATGTGCATTAGGTAACTCTAGAGAAACTCTTAGTAATATAGATAACAAAAATTGACTCAAAAGTAACATTTTGCAAACATAAATAAGTAATTTTTTTAAAAATTTGATCGTGAAAATATTAATATGACAAAAATCAACATGAACGTGCATGAATATGCTCACCACCCCCAACCAAAATCTGACAATGTCCTCAATGTCTCAAAAGATAATAAATGTAAAAGAGCAGGGAAAGAGAACACCTGGATAGCGAGTGTCGAGTGGTAGAGCGAATATTGATTCTCTAAAACATGAAAAACTGAAAACACAAAATGATAACAAATAAAATAAAATGACAAAAGGGAAATAAACAGAAAACAAACCTATTTACAAACAATTTGGAACACTACTCAGACTTGGTAAACTGGTTCCACGAGAGTGACTTCTTCAGGCTGGGTCACCCTTTCTATGTAGTGTTTCAGTCGCTGGCCATTTACTTTGAATTCTCTCCCATCAGTTGGGTCTATGACCTCAACAGCACCGTTGGGAAAGACGGTTTTTACAACATATGGGCCAGTCCACCTTGATCTCAGCTTGCCAGGGTGGATATGCAGACGAGAGTCATAAAGATGCACTCGTTGGTTTGGCTCAAATTCTTTTCTTAGGATCTGCTTGTCATGAACCGCTTTCATTTTAGCCTTGTAGATCCTAGAGTTGTCATAAGCATCGTTCCTTAACTCTTCAATTTCTGACAATTGAAGCTTACGATTGAGTCCTGCCGCCTTGAGATCAAAATTTAGGCTTTTAACTGCCCAATAAGCTTTGTGTTCCAGCTCAACAGGAAGGTGGCAGGCTTTACCATAGACTAGCCTATAAGGAGGCATACCAAGTTGAGTTTTGTAAGCAGTGCGGTATGCCCAGAGAGCATCGAGAAGTCGTGAGGACCAATCTTTGCGGTCAGGATTAACCGTCTTTTCTAAAATTTGCTTAATTTCTCGGTTGGCTAACTCAGCTTGGCCATTTGTCTGTGGGTGATAAGGCAATGCAACCTTATGAATTACATCATATTTTTGCATTAAGGTCTCAAAAGAATAGTTGCAAAAATGGGTGCCTTGATCACTTATGATAGCGCGTGGTGTGCCAAACCTAGATAACACATTTTCTTTTAAAAATTTCACAACAGTTGTGTTATCATTATTTCGACAAGGCACAGCTTCCACCCATTTCGAGACATAGTCTATGGCGAGGAGAATGTAAAGGTAGCCAGAAGAAGGTGGAAATGGTCCCATAAAGTCTATTCCCCAACAATCGAATATTTCTATTACAAGAATTGGGTTTAATGGCATCATATGTCGTCGGGACAGGGCACCTAATTTCTGACACCTTTCACATGATCGACAGAAATTGTTAGTGTCTTTGAACAAAGTAGGCCAATAAAGACCACACTGTAAGATTTTTGCAGCAGTCTTTTTCATTGAAAAATGACCACCACAAGCTTCATTATGACAAAAGTTCAAAACACTAAAAATTTCATCATCTGGAATGCAACGTCTCATAATTTGGTCGGGGCAATACTTGAAAAGATATGGGTCATCCCAATAGAAGTTACGAACCTCGACCAAAAATTTACGTTTATCTTGTGCACTCCATGCAGTTGGAAGTTCGCCAGTCACTAAGTAATTGACGATATGAGCGTACCATGGCAACTTAGTGACTGCGAAGAGATGTTCATCAGGGAAGTCATCTCGAATGGCTAGGCCATCAGCGGAATCAGAAAATTCAAGACGAGATAAGTGGTCCGCTACCACGTTTTCAACTCCTTTCTTGTCTTTTATGGTCAGATCAAATTCCTGTAACAGAAGGATCCACCTAATTAAACGCGCCTTAGCATCCTTTTTGGAAAGGAGGTATTTTAAGGCGGAATGGTCCGTGAAGACTGTGATAGGTGAACCAATCAGGTAGGAACGAAACTTGTCAAGTGCGAATACTACAGCAAGTAACTCTTTCTCAGTGGTAGAATAGTTCATTTGAGCACTGTTAAGAGTTCTACTTGCGTAATAGACAACGAAGGGCTTCCCTTCCCTTCTTTGACCTAAGACAGCCCCTATAGCATAATTGCTAGCATCACACATGATTTCGAACGGTAAGTTCCAATCTGGTGGCTGAATGATAGGGGCGGAAGTGAGTTTTGCAACGAGTGTTCGGAAAGATTCCTCACACTCAGGTGTCCAACTGAACACAACATCTTTTGCTAGGAGGTTTGACAAAGGGCGAGCAATTGTCGAAAAGTTTTGTATGAACCTCCTATAGAATCCTGCATGCCCAAGAAAAGACCGAATGTCTTTAACAGTCTTGGGGGTGGGCAACTTTGATATGAGTTCAATCTTTGATTGATCAACCTCAATTCCTCGTTCTGACACGACATGCCCCAATACTATGCCTGATGGCACCATGAAATGACACTTTTCCCAATTGAGTACTAAGCCTTTCTCTTTGCAACGTTTAAGCACAGACTCCAAATTGAGAAGGCTTGATTCAAAGGAATCTCCAAATACTGTCAAATCATCCATGAATACTTCCATACATTTCTCGATCATATCACTAAATATGCTCATCATGCATCGCTGGAAAGTGGCTGGAGCATTGCACAGGCCAAATGGCATACGCCGGAAGGCAAAAGTACCAAAAGGACAAGTGAATGTGGTCTTATCCTGATCTTCTAAGGCAATCTCGATTTGGTAATACCCTGAATAACCATCGAGAAAGCTATAGAAAGGATGACCTGCCACACGTTCCAATATTTGATCGATGAATGGAAGTGGAAAATGGTCTTTGCGGGTGGCTGCATTTAATTTTCTATAATCAATGCACATGCGCCACCCAGTTGTGACCTTGGTAGGAACAAGTTCCCCTTTTTCATTTGGTACCACTGTTACCCCAGATTTCTTGGGCACAACCTGAGTTGGGCTGACCCATTTACTATCAGCAACAGGATAGATTATGCCAGAATCCAGAAGTTTCAAGACTTCAGTCTTTACTACTTCCTTCATCGTTGGGTTCAATCTTCTTTGCGGGTCACGACGTGGTATAGCCCCGTCTTCCAATTGAATGTGATGGGAGCAAATTAATGGACTAATACCTTTGATGTCAGCTATCGTCCATCCTAATGCATCTCTTTGTTCTTGCAACACATTGATGAGTTGGAGCTCTTGTGTGGCAGTGATCTTGGAGGATATTATGACAGGAAAAGTGTTGTCAGCTCCCAGGAAAACATGCTTAAGACCGTCAGGAAGTTGGGCCAACTTTGGTTGAGGAGCTTGTTCAATAGATGGTTTTGGTGTTTCTCGATCTTGAGGGAGTTCCTCAAAGATTGGATTCCAAAACATGGTTCTTTTAGCCTGTGAGTGTTTAACGATTTCAGGGTTGATTGTCGACTCATCAGGCTCAGAACTTTCTGAAATTTGGAAGAGGTGATTAAAATGATTAGACGTGTATTTTGATTCGACCTCTTCCGAAATAAGTGTATCGATGAGATAGGATTGGAAACACTCATCGTTGTCAGGTGGTTGTTTGCCGATGTGGAAAACATTCACTTCTAGAGTCATGTTCCCGAAAGAGATTTTCATGAGACCATTCCTACAGTTAATGAGTGCATTTGCTGTTGCGAGGAAAGGTCTACCGAGAATGATGGGAATTTTGGACTCTATACTTACTTCAGATTGAGTGTCCAAGATGAGAAAGTCAACAGGGTAATAGAATTTTTCAATTTGAATCAGAACGTCTTCTACTATTCCCCGAGGTTTCTTAACTGATCGATCAGCCAGTTGTAGCACCACAGATGTGGGCTTGAGTTCTCCTAGACCTAATTGCAAGTATATTGAATATGGCATGAGATTTACACTTGCTCCTAAGTCTAGAAGGGCTTGACCAAATTCCTGTTCCCCTATTTGACATGAGATGGTGGGACAACCAGGATCTTTGTACTTAGGCGGTGTTTTGCAGTCAATTACCGCGCTAGCTTGTTCTGCCAAGAATGCAGTTTTCTTGACATGATGCTTTCTTTTAACGGTGCATAAATCCTTGATAACCTTGGCATAAGCCGGCACTTGTTTGATCACATGCAACAATGGCAAGTTGATCTTCACTTGTGTTAAAAGGTCTAGAATTTCACCATGATTTTCCAGTACCTTTCCAGTGGATTTCAAAGCTTGAGGAAAGGGTGCCTTTACTGGAATGTTTATTGGCACATCATTATCTGGAGCGGGCATTGACGTACTCGTTGTCTTTGTTAACGGTGAAACCGTACTTTGACCACTTCGAGTAGTGATGGCATTAACCTCTTTGAAATTTGTATCTGCAGAGGAGGAGGTTTGTGCCATGTGTTGCCCTTTTTGATGGATTAGAGGTTGAGCGGGAAGTTTCCCATGCTCTTGAATAGCCAAAGTAGTGTTTAGCTTTGTCATTTGGACTTTCATGTCTTTCATTTCCTCTACCATTTGTGTGAAACAAGCTTTGAGCTCTTGAGTTGAGGCTATTTGAGTTTGTGCAAGCATTTGCAAAGTACTCTCAAGAGAATTACTTGACTGCATGATATTTTGAGGAGCGTTGTATGATTTTGGTGGTTGTTGCTGCTCAGGCCTCCATTGGCTCCCAGATGCTTGGTTCGAATCCTTCCAGCTGAAATTTGGATGGTTGCGCCAACCAGGATTGTAAGTGTTTGAGAAAGGGTTATAAGGTTTCTTGTAATCCCCTAAGGCATTGCATTGTTCCTCTTTTCCTCCTCTTAACTCACTAAGAGTTGGGCACTCTTGCGGTTGATGTTCCGTTCCTCCACAGATGAAGCATGGATCTCGTGTCTCTACTTTTGCAGCCATGTGGATTCCTCTACCTTCTTGAGATTTGAAAGCCTCGAATTGTTGTCTCAATGATTCAATTTGGCTTTTGACGTTATCCTCTTCCTTCAATTGGTAGATTCCAGTTGATCGTGGCTTGTCCATAGGACTTGGTCCATTCCATGTGTAGGATTTTTCAGCAAGATCGTCGAGGTACTCGAAAGCTTCATCGGGATCTTTTTGAAGGAATTCGCCATTGCACATCATTTGTACGAATTGTCTTTGTCCGGTTGTGAGACCGTCATAGAAATAGCTGATCAGACGCCAGCTTTCGTATCCATGATGTGGGCATTGATTTATCAAATCTCTAAACCTCTCCCAAACCTGATGGAAAGTTTCATGGTCTTTCTGGATGAAGGTAGAGATTTGTCTCTTAAGGCTGCTAGTCTTATGGGGCGGGAAATATTTGGAAAAGAATGCTTTTGTCATTTCGTCCCATGTTCCGATAGATCTAGGCCTTAAGGAATACAACCAGCTTTTTGCTTTGTCTTTGAGTGAGAAAGGAAAGAATTTCAATCTCACAATGTTGGTGACATCAGCTCGGTTGTTGAATGTAGCCACCACCTCTTCGAATTCCCGAATATGCACGTACGGACTCTCATTTTCCAACCCACGGAAGGTTGGTAGGAGGTTAATCATGCCGGGTTTGAAATCGAAATTTGGCATATTGTTGGGATACATTATGCACGAAGGTGTGGCTGTACGCGTAGGATGTAAATATTCCTGTAGCGTTCTTGGTTGGACTTCATCTTGATGAGCCATCGTGGGTGGTTCAGGAAGTCTCGGTGAATCAGGAGTGTTTGAACGAATGGAAGAAAACGACGAACTAGGAGAGTTTTCTAAAGTTTCTACTTGTTGTCTCACAAATCTCCCTAGTGTGTCTCTGTTTCGTGGCATAAATATTTTTTTTATTTTTTATTTTTTATTTTGTAAGTATTATAAGCGCAAATATGTAATAATGTAATAAGTATACACCAAAATGTTCCCAGGCCAATTGGAAAGGCTGCCAAGGTACCACTTTAGGCCCAAGAGCTTTTCTAGAACTCCCCGAGGTTCTTAGAAAAGATTGGAGGGTAACGCTAACACAGACCTTATTTAAGAACCAATTTTTCTAAGACAGAACAAGTTTGGTTTTTACTAATTTCCACGATTACACAAATGTTCTCAATACTTTGTTTGATTTTTATTTTTGATTTTTATTTTTTTTTTTGATTTTTTTTTTTTCCGGAAAAAACCTAAATCTAAAATAAAAATTCTAAACTTAAAATTAAAAAAAAATAAATAAATAAAACTACTAAGGAAAAATAAAATAAAAGAGAAATTAAAAATTACACTACTTTTTTTTTATTTATTTTTTATATATATTGAAAGAAAAAAATTAATTTACTAGGCAAACCTTTAATTGTAGAATTACCTCCCCGGCAACGGCGCCAAAAATTGATATCGCCCAATAAATTCCTAAGCGGTCGCAGTAGTAATCGGGCTATGTCGTATCCACAGAGAGGTAAAGTACAAAATTAAAAGAAAGATTAGTAAATTAAAAATAATAAACTTTGTAAAAATGTGAATTTGAAAAAGAATATAAACATTAAATGAATAAAATCGAGGGATTAGAATCAGAAAGAAAGTATGGAAGGCATAAGTTTCATTCATGCAAACATATATATATTTTAATAAAATTGATTCATTATACTCAACTATAATTCTACACCATTAATTATAGTTGGAAAATATATATATTAAAGCTCACCTTAAAATATGTTCTTTAATTAAATTATACTAACTTCTAATTTTAAAACCTATCATATTATATACTTTAGAGCGACAAAATACCAATGGCAGAATGCAGTAAAAAGCATATAATATAACAAATATTCTAAATTAAATTAAAAACCTAAATTACATAAGAAGAGCATGACTAGACTTATGTAAAAGATAATAATAAATTTAGAACAAAAATTAGAAAAAAATAAATTTAATTGTAACAAATATATAGAAATGAAGAACAAAATAAAGAATCAATATATTAAAAATATAATATTAAACATGAACTCCACTCTAGCCTTTCCACAAGAAAATTTAGCCTAAAATAGGCATTGTTTTCACTCAAGAAAATGTAAAAGAAAAATAGGAAAAGTAAGTGTTTTTCTCTCCAATACTCTCTACTATTCCCTTGCACAATCTGATCTCATTTTTCACCATTTGGTACTCTATTTATAGTGTAAATAGGACTCAAAATCGTGTAAAACCGTGTATAAAATAGTGGGAAAGTGGCTTAAAAAGCTGATGAAAATGGGAGACACGGACTGGTCGTGGTCGGGTGCTAGGGAGCATGGGCTGACGAGTGGGACGCGTGGCGGGCTACGGTTCGCTGCTGGGCTGGAGGCGTCAGTCACGGTCGGGTCGTGGGAGACAAAGCAGGCGCGTCAGGCTGGCGTGTCAGGTGCAGTCCGTCAGAACGTGGCAGGTGGGGCAGTGGCGGCTTGGCGGCTGCGGCTTGGCGGCTGGGACAGGTGCGGCTGTCAGAGTCTCGTCAGGCTGATGGGACCCTCGGCGTCAGAATGTGTCAGCGTGGCAGGCGGCGTCAGGCATGTCAGGGAGGCTGGCGGCTGGCTGCTCGGCTTGGAGGCTCGGCTGGCTCGGCTCGGCGGCTCGGGTGGACGAATGGCAAGCTGCCATGTGGCAGCATGGGAGAGCAGAATTTTGCTTGGGCTTTGGCTGTTTTGGGCTTAATTTTGGGCCATTCCATCTTCAAAAATGCCATTTTCTTCATGATTTCTTCAATTTTAATTATTTATTTCCTCTTTCTTTTTCTTTGTGTCAAAAATCATTTTATTTCCTGAAAATTAAACACAAAATAAATTAAAATTAATATTTTCAAATATAAAATATATGACAATAAATCCATGAAAATATTAATTAAAACTTAATTAATTTTACACTTTAAGATTAATAAAATGATATTTTTGAGCACTAATCAGTTACCACTCTAAAATTGAAAAAACTGGTAACCAGTTACTCAATCATATTTTTCATAGTAACATGTATACAAACAAGTGAAAATGCAAACCAAGAAAATTATTACATAAAAAGGGAGAGCGTCAAAACCCAATCTACCAAACACAATTCCTTTTACTATAAATACAAATCGACTTTCTCGTCCATATTTAATAGGGAATTTTTCATATATACGGTAAATAACAAAAAAAGTTTGAAATTTACGGTATTTCAATTTCCTTACAAATATACGGCAAACCTGAAGCCCACAAGCCCAAAACCCAATATCATGTATACGATAACCCCTAACCCACAAACCTAACCTATTACAACCTCGCCCATTCCTGTAACATGTTGTCTTCGTCCTTGTTACAAAAATCTGCAAAAGCATCCGAAAAACCCTAAAAAATAAAAAACTAATTCAAGAGCTTACAAATTCGTGAAGTCTGGGCAAAATCAGAATTTTTCTACTGCAACCTACTGCAAAATTTCCAAAATGATGTGTCTACAAAAACAACTTCATGACAAAATTAAAACATCTATCTTGTGGTAAGTTACCTTGTTCTTCTATTTTGTTCTTGGTATATCTTGCATCTAGAGTAGATAATTAGTTTAGAACTTTCGAAACTCACTAAAACAATCTATCAAAATCATATATTTTGTCACAGATCTCCACAGAATCATAGACAAATCTTAACATGGTATCAATTGTAAAACAGGAAATCTTTTTATAAAAAAAAAGTTACACTATTATAATCATCTTTCTCATAATTTCTCCATTTTATTGTAAATATTTATTAATATATAAGTAATTTAAAATCAGACTAGGACATTAACAACCATGTAACATATCTTTACAAAAACATAACACAAGTTAACAACATCTAAACAAATATAACCTGGTATGTATAGAACAAAACAATTATCTTGCAACTTAAATAAATAAAAAATTGTAACAGCTATTAAAAGAGCAATAAAACATGTAAAAATCTCTAAAAACATATTGAACATAAATTGTATACAATCATAATGTACATAACTCAGATAACAACATTAACAAAATTGAAAACATATTTCAGGTAGATGATACCTATATTCTGCAAAACCATAAACTACCAACTTAGGACATGTAACATATATTTACATAAAACAAACACATGTTTACAACATCGGTAACAACATTAGCAACCCTGTAACATATTGTTACATAAACATAACACATATTAACATCTTCAAAACTGATAACATGAAAAAATAAATAAAACAACAAAAAATACATTAGATTTAGCCAGTGAACTAACATTCTTCAAAAAAAAAAAAATTTGTTAGCCTTGCTTTACTCGACTAGAGCCTCCAATCATTAGTTTATTTGCTTTCTTTGCACTATCTTTGCTCTTAGACAATGGAGCAGATTTTCTCTTCAACTTCTTCCCCTTAAACTTAGCACTCTCATGCATGTCGACCTCCCTTAACTCATCTGAATCAACAACATCACCATCATTCGCATAAGGAATGAAAGAATTTGATGAATCCTTCAAAATAGATTTACCTTTAAACAATGGAGAAGGTTTACTCAAAGAACTCTAGAAACTCAAATACTTAGGTTTATGTTTTCTGATGAAGACTCTATAAAGTAAAAAAGGAAGATGAGGAGTTGAGAGAGAAAAGAAACTCAAATATATATATATATATATATATAAAAAGAGAGAAAAAGGAAAGGAGAAAAGCTTCAGAAAAGTAAAGAAAGAGATAGAGACAAAGTAGATACCAGAAACTTCTATGAGTATTTTAATATAAATTTGTTTTAAAATAGCTTTAAAATAATAAATTTGATATAAAATACCGTATAAAATTATGGAACCGTACATTTCAAATTTTTTTTCTTTCTACGGTATAATTCGTAATTTTCTCTATTTAATACATATACATACTAGAGAATTACGAGATAAAAATAAAAAGGAAGAGCACCAAAGCCCAAATGAGGGAGTTGGCTCGGACATCGGATACATTGCCAATTAGATTGAACCTCACAATGACAATGAGCTAATCAAATCAAATCAAAGAAAATCATAAATAGGAATCTTTACAATTATATACCTATAATATATAATAATTACAAAAATTTCCTACAAAATTTTATTTACAAAAATACATTATCACATCATCAAAAAATATCGAATTCTAAAAGTAATATATCTGAATTTGAAACTTTTCTAAAATTCCAGTTTTCTCGTTTTTCTAGGTTTAAAAAAGTAACATTTTGGTTACTTAAAATGTTAATAAGTTATCAATTAGTTACTTTTTCACTATTTTTTATACCGCATTGTATTCTAAACAACTTAAATATATTTAAAAATATCCAAAGTAATTTTTTTAAAATAGATTCTTTAGGATATTGTTTGGTAACTTTTAAATAGAATATAAAAAAATTATTGTATAGTGTACAAAAAGTAACTTTCAATAATAAGCTATATAGTAATTTGTTATATTTTATTGTAACTCATTAGTTTCTAAAAAATGACTAATCGGAAACGTAAAAGTTTCTTAAGTAATAAGACACCATAATATAACTTCAAAATGACTAATGAATGTCTTAAGATAAAAAAATTTCAAAAATTAAGTATTTAAGGTAACCAAAATGTATATAAAATAATATGCTATAAAAATAATTTTTTTCATGAAAAAGGTAACTAATTGGTAACTTATTAATATTTTAAGTAACCAAAATGTTACTCTTTCAAACCTAGAAAAACGGGAAAAATGGAATTTCAGAAAAATTTCAAATTCAGGTATCTTACTTTTAGAATCCAGTATTTTTTGATGACGTGACAATGTATTTTTGTAAATAAAATTTTGTAAGTGATTTTTGTAATTAAATTATAAAAAACAATAAAGAATGTAAATTTCTCTTTATTGACGCCGTTTTTCGTCAACAGTGAAAGAAGAACACGTAAACAATAAGTAGTAATGGCCAATAAAAATATGATAATACAAAACACGATTTTTACGTGGTTCAGCAGTTAAATCTGCCTAGTCCACGAGTCTTTTTTATTAAGCTCAAGATGATCTCTGAAAATTCTTCAAGTATGAATTTTTCAGAGTTTTCTCTCAAGAATCAGAAATTTGGTCATTTACAATGGTGCATGACTTCTCTATTTATAGAGAAAAATGCAGAATACTATCCCACATATTTTGGGTAGTTACTCTTTATTTGCAAATAAATCAAATGTCTTTAAATGTCTGTAATCCGATATAACAGGAAACGTTCCCTGAAGACCAGGGAGCGTATAACTAATCAAATAATATCTCATGATTTCAGGGGATTTACATTAATAAATGTAGACCACGTCTCTTATGGACAACACTTGAAGATGTTCAAGGTTATTATCATATATCTCCAAGGCCTTATTCTCCCAGGTCTCGCATCAACTTTCGAGCTAATGACATCTCCCGAGGTCACATGGCTTTCGAGATCGTACTCGCGTCAGGCTCGGAACCCCTGATCCGAGGTCATCCCTGAGGACAGATGCATATCGGAAGCTACCCCGCGAGATCGCGTGGATTTCGAGGCCAACATATTCGAAGTCGTCTCAGCTTTGCAGGCTCGATGTCTAGTCTTGAAACATACTTCAGACTTTACAAGTTCATTCGTTGCCAATCTAGCTTTCGATGTTACATTTAACATGGCTCGAAATCTGGGTATAACACTCTTAAATATTGAATATTGGGACTAGGTTTTTCCACTTATTTGGAGGTATTTGAACAATACCAAAGTTGATGTTACTTACTTTCAACAGTTAACAAAATGAAACAAATTGACAGAACTGCCTATAAATGAGAAAGCTCATACTAAATAAAAAGATATAACTAATAAGTAGATAACATGGAAATATATATGCCGCAGCACTACATATACTTTTGTCTCCACGTGGATCATGAGAAAGAGTTGAAGAAGAAAAAAGTCAGTAACTCAAACCCAAATGAATATATATGCCTGTTTCTATATAAGGAGAAATATAAATTAAATATATACCTTTTGAATATAGAGAAATTTATAAAATACACTTTATTTTTCTAAATTTTTTTACATTTTTAGGGACGTACAAAGGTTTTATCAATTTTACGATTTATAAAAAAAATTATATTTTATGATTTTTCCCGTTTTTCCTGTTTTTCGTCTTTTCTGTTATTTTTAAGTTGTTTAGGTTTATATATAGTTGTTTTCATGTATTTTTTTAGTTGTCTAAATTTATATATAATTGTTTAGTTGTTGTGTTGATGTCTAATTGTTGTTTAGTTGTTTTCAGATTTATATATATATTGATTTTTTTATATAAAAACTTGTTAGTATGCAATATGTTAACTTCTAGTTATTTTTTAATGTGTTAGTATGTAGTATGTTGATGTCTAATTTGTCCAATTGTTATTTTTTAGTTGTATTTTGACATCGTATTTTTGTAAATAAAAACTTTTAAAATCATAATTTTGAATACATTAAAAAAAAATCAGCAGCCCTAAAAAAAACTACAACAAAAAAGTCCATTTATATACATAAGCTCTATGTAAGTAATATAGTTTTGGAATTTTGTTATTTTTTTAAGAGATATTGGCAACGATAATACCCAATGTTTTTCAAAAGTTACACTTTAATACCAAAATCTTTTCTTTTTGCAGTAATAATACATAAATCTACAATTTTTGTGCAACAATTAGTACTCATCGTTGAGTACCATTAAGTATCTATGTGACACATTTTTATACTCGTAAATTTAGGTATTAAAGTGTAACTTTATAAATGATTCATGTATTATCGCCGACAATATCCATAAATTCTTTAAATACTATAAAAAATATTTTAAATTTTAAAAAATCTAAAAGATTATTAGAAACTAATTAATAAAATTAAAATTTGCAAATTCGAAACAATCCAAATTAAAATTGAAACTCAAAACCATTCCAAAATCCATATTATTAATTAGCTTTTAATAATTTTTTAAAATTTTAAATTATTTTTATAATATTTAAATAATTTAGTCTAAAATCATCTCAAAATCCACATGTGTCACATGGATACTTAACGAACAATTAACGATGACTACTAACGGTTGCACCAAAATTGTAGATTTAGGTATTACCGCAAAAAATAGGTATTAAAGTGTAACTTTTGAAAATATTAGGGTATTATCGCCACCAATTAGACTAATAAAAATGTGTCACGTAGATATTTAACGGACAGTTAACTGTGAGTATTAACGGATGCACTAAAATTATAGATTTAAGTATTATTACTGCAAAAAAAAAATTGGGTATTAAAATGCAACTTTTAAAAAAATTGATTATTATCGCCGTCAATATATTTTTTTTAATTATGTTTAGATATAGGAAAATGGGAATTAATTCTCATATAAAATGTTTAAATTAGTGTTTTTCCGTTTTTTTTTTTTTTTGTCAATGTTATTTTTCATATATTTATGTAATCATTCCTAAAAAAATCCTGTTAATAAACAGAATATAAAACAAAACAAAACGAAAATTTACAAAATTGCACTAAATTTTAAAAAAAATGAAAAATTACAAAAATATGAAATTTTTGGATAAAAATACGGAGGGGCAAAAATGTAAATATGGAGTGATAAAATCGTAAATAAAAGTGGTAAAATACAATTTTTTGTGATCAACGTTTATAAACTTATAAATATCTGTTACAAAATTGTAAATATCTGGTAAATGTTTTTAAATAATATTTACAAAAATCAGTTATAGAACTATAAATTTTTTTTAGATAAAACTTACAAACAAATTCGTAAATAAATTTTTATTTTGGTAACAATAGTTTACAAATCTAGTTTTACAACTAAGAAAGATATCTTTGTAACTAATTTTTACGAAAATATTTTATAGTTAAGAAATCATAACCAAAATATACATAAAAATATTATACTTTTCCATATTATTACAATATTGTACCAAAAAATTACAAGAACCATCATATTTATGCTATACAAATTAAAAATATATTTGTAAGATACTCATTATTTATAAAACACTTTATTGAATATATATATATATAGTGATGAAATACAGTTTAAACAAGTTTTACACTTTTTTAACAACATTTTACAAAATTAATTTGACAACCAAAAAATTTATTTTTGTAACTAATATTTACATAAATATTTATAAATTTATTTAACATGATTGTTACAAAAATTTATA
Organism: Humulus lupulus; assembly: GCF_963169125.1. NCBI lineage: Eukaryota > Viridiplantae > Streptophyta > Magnoliopsida > Rosales > Cannabaceae > Humulus > Humulus lupulus. The sequence continues at coordinate 161,666,806 of NC_084797.1, read as the reverse complement.
AAATTAAGTTGTGAATTTAGTACATGTTTGTAACAAAATCCTTACTAAAAGATACAATTTTGTTTTGTAACTAATACATAAAAAAAATGTTAGATTGCATAAAACAAGTAACAAATATTAGAAAAAATATATAACTACTAGTATAGAAATAGATTATATTTATTAAAAATATAATAATTTATACAAGTATAAATATTTGTTTAATATTACTAATATATTCATTTTAAATATATAAAAATAAAAATAAATTGAAAAGAAAATAATTGAATATTATTATATCACATCAATATAATTAAATTACATCAATTAATGATGTTTCTTTTTTATGAGTTCAAAACAAAATAAAAGTTCATCACACTTCTGACAAAAAAAAAAGTTATTTATTACTTATTAGAGACCAAACTAATATATTAATGAGTTGTATTCTTGTATTTTTCATTTTACTAATCTCCATATATATATATATATATATATTTTGAAAGCGATTATATTTGTAAGTGTTTGTATTCACCGTATATTTCAAACTTTTTCTATGTTTTATGTAATTAGTCCAAACAAAACCTGTAAATTCCTCAAGTATAAAGCCCAAAATTGGGGAACGGGCTACTAGCCCTTGGTCACAATGGGATACGGGTAGCTGATTTGGGCCTAGATCTCGTAGGCAATTTGGACTTGTCCAATTATGGGCCTGGCCAGGGTAAAGCCCGTTTGTTCTTTCATCATTTGGTGGTGGTCCTATCCCATTGCCTACTTCTTCGAACAAATTCTGACATTTAATTATGTGCGAATTTTATATAAACAACTTCTAAAGTTAGACAGAACAAATTTTCCAAGGAGACTGGATTAAATCGATTTCTTCTTTTTCTTTTTGCCCTTTTTGACCGTATATTTGTCGGTACTAATCAAACAATAAAAACCATTACATATATTCATTTCATACATATCTATTTAAATCTATCTATATATATATATACACACACTTTTAATTTTCAAATTAAAACAGAACAGTTGCTTTCGTTTGAATATAACTATTAGATGGGTTACGATCTAATGGCCACAATTGTTTAATCTTTGACTCGTACGTTTAGAGAAAATGATGTGTTAGGCAAAGACCAAGACCTAGTTAACCAAAAAAAAAACTTCTTTAAATTTTTTTACAGGGATATACTTATTTGGTATTTTATGTTTTTGCAGAGTATCATTTTGGTACCTTCTGTTTTCAATAATGCTTATATGATACCCTGTATTTTAAAATCGTACATATTTAGTACCCTAAACTCAGATTTGATAGATAAAATTTTGTCAATTATGTAAATTATAAATTTAAATTTAATTACATAATTACATATAACTGATGACAGTTTGATCATATTAACAAAATTTTATCTATCAAATCTGAGTTTATGGTACTAAATATGTACGATTTTAAAATACAGAGTATCATATGAGCATTATTGAAAATAGATGGTACCAAAATGACACTTTGTAAAAATACAGAGTACCAAATGAATATATTCCCTTCTCTCTATTAGGTTAGAATCTGTCTAAATCATAATCAACTACACTAGGCTGCCTACATTATGTGCATGTATACATACATAAACATACATATATGAATACTTATTGATTGAACCTCCACAGAATCTTTACCTCAGATGTCAATGTCTTACATTTTCCATTCTAGCTATCTACTTTGGGGGTCAATAAAAAAACTGGCAAACCCCACAAGTGTTTAATCATTTTGGGCAACTTTTATTTTCTTTAATTTCTCTTGTTTTTGCATGACTATTCAAACTTATTAATGAGTACATACATGGCATATTAGTAATATTTTTTTAATGATGGGTTATATAATTAATTTGCTATATATTTTATTTAAAAGTCTTTTTAGATTTAACTACCCAAGAAAAGAAAAGAGAAAAAAAAAAGTATAATCGTTTATACATATATATAAATATATATAACATCATTTCCCTATTTTGGGCTTGAAGATGGGTTCTTTTGCCAACATACTGTTGCCAATGTTGTTAAAGGGGAAGCAAAAACAAGACCAATCAGTAGGGCTGGTTGGGTTAATGATAATGTTCAAAAACCATAATAATAATTATGTGTGATTTCTATACGTACGATATGTTCATTCCAAACCCCACAATAGGCCATATATAGTACTTGTGTTGAAGTTATATAACTATGTAGTAATAATTATTTATGTATATATAATTACTCACTTATGGATTAGATATGTTTGAGTGCTACTCTAACAAACAGCTAGTACAATTTAAAGGAGAGGAATATGGAAATGGAAATAGAATTTGAATGACAAAGGCATTAGGAATAAATCATTTTTTATTTTCCATTTTTTAAAAGAGGAAATCCAAAAAATAAAGGAGTTAAGCGAATGATAAAGGAGCAAAAGATAAGGTTTTTGAGGCACAAAAGGTTGGGATGCTGATCTGTCAAGGAATAATTTAATGCTTAATACCATTAACAATTTAACATTCATATATAAAAGTAAACATGTGTTTATGGTGTGTACACAAAGGTATAACAACATAAGTTTCCAATCAATAGTACAACCGACAAAGTGACAAATGGGAATCTGCGTGTTTTGGGCAGATTAACACTCCCAACACTATTCATCATTTAAAAAAAATTAATTAAAAAGAAAAAGAAAAACAAGAAGAAGAAGAAGAAGAAATCTCATATTCACAACTAGGGTTAACAATGTTGTGCACCCACAAAATAAAATAAAGTAATATAAAGTATTACTTTTCAGGTTTGTGCTACACTAAATAGTAGGTTTCTTCTCAGTAGTATGAAAGCATATTTTTTATTTTTTATTTTTAATTCGTACCCAAAATTTGAGCACGCAAAGAAACACCACAGCCAAAACAATAATAACATTAATAATAATAATAATAAAAGTTAAAAATGGTTTTATTTTATACACAAAGCTACCAACAAATGAAAGTGGAAAAGTTAGATTTGTTTTTCTTGCCTTTTTGGTCTTTTACGTGGTGCCTTCCTCTGCCTCTCTTTCTCTCTCTCTCTCTCATCCAATAGTTTGCACTACATCAATGGAGGCTATATTAGAATTATTAATGTGAATATATATATATCAAAAGAATAATGAATTGAAACCCATGAGCGCTTTGATAATTAAACAATGAGCAAAGTCTGTAATTTCTCTCTTATACCAAATGATCTACATACTTTTGGCATATTTCATTAAACAAGAGCCACGTTACCTTGTTCGTAATCGATTTACCAATCGTTATATATAAAAGTATACACTACTATTTGAGTAAAAAAATTATTTTTATATTCAATAGTCAACATTAAGAATTCAAACTTTGAAGTTTCACTCATTGAAATACTTTTATCTAATCCTATACGCTTTTATCCCTAACCCACCTGGATATCTAAAAAATAAAATTTCTTTACTTTAACATTGGAAAAAGAAAGATAAGGGATATATAGTAAAAAAAGATATATATTTTAAATCAACATTAATTGACACATGAGCTCAAAAACCAAGCCAATAAAGAAGGATTAATTAATAGGTGGAAAGAGCTCTAGAAAATAAATAGGTCACGAAAACTATAGCGTGAAATATTATAATAACCTTTTGGGTATTATTCCCCAAAATAAGATGCTAGTAAATAAAAGTGTTAAAGAGAAGTTTGGTCAATTGTGGGCTTAATTTGGTGGCTGAAATCTAGGGAAAAGACTCTTTCCACGATAAGGTATTTGACTTCTTTTTTTTCTTTTTCTTGTTCTGTGTGAATGAGTAAATTGCGTGTAATTATAGTAGAATGAGTCTAAATCTTTCCACTTGTCGGCTATATATAAATATATTTTGTCACATTCAGTCTTCAGTTGGAGAGGTTTAGAAAGAATATATTTATAAAAACAAATAAAAGGAGAAAATAAGAAAGAAAGGCATCTTTTTCAAGAACCAGTCTGATCATATTCAAACAATATTTCAACATTGTCGAGTGTGTGGCTTTATGCAAAATTATACCTTTGACTGAATCAGAGTGGATCAAGCATGAAAATGAAATGTGTCTTCCCAAGTGTTCCCGATGATCTTTTTTAAAGTCCACATGGGATTTTAGCAGCTTCTACTCGTATGCTTTGAATAATTGATTTTGTCAAAAACTGTCCCGAAATATTTTACCACATAATATTTTTATATTTAATAATAAATTATAAACATAAAATAAAATAAAATTAACAAATAATTAAACAAATTAAAATAAGATATTTTTGAAATATTAACTTAAATTTAAATAAAATTAAATAAATAAATAATAAAATAAATTAAAATATGATATTTTTGAGATATTTTATAATTATAATTATTTTAAAATAACTTAAATAAAATTTAATTAAACTTAAATTTAAACTTCAGGTATTAAAATAATATCATATTAAACATATAATATAATATAATCTACTATCAACTATAGCAGCAAACTTAACTTTAAAATCTACGATAATATTAATATTATATTAAACATATAATCTCTTCTTGCTGTCACTTTCAAATTTAAAAACTATAACAAACATAAACTTAAACAAAAATTAATTAATTAATCAAAATAGTTGATGCATGTATACTACTCTACACTATGACTTTTTCTATTTTTATTATTAATTTCTTTTTAAATATTATTGTAATTTATATACATATGTCATATAAATATATACTAGATACAAGCAACATGCAATATGCACGCTTGCTTAGTTTTATTTATAAAATTTATTAATTATTTTTATTAAATTTATATTAATGTCATATAATTTTTGAAATAAATATCCTATTTTATTTAAATAATTTATTTATTTTTGTTTAAGTTTATGTTTGTCTTGTTTTTGAATTTGGGAGTGACAACAAGAGATTATATATTATATGTTTAATGTAATATTAAATATTATACGTTTCTTGCTAGATTTAAAAAAAATGTGTTGCTAATTCACATTAGATTATATTTGTAACGCCCTGGGTAGCCAAGACTGTTATACTGTATATTTGTAAAAGTGCAAGACTTGCTAATCAAGTCATTTAATTAGAAACGTGTTACTGAAACTACAGTTGAACTAGGGTTAAAAGATTTTGGTCTCAAAAGTTATATTTCTTATAATCAAACATTTTCTTTTACATGGGATCTCAGAAGTAGTAAAGTTATAAGAATGTTTACAAAATTTCGGGATTAAAGTACAGTTACTGGCCACTCTAAGGCAAAACAGACAATTAGGCTTTTCTCATCCTGTTCCACTCCTCGGCCATGGCGGCCGATCAACTGATTATGTACGTTCAGCCCCGAAGCTTTCCATCTCCAGACTGGTCCAACTTGCTCTTGCCTTTACCTGCACCACGTAGCACCCGTGAGCCAATGCCCAGCAAGAAAACACAATAACAGAGCATAATCATCAAGCAAACAACCAAATAACTCATACAGCATAAACATGTATTCAACAGTCCAAACATTCATGTTATTCAAGTATTCAGCATACCAAGTACATCATTTTATATCAATAATCAATTCACATATGATAACCAGGGTTAACGCCCTTAGGCCGCACCCTCTATTTATCCCACTGACTCCGGTCCGCTTAAACCGAGCTTAGTGAATATTAAGCTGTCCTCAACTACCAGTGGCCGAGCCGCGCCCTGTGCGCAAATATTATTTACGGCACCCTTAGGCCGTTTATCACATGTCCCATGGCATAATACCATCTATGACATCATAAAGATATAGGGAGCTCTTAGTCCCATCACAAACACATAACCGGGTGCAGTTTTCTTACCTTTAGATTTCGATAGCTTTGTTCAATTCGATCCTCAAGCACGATCCCGTCTGAGCCCTAGCGTACACCTAGTCACGGCCACAAGTTAGAACCAACTCCAAACTTCAATTCCAAAATCTAGCCTCGAGACCAATCTCGAGCCCTTGGGAAGCCCTAATTCCACCAAACGGGGTGGTGGAATCAAACCCCGAACCCCCGGGCAAAAACCCTAAGAAATAACCCGAAAACCTCTTTATGGGAACAGGGTAAAGCTACAGCGCCCTAAGGAGAGCGCTATACGCTACAAGCAGAGCCAGAAAGCTCTAGAACTTCAGGGCCTTGCGTTGTAGCGCCCAATGACTAGCGCTACAACGCTAGTCACAGCACAGCCTAGCACAGATTTCCCTCCTTCGAATTTTCCCGAGCCAAACCTTTCTAAAACTCAACCAAACCTCAAAACAAGCCTCCCAACATCTTCAACTCATCCCAAACAACCTAACCACCAATAATTCAATCACATGCACCCCAAAACACAAAATTCACCATGGCTGAACCTAAAGCTCAAAACTCAATAGAAATCAACTGAAATCACAGAACTTAAACCAGAGTTTCTTACCTTTGATGGATGAGTTCAACCTAGGTTATCTTCCACACTTGCTTAGCCTTCACCTGCTCAAACCCTTAAGTTTAACTCCCTAGAATTCCCACAGAAACTTAGCTTAGAAAACCAATTAAACACTAAAACCAAGAACTAAATAACAACCTCAAAGCCTTACCTCAAATGATGAACAACCTCAGCTAATTCCCCATCCTGATCAAGATCCCAAGTACATAGTCTTAGCCTAAAGCTCCTCTGAATTTTAGCTCCAAATTTCCAGAAGAAATTGATGAAGAAAACCCAAACCGTTCAAGAGAGTTGCCCTGCTTTTCCCTTCTTTCCTTTTCCTTCTTTTCTTTCTTACTTCTACAATTTTCTACATAATCCACTAAGGCAATAAAGCCAAAACATCACTTATTTGATTTTAAATAGCAAAAGACCATATTGCCCTCCCACTTAAAACTAAGTTTTTAAACCTCCTAAGGGCATTTTAGTCATTACACCCAATTCCCGCTAATTCCTTGAATGCCTCTAATATTTACCGCTTACTTCCCGACACCTAACTAATCACCAATTATATTCCTCAATATCAAAATAGACTCCAATATATTCTCTAAATTCCCAGAAATACCCCTAGGCTCGCCCCGAGCTGGGTATAAATCCCCGCGTGACTTTTTCGCTGAACCGCTCACTAGGATCGCTTCGAGTCACAGATTACAAATATATCCACATAATAATGTGGTCTCAACAATTTATCACAATTATTTACATTTATGTCCTCAACGGACTAAAATTACGAATATGCCATTCTAACCTAATCAGGGCCTACATGCATACTAATACACATAGTCATGCATCACAGATATTCAAATAATCATATAACATGCTTTTAATCATTAAATCACATATAATCCAGTTATGCCCTCCCGGCACACTAATCAAGGCCCTTAAGCCTTATTAGTGAATTTGGGTCGTTACAATATTATATGTTTAATATGATATTATTCTAATAAGTGAGTTTAAGTTTAATTAAATTTTATTTAAGTTATAAAACATGTGATTTTATTATTTTTAAATAATTATCATTGTAAAATATGTCAAAAAGATCTTATTTTAATTTGTTTAATTATTTATTATTTTAAAATAATTATCATTGTAAAATATCTAAAAAATATCATATTTTAATTTTTTTTAATTATTTATTTTATTTTATTTAAGTTTAGGGGTTTAAAAACTACTGTTAAATATAAGAATATTCTGTTAAAGTTAACATTAAAAAATAAAAAACTGTTATAAACCAAGAATTTCCGTTATCTACACACTTATTATATAGAAGAGATATATATATATATATATCAATGTTGTATTTAGATGTCATATATGTAGAGATTATTGATATAAATATATATATACATATAAATATATATATATATTATAGAACTATAATTCATTATATTTTTTATATATTTTTTTTAGAAAGTGAACAAATTTTTAAATCATAGACAATATTTTGCTCTAATTTTTTTAATACATTTATGTCATACATTATATTAAACATTTTCTTATTTATTTTTATGATATTTTTTATTTATTTAAAATTTATATGATAATTAAAAAATATAATAAAAATAAATACATGTTTGAATAAGCATATTCACAACTTCAAAACTAAGCAAACGTGCATTGCACGTTGCTTCTACCTAGTATATATATATATATATATAACTTTACAATGGTTAATACCCATAGATGGCTACTATAAATCATGGTGACATGGCAATATAGTGACTTGGTAGAGCAAGTCATCAACAAGTAAAGATTCATTTTTTGTCAAGAATATTTTTTTTTCAGTAATAAATTAGTTTTTTGTGTCATATGGAATGATGATTCCAACCAATGAGAGATGAGCTATATTTGGAAATTGACATACTTTTAAAAAAAAATAAAAAGTTTTCAAAATTAGGGTTTCATAATAAATACACGTGTGTTTCTAAAAAACTCCATTTTTGATATTGTTCTTCTTTATTCGAAGTAAAAAATATAAGTGGGTACCATCGTCAGCTTTCAAATAATGGAACCTCAAGCAATTTTATGCTTTCTAAAAGAAGGCAAGAACCAATGAAGATTAGCAATTGGTAACTCTTTCAGTTCTTTTGTGTGAAAGTGTGATCGGTATATAAAAGTCTAATTCATTTTTTTAAATGTATGATTTATTTATTTCATTGACGATGGATCTTCACTTTGTATTAGGAGAGAATCGAGAAAATGCTTGTCTTTTCTAATTGAGAAAAAGACCTTACAAGCATGCTGAGCAAACACAGTTCAGCCAAGTACAAAGTATAGCTGTGAACAACTGTATATATCGTGTAAAAAAAAACACCTCCAGCCGAGGAAAGAAAAGTAACCAACTAAATCAAAGGCTAGATAAAAGTCCTAACAACTAACTAATTCTGGTTAGTCTAATAGTCCCCCTCAAGATGGAGTGTATAAATTTTTAACACCCATCTTGGAGAGAAGATCCTGAAATACAGTAGGAAATAAGGCTTTAGTTAGTAAATCAGCCAAGTTGTTCTTTGAAGGAACGTGTATCATTTTGAGCACACCATTTTGGACTCTTTCCCTTACAATGTGGCAATCAATGTCGACGTGTTTTGTTCTCTCATGAAAAACAGAGTTTTCAGAGCTATTAATGGCCGCCATGTTGTCACAAAACAGTAAGGCAGGAGTCTTGACTGGAACACCAAAGTCTTTGAGAAGTGCAAGTATCCAAATGACCTCACAAGTAGCATGAGCCATAGCTCGATATTCGGCTTCAGCAGATGAATGTGAGACAGTGGTTTTCTTCTTGGACTTCCATGAGATGACGAAGTTTCCAAGGAAGACACAATATCCAGTAATGGATCTTCGTGTGTCAATACAACTGCCCCAATCGGCAACTACAAAATCCTTGAGAAGACGAGGCATTATTGGATCTATTTGAGCACAATTTGAAGAGAAAAAAAGACCTTGTCCTGGTGTAGCTTTTAGATATTGCAAAATTTGGTTGGCAGCTTGTAAGTGAGGTGTAAGTGAGCTTGTAAGTGAGAAATTGACTTAAGCGATTGATAGCATAGCTGATATCCAGTCTTGAAATGGTGAGGTAGATGAGCTTGCCAATGAGACGACGACAGGATGTTGCATCTTGGACTGGTTCACCATCATCTTTGCTTAGTTTGACGTTGAGTTCCATAGGTGTAGAAGTTGCCTTGGTACCTAAATGACATGTATCATGAAGTAGTTGCAAAGTGAATGGTCTTTGAGAAACAAAAATACCATTTTTATTTCTACCTATTTATCGACCTAGAAAGAACCGAAGATGTCCAAGATCTTTTAGTTGAAAAGTGTTGTTGAGATGATTTTTGAAAACATGGTCAACTTGTTCATTGTTGCTAGTAATAACAATGTCATCAACATAGATACGTAAGGCTATGAAAACACCTGATTGTTGCTTGATGAACAAGGAGTGATCCGATTGAGAGTGTTGAAAACCATATTTGAGAAGAGTGGAGCTAAGTTTGGCATACCATCACCTTGAAGTTTGCTTGAGACCATAGAGACTTTTGTTGAGTTTGTAGACTGGATTTGATGGGAGAGGCTTCTTTGAAACATAACCTTTTGGAAGTTGCATGTAAACTATTTCATCAAGGTCTCCATGTATGAAGGCATTATTTATGTCCATTTGATGCAATGTCCAATTGTAATAAGCTGGAAGAGCAAACATTAGTCTCAAAGTATTGAATTTAGCTACTAGGGCATAGGTTTCAAAGTAATCAATGCCTGGTTTTTGGGTGTAGCCTTTGGCTACTAAACGGTCTTTATACTGATCAATGGCACTGTTTGGTTGGTATTTTACTTTGTAAATCCACTTGTTGCCTACTGCATTAGAACCATGGGGAAGAGATATAATGTCCCATGTTTTATTATTTTCTAATGCATCAAGTTCAACTTGCATTGCTTGCTGCCACTCATAAATTTGATAAGCTTTGGAGTAGTTTGTTTGTTCAAGAATAATGTGGGCAGCAAGGATTGCAACACGAAATGTGGTGTACATTTATCATAAGATAAATAATTGGAAATAGGGTAAGCAGTAGATGTAGCAGCAATAACATTATGACAAATATAGTCAGAAAGATGGGTAGGAGTAGTTATGGGATGACCAAACCTGGAAGTAGCATTGGGTGTTGTTTGAGGAGCTATAGATGGACCTGCATCAGAAATGGAAGTATAACATGATAGAATATCAGAGGTAAACAAAGAATCAGTCAAACTTTGTTGATTTTCTCTATGAAATGGATAAATGGTTTCGTGGAATGGAACATCACGAGATTGAAAATTTTGGTTTGTTTGAAGGTCAAGTAAGCTATATGCTTTCATGCCTAATGAATAACCAATAAACACACATGCTCTTGATCGAGGTGTGAATCTATGCCTTTGACTAACTAAGGTTGATGCATAAGCTAAACAACCAAAGACTTTTAAATGATCGTAAGAAGACATTTTATTATATATTAACTCAAATGATGTTTTTTGTTTCAACAATTTAGATGGAGTGTGATTAATTAAATAAAATGCAGTAAGCACAATATAACTCCAATAACACAAAGGAATGGCTGATTCAAAAGATAAGGTGCGGGCCGCATTAAGAATATGTTGATGCTTGTGTTCAACAACAGAGTTTTATTGAGGTGTATCAACACAAGAATGGTAATGAATAACTCCTTTAGTTGCATACAAGGAGGTTAAGTTGAACTCTTTTGCATTTTCAGACCTAAATGATCGAATAGCACAAGAAAATTGAGTGTTAATGAGAGCAAAAAAATTAGGAATAATAGTACTAGCTTCAGATTTATTTTTGAGTACATATATCCAAGTGTAGCGAGTACAATCATCAACAATAGTAAGAAAATAACGATAACCCTCAATGCTATGGAGATGAAAGGGTCCCCATATGTCTAAATGAATTAAATCAAAAACATTGGAAGAGAAATTGTTATGACAAGTAAAAGGTAATTTTTTTTGTTTTGCTAAATGACAAATTTTACAATGTTCAGCAGAAGGAGTTAACACAGAAAACTCAAGAGTTTTATTCAATGCTTTAGTAATGAACATAGAAGGATGGCCCATTCTAGAATGCCATCTTGTAGGGTCAAAGACATTGTTACACAAAATAGGTTGCTAAAAATTAAAAGCAAGAGTACTGTCTTATTGAATTGAGTAGAGATTGCCATGCTTTTCAGCTATCCCAATCCTCAAAGTTTGCTCCTGAATTAGACAATGGCCAGAAGTAAAAAATAATGTGAACTTGGTATTGTGAGTGAAAGAATGAACTTAAAATAAATTGAAATGAAACTGAGGGACATACAAAACATTATGCAAGGTGATATTGTTATTTATTTTAACTGTACCCACAGCAGTAACATCAACTTTTATACCATTTGGAAGAGATATATGCAGAGGAAATGAGATAGAGTCAAAAGAAGAAAAGCATGCTTTATGAAAACCGACATGATGGGTAGCCCCACTATCTATTATCCATTGAAATGGAGAGATATTACCAGCAAAATTAGTAGCAGTTGTGGACATTGTAGCCGAAGTAGAGGCTCCTTTGTTTAGATGTTGAGTGAATAGGCTGATCAGATGTTAACACTGGGTTGTTAAAAGGGAAGGATCTGGCTCTGCCTTAGTGTGAGATTAAGAAGAAGCTTGGTTGACAGTTGATTTGAGCTTGCATTGGGGCTTTCGATTATCTCCATATCCTGGGGGGAAACCCATGCAAGAAGAAGCACTTGTCGATTAAGTGCCCTAGTTTGTTTCAATGAGTGCAGAAGGGACATGGCTTCTTGGTGCTAGGGGGAGGGTTAGGATTAACAGTAAGGAGGGTTACAACTTCAGTGTCGTATAAGGCACCAAAGGCAATTGTTAATATGAATATAGGGAACAAAGCAGTATTTTCCTCAAAGACTGCCATTAACAAGCTGAAATTTGCCAATGAGTATTTAAAAGTTGCTTTATTGGGTTACATCTAAGATTGCAGTAGGTTGCATTGGCTAGCATGGGCTAACATTTGAGGTTGAAGTAAGTTGCTATAGGATGCATTGGGCTTTCATTTGAGGTTGCAATGAGTTTCTTGAGGTTGCATTGGGCTTGGACTTGAGATTGCATATGAGAAGTACCATTTGTTGCATTGTGTTGTTTTAGGTTGCATTTGAGGTTGAAGTAGGTTGCATGAGTTGCATTGGGCTTGTATTTGAGGTTGCATATGAGATGCCCCTTTGTTGCAATGTATGCAACCTTTTCAACCTCTTCAACATCTTTGACAACCTAAAGTTCAACCTCTATAGTTGTTTTAAGTTGCATTGAGTTGCATGGGGTTGCATGGGCTTGCATGTGTTGCTATAAGTTGCATAGAGTTGCAATAGATTACATTAGAAGTAGCAGTGAGTTGCATTACATTGGGTTGCATGAGTTTCATAAAGTTGCATTGGATTGCATTTAAGGTTGCAGTGAGTTGAATTACTTTGGGTTGCATGAGTTGCATAAAAATGAAATTAGAAGATGCGTTTTTATGTTGCATGGGTTGGGTGGGGTTGTAGTAGGTTTCATGGGCTTGCATTTCACGTTGATTTAGGTTGTAGTGGGTCCCATATGTTTATTGCATTGGGCTTGCATTTTAAGGTTGATTTAGGTTTCATTAGGATTGTATTTAAGGTTGCAAATGGTTGTATTTGAAATTACATCTAGGTTGCTTTAGGCTACATTAAGTTGCACTTAAAATTGCATTGAGCTTGTATTTAAGGTTGTAGATGGTTGAATTTTAAATTGAGTTTGGGTTGTTTTAGTTGTATTAAGTAGCATTTGAAACTGCATTGTGTTGCATGGTGTTGCATTGGGGTAGGTTGGACTTGTTATGTGTTGCTTTAGGTTGAATGGGGTTACATTTGAGATTGCAGAGGATTGCATAAGATTTTTCAAATTGGGAAATTGATTTAAAAAATTAACAAGAATAAAACCAGGCGCAGCCATATGCATTCCCAAGCAACCCACATCAACTAGATTCAACCCCAAAATATTAGGATGTGTTGCCAAGTGTTAATTTAGGTTGCATTGGGTTGTATGAGTTGCAAAATGATAAAATTAACATATAACTTTATTTAATCTATCATGGTTGCACAAGGTGTCATTTAGTTGCATATGAGGTTTCATTAGGATTGTATTAGGTTGCATTGACTTGCATTTGGGGTTGCAGTTTGTTGAATTGACTTGCATTTAAGGTTGCATGAGTTGCATAAGAATGAAATTAACATATAAGCTTTTTAAAGTTGCATTGGGCTTGCATTTGAGGTTGCTTCAGTTGCATAAGAATGAAACAAGCATATGATTTTATTTAAAGTTGTCATTGGTTGCATGAGATTGCATATAGTTTTTCAGATTGGGAATATAAGGTTGCACAAGGTTGCAGCCAGTCGCGTTTGCTTGCATTTGAGGTTGCATGAGTTGCATAAGGATAAATTAGGGTATTAATTTTTTTTTAAGTTGCATTGGGTTTCTTTCAAGACTGTAGTGGGTTGCACAAGAATGAAATTTATAAATAAGTTTGTTGAAAGCTTCTTTAGGTTGCATGGAATTGCATTGGGCTTGTATTTGAGCTTGCAGTGAGTTGCTTAAGAATAAAATCAACATATGTGTTTTTTTAAGTTATCATTGGTTGCATTGAGTTGCATACAGTTGCATGAGGTTGCATATGAGTTTTCAAATTGGGAATATTTATTTAAAAATATCAACAAGATTTTTTTTAATAAAAAGAAACAAATTGATCATTACAAAAATAAGGGAAACCATAAAAACACTATCAAGTAACTTAAATTATTCAATACAAAAAACTTAAATCAAAGCCAATATCTAGTTATATTCACTAAAACACTACCATTGTCATATTCATTGCTTTTACATTGTTAACAGTAGTTTGCATAGCCTCCTCCAATGCTATGTCAGACGAACTATCCAAAATAGACTCATATGGAATAATTTTTACAACATGTGAAGCGTATTTAGCATCATTTTCAACCTTTGTTGTAAAATCTGCAACCTTTGAAACCTGAGGTGCAGCATCTTTAGAAATCTTTGCAACATTTGGAACCTGAGCAACCTCTATTAGAACATTTGTAAACTCTGTTGCAAAATGTGCAACCTTTCGAACATGAGGTGCAAATTATATTGCAAAATCTGCAACTTGTGGAACATGAGGTACAACCTCTGTAGCAACATATGTAACCTTATGTGAAATCTCAAAATACTCAGAAAAATCAACAGCCTACATAGGAAAAAAACATATAATATAAGAAATCATAAACATAAAACATAGAAATAAACAAGTTATATATATATACATATATTAAAAAATTAGGAAAAAACACTAAATCTTATCATCTTCATTATGCCCACAACTAGCATATAAGAGATATCCATTTGAATTAATATCTCTATTTTAATACTATGAACTACATGATTATATTATATGAAAAACATGAACATCATAGTTGTGGGTTGTGACCCCATACATGTGCAATGATATGTTTAACATGAAAACAATTAACCAATGCAAAATAATCATTTTATTAGATAAGCAAAACCCACATTACATGATTATAATAATACAGAAAGACAAACTTAGTTTTAAGCTGATACAAACCCATCACAAATGAAGTTAATGCAGAATTCAACAAATTCAACAAGCATCTAAGACCAACAAAAAAAATAGCATTAAAATCTAATGCAGTGAAACACATTAAAATAAATAAAAAATAGCAATAATAGATGTAATGCCCCAAATTTCCTAATAAGGTTTAGGACCTTGATTAGGAGGCTGGGAGGGCCATAATTGCTTTATTATGTTATTAAATGATTATATGCATGTTTAGGTGTATTAAATACGCATGTGAACCCATTTCTGAGTAATTGGGTGATTTTCATATTTTGGCCATTTCGGCCATATTTGGCATATATGTGATATGTGTGTGGTGCTTTATTATTATTTGGTTATACTAGGGTTACTCAGCACAAGACGATCCTAGGAGGTAAGTTGGTGGGAAAGTCACAACGGGATTTATTCTTGACTCAGAGTGAGTCAAGGGGTATTTAGAGCATTACCGGGTTATTGGGTAATGGGAATTAATATTTGTTGATAAATTGGGAGTTAGTAAGATCAGGGGGGAAATTCTAGAGGTTTTGAGTATTTTACCCCCGGGAGTGTTTTCGGGACCCTGAGCGTTAGGATTTGGTTGAAGCTACTTAAGCTTAAAGTAACCTTTTAAGAAATAAAAAGAACGTTCTGTACGTTCTCTCTCCCTCAAAGTTCCATTTTCGTCTCCCGATCGCATTTTCGAAGGTAACTTGAGTTCTAGGACTCAGATTCAAGCGAGGATCGAGGCATAGCGATCCTAGGGAAGATTAGAAGCTTATTAGCTGAAGGATTTAGTTGGAAACAACTCAATTAGAGGTAATTCAAGTTTTAAGTTTTTAAGCTTGAATTAGACTTTGTGTTTTGATGAGTTTTTGTTAGATTTGAGACTTGGGTTTTATGGGTTTTGGATCATGGGGATGTTTGAGAACTTTGATTTTTGAGTTTGGAAGTGTTTAAGTATGTTTTGGAAGGTTTTGGATGGGAGAAATCGAGTTCTTGGCTGGTTCTGGGTGGGGGGGCCGCGGCCCTATTCTTGGGCGCCGCGGCCCAAGCTCGAAGAAGCAGCTTGTAATGCCCCACTAGCCTATAAACTCAAGCGGGCCGTGTCGCCTAAGAACAGGGCCGCGGCTTAACCCCGAAACCCAGAAATTCCATGCAACTTTTACAAGCTAACTTTCGTGAAAGTCATTTCAAACACACCCCAACACCAGAACTAAGTCCCATAACCAGTCTAATATACTTTAAGCAGCTCTAGAACCCCAGGAACTATTCCACAACTTCATCAAACTCAAAATCAAAACTTAAACTTGAACCAAGAAGAAAACTCTTAAAACATGACAGGAATTCATTAAAACTAGAGCAAAGAACCTTACCTCAAGAATGGTTTCGACCCTCAGTTGTCTATAATCCTGCTCCTAGCTTTGATTCCCCAACTCTCAGCCTTAACTTCAAAGTTTTCTCCTCAAAAATCCCCAAAACCTTCCAAGCCTCAAGAGAGTGAGAGGGAGAGAGAGTTTCTGCTTCTTTTTCTTTCCAATCCCTTAATTTCTAGTGACTTCCTTAGACCCCTCATCCTACCTAACCCAAGTATATCCTCACCAAAAGACCCAATTGCCCCTTAAGCTTATCCTAACCTCTTGGGTAACCCAAGGGAAATTTAGTCATTTGCCATACTCCGTTAAGTCCCCGAGTAGTCTTATAAATCCCCATTAATCCCGACATGTCCAATTCCTTACCAAACTACTACCCGTTACTCCATAAATTCAAACTCATTTTACATTCTTGAAATACCCCTAGGATCCTCCCGAGCCGGGTATCTGACCCTGTTGTGACTTTCTAGCTAACTGGCTCCCTAGGACCGTCTCGGATCACGAATCACAAATATATCACATATATTGCATTTATACCCCGAACGGGTCAAATTACTGAAATACCCCTCTTATAAGAAACGGGCCCACATACACATATTAATATCTCTAACATGCAAGCATAATTATATTATAATATAATTCACATAATAACCCAATTATTGCCTCCCAGCCCCCTAATCCAAGCACTAAGCCACATTAGGAAATTTGGGATGTTACAACTATCCCCTCCTTATAGGAATTTCGTCCTCGAAATTTTACCTGAACAACTCGGGATACTGATCTCGCATAGTTGACTCCAACTCCCAGGTCGCCTCCTCGACCTTACTGTTCCTCCATAATACCTTCACTAAAGATATAACTTTATTCCTCGGGACCTTGTCCTTGTTATCTAATATCTAGACTGGTTGCTTTTCAAAGGAAAAATCCATATGCAGCTCCAAATCTTCATAACTTAGCACATGATTCTCGTCAGAAACATACTTCCGCAGCATCGAAATATGAAACACGTTGTGCACGGCCGACAACGCCGGAGGTAATGCCAACCTATAGGCTACCTACCAAATCCTTTCCAGAATCTCAAATGGTCCTATGAATCTAGGGCTCAGCTTTCCCTTCTTGCCAAATCTTCTCACCCCCTTGAATGGTGAGACTCTAAGGAAGACATAGTCTCCCACCTGGAACTCCACGTTCCTACGCTTCGAATTCGCATAACTTCTCTGTCTACTCTACGATGCGAGCATCTGAGTTCTGATCTTTTCTATAGCTTCATTGGTCCTCTGAGCTGCCTCAGGACCCAAGTATATGCGCTCACCCAACTCATCCCAGTGAATAGGTGATTTGCACTTCCTACCATACAACATCTCATAAGGAGCCAATCCTATGCTCGCCTGATAGCTGTTGTTGTAGGAAAACTCTATCAGGGGTAAATACTTACTCCAAGACCCCTCAAAATCCAGTACACATGCTCTCAACATGTCCTCCAGTATCTGGATAATCCTCTCAGACTGACCATCGGTTTGAGGATGATACGTTGTACTAAACTTCAGTTGCGTGCCCATTGCCTTCTGCAAACTTCCCCAAAACTTAGAAGTAAAGGTGGGGTCTCGATCTGACACAATCGACCTCGGAGCACCATGAAGACGTACTATCTCTCTTACATAGAGATCCGCATACTGGTCAATGGTATAGGTTGCTCTTACTGGTAAAAAGTGAGCTGATTTTGTATATCTGTCTACTATCACCCAATCATGCTGACCCACTGTCTTAGGCAATCCCACCACAAAGTCCATTGCGATGTCTTCCCACTTCCACTCTGGAATGTCTAAGGGTTGTAATAATCCTGCAGGTCTCTGATGTTTAGCTTTGATCTGTTGACACGTTAGGCACTTAGCTACATATTCAGTTACATCACCCTTCATCCCCGGCCACCAGTACAAAGTTCTTAAGTCCTGATACATCTTTGTGGTGCCGGGATGCAAGGAATTCGGAGTGGTATGAGATTCATCAAAAATCTCTCGCCTAATAACAACATCCATTAGAACACAAATCTGACCCTTATATCTCAGTAGGCCCATGTCTGATATAGAATAGTCCTTAGCTATTCCAACTAGAACATCCTCTCTAATCCTCACCAACAGTGGTTCTCGCAAATGACTCTCCTTTATCCTTTCTAGGAGAGTAGAATGTAGGGTGATGTTAGCTAGCTGGCCCACTACTAACTCAATCCCTGCCCTGGTCATATCCTCTGCTAACTCCCTGGATATCTGTTTCACACTATACAACTACCCTGGACCTCTCCGACTTAAGGCATCAGCCACTACATTAGCTTTCTCTAGATGATAAAGAATATCACAATCATAGTCTTTCACCAGTTCCAACCAACGCCTCTGTCTCATATTCAAATCCTTCTGTGTAAAGAAGTACTTGAGGCTCTTGTGGTCTGTATATATCTCACACTTCTCTCCATAAAGGTAATGCCTCTATACCTTTAATGCAAAGACCACTGCTGCCAACTCTGAATCATGGGTTAGGTATCTCTACTCATAATCTTTTAACTGTCGTGATGCATAGGCAATCACCTTCTTTGCCTGCATAAGGACACAGCCTAACCCCTGTCTCGAGGCATCGTAGTAAACCTTAAACTTCTCCTGACCAGTCGGAAGACTCAAGACTGGGGCGGTAATCAGGCACCGCTTTAACTCCTGGAAGCTGTTCTCACATTTATCTGACCATGTAAACTTCTGGTTCTTACGTGTTAATTCTGTCAATGGGGATGATATTCTTGAGAATCCTTCCACAAATTTCCTGTAATAGCCTACCAACACAAGGAAGCTTCTAATCTCTGAGGCATTCCTTGGCCTTGGCCAGTTCTTAACAGCTTCAATCTTAGATGGGTCTACCTTGATCCCATCTCTACTAACGATATGACCCAAAAATGCCACCTGTGGTAACCAGAACTCACACTTCTTAAACTTCACAAATAACTTGTGTTCTCTCAGTCTCTGCAAGACCAACCTGAGGTGTTGCTCATGCTCCTCCTCTGACTGTGAATAAATCAAGATATCATCAATGAAGACGATCACAAACTGGTCCAGATAATCCTTGAACACTCTGTTCATTAGGTCCATAAAAGCTGCCGGAGCGTTAGTCAAGCCAAATGACATAACGAGAAACTCATAGTGCCCATATCTGGTACAGAAAGCTGTCTTGGTATGTCTTCATCCTTAATTCTCAACTGGTGAAAACCAGATTGAAGATCTATCTTTGAGAATACCATTTTACCTTGCAGTTGATCAAATAAGTCATCTATCCTTGATAGAGGATACTTGTTCTTGATAGTCAACTTATTCAGTTCTCTATAGTCTATGCACATCCTTAGAGAACCGTCTTTCTTCTTCACAAATAACACTGGTGCACCCCATGGTGAGAAACTGGGTCTAATAAAACCCAGATCCAACAACTCCTGTAACTGTACCTTGAGTTCCCTCAACTCTGTTGGGGCCATTCTGTAAGGTGCCTTAGACACTGGCTCTGTCCCTGGCGCCAGCTCAATAACAAAGTCGATCTCCCTGCGTGGTGGCAACCCTGGTAAATCGTCTGGGAACACATCCAGGAATTCACAGACCAACCTAGTCTTTGATGGTCCCACTGGCATGACCTGAGTGGTATCCACCACGTTGGCTAGGAATCCTATGTAGCCTCCCTGCAGTAGGTCTCTAGCCCTTAATGCTGAAATCATGGGTATTCGGGGTCCATGCACAATGCCAACAAATACAAAAGGTTCCTCACCCTCAGGTTTAAAGGTTACCATCTTCTTCGTACAATCAATGGTTGCTCCATATCTAGTTAGCCAGTCCATTCCCAAAATCATGTCAAAGTCAGACATACCTAACTCTATCAAATCAACCGATAGCTCCCTGCCATCTACCATCACCGGTAAAGACCTAACCCATCTCCTGGAAACCACCAACTCCCCAGTGGGTAGTAACGTCCCAAATCCCACAGCATAAAACTCACAGGGCCTACACAAACTATCAACAATCCTACTAGATACATAAGATTGTGTAGCACCAGAATCAATCAACACAGAATAAGATATGCCAACACTAGAAAGTTGACCTGTGACCACTAAAGGCCTAGCCTCAGCCTCAGTTTGTGTCAATGAAAATACTCGAGCTGGAGTCGAGCTATCTGGCTTCTTAGGTTCTTCTTTCTTCAGTCTTGGGCAATCCTTCTTAAGATGCCCCACAAGCCCACATACAAAATAGGCCTTCGCCCGACACTCACCCTGATGACGTCTCTTGCATCTGGTACATTCTGGATATGTCTTCCAGTTCTCATTGCCGGCCTGGCGGCCAACCTGTGCACCTTGTGGCCTCCTATCAGGTCTAGGAGCCAAACTGGTATCCAGGGTCTTCCTTTTCTGATCATTGGGGCCTCCACCCTTACTGACTCCTGAGAAGGGAGGTCATGTCCTCCTCATATCCCTCCTGGTTGCATTATCACGCCAGATCTTATTCTCAGCACCCTCTGCAATAAGGGCTCTCTCCACTACCTGAGCGTATGTCGTCACTCCAGGTACAGTGGTAATTCTGACATCCCGGGCTATCATAGGCTGCAGCCCCTGAAGGAATCTTTCCTTCCTTGTCCCATCAGTGGGTACCAAGTCTGGAGAAAACTTGGCTAATCTGTCGAATTTCAGGGAATATTCGGTCACCGACATACCCCTTTGCAATAGTTTACTGAATTCCTCAGCCATTGTAGCTTTAACGGCCTCATTGTAATACTTTTCATTGAAGAGGGTTTTAAACTCTTCCCAACCCATTGTAGTTACATTTCTAGTTTAGGACACCACCTCCCACCAAATTCGGGCATCCTCCCGAAACATGTTCGTGGCACAGGCCACCCTTTCATTGCCCACAACCCTTCTAAAGTCCAAGATGGACGTAATCATGGCCATCCACTACTCTGCCTTGAGTTGATTTGCGCCACCCTCAAATACCGGAGGGTGTTGCTTCTTGAACCACTCATATACCAACTCCCAGCGCTTCTCCAATTTTGTCTGCTATTGTACGACCAATATTGGAACAGCAGATGGGGCCCCTAATGCAGCGTTCCCAGCCGGAACCTGCTGTTGCCTCAATTGTCGAATCTCTTCACTCTGTCTCTGCAGTTGAGCCTGCCAGTTTGCAAGCACCTGTTGCCAGTTCTCAGGGGCTGGCGGAGGGTTCTGACCCTGATCATTACTTTCGGCCTGATTCCCAGCGCTGGCTGGCTCATTAGATTGCCCTGGAAGCATACTTCCAAGTCTATCTGCAATCAATGACTCAGCTTATCAGGCAGTAATAATAGTATCTCACATCAACCCACGATTCAAAACTGATCGAATAAGCATCCACATGCATTGACAATGCTAATAAGCACCCCAATAATTCACATACAATAATCATGCTAATAAACAGAGAAATTCATGATATCACCTAAACAGGGTGCTAATAAGCATATTCTTGGCATGCATAACCGCTTAACAATGCTAATAAACATTTTCCTCGTGCATATTACGACGCTAATAAGCATCCTTTATCCAGGGTACACATACAATATTGCTAATAAGTGTTTCCGACATTCATCAAATTCAGGGATGCTAATAAGCAGTACTATAACATTTATAAGTAGCTATCGTGCTAATAAACACGTTCCCAATCTACACACAATAGTCAAGGACCAGGTCCGATCAGAACAACTCATGCTTCTTGTTTAAACTAGCAGATAAAGCACACATAACTCATTTAAGCAAGTATACACATAACTATATTAATAGTTACCCAACCCTGAGTCGAGCTTGTCTTTAGCAGTGAATGTACATGCCCAATACAACATCAGGAGCCCTTAAACCTTGGCTGCTCTGATACCAATTTGTAACGCCCCACTAGCCTATAAACTCAAGCGGGCCGCGGCGCCTAAGAACAAGGCCGCAGCTCAACCCCGAAACCCAGAAATTCCATGCAACTTTTACAAGCTAACTTCCGTGAAAGTCATTTCAAACACATCCCAACACCAGAACTGAGTCCCATAACCAGTCTAATATACTTTAAGCAACTCTAGAACCCCAGGAACTATTCCACAATTTCATCAAACTCAAAATCAAAACTTAAACTTGAACCAAGAAGAAAACTCTTAAAACATGACAGGAATTCATTAAAACCAGAGCAAAGAAACTTACCTCAAGAATGGTTTCGACCCTCAGTTGTCTATAATCCTGCTCCTAGCTTTGATTCCCCAACTCTCATCCTTAACTTCAAAGCTTTCTCCTCAAAAATCCCCAAAACCTTCCAAGCCTCAAGAGAGTGAGAGGGAGAGAGAGTTTCTACTTCTTTTTCTTTCCAATCCCTTAATTTCCAGTGACTTCCTTAGACCCCTCATCCTACCTAACCCAAGTATATCCTCACCAAAAGATCCAATTGCCCCTTAAGCTTATCCTAACCTCTTGGGTAACCCAAGGGCAATTTAGTCATTTTCCATACTCCGTTAAGTCCCCGAGTAGTCTTATAAATCCCCATTAATCCTGACATGTCCAATTCCTTACCAAACTACTACCCGTTACTCCATAAATTTGAACTCATTTTACATTCCCGAAATACCCCTAGGCTCCTCCCGAGCCGGGTATCTGACCCCGTTGTGACTTTCTAGCTAACTGGCTCCCTAGGACCGTCTCGGATCACGCATCACAAATATATCACAAATATCACATATATTGCATTTATACCCCGAACGAGTCAAATTACTAAAATACCCCTCTTATAAGAAACGGACCCACATACACATATTAATATCTCTAACATGCAAGCATAACTATATTATAATATAATTCACATAATAACCCAATTATTGCCTCCTGACCCCCTAATCCAGGCACTAAGCCACATTAGGAAATTTGGGATGTTACACAGCTGGTTGAGTTTGGCCTATGCTGGGCGCCGCGGCCCTTACTCCTGGTGTGGCTGGGGGCCGCGGCTCAGGCAGGGTTTTGAGGCCGTTCGAGTGTTTTGATCTCGGGAACTTGGTTTTAGGCCTCGGGTTCATTCCTACTACACTGATTAGTGGGGTTTTATGTCTCGAAGGCTAGGTCTTGGTTTCAGGATTGGTTTTAGAACTTGAACTCATTGGATCACCATCTGTGGTTGTGACTAGGTTTTCACTAGAGGCTTGAAGTAAGGATCGTTTATTGGTAACCTGTGCTTGGACCAAAGCTAAGAAAACTGCACCCCATATGTGACAAGCATGGTTATTCTTGATGCATGTTGGATGTTTAAATGTGAACATTGATAGCATATTGAATGCTTAGCAATCTTGCTCATTTGTATATGGTTATTATTGAGGTATGTTGGATGATTAAGTGTGATGCATGTGATGCACGAGAAACATGTGATTAGGGCATGCCATGAATATTAACTATGAGACTGATCAGAGCTTGAGTCTCTGTGTTTGTGCATGATCATAATTGTGCTAGCAACTGTTAAGTAAGCATGCTGAATGCCCCACGTTTGAATATTCGACATATGACATATGCTTAGTAGCATTGCTTACTTGTGCGTGGCACTGACTAATTAGTCAGAATTGGCAAAGGTGTCAGTATCAACTGTGAAGTTGTGACTCGTTAGTCAAGTTCGGTAGTGGTACTGGGCACTGGTCACACAGTGCTGATTCATAAGTCAGGAATGGCCTTAGCGTGTTCAACGCAAGCCAACAAAGATTAGATCTAATCGACATCTGCATTAAATGACTCAGAAGAGCATTAATGTTGGACCGACCTTAAGTTCGATGAAAACTAAAAGCGATTGTGTGACTTACCCATCATTCACTCATCTGTTTAAGCTAGTGACTACCCATCAATCACTCATCTGTTTAAGCTAGTGACTTACCCAGCAGTCACTCATCTGTTTAGAGCCATTGCAGGAAAGCCCAGGTAACGGTTTCGTTACACGGCTATGGGCACCGAGCCCCATAGTGACTTGCTTGTCAGTCACTCATTACGGTTTAACAGAACCTCAAAGTGATATTCACTCATCTGTTCAGGGCTATAAGCTCTGTATGATCATTCTGATCATCATTTGCATGGCTTTGGGTACTGAGCCCCGTAGTGACTTGTTTGTCGGTCACTCAGTGTGGTTTAACAGAACCTCAAGTGTTAAATCACCCATCTGATTAGGATAGACTTG
The DNA here is from genome assembly GCF_963169125.1 of Humulus lupulus. Taxonomy (NCBI): domain Eukaryota; kingdom Viridiplantae; phylum Streptophyta; class Magnoliopsida; order Rosales; family Cannabaceae; genus Humulus; species Humulus lupulus. Next base: position 161,642,107 of record NC_084797.1, on the reverse strand, counting down.
ATGGTCATCCAATCAGGAGGGCAGGATTTCTTATCCTTGATTCCCCAGCATTATATGAGATTATTTGCATGCTTGAATTGAGCTATATTTGCTAGGCATGCCAGATGTGATTTGATATCATGATATGATTGTTCACGAGCATATTGAGTTTTCTTGCTGGGCTTCGGCTCACGGGTGCTATGTGGTGCAGGTAAAGGAAAAAGAAAGCTGGACCATCCTTGAGTTGGAGAGCTTAGGTGATGATGTGTACATATGCAGCTGCTCGACCGCCACGGCCGAGGTTTGAAGGAGAGGAACTAGGGTTAAACCCTGTTTTGCCGCTTAGATCGGCTGGTTGTAAATATTTTGTTGTAATAGACCTTTAAATTATATTTTTGGGATCCCAATGTCTACAGTAAACATTCTAGTGAAACGTTATATCTTAACCAAAATTTTTAACCCATAAACTGCTAATCATGCTTAGTTACACGATTTTGGCCAAATGACTAGATTAGCGAGTTTAGCACCGTTTACAAGGCACACTGTAACGGTCCCTGGAGTTTAGGGCGTTACAATTTTGGTATCAGAGCCTGTCAAGGTTTATGGGTTCCTGAAGACAAGTTAGGCATGTACTTTCATCACTAAAGATAGCTTCACGCAGGGAATGGTAACTATTTCTGTAGTTATGTGCTTAACTGCTTAAATAGAATGTAAATGCTTTACCTGCACATTGTATTAGGGAGCATGAGATTCTGATAGAGCCTGGCTCTTGACTAAATGATTATATGCTCCGTGAATATATTTATGAATGTGATCATATGATTACCTGCTCCATGAATATATAATTGTGATATTTGCATGCTGGAGTTGGAGGCATGGTATGAATGTTGGAAGAGCAGGGACTATGATTGATGTATGAATGCCATGGGTATGTTTTTAGCACTGCAAGTGATTTGTAAATGTGGTGTGGTAAGATTGATTCCATGGGGAAAGTTCTTGATATGCTCATAATGTTCAATGGGTCAAGTTATTGACTATAGATTCAAACAGCAGGTTTATAGCCAAGGAAGATAATGAGGCCTGGTGGTGGTTATACAGAGGCTGGGAGTTATAGCCAGGGTATTAGTTCTTCATCTTCTCCTATGAATTTTCAGCAATTATTCACAAATTTGCAATCAAGATTGCAGAGGCATGAGGAAGAGATCAGGTGTCTGAAGCAACATCGGAATCTGTTGGGGAGCACTTCTTCCTTGGTTATGCCAGGAGTGGCATCAGCTTTGGCTTTGCCTAGGGTTGAGAACAGATGGGAATTTCTTTGTGGAAGATTCCAGGAGTATTACCCTCCAGTCTTCGAGGGAGGCCTAGATCCATTTAGAGCTGAGCAATGGATGGGCATGATCAGTTCCATTCTTGATTGTATGGGACTGGTAGGTCACGATAGGGTGGCTTGTGCGACATTTGTATTGCGGGATGATGCCCAGATGTGGTGGGAGGTAGTATCCCAGACACAAGATACAGTTGTGATGGACTGGAAAGAATTTAGGCAGTTGTTCAATGAAAAATATTACTGTTATGTAGCCAAGACTGCTAAGATGAATGAGTTTGTGAATCTCGTTCAGGGTAATGCAACAGTAACCGAGTATGTTAACAAATTTGATGGGTTGGCCAAGTTTGCTTTAGACATGGTACCCACAAATGTGGCTCGGAAGGAAAGGTTTGTTCAGGGATTGAATCCTGGAATAGATCAGGGCATTAGAGTTGCCCCAGTGCATGAAGTCTTTACCTATGCTCAGGTGGTAGAGAAGGCTCTTGCTGTTAAGAGCATAAGAGATAAGAAGAAGAGTGCTAGGAAGCACGGAGCTCAGATAGTGGTATCTCCACTTATTGGAGCAAGCAAGAAGAAAAGCTGGAAGACTTATCCAATATTCACTCAGTGCAAGAGGCGTCTTCTGGGGGAATGCCGAGCAAAGGCATGTTTTGCATGTGATATGGCTGGGCATATCATGAAGAATTTCCCAAGGCTAAGAGAGGATGAGCAAAAGGGGATGGACAACTTGACTCTAGCTCGAGTGTTTATTCCGAGGCAGTCAGAGTCTGAGACTAGTTCCCCAGGGGTGGCAGGTCAGTTTTCTAGTTCTGATTTCTAAGTTATGCTGATTGGTTTTGGTGTCATGCTATTCCTTTGTTGTTGCATATATAGAAGCATAAAGATGACATGCAGATCACATGGTCATGTTGTGATGGGAAGATGGTACTGTATTGGTAACTTAAGAAATGAGTGGGGTTATGATAAAAAGGACTCATCAGTGATTATGATAAAACTAGTTATGACTGGCTTTGGTATGATCTAGGATATGGATTGGTTAAGTAAGTGTGGGGCAATTTTAAATGGCAAGGAAAGTATAGTAACTCTTGGGTTTAAGAGTGGGAAGCTTTGTGGCAGTTGGCACTGTGCATAGATTTGGTATGATTATAACACCTGTAGTGAGAGCTAGAGTTTTATGGCGGAGAGATGCATGGAACTCTTAGCTAGTGTGGTGGATACCACTTAGATTGTGCCAGTGGAGTCAGAACAGACTTGATTAGTCTGTGAGTTTCTGGATGAGTGCTTCCAGGGGATTTTCCAGAGTTCCTTTATGTGAAAAGGGTAGAATGGTAATTGGATTAGTGCCAGGGGTGGAGTCAGATTTAGGGCACTATTTTGAATGGTTCAGCGGGAGTTGTAAGAATTTAAGGTTCAGCTAGTGAGTAAGATGGAATTCTCTAAGGTGAATCTTTTATCTGGTTATTACCAGTTAGAGACCAGGGAGAAGATTGTTCTATAACAGATAAGAGCACTGAGAGTACTGAGTTATATTTGAAAGGGTAATTAATGTTGAGTTATCTTGATGAGTTAGATAGACAAAGTATTCAAAGGTTTATTGGAATGGGATTTGTGATTGTCCTGGACGATGGTATTGTGGTGTATTCTCTGCGGAGATTTGCCAAGGTCAAGGAACGCCTTAGGGGCAAGAGTTTCCTTGGGTGGTAAGAATATTACAGGTGCCTTGGGAAATAGTTCTGAGTCTTCTCATAGATCAGAACCAGTTAGTAGGTTGTTATGACACCTCAGTGATAGGAGAAGTGATTGCTTATCCATCATGTTGGTTAAAGGATCTGACCAGAACTAGAGTAGAGTTTCTGGTAGGCCGGGTGGCCAGTTTTTATGCTTGAGATTACTATCTCAGAGAAAATCAAAAGGAAAGATGATTAAGTGAACCGCAGATAAGAAAGATTGAGTGGAAAGTCTTAGCTAGATTAGCTAAGGATTAAACAGTGTCAGGTATGAATTTATTGAGATATAAAGATCGGATTTGGGATCCGATGGATACTGGGATTAATTGGGAGATTCTGGATGAATCTCATGCTATTCTTTTATTCTCTTCATTCAGGCATCATGGAAATGTGACAGGATATGAAAGCTTTATGGTGGTGGCCTGAGATGGAGAGAGATGTAATGGAACGCGTGGTAAAGTTCTTAACCTATGAGCAGGTTAAGTCAGGATATCAGAATCAGTGGGGCCATTGTAGCCTTTAAGTATTTTGTAATGGAAAAAAAAGAAACATTGCGATGGGTTTCACGGTGGGATTGCCCAGGTTAGTGGGTCAGCATGATTTGGATTGGGTCATTGTGGACCAGTGTTTTAAGTGAGGTTATTTTTGTCAGCAAGGACGAATAATACAGCTAATCAGTGTTCAGATCTCTATGTGAGAGAGATAGTGCGCCTTCATGATATTCAAGATTTATCTTAACAGATGAGGACTCGGTTTTTACTTCCAGGTTATGGAAGGGTTAAAGAAGGCGATGAATGTATAGATGGGATTCAGTACAGCTCATTATTCTCAGACTGATGATAATCAGAGAGAGAGTTGTCTAGTTATTGGGAAGGTACCTTATGAGATAAGGTATGGTAAAGCATGCTTGTTACCCGTTCATTGGAATGAAATGGGTAAGATATTTATTTTGGATCCTAAGGTAGTTCAGGGGATCATTGAGATTATTAGAGGTTAAAGCTTGGATGCTCACTTCTCAGAGTAAATGGAAAAGTGTTACTGAATTGGAAAGCAGGAACATAGAGTTCCAAGTAGAAGATTGTATCTTCCTTAAAAGTATCACAGTGGAAAGGGGTGAGGAGTTATGGGCAAGTTGAGCCCTAGATCATTTTGACAGTTTGAGTCTTGGATAGGATTGGTCAGGTTGACTTTGGATCGGCCTTATCCTTGGCAGTGTCAGTTGTGAACAGCGTATTATGTATTTCCATGTTGAGGACATGGGTTAAAAGAAATTCATGCGTTGAGTTGTGAGAATCTGGGAATTTGAGGCTAAGATATCCTGTAAGGAATAGCCACTCCAGATATGAAACAGAAAGAATAAGGTTTTGAGGAGCAAGTGTGTACCTTGAGTTAAGGTAATATTACAGAAACATTGAGGTCGAGGGAACGACCTAGGAAACTGGAATCAGTTGTGCAGAATTTATATTCCAGGCGGTTCAGATAAATTTCGAGGACGAAATTTCTGTAAGGAGAGGATAGTTGTAATGCCCCAAATTTCCTAATAAGGTTTATGACCTTGATTAGGAGGCCGGGAGGGACATACTTGCTTTATTATGTTATTAAATGATTATATGCATGTTTAGGTGTATTAAATACGCATGTGAACCCATTTCTGAGTAATTGGGTGATTTTCATATTTTGGCCATTTCGGTCATATTTTGCATATATGTGATATGTGTGTGGTGCTTTATTATTATTTGGTTATGCTAGGGTTACTCAGCACAAGACGATCCTAGGAGGTAAGCGGGTGGGAAAGTCACAACAGAATTTATTCTTGACTCAGAGTGAGTCAAGGGGTATTTAGAGCATTACCGGGTTATTGAGTAATGGGAATTAATATTTGGTCATAAATTGGGAGTTAGTAATATCAGGGGGGAAATTCTAGAGGTTTTGACTATTTTGCCCTCGGGAGTGTTTTCGGGACTCCGAGCGTTAGGATTTGGTTGAAGCTACTTAAGCTTGAAGTAACCTTTTAAGAAATAAAAAGAACGTTCTGTACGTTCTCTCTCCCTCAAAGTTCCATTTTCGTCTCCCGATCGCATTTTCGAAGGTAACTTGAGTTCTAGGACTCGGATTCAAGCGAGGATCGAGGCATAGCGATCCTAGGGAAGATTAGAAGCTTATTAGCCGAAGGATTTAGTTGGAAACAACTCAATTGGAGGTAATTCAAGTTTTAAGTTTTAAGTTTTTAAGCTTGAATTGGACTTTGTGTTTTGATGAGCTTTTGTTAGATTTGAGACTTGGGTTATATGGGTTTTGGATCATGGGGATGTTTGAGAACTTTGATTTTTGAGTTTGGAAGTGTTTAGGTATGTTTTTGGAAGGTTTAGGATGGGAGAAATCAAGTTCTTGGTTGGTTCTGGGTGGGGGGCCGCGGCCTTATTCTTGGGCGCTGTGGCCCAAGCTCGAAGAAGCAGCTGGTGGAGTTTGGCTTGTGCTAGGCGTCGCGACACTGGGTAGTGAGCGCTGCGGCCCTTGCTCCTGGTGTGGCTGGGGGCCGCGGCTCAAGGAGCTAGGGTCGCGGCTCAGGTAGGGTTTTAAGGCCGTTTGAGTGTTTTGATCTCGGGAACTTGGATTTAGGCCTCCGGATCATTCCTACTACTCTGATTAGTGGGGTTTGATGTCTTGGAGGCTAGGTCTTGGTTCCGGGATTGGTTTTAGAACTTGAACTCATTGGATCACCATCTGTGGTTGTGACTAGGTTTTCACTAGAGACTTGAAGTAAGGATCGTGCTTGTGGCTCGTTTATTGGTAACCTGTTCTTGGACCAAAGGTAAGAAAACTGCACCCCATATGTGACATGCATGGTTATTCTTGATGCATGTTGGATGTTTAAATGTGAACATTGATTGCATATTGAATGCTTAGAAACCTTGCTCATTTGTATATGGTTATTATTGAGGCATGCTGGATGATTAAGTGTGATGCATGTGAAGCACGAGAAACATGTGATTAGGGCATGCCATGAATATTGACTATGAGACTGATTAGAGCTTGAGTCTCTGTGTTTGTGCATGATCATAATTGTGCTAGCAACTGTTAAGTAAGCATGCTGAATGCCCCACGTTTGAATATTCGACATATGACATATGCTTAGTAGCATTGCTTACTTGTGCGTGGCACTGACTAATTAGTCAGAATTGGCAAAGGTGTCAGTATCAACTGTGAAGTTGTGACTCGTTAGTCAAGTTCGACAGTGGTACTGGGCACTGGTCACACAGTGCTGGCTCATAAGTCAGGAATGGCCTTAGCGTGTTCAATGCAAGCCAACAAAGATTAGATCTAATCGACATCTGCATTAAATGACTCAGAAGAGCGTTAATGGCGGACCGACCTCAAGTTCGATGAAAACTAAAAGCACTTGTGTGACTTACTCATCATTCACTCATTTGTTTATGCTAGTGACTACCCATCAGTCACTCATCTGTTTAAGCTAGTGACTTACCCAGCAGTCACTCTTCTGTTTAGAGCCATTGCAGGAAAGCCCAGGTAACGGTTTCGTTACACGACTATGGGCACCGAGCCCCATAGTGACTTGCTTGTCAGTCACTCATTACAGTTTAACAGAACCTCAAAGTGATATTCACTCATCTGTTCAGGGCTATAAGCTCTGTATGATCATTCTGATCATCATTTGCATGGCTTTGGGTACTGAGCCCCGTAGTGACTTGTTTGTCGGTCACTCAGTGTGGTTTAACAGAACCTCAAGTGTTTAATCACTCATCTGATTAGGATAGACTTGATAGTCATCCAATCAGGAGGGCAGGATTTCTTATCCTTGATTCCCCAGCATTATATGAGATTATTTGCATGCTTGAATTGAGCTATATTTGCTAGGCATGCCAGATGTGATTTGATATCATGATATGATTGTTCATGAGCATATTGAGTTTTCTTGCTGGGCTTCGGCTCACGGGTGCTATGTGGTGCAGGTAAAGGAAAAAGAAAGGTGGACCATCCTTGAGTTGGAGAGCTTAGGTGACGATGTGTACATATGCAGCTGCTCGACCGCTACGGCCGAGGTTTGAAGGAGAGGAACTAGGGTTAAACCCTGTTTTGCCGCTTAGATCGGCTGGTTGTAAATATTTTGTTGTAATAGACCTTTAAATTATATTTTTGGGATCCCAATGTCTACAGTAAACGTTCTAGTGAAACGTTATATCTTAACCAAAATTTTTAATCCCTAAACCGCTAATCATACTTAGTTACATGATTTTGGCCAAATGACTCGATTAGTGAGTTTAGCACTGTTTACAAGGCACACAGTAACGGTCCCTGGAGTTTAGGGCGTTACAATAGATCAGCTACAAAAGAAAAAATCTAGTTCCGAAAAAATTCTCAATATTTTTGGCAAGTTGTTTATCCCATAACTCATAAGAATCTACATGATTTTTCTAATAATAAGCATTACTATTGTGATATGTCATTATAAAAATATTCCTTAAAAAGGAAGAAACTAAAACAAAAAATCAAAACAAGCCAAGTCAAATGTTCATTTGGCCTCATGGAGAAGTCCAATATGTGCAAATGCACCTCTAGGGATTGTTAGCTAAGTGGAGCTATCTTTTGTAGTCATGTATATTGTTATCCTAATTTGGTTTTTGACGAATTATTTATATGTCTACTTTAGTGGCCGCATCCACATGCATGCAGGAGACAATATGTAATATATATATAATATTCTTAATCTTTTAATATGTTTCAATTACCTTCCAATTATTAATACGTACAAGACAATAATGACTCAATTAACATTAGAGTTATTGTTTATATATAGATGGCAAGCCAAATTCGAAAGTGCATCATTGAGACTTGGTTATATTGGGAACATATGCTGGGTATTTCTTTTCTTTCCAGTGACAAAAGGCTCTCTTCACTTCTACCACTTGTTGGACTCACATTCATTATGCATCAATTCAATCTTGCAACCCAAACACAACTCCGAGAACAGCTCAAAAATCTCACTGTGCCCAAAACAACTCAAACATAAAACAATATCCATTGAGACAGTTCAACAAACATTTGGTGCTAATAATATCAAACCTACCTAGTAGGATAAAAACATCTAGTGTCTTGCTCTAACAAGTAAGTCATAGAACCCTCAAAGTTAGATACTAATGCACATATTTTGAGCCCATTTCATGAAGGCAAATTAATAAGATAAACACATGGAATTAGCCCATGATTCCAAATGGCAATAAAAATAAAAAAAGTACCTGTCTTAGACATATTCGTCGAGGTGGGTGCCGAAGAGCTCCTAAATCGCAGGGTTTACCTATCTTATACATACTCGTTTGGTGGTTGACAAAGAGCTCTTGAGTCATGGGGTCTACCTATCTCAGACGTAGTCGTCGTCGTGGTTGTTGAAGAGCTCACAAATGGGGGAGGTCGTCCTGCTAGTTGGGGAAAAGAGTAAGTTTGGGCTCTAAGATGGTGGTTTTCAAAGAGCTGTAGAATAGTGTGAGGGTTGTGTGTGGATAGTTGTTGAAAGACTCAATAGTGGTGGGGGTCATATTGTTGGTTGCCGAAGTTGTGTCGCAATAAAGGGCAGCAAGGAGAAGAATATGGATTTTGAGAAAAGAGTGAAAAACGTAAAGATGAAATAAAAACTTTTAAGATAATATAAAAATGTAAAATGTAATATATAAAAATGAAACAAAAATAAAGAAACGATAAATTTAGAAAATAATCTATAAATGACCGTATATATGGTAAAATCCCTTAAAAATAATGTCCACTAAAAAAACGTAATTAATTAATTTTTGAAAAAAAATAATGTAATTACTTTTCAATGAATAACCTCTATTAAATTGATTACTGATTTAAAAAAAATTACTGTGTTTATATATGGAAACAATAGAATTATAGTTTTTCAATATTTATTATGGGCTATTAAATAGACCAACACAATCCATAACATTATATCTAAATCAATGTAATGGTTAAAAATAAATTTAAAAATTGATGTAAAAAATGGTGTGGGTTGTGAAAATTTAATGATGATCATATATGACAATTTTAATAATTATAGTAATTGATCAAAATCAAAATACCAATTTAATTGGGATGTCTTTGATCCTCCTCCGCTATTCATGTGGAAATAAAAAACACAATTTCTATTAGCTGATTAAGTTTCTTAATGCATGTTTTCTCGTCCAAAATTGTACACAAAATATCTTATATATTAGGTGCTAATGTAATAATCAAAATTGTTGACTTTATTGATTCTAAATAGCTGTTAAAAATTATAACCTTTAAAAAACATATTATATAGAACCTATTTCTTTTTCAATTTGAAAAGCAAATATTCTTCAAACAACCTTATTAACATTAGTATTGCACCAAAAAGATTTAATGGTTAAGATTACAACATATTAATCATAATTATATTATAAGTAGTTAATAAAAAATTATAAATGGTAAATTTATTTTTTGACAAAGAAATATATCACAAAATTATACGTCTGGTAAGAGTAATTAAAATTATAAACAAACTTTGTCAAAGCAAAATCGTATTTTTCATCATATTACCAGATATATAATTTTAGAATAATTTATTTTTAAATTTCTAAATCATATGATTATTTTAACGTTAGTAACAAGTTATAATCTCATGATGTTGACCTGAGATTTGACTAACAACACTGAATTAAATAAACGATATAAAGTAAGCACTAAACTTAAGAATAACAAATGACACATAAGTTTATAGTGGTTCGGTCCCGCTGATCGGTAAGGACCTACGTCCACTTATTAGTACTCTTATTTATGTAAATTCTCAAAACTTACAATCAGATAACTAAAGTCAACCAAGTTTCGCAAGCTAAGGGAGAGTATACAAGAACGTGTATAACAGCACTAGATTCTTAGAATTATCTAAAAGTAAAGAATTACAGTGTAAAAAAAATAATGAATCTTTGAGTCATTTATTTATAGACTCAAGAATGTACATAGATGGGTCATGAACTTTGCGTAACTTGTGCAACAAGTAATCATAAAATATTATGCAAATAATACACTTTATATTTGAAATAACAGAAATCTCGCAAATATTTGTACATTTAACTAGGTTTGAGCTTTAATTACATTCCATCGAGCAACTTTGGTCGTACGTCTTTTGTCAACTTCTTTTCCTACTGCTCCGCATAAATTCTGAATGTATCCGATAACATATTTTCTTCTCCCGTCTGGTCGAGGGTCGACCAATCCTCTATAAATGTCTTATCATGTGCCTTTCATGTACCTTATGTTTATGTTACGTCATTATGCTAATTCTTAGGGAAACACATAATAAGTCATTTATCTTATTATTCATATATATTTTGTGTGTATTTTTATTATCAACATTTGATTTTAACTTGATGCAGAATTTGAGATGAAAAATATATATATTTTTAAAAAAAAATTATTGTTCCACTTCTTACACAAATATATATAATAGATACAAGTCACAGTGTGGTTTTATTTATAGAATTAATTAATTATTTTTATTAAATTTATATTAATGTCATATAAATTTCAAATAAATATTATGTTTGTTCTAGTTTTTGAATTTGGGAGTGATAACAAAATATTATATATTATTATATGTTTAATATAATATTAAATATTATACGTGAATTTTAAATTTAAGTTTCTTGATAGTTTTCTAAAAAAGCAATTTGTTGCTAATTGACAATATATTATATTATATGTTTAATGTGATATTATTCTAATAAGTGAGTTTAAGTTTAATTAAATTTTATTTAAGTTATAAAACGTATGATTTTATTATTTTTAAATAATTATTATTGTAAAATATCTAAAAAATATTGTATTTTAATTTTTTTAATTATTTATTATTTTAAAATAATTATCATTATGTAATATTTAAAAAATATCATATTTTAATTTGTTTAATTATTTATTATTTTTAAATAATTATCATTGTAAAATATCTAAAAATATCCTTTTTTTTAATATTTATTTTATTTTATTAAGTTTAAGTGATGTTTACAAACTACAATTAAATATAAAAATATTCTGTTAAATATAAAAATATTCTGTTAAAGTTAACATTAAAAAAAAATAAAAAACGGTTAAAATTACAAAATTTTGTTATGTATACAGTAATTATATAGAAGATATATATATATATGGTATTTCCAATGGTTATTAATGGATGGGATAGTTTCCATGGACGCATATTTATATATTAGTTTTACATCATTACATAAAATTGATTTAACGGGTGAAATTAAAATATATATTAATAATGAAATAATCACTAATTATTAAGACAACTATCTATGGAAAATATAATTTATGGCAAAGAAATATATTGCAAAATTATAATCATTAAGAAAATATGATATTTTTTAATTATTAAATTAAAATAAATATGAAACAATTAAGGGTATTGGAAAATAGATATTAGTATTTAAATTAAATATTAATTAAAAAGAAGATAGGTTATGAATTTAAATTTTAAATTTCTAACTACACATTAATTTCGAAATAAGTGGAATCTTAAAGAATACGTTTTATTTTTTAGTTATTAAATTAAAAGAAAAATGAAACAATCAAATGCTAAAGATTATTGGGGTGGTTATAAATTAAAATTTTAAAATTATCAATATATATACACAAAAATTTCGAAATACATATAGTTATTAAGATTTATTTTTTGTTTTTTAATTATTAAGATGAATAATTAAATCCCTAACAAGATTTAACAATTTCCAAGTACTTTATACCAAAATTATCCAAAATATTGTATTTAATACATGAAAGCAATTACCTTATTTAAAATAATAATAATAATTAATTACGATTTTTTTAGTGGACATTTCATTTAATAAAACTATAACGTAATTTTTTTTATTAGAAAAGAACATATATAATCAAATTTGTTTATAAGATCATTCAAGTGCTAGTGTTCTCGTAATTTATTTAAAACTATTAAAATAAAGGAGCCAAATAAGAAAAAAAAATATTAAGCTTCCATTAATACGGATTATTTAAACAAAAACATAATATAAAATGATGAAATATTTTAAAAAACACCAAACTATACATATGCTAAAAGTAACACACTAAATCTCATAAAAAATATATTAACAAAAAAACAAATTCAACATTCATGAATTATTGATAAATTTTTTTCTATTTCTTATTCATCTTCATATCCTTCAACTGTTTTCCTTTCATTTCTTTCATTTTCACTTTTCATTAAAAAAAAATTAATTGAATTGATTAACCTAATTTTCTAGCCCACTCGAAAACTTTGCAACCACTTCAAGGAATTCACACGTGAACAATTCATTTCAATCATATGGTTGATATTATTATCAAAATCTTTTAAAAATAAATTTTATTCTTGGTCGTCGCCACGAGAAACATCACACGGTTTGACATCTTTTTCATCATTATGTTGGGAATTGTGACCTTAAAGCAATTGTAGTCGACAATAGTTTTAATGAAATAAATGAATGAATTAAATTATTGTATATATGTAATTTATGCACTATATTATTATCAATAATATTAAGAAAATATCAAAAAATTCACAAGTTCATCTATGTGGTTTCATTCTCATATTGATATGAGAGGATCGAGATTGAAATAATGAACTTAAATAGATCGCAGTAAAATCAAGTTATGGAATCTTTAGATTAATTACTGTTAACACGATCCACTAGTATTATGAATACATGTGACCTAGATCCGGGTTACTAGTGTAGTAGGACACTTTAGTGGATGTACTTTGTGTTACATCCAAATTTCGACACAGTCATAAATGAGCCTCGAAATGTAGGCTCGAAAAGCGTAAGCTCGAAAATAACAAGCAGTGGTTAGATACTTGTATAAATTTGCATGATTTTTACTTGTTCTTGTTGGCAAATGAGCACAAGTTTAGAAGGCTTGAGCTTAAGTGTCAAGCTCGAAAGGATGAACCTTCTCCGATGCATATGGGTGTAATTCGAACCTTCGTTGCAAGCTCGAAGAAGTTGGTCTTCGAAGGTTGAGCTCGGTGGAATCACTGGCTAAGGAGGAAGCTGACCAGTATAACGAGCTCGAAGTGTTGGTTGATCTCAGAAGCGCATAAACCTTGCCTTCGAGATCAGCAATGCGTTTTGCACACGACAGTTGTTAGAAGATCCCTATTCCTTAGGGATTTGATGTTATCTGATATTAAATCTCAAATCATGGGATATTATGTAATTAATGCATTTATTTATATTTATTTCAAATTTGAATTGTAACTTCCTGAAATAAACGGAAGATATTCTGTCAACCAGGTCTATAAATAGTCTGGGGAATTTCATTTGTGGACACGCACAAAATTGTACTGAGAATACTCTGCTGAAAAGCTTTGAGAGAATATCACAAATCAATAACATTGACTCGTGGACAAGGTAGATTTTAACTGCTGAACCACGTAAAAATTCTTCTATTCTTTTCTTATTTCTTATATCTTTGTTTAGTGCTCTTCAGTTTTAAGTTGACAAAAAATAGCATCAACAATTTGGTGCTTTCATTGAGAGCATTAAATTGCCCCAAATACTTGAGGAGAAAACTTCTCACACTGAAGATTACCCATGGAGACCTGGGAAACAACCAATGATAGATCACGGCCTAGACGAGGGGAGTGCATCCTCTGACTCCCAGGGACCGTCTGCTCCCCGGCCTGACGAGGACCTCTATTATAATCCTGAGAGGTATATCCCCATTGTTGAACTGGAGAATCGCCAACGGCGCCAACAATTGGCAGAGGCCACAAGGCAAAATGAAGAATTGGCCAGACAGGCCGATGAGGTCCAGATACCACCCTAAAGGCCCAGAGGACGTCCCCGCAGGATCACGACTGCCAGGAAGGCCGAACAAGGGGCTCAGCAGGCTCAGCCAAGGCCTAGGGCAAACCTTGGCGATGAACGCCCTAGAAGGAATACTCAAACTGATACTTCTGGCAACCCGGATGTGGAGGTAAAGACAGGAACAGGGAATAAACGAGCTCCTCCAGTAGCTTGGGGCTCTAACCCTGAATCTGTCAGGAACAACCCAGAACTTGTACGGGCCAATTCTGGGCCTTCCAGGCCCAACAATGGGAGCCCACCACCATCGCCTATAAGGCATCGGCCATCTCCTATAAGACACCCCTCACCAGTCCGAGAGGCACCCCGGCTAGCTCCTCATAGGAACCAGGCAGGGGAGCCTACACCACAAAGGACATCTCGTAGTGGCAGTCGAGATGGGAACCGTTGAACCCGACCTGGACATGGGGGCGAAAGAGAAGCGACTTGAGAACACAGGGTTGCCCAACTAGCGGGAAGCCACATATTAGGATCACAAACAACTAGAGCAAGAAGGTCGGTGGGAGATTCGCCTTGTAACCACCGAGCCCATCAACCAGAAAGAAACGTTAGTTTCATGAGTGCAAGCTTAGACCTCACTAGGTCTGTATGCATATATAATACCGAACCCAGGAATACTGGGAATTATGGCAATAATCCTGATCTTCGAGATCATCTGAACAAAAACCGGGGGCAGGCCAATCCTGCAAACCTCGATTTACGCGATCATTTGAACAGTCGAAAGGAACATGCACAGCCGGCATATGGGAATCAATATAACCCTATGCTACGACAGGGAGCTGGAGTTTTTTATAAACAATAACCAGTTCCCCCAAGCACAAGCTCAGCCTCTAGTGGATTTGGTCCAGGAGAGAATTAACCATCTTGAAAGAGCATTCAAGCTCCTTCAGGATGAAACGAACAGGGACAAGGCTGATGACTCCGATGAGGAGCTCGAGACTTTTGCTCCACACATTTCCAATATGCCCTTCCCTCATGGGTTCCAAATACCCCACGTTAGGGGTGAACATTTGACTCGAAAACCCAAAAAACCTGGAAACCCGCCCGACCCGCAACACGAAAACCTGATTTTTTGCAAAACCCGTCGAATTCGAGTGAAATCCGGTTTGAACCCGACATGGTTCAAGTCAGTTTCGGGTTTGAAATTAAGGACACACGGGTTCGGGTGTAACCCGAACTCGAACATAATTAAAAAAAAATACTAATGCCCAATTTGTAAAAAATCAACATTACCAAACTAACAACAAAGTTAAACAAAAAACATGTGAAAAGTAAAAAAATACAAAAGTGTCAAAAAAATGGTATTTTTGAATTTGTTTTTACCAAGGCCCATTTTCGGCCCAAAGTCCATTTTTTTGACCAATCCCACCCAAAACCCGACCAAACCTGAAACCCGAAATCACCCCAAAACCCAAAAATTTCAGACCGGATTCGGTACCACTTTCCTCCACCCGAAACCCAAAAATCTGACCTGTGTGCACCCCTACCCCATGTAGCTCCATTTGATGGGAACTCAGACCCATACAGCCACCTCAGCACATTCAATACCATCATGCGAGCCAACAATGTTGGTTACGAGCTCAGGTGTATGCTATTTCCAACCACTTTGATAGGACCAACAAAAAACTTGTTTGAAAAATTCAAGAGACATTCGATCTCGTCTTGGGATCAGTTGGCAAAGGAATTCAAAAAACAGTTCAAGGCCATGGTAGGCGTCAGGACCGAAGCCTCGACCTTAACTAATGTCAGAGAGCAGCAGGGAGAATCGTTGGAAAGTTACCTCGAGAGGTTTAACATAGAGGTGGCACGAGCCCGCAATGTTGACGACAGTGGCCACCTTATGGCTGTAAGAGCTGGTATATTACCAGGGAGTCCCCATTGGGATGATATGCAGAGAAAACCTATAAGAACAATAACCGAGTTCAACAAAAGGGCCCAAAGATTTGTCAGTGTAGAGGAGACGAGGTCAGCATTAAAACTGACCCCCCAGCCCATAACTACAACAACAAATGTTAACTTAGCCTCGACCTCGGCTGCCCCATCGACGTCACAACCCTCCGGAGATAACCCTTCAAAAATAAAGAAAAATGAAGGGAATAACTTTGAGGTAGACGGGGGGAAAAAGAAGAAGGGAGAAAAGTACTTCTCCATTTATACGGTGTATTTTGAGCTCAATGAGACTCGGGAAAATATCTTCCTCGCTAATGAGAATCAGGTCCCGTTTAGGCGATCTGACCCAATGCGAAACCAGAAGGAAAAGAGAGACTCCAATAAGTATTGCAGATTCCACAGGGATGTCAGACATACCACTGATGAGTGCTAACAACTGAAAGTGGAGATCGGAGGTTTGATCTTGAGAGGATATTTTGGACAATATGTAAGAAACCGGAATACCAATCAAGCATCGTATAGACAGACGGCAGCATCTGTGCAACCTGCCCAACAGAATAACAATTCCCGAGTAAGGGAGGATGGTCGACCTCCCCCAATAGATGGGGAGGATGTAGTAACCATCTCCGGAGGACCGTACCTTGCCGGATCGGGCATAAATTCCCAGAAAAGATACGTAAACGAGCTTAAGACTAAAGACGGTTCTCCCTACGAACCTGAACCACGAGCTCCAAAACAACAAAGGGTTGAATCTTAACCCATTACTTTTACTAAAGAGGATGCGTCACATGCCCAGTTTCCTCATAACGATCCCTAGGTCATCACCCTTCAGCTTGTGAACAAGAGGGTACACATAGTCCTGATTGATAATGGGAGCTCTGTTAATATCCTTTATAAAGCCACTCTAGAAAAGATGAGACTCACGCTTCGAGATTTGAAAGCATGTGCAACAACGTTGTACGGATTTTCAGGGGAAGGGATTGCTTGTACGAGATCCATCAAGTTCCCCATAACCTTGGGAGACTATCTAGTCTCGGTAACCAAGATGATGGAGTTCGTGGTGGTGGACACCCCATCGGCCTACAACGTATTGCTTGGGAGAACATCCCTGATTGGGCTGGGGGCAGTGTTGTCTGTTAGGCATTTGTCCATCAAGTTCCTGACATCTAGTGGAATCAGGATACTGAAGGGAGACCAGCTCGCTGCACGGGAAGGCTATAGCATCTCCATGAGGGGGAAAAACCAAACAAGTGCACAGATGCTTGTAGTTATTCGGGAGGTGGACGGATCCTTCTTCGAGATAGAAGAAGAGATCGACCCTAGGGTTGAAGAAAGGGCCGATCTTGAACCATTAGAGGAGCTTGAAGAAGTAAAGCTCAATGAAAAAGATACCACGAGGGTGGTAAAAATAGGGAAAAAAATCTTTCCGAAAGCGCAAAATATCAATTAACTTGCTCTTTGAAAGAAAACCAGGATGTGTTTGCATGGTCACACTCGAACATGGTAGGGATTAGTCCAAGCGTTATTAGTCATGCACTCAACATAGATAGAGCTTCCCCCCGAGGCAACAAAAAAGGAGACTCCTGGACGATGACAGAAAGAAAGCCCTAAGAGAGGAGGTTAAAAGGATAAAAGCAAATCGGTTTATCTGAGATGCTTTCTAGCCTGATTGGATAGCCAACCCTGTACTGGTTCTGAAGCCCAACGACAAATGGTGAACCTGCATCGACTATTCGGACCTTAACAAGGCATGCCCCAAGGATTGCTTTCCCTTGCCTCAAATCGACCAGCTCGTAGATGCCACTGCGGGCCACGACATCATGTCATTCATGGATGCTTATTCTAGATATAACCAGATTGCCATGCATGCACCTGACCAAGAACATACAAGTTTTGTAACCTATAAAGGCTTGTACTGCTACAACGTAATGCCTTTCGGGCTCAAAAAATGCTCATTCAGAGTATCCTCGGGTAAGTTTCTGCGATTCATAGTGAATTCTCGGAGTATATAGGCCAATCTTGATAAGATCAAAGTGTTAATAGACATACCCTCGCCTCGGAAACATAAAAATGTACAAAGTTTAATTAGACGAATGGCAGCCTTAAGTAGGTTTATCTCAAAATCTAAGAGGGGGCAAGAAGTTTGAATGGCTGGACGAGTGTGAAATCACGTTTCAGAATCTTAAGATACACCTTGTCGAGCCACTGATCTTGTCTAAATCGATTGTCGGAGAAATTTTAATCTCGTACCTCGCCACAACCGAGCATGCCATTAGTGCAATACTTGTACTGAAGGATAAGAAAGTACAAAAGCCTATATACTACGTCAGTAAGAGGTTATTGGGGGCAGAATTGAGATACTCATTAATGGAAAAACTGGCTTTGAGCCTATTATAGGCATCTTGAAAGCTTCGACCCTACTTCCAAGCACATCCTATTCATGTGTTAACTGATCAGCTATTGAGGCAAGTACTATCTAAGCCTAAAGCATCCGGAAGACTGTTGAAATGGGATGTTGAGCTCGGATAGTTCGAGACTACTGGTCATCCTAGAACAACAATCAAAGGACAGGCTTTGGCAGATTTCATTGTCGAATTCACAGGGATCTCTAATGAGGAATTTGTAACCCCAGCCCGCGAGCTGTGGAGACTTTACGTCAATGGGTTCTGCAATGAAAATGGATCGGGGGCAGGAATTATTTTAATCACCCCAACAGGAAATCGCTTCCACTCGGTGCTAAGGTTTGGCTTTGAGGCATCAAACAACGAGGCTGAATACGAGGCATTGTTAGCAGGACTTTGGATAGCCACCGAGCTCAAAGAAAAATCCACCCATTGCTATAGCGACTCACAATTGGTTGTTAACCAAGTCCTGGGTGAGTATCAAGCTTGTGGCATAAAAATGGTGGCTTACCTGGAGAAATTAAAAACAACATTTGGGGGTTTGAGTTCTACGTTATAGAACAGGTTCTTCGAGAACAAAATTCAAATGTAGATGCATTGGCTCGGCTCACCATGACTAACGAGGCTGACACACTCAACGTGGTCCCAGTAGAATTCTTACCGACCCCAAGCATACCCGAGCCTAAGGAAGAAGATGTAATCATGATTGATTCGCAACCCACCTAGATGACCCTGATAGTTGACTACCTTGAAACCGGAAGTCTCCCAGCAGACTGAAACGAGGCTAGGAAGCTTATGTACAAAATACCAAGATTAACCATATTGGAAGGAAAATTGTACAGAAGGGGATACTCTATGCCACTACTTAGGTGTGTAACTCCTGCCGAGGAAAAAAATATTTTGGAAGACATCCATGAAGGATTTTGTGGAGATCACACCTAGGGGCATAGGTTGTCAAAAAAGGTGATTAGGCAAGGATATTTCTGGCCAACAGTCAAGATAGACTCATTCTAGTATGTCAAACTGTTGACCGTGTTTTTGGCCAACGATGCGTAGACGTCAAAACGACAAAAACCTTCAAGAGAAATAAACGACACAGACGATTTTTATAGTGGTTCAGCCCCAATATGTTGGTAATCGCCTAATCCACTTAAAGTTATGATTATAGATCTACACTCAAGATCAGATGAACCTGAGTCAACTGAGTTTCTTCAGTGCAGATTACAAGAATACAAGAATTCTTTCAAATACAAGTACTCTCTCTCTCTAGAAAATTAGAATTTGAATCCAAAATCCCAAAAAAATTCTCTTTATGATGCCATAAGCCTTGTATTTATAGGCTCAGGATCGTACAGATGGTATCCCCCCATAATTGGGATATTTTGTTATTCTCATTATATTTAATTTACAATAATATTCATAATATAACAATATACTATATTTGTGGGATAAACTGAGAGATTCCCGCACAAGCCAAGACCGATTCTTGTTGAAGCCGTTTCTGGGATCTCTTGCGTAGCCCTGCTCTGTCTAGTCGATCCATATCACATTCAGGCTGGTCGGCTAAACTGGGCAGACACGCACCTAACTGGGCAGACATGCACTTGACTGGGCAGACATGCACTTGGCTGGTCGGTCATGGTCATGACTGGTCGGTCATGGTCATGACTGGTCGGTCATGGTCATGACTGGTCGGACATGGTCATGACTGGTTGGCCAAGGTCATGCCTGGGTAGACAAACACATGACTGGTCGGACATGGTCATGCCTGGGCAGACAAACACATGACTGGTCGGACATGGTCATGCCTGGGCAGACAAACATGTGACTGGCCAGTCAAAAATTCTTCACTGGTCTACCGGGTCACTCCTAAGCCAGATCACCCAACCATTCCTTGCCATTTGTCATTTCTATTGCCACGTCATCGAACTCCAATTTTTGGGGATAACACAAACGCTATGATAAATGTCAAAGGTTCGCTTCGATACCACGAGCTCCACCCATTGAGATTACCATGATGAGCTCCCCATGGCCATTTGCTATATGGGGAATTGACCTCATAGGCTCCTTGCTAACGGGAAAAGGTGGAGTGAGATATGCTGTAGTTGCCATAGATAATTTCATAAAATGGACCGAAGCCAAACCCTTAGCAACCATCACCTCAAAGAAAGTCCTAGATTTCATAGTGAAAAACATCATCTGCAGATATGAGATGCCCATGAATAATGTATCGGATAATGGGAACCAATTCGACAGTGAATTGTTTACACACTTTTGCAAAAAGAATGGGAAGATAAAAAGTTTTTCCTCCGTGGCCTATCCCCAAGAAAATGGCCAGGTCTAGGCAGGCAGCAAAACTTTAAAAAATTCTATGAAGAAAAGGCTAGAAGAAGCAAAGGGGAGATGGCCAGAGGAGCTGCCTTGAGTCTTGTGGGCATATAGAACAACGACAAGAACCTCAACTGGGCATACCACTTTCTCCCTGGCCTATGGGTGCGAGGCCATGTTGCCAATCGAGGTCAAAATCCAAACCATAAGGCATGATGCATATGACCTAACCTTGAACCAATCCCAGCTCAAAGAAAGTTTGGACTTCCTCGAAGAAAGCTACGAGATATTTTAACAAGAAGGTTCGAGATAGGAAATTTGGATTGAGAGATTTTGTGTTAAGGCGTGTGTTGTTGGCCACACGAGACCCATCTGCTGGGGTACTTGGGCCTAATTGGGAAGGGCCTTACCAAATCGAGTCCATTATTCGACCTGGAGTTTATAAGCTGGCGAGGCTGAATGGAGGACTGGTTCCGTGAGCTTGGAATGGTGAACATCTATGACCTTATTATCGATAATGTAGGAATGATGTTCATTCGTTTTAACCAAGGATGTATTTGTTGTTTTTTTTCTTCTTTTTGTCAATAAAATACTAAATTTCATTCAAATGTAGTATTTTTATAGTTATACTTTTTTGCAAACCCTTCAAATTCTATAACCTAAGATCGCAATCATAGGATATTAAGGGGGGCATAAGTGGTATACAATCATACCATAGGCTCGAAAAAATATAACATGAATAAAAATTAACTCTAATAGCAATGTCTGGATTATTAACCTGACATGAAGAAAAGAATAGGTGTATGGATCATTAACCAAACACGCGAACTAAACAAGTCTGGAACAAACCAGCAAGACCTAATCGACAGTCAAAAGTTGGAATACTAGATAAAACAACTATAAACTATAAGTCGAAGCTAGGGCTAGAAATTATTGCAAACAAGTTTCGATCTTGCAACCTCGAGGCCATACTCGAGGATGAGGAAAAGTAACTGGAAAAACAAAATATAACTAGACTAACAAGGTTACATACCAGTTAGGCATTTTTCAAATATATGGTAAAAGTAAAGTTTGACCTGTTAGGAAAAAATGTATTTGTCTCAATGGAAATGGTAAGAAAATTACAACTCTATGCAAAAATATTACAATAGACAAGGATTGATTAAATAAAGTGTTACAACTCTATAATTGAAAATACAAATGAACAAAAGAAGAAGAAGAAGAAGAAGAGAATAGTGAAATACAACTCTAAGCAAAAGATTACAAATAAAGTAAAGTGTTTGAAACAAAAGAAAAGAAAAGATTACAACTCTTAAACAAGAAATACAAGTAAATAGAGAAGAAGAATATAAAGATGAAAAGCAATAGAATGAAAGAAAGGAACAAGAAACAAAAGATAAACAACTCTCACTCACACTACCAAAGTGAAGAGTGTTGGGGATCACCGACTTGAACAAGGTTTGAAACCTTTGTCCAAAATCTTATTTCCCCCTAACTCAAGCACTAAGGGATCTCTCACAGATTATAGGAAATGCTTTCTGGAATTATCAAGCCTCAAGGTGTTTCTAGCCAAGTGCTCTAATGGATAGAAAAGTTGTATCTTTCAAGTGAGCAATAGGCTCCTATTAATAGAGTTTAGAGACACCCTTTGAATTTCAAATCCCACCAATCCCATGGATGTTACCAATGATTAATTGGATTTTTATGGAATTAAAAATGAGATTTGGGAGTTATTTGGGTTTTTAGAACCGTTAAAAAAAGATTGAAAAAACTGAAAAAAATAGTCAGAAATACACTTGTGGCCGCGACCAAGGACATCAGTGGCCGCGACCACTGCTCTCTGTCCCACAGGCCGTTGCCATTGACCAATTTCAGCACTTGAAAATGTGTTGTTTTTCCAAACGGTTCCAAACCCTCCCAAATGATTTTGTAACCCCCAAAACACATTATTGGGGCTAAAATTATATCTTTAACAACCATTTCACATATCGCTTTTATGAAATTCATCTCAATATTGTGTAACACAAAATTTACACAATAAAGGGTAATATTTGGAAGTTACAAATTTGTAACACCAAATATGTTACATATTTGGATATTTCTCATATATATAAATATTGTAACTCTCTACTATATGTTACAATATGTGACACTCTTTGTCACATTTATTTAATCTAAAACATTATATTATAATATAATATAATATAATATAATATTACATTATATTATAAAATAATATAACATTCCCCCACAAGATTAAATAGTTATCTATTGCAACGCTTATTTAATCAATCATTATATTTTAAAATATAACAAATCTCCCACTTGATTAAATAAGAACTCTCTCTTATAGGATTCATTGCATTAATGCATAAAGTAAGTGTTTTTCAACTTGAACTTTACTATAGTGTAATTATCACAAAATTTGTCAAAAATTTGGTTGCACTAGGCATTGAACCATCTTTTCATGATAACAAATCGGTGATAACACACACACCTTTGTGATGTTCACTTGAAACCTCTGTGTCTCGCTTTGCACCATTAATGACCATGTGCATTTTCCATTCATGGACGTTCTTGAGAATACTCCCAATTCTCATGAGAGGCGGTACCACCCCTAGGTCCATATAGGTAGAATTCTTACAGTATTTTGTTACCAAAAATACTTATCTTCACAAGACAGAATTCTATTAAAAAACCTTTCGGTTTTAACCCTCAACTTGGTAACTCACAAGTACTCAATATCTCAGATGGGACTTGTTTTGAGTACAACTAATATTCACTTGATTGACTTGTTTTTACCTATTGAACCTAACACTAGTTAAATAACTAGTGTTAAGATAGGTTACCATCAATTGTGAATCTTTTTAGGGAGTTTAAGTCCCATCCCTCGAGATGATGCAGCCACTAAGTCTCTCGTTAGTGGCTTAGTGAAAGGATCCGCCAGATTTTCACTTCTCCTCACATAGGATATTGAGATGATTCCTCTTTGAATCAATTCTCTTACATATCCATGTCTTAGACTAATATGTCTAGACTTCCCATTATACACTCTGTTGTATGCTCTAGCCAATGTCGCTTGGCTATCACAATGTATCGATATAGTGGATACATTCTCTTTGATTAGGGGTATCTCTATTAACAGATCCCTTAACCATTCGACCTCTTTGCCGGTAGCAGCTAGAGCTATAAACTTTGCTTCCATAGGGGAATGAGATATACAGGTTTGTTTCTTGAAACCCCAAGAAATTGCACCCCCACCAAGTGTAAATACCCAACCAGTTGTGGACAAGTTGTCCCCAAGATTGGATATCCAGTTTACATCTGTATATCCTTTTATGATTGAAGGAAATTTGGAGTAGTGAAGGCTTAGTCCTTTGGTTTTCTTGAGATAACCTAGGTCTCTTCCAATCGACTTCCAGTGATCCACACTTGGATTACTTGTAAACCTACTAAGTTTACTTACCGCAAATGCCATATCAGGTCTAGTACATTGGGCAGAGTACATTAGACTCCCTATAGCACTAGCGTACTCCAATTGAGCCACCGCTCTTCCTTCATTCTTCTCTAGTTTTATACCATAATCGAATTGAATATTGGCATCTTTAACCTTCAAATGGTTAAATTTTTTTAATACTTTCTCAACATAGTGGGCTTGCCCTAACGCAAACCCCCACTATGTTTCTTTACTTTGATACCAAGTATGGTGTCAACTTCTCCAAGATCTTTCATCTTGAAGTTTGATGATAGAAACCTCTTTGTTTCTTCTATCCCCTCCATGCTATCACTTAGAATAAGCATGTCATCCACATATAAGCAAACAATGATCACATATCCCTTACAAGTTTTAGAATACAAACACTTGTCTCCATTGTTATGTCTAAACTCATTAGACATGATGGCTTGATCAAATTTCTCATGCCATTGCTTAGGAGCTTGTTTCAATTCATATAAGGATTTTACAAGTCTACATACTTTATGTTCATATTTTGGTAGGACAAGCCCTTCGGGTTGTTCCATATAGACCTCCTCATTGAGGTCACCATTAAGGAATGTCATTTTGACATCCATTTGTTGAACATACAAGTTGCGTATGGAAGCTAAAGCGAAAAAAAATTCTTATAGAAGTTGTTCTTGCAATAGGCGCATATCTATCGAAATAATCGATACCCTCTTTTTGCCTAAACCCTTTAGCTACTAATCTAGCTTTAAAGGTTTGGATAGTGCCATCAGTGTGTTATTTTCTCCTAAATACCCACTTACACCCAATTGGCTTAGACCCCGGTGGGAGATCTACCAATTCCCAAGTGTTGTTGGAAAGAATGGAATCCATCTCATCATTGATGGCTTATTTCCAAAATGCCGTATCTCTCAATTGCATAGCTTCTCTATAAGTCTTAGGATCATCCTCAACGAGAAGTACAATAGGGATTTTCCTAATGACTTCCTCTCTATTTCCTTCTACCATGTAGAATGAAATTCGTTGAGAATCTATCTCATCCACTACTAGACTTTTCTCCTTTTTAAGTCTTTGGCTTCTTCTAAGTTCAAAGGGTTGCTTTACATTCTTTTGAGAATTATCCTCTTGAGAATAAACTTTGGATGTAGAAGCTTGATAATTGTTCTCATATAACAAATTCTCCTTTAGAGATGTTGAAGCTTGAGAATTGTTATCACATAACATGTTCTCAAAGAATTCAACTTCTCTAGATTCAATCATAATATTAGACTCTAAGTCTAATAGCCTATAAGCTTTACTATTGTTGGCATAACCAACAAAAGCATACTTTATGGCTCTTGAACCTAACTTTGTTCTATTAGGTTCATTTTTCTTGGAATATGCAAGACACCCCCACACTTTGAACTACCCTATGACGGGTTTTCTTCCTTTCCATAACTCATATGGAGATATCTCATTTTTCTTCATCGATATTCGATTAAGAATGTGACAAGCGGTTAATAACGCTTCACCCCATAAGTTGAAATTCAACTTAGAAAACACCAAAATAGAATTTATCATCTTTAGATAAGTCTTATCTTTCCTTTCAGCAATACCATTGTGTTGTGGTGTATAAGGTGCGGTGCATTCGTGAATTATGCCATTTTCTTCACAAAATGTATTGAATTTATTAGAGAAGTACTCTCCCATTCTATCACTTCTTAGCACCTTAATCTTTTTATTTAGTTGATTTTCAACTTCTAATTTATATAATTTAAAAGCATCAAAAGTTTCATCTTTATGCTTTAAAAGAAACACATAAGTATATCTACTAAAATCATCTATAAAAGTAAGAAAATACCTTTTACCACCTCTAGTTAAAACACCATTTAATTCACAAAGATCACTATGGATTAAATCTAGTAAATTAGATGATCTTTCTACACTAGGAAATAGTTTCTTAATCATTTTTGCCTTAACACATGTTTCACATTTACCATAGTTTTTCATATTGCATGCAATCATACCACATTTTACTACTATTTTCATGGTTGAAAAACCTATATGTAATAGTCTAAGATGCCACAAAAATAAAGAATCATACTCAACAATATAGGCGGAATTAACATTTTTGTTGATAACATTGAAAGTTACATCATTGGTGCACAATTTAACCATACCCACACAAGAGTACCCCTTTCCCAAAAATACATTTGATTTGGTAAGTACAAGTTTACCGGACTCAGAAATGGCCTTAATGCCGGGCTTGCCAAGAAAATCACCACTTACCAAGTTTCTACTCATTTCAGGAACATAAAGTACATTCACTAATGTAACTTTCTTGCCGGAGGTTAAAAAGACTTCAATGGTACCTTTGCCAAGTACCTTGGATTTTCCCTCATTGCCCATTTGAATCTCATGGTTGCCCCTTGAATCTTCAAAGGTCTTGAACAATGATTTTTCATAGGTGACAAGGACGGTGGCACATGTATCATACCACCACCCTTTCACCTTGCCTTGTACCGCATTCACCTCACTAAGGGTAGCAACTATGTTTTCCTCTTGAGTTGCATTCACCTTAGGTCCTTGTTGGTCTTTTCTATGTCTACACTCTCTAGCATAGTGACCCTTTTTCCCACACACAAAGTAAGGACCTTTCTCGCCCTTAAACTTGTTTGGGTTGGTTTTTGGACCCAAGGATTTCTCGTTACCCTTTTCCCTTTGTTTTTGGGATGTTTTGGTTGTGACACCGCATTTGCTTTGGAAGTCTCTCCATTAGACCGCTCCATAAGTTTATCTCTACATATCGATTATTCCTCGATTCGAATATGTTTTTGGATTTCCTCCAAAGAATAATCCTAATTTTTATGAAGGTTTCTTTTCCTATAGCTCTTCCAAGTTGGTGGTAATTTAGCCACTATAGCACCAACTTGAAAGGCCTCGGGAAGCTCAATCTTTAACACTTTCAATTTGTTAATAATTATTTGCAATTCATGAATTTGAGGAAGAATAGGTTTATCACCAAAAAATTTGAAATCAAAGTATTGAGATATCAAAAACTTTTTGGTACCTTCCTCTTCCTCCTTGAACTTTGTCTCAAGTGCATCCCATATCTCCTTAGCCGATTTGGTCTTGGTGTAGAGGTCATAGAGCCTATCGGAAAGGGCGTTGAGGATATGACCCCTAAAAATCAGATTGTCCTCCTCCCTCTTCCTTCTTTTCTCCACCTCCTCGGGAGTGTCCTTGTCGGATGGTGTTGGGAGAGGTTCTAGAGTGGATTTTAGAATGTAGGTGATTTTGAGAGTGGTCAAAAGGAATCTCACCTTGTCTTGCCACCTAGTGAAATTTGACTCATCAAACCTATCTAACCTCACTAGGTCTTGATTCATTATCTTGATGGTTTCACCTTCCATTGAAACAAACAAGGGTAAGCTTTTGAATGTTAGGAAAAAATGCATTTGTCTCAATGGAAATGGTTAAAAAATTACAACTCTATGCAAAAATATTACAATAGACAAGGATTGATTAAATAAAGTGTTACAACTCTATAATTGAAAATACAAATGAACAAAAGAAGAAGAAGAGGAAGAGAATAGTGAAATACAACTCTAAGAAAAATATTACAAATAAAGTAAATTGTTTGAAACAAAAGAAAAGAAAAGATTACAACTCTTCAACAAGAAATACAAGTAAATAGAGAAGAAGAATATAAAGATGAAAAGCAATAGAATGAAATAAAGGAACAAGAAACGAAAGATAAACATCTCTCACTCACACTACCAAAGTGAAGAGTGTTGGGGATCACCAACTTGAACAAGGTTTGAAACCTTTGTCCAAAATCTTATTTCCCCCTAACTTATGCACTAAGGGATCTCTCACAGATTATAGGAAATGCTTTTTAGAATTATCAAGCCTCAAGGTGTTTCTAGCCAAGTGCTCTAATGGATAGAAAAGTTGTGTCTTTCAAGTGAGCAATAGGCTCCTATTTATAGAGTTTAGAGACACCCTTTGAATTTAAAATTCCACCAACCCCCATGGATATTACCAATGATTAATTGGATTTTTATGGAATTAAAAATGAGATTTGGGAGTTATTTGGGTTTTTGGAACCATTCAAAAATGATTGAAAAAACTGAAAAAATGGTCAAAAATACACCTGTGGCCGCAGCCAGGGACATCAGTGGCCGTGACCACTACTCTCTATCCCACAGGCCGCGGCCACAGACCAATTTCGGCACTTGAAAATGTGTTGTTTTTCCAAACGGTTCCAAACTCTCCCAAATGATTTTGTAACCCCCAAAACACATTATTGGGGTTAAAATTATATCTTTAACAACCATTTCACATATGGCTTTTATGAAATTCATATCAATATTGTGTAACACCAAATTTACACAATAAAGGGTAATATTTGGAAGTTACAAATTTGTAACACCAAATATGTTACATATTTGGATATTTCTCATATATATAAATATTGTAACTCTCTATTATATGTTACAATATGTGACACTCTTTGTCACATTTATTTAATCTAAAACATTATATTATAATATAATATAATATTACATTATATTATAAAATAATATAACATAACCTTGATAATAACGAAGTCGAATATGAGCATTTCAGATAAACTATGCATGAATGTATTGAAATTCAAGCTTAAAACCAACATATATATATATTTGTACGAATAAACAAGTATAAAAGCAAGGCCTTAGTAACATGCTCGAAATATTTTGATCAAGAAATATATTCATAATATTAAGGCAAAAATCTAAAGGTAAACAATGTTAAAAAAGGTTTTCGAGCTAGAAAATTGAAAGTACAAAAACTTCTATTATGATATAAATTCGTAAGATAATTAAAATAGCTCAGAATCGAGCTGTAAGTTGTCTTTGCCACAAGGGCACAAAAAATATAATTACATGTAATAATGGGTTGCAACCCATGATTCTTATTTCAGGGGTTAGATGCCCCTTCCATTTGTGTCCCGAAAACTTGTGCCGCCTCCTCAACCTCGAGTCTGGCCTCTTCCTACTCAAGATGAGCTTGCCATTTAGCAATGAATTTGGTCTCCAAGTTGGCAACAAAGCTGGTGTTGAGGTCGGGGTTGTTAACCCAAATTCGATACATCGCCATGTCTACGACGCGATCCTTTTTGGTCTTGAACTCCTCAAGAAGACGAGCCTTCTCACCCTCGATAACTTCGAAAGTCATTTTCTTCTCCTCTTCCAGCTTGGCATTGAATCCCCAAATCTTCTTGATCTCGGAGTCCCTGGCTCGACCTCCTTCAAGGTCGCCTCCAACTTCGATTCAAGTTTGGGAAATCCTTTAGACCTCTTTCAAGGTTGCTTCCAGCCTCGACTCAAGCTCAGGAGTCTTCTTGATCGTCGCATCCCTTGCGGCAATTTCCACTCAAGCTTCTTTGAGGTTGTCCTCGAGCTTTAACTGGGAATCTCGAGCCTCCTGTGCAAGTGCTATTCTCTTCGCAACCTCGTTATTCAGCAAGAAATGGTGCTGAACAATGGATATGAATGCCTAGACACAAAAATAAACAAAAAGGTTAGAAAAGTACAAATCAAAGTTAGTACAGAATAAGAAGGCTAAAAAAAAAATGACTGACCGAGGAAAATAGCTCACCACTCTTTGTGAAAAGAGTATTGGCATCTCGGCAGGAGCTCGGGAATTCCCACTGAGGGGCCCCGAGGTTGCTGAAACTTTGACCCATGCGGGTCAAAGCATCAGAGCCAAGGTTGACTCCAGGGGTTCCAGCAGCACTATGGACCACAAACTCAGGCACATAAGTCAAGATCGATAAGAAGCAGTCTCGTACGGGAGCCTGGACTCGTCTCACTTGGAATGGAGGAGGAGGCACAACCTTGGAAGGCACTATGGGATCGGTGGCCTGACTCGACTCGACCTCAGAAGGTGCTGCGGGCCCAACGACATGACTTGGGTCTTGGGGTGCCTGGGCCGGGGGGACTACCTCAGCCTTTTTGGACAGTTTGGAGGGACGACCTCCCTTCTGTGACACTCTTTGGCGTTTTTTCGCCTTCAAGGTCATAGGCTTGTTAAGCACATTATCCAAATCCGAGTCCATATCACCTAAAAAAAAAATGGTTGTATGTAAGTAATAAAAAAAAAGGTTACTATATGAAACAAGACTCCAAGATAAAAGAAACCTAACTGGTATTTTTGACCGAGCTTGAGCTCGAAGACCAAGAAATTCCCCTATCTTCTGATGACTCTAGGGGAGTCCCCTTTCTATAAGTGGGGGATAGTCTCGAAAGGTCCTTATACAAATTGGTCCCATACTGTACAGCTACCCCATCCTATACCTCATTTAAGCTATACATGGTATGGTATTGTCCTAACCAGCTATCGAACCTACGGAATTTAAGGTCAACTCTTGACCATGCTAAAAAGTTATCCCTAGGGTCCTCGAATAGGATCATCACATCAGGCTCGTGCTTAAGCAATGATGGAGACCACATGGAGTGGTCCAACACTACTTTATCTCCATCCACCAAGCTCGTTGAGGCTTTGTCGTGGGCTTCATTGCCCGAGACTGTTTGCTCATGAGGGCGGGAGGCAGTGGCATGGAATTGGGAGCTTGAGGTCCTCCTCCTGGGGGGAAGTCTAGCAGTGGGGAGTGGCACATCTTCCCACCTATAGTATTTTTGAATCCCTAAATCATCCGTGGACTCACCTTCGCCTAAAAGGCCACAAGTGTAATGCCCCAGATTCCCTATTATGGTTAATGGCTGGATTAGTAGGCCGGGAGGGCCATAACTGTTTAATTATGCCATTAAATGTGTTTATGCATGTTTATGAGAATTATATTATAATATGATGTTAAATGCATGCATGTGAGTCCACATTTGTTTACAGGGGTGTTTTGGTAATTTGGCCCATTGAGGGTATAATTGAATATTTGTTTGCGTGCTTATGATATATTGTGAGACCACATTATAATGTGGATTGGTTCGAGTATTTCGACATGAGACGATCTCTAAACATGATTTATCGGTTTGGTCATAACAAGTTTGAGCTCGGGGCTTGGGGTGAGTCTCGGGGTGATATTAATGATTATAGCGTTACCGGGGATTTTAGGGTAACGGGATATGAATTATTGGAAGTTGAGGATATTGAGATTGGCAGGAATTGGGAAGCGTTAATTATGATTAACGGGATAAGCGGAAAGTACCAATTTTACCCTTGGAATAGTTTGAGAAGCTTTTGATGACTCAAGGGTATTTTAGTCATTTAAGGGTGGATATATATAATTTAAGTGGCTGTTGGCTGTAGAAAGTGGTAGACTTAAACAGAACAAAAACAGAGACTTGCTTCCTCTTCCTTCCCGTGCATCACCTTTCTCTTTTTCCTTTATTGGGGTTTTGAGTTCTAAGTGGGGATTCGACCAAGGAAACTTAAAGGCTGGGTTGGTGGCTTGATTCAGCTTGTGTGGGAGGTTCAAAACAGGTTTTAAGGTGACTTTTGATCATTGAACTCAAGTTATGCTCTGTTTTTTTATCTTTAGTTTTCAGCTTTAAAGTTCTTGATGGAAGTGGGAATTAAATGGAGTTTTTGTGTTGGTTTGATTGGGATTTGATGAGGGTGAGCTATGGGTGTTATTTGGGGGTTTAATTGTATGTTTGGAGGAGGATTAAAGATGGTTTGAAGGACTGGTTTGAGAGGAAAGAACACAGGGGAAAAACTGGGTTCGTATGAGGGCGTATTGCTGGTCTGGGATGGGTGCCGCGGCGCAGCAGGGGTGCGCCGCGGCCCTTGGCGTCTGGCAGAGGGAGAGCCCTCTCTGTTTGAGGGCGCGCCGCGGTGCAGCAGGGGAGGGCCATGACCCTTAAGGTCAATTTTTCCAAAAACATGTTTTTAGCTTGGGGATTCAAACCTTAGGCTTCGGGGTTGAACCTAGTACCCGGTTGGGTAGCGTTTGATGTCTCGGAGGCTAGTTTTTGGTTTGGGGACCCTCGGTTATCATTTTTATTGATAAAACCTATATTTTGGTTATGACCAGGTGACCATCAAGGAATTTAAAGGTTGATCGTTCTCAGGGGTCGTTCATATAATAATTCTCACTCGAACCAGAGGTAAGAAAACAGTGTATGAATACAGTTGCACCCTGTATAGATATATGACATGCATGGTTTGATATTGAGGCATGTTGGTTGTTATATGTGGACGTGGATTGCATATTAAATGCTAGTGAACGCTGATTATCTGTTTATGGAACTGACTAGTCAGGGACCGACTCTAAAGTCGATAAACACGCATTGAATAGCTCCATGGCATTAATGCGGGACCGACCCTAAGGTCGAAGAACTTATAAGCATTTGCCTGGTCTATGACCAGATGTTTATAGCCAAGGTATAAGACCCCGGTGACTGTTTGTCACATGGCTAGGGGACGCTGTCCATAGCACGACTCTAGAGTCGGGAGGTAGGTTATGTTGGTGACCACTCACCATGCACCTGTCTTGATCAAACTCATGGAAGAATCACTTATCAGTTAAGCCCTGGTGACCCTATCGTCACATGGCTAGAGGGAGCGATGCTCATTATTGTGACTTTTGGCTATTGTCACCTATTCGCTTGGACTGATAGTCCTGAATGGTTATTATGATCGTTGTTGATATTATATCATGCTTTATTGTGTTTTCTTGCTGGGCCTTGGCTCATGGGTGCTTTGTGGTGTAGGTAAAGGGAAAGAGAAGCTCACCCAGCCTTGAGTGGAGAGCTTGGGCGATGTTGTGTACATGCAGGGCCGCTTGACCACCACGGTCAAGGATTTCTCAGAGGGACTAGGGGTTTACCCTACTTTTGCCGCTTAGGCCGGCGGGGACTGTAAATTTGAAACAATAGCAACTCTTTTGTATTACGAACTACTTGTAAACATTTTGAAAGGCTCATGAGCAGTTTATTTACTTAATGGAATATATCCTTTCCTTTTTATTGGTTTTTCACCTTAACCCTATAATAACACTTAGATCACGTTTTTAACCAAAGGACTCGGGTAGCGGGTCAAATTTTCGGTTCACTGTTCACCGTAACTGTTCTGGGGTAACCAGGGTGTTACAACAAGCTCGGAGCTTGTATTCATGGAGGAGATAAGTGAGGGACCTTCCACCATAAAGGTGCTGGAGAATTGCTGCCCTATGCTCCTTCATGGATTTTGTTGGAGTAGGTCGGTGGTAGTTGGCTGCAGGCAAGAACATAGTGAATATTCTGAGTTCAATTGTTCAATGAAAAATGGAAAAGACGTGTTGAAATACTTACGAATGCGTTGGAAGGAGTAGAATTGGGAATGAGCGAGCCCATCTGTCCAGAAGAATGTTGTCTTAAAATTTGGAGGATGGTTTGGGATGTCCTCGAATAATCGCTTCTCCTTCGGATAGCTAGATAGGTAATAGAACCCATCTCCTCCATGAGCTCGAGAAGGGTTGCTCTTAAGGCAAAAGAGATACAATATCTCTTGTGCTGAGGGCCCGTCCCACTTCAATTCATGGTACAACGATCTAAGGGCTGACAAGACCCTGAAAGAATTTGTCTGGAGTTGGAAGGGGGCGAGACCGGCGTAATACAAAATTTGTTTGAAGTAATTCTTCAAAGGTAGCAGGGCCCCAGCCCTCATATGTTCGCGACTCCAGGAAACGAGCCTGACTTTACAATCGGGATTGCCATCTCTCGGGGCATAACAACTCCTTTCGTTGGAGGTGGCAGGATGGCACATCAGTGTACTAGAAAGGTTAAGACCGTGGTAGGCTAGTAGCTGGGAGATATGACTGGTGGAAGTGACCCAGCTCTGGTAATGTTCAGCCTTGAAAAACTCCTCCTTCGAGGTAGGGACTGAGAGAGCTTAAGAGGTGGCTGGACGTGTTGAAGAATCTTCCATTAGAGTAAATGAAAGTGCACCTAGTGGAAAGGCTACAGTGACTTTAAGTTTGGGATCTAGTGGGATAGGTCTGATCTCGGGGTCTGGGTCAGGATAAGCTACCACTCACAATCTCTTCCTTTTTCTTTCTTTGACCTCATCAATCTAATGTCAAAAGCAGTCTCGCATATCTTCTTGTTCGCACTACTCTTGGTGCTTGCGGATCAATCTCTGGTTTCGGGTGAAAGGCGATTCAGGTTTAGGAGTTGATGGGCGGTAAGGGATAGCAAACTTGGGTCCCCACCAATTCTTAGAGTACTGCGACATCTAACAAGTAAGAAAAAGGTGAGGGCCCATCATGTAGAAAATAATAAGAGAGGATTAAAATTTCGATATCTCAAGCTCAAGAAAACGAGATTGCCTCAATCGAGACTGAAGGCTCGAAAGAGCAAAGATTGGTTCAGATGTTTGTCCCAAACTATTGTAGAGTTCGGGCATCGAGAATATACCCACGCGAGAGAGGGAGGGATATTACCAATTTAAAATAGGAGAATCCTGGATTTCCAGGGAAAAGTTGGCAGTTACCTGAAAAGGCTATATTTTCGGGATTCATGCATTAAAACCCTAATCCAAAACCCTATTTCTTAAGCCACATGAAACCTATGAAAAAAAAACATGCATATACAACAAAGAGAAATGGGGAGGCTTACACAAAGTTGTTCGTGGATATGATGAGATCGTTGACTGAAGTAGTGGAAGCAAGAACGATTTCATGGAGCCGAATGTACTGGAATAGTTTCGCTTCTTTGGCTTAGAGTACATGCAAAGAAATCTCTGGTTTTTTCTTTTTTCTTTCTTTGGTTTCTTTTTTCTGAGAAGTAAAAATGATGAAGGTGAAGGGGGTATGCATCCCCTGAGGGGATGTCAAGGGTCGAAATGATTGGGGCCCTTGATTTGGGTTAAAATTGGGTCCGAAGGATCACATTTAATTATATAAACTATCAGCAAAAAGGTCCTACGAAAGGACATGTGCATGAATAGGGAGTACTTGAGTACTCTTGGTGTGCAATCCCCAAGGGAAGCGTGTCCATACTCGAGTGTGGTAGGTGGGATGTTTTTCGAAAAGTGAAGTTCAAAAGTTTCATTCTCATAGGATTCGAACCAACACTTTTGAGGGGGAATATTGTTACACACAAATTTTGACACAGTCATAAATGAGCCTCGAAAAGTAGGCTTGAAAAGCGTAAGCTCGAAAATAACAAGTAGTGGATAGAAACTTGTATAAATTTGCATGATTCTTGACTTGTTCTTGTTGGCGAATGAGCACAAGTTCAGAAGGCTTATGTAGCACCCTGGGTAGACAGGAACATCACACTGTGTACTTTAAATAGTGCTTAACTTGCTAAACGAGTCTTTAGGCCATAAACGTTCATCTAAGTGTTATTAATGGGCCAAGGTTAAAATTTCGGTCAAAAGGAATGGATATGTTTTATTTAAAAAGTTTAACTGTACATGGGATCCCATAAAAGTGTTTACAAAGTTGTTTACAATCCAAAATGGTCATTACAATTCAAAAGTTACAATCTGTTGACCCAAGAAAAAAAAAAAAAGGGTTAAACCCTAGTTCCTCTGAAACACCTTGACTGTGGTGGTCAAGCGGCCGCATATGTACACATCTCCACATAAGCTCTCCACTCAAGGATGGGTAAGCTTTTCTTTCCCTTTACCTGCACCACATAGCACCCATGAGCCAAGGCTCAGCAAGAAAACTTATTACTGCATGTATACAAGTATTAATAAATGATCATGGGATCCTGTACCTTGAATCAATGATTGTTAAGTCATCCTGGGGTCTTGTACCGTGAATAGATGACTGTTAAGTTATCCTGGGGTCCTACTCCCTGAATAGATGTCTATTAAGTCATCCTGGGGTCCTACACCCTAAATAGATGACTGTTAAGTCATCCTGGGGTCCTGCGCGTTAAGCCATGTGACTATCAAGTCACTTGAGCCTTTTAGCCCTGGCTTTGTGTAACTAGCCATAGACTAGCCAAGCGCTTTAGTTGTCTTCTACCAATAGGTCAGACAAGCATATACTGCTCTTGTTGATTAGATCTAATCATATCGACCAGTGTTTAATCTGCTTTTGCCGCTCTTGACTCATAAGTCAATTCCATATGACCAGCGCTCAGTACTGTTACCGATCCTGACTGATATGTCAGAGCTTCACGACCAGCATTTAACAGCATTGTCGTTTTTTATTAATAAGTTAGTGTGTTGCTCGGATAAACAATGCAATCAAGCATTCATAATGCAATAGATATCTAAATATAGAGTACTCAACATGCTTTAACAATAATCATGTATGTCACATAATGGGTGCAGTTTTCTTACCTCAGACCTAAGCAGAAAATAAGTTAAGAACGACCCTTGAGAATGATCCTTACCTTAGGCCCTTTAACGGTCACCTAATCATAACCAAACATGAAATTCCATCTGTTAAATGAGTAATAAAAGATTTTGGGACCAAGTCTTAGACCCCGGGACCTCGAATCCTACTAAAACGGTTAGTAGATTCGATCCCGAGCCTTAAGGTTCGAAAACCCGCACTTAAAACTAAGTAAAACCATGTCTGGCCCAAAAAGAACAGGTGGGTCGCGACCTGCCCCCAAGGATCGCAGCGCACCTCCCAAACAAACAGGCCCCCTGTCTGGATGCAGGGGCGGGCAGAGACAGAGCCTAGTGAAGGCTCTGGGGTTCACTCAAGTCGTGGCACCCATGAACTCGGTCGCGACTTGACCCTGCGAACCCAGCTCCCCTGCATTTTCTTCAATCCTAACTCAGCCAAAACTTTAACCAAACAATCCCAATATCAAAACCAAACCCTAACACAACATAACCATCAATTTAACAATAAAACCCCAAGCTTCATAACACTTACAACACCACCAAATATCCAATTCTAAGATCAAACTATCAAGCTTATAAATAACCTTAAAAACCGAGTAAAACTTTAAAGTTCAAGCTTAGAATCCTTACCTAAAACACAAAATTATCCCTAAGCTTTACTCAATCAAGAACCTAGCCCAAATAGCTTCAATTCTCCTAGACTTCAAGCTTCAAAATCAACCCGAGAGAGAGAGAGAGTATGATCGAGAGAGAGAAGAAGAAGAAAGCTCTCGTTTTCTGTGGTTCCTTCCACATTTTTCCTTGGATGAGTATATATATATATATAAGCCTAAATGATAAAAATGCCCCTAGGGCCATCCTAATCCCTCAAAGCCACCCAAGGAAAATTTTGTCATTTTCACCTACCCCGTTAATCATAATTAACGTCCTCTAATTCTTATTACTCCTAATATCCACAAATAATTACCAAATCATATCCCATTACCCGCTCAATCCCAGTATTGTACTAAGCACCAAATTAACCCTAGGCTCACCCCGAGCCCAGTAATTAACCCCGTTATGACCAAACCGCTAACTTGCTTCCTAGGATCGCCTCATGCCGAATAGCTCAAACATAATCACATAATAATGTGATCTCACCCATATATCACATACATGCTCATAAATATACGAATATAGCCATATAATAATACAATGCACATAATCATGCATATAATAAAATAATAACGCATTAAATTATTTATGGCCCTCCTGGCCCCCTAATCTAGGCACTAAGCTACATTAGGGAATTTGAGACATTACAGCTCGAGCATAAGTGTCAAGCTCGAAAGGATGAACTTTCTCCGATGCATATGGGTGTAATTCGAGCCTTCGTTGCAAGCTCGAAGAAGTTGGTCTCCGAAGGGTAAGCTCGGTGGAATCACTGGCTAAGGAGGAAGCTGAGCAGAATAACGAGCTCAAAGTGTTGGTTGATCTCGGAAGCACATAGACCTTGCCTTCGAAATCAGCAACACGTTTTGCACACGAAAACTGTTAGGAGATCCCTATTCCTTTGGGATTTGTTGTTATCTGATATTAAATCTCAATTATCATGGGATATTATGTAACTAATGCATTTATTTGTATTTATTTCAACTTTGAATTGTAACTTCACGAAATAAGGGGAAGATATTCTATCAACCAGGTCTATAAATAGCCTGGGGAATTTCATTTGTGGACACACACACAATTCTATTGAGAATACTCTGCTGAAAAACATTGAAAAAGCTTTGAGAGAGTATCACGAATCAATAACATTGACTCGTAGACCAGACATATTTTAACTGCTGAACCACGTAAAAATCCTTCTGTTAATTTCTTATATCTTTGTTTAGTGCTCTTCAGTTTTAAGTTGACGAAAAATGGCGTCAACACTTTGCATCCTGAGAGTATGCAGAACTAGACCAGATGTGATTTAATAATACTTGTTTAAATATCGTTTCGTAGTATTATAAAACACATCAACTGATGATCATATACAAACTGATCTTAATCCTGAAGTTACCATGAACTCCTATATATGTCATTTGATCATTTGCTTCATGCATTACGGTTTGTCAGAATGATCAGGCTAAGAACGAATGTTTTAGGGACTTAATTATTATATTTATTTGATTAATAATAAGATGATAATGGAAATTCAAAATTTGAATTTTGAATTTTCAAATTTAAGTTGTTATCTTTTCCTTAAAAAGATGATACCTTATTTGAATTTCTAATTATTAATTAATTAAAATAAAAATACATGAAAAAAATCAAATCCCATTTTTCAGGGAGAGTGCCACACGTATAGGGCTTCTTGGATTGCCCTATGCATGGTGATCAGTTATTGATTTTTTATTTTATTTAATTAATTAATAAAGAATTTTGAAAATGGTTTTAAAATGGAATGTAAGACTTTATCTTTAATCATCATCATCATTATTATTATTACTACTATTATTAAATATGATAAATTTTATTATTATTATTATTATTATTATTATGATAATATTGTCTATATATTCTATATGATAAAAAATAGAAGGATAACACAACAAGCTTTTACACAGAGAAGAAAAGCTATCATTTTTTCACACAAAAGAAAAATATTTCTCTCTAGCCTATAATCAAGAGTCTCATGTGTTGAGAATACTTTTGATTCACAAATATTGATTCTTGTTCTCTATGTGTCCACCCACATCTTAAGGTGTAGAGAACATCTTGGAAGATCTAGGTGTGAGTACTTAAGTGATGATAGGAAAATCGAAATATATACAAAAATATTCAAGAATTTTTGATAGGATACAAGAAGTAAATCATTTTGTATTATTTTTACATATACATATTATGATAATTAACATATTGCATATTAAAGGATTCCCATATAAAATTGTTTATATGAAAAAAATTTGTTGTATACAATACTACTATTATCGCATTTTTCGCTGCGCACTAGGGACTATTCCTACACATCACTCATTGGTTCGATCTTAATCTTCTTCAGTGGGGACTCTACTTCATTGTCATCACGATCATTGGAATGAGAAGATGGAGAGCTTTCTTTAGTTTTTGGAGTAGGTTGTATCAGAAATGTGGTTAGTAATTGTGGATGAAACTTTTTTTATTTTTAGTAAAATAATATATAATTTCTGGTTTTGTGTGATTGTGTGTGTGTTTTTTTAGAGATTGTGAAGTATTTATAGCATAGAACAATAAAACACTTTAATAATTAATGAGCCACACAAAGACATAATATATAATTAATGAAATTGCAACTTTCCAAATTAATCAAGTAGCTACTCAAGCATTTTTTATTATTAATTATTTTAATAAAATTAAAAAAATAAGCTATTATTTAGTTGCCCTTTTTTTTTATGACGATATAATCAAACCATTTAATGCCATCACCCAAAATATTTTATAAAAAATATCATTCATAAATATAAGAAAATAAATATCTATATTATTTGACACTATTAAAAAAAACAAATATTACGTTAAGGTTGTTACATATGAAATTGGGCTTATATGACCTACTTCATAGTACGTGTGACATTTGTTTTATGAAAACATTAGTCATACTTATAATATAAAAATTTTAATATAACAATTTATGTTATTTTATACTTTTTTTTTTACAATTATTTCATTAATGTTGTTACCTATATTATGAAAATAAGTTTATGTTATCTACATTATAGTATAGTGTGTGTGACATCGATTTTATAATAACATTAAATCATATTTACAATTAAAAAATTAAATATTTATGTTATTTGATAAATGACATTTTAACAATAAATGATATTTATGTTGTTACATATAGTTGTAAATTTTATTTTATATATGTTATATTGTAGTATGTGTGACATTTATTTTATGAAAATAATAGTCATAAATATAATATAAATATGACATGAATGTTATTACATATAGTTATGAAATTGAGTTTCTATTATTTATATTATAGTATGTGTGGCATTTATTTTCTGAAAATATTTGTGATAACAATGATATAAAAAACTGAAATATGTAACAATGTTGTCACATATATTTATGGGTAAATGCCCTTTTGGTACCTGTGTTTTATCGAAATACAAACTTGATACTTTGTTTTTGATAATTATCAATCGGTACATTCTGTTTGCAAAAACTATATAATTTGGTACCCTCCGTGTATTTAAATTTTTAATATTCCCATATTACCCCTTATCTTAATGATTTATTCAATTTGAAATTGTATTATTATTTTATAATGATGTAAATATATTTTTAAAATTCATAAAATAAATAAATGTTTAATTAAAATTTTAAAATAATTTTAATAAGAAAAATTATTTTTAAAATAAATTTAAATAATCAAAAACAAAAAATTAAAAAAATAATTAAAATCTTATTAATTAACTTTAAATAAACCTAAATTTTAATTTAATTATCAAAAAAAAACTTATATTTGACCTAATCTCTCTATCACCATCTCGGTTCTACACCCTCCCAATCTCACCCTTATTTTAGTGATTTATTTGATTTTCAATTGTTTTATTATTTTTAAATGATTTAAGTATATATTTTTAGAATTCATAAAATAAAATAAATATTTTATTAAAATTTTAAAAATAATTTTAATAATTTAAAAAGAAATTTAATTAATTAAAAACAAAAAAAATAGAATTAAAAATTAAAAAAATAATTAAAATCTTATTAATTAACTTTAAATGAACCTAAATTTTAATTTAATTAATGAAAAAAAAATACATATTTCACCCAATCTCACCCTCACCATATCAGTTCCCGCCATCCCATTTTCCCCAATATTTTTTTTCCAAAGTTGGATTGATTTGTTGATTAAATTAAAGTTTTAGGTTTATTGAAAGTTAATTAACAAGATTTTAATTAGTTTTTCATTTTCTTAATTCAATTTTTTAATTAATTAAATTTATTTTAAAAATAATGTTATTATTAAATTTATTTTAAAGTTTTAATTAAATATTTATTTTATTATATGAAATCTGAAAATATATTTAAATTATTTAAAAAATATAAAACAAGTGAAAATCAAATAAATCAATAAATAAAGGGCAATATAGGAATATTAAAATTTTAAACGCACAGAGGGTACCAAACTATGTAGTTTTTGCAAACAGAGGGTACCGATTGATAATTATAAAAAATAGAAGGTACCAAGTTTGTATTTTGATAAA
The DNA here is from genome assembly GCF_963169125.1 of Humulus lupulus. Classification (NCBI taxonomy): domain Eukaryota; kingdom Viridiplantae; phylum Streptophyta; class Magnoliopsida; order Rosales; family Cannabaceae; genus Humulus; species Humulus lupulus. The sequence goes on along the minus strand of NC_084797.1, from coordinate 161,600,598 downwards.
ATACAAGGTACCAAATTGACATTTACCCTATATTTATTAATTAAATCAACTTTATATTATATATACCATAGTTGTGATGGTTTGGGGGAGAAGAACTTGATCAAGGTATTAGTGGATTGGGATCTCGTGTACGGGAGCTCGATCAGACGTTTCATTTTGTCTCCAGTATTTTTATTTTGTGCAGGATAATATCGAAGTGTTACATCCAAGTTGTACCCTTATACCCGTAGAGGTACAATGTCCAAGTCACTAGTGGTACGATTGTAGTACGTGGGACACGATATCAATCGAACTATTCATTTTGTATCCAATAGGTCTATTTTGTGCGAGAAATGCATAAGTATGAAATCCAAATATGTGACTTATTAAAGTCACTATTCTAACACTTTGACTGAAACAGTCCCAGTCACTAGTGGTATGGTTTGTATTATGTGTGGGACACGAGCTTGATCGAACAACTCATTTTGTCTACAATAGGTATATGTTACACCCAAATTTCGAGGATGAAAATCTTGATCTCGAAATTCAGGTTCGTAAGGTGTGAGCTCGAAATAAGCACAATCATCATGTGATATTCCAGTCAGACAGTTTGCTGTAAATGACGACCTCGTAAGCTCGAGCAGTACATAGCCTCGAAAATGCTCCGAGCTTATAAAATAGGTTCCCAACTCGTGTTAGCAAGGGTTCAACACTTGTATAAACTTCTTGATGCATCTCTTGCTTTCAAACAAGATGCTTCGAGCTCGAGGGTTGTAGGCTCTAAGGTAATAGCTTTGTCAATGATTACTTGGTGGAAAGATAGGTGAGGTAAGATGACAAACTCGTAATAGGCAAATGGTCTTGAAGGCGCATGGATCTGGTGTCTAAGCTCGTCGATTTCGTGTGAAGATATTTATTGTTATAAATTCCCTATGTTTAAGGGATCTGAGGTAATTTGTTACTCAATCACATATTTTATGGGATGTTACCGTGTGTGTAGTAAATAATGCATTTATTGACATTATATTATTTGATTTACAGAATATCTTCCCGAAATATGTGGGAACCAATTCTGAAACCCTCTCTATAAATAGATATGTAAACTTCATTTGTGGGGGAGGGAAATATTGAGATTTTGAGAGAAAATTATGGGCAATTATTCTCTGAAAGTTTCCAGAAAACTCTAACGAGCTAATAATATAGACTCGTGGACTAGGCAGATTTTAACTACTGAACCACGTAAAAGATCTTGTTTTCATTCTTTTTATTTATTTCCTCTGGTATATTCTTGTTTAATTGCTCTTCTTTCTTAAGTTTATGAAAAACGACGTCAACAGTATATTTCGTGCAAGATAATGTTAAAGTGTGAAATTCATGTTGTATGACTTATCAAATTTACTATGCTATCCATATGATCTAAATAGGTCATTTGTCTTAGTTACTAGTGGTTCGCTTTGATGTACATAAGACATGAGCTCAATTTGAACAATTTATTTTGTCTCGTAAGACTATAAGATTGAAATGATAATATTGCGTATACAAAATAAATGATGGTTAGTGATACCATCTTCATATTCATATTTTATGGTTATGTCTCCATTACTAATTTTAGTTTTAGTTTGAAACCACCATTTTCAATTTATGATTACTAATGTCCAATTATACTAGGTTTTGAGTATACTTATTATTTAAAAAGTACAATAATTCTAATTTTAAAGTCAAATTTAGAATTTAATTTAACTAAAAAAACTACATGTTTTCCATTCATATTTCATAAATGTCAATATCCAACATATGAAAATAATTAAAAGTAAGAGGCTACTATAAAATATTGACTTTTGTTTAACAAAAAACTTATTATATTCGAAATTTATAAAAAAAAAGTTATTTTTCTTTTATAAAAAATGTCTTATTTGGAATATAATTGAAAAGAAAAAAATTAAATTTAGTTTCTTATTGTAAATTTAAATTTTGAATTCCCAACAACTCAATATATGTATTTTATTATCATTTAATAAGCTTTAATACCCAATATATGTTATTCTTATTTGTCTCATAATAAAATTCATTTGAAAATTGGAAGTTATATTTTTTATTTAATAAGATCACTAATTACAAAATTCAACTATGATTAGCATTTAAATTTTAAATATTCAATCACACATTTGTGTATTTATATTCAAAATTCAAATGACAAAAATATATTTATTAAAATAATATATAAATTTTGAAATTATTAATTTTATATGAAAATAATTTGAAAAAAGCAACAATAACATTTTGACTTTTTTCATAACATTTTTATATTATTCTAAATTCATATATATTTTTTAATTATATAAAAAAAATCATATTTGGAATATAAAAAGAAAAACTATATTTAGTATCTTATTGAAAAGTTTACTTTTTGAATTCCCAAAAACTCAATATATGTGTTTTGTTATTATTTAATAAAATTTTATACTCAATATATGTCATTCTTCTTGGTCTCATATTAAAATATATTTAAAACTTGGAAGATACATTTCTTATTATTACTAATTACAAAATTTTACTATAATTAACATTTAAATTTATAATATTCTATCACTCATTTATTTATTGATATTCAAAATTCAAAAAGAGAATAATATATGTTGACGCGGTTCTTCGCCAACAGGTAATTAAGAGAATAAGAGGATGAGATTAGTGCGTAACAATGAACCGAAATAGATGAATGATCTTTTTATGGACTGGTGACACAATTACGTTTTTAGGTGGTTCAAAGGTTAAAATCCTTCTACTCCACCAGCCGATATTATTGTTATATGCCTGGTATTTCCTTACACAATAGAATCCAACCCCTTCCAACTCTCAGGGTCTCCATATTTATAGGAGAGGGCACCTGGGAGTTGGTAAAAGGGGGGGTCATCCCGTGACCTTCTTACCCATCATGTCACTTCTGTGACATTCATGATTAATTCCTAAAACCTGACAAATGAAGTGTGGTCTAATCAATAGGTAAGGGGGATAATGGGCCGCACGGCCCAACCCAGTCGTGGTGCTTGAATACGCACGTTCATGCTGCGTGTCCAAGAAGTCAGGGATATATCAGACACGTGATGTCTGATATATGCACGTTTACCTTGCGTGGTTGACTTTATAAGAGGTCATAGCTTCCAACTCCAGCTCGTACTACGAGCTGGATGCCTCCTCGACCTGTGGCCTTCACAGTCTTGACTCGGTCCTTGAGTAATCTTGGCGAACCTTTGGATACCCCGAGCTAACGAGGTAGGACCTGACGACAACAGCTCCGGTCATGGGGGATCCACGTGGCTGATATAATTAGGCCATATCTCAGCTTGTTAATAGCCCGTTGGAAAATTAGGGCGTACAATATATTTATTAAAATTTTCCAGAAATTTCTAAATGATTAATTATATATGGAAATAATTAAAAAAAACAACAATAACATTTTGACTTTTTTCATAACATTTTATATTATTCAAAATTCTTATATATTGTTTTAATTATATATTATAAAAAAAATCATATTTGGAATATAAAATGAAAAAGTTATATTTAGTATCTTATTGAAAAGTTTGCTTTTTGAATTCCCAAAAACTCAATATATGTGTTTTATTATATTTTAATAAAAATTTATACACAATATATGTCATTCTTCTTTGTCTCATATTAAAATATAAAAATTAAATTTAAAATATTATATCACTCATTTATGTATTTGTAATGTGCCAAAATTTCCCAGTGGCTTGATGCTTGGATTAGGGGGCCAGGAGGGCCATAATTGATTTATTATGCAATTATGTGATTAAATGCATGATTATATGATAATATGATGATAATTGCATGCATGTAGGCCCACTTCTTATTAGAAGGGCATTTTTGTAATTTTGATATGTTAAGAGCATATCTGTATATTTATGTGCATAGTTGTGATTTATGGATGAGACCACATTATTATGTGGATATGTTCGAGCTATTCGACATGAGACGATCCTAGAACGCAAGTTAGCGGTTTGGTCATAACAAGATTAATTTCCAGGCTCGGGGTAACTCCGGGGATAAATTGATGTTTAGTACATCACCGAAAATGAATGGGTAATGGGATATGATTTAATTATTATTTGAGAATATTGGGAATAACGAGAATTGGAGGATGTTAATTATGATTAACGGGATAGACAGGAAATGACTGTTTTGCCCTTGGGTGATTGTAAAGGTTTTAATTGGGCTTAGGGGCATTTTAGTCTTTTGACCATGGGATATGTTTAAACTTAGAGGGCTGTAAAAGGTTAAGGCTGAAGCAAAACATAGTTTCTTTCTCCTTCTCTCTCTCGATTCTCCCTCTCTCCCTCAATTGAGATTTTGAAGCTTAGCTTGAGGATTCAACTTGGGGAATAAAGGCTTGTGAGCTTACGATTGTGTTCAGCCATTGGAAAGGGTTCAATTTTGTGTTTGAGGTAAGGTTTTCAGTTGAAGTTTCATGGTTTTGCTCTGTTTTTGAGTTAGTTTAAGGTTTGAGAATCTTGGTTTTAGAAGTGGTTATTTGGTGTGGTTTTAAGTGTTATAAAGCTTGGGTTTTGTTGCTAAACTGATGGTGATGTTGAATGTTGGCTATGATTTTGGGATTGATTTGGTGAAGGTTTGATTGAGATTTAAATTGAGAAATAGGCAGTGGAGCTGGGTTCCCAGGGTCAAGTCTCGACCGAGTTCATGCAAGTTGTGACTTGAACCCATTCCATAGCCTCCCCTGGGCTCTTTCTAGCAGGCGCGCCGCGACCCACTAGGTAAAGTCGCGGCCCACCCCTGGTACCCCAGACGGAGGCTCTTTGTCTTCGGGGCGTGCTGAGACCCATTGGGTCAAGTCGCGGCCCGCCCATTCCTTTTGTGCCAGAAGGGATTTTTAAAGGTTTTAAGCACGGGTTTTCATTTCCTAAGGCTCGGGATTGAATCTACTAACTATTTTAGTACGATTCGAGGCCCCGGGAGCGGGGTTAAGACCATGAACCTTTTATAATTTATTTTATTAATGATATTTCATATTTGGTTATGACTAGGTGACCGCTAAGGGATTTAAGGACCGATCGTTCTCAAATGTCGTTCTTTTATTATTTTACGCTCGAACTAGAGGTAAGAAAACTACACCCAGTATGTGATATGCATGGTTATTGATGAGGCATGTCGAGTGCTCTATATATGGACATTGGTTGCATAGTAAATGCATAGTAGCTTTGCTTATCTGTGTATGGCACTGACGTATTAGTCTGAGAACGGCAATGGTGTTTAGTATTGATCGTGAAGCTGTGGCTTATCAGTCAAGTTCAGCGGTGATACTGAGCACTGATCGTATGGTAGTGACTTAAGAGTCAAGAACGACATTAATGTGTTTAACACATGTCGAAATGATTAGATATAATCAACATGAGCATGAAATGCTTGACCGACCCCAAGGTCGAATAAAACTAAAAGCACTTGTCTAGTCTAAAGATTAGTTACGAGAGCCAGGGCCAAAAGGCTTAGGTGACTGAACGTCACACGGCTTAGGGAGTGGATCCCCAGAGATAAACTTATTAGTCATCTATTCAAAGAGCGACTCATTAGTCACCTATCAGATTAGGGTGCGGAGCCCCAGGGTGTGACTCATTATCTGATTAGGGCTGCAAGTTCCAGAATGATTACCACAATCATTTATTGATATTACATAACTGCAGTAATAAGTTTTCTTGCTCAGCCTTGGCTCACGGGTGTTATGTGGTGCATGTAAAGGAAATAAAAGTTCACTTAGCCTTGAGTGGAGAGCTTAGGTGGCGATGTGTACATATGCAGCCGCTTGACCACCACGACCAATGTGTTTCTCAGAGGAACTAGGGGTTAACCCTATTTTTGTCACTTAGGTCAGCAGGTTATAATTTTTATACTGTAATGACCATTTTGGATGGTAAATAAGTTTGTAAACACTTTTATGAGCCTATGTACAGTTTAATATATTAAATAAAATATATCTATTCCTTTTGACCGAGATTTTTCACCCTGGCCTATTAATGACACCTAGATGCATGTTTATAACCTAATGACTTGTTTAACAAGTTAAGCACTATTTAAAGTCCACAGTAACGGTATTGGAGTAACTAGAGCGTTACAGTATTGATATTCAAAATTCAAAATTCAAAATGAGAATAATATGTTTATTAAAATTTTCTATAAATTTGGGAATTATTAATTATATATGTAAATAATTAAAAAAACACAACAACAATATTTTTACTTTTTTCATAACATTTTTATGTTATTTGAAATTCATATATATATATATATATATATATATTTAGTTATATATTATATAAAAAAAAATCATATTTGGAATATAAAAAGAAAATACTATGTTTAGTATCTTATTGAAAAGCTTAATTTTTGAATTCCCAAAAACTCAATATATGTGTTTTATTATTATTTAATAAAATTTTATACCAAATAAATGAGGTTAATATATTTATTAAAAAATTTCATAAATTTCAAAATTATTAATTATATATGGAAACTAAAATATATTGCACAACTGTAATTGAGTAAATTTGCATTAAAAAAATTGACCCAAAAGCTTTATCATATCCATGCCAAGTTTGGCTAAAAAAAATGCATTAATTGTAGGATTTTTTTAACAATAATTATGAATAAAATAATATTATGTTCTCTAAATTTAAAATCTCGATTGATAACTTTTTACTCTAATATGTGTATATTACATTTATTAAAATATATATTTAGCAAATTATGACTGTTAGGTAACAATTGAGTCAAATTTGAGTAATTAAATACACACATTACACTAAAAAATTTGACAAAAAAATAGCATATATATGCCAAGTTTGACACAAATACATTAAATGGAGGATTTTTTTTTATATACAAAATTACAGCACCGACATACGGATTTACCACTATTGCAATTTTTTCATAACATTTTTATGATATTCGAAATGTATAAAAAAAAGACATTTCAAATTTTAAATTTATGTTTGATGTTTGTTAGTAATTAATGTGTTGAATATTGTATAGTAACAATTTTTTTTAATTATTGTTGTCTTTTTTCCAACTATATTATCTTTTCTCTATTTGGATTTGGATTGAGTTTTGACATTTATCTTTTATACACATTCTAAGTCCACAACATTTTTTGTCTTTGAGCAATGGCCGGTTAAGAAAATTATGTGCAAAATTAAAAAAAAAATACTTAAAATGCATCGTCTGAATAGATAAAAATAAATAAATAAAATATATAAGATTACTAATTTCAAAATTATAGATATATTTATATTAAAAAAAAATAAAAAATGACACTAAATAAACAAGTAACAAAGATGATAAAAAATAATAAAAAAATAAATAAAGACAATGAATTTCAAAATTTAGTTTAGTTAAATAATAAATATTAGTTGGAAAGATAATGATCACATTAATTATTCCCATTAATTCCAAAATGATTTTTTTTCTCATGGAATGACTAAAATGAATGAATCAAGAATGAACAACGAATGAATATTGGATGAATCTTAAATGAGATTTTTTTAATTTTTTAATTTAATAAATGTGTTATTGTCATGTCATCAGGTAGCCCTTCCAAAAGTTTGAAAATGTCAAAATTTATATTTAGAAATATTAATTAAAAACTATAAATATGGATCATTGTTCTTAATACAACGAGTAATATTAAAGTAACCATCTATGAGAAGTAACCATTAAGAATGCCTCTTATATAAAAATATATATGGGTAAGTACTCAATGATTACCTCAATATTTCTCCATTGATGGTTACGTTAATTTCAACCATTAGATTTTTATTCAATAGTTGAGATTAATTTGATAGTTAACCAAAGAAATTTAATAGCTATTTGTTGATGCGTTTTTTCGCCAACAATGAATTAAGAAAATAACAAGGTTGATTAGTGCTTGATAATAAACCGAAATAAGAAATTAACTCTCAAAGACATAGATCTTTTTACGTGGTTTAGTGGTTAAAATCCACATAGTCCACGAGTCTATATAATTATTGTATTTCTCTCTTTATTTTGGCAGAGTTTCAGTATTACAGAATAATTGTCCATTTTCCTGTCCAATATTCTCAGTATTTATAGAGAAATTCTTTGGACAGGTTTGGATAACTGCGTGAGTCAATCACATATTTACATATTAATTAAATTTAATATAAAATATTTCCTTTTATACTAGGATATGATCTGATCACAAAATAAATGGTCTCCTAATATCTATGACATTAAATATTACAGGCTGGCCATAAATGATAGTATAAAAGTACCCGAGTCTTTGGGGATTCGTGGGTACGTACCCGAGTCTTTGAGGATTCGTGGGTACGCAATATATTTGAGTTACCACGAGATGGATATATCTCTGAGCTCGTACTATGGAGGCCGTATGAATATCATGAGCTCGTGCTTCTCAACCTTTGCATCACTAACTTGCATAATCACCGTGAAAACTGAGCTGTCCACGTGGATAATAAATGGGTTCCTTTGTTATTTCCTCAACATATGTATTTGCCAGCTGTACCCGAGCTGAGTGAAGGACTCGTGCTGAAATCAGGGTACAACATTTGCCCTCCAAGTCCCTGCTCATGGTTCATGACGTCACCTTCTGGCCTACACAGTAGGGACTTTTAGACTTCTGCTGCATTGAACCATGCTTGCCCACTACTCAAGTACTAGACACGTGGTACATCACAATTGGCGTCTGTTCGGGTTTCGAGGCTTACAATAATTGTCTTGTCACATTTTTTTCCGCCATTTTGTCTTTTGAAACATAGCCCTTGGATTTTGTACTGACCAAATCGGATGGCTCAAATTAATTTATGCCGTTTACGTATAAATAGGGTAGGCAATTTCCACGGTTCACCACCTTTTATTTGAAATCTTTCTACATCTTCTCTCTTCTGCATTTTCAAACCCTTCTTCTTTCTCAGAAAAACCCAAAAACCATCTGTTGCAAAAACCCTCAGAAACCCAGTCACTCAGGAGTCTTCCAGGAACTCTCCCCTGCAAAGTCTATTTCTTTTATTTAAGAACACACTGTAAGTCTTTTGGCTTTGAAGAAACTTTTCTTTTACTGATTTCTGTGTTTTTTATTTTTTTATAACATGCTCATCCGCACTTCACTGTAGTCAATATTAGGTTGTTCTCTAAATGTTTTTGGCATATAGGCTTTGACTTAGGTTTACTGGGTAGGTCTTAAAATATCTCTAGAGCTATGATATTCATAAAACTGGATAATTTCTGAGTAAATCTGGATAATTTATGGTGAATTTTAGGAAATACTCATTCGGGATATAGGAGAAAAGTTTTTAGGGTTCGAAACCAGGTTGCTTAGGGGACACGCTTCTTGGGTGGTTTTGCTCTAGACCGTCCCCCAAGGAGAGTAGTGGCCTGATTTTCTGACAGACGGATCCCTAAACATTAGGGGTCTATTAGGAAACCGAGGCGCGTAGCGTAGGGTAGCGCGTGGCATCACGCAACGGGCTGAGACTAACTCATCTCGTATATCAGAGACAACATTCTCCTCCGTGCTTCCGTGCCATAACCTTTACAAAATCTTGGGTCGCCTACTGAGTAACTCATCATTCTTGTTCGTTAGGCGATCTGATGGCTCCCAATAAGAATGCACCCAGCTCATGTGCTCAACAAACAAACAAAGGGAAATAGATCGCTTCAGAATCTCCCCTTCCTCACTTCGACCCAGTGGTGGAGAGGGAAGCTATGGTTGACCCCAACGCTTTCTTTGAGGTAGAAACAATCGCTTCCAAGATTACGACCAAGGGAAGGGTCAACAAAATTATCCCGAGCCATAACATCGAGATCGGGACCGGAGTTCTTATTGCCCGACCTTCGTTTGAAGGGGAACGAAGCTGCTCCCCTCTCCAGGAAGACTTCGCGGCCTGGAGTGATGAACATTTGAAGGCGGGGGCCTTCTTTCCCCTGGATCAATATTTTGCCGACTTCCTAAATTATGTGAAGTTGGCACCTTTTTAGCTCCCCCCAAATTCTTACAGGCTTTTGGCGGGGCTGAAATACTTATTTTTGAAGCATGAGTGAGAGGTCCCCACTCCGGTAGATATACTATATTTTTTCTGCCTCAAAGCCAGCCCGGAACAAAAGGGTCGAGGTGATGGATTCTACAACCTCACCAGATTCCCAAACTCTGCTTCAGTCATCGAGCTCCCAAGCCACCCCAACAACTACAAAGACCAGTTCTTTATGTCGAACGGGTTCCAAAACTGTGAGCACCGATACTTCAACCGTCCTCGTAAGTTTTTTCTCTGATCTTAGCTCGTAAAATTTTCTTCTTTTCAAGACATTTTCCTTGTGCATGTGCTAATTGAGTTTATTTTTTGTGCAGCCATATTTTCGAGGACGGGGAAGTCAGTGACCCTCGGGGGTCAATATGAAACATTGTCTAGGTTCCCACCCAACAAGAAGGATTACCGCTAGCTCGTGAATGATGTCATGATGCTAGCGTGTAATTTGATTAGCCCAGGCTAGACGTTGGCCTTAAAGAGGACCCGGGCTACTCTCTCGGTAATCCACGAGCTCCCGCCCTCTTAAGAAGAGGACTCACCGGCCACCGAAGGCGAGGAGCAAGAAGAGGATGAGGTGCCTCTTGTACGGAAGAGGCGGGTTCTCCAGGCTGGTCCAGAATCTAATTTAGAACGAGCTGCGTTGGGGGCAGTAGCCGCCCCCCCGGCCAAGGTAACCCATACCCTTATAGAGCATTAGACATGGCTGTTGTCGATTTTAGGTCAGTTAAATTTAACCCAAATTAGCTCGTCCACTGTTACCCTAACAATCCAGACCGTAATGTCACCTTGCTCCAATGTGTGGATTACTTAGTGTTGCGTCATGATAATAGCTACCCTGTGGGGACCATTGTTGTAGATAACACCTTAAATTTTAGGTTTGCCATCTTTGAGGAGTATGGGACCAATCGTATGAGCTAGCCTTCTCTGCTCCAGGGCGCCTTTACCCCTGGATTTAGATAGTATGTAGATGATTCTAGCCCCGAGGTGGAACCTGAGCCCGAACCTCCTAGGGTCCAAGAAATATTAGACTTAGATTCTCCTCCTCCTCCAGTAGTCCCAAGGTCGGAGGTCGTGATAATAGACTCCTCCCCCAGCCCGGAGGGTAGGATCTTTATTTATTTCCTTTGTGTATGTTTTTGACTTTACTTGTGAACCAATCCCCTTTTTGTTCTTTTCAGGCGACGAGATGGAATAACCTAGAGCCCCTGACCTTCGTACGACTTTCTAGGGCGGGAAATCCGGCTCAGGCCCTGTCGTGAAGAGGCCCCGATATACAAAGAAAGCCCCTCCTGCGGCAGGAAATACCTCAAAATCTTCTGCTAAGGGGAAAGGCACGAGCTCGATAGATCTGGCGTCCACTGTCACTGAGAGGAGGATTCCTCCTCCTTCTCCTCCACCTTAGTTCGCGCCTTCTCGGGATCAGGTAATACAAGCTGATCCTCCAGCTCCTCCTACCCCAAATGCTATTGTCCGCATACCAATTGATCCCCAGGATTTGGAGAAGATCCCCGAAGCCTTTTGGGGAATCCTCTATGAGACGGCGAGCCACATGGTGGGGCACGGTTACAGAGCCAGCTCGAGGGACTTGAGGAAGATCGAGGAGCGGAGCCTGGAAAACATTTGGAGTCAGCCTTGGAGATGACCCTCGCAGTAAGTTATCATTCCTTGGTGACATTTTTCTCTTTATCTTGCCAAAGGATACATCTAACTTTCCATGATATTTTGAAGTCTGATCTGGCTCAACACTGCAGCATAGCCTGGGCTAGGGCTAGAAATGATGAACTCCAGGACAAACTCAATGCCGCTAAGAACACCCTGACCACTGCTCAAGAAGGTGGTAGGCCGCCAAAGCTGCCTTTGCGGCTGCTCAAAAGAGCGAGTACGATGCCAAGTTTGCCATTGCCTCGTCTCAGGATTGCGAGCACGCTGCAAATATTGCCTTGGATGCTTTCTAGGACCAAACTACCCAGCTCCAGGCTGAGGCTGATGAAGCCAAGGCAAAGCTGCTCGAGGTTGAGGCTGCAGTCAAAGAAGAAAAGGCGGCATCACTATCCTCCATGGAAGATATGTTGTACCATTGCTGGGCTTTTATCTAGGATGGCAACTTTTCTTTCATGGCTCTTGTGCTGTGGGAACCGTACCTTGAGAAATTCAAGGCTCAGATCTTCCTAGAACTGTCAGAAATGGGGGATGCTTCTATAGCGGGCGAGCAGGAAGGCGAGGAGGTCACGTCCTTAGAGCATCCTGGAGGGGCTCAATGACAGTCTTTTTTGTTTTTTTATATTTGTTTGTAAACAATTGCCCTTGGGCTTAGTTCGAGGTTTTTCTCATCGGGACAAATTTAATTTCAATTTATATATCTAAATTTTAATCTATTTGTCTTTCCTTGATTATCTCTCATGTTTATGACTTCTTAGACTTGTACATTCGTGATTTTAGGAATCGATTTTTAGATCGGGATAGATATTTTAAGTCGGTTATATCCAAATTTAATGCGTTGATTTATATCATACCTGTTAAGAATCAGGCCTTGGACTCGTTTATATCCGAGATTTTAAATATTTTAAACTTAGTTTGTGTTAGGTTTATTGCCAAGAGTTTTAGAAAACCCTTGGTTTTAACAATTTCCCCCAACTTTGAAAGTTTTGTACCTGGTTGCATCCAGGGTTTTAAATGATCAAGACTGAGTTTATGCTAGGTCTATTGACATCTCGAGGTCTTAGAAAAGCCATCGAATATCCAATTTTCCTATCTTCTAAGTTTTGGGACCTGATTGTATCCAGGGTTTTAAAATGATTCAAACTTAGTTTGTGCTAGGTTTATTGACATCGCGAGCTCTTAAAAAGCCTTTGAATAATCAATTTTCCAAGCTTCTAAGTATCTGATCTGGTTGTATCTAGGATAATTTTGTACCTGGTTGTATCCAAGATTTTAAGTAATTTAAACTCATCCGACAACCTTACTCTGATCCACCTCGGGTTATATGCTCCCCAAGTAACAAGAATGTAGAGACTTTCTTGGTTACTTTTACAAACATCAATACACGAGCCAACACAACCTTATAAAGAAAAATTATTTAAATCCTTTTTAACAAGAAAAATTACACAATAATCCATTGTTGTTTAATTAAATGGCTTTTACAATTAAGCCTTACATGGATGATTATACTACTAATAATATTTTTTAGGTGCATGGCGTTCCAGGTCCGTGGCACTGTTTCTCCACCAAGCCGAGCTAACTTGAAAGTTCCTTCACACAAAATTCCACGATCTGATATAGTCTTTCCCAGTTCGGGCCTAAAACGCCGTCCTTGGGATCCTTGCTTGCCAAAAAGAACCTTCGGAGAACCAGGTCGCCCAATCCAAAACTACATCTCTTGAGCTTAGAATTAAAGTAACGAGTGATTTTTTGTTGATAATAGGCGAGCTATAACTACGAATCCTCTTGTTTTTCATCAATCAGGTCAAGTGATGCGTTAAGTAATTCATCATTCCATTTCTGGCTAAATGTCTTTTGCCTGTGAGTAGCCACCCTAGCTTTGATTGGAAGGACAACCTCACTTCCAAAAGTTAAGGAGAAAGGAGTGTGTCCTGTGGAGGTCTTGTGGGAAGTTCGGTATGCCCAAAGTACTTGTGGGAGCTACTCATGCCAGACTCCTTTGGCCTCATCTAACCTTTCTTTAAGGCTCACCTTTAGGGTCTTATTCACACCCTCGACCTGTCCATTGGCCTGTGGATATGCTACTGAGGAAAAACTCTTAATAACGATGTACTTTTCACAGAAGTTGGTGAAGAGATCACTGTCGAACTGGGTCCCATTATTCGACAAGATCTTTTTAGGAAGCCCAAACTGACATACAATGTTCTTCACCTCAAAGTCCAGGAATTTCTTTGAAGTGATGGTTGCCAAAGGCTTGGCCTCTACCCACTTCGTGAAATAGTCGATTGCCACCACCGCAAAACAAACTCCTCCCTTTCCCATAGGTAAAGATCCTATTAGGTCGATTTCCCAGACTGCAAATGGCCACGGGGATGAGATCATTGTTAGCTCGACTAGAGCAGCTTGGGCAACCGTGGCGAAGTGTTGGCATTTGTCGCATTTCTGAACATGGGAGATGGAGTCTTTCGTTAAAGTAGGCCAAAAATAGCCCTGCCTCAATATTTTCAATGCTAGGTTTTGCCCCCCAACATGATCTCCACAAAAGCTTATATGTACTTCTTTTAGAATGGTCTTAGCCTCCTTAGGCAAAACACACCGTAGGAGAGGCAATGAATGACCACATCGGTATAATGTACCATCCACTATCACATACCTCGGGGCTTGATAGAGTATTAGTCTTGCATCCTTTCTTTCCTCAAGTAGCCTTCCTGTTGTAAGGTATTCCATTATGGGAGTCATCTAGGTCGGCCTTGTATGGATCATCTCGACCTCTACCATTTTTTCTGTCACGCTCAGACTCTCCAAGAACTCCACTAGCACTACATTCAAAGTCTCAGCTTCCTTGGTGGAGGCAAGCCTTGCCAAAGCGTCAGCATTAGAATTCTGCTCATGAGGTATCTGTTCAAAAGTATTGTACTAAAATTCTGATATCTCCCCCTTTACTTTAGCTAGGTAAGCCGCCATCTTGGTGCCTCAAGCTTGATACTCCCCCAACACCTGATTGACCACGAGTTGGGAATCGCTATAACACTGTACGACCTTCGCTTTGACCTCCTTCGCCACTCTAAGTCCAGCTAGCAAGGCCTCATATTCAGCTTCGTTGTTGGATGCTTCAAATCTGAATCTCAGAGCTGTATGGAATCGATGCCCTTCTAGAGAGATTAATTGTAACGCCCTGGATAGCCAAGAACGTTACACAGTGTGTTTATAAAGGTGCTAGACTTGCTAATCAAGTCATTTAATTAAAAATGTGTTACTGAAACTATAATGGACCTAGGGTTAAAAGATTTTGGTATCAAAAGCCATATTCTTATAAATAACATTTTATGTTTACACAAGATCCCAAAAATAATAAGATTAGAACCCTTTACAAAAGATTTAGGATATAAATATAGTAATTAGCCACTCTAAGGAAAAACAGACTGTTAAGCATTCCTTGTCCTGATCCACTCCTCGGCCATGGGAGCCGAACCGCTAACTATGTACATTCAGCCCCGCAGCTCTCCATCTCAGGGTTGGTCCAACTTTCCTTTGCCTTTACCTGCACCACGTAGCACCCGTGAGCCAAGGCCCAGCAAGAAAACACAATAACAGAGCATAAACAATCAATAGACAGTCAAATATCTCATATCACATAAGCATGTTCTCAACAGACTAAGTATCCATGATAATAAAGTACTCAGCATACCAAGCATATCATTACATATCAATAATCAATTCCCAAATGATAACTAGGGTTAGCGCCCTTAGGCCGCACCCTCTGTTTGTCCCACTGACTCCGGCTCGCTTAAACCGAACTCAGTGAATAATAAGCTGTCCTCGGCTACTAGTGGCCAAGCCGCGCCCTGTGCGCAAATATTTTATACGAAACCCTTAGGCCGTTTATCTCATGTCCCATGGCATAATACAATCTATGACATTATACAGATATCAGGAGCACTTAGTCCCATCACAAACACATAACCGGGTGCAGTTTTCTTACCTTTGGATTTGCTAGCTTTGTTCGATTTGATCCTCAAGCACGATCCCTCTTGAGCCCTAGTGCGCACCTAGTCACAACCATAGATCAAAATCATCACCCAACCTCAAGTCCAAAACCTACCCTCGGGACCAATCCTGAGCCCTCGGGAAGCACTAATTCCACCAAACGGGGTGGTGGATTCAAACCTCGAACCCTCGGGCAAAAACCCTTGAAAATAACCCAAAAACCCTTTTCTGGAAACAGGGTAGCGCTACAACGCTCTTTGGAAGGTGCTACAGCGTTACAAACAGAACCAAAAATACCCTCAGAACACTTGGCCTAGCGTTACAACGCCCAAAGGCTAGCGCTGTAGCGCTAGTCACAGATCAGCAACCCTAAAATTTTCCCTCCTTCGATAGCCAAACCTTACCAAAACTTTTCCAATCTTTAAACAAACTTAAAAATAAGCTTATCAACATGTATAACTTATCCCAAATGACCTAACCACATAAAATCTAAGCACATGCACTCCAAATCCCAAAATTCACCATAGTTGAATCTAGAGCTCAAAAACTCAGCCAAACAATAAAACTTCAGAATTCAAGTGACCAAGTCCAAAGTTTCTTACCGTTAATTGGAAAGCTTGATGTTAGGATATCCTCTACAATTCCTTGACTTCCTCCTCCTCAAACCCTTAGCTTTAATTCCCTAGAATTCCCATCAAATTCAGCTTAGAAATCTAGTTCAACAACAAAACCAGAAACTGAAGAAAACCTTCAAATCTTACCTCAAATGGATGAGTAACTCTAATCCTCAAGCTTAACTCGGGAACCCAATTGCTAAGCTTGACCTAGCTCTCCTCTGAACCTCAACTCCAAGAGACCCCAAGAATGGTGAAGAAATCTCTAAACCGTAAGAGAGAAAATAGACTTCCAATCCATTTCCTTTCCTTTTCCTTCCTTTTCCTTCTTTTCTTTCTTTTCTTTCCTTCAGACTCTAGACTTTTCCCACTAAGGCATAAAGCAAGAGTTATACTTATCCCAGCTTTTAACTCAAATGACCAAGATACCCTCCCTTTTATCCCTAAGCCTTTAAATCAACCTAGGGCATTTTGGTCATTTCACCTGATTCCCGCTAATTCCTCGAGTGTCTCTAATATTTACCATTTACTTCCCGACACCTAACTAATCACCAATTATATTCCCCAATGTCAAAATGGTCCCCAATATACTCTCCAAATTCCCAGAAATACCCCCAGACTCGCCCCGAGCCGGGCATAAATCCCCGCTGTGACTTTTTCGTTAAACCGCTCACTAGGATCGTCTCGAATCACAGATCAAAAATATATCCACATAATAATGTGGTCTCGACAATTTATCACATTTATATACAGTTATGCCCTCAACGGGCCAAAATTACGATTATGCCCTTCTAACCTAATCAGGGCCTACATGCATACTAATACACATAATCATACATCTCAGATATTCAAATAGTCATATAACATACTTTTAATCATTAAATCACACATATAATCCAGTAATGCCCTCCCGACACACTAATCAAGGCCCTTAAGCCTTATTAGTAAATTTGGGTCGTTACAACTATCCTCTCCTAAAGAGAATTTCGTCCTCGAAATTTACCTGAATAACTCGGGATATTGATCCCGCATCGCTGTCTCAAGCTCCCAGGTCGCCTCCTCAACCCTACTATACCTCCACAATACTTTAACAAGAGGAATCGTCTTATTCCGTAATACTTTATCTTTTCGATCCAAGATCTGAACTGGTTGCTCTTCATATGCCAAATCTGTTTGCAACTCTAATTCTTCACACCTCAACACATGATTCACATCTGAGACGTACTTCCGAAGCATAGAAACATGGAATACGTCATGGACTCCTGACAATGATGGTGGCAAGACTAACCTATAAGCTACCTGACCAATCCTTTCAAGGATCTCAAATGGTCCAATGAACCTAGGGCTTAGCTTGCCCTTCTTTCCAAATCTCCTCACCCCTCGCAATGGTGAAACTCGAAGAAACACGTGGTCCCCAATCTGGAACTCCACGTCCCTACGCTTAGGATCAGCGTAGCTTTTCTGTCTACTCTGTGAGGCGAGCATCCTAGCTCGGATCTTCGCTATAGCTTCACTTGTCCTCTAAACCATATCTGGCCCCAAATACCTCCTCTCACCCATCTCATCTCAATGAATGGGTGATCTACACTTCCCCCCGTACAACAACTCATAGCCATTCCAATCGTTGATTGGTAACTATTGTTATACGAAAATTCAATCAACGGGAGATACTTACTCCATGACCCTTCAAAGTCGATCACACACGCTCTGAGCATATCTTCCAACACCTGAATCATCCTCTCAAACTGTCCATCAGTCTGAGGATGAAAGGCTGTGCTGAACTTCAACTGAGTTCCCAAAGCCTTCTGCAAACCATCCCAAAACTTGGAAGTGAAAATAGTATCCCGGTCTGACACTATAGACTTAGGAACCCCATGGAGACGTACGATCTCCCTCACATACAACTCAGCATATTGATCCACAGTGTATGTTGACTTCACTAGAAGAAAATGGGCTGACTTGGTGTATCTGTCCACTATCACCCACACCGAGTCATGAAGTCCCACTGTCCTGGGTAAACCACCCACGAAGTCCATCGTAATGTCCTCCCATTTCCACTCAGGAATACCCAAAGGCTGAAGCAACCCTGCTGGTCGCTGATGCTCAACTTTCACCTGCTGACAGGTTAAACATCTGTACGTACTCCACTACATCCTTCTTCATCCTGGGCCACCAATACAATGTCCGTAGATCTTGGTACATCTTCGTGGTACCCGGATGAAGTGAGTATGGTGTCGTATGAGACTCATCCAGTATCTCTCATTTGATTCCGCTCATCATCTGGAACACAAATACGTCCCTGATACCGAAGCAAACCAACCTTAGAAAGAGAATAGTCCTTAGCTACTCCCGCTAAGACATTCTTTCTGACCTCCTGTAACTGAGTGTCTACCAACTGTCCCTCTTTAATCCGCTCTAGCAGGGTTAACTGCAGAGTAATAATGGCCAACTGGCCTACTACCAACTCTATCCCCGCTCTAACCATCTCATAAGCTAACTCCCTTGAGATCTGAGTGGAACTATATAACTGACCTGGGCCTCTCCGGCTCAATGCATCTGCTACCACATTGTCTTTCCCCGAATGGTAAAGAATAACACAGTCATAATCTTTCACCAACTTAAGCCAACGCCTCTATCTCATGTTCAGGTCCTTCTGTGTAAAGAAATACTTTAGACTCTTATGGTCAGTGTACACCTTGCACTTCTCCCCATACAAGTAGTGTCAACAAATCTTCAGTGCGAATACCACTGCTGCCAACTCCAAATCATGGGTAGGATATCGCTGCTCATACTCCTTCAATTGTCGTGACGGATAAGCTATGACCTTCTCATTTTGCATTAACACAGCCTTAACCCAACCTTGATGCATCGCAATAGACCACAAACTTTCCTTCCCCCGAAGGAAGACTCAACACAGGCGCTGTAATAAGTCGTCGCTTCAGTTCCTGAAAACTGTCTTCACACTTGTCTGACCAGATAAACTTCAAATTCTTCCGTGTCAATTCTGTCATCGGTGTCGCTATCTTCGAGAATCCCTCTACAAACCGTCTGTAATAACCCGCCAAACCAAGAAAACTCTGCACCTCCGAGGCGTTCCTTGGCCTCGGCCAATCCCTAACTGCCTCTATCTTAGATGGATCCACCTTAATCCCATCTGCACCCACGATATGTCCAAGGAATGTCATTTCTGGTAACCAAAATTCACATTTCTTAAGCTTGGCGTACAACTGGTGCTCCCTCAACCTCTGAAGAACCTGTCGAAGATGAAGCTCGTGCTCTGCCTCTGAACTGGAATACACCAAGATGTCATCGATGAAGACAATGATGAACTGATCCAGAAAGTCTTTGAACACCCTGTTCATTAGATCCATAAAGGCTGCTGGGGCATTGGTCAAACCAAACGACATGACCAGAAACTCATAGTGCCCGTACCGCGTTCAGAAGGCTATCTTCGGTGTATCCTCATCCTTGATCCTCAGTTGGTGATGACCAGATTGAATATCAATCTTTGAGAACATCGTCTTACCCTGTAGATGATCGAACAAGTCATCAATCCTTGGTAGGGGATACTTATTTTTGATAGTCAACTTGTTCAATTCCCTATAGTCTATACACATTCTCAAAGTCCCATCCTTCTTCTTCACAAACAAAACTGGAGCACCCCACGGCAAGTAACTAGGCCCGATGAACAGAAGCTCTTGCAACTGGATCTTCAATTCTTTCAATTCTTTCGGTGCCATCCTATATGGTGCCCTCAACACTGGCTCTGTCCCTGGCGCCAACTCAATGACAAACTGAATCCCTCTACGTGGCGGCAATCCAGGAAAATCCTCAGGAAACACATCCAAGAACTCGCGAACCAATCTGGTCTCCTCCGGTCCTACTGGTGAAACCCTGGTGGTATCCACCACACTAGCCAGAAATCCTATGAATCCACCCTGTAACAAGTCTCTGGCTCTCAACGTCGATATCCTAGGTACGTGGGGTCCATGCACCGCTCCCACAAAAACCAAGGGATCCTCGCCCTCTGGCTCAAAAGTCACCATCTTCTTCCTGCAGTGAATGGTAGCTCCATATCTAACCAACCAATCCATACCTAGAATCATATCAAAGTCTTCCATACTTAATTCAATCAAGCCTACTAATAACTCCCTACCGTCAATTATCATTGGCAGATCTCTAATCCACCTCCTAGACACTACCAGTTCCCCTGTAGGCAAAATAGTCCCAAATCCTAAAACACAATACTCACTAGGTCTACACAGTCTATCAATCACCTTACTAGAAACAAACGAATGTGAAGCACCAGAGTCAATCAATACGGTAAAAAGGGAAGCCAGCACTAGAAAGCTGACCTGTCACTACCGAGGGACTAGCCTCGGCCTCTGCCTGCATCAGGGTGAACACTCGAGCTAGAGTCAAGCTGTCCACCTTCCCCGCATCTCCCTTCTTCAATGCCGGGCAATCTTTCTTGAGGTGTCCCTCCACCCCACACACATAACAGGCCTTAGCCCGACACTTGCCTGGATGGTGTCTTCTGCACCTTGTGCACTCAGGATAAGTCCTCCATGCATCACCGCCTCCCTGACGGCCACCCTTAGTACCCCGACCTCTCCTATCAGGACTAGGAGCGATCGAAGCATCAGGAATCTACCTCTTCAAATCACGAGGGCCTTCGCCCCTACCAGAACCAGAGTATGGAGGCACCACCCTGCGGCCCTCCCGTCTCACTGTACTCTCCCTCCATATATGTGGCACAGGCCACTCTGTCATGTCCCTCTACCCTCATAAAGTCCAAGATGGTAGTAATCCTAGTCATCCACTGCTCGGCTTTCAGTGGATCTGGTCCTCCCTCAAAGATCGGGGGCTGCTGTTTCCTGAACCGCTCATACAACGGCTCCCATCTATTCCCAACCTTAGTTGGCTGCACAACAGGTACCACTACAGGTGGCACAATAGGGGCAACACACCCTGATGGAGCCTGCTACCGCAGAATTTGAATCTGTTCGTCTTGGCTCTGTAGCCGAGCCTGCATATCGACCATAAGCTGCTGCCAGCTCTCAGGGATTGGCAGAGGGGTCTGGCCCTGATCATCTTCTCTAGTCCCAGACTTGCCGGCTAGTCGCGTAGATTTTCTTGGACGCATAATTATCCAAGTCAATCTACAATAAACGACTCGGCAATCAGACTATGATGACAAGGTAATAATCCTTTCATGATCCATCACTGGAACTCTAATCATTCACAAACAATCAAGATATAGTAGTTTATCCAAATATTTACCGATATATTCATTCACATGCATAGCAGTGCTGATAAGCACGCCTCAATAACATCATGCAATAGTCAAGGGCCAGGCCCTATCAGTATCTCATGTTCCCTATTAATCAAACAGATATCAACAGTCGTATCTCACTCAAATCATTTAAGCACATTATCATGTGTACACAATTACCAAACCTTGAGTCGAGCTTGTCTTTCGCGGCGAATGTACAAGTCCAGCTAGTCTTTAGGAACCCATAAACCTAGGATGCTCTGATACCAAGTTGTAACGCCATGGATAGCCAAGACCGTTACACTGTGTGTTTATAAAGGTGCTAGACTTGCTAATCAAGCCATTTAATTAAAAACGTTTTACTGAAACTATAGTGGAACTAGGGTTAAAATATTTTGGTCTCAAAAGCCGCATTTCTTACAAATAACATTTTCTGTTTACACTGGATCCCAAAAATAATAAGATTAGAACCCTTTACAAAAGATTCTGGATTTAAATACAGTAATTAGCCACTCTAAGGCAAAACAGACTGTTAAGCATTCCTTGTCCTGATCCACTCCTCGGCCATGGTGGCCGAACAACTGACTATGTACATTCAGCCCTGCAGCTCTCCATCTCAGGGTTGGTCCAACTTGCCTTTGCCTTTACCCGCACCACGTAGCACCCGTGAGCCAAGGCCTAGCAAGAAAACACAAAAACAGAGCGTAAACAATCAACAGACAGTCAAATATCTCATATCACATAAGCATGTTCTCAACAGACTAAGTATCCACGATAATCAAGTACTCAGCATACCAAGCATATCATTACATATCAATAATCAATTCACAAATGATAACTAGGGTTAGCGCCCTTAGACCGCACCCTCTATTTATCCCATTGACGCCGGCAAGCTTAACCGAGCTGAGTGAATATTAAGCTATCCTCGACTACCAGTGGCCAGGCCGCGCCCTGTGCGCAAATATTGTATACGACACCCTTAGGCCGTTTATCTCATGTCCCATGGAATAATACCATCTATGACAATATACAGATATCGGGAGCACTTAGTCCCATCACAAACACATAACCAGGTGCAGTTTTCTTACCTTTGGATTTGCTAGCTTTGTTCGATTCGATCCTCAAGCACGATCCCTCTTGAGCCCTAGCGCGCACCTAGTCACAACCATAGTTCAAAATCATCACCCAACCTCAAGTCCAAAACCTAGCCTCGAGACCAATCCCGAGCCCTTGGGAAGCTCTAATTCCACTAAACGGGGTGGTGGATTCAAACCCCGAACCCCCGGGCAAAAACCCTTGAAAATAACCCAAAAACCCTTTTCTGGAAAAGGGGTAGCACTACAACACTCTTTGGAGGGCACGAAAATGCTACAAACAGAACCAAAAACACCCTCAGAACACTTGGCCTAGCACTACAACGCCCAAAGGCTAGCGCTGTAGCGCTAGTCACAGAAAAGCAACCCTAAAATTTTCCCTCCATCGATTTTTCCTGAGCCAAACCTTACCAAAACTTTTACAATCTTCAACCAAACTTAAAAACAAGCTTATCAACATGTCTAACTCTTCCCAAATGACCCAACCACATAAAATCTAAGAACATGCACTCCAAATCCTAAAATTCACCATAGTTGAATCTAGAGCTCAAAAACTCAGCCAAATAACCAAACTTCAGAATTCAAGTGACCAAGTCCAAAGTTTCTTACCTTTAATTGGAAAGCTTGATGTTAGGATATCCTCTAAAATTCCTTGGCTTCCTCCTCCTCAAACCCTTAGCTTTAATTCCCTAGAATTCCCATCAAATTCAGCTTAGAAATCTAGTTCAACAGCAAAACCAGAAACTGAAGAAAACCTTCAAATCTTACCTCAAATGGATGAGTAACCTCTGCTAATCCTCAAGCTTAACTCAGGAACCCAATTGCTAAGCTTGACCTAGCTCTCCTGTGAACCTCAACTCCATGAGACCCCAAGAATGGTGAAGAAATCTCTAAACCGTAAGAGAGAAAATAGACTTCCAATCCCTTTCCTTTTCCTTCTTTTCTTTCTTTTCTTTCCTTCAGACTCTAAACTTTTCCCACTAAGGCATAAAGCAAGAGTTATACTTATCCCAGCTTTTAACTCAAATGACCAAGATACCCTCTCTTTTATCCCTAAGCCTTTAAATCAACCTAGGGCATTTTGGTCATTTCATCCGATTCCCGCTAATTCCTCGAGTGTCTCTAATATTTACCACTTACTTCCCAACACCTAACTAATCACCAATTATATTCCCCAATGTCAAAATGGTCCTCAATATACTCTCCAAATTCCCAGAAATACCCCCAGGCTCGCCCCGAGCCGGGCATAAATCCCTGCCGTGACTTTTTCGCTAAACCGCTCACTAGGATCGTCTCGAATCATAGATCACAAATTTATCCACATAATAATGTGGTCTTGACAATTTATCTTATTTATATACAGTTATGCCCTCAACGGGCCAAAATTACGATTTTGCCATCTAACCTAATCGGGGCCTACATGCATACTAATACACATAATCATGCATCTCAGATATTTAAATAGTCATATAACATACTTTTAATCATTAAATCACACGTATAATCCAGTTATGCCCTCCCAGCACACTAATCAAGGCCCTTAAGCCTTATTAGTAAATTTGGGTCGTTACATTAATAGGATCCTAGCTCCGGATCCATTCTAGTTCGACGACCCATCTACGAATATTTTCCACAACTCCTGCACCGGTTCCTTCAAAAGCTCCTCTTGAAATCTGGTGCATTCAGCCACAAAATCAGAAAGGGCCTGACTTTTTATTGAGGTATGTGGTACGTACAGTATCTCGAACTAGCTTAGTTCAATCGCCCATTTTAAAAGACATCTTGACATTTCAGGATTTTGCAGTACCTGACTTAAAGGTTGGTCGGTCAAGATGTGGATTGAATGGGACTGGAAATATGGTCTGAGCTTCCTCAAAGCCAATATTAGACAGAATGCAATTTTTTTCCATCAGCGGATATCGTGATTCAGCTCCGAGAAGTCTTTTGCTTATATAATACCCCAGTTTTTGTGCGCGTTCTTTTCCTCGAAATAACACGACACTGAATACACTTTCTGACACAGCCAAATAATGGAACAGAGGTTCTCCAGACATAGACTTAGACAATACTGGGGGCTCGGCTAAGTGCAATTTTAGGTCGAGGAATGCATGCTCACACTCCTCAGTCCATTCGAATTTCTTGTTCCCTCTGAGCAAGTTGTAGAATGGAAAGCACTTGTCAGTGGATTTTGAAATAAAATGGTTCAGGGCTGCAACCTTTCCAGTCAGACTTTAACTTCTTTACGCAACCTAGGTGAGGGCATTTCCAACAATGATCTGACTTTATCGTGGTTCGCCTCTATCTCCCTTGTATTGACTATGAATCCCAGAAAATTTCTCGATGCCACTTCGAAAGTACACTTATGGGGATTCAGTCTCATGTTATACCTCCTCAAGATCTCAAGACATTCATTCAGATTGGATACATGGTTATCGACAGTTTTTGGATTTGACTAGCATATCATCGACGTACACTTCCATATTTTTCCCGATCTGACCAACAAACATTTTGTTGACTAACCGTTGGTAGGTAGCTCTGACATTTTTCAGCCTGAAAGGCATAACTTTATAACAATATACATTAGTTGGAGTCATAAAGATAGTTTGCTCTTGGTCCATAGGTGTAACGCCCCATGTCACTATGGCTGCTTTCTGGAATGACGATTGGCCCTACAAACCAACACGAGTCTTTCCAGCGTGCTTTGTCCTCACTCGCATGCTTCCTGGGAAAATTTCCCAGGAGGTCACCCATCTTGAGATTACTCCAGGTCAAGCACGCTTATCTTTGGAGTTCTCAAGTAATGGGCTACCAAAAAGAAGATGCATCTTGTTGGCATAGGTAGTACCCATCAATCCATTTATGCCCTCTTCAACTGTGTAGTCCCATACCTACACAGTCTTAAAATCATCACACTTGACCTTCCCTAGGCGGTGTGGGATTGCACAGCTTTACCCGGTCTTTCCCCTTATGGATCACGGGATTCTGACTGTTACAACAGGATTCATCGCGATCTGGTTATATCCAGAATACACATCCATGAAGGACATGAGCTCCTGTCCTGCGGTGGTATCTACCAACTGATCAATCCTTGGTAGTGGAAAACAATCTTTAGGACAAGCTTTGTTCTGGTCGGAGAAATCAATGCAGGATTCGCGACTCAGATCGGGTATTTTGCTTCACGAATAAACCCACACTTTAATAGTCGAGGTACTTCTTCCTCCAGTGCTTCAGCTCGGACTGTTCCCAAACGCCTCTATTTTTGGGATTTTGCAGGCATGCTTCTTTCCAAGTTTAGAGTGTTCATGATCACACTCGGGCTTATTCCCACCATGTCTTCATGCGACCAAGTGAAAACATCTAGATTCCTTCGTAAAAATTTAACCAACTTCGTTTTCCTTTCATCACCAAGATTTTTCCCAATCTTAATGACTCTGGAAGCATCTTTGGGATCTATTTTTACTTCCTCGATCTCCTCAATAGCTTGGAGCTCTGATTTGTCCTCGCCCATTCGTGGGTCAATATCATCACTTAGGGCGATGTCGCTATCCGTTGCTTCTTGAGGTTCTTCCATCCCGCAAGCAACTTCCGCTTCCTGGGACTCCTCACCTCTGTCACTTATGGCCATTGCTTGTTGCCCGGGTTATGATTTTCCCTTCATAGAAATGCTATAGCATTCCCTAGCAGCGAGCTGATCGCCTCTAACAGTGCATATTCCTGTAGACGAGGGGAATTTGATTGCTAGGTGGCAGATAGAGGTTATGGATTCAAACACCATCAACGCAGGTCAGCCCAAAATCGCATTGTATGCAGTTGGACAATCGATGACCATGAACTCAAGCAGCCTGGAGACAGTTCGTGGACCTTCACCCAACAATACCACTAATTCGATCGTTCTGATGGCAGCCGACCCTTCACCAGAAAACCCATATAGAATCATTGAGGTTGCCTTTAGCTCGGTTACAGACAATCTCATTTTTTCTAAGGTGGACCTAAAAAGTAGATTCACAGAACTCCCGTTGTCTACTAGTGTCCTCCGAACTCTCTGGTTGGTGAGCTGAACAGATACGACCAGAGGATCGTTATGTGGGAACTGGCCATGACTAGCATCTTCCTATGTAAAAATAATTGGTTGCTTCTCCAATCGCTGCTGCTTTGATAACCGTTGTTCCGGGATGAACTTCATTCCATTATGGGACTTCAGTTCATTGATGTACCTCTTCTGGGCACCTTTGCTCATGCCTGCCAGATGAGGTCCTCCCAAAATGGTGGCTATATCTCCACATATTATCAGAGGATGCTGATTCACTTGAGCTCCGGCTTGATTCATTGGAGCTTCAGGAGTTGACGGAGGGTTTTGTCCAGCGGGCTGACTGGGAGTCACTCTATTCTGGGTGTACTGGGCCAAAGGTCCTACCTTGATGAGAGTCTCGATCTCATCCTTCAGCTATCTACAGTCATCAGTATTATGACCGATATCATTGTGGAATCGGCAAAACTTCAAAGGACTTTCTTTGCACTTTGGTTTTTTAGCGGTTCTGGCTTCTGCCATGGAAGGCGAGTAGAATTAGCTAAGAAGATGCGCTCTCTCGTATCCGTGAGATCGGTATATGTTGCGTAGACTGGTTTAAATTTCTCCACACACTTGTTTTTCTTTGTTTCGCTCTGGTCGCCCTCACCATTTCCCTTCCTCTTATTATTTCCCCCATGGTTATTCTGGGTAACGGTTTGAGCCGTACCTGCAATATCCGTTGCTGCTCCAACAGCTGGGGAGGTACTTGGCTGGTTCTTGTGACAGAAGTTCGTGCCTCTTCCAGGTTAAACCATCTTTGAGCTCTTGTCTATAACTCGTCCATGGTAATCCATTCCTCTGTAACTCTTGCCACAGGTTGCCTCCAATAAGAATTTCCATCCTCATTGCCATGAGCTTGGAGCTTTCGTTGGCATCTCTAGCTCGCGCAGCGACATTGGGAAACCTACTTAGATACGCTTTCAACGGTTCACTGGGCTGCTGCTTTACATTAGCCAATGAGTCAGCCTTAATTCGAGCTGCCTGGGAAGCCCTGAATGCTGTCTTAAAATCAGTGGAAAAACTCTTCCACGAGCTTATTAAATGCCTTTTGTATTGTTTGAACCACTGTCTAGCTGGACCAATCAGAGTCGAGGGGAATATAAGGCACCATAGATCGGGTCTGACGTTGTGGGCCATCATTATGGTGTTGAACATCCCTAGATGATCAGACGGATCCCCATCTCCGTCAAACTTTGACAAATGTGGCATCCTGAAATCCACTGGATATGAGGCCGCCGCAATACGGGGCGAAAAGCTCGAGCTCATCCTTTGAGTCACACTCATCTTTCTGTTTCTCTAATAGAAGCTTCTTCATTAGCTCCTCCATCTGAGCCAGCCTTTCGAGGGTTTGGTCCTTGGTCCCTTGGTTATTATGGGGTTGTTCAACATCTCCCATCCTATCGTACGCGTTTGGCGGGTTGTTGTCCCTCCAAGTCCGGGCTTGCTTTTGTGGGACATTCCCGTTGTCACGTACTTCAGAAGGACCTCCCTCTTGACGAGTATAACTGACTCCTTCATCACGATCTGAATTTCTTCTCTGCGAATTTAGGCGATCACACAGATCAGGCTGTGGATTATATTGAGGGCTTTGAGCCGAACTCAGATGGTTCCTTAGATCGTCCTCGAACCTACCACTTCGAAGACTTTTCGTCCAATAACTTCCATTTGCGAAGCTCACAACTCATGGTGGAGGTCGACGATCTGGATTTTCGGCAGGTGACTGTGGGACATAGGTATGGGCAGACGGAGGAGGTTTTCTTCTACTGTCTCCATAAGTAGGAATGTCCCGTGTAGGACGAGGTGGCATCGAATGTCTTATGGGTGACGGGGGATGCCTAACTGGCGAGGCAATCCTTGTCCCATTAGGGCAAACTAAATTAGCTCGCCTATGTTCTATCCCATCATTTCCAGCTCTCCGCGCCTGATGATCAGACCGTGATGCAGGAGGGTTGGCTGGAACATTTTGTCTATGTGAACCTACTCTAGCCCCTCCTTGTGGGTTTCCTTGGGTATTTCCAGGTGTGTGTGATGGAGGTACCGAACTTGGGGTTGCAGTTCTAACCGATCGACTGACGTGCCGATGACCCTGAAGAGGGCCACTAGGTTGAGCATTTTGGCCATCTCACGCTGTAGGCACATAACTTGGGGTGGCAGTTTTGACTGACCAACTTGGTTTGGATCGGTTATTCTTGTGGGACTTATGAGACCCACTTTGCCTCTTTCCGACATTAATGCCGGTAGCAAGAGGGGTTAACCGAGCCAAAATCTCCTCAATTTTCCTATTTGCCTTAGAAATATGGCTTCTTAATTGCATATTTTCTAATTCAACCGTTGTTAAGTAGTCTGGGTTTGGATTCGGTGGCAATGACGCCGAACTCCCAGTATTGTCGTGGCCCACCGGTTGCTTTCCCGGACGTTGCTGAACTTCAGGGCCATGCTCGTTTGAAACAGCGGTATGAGGGGCCTCCTGCCCAACAAGCTGTTCTATCTCATTATCATGCATTGAGCGAGTGACCACCATGATGAGATTTGACTGGGATTTTTAAGAAAGCACTAATCTCACCTCTCAATTGAAGCACCAAACTATTGACACGGTTTTTTGCCAACAGTGAATTAAGAAAATAACAAGGTTGATTAGTGCTTGGTAATAAACCGAAATAAGAAATTAACTCTCAAAGACAGATCTTTTTACGTGGTTCAGTGGTTAAAATCCACCTAGTCCACGAGTCTATATTATTACTATTTTTCTCTCTATTTTGGCAGAGTTTCAATATTACAGAATAATCGTCCCTTTTCCTGTCCAATATCCTCAGTATTTATAGAGAAATTCCTTGGACAGGTTTGGGTGACACTATGAGTCAATCGTGGATTTACATATTTATTACATTTAATATAAAATATTCCCATTTATAGTAGGATATGATCTGATCACGAAATAAATGGTCTCCTAATATCTGGGGCATTAAATATTATAGGCTGGCCATAAATGATCGTATAAAAGTACCCGAACCGAGTCTTTGGGGATTCGTGGGTACACAATATATTTGAGTTACCATGAGATGGATATATCTCCGAGCTCGTACTATGGAGGCTGTATGAATATCATGAGCTCGCGCTTCACAACCTATGCATCACTAGCTCGTATAATCACTGTGAAAAATGAGCTGTCCACGTGGATAATAAATGGATTCCTTGGTTATTTCCTCCACATATGTATTTGCCAACTGTACCCGAGCTGAATGAATGACTCGTGCTGAAATCAGGGTACAACACTATTAATTAATGATCAATAATCTGATACTTATGTATTTATTTAAGATATTTATTTATTTTTAAAGAATATTAATCAAGATTATATCTTATATACTTTTTATTTTTATTATTATTAATTAGTTTTTAAAAATTAAAATTTTTAATCAAAATATTAAATAAATTAGAATTTGTTAGCAATTAAAATTCATAAATAAAATTAAAAATAATAAATAATCTCTATGTCGTTTAACCGTGTCCTTTTTCACTTGTAGAATCCACAAAACCCTTTTAAAAATAAAGAAATCGAGTTGTAGAGTTTTAAAACAGCAGTTGTTAAGCAAGTAATAAAAATAAAACATTATAAAATCTAGAACATCAGTTCGGTCACCCCTACTATAACTTCTCTTTTAGTCTATTTCACCACTTCACACAGCTATGTCCATTGTCATTTTTCATGGGATTGGCCAAAGATTTTATATTGTAAATTCTATGGGGCCTGTTCGGTAACTTTTAATTAAATAATTTTATCATTAAATAATTAAAAAATTGAAAACAAAAGAAGAAAACACGGTCGGTATTCTGATTTCAACTTTTTTTTTTTTTAAATTTTGATTAAAATTTATTAATTTTTGAAAACAAGATTTTCTCACTTATAATTTTTTTTTAAATTGTATTTTTCTTTCTTCTTCCTGTAACCACACACAAGTCCCTCCAAAATTTAATGGCTATGTCCCTCCAAACTTTCTTCAGGTACATCAGTGTCTAATTTCCTCTTATTTCTCTGATCTGTTTCATAGTATCTCCCACGTATGATTTCTTTTTTTTTTTCCTCAATTATATTTCTGATTTGGCTTAGGATTAGGGTTTGTGGTTTGTAATTTTTTCTGTTCTATCCTTGAAGATCCTGGGCTTGAATCTTGGAACTAGGTTGAAGTTTTAATTTGCAGAAATAAACAAGGAAGAAGAGGAGAAGATGTCGAGAAGAAAAGGAGAGAGATAGTCTAATATTTATATATATATTAGATTGATCTTTAAATATTAGATAGTCTAATATACGATCTTTATATATATATAAATATATATATATATATATATTAGACTACCTCTGTCCTTTTCTTCTCGACCTCTTCTCCACTTCTTCCTTGTTTATTTCTGCAAATTAAAACTTCAACCCAGTTCCAAGATTTAAGCCCAGAATCTTCAAGGATATAACATAAAAAATTACAAACCCAAACCCTAATCCTAAGCCAAATCAGAAATACAATTGAGGAAAAAAAGAAAGAAATCATACGTGAGAGACACGATGAAGCAGATTAGAGAAATAAGAGGAAATTAGACAGTGATATGTACCTGAAGAAAGCTTGGAGGGATAGAAGCCATTAATGCTTGAGAAGAGAGCTTGACTTGTGTGTGGTTACAAGAAGAAGAAAGAAAAATAAAATTTAAAAAAATTTAAAAGTGAGAAAATCTTGTTTTCAAAAATTAATAAAAATAAAAGTTGAAATCAGAATACCAAACGTGTTTTCTTCTTTTGTTTTCAATTTTTTAATTATTTAATGATAAAACTTTTTGATTCAAAGTTACCCTAAATTACTAATAAGGCTTAAGGGCCTTGATTAGTGTGCCGGGAGGGCATAACTGGATTATGTGTGATTAAAATGATTAAATGCATGCTTATATGATTATTTGGATATATGTGATGCATGACTATGTGTACTAATATGCATGTAGGCTCTGATTAGGTTATAAGGGCATAATCGTAATTTTGGCCCGTTGAGGGCATAAATATAAATACTTGTAATAAATTGTTGAGACCACATTATTATGTGGATATATTTGCAGCTTGTGACTCGAGGCGATCCTAGTGAGCGGTTTAGCGAAAAAGTCACGGTGGGAATTTATACCCAGCTCGGGGTGAGTCTGGGGGTATTTATGGGAATTTAGGAAATATTGGAGGCTATTTGATATTGAGGAATATAATTGGTAATTAGATAGGTGTCGGGAGGTAACCAGTAATTATTAGAGACACTCGAGGGATTAGCGGGAATTGGGAGCCAATGACCAAAATGCCCTTAGAATGTTTTAAGGCTTAGATTTTAATGGGAGGGCAAATTGGTCATTTGGTTTAAAAAACTGAGATAAGTATCAATCAGCTTTTTTTAGCCTTAGTGGAAAGTTTAGAGGGTAATAGAAACTGGAAGAAACAAAAAGAAAAGAAAAGAAAGCTGAAAGAAAAGGAAAGAAGGAAAAAAAAAACAGAGGTCTTTTCTTCTCTCTCACGGTTTAGGTTCTTTTCCCCATTTCTTGAAGGAATCTGGAGCTAAAATTCAGAGAAGGCTTAGGCTAAGGCTCAACACTACGATCCTTGATTTGGCTTGAGGAATTAGCAGAAGTTATTCATCCATTTGAGGTAAGGTTTTAAGGTTGTTATTGAGTTTTTTTTTTTTAGTTTTGTTGAAATGGATTTCCGAGCTAAGTTTTGATGGGAATTCTAGGGAATTAAGGCTGAGGTTTTGAGGAGTGAAAGCTAAGGAGGTGTGGAAGATAACCTAGGTCAAAATACTCCATCAACGGAATGAATTTATAGCATTGAATTTTTGAAATTTCTGTTGTTCTGCTGAGTTTTGAGCTTTAAGCTTAATCATGGTAGTTTCTTTATTTTGGGGTGCATGTGGTTGAATTTCATATGGTTGGGACTCATGGGGTGAGTTATAGTTGATGGTAGGCTTGTTTTGGTGTTTGGTTGAAGTTTGGAAGGATTTTTTAGAGGTTTGGATTGGGGAAAATCGAAGGAAGAAAATCAGGGTTTGGCTGTACTGTGACTAGCGCTGTAGCGCTAGTCTTTGGGCGCTACAACGCTAGGCCTTGTGTTCTGGGTGCCTGTTGGTTCTGCTTGTAGTGCTATAGCGCCCTCTTTGTGGTGCTGTAGCGCTATCTTATTTCCAGAATAGGATTTTTGGGTTATTTCTTAGGGTTTTTGCCCGGGGGCTCGGGGTTTAGTTCCACCACCTCGTTTGGTGGAATTAGGGCTTCCTGAGGGCTCGGGATTGGTCCTGAGGCTAGGTTTTGGAATTGAAGTTTAGTGATGGTTCAAACATATGGCTGTGACTAGGTGTACGCTAGGGCTCGGAAGGGATCGTGCTTGGAGGTCGGTTTCATTGATTCAAGCTATTAGAATCTAAAGGTAAGAAAACTGCACCCGGTTTTGTGATTATGTTGGGACTAAGAGCTCACTATATCTGTATGATGTCATAGATGATATTATGCCATGGGACATATGATAAACTGCCTAAGAGTGCTATAATCAATATTTGTGCACATGGCGCGGCTCGACCACTGGTAGCTAAGGACAGCTTAATATTCACTGAGCTCAGTTTAAGCGGGCCAGAATCAGTGGGATAAATAGAGGGTGAGACCTAAAGGCGTCGACCCTGGTTATTATATGTGAATTGGTTATTAATGTGAATTGATGAGCTTGGTATGCTGAATGCCTGATTATGTGATCATTTTGGTTGTCGAGTATATGATTATGTTGGTTTTTACAGATCAAATCAGATATTATACGCAGCGGAACAACAATAAAAATTGTTAATTTAATCGCACAAGATTTCTAGATCTACTTCTTCACATGCTTATATATATTGAATCAAAGACATGAATAGAAAATTACCTCAGGTCATTCCTTGCTGCTATCTTTCTGTATGGTAAAAATCCTTGAGATCTCACACCAAGATCTTCCAAAATGTTCTCAACACACAAAGAACGAGTGTGGGCTCGCTATACAAAATAATAGGCAAAATCTATTTATCAGATGTTCTCAACACATGAGATCTGATAAAGTTTGGACCTAAGTTTGTGAAGAACAATGACTTATACTTGGATCACTGTTCTTTTTCTCTCAGAGAGATTTCACGATATTTTTCTATCCCTGAAAAGTTACGTTCTGAAAAACTGATATCCTATATTTAATATATCCAATATATTAAAAATAAAATATTAGTTATTTTAAACAATTTGAAAATAACTAATCAGTTATCAGATTATGTTTGAATAATAATATTTTAATCATATTACAATATCTCATTATTTATTTAATATTTAAATAACTAAAATTGTGGAATCAAGAAACTACTCAGAGTCTCTTATGCATGTAGCACAGTGACTATGCACAGTGCTACACGTGTATCACATGCCAGGGATGGCATGTGATTTTTCTCAATTTTCTTTCTTATTATTTAAATACCAAAAATCCCAAAAATAAATTAATTATATTTTTGTTAGAGAAAATAATTAATTAATTACATATAATTATACAATAATTATGTTTGATGCATAGAAAAATATTTTACTTATCAAATAAGTCCTTCTGCCTATTTTTTTATTTACCTTTGTCAGTGTTTGTTTCAGCCATTTCGGGGACCATGGACCTATAACATTAAGCTCCAATAAATTGAAACTAAATAATTGAACTCTTTAATTATAATAGTTAATTTATTAATTATGATATTTCTCACTATAAATTCAGAATTGCACTCTTTATGCTATAGATATACTTTTACAAAAATCTTGTTTTAAGTCATCCATTGATATAACCATCTTACAATAGTTCAACCCTCTAATTAATTAGTTCATAAATTAGAATGGAACAATTACTATTTTACCTTTCTAATTTACTTCTTATTCCTTAAGTACCATTAATTCACTAGTGAATAATTAATCTATAATCTAATTATAGAATTGAGTTCAAAATCATTCAGTTCCAGAATTAACCCTTAAGGGAACTAATATACGATCCGTTAGGAAAGATTAGATTCCTTCTTATTGATACATGTTCCCAGCCATCCATGATATTAAGTCTCCAAAACAAAAGTCATTAGCCTCATTCTATGAAGAGACCTTAACGAATGAATCAAAATATTTAATAAACATGAACAGGAGTTCATGAACACTCAGGATTTAGGTTGATCTATAAATGATCATTAGTTATGATATGAATTACAAGTCTTTATTGTTAAATGGTTTTTGGATAAATACTTTTATTCATATCGGTCCATGTCATATATAATCATATTATATAAAGCACCTTTGCCGAGATGTCTTACCACATCAATAATCTGAATCTAGATTATTTGTATCATCATGATACTCAGCAAATCGTACTTACAACTCCAATTAAAGAATTCCATAACTTTAATTTGTTGTTGTTGACTATTTTTATTCATTCATGTGATCTTAATTCTCTCGTACTAATACAAGATCACATCCTCAATAATGAATATGGAATTTTATGATATTTACAAAATTATTCAAACAATAATTTAACAATCTAAATATAACAATAATAATAAACCATTGTATTTATTTATTCACTGAAATAACAAATGTCTTTTACATGCTTTTAGGACACACTCCTAACAATCTCCCACTTGTACTTAAAGCAAGTGAGGCATTTCTCTCAATCCCATATTACGTACATGACCCTCGAATTGCTTTGCAGGAAGTGTCTTCATGAACGGGTTTGCCAGGTTGTGTTCTGATGCGATTTTCAGAATGGACACATCTCCTCTATGTACGATTTTTCTGACCAAGTGGTATTTGCGCTCTATATGCTTTCCCCTCTTGTGGCTTC
The DNA here is from genome assembly GCF_963169125.1 of Humulus lupulus. NCBI lineage: Eukaryota > Viridiplantae > Streptophyta > Magnoliopsida > Rosales > Cannabaceae > Humulus > Humulus lupulus. The sequence goes on along the minus strand of NC_084797.1, from coordinate 161,564,952 downwards.
TTGGTTCTTTAGAGTTAGCCACTGCTCCACTGTTGTCACAGTAAAGAACAAGTGGTTTCTCCACTTCCGTAACCACTTCCAAATATGTGTAGAACTTTTTCAGCCAAACTGCTTCTTTAGCTGCTTCATAAGCTGCTATGTAGTCAGCTTCCATGGTTGAATCAGCTATACTGGATTGCTTAATGCTTCTCTAGACAACTGCTCCATCACCAAGAGTGAATACTAACCCAGAAGTAGGATTTCTACTATCCTTGTCAGATTGAAAATCGGAGTTAGTGTATCCAGTTGGTTCGAGGTCACTACCCGAATATACTAACATATAGTCTCTCGTTCTCCTGAGATACTTGAGAATATGTTTCATCGCAATCCAGTGTTCCAAACCTGGATTTGATTGATAACGACTGACAATCCCTACTGCATAACATATGTCAGGTCTAGTACATAACATTGCATACATTAGGCTCCCTACAACTGATGCATAGGGATACTTTCTCATATCCTCTTGCTCTTGTGGTGTCTTTGGACATTGATCTTTGCAAAGAGTAATTTCATGTCTGGTCAGCAATTGACCCTTTTTGGAATTCTCCATAGAGAATCTTTCAAGCACTTAATCAATATAATTTGCTTGTGAAAGTGCTAGGAGCTTGTTCTTTCTATCTCTTAGAATTTTGATGCCTAGAACATAGCTCGCTTCTCCCAAATCTTTCATTTAGAATTTGTCAGCCAACCATTTCTTTACATTTGATAATTTCTCTACATCATTTCCAATGAGTAGGATATCATCAACACAAAGAACTAAGAAAACCACAACTTTCCCTTTGATGTATTTATAAACACATGCTTCGTCAACATTTTGTTCGAAACCATATGTTTTAATAGTTTCATCAAATGTTAAGTTCCAAGATCTTGATGCTTGTTTCAATCCATATATGGATTTCAACAGCTTGCATACCTTTTGATCTTGATCCTTCTTAATAAACCCTTCTGGTTGTTCCATATAAATGGTTTCATCAAGGTGGCCATTCAGAAAGGCTGTCTTGACGTCCATTTGCCATATCTCGTAATCATAGATGGCAACTATGGATAAAAGTATGTGAATGGTCTTCAGCATGGCCACAGGAGAAAATGTTTCTCCATAGTCCACACCCTCTCTCTGTGTGTAGCCTTTACCCACAAGCCTTGCTTTATAGGTATCTACCTTTCCATCTGCACCCCTTTTCTTCTTGTAGATCAATTTACATCCATTGGCATTAACATTGTTAGGCAGATCTACAAGTTCCCAGACTGAATTGGAATACATTGATTCCATTTCTTGATTCATGGCAGCTTGCCACTTATCAACATCAGGGTCTTCCATTGCTTCTTTAAAAGTCAATGGATCGTCCTTTTCAGTATTTGATACAGGAATGTGTGCCTCATGTTCATAGCAAATAGGTTGTCTCACAATCCTCCCACTACGATGTTGTACTGGTTTTTCCTTTTCACGAATTGTGGTTTCTTTGGTTGTTTTATCATTAACTGATGAAGAAGATGGAGATGAAATTTTATCTGTCATTAGTTCCTCTAAAACTACTTTGCTCCGATGTTTAAAATCATTCATATAGTCGTGTTCTAAAAACGTTGCATTCGTCGAAACAAATACGTTTTGATCACTTGGGCTATAGAAATATCCACCTCTTGTTTCTGGAGCATAGCCCACAACTATACACACTTCAGACCTTGAATCCAGTTTTCCAGATTTAGGTCTTGGCACATGAGCAGGACAACCCCAAATACAGAAATGTCGTAAACTAGGTTTATTTCCATTCCATAGTTCTAGTGGTGTCTTTGTCACAACTTTGGATGGAACTACATTCAAAATGTAGTTAGCTGTTTGAAGTGCATATCCCCAAAACGATAAGGGACGTGAAGAGTAGCTTAACATAGACCTAACCATGTCCAACAGGGTCTAGTTTCTTCTCTCTGAAACTCCGTTTTGTTGTGGTGTTCCAGGTGCTGTGAGTTGGGATAGAATTCCATGCTCCAGCAAGAAATCTTTGAATTCAGAATCCAAATATTCACCACCATGATCAGATCTGAGTGTTTTTAAAGATTTACCTAATTACTTCTCAACTAAGGCTTTGAAGTCTTTAAACCTTTCAAAAGTTTCTGACTTCTTAAGCATTAGGTAAACATGATCGTATCTAGAATAGTCGTTAGTAAATGTGACAAAATATTCATAACCACCTCGAGCTTGAATGTTAATTGGACCACATACATCACTATGTATAAGATCTAGTGGTTCTTCGGCTCTATTTCCCTTCGAAGTGAAAGGTCGTTTAGTCAATTTTCCTTCTAAACAGGATTCACAAACCGGTAGGGTTCCAACTGTTAGTTCCCTCAAAGGTCCATCTTTAGTTAACCGGTTTATCCTATCTAGACTAATATGACATAATCTTAAGTGCCATAGACACGTGTCATTTTCTTAGAAACCTTTTGTCTTTTGTTACTTTGTAGAATAGCTTCTTTAAATAATTCAGAATTATTGAGCGATTTTTCTATTGGATTAAGCATGTACAATCCATCCTTTTGTTTTGCATGACAAATATTGTTCCTATTCCTTGAAATAAAAATCATATTATTATTAAAAGAAATGCCAAATTTTTGTCCATGTAACAAAGATAAAGAAATAATGTATCTAGTAATTTCAGGAATAAATAAAACATTATTCAAAACTAGAAAATTGTTCTTAAAATTTAAACGGACTATTCCACATGCTTTAGATGAAACAAGCGCTCCACTTCCCACTTTCATAGTCATCTCTCCTTGCTCCAACTGCTTTGCGGACTCAAGCATCTGCAAACAAGAACAAACATGGTTAGTGGAACCAGAATCAACTATCCATGATAATTTATCTTGTTCCACCATACAACTTTGAGTAAAAGTAAATCTAATTTACCTTTCTTTTTCTCTTTTAGCTTGGCGAGATACTTTGGACAGCTTCTCCTCCAATGACCATCGACATTACAATGGAAACACTTTCCTTTGGGTGCCTTTCGTTTGGGGTCATTATTCTTTTTGTTCTCGGGTGCCTTGGATGAGTTCTTTGTCTTTTTCGGATTGTCCTTTTTAGGTTTGCAGTCATTGTTATTGTTTTTCATTTCTCCTTAGAAGAAGATGGTTTTGCTTCAGCCTGACTTGAGATCGTCTTGTTCAAAGACTCAAATGTTTGTAATTCATTCAGCAATTGTGTCATGTTAAATTCCAATTTCTTCATGATATAGTTTGTTGTGAATGTAGTAAAAGCAGGAGTTAAAGACTCAAGTATAATGCTTACTTGTGTCTTTTCATCCATGACTGCTCCATGCGTCTCAGCTTCATGAAGTACATTGATCATGTTCAAAACATGCTCACGCATAGATTGACCTTTCTTCATCTTAGCATTCATGTAGGTTCTAGTAGCCTCATGACAACTTTGATCAGAAGGGCGCTCAAACATTTCCTTAAGAGATTCTAGTATCTCAAAAGTAGTTTCCATGGATTCATGCTTTGTTATTGGATTGAATCCATGCATCAAATTTGTCCCGAACATGTTTCGGGGCATTGGCGCCAGGTTCTTCAGGACATTCCTCATTTAGGACAAACTTGTGGTTTTCGCTAGCCAACAACAGATTCATATTTGATTTCCATTTTATGAAGTTATCACCAGTTAATTTTTCTTGTGCGATCAAAGCAGTGATGGGATTTCCAGAGATAGACATATTCTGTATAAAATAAAAAATACAAATATTATTATTATATTTAGAAAAATAAATATAAAATATTTCGAAAATTAAATATGATGCATGAGCACAATTAAAACACATAAAATAAAGATTAATTTCCACGATAAAATTTTCTAACAATTAAAGTGCCGCCTTAGGGTCGGTCAAATTAATTTTAGAGAATTTATAAGACATTCTTATCTTTATTGTTTAAAACTTAAAATAACTCTTTATTTTCTGTTTTAAACATTAAAGTACCGCTTAGTTTGGTCAAGTTTGATTATCCACTGCAAAAGCTTAATCATAACTTTGTGAGTGTAACCTATTATTTCGGAGTTCATGACTTAACTTAGGACATACCGTCTTAGGGTCGGTCAAACCTAAAATACATCATTAGTTCTTATCTTTGTAAGAAATATAACCTTGCTATTGATATGTCTAGACACCTTCCTTATGGGGACGAAAACAAAGCTGTCGCGAGGCGCTATTCACATCTCACGGTGTTATATTAATTATGGAGACCACAGGTAATGTTTGAGATATCAACCCTCTCTCACTCACTATTTTGAAATAAGTGTTTTTAACCTAATTAATTCTAATTTAATTATAGATTCTTTAAACTTTATGAACATAATTAAAATTGGAAAGAAAGCGAGTTTCTAGGTCCATATCCAATTTAAAATTACCAATTATGTTCATCTAAACTTTACTAAAAAAAATAATTTTAAAATAAAGTTGGTTTAAAGAAGATAAGTCATAAAGACTTAAAATTTGGTGTGATATTTTTACCAAGTTTTCAAAAATAAAACTAAGTAATTTATATGAAATTGGTTTCGCAAAAAAATTCATATAAACATATATGAAAATCCTAATAATCATGTTTCCACTAATGAGATGCATGATTATGACTGTGTGGATTTTTATGTATGGCACAAAATGCATGAACATGTTATCAATCACATCAATCACATGAAAATAATTATTTAAATAAATAAACAATAAATGTTGAACCAGGTGCTTTTGGGTATTTCTAATTTTACAACCACTTTATAAAATTAAAAAAAAAACCGCCTTGTTCCCCATCGGGCTTCTTTACTTTACTGTCGGTAGGATATATGTCGTTGTTGGTCTAGAATAATAATAAGGAAACAATTTTCTAATTATTTTGATTAATTAAAACAAACTTTTAAATAATCATTATTTTTATTTTTATTTTTAATTAAAACAACTTTGAATTAAAACAAGAAACTGAAATATTTAATTAAAATATGTTATTTTTAAAATTAAATTTTGAAATAAGATTTAAAAAAAAATGTTTGTTAGGATAACAAAATTATCACATTATTTAAATATCAAATTTCTAATAAATAGGATATTTAACATTTTTAATTTTTTTAAAAATAACAGAATAGTTTCATAAAAAATAAAAATAATTCTGGACTAGCAGGACGGGGACACATGGCGTCAAATGGGGCTGCCGGGGCCGTTTTGTACGGACCCGTCCATACAGACATCCGTACGACATCCCCGACAGCGGCTCGGAGGGCGTCCTCGAAGGAATGGTGGCTGAATTCTGAATCCCGGACTCTCTTCTCACTTTTGTGTGATCGGAATTACAATTTTATGGTCTCAAAAAGCAAATAAAATTAAATAAATCCTATGCCCTTTAATGGCTTACACAATGATCTAATCATAAATAAATCCTAACCCAAAACACCATAAAATTAACAATTCAACATTCCCATGCATTCAATTATATTAAGCCATCCATTCATTCATCAAAATTAAATAAATGCATAAAATTAAACCCACACAGATTCAATATATATATATATGTGAATATGGCTCTGGTACCATTTGTTGGTTTTTATTGATCAAATAAGAGATTATATGCAGCAGAACAACAATTAAAATTGTTAATTTAGTCCCACAAGATTTCTAGATCTACTTCTTCACATGCATATATATATTGAATAAAAGACATGAATAGAAAATTACCTCAGGTCCTTCCTTGCTGCTATCTTTTTGTTTGGCAAAAATCCTTGAAATCTCACACCAAGATCTTCCAAAATGTTCTTAGCAGACAAAGAGCGAGTGTGAGCTCGCTATACAAAATAATAGGCAAAATCTATTTATCAGATGTTCTCAACACATGAGATCTTATAAAGTTTGGACCTAAGTGTGTGAAGAACAGTGACTTATACTTGTGTCACTGTTCTTTTTCTCTCAGAGAGATTTCACGATATTGTTCTATCCCTGAAAAGTTACGTTCTGAAAAACTGATATCCTATATTTAATATATCCAATATATTAAAAATAAAATATTAGTTATTTTAAACAATTTGAAAATAACTAATCAATTATCAGATTATGTTTGAATAATAATATTTTAATCATATTACAATATCTCATTATTTATTTAATATTTAAATAACTAAAATTGTGGAATCAAGAAACTACTCAGAGTCTCTTATGCATGTAGCACAGTGACTATGCACAGTGCTACACGTGTATCACATGCCAGGGATGGCATGTGATTTTTCCCAATTTTTTTTCTTATTATTTAAATACAAAAAATCTCAAAAATAAATTAATTCTAAATTAATTATATTTTTGTTAAATCAAATAATTAATTAATTACACATAATTATACAATAATTATGTTTGATGCATAGAAAAATATTTTACTTATCAAATAAGTCCTTTTGCCCATTTTTGTATTTACCTTTGTCAGTGTTTGTTTGATCCATTTCGGGGACCATGGACCTATAACATTAAACTCCAATAAATTGAAACTAAATAATTAAACTCTTTTATTATAATAGTTAATTTATTAATTATGATATTTCTGCACTATAAATTCAGAATTGCACTCTTTATGTTATAGATATACTTTTACAGAAATTTTATCTTAAGTCGTCCATTGATATAACCATCTTACAATAGTTCAACCCTCTAATTAATTAGTTCATAAATTAGAATGGAACAATTACCATTTTACCTTTCTAATTTACTTCTTATTCCTTAAGTACCATTAATTCACTAGTGAATAATTAATCTATAATCTAATTATAGATTTGAGCTCAAAATCATTCAGTTCCAGAATTAACCCTTAAGGGAACTAATATACGATCCGCTAGGAAAGATTAGATTCCGTATTATTGATACATGTTCCCAGCCATCCATGATATTAAATCTCCAAAACAAAAGTCATTAACCTCATTCTATGAAGATACCTTAACGAATGAATCAAAATATTTAATAAACATGAGCAGGAGTTCATGAACTCTCAGGATTTAGGTTGATCTATAAATGATCCTCAGTTATGATATGCATTACAAGTCTTTATTGTTAAAGGGTTTTTGGATAAAGACTTTTATTCATATCGGTCCATGTCATATATAATCATATTATATAAAGCACATTTGCCGAGATGTCTTACCACATCAATAATCTGAATCTAGATTATTTGTATCATCATGATACTCAGCAAATCGTACTTACAACTCCAATTAAAGAATTCCATAACTTTAATTTATTGTTGTTGACTATTTTTATTCATTCATGTGATCTTAATTCTCTCGTACTAATACAAGATCACATCCTCAATAATGAATATGGAATTTTATGATATTTACAAAATTATTCAAACAATAATTTAACAATCTAAATATAACAATAATAATACACCATTGTATTTATTTATTCACAGAAATAACAAATGTCTTTTACATGCTTTTAGGACTAGACCGGTATTGACAGTTGATAAGATAAGTAAACATACCGTTATTATATATTCTAGTCATATCATATAGTTGACCATAGGTCAATTCAATCTCAATTCTGAGTGGTTAGTATTCTAACTGATTGTATTATTTGAGTTCTTTGACTTGTTCGTTACCAGCTTACCCTACGGACTAGCCCATACTTACATCTTGGGAACTCAGTAGTATAATTGATTGGGAGTGTTAATCATAGATATGAACATATATAGCTTCTGATGAAGAACTGAAATGATGGTATCCTTTTAGTTTGGTTCAAGGTGTTAAATGATAGAGATCTCATTTCAGTAATTAAATTAGTTTACTGAAATATCATTTACAAGGAACTAAGTGTTTTAAGGATAAAAAACAATGAGGGGTAAAACGGTATTTTAGTCCTATCTCATTGTAGACCGTCTATAGAGGATTGAGTGACAATTATGGTTGTAACAATGGATAATTAATAGCGTATTTACATTTATTATAGAGCGTTCTATGAATTCAAGAGTGTAATTCCGAGTCTATAGTGGAGTCACGCGGGATAAATACGTTAGTAAATTTATTTGTTAGATTTATGATAACTTATTGGAGCTTGATTTCATAGGCCAATGGTCACCATTGTACCTTGGATAAAATCATCTAAATAGTCTCAATTAATTAATTTAATTATTAATTAGAATTATCAAAGTTGACCAGGTCAATTTTGGATAGTTTCATTGAGTTGTGTAATTTTGAGAAGAAAAGAGAAATTATGGCAGATTTTTTAATTAAGATAAATTGGTATCTAAATTAATAAATAAGTTTAAATTAATGTTCAAATTATAAATAATTAATTTGATAAAGTATTTAAATAATTATTTAATTAATTAAATCAATAGAAAATAATACAGACCTTGATTTTAAGTCCAATGGGCTTATAATCAAATGGGAAATTTCACGGGCCTAAAGCCCATGATAATTTCGACCTAGGGCTTTAAAATGGCTATTATTTTATTGATTTTTTAATTAAATTAAATGGCCTAATTGAGTCTATAAAAGGAGTGCTTAGAGAGAAGTCAAAACATAAGTTTTATCACTGGTTTTCTGATAGTTTTAGATTCTCTCTAAACACAAGTCCTTTTTTAAGCTTCTTTGTTATTTTCTCTTCTTCTCTCTGTATCTATCTCATGTGTTGAGAATTGCCCACACTAGTCTAGGTGATTCTAAAGATACATTGAAAGATTGTGAAGAAAATAGAAGATCGGTTCAGTTTCTTGATAATACTCTGCGACAGAGAGGACACAAGAGTTAGAGAAACTGAAGGAAGGACTCTTTAATTCCGCTGCGTATACTGTAAGTATTCTATTCATTGTTTCTCTTTAAATTCAATTTTAGAAGCATATTTTAGGTTATCTCGTATTAATTTGTTTAATATTAGATATACATGAAAATAAATAAAGATCATGTATAAGTGTTCCCAACACCACACACATACCACATATATGCCAAATATACCAAAAATGGGCCAAATTATGAAAATGGACCAATTAACCAGAAATGGGTCCACATGCATATTTAATACACCTAAACATGCATATCAAGTCATATTATGATATAACTCACATAATCACATAATGGTACACATAAATATCATATAAGAGCATAATTCCATAATTTGCCATCCTGGCCCCTAATCAAGGCCCTAAGCCTTATAAGGAAATTTGGGTCGTTACAATCATCCGCATATAAAAGAATGAAACAGATCTCCAATTGACCTTCTGGTATATGTTGAGATATGTATCCTTGAAATATATATTTTTGTAAAACAATTATTGTTAATTTAATAAAGATAATATTTTTCACTCATAATTAAATCTCTTTATATACATGTTTTATATGATGAATGTTTAAGATTATTAATGTAATCTTGAATTAAGTATATGCATACTAGTGTATATACAAGGTTTAATTCAACACAATAATATAAAATTGTTTATAATCATTAATAGAGTGGGTGCTTTATTTAATTAAGAATATGAGCATAATCTATCTTCTGTTTTAGCCAGAACATTGAATTAAGCCTGTTTGCAACTTTATCCTAATTTAGCGATCACCTTCGTATCATAAGTAGATGAACAATCCCAATCACAAGTTGAGCTATTATTCTACGAATGCACATAGTGTTGGTATTAAATGAGAAAAATAAGAATACGCAGCGGAATAGGATCTTTTAAAAAACTTATTAGTACCAGCTAGGATCATACATATATAGATATACTAAATAACACTATTGACTTTCTTTTTCTCTATCAACCTAATCTAAGAACTTGATACAAAATAGAAGAAAATAACATAGAGGTTTTATGTGGTTCAAGCTATAAAAGGGCCTTAGTCCACGAGTCTTTGGTATTAGGGAGTTTGAAGCTTGTTTGAGCAAGCTTCAATGAAATCTCAAGCAGTGTATATATTGCGTTGATTTTACAATGCTTAAATAGCCAATGTTTTGAACCCTTTTCAAGGAGATACCCCAGCCATATTTATAGGGGCTTGGCTCATTAATATCTTTAATGGACAATTAATACAACATTCCCTAATTATTTTGGAAGTAAATGTTAATTAATTACATTGGGATGCACTAATAAAATCCATGGGCCCAGGCGGATTGCACGAGGCCCATTTGTAGAAAGTTGTCCACCAACCTTTCGGGGAACAGGTATCTGACAATGTCAAAATACGGCTGCACATTTGCCCATACTAGGTGATGTTGTGGGAAATATCGATTGTCGAGTTTACGAACTCAAAACCATTACTCGAGGCTTTCCAAAAGTTGTCAGATGATCTTTTGGTGGGCCATAGCTGTAATGATTAACACATGGCAGTTACTCCAGGTCCCGAGAACAAAATTATAGAGCTAGAGAATTGGTGAAATATAGAAAGGGAGAGGGCCACCTGAATGGTCCTCAGGGTGTGGCCTTGGAGAGATCCATGCCTTGGAAACAAACCACGGGATGTGGCTTTCTTAGACATATCTGTGCCTCGAGGACGAATCTCGGGGTGTGGCCTCACTTGGAGACATCCACGTCTGGTTGTATCATAGTACTTGGAGGATATTATACCCCGAGGAGCTCTATGTGAGCTCCTCAAAACCTCATTAGCACTCGAGGAGCTTAATTACTCCTTTAGTGACTGCCACATGTTCAGTGGTGAAAACACATACAACATTTGCCCCCCACCCCCCGAAAGTCTTCACTTGTCCTCGGATAGTGGAAACTTAGACTAAGAGGAGTAATTTGAAAGGTCTTCGGGAGGACACGCTTGGGCTCTTCATGTCGTCATTCTTAGAAAGGTAGTGCCACATGTAGACTCCCTATTTCTAGGCCCATCAATCTATGCCATTAATGAGGAGTCCACTCCACGACCCAAAACGTCTAATTTGTAACCTAGGTGTCCTTTCGCCCCATACCTGAGGCCTCATTTTCCCATGCTAATGATCACAATCCATGCCTTTTGAATCCTAGCCATTGGATTACTCTGGAGCGCCTAGGTCGTAGGTAATCAACGATTGGGTGGAGATGCTTCCACCCTAAGCTCTTGAAGTATAAAACTCGAGAACTACCTCTCAAAAATCACTTTAGCATTCAAAATTCAAAATATCAGAACCTTCAAACTCTCTCTTCTCTTCACTTTATAGTACTGAAAACCTCACCCTTTCTCTAAGTTCACGGCATTTTGGATGATTGACATGACTCGTCTTACTTTTGGTCAGATGGCAAACAATTTTTTAAATTCTAGACTCACTTCAGCACATACAAGCTCTTCATCTCGAGTAAGTCTTCACTTCTCCGTTCTTGTTTGGCTTTGAGTTTATTTTTTAATTATGTTGACGTTTTTAGGTGCATGCCTAGGATTTTTAAGATCTGGCATTTTAGAGGATGTTGTACCCTAATTTTAGCTCGAGTCATTCACTCAGTTCGAGTACAGCTGGAAAATAAATATACGGAGAAATAACCAAGGGAATGATATATGATTATTATTCACGTAAGCAACTCGAGTTTCATATGGGCACGTGTGGTGTTAGGCATCATGGGATTAACCTGAGCACAGGCACGAAGGTTGTGAAGTGTGAGCTCATAATATTCAAATGACATTCGAAATACGAGCTTGGAGGAGATGTTCAGCTCATGCTAATTTGAAATTAATTGCATACTCAAGGATCCCTGGGGACTCGGAATCCCATTATACGGTTATTTATGACCAGGCAGTCATATTTAATGTCCCATATATTAGGAGAACATTTACTGTAGGATCGAATCATATCCCATTATAAATGGGAAATATAGGTATTAAATGTAATAAATATGTATATGCGTGGTTGACTCACGCAGTTACTCAAACCTGTCCATGGAATTTCTCTATAAATACTGAGAATATTGGACAGGAAAAGGGGGCCATTATTCTGTAATACTGAAACTTTGCCAAAATAGAGAGTGAAACAACAATAATATAGACTCGTGGACTAGGTGGATTATAACCACTGAACCACGTAAAAGATTTGTGTTCTTGTGAATTCATTTCATCTTTCATTACAATTTATTTCTAAGCATTAATCTACCTTACTATTTCTTAATACATTGTTGGCGAAAAACCACGTCAGTAGTTTGGTGCTTTCATTGAGAGCGAAATTAGTGCTTCATCAAAATCCCAGCCGAATCTCATCATGGTGCTCACTCCCTCAATGCACGACAATGAGAAAGAACAATCTTGTGGTCAGGAGGCCCATCATGTTGCTGTTTCAAATGAGCATGGCCCTGAAGTCCTGCAACGTCCGGGAAAACAATCGGCTGGTCATGGAGACACTGGAAGTTCGACGTCATTTCCACCGAATCCAAACCCAGACTACTTAACTACCATTGAGATGGACAATATGCAGTTAAGAATCCATCTTGCTAAGGAAAATAGGAAAATTGAGGAGGTTTTGGCTCGGTTACCCCCTCTCGCAATCGACGTTAATGTCGGAAAGAGGCAAAGTGGGTCTCACAAGTCCCACAGGAATAATTGATCCATATACCAAATCAGTTAGAACTACCACCCCAAGTTCTGTGCCAACAGGGTGAGACCGCAAGAATGCTCATCCCAGTGGCCCTCATAGGGGTCGTCAACATATCAGTCCTAGGAATGCCCATGGAAACCCATGAGGAGGGGCTGGGACAGGTTTACAGAGAAAGAATGTTCAAGCAAACCCCCCTACATCACGATCAGAGCACCAGGCGCAAAGAGCTAGAAATAATTGGGCAGAAGAAAGGTGGGCTAATCGAGTTTGCCCTGATGGGACAAGGATTGCTTCGCCAGTAAGGCATCCCCCATCACCCATAAGACATTCGACGCCAGCTCGTCCTACACGGGACATTCCTGCTTATGGGGACAATAGAAGAAACCCTCCTCTGTCTGCCCATACCTACGTCCCACGGACATGCGTTGAAGATCCATATCCTCGGTCCCAACCGCGAGCTGTAAGCTTCACAAATGGGATTTATTGGATTGAAAGTTGTCGTAGTGGTAGGGTTGAGTTCTGTGCAAAGCCCTCGGTACTGGTTGCAACTTGATTTGCGTGATCACTTGAATTCGCAGAGAAGGAATCCAGCTCAGAATGAAGATGTTAGTTACACTCGACAAGAGGGAGGTCCGTATATAGTACGCGATAATGGGAATGCCTCACCAAACCAAGCTCAAGCTTGGAGGGACAATAACCCATCAAACGCATATGCCAGGATGGGAGCTATTGAACAACCCCAAGATAACCTAGGGACCAAAGACCAAACCCTCGAAAGGCTAGCTCTGATGGAAGAGAAAATGAAGAGGCTTTTATCTGGAAAATATAAAGACGATTGCAGCTCAGAGGATGAGCTCGAGCCTTTCGCTCCAAATATTGCGGCAGCCACACATCTGATAGGCTTCAGAATGCCACACTTGTCAAATTTGATGGAGATGGAGATCCGTCAGACCACCTCGAGATGTTTAACACCATGATGATGGCCTAAAATGTTGGGCTCGACCTAAGGTGCATTTTGTTCCCTTCAACTTTGATCGGACTAGCCAGGCAGTGGTTTAAACAATACCAGAGGAATTCTATAAGTTCGTGGAAGAAGTTTTCTTTTGACTTCAAAAAAGCATTCTGGGCTTCCCAGACAGCTCGGGTTAAGGCTGATTCATTAGCCAATGTAAAGCAGCAACCTGGCGAAATGTTGAAGGCAAATCTAAGTAGATTTTCCAATGTCACAGCACAAGTTAGGGATCCCGATGATAGCACCAAGCTCATGGCAATGAGGACGGGAATCCTTGTTGGAGGCGACCTGTGGCAAGAATTACAGAGAAAAGGAGTTAATAGTGTGAATGAGTTCTTGGCACGAGCTCAAAGATGGATTAACTTGGAAGAGGCACGAGCTTCTGTTGCAAGAACCAGCCAGATCCTTGTCCATCCCATTGGAGTGGTAACGGATGTTGCAGCTACGACTTAAACCGTTACCCATAATAACCAAGGGGGGAGTAACAAAAGGAAGGGAAATGGTGAGGGTGACCAGAGCGGAACAAAGAAAAATAAATATGGAGAGAAATTCAAGCTTGTTTACGCCAATTATACCGACCTCACGGATACTAGGGAGCACATTTTCCTGGAAAATTCTACTCGCCTTCCATGGAAAAAGCAAGAACTGTTGAAAAATCAATGAGCAAAGAGAGATCCTTCAAAGTTCTACCGATTTCATAATGATATTGGTTATAACACTGATGACTACTGACAACTGAAGGATGAGATCGAAACTCTCATTAGAGCGGGTCCTTTGGCCCAGTACGCCCGAAATCGGGTGGTCCCTAATCAGCCCGCTGGACCAAACCCTCCGTCAGCTCCCAAAGCTCTAGTAAATCAAATCGGAGCTCAACCAAATCAGGACGATCCTCCTCCGATAATAGGAGGAGATATAGCCACCATTTCGGGAGGACCTCATCTGGCAGGCACGAGCAGAGGGGCCCAGAAGAGATACATTAACGAACTGAAATCTCATAATGGAGTAGAGTTCGTCCCGGAACATCGGTTATCAAAATAGCAGTGTTTGGAAAAACAAACAATTCCCACATAATCATCCCTTGGTCTTAACCGTTCAGCTCGCCAACCGGAGGGTACAGAGGACACTAGTAGATAATGAGAGTTCTGTGAATCTAATTTTTAGGTCCACCTGGGAAAAATTGGGGTTGTCTGTCACAGAATTGAAGGTGACCTCAATGACTTTGTACGGATTTTTTGGCGAAGGGTCAGCCACCATCGGAACGATCAAATTACTGGTAACATTGGGAGAAGGCTCACGAACTGTCTCCAAGTTACTTGAGTTCGTGGTAATCGACTGTGCTACCGGATACAATGAAATTTTGGGCCGACCTGCGTTGATGGATTTGAAGCCATAACCTCTATCTGCTACCTAGTAATAAAATTCCCATCGGCTGTGGGAATATGCACCATCAGAGGTGATTAGCTCGACGCTAGAGAATGCTATAGCATTTTAGTGAAGGGAAAATCATAACTCGGGCAGCAAGCTACGGTCATAAATGACAGAGGTGAGGAGTCCCAGGAAGTGGAAGTTACTTGTGGGACGGAAGAACCTCAAGAAGCAGAGGATAGCGACATCGCCCTACGTGATGACACTGACCCACGAATGGGCAATGACAGGTCAGAGCTCCAAGCTATTGAGGAGCTCGAGGCAGCAAATATTGACCCAAAGAAGCTTCAAGAGTCGTTAAGATTGGAAAAAATCTTGATGATAAAAGGAAGAAGGAGCTGATCAATTTCTCACAAGAGAATTTGGACGTTTTCGCCTGGTCACATGCAGAAATGGTGGGAATAAGCCCGAGTGTAATCATGCACACTCTAAATTTGGACAAGAACGTACCTACAAAATCCCAAAAATGGAGACCCTTGGGAACAGTCCAAGCTGAAGCTCTTGAGGAAGAAGTTGCTCGACTACTAAAGTGCGAGTTTATTCATGAAGAAAAATACCCGATCTGGGTTGCCAATCCTGTGCTGGTCCCAAAGCCAAACGGGAAATGGAGGACCTACATTGACTTCTCTGACCTGAATAAAGCTTGTCCCAAGGATTGCTTTCCACTACCAAGGATTGATCAGTTGGTAAATGCCACGATAGGTCACGAGCTTATGTCCTTCATGGATGCGTATTCTGGATATAACCAGATCGCGATGAATCCTGCGGACAAGGAACATACAAGCTTCATGACCCCAAATAACGTATATTGTTATAAAGTCATGCCCTTCGGGCTGAAGAATGCCGGAGCTACATATCAACGCTTAGTCAACAAAATGTTAGCTAATCAGATTAGGCGGAATATGGAAGTGTATGTCGATGATATGCTTGTCAAATCAAAGACTGACAATCACCATGTATCCGATCAGAAAGAATGTTTTTAAATCTTAAGGAGGTATGACATGAAGCTGAATCCTCGCATGTTTGGAGTGGCGTTAGGAAAATTTCTTGGTTTCATAGTCAACACGAGGGGAGTAGAGGCAAATCTCGAGAAAATCAGGTCGTTGGTAGAAATGCCCTCACCCAGGTCACGTAAAGATGTTCAAAACCTGACGGGAAAGGTGGCAGCTTTGAATCGTTTTATTTCAAAATCTACTGATAAGTGCCTACCATTTTACAACTTGTTTAGAGGGAACAAGAAATTCGAATGGACTGAGGAGTGCGAACAGGCATTACTCGACCTAAAAACGCACCTGGCCAAGCCCCCAGTGTTATCTAAGCCTATGTCTAGAGAACCTCTATTCCTTTATTTGGCTGTGACAGAAAATGCAGCCAGACCGTGTTAGTTTCGAGAAGAAGTCCGTGCTAAAAAAACTAGTATATTATATAAACAAGAGATTTCTTGGAGCTGAATCATGATACCCACTAATAGAGAGGTCGGCATTCTATCCGATATTGGCTTCCAGGAAGCTCCTGCAATATTTTCAGTCCCATTCAATCAACGTCATGACCGACCAACCTTTAAGGCAGGTGTTACGAAAACCTAAAACGTCGGGACGTCTGTTAAAATGGGCTATTGAACTTAGCCAGTTCGAGAAACTGTACGTGCCACGGACCTCAATCAAAAGTCAGGCCCTTGCTGAATTTGTGGCTGAATGCATTGGATTTCAATAGGAGCTTTTGAAGGAGCTGGTGCAGGAGCTGTGGAAAATATTCGTACATGAATCATCGAACGAGAACGGATCGGGAGCTGGGATCATACTAATCTCCCCAAAAGGGTATCAATTCCATACAACTCTGAGATTCGGGTTTGAAGCATCCAACAACGAAGGTGAATATGAGGCTTTACTAGCTGGGCTAAGAGTGGCAAGGGAGCTCAAGGCAAAAGTCATCCAATGCTATAGTGATTCTCAGCTCATGATTAATCAGGTGTTGGAAGAATATCAAGCTCAAGGTACCAAGATGGCGACCTTCCTAGCTAAGGTGAAGGGAGAGCTATCTAAATTTGAGTATAGTACTGTTGAATAGATACCCCACGAGCAGAACTCTAATGTTGATGCTTTGGCAAGGCTTGCCACCACCAAAGAAGCTGAGACCTTGAACGTAATGCTAGTAGAGTTCTTCGAGAATTCAAGCGTGACAGAAAAAATGGTAGAGGTTGAGATGATCGACACAAGACCGACCTAGATGATCCCCATAATGGAATGCCTTACAACAGGAAGGCTACCCGAGGAAAGAAAGGATGCAAGGAAAATACTATATCAAGCTCCGAGGTATGTGATAGTGGATGGGACATTGTATCAACGTGGTTATTCATTGCCTCTCCTACGATGTGTTTTGCCCAAGGAAGATAAAACTATTTTGTAAGAGGTTCATGAAGGATTTTGTGGAGATCATGCTGGGGGGCAAAACCTAGCACTGAAATATTGAGGCAGGGCTATTTTTGGCCCACTTTAACAAAATACTTCATCTCATATGTTCAGAAATGCGACAAATGCCAACGCTTCGCCATAGTTGTTAGAACTTCTCCAGTCAAGCTAACGATGATCTCATCCCCGTGGCCATTTGAAGTGTGGGGAATCGACCTCGTAGGGTCCCTACCTATGGGCAAGGGAGGAGTTCGTTACGCGGTGGTGGCAATCGACTATTTCACAAAGTTTGTAGAAGCCGAGCCTTTGGCAACCATCACTTCAAAGAGATTCCTGGATTTTGTGGTTTAGAGTATTGTATGTCGGTTTGGGATTCCTAAAAAGACCGTGTCAGATAATGGGACACAGTTCGACGATGATCTTTTCACTGACTTTTGTGAAAAATACAGCATTGTTAAGAGTTTCTCCTCAATAGTGTATCCACAGGCCAATGGATAGGTCGAGGTTGTGAACAAAACCATAAAGGCGAGCTTGAAGAAGAGATTAGACGAGGCCAAAGGATTATGGCCCGAACAGCTCCCGCAAGTAATTTGGGCATACCAAACTTCTCACAGAACCTCCACAGAACATACTCATTTCTACTTAACTCTTGGAAGAAAGGCCGTCCTTCCAGTTTAAGCCATGGTATCCACTCACAGGCAAAGGACATTCAGCCAGGAATGGAATGATGAACTACTTAACACATCTCTCGACCTGATTGAAGAGAAACGAGAGGAATCGCAGTTACAACTCGCCCATTATCAACACAAAATCACTCGCTATTTTAATTCTAAAGTTAAGACGCGAAGATTTGGATTGGGCAACCTGGTTCTTCGAAGGGTCTTTCTGGCGAATAAGGATCCCAAGGACGGTTTCTTAGGTCCGAACTGGGAGGGACCATATCAGGTCATTGAAGTTTTGCGTGAAGGAACTTTCAAAATAGCTCGGTTGAATGGGGGAGATAATCCCGCGGACCTGGAATGCCTTACATTTGCAAAAATATTATCAGTAGTACCATCATTCTTGTAAGGCTTATTTATAAATTCCATTTAATTAAATAATAGATGGATTATTAAATAATTTCTTGTCAAAGTTGTATTAGCTCGTGTATTAATGTTTGTAAAAGCAACCAAGAAAGTTTCTACATTCTGGTTACTTGGGGGGCATATAACCCCGAGATAAAAAAAAAATTAAAATCCCTGGATACAACCAGGTCCAAAATTTAGAAGCTTGGAAATATTTATTATTCAATGGCTTTTTAAAGAACAAATTTTCAATAAACCTAGCATGAACTAAATTTAAAATCATTTAAAACCCTGGACGCAACCAGGTCCGAAACTTGGAAAGTTGGGAAAATTGTTTAATATCAAGGGCTTTTTAAAGCTCGTGTTATCAATAAACCTAGCACAAACTAAGTTTTAATAAACTATAATCCCCAGATATAACCAAGTTCAAGGCCTGATTCTTAACAAGTATGATACAAATCAAACACACAAAACTTGGATATAACCGAGCTCAAAATATCTATCCCGATCTAAAAATCGATTCCAAAAATCTCAAATGTACAAGTCCAAGGTTTCACAAACATGAAAGATAGTAATGGAGAGATAAATGGATCAAAAAGTTAGATATATATTGAAACAATGCATGCATTAACCCGAGGAGAAAAACCTCGAACCAAGCCCTAAGACAATTGTTTAATAAAAAAAACTGTGAAACAATTATAGACAAATAAAAAAAGAAGCTATCATTGAGCTCCACCAGTTCGCCCAGCCGAGTTGATCTCCTCGCCATCTCCCTCAGCTGCCCTGGAAACCTCACCAGTCTTTGATGGTTCTTACTAAAGTCGACCCTTGAATTTTGCAATGAGTGGATCCCACAACCTGGTTTCCATGAAAGAAAAGTTCCCATCTGGGTTGAAGGCCCAGCACTGGTATAGAATCTCTTCCATGGAAGACAATGAGGCCTCCTTTTTTTTGTTAATTGCGGCCTCGACCTCGAGTAGGTTGGATTTGGCTTCATCAACCTCAGACTGAAGTTGTGCAGATTGAGCCTGGAGGGCAGATAATGAAGTCTTCGCAGCCAGCTCACTTTCGTGAGACAAGGTGAGAGCGGCATGATCCTTAGCATCATGCTCACTCTTTTGAGCAACCGCCAAGACAGCTTTGGTGGCCTGCTCGCCTTCTTGAGCAGCTATCAGGGAATTGTTGGCGACATTTAATTTGGCCCAGAGCTCATCATTTCTAGCCCTAGCCCGGACTATGCTGCGATACTGGGCCAGGACAGACTGCAAAATAACAAAACAAGTCAGAGATATACCCTTGATCACAATAATAAGGAATTATTCACCAAGGAAAGTTAACTTACAGTGAGGTTCACCCCCATAGCTGACTCCAAGACATTCTCTGGGCTGCCCTCCTCGATGGTCCTGAGATCCCTCGAGCTAGCCTTATAGGCATGCCCCACCAAATAGCTCGCTGTCTCATAAATGATGCCCCAAAAAGCTTTACGAATCTTTTCCAGATCCTGGGGATCTATTGGAATTCGAACGGTCGGGGCTGGAATGGTGGGGGATGGAGGACAGCTTGTATTACTTGGGCTTGAGGAGGTGCGAATCGAGGTGGTAGAGGAGGAGGAGGAATCCTAGCAGTAATAGTACTCACCGGAACTGATTCCTGGGTTGAGCTCACGTCTTTCCCATTGGCAGGGGATCTGGAGGTGTTGCCCGTAGCAGGGGGTTTTCTTTGAGATCCTGAGCCTCTTTATGGCGGGGCCCAAGCCAGTTTTCTTTGTCTGAAAGGCGGTTCAGAAGTCAGGAGCTCCGGGTTGTTCCATCTCTTCGCCTGAAAAGAATAAAAAGGAATTAGTTCGCAAATAAGTTTGTCAGAAATATACATAAAGAAAGAAAATAAACAAAGATCCTACCCTTTGGGCTGGGGGAGGAGTCTATTATCACGAACTCCGGCCTTGGTACTAATAAAGGAGGGGGAGAATCTACGGTTAGTATTTCTAGGATCCTAAGGGGCTAGGATCTTGGAAGTGAACTTTGGGCATACCGAACTTCTCACAAAACCTCCACGAGACATACTCCTTTCTACTTAGCTCTTGGAAGTGAGGTCGTCCTTCCAGTTGAAGCCATGGTATCCACTCACAGGCAAAGGACATTCAGCCAGGAATGGAATGATGAACTACTTAACGCATCTCTCAACCTGAATGAAGAGAAATGAGTGGAATCGTAGTTGCAGCTCGCCCATTATCAACCAAAAATCACTCGTTACTTTAATTTTAAAGTCAAGAGGCGTAGATTCGGATTAGGTGACCTAGTTCTCTGAAGGGTCTTTCTGGCGAATAAGGATCCCAAGGACGATGTTTTAGGCCCGAACTCGGAGGGACCATATCAGGTCATTGAAGTTTTGCGTGAAGGGACTTTTAAGATAGCTTGGTTGAATGGGGAAATTGTCCCGCAGACCTGGAATGTCTTACATTTGAAAAAGTATTATCAGTAGTACCATCATCCATGTAAGGCTTATCTATAAAATCCATTTGATTAAATAATAGATGGAATGTTAAATAACTTTTCTTGTTAAGGTTGTATTAGCTCGTGTATTGATGTTTGTCAAAGCAATCGAGAAAGTTTCTACATTCTAGTTGCTTAGGGGGAATATACCCTAAGGATGGCCAGATTAAGATCGCTGGAAAAGTCTAAATTATTTAAGACCTTGGATACAACCAGGTCCGAAACTTAGAAGCTTGAAAAATTGATTATTCAACGACTTTTTAAGAGCTCGAGATGTCAATAAACCTAGCACGAACTAAGTCTTAATTATTTAAAACCCTGGAAACAACCTGGTCTGAAACTTGGAAAATTGTTTAATACCAAGGGCTTTTTAAAAGCTCGAGATGTCAATAAACCTAGCACGAACTCAGTTTTAATCATTTAAAAACCCCGGATACAACCAGGTCTGAAACTTGGAAAGTTGGGAAATTTTTTAATATCAATGGCTCTTTAAAGCTCGAGTTATCAATAAACCTAACACAAACTAAGTTTAAATTATTTGAAACCCTGGATATAATCGGGCTCAAGGCCTGATTCTTAATAGGTATGATACAAATCAACACACAAAACTTGGACATAACTGAGCTAAAAAAATCTATTCCGATCTAAAAATCGATTATGAAAATCTCGAATGTAAAAGTGTAAGGAATCATTAACATAAAAGTGAAGGAATGATAAATAGATAAAAAGTTAGATATATGTCGAATAGAATTATCCAGAGGAGAAAAACCTCGAACTGAGCCCGAAAAAAATTGTTTAATATATAAAATAAAACTATTACAGTTACAAAAAAAAAGCTATCATTGAGCTCCCCAGTTCGAGCGAGCCGAGTTGACCTCCTCGCCATCTCCCTCAGCTGCCCTGGAAACTTCACCAGTCTCTGAAGGTTCTTGCAAAATCCGAGCCTTGAATTTTTCAAGGAGTGGATCCCACAACCCGGTTTCCATGAAAGAAAAGTTCCCATCTGGGTTGAAGGCCCAGCACTGGTATAGCATCTCTTCCATGGAAGAAAATGAAGCTGCCTTTTCTTCTTTAATTGTGGCCTCAGCCTTGAGTAGTTTGGTTTTGGCTTCATCAACCTCGGGCTAAAGTTGTGTAGTTTGAGCCTGGAGGGCAGAAAATGCAGTCTTCGCAGCTTGCTTGCTTTCCTGGAACGAGGTGAGAGCGGCCTTAGCGTCATGCTTGCTCTTTTGAGCGGCCGCCAAGGCAGCTTTGGTGACCTGTTCGCCTTCTTGAGAAGTTGTCAGGGCAGTGTTAGCAGCGTGATGGACCCAAAACGGGTATGCTTTAAATATTTATATAGAAAGCGCACGAATCGTTCATATAGAATAGTGATCGTGTAAGCAAGGATGTTGAACCCAAAGGAGTTGTCTAAAATAAAAAACAAGACTATTTTAAATCAAAATTAATAAATTCTAACCTAGCTCCAAAGATTGATGAGATTTTTGTATAATGAAAATAAAAAAAAAGATAATAATAAAGAAATTTAAGACAATATATAAAAATAAATTAATAGTAGAAATCAAGATGGTAAAAGAAGATTATTAAGGTATTAGAATCAATAAAATAGAAGTTCAATAATATTTATAAGTACATTTATTCCCAAGTTTCATTAATAGTAGAAAGTTAACAACTATCACTTATTCAAATTAGATATTATATTTAAGCACAAATTATCATGGAATTGTAGGATTTATCTTCACTTTTAAAATTATAATTTCAAAGTATTTAATGTAAATCAATCTAATGAAATAACAAATAAATCAATGAATATTATTTATAAGGCAAAACATAATATTTTTGTTCTAAGCATTGGATGTGTACAATTTAATGACACATCTTACACAAAGAATATTATGTTTTGCGAAATGAAGAACAAAGTGTAAATATGTTCTAACAATAAAAAATACAAGATATTTAAGATGAAAGAAAATATTTGAAGAAGAAAATCCATAAACTTTATTGCACAAAAATGGGAAATCAACATACAACATAAATACTATCTAGTTACATATTGTTTCATCATCACCTTAATAATCTTAAAAAGATTAGAAACACATAACTAGAATATAAATTACAAACCAAAAATTACAAACATAAATAGGAAAATTTGGAGGAGGAACCCCCAAATTTTTTCTCTGAAAACTCATAGAAAAATGACCAAAAAGAAGAAAAAGATGAAGAGAATGGAGGGTCTTGAAAGGGTAGAAATTGTAGTGTAACCTCCCCTAAAATAAGCACTCCCAAATCCCTTATTTATAGAAAAAAAAAGTGTTTAAAATAATCAATTTAAATTAATTAAATTGATTAAATTAAATTTGAAATGGAGAATAATTAGGTAAGTACGGGTAAATTTTAGGTGTAATGATAATTTTGGGGTAAAATGTATAGAAAAGTTTGGGTAAAAAATGGTATTTTTGGACATAAGGGGAGAAGGGGACAAAAGGATTTGTTGGGCTCAAAAAGGGGAAAAGGCAGCTGAGGAAGGTGGGTTGGGCACAAAGAGGCATGTTGGAGTAGGAGGCTAGCAGGTCTGGCAGGCTGGGCTGGGTCCAGTCGGCTGGAGCAGAGGTGTTGGGCCTAGGGGCGTGTGGACCTGGGGGCGTGTGGGCCTTGGATGGGTGGCTGGAGTTGAAACCGTGGGGCTGAGGAGCAGCTGGGAGAAGGTTGGGCTTCGGCTTGGGCCTGGGCAGAAGGAGAAATCGTGGGCCTGGCTGGTGAGATGATGTGTCGAAGCTGGAGCTGGAGTCGGGCCTGGCAGGTGTGGCCCAAGTGGGCTAGCTGGGTGAGCTCGGCTAGGCCCAAGGATGGCAGGCGGCCCAAGAGGCTAGTGAGCCTTTTTTTGCTATTTTCTTTCAAATTTGCCGTTTTTTTCTTTCTTTTCCTTACTTTTGAAAGCCCAAAAATGCAATAAATTCCCTACAAAATAAACATAAACTAAATCATAATAAAATATTTTCAACTATAAAATAAATCAAGTTAATTCTTTGAAAATATTAATTATACTTTAATTTATATTTAACATTTAAGTTCAATAATACAACATTTTTTTTACCTCACACTAAACAACATTAATTCAAATAATTAACTACAACATTTTACACCAAAATAACTATAAAAACACACAAAAGTATATCAAATCAAGATAAGACTAATAAATTCAAAATTACTTAAAAACTTAATAAATTAATTAAAAACTTAAGAACTAAGCAAAAATTAGCATATAAAATATGGTAAAATAACTCTATTTTGTAGAGTTATCACGACATTTAATTTGGCCCAGAGCTTGTCATTTCTAGCCCTAGCCCGGGCTATGCTGCGATATTGGGCCAGGACAGACTACAAAATAATAAAACAAGTCAGAGATATATCCTTGATCACAATAATAAGGATTTTTTTGCCAAGAAAAGATAAGTTACAGTGAGGTTCATCCCCATAGCTAACTCCAAGACATTCTCCGGGCTGCGCTCCTCGATGGCCCTAAATCCCTTGAGTTGGCCTTATTGGCGTACCCCACCATATGGCTCACCATCTCATGAATGAAGCCCCGAAAAGCTTCAGGGATCTTTTTCTTCTACTGGAATTTGAACGGTGGGGGCTAGAGGGTCATCTTGTATTACTTGGTCCCGAGGAGGTGCCAATCGAGGTGGAGGAGGAGGAACCCTAGTGGTAACAGTACTCACCAGAACTAATTCCCGGGTTGAGCTCGCGTCTTTCCCCTTGGCAGGGGATCTGGAGGTGTTGCCCACAGCAGGGATGTTTTCTTTGAGATCCAAAGCCTCTTTATTGCGGGGCCCAAGCCATTTTTCTTTGTCTGAAAGGAGGTTCGGAGGTCAGGAGCTCCGAGTTGTTCCATCTCTTTGCCTAAAAATAATAAAAAGGAATTAGTTCGCAAATAAGGTTGTTAGAAACACACAAAGAAAGAAAATAAACAAAGATCCTACCCTCCGGGCTGGGGAAGGAGTCTATTATAACAACCTCCGACCTTGGAACTAATGGAGGAGAGGGAGAATCTATTGTTAATATTAATGGGATCCTAAGGGGCTCAGAATCAGGTTCTTCCTCATGGTTGGATTCATCTACATATTGTCTAAATCCAGGGGCAAAGTCACCCTGGAGCAGAGAGGACCAGGTCCTACGGTTTGTTCCATTCTACTGAAAAATGGCACAAGTGTTGTCAACAACTACTGTGCCCTTAGGGTAAATACCGTCATGGAGTACCACTAGGTAGTCTATGCATTGGAGCAGGGTTATATTACGATCTGGGTTATGAGGATGACGATGGACGAGCTGATTTGGGTTAAATCGAACTAACCTAAAATCGGCAACAACCCTATCTAATTCCCTATAGGGGTATGGGCTACCTTGGTCGGAGGGGCCGGCTACTACCACAGAGGAAACTCATTCTAAGTCAGGTTCCCGAACAACCTTGGGAGCCCTCATTTTCCTCACAAGAAGTGCCTCGTCCTCTTCTTTCTCCTTGCCTTCAGTGGCTGGCAAGGCCTCCTCTTGAGAGGATGGGAGCTCTTGGATGACCGGAAGGGTAGCCTGGGTCCTTAAGGCCAATGTTTGACCTTCGCCATTCAAATTACACGCCAGCATCATGACATCATTCATGACTTGGCGGTAGTCCTTCACGCTGGGTGGAAGCCCAGACAATTTCTCGTATTGACCCCCGGGGGTCACAGACTTCTTTGTCCTCGCAAATATGGCTGCACGAGAAACAAATTTAGTTAAGACATGTACAAAAGAAACACCTTAAATGGAATAAAAAATGTCACGAGCTGAGGTTTCAAAAGTAAGGAACTTACGAGGATGGTGGAAGTATCTGTGTTCGCAATTTCGGAACCCATTGGACATAAAGAACAAGTCTTTGTAGTCCTTGGGATGACTGGGAAGCTTGATGATGGGAGCAGAGTAGGGAAATCTTGTCAGATAGTAGAACCCATCACCACACCCTCTCTGTTCTGGGCTAGCTTTAAGGCAGAAAAAGTATAATATATCTGCTGGAGTGGGGACCTCCCACTCATGTTTCAAAAACAAGTATTTCAGCCCTGCCAAAAGCCTATAAGAATTTGTGAGGAAGCTGAAATGGTGCCAACTTCACGTAGTTCAGGAAGTCAGCAAAATATTGGTCCAAAGGAAGGAAGTCTCCCGCCTTCAAGTGTTCATCGCTGCAAGTTGTGAAGTCATCTTGGAGAGGGGAGCAGCTCTGTTCCCCTTCGAATGCAGGTTGGGTCAAGAGAGTTCCGGCCTCGACCTCAATGTTGTGGCTTAGCATGATTTTGTTTACCCTCCCCTGGATTGTAATCTTGGATACGATTTTTTCAGCCTCGAAGTAGGTGTTGGGGTTAACCACTTCCTCCTTCTCCACTATCAAACCGAAGAGGGGAATTGGGGATTCTAGGGCGATATGCTTCCCCTTGGTCTTTTTCTGAGCGGACGATCTGGTTGCGTTCTTCTTGGGTGCATTTTTCTTGGAAGCCATCTGATCGCCTAACGGATAGAACGACCTAGTTAGTAGGTGACCTAAGAGGATTTATAGACTGACATAGAAATACGAAGGGGGGAAGGTTTACTTTTGTTATACAAGCTGAGGTTAGCTTCAGACCCATCGCGTGATGCCACGCTATACCCTAAGTTACGCTCCTCAGTTTCCTAACAAACCCTGATATTTAGGGATGTTTGTGTCAGACTGCCAGACCACTACTATCCTTGGGAAGCGGTTTAGTGCAAAACCGCCCAAGAAGCGTGACCCCCAAGTAATCTGGTTTGAACCCTAAAAACCCTTAATCTCCTTTATCCCGAATGGGTATTCTTTAAATTGGTTCACCATCAAAATGACCCAGATTTACCCACAAATTTTCCCAATTTTATGAATGTGTTATTTCTAGAGCTATTTTAGGACCTACCCATTGAACCTAAGTCGAAGCTTATTCCCTAACAACATTTAGAAATAGCTTAACCAGTGACTATAGTGAATATTATGAATGAGCACGTTGAAGAGAAAAAGACCAATAAAAAAATTCCTAAACAAGATATCAGAGGTACTTACAATATGTTCTTCGACGATAAGACATAAGATTTTACAGAGGAACGTTCTTGGAAAGCTCCTAAGTAACAAGATACAATGAATGAGTTTTGGGGATTTCTGGAAGGGGAGGAAGTTTTGAGAGTGCAGAAGAGGAGAAATTTTGAATGAAAGGTGGCGCAGTCTGAAATTTGCCCATCCTATTTATACGTAAATCGCGTAAATTAAATTGGGCCATCCAAGTGAGTTAGTACGAGATCCAAGGACCATGGTTAAATAGACAAAACATCGGCAAAAAGGTGACAAGACAATTATTGCAGTCCTCAAAACCCGAACAAACGCCAATTTCAGTACCCCACGTGTCCAGTACTTGAGTAGTGGGCAAGCATGGTTTTGTGTAACAGAAGACTAAAATCCCCTACTGTGTAGGTCAGAAAATGATGACGTCATACAAGAGCAGGAGCTTAGGGGGCAAATGTTGTACCCTAATTTTAGCTCGAGTCATTCACTCAGTTTGGGTACAACTGGCAAATAAATATATGGGGAATTTACCAAGGGAATGATATCTGCTTATTATCCACGTAAGCAACTCCAATTTCACATGGGCACGTGTGGTGTTAGGTGTCCTGGGTTTAAACCGAGCTACAAACACGAAGGTTGTAAAGTGTGAGCTCATAATATTCAAACAACTATCGAAGTACGAGCTTGGAGAGAAATCCAGCACATGATAACTCAAATATATTGCGTACCGGCGGATCCCCAAAGACTCGAATCCCATAATACAGTTATTTATGACCAGGCTGTCATATTTATTTTCCCAGATATTAGGAGAACATTTACTGTATGATCAAATTATATTCCCTTATAAATGGGAAATATATGTATTAATGTAATAAATATGTATATGCGTGATTGACTCACGTAGTTACCCAAACCTGTCCATGGAATTTCGCTATAAATAATGAGAATATTGGACAGGAAAAGGGACAGATTATTCTGTAATACTGAAACTCTGCCAAAATAGAGAGAGAAACAACAATAATATAGACTCATGGACTAGAAGGATTTTCACCACTGAACAACGTAAAAGATTTATGTTCTTCTGAATTCATTTCATTTTTTTATAACGGTTTATTACTAAGCACTAATCTACCTTATTATTTCTTAATACACTATTGGCAAAAAACCGCGTCAACAGGATGTATATGGTTACATCGGATAAGGACCGATATTGATTATTGATTGATAAATAAGTATCGTTGCTATAGAATCTAATCAATGTCACAATGTTGAGCATAGGTTAAGTCGATCTTAATTCTAAGTGATAATATTCTGCTAATTATATTATTTAAATCTATAACTTCTGTATGAAAATTGAAAATATGATTTCCTTTATTGCTTTTGTTGACGCAGTTTTTCGCCAACAGTGAATTATGTAAATAGCTAGGATTGATTAGTGCTTAATAATAAACCATAATAAGAAAAATGATACTTAAAATTGCTAGAAATGAAATATCAAGAACACTCGTTCCTTTTTACGTGGTTCGGAGGTTAAAATCTCCCTATCCACGAGTCTATATTATTACTGTGTATCTCTCTATATTTTGACTAAGTATTTGCATTACAGAGAAAAATCCAATCCCTCCCCCTATCCAAGGTCTTGGTATTTATAGAAAAACGATCCCTGGGTAGGCGTTGGGGTCATAACGTGAATACCAATTCCTCATATGACTTGTCTCGCACTTAATGATGAATATTGCAATTTATATTAAGGCATGGTCTAATCATTTGGTGAAACTGATCATGGGTCGTTTGGCATATTCAGACATATGATGGCTGATCATGCACGATTATATTACGTGTCCCGGAATTCAGGGATAAACTGACATGTGATGTCTGATCACGCATGCCTACATAACGTATCCAGATTTATAAAATCCACGGACATGGAAAATCATTAGCGTACCCCGAGTTGAGCGTAGCATTAGCTCGTGTCTCAGATGCCATGTTTCATAAGTGTTCCTAGCTCGTGCTATTTACCTGGGGAATCGTACTTTTTACTTGCTCGTGTTCTATGACGTCATTTTATGACTTACACGGTAGGGACTTTTAAACTTCTATCGCTATTATCCATGTTTGTCAATTACTTGAGTACTGGACACGTGGTACGCCGCGATTGGCATCTGTTCGGGTTTTGGGGTTTGCATTAATGGCATGGCCTCCTTTTTACCGTCGTTTCGTCTTTCGAAACTGTTGGGGTTTTATGCCCTAATTAAAACACAAATTCTTTGTAATCTCATTTTATTATCAATAAAAGAATAGAAATCATTTTCTGACTTGGTTAATCACTTTGCTCACATGTTTTATTTTCATGATTATTTGTTTAATATAAACTTCTATTAAATCCCGAGAATATAGCTAATCTTATTTATAGTGACGTTATCACAGTGGAATATAAATATTATTATATGTTCAAACTAAGTTAGTCCTAAGATTAGTCAGTGCACCACATTTACACTGACTTGCCAATCTATGATATGATCTACTTACACATTACAGTGTTATGTTCTTTCTAGAACATTAGCAAAGTAGATAAGATCAGATGTATTTGTTACATCGGACAGGACCGATATTGACAGTTGATAAGATAAGTAAACATACCGTTATTATCTATTCTAGTCATATCATATAGTTGACCATAGGTCAATTCAATCTCAATTCTGAATGGTTAGTATTCTAACTGATTGTATTATTTGAGTTCTTTGACTTGTTCGTTACCAGCTTACCCTACGGACTAGCCCATACTTACATCTTGGGAACTCGGTAGTATAATTGAGTGGGAGTGTTAATCATAGATATGAACATCTATACCTTCTGATGAAGAAGTGAAACGATGGTTTCCTTTTAGTTTGGTTCAAGGTGTTAAATGATAGAGATCTCATTTCAGTAATTAAATTAGTTTACTGAAATATCATTTACAAGGAACTAAGTGTTTTAAGGATAAAATACAATGACGGGTAAAACGATATTTTAGTCCTATCTCACTGTAGTAGAGGATTGAGTGACAATTTTGGTTGTAACAATGGATAATTAATAGCGTGTCTATATTTGTTATAGAGTGTTCTATGAATTCAAGAGTGTAATTCCGAGTCTATAGTGGAGTCACGAGGAATTAATAAGTTAGTAAATTTATTTGTTAGATTTATGATAACTTATTGGAGCTTGATTTCATAGGCCCATGGTCCCCATTGCACCTTAGATAAAATCATCTAGATAGTCTCAATTAATTGATTTAATTATCAATTAGAATTATCAAAGTCTACTAGGTCAATTTTGGATAGTTTCACAGAGTTGTGTAATTTTGAGAAGAAAAGAGAAATTATGGTAGATTTATTAATTAAGATAAATTGGTATCTAAATTAATAAATAAGTTTAAATCAAGGTTCAAATTATAAATAATTAATTTGATAAAGGATTTAAATAATTATTTAATTAATTAAATCAATAGAAAATAATACAGGCCTTGATTTTAAGTCCAATGGGCTTATAATCAAATGGGAAATTTCACGGGCCTAAAGCCCATGATAATTTCGACCTAGGGCTTTAAAATGGCTATTATTTTATTGATTTTTTAATTAAATTAAATGGCCTAATTGAGTCTATAAAAGGAGTGCTTAGAGAGAAGTCATAAGTTAAGATTTCTGAGAAGTCAGATAAGTTTAATCACTGGTTTTCTGATAGTTTTAGATTCTCTCTAAACACAAGTCCTTTTCTAAGCCTCTTTGATTATTTTCTCTTTATCTTCTCTGTGTCTATATCATGTGTTGAGAATTGCCACACTAGTCTAGGTGATTCTAAGGATACATTGGAAGGCTGTGAAGAAAATAGAAGATCGGTTCAGGTTCTTGATAATACTCTGCGATAGAGAGGATACAAGATTTAGAGAAACTGAAGGAATGACTCTTTCATTTCGCTGCATATACTGTAAGTATTCTATTCTTTGTTTCTCTTTGAATTCAATTTTAGAAACATGTTTTAGGCTATCTCGTATTAATTTGTTTAATATTAGATATACATGAAAATAAATAAAGATCATGTATAAGCTAATCCAACAGAAACACCATCCTCGGATCTTGCACTAGTTTGATCAAACGGTCCACGTCGCTTTATGCCTTTTACGTATAAATAAGGTTGGAAATTTCCAGGTTTCACCACCTTTCATTCAAAATCTTTCCACATCTTCTCTCTTCTGCAATTTCAACCCTTCTTCTTTCTCAGAGGAAATCGAAAATCATCTGTGGCAAAACACCTCAGAAACCCAATCACTCAGGAGTCTTCCAGGAACTCCCCCTGCAAAGTTTACTTCTCTCGACTGAAGAACATACTGTAAGTCTTTTGGATTTGCCGAATTTTTTTTCTTTTACTGGTTTCTGGGATATTTTTTCCTCCTTTTTTTTTTCTCCTCCGTAGTCCATATTAGATTATTTCCCAAATGTTTTTGGCACATAGGCTTCGACTTAAGTTTATTGAGTAGGCCTTAAAATATCCCTAGAATTGTGATGTTCATAAAACTGGGTAATTTTGGGGTAAGCCTTGGCAACTTACGGGGGATTTTAGGAAATACCCACTCGGGATATAGAAGATGAAAGGTTTTTAGGGTTAAAGACTAGGTTGCTTAGGGGCTACACTTCTTGGGTGGTTTTGCTCTAAACTGCTCCCCAAGGAGGGTAATGGCTTGATTCTCTGACACACGGATCCCTAAACATCAGGGGTCTGTTGGGAAACCTAGGCACGTAGTGTAGGTAGTGTGTGGCATCACACTGTGGGCTGAGATTACCTCAGCTTGTGTGTTAAAATCCTCAACCTTCGTGTTTCCTTGCTTTTATAACAATTTTAGGTCACCTATTAAGTGTTCCATCACTCTTGTTCACCAGGCAATCTAATGGCGCCCAAGAAGAACGCTCCCAAGAAGAGTGCAGCTGGCTCATCGTCCCAACAAGTCAACAAGGGAAAGGAGGTCACTCCAAAGTCCCATATTCCTTAATTCAGCCCCACAGTGGAGAAGGAGGTCGTGATCGGACCTGATGCATTTTTTGAGGCAGAGAGAAGCCTCCAAGATCACGACCTAAGGAAGGGTCAACAAGATAATGTTGTCACACAACATTGAGGTCGGGACTGGTGTCCTCATTGCCTGACCTCCATTTGAAGGGGAGTGGATCTGCGCACCACTCCAGGACGACTTCGCGGCCTGTAATGATGAGCACCTAAAGGCAGGGGCCTTCTTCCCTCTTGATCAATACTTCGCCGACTTCCTCAGTTAAGTGAAGTTGGCACTGTTTCAGCTCCCTCTGAATTTGTACCAACTGCTGGCGGGGTTGAACTACCTCTTCCTGAAGCACGAGTAGGAGGTCCCTACCCCTGCAGACATTCTCTTCTTCTTCTGTCTCAAAGCCAGCTCGGATCAAAGAGGGCGAGGTGACGAGTTTTACTTCTTGACCCAATTCTTGAACCTACCCGCAGTCATCGACCTACCCAGCCATCCCAACGACTTTATAGATCAATTCTTTATGTCAAACGGGTTTCACAACTGCGAACACCAATACTTCAACCGCCCTCGTCAGTCTTTATTCCTTTCTTAGCTCATGTAATTATTTTCATCGTTTCTAGTCTTCTCACGTGTATATTAACTGAATAGTATCTTCGTGCAGCCATCTTTGCGAGGACGACCAAATATGTGACCCTTGGGGGTCAATACTATACTCTCTCGAGGCTTTCGCCTAGTGAGAAGTATTACTTCCAGCTCGTGTCTGATGACACGATGTTGGAGTGTAAGCTTATTACCGAAGGCCAGACTCTTGACTTGAGAAGAACTCGGCCTAACTCCCCGGTTATCCGTGAGCTAGCACCTATCCCCGAAGGGGGTGCTGAAGCCGAGGAGAGCGAAGAGGAAGAAGAAGACGAGGTGCCCCTCGTTCGGAAGAGGCAAACTCCCGAGGCTGCTCGGTACCCTGATGTAGAGCGAGCTTCATCAGGGGAAGCAGCCGGCCCCTCCGGCCAAGGTAACCCATATCCCTTTAGGAACTTAGATAGGGCTGTCGCCAACCTTAGGCTAGTTAGGTTTAACCCAAACCAGCTCATACATTGCCACCCTAATGAACCCAACCGTAATATAACCCTGCTTTAGTGCATGGATCACTTAGTGTTACGTCACGACATGGGCCATCCCAGGGGGACCGTAGTTGTAGACAATACCTTATCCTTTTGATCAGTCTTTTTTGTAGAGTACGGAACCAACCTTAGATCGTGGGCCTCCCTGTGCCAGGGTATCCTTGCCCCTGGACTTAGGCAATACGTAGAGGAGTCCAGC
Source organism: Humulus lupulus (assembly GCF_963169125.1). Lineage (NCBI taxonomy): Eukaryota > Viridiplantae > Streptophyta > Magnoliopsida > Rosales > Cannabaceae > Humulus > Humulus lupulus. Next base: position 161,531,581 of record NC_084797.1, on the reverse strand, counting down.
CCTGAGATAGAACTTGAGCCTGAACCTCCCCTAATCCAAGAAATTGTAGACTTAGGCTATCCCTCTTCTGTAGCGGTTTCGAGGCCGGAGGTCGTGGCAATAGACTCCTCCTCTAGCTCAGAGGGTAGGATCTTTTGTAATATTGAATATACTTTACGAGGTGAGGAGATGGCACAACAAGGGGTTCCAGGAGGGAAAATCCGACTTGGGGCCACTCGTGAGGAAGCCCCGGCTTCCAGCGAAGAAAGTGACCCTGCGGCAGAAACGACCTCCATATCCCCAGCTAAGGGGAAAGGCCAGAGCTCAACAACGCCTGCTGCTGCTGCTCAAGACAAAAGGGGTCCACCTCCATCTCCTCCCTGGTTTCAACCCATCTCTACTCGGGATTAGGTAGCACAAGCTGATCCCCCAGCCCCCTCATCCCCACCGCCTCCGTACGTATTTCGATCAATGCCCAGGACCTGGAGAAGATCCCATACACCTTTCAGGGGACTCTCTACGAGACGACTAACCATACGGTGGAGCATTTTTACAAGGCCAATCTGAAGGACCTGAGGGTGTTCGAGGAGAGGAGCTCGGAGAATGTTATGGAGTTCGCGGTGGGGATGAACCTTACAGTAAGCCAATTTTTCTTAGCTAAATATACTCTTTTGATTTTATTCCAGTGTGTGTCTAACTTGATTCTTTTCTTTTTTGCACGCGATCATGGCTCAGCAAAGAAGCATAGCTCGAGCCAGGGCCAGGAATGATGAGCTTCGGGCCGAGCTTCAGGTTGCTCAGACAGCCTTGACTGCCACCCAGATTGCCCTTTCCATTGCTCAACAAGGCGAGCTGGACGCTAAGGCTGTTCTTGTAGCATCTCAAGAGGGCAAGCAAGCTCCGAAGGCTGCTCTAGCAGCTATCCAGGCTGAGCTTGCGGAGGAAAAAGCCAAGCGGTTGGAGGTCAAGACTGCTGTTAAGGAGGAGAAAGCGGCCTCACTAACCTCTATGGAGAGCTTGTTTTACCATTGCTGGGCCTTCAACCAAGACGACAACTTCTCCTTCCTGGCCTTTGAAGTGTGGGACCCCTATCTCGAGAAGTTCAAGGCTCGGATTCAACAAGAGCAGTCCGAGACTGGGGAAGCCTCCATCGCTGGCGAGCAGGAGATCGAGGAAGTGACATCCTCAGAGCACCCTGGAGGGGCTTAATTTTCTTTTTCCTTTGTTTACCTTGTATATATATATATATATTGTAAACACTTGCCATTTTGGCTCGGTACGAGGTTATTCTCCTCAAGACAATTTATTTATAATTCCAGTGTCTACTTTTTTATCTATTCCATGAGTTTTTCTTATGTTCATGACTTATACATTCAAAATCTTGGGAACTGACTCTTAGGTCGAGATGGATACTTTAATTTTGGTTGTAACCAAAATTGATGTTGATTTATGTCCTACCTGTTAAGTATCAGGCCTTGGATTCAGTTGTATCCAGGATTTTGAATATTCCAAACTTAGTTTTTGTTAGGTTTTATTGTTATCCCGAGCTTCTGAGGAAGCCGCTGGATCTTAAATTTTGCTAATTTCCAAGTTTCAGACCTAGTTTTATCCAGGATATTTAATTAAAACTTAGCTCGTTTTAGGTTTATCGACAACTCGCATTTTTTTTAGAAAAAACACTGGTTAATCAATTTTATTAACTTCCAAATTTCGGACCTGGTTGTATCCAGGATATTTTTGGACCTGGTTATATCCAGGGTTTTTGATTATTTAAAACTTAGTTCGTGCTAGATCTATTGACACCTCGCAGTTTTAGAAAAAACACTAGTTAATCAATTTCTCTAGCTTCCAAGTTTTAATCCTTCTTGGGTTATATGCCCCCCAAGTAATCAGAAAGTGAACTTTCTTGGTTGCTTTGGACAAACGCTATCATCCGAACTAATACATAGATGAAAATACAAGAAATACACAATTATTCTTTTATTTCTTAAATTAAACGACTTTTATAACTAAGCCTTACATAGATGGGTGGTATTATCATTGATAATACTTCTTTAGGTGCATAGCATTCCAGGTCCGTGGGATTGTTTCTCCATTAAGCCGAGCTAACTTGAAGGTTCCCTCATGCATTACCTCCACTATCTGATAGGGTCCCTCCTAGCTCGGACCTAAAGCACCGTCTTTGGGGTCCTTACTGGCCAAAAATACCCTTCGGAGTACCAGATCGCCTAAACCAAAGACACGCCTCCTGACTTTGGAATTATAATAATGAGTGATTTTCTGCTGATAATGTGCGAGCTGTAGCTGTGAATCCTCTCATTTTTCATCAATTAGGTCAAGGGATGCACTGAGCAACTCATCATTCTGCTCCAGGTTGAATGCTTGGATCTTGTGCATGGTGATCTTTATTTCGATGGGAAGGACGAACTCACTTCCCAAAGTCAGGGAGAAGGGGGTGTGCCCTATAGAAGTTCGGTGGGAGGTCCGGTATGCCCATAGTACCTATGGGAGCTGCTCGGGCCGGACTCCCTTGGCCTCGTCTAACCTCTTCTTAAGGCTTGCTTTGAGTGTCTTATTCACGACCTCGACCTGCCCATTGGCTTGTGGGTAGGCCACCGAAGAGAAACTCTTAATTATGCCATGCCTTTCATAGAATTCGGTGAAGAGATCGCTATTAAACAAAGTTCCATTATCCGATACAATCTTCTTTGGCAGCCCGAATCGGCAAACAATACTCTTGACTACAAAGTCGTGGACTCTTTTTGAGGTGATTGTTTCCAGGGACTCCGCTTCTGCCCACTTCGTGAAATAACCAATGGCCACCACCGCATAGTGAACTCCTCCTTTTCCTGTGGGTAAAGCTCCTATTAAATAAATTCCTCATACCATGAATGGCCATGGGGATGAGATCATTTTCAGCTCGACCGGTGGAGCTCGGGCGATTGTGGAAAAATGCTGGCATTTGTCGCACTTTTGGACATGGGAGACGTAATCCTTTGACAAAGTGGGCCAATAATAACCTTGCCTTAATATTTTTAAGGCCAAGCTTTGCCCCCTAACGTGGTCCCCACAAAAGCCTTCATGCACCGCCTGCAAAATAGTCTTGGCCTCCTCTGGCAGAACACATCACAGAAGAGGTGAGGAATGGCCACGTCGGTATAGAGTCCCGTCCATGATTTTATACCTTGGAGCTTGATAGAGTATCCTCCTCGCGTCTTTTTGCTCATCAGGCAACTTCCCTGTTGTAAGATACTCTATTATGGGAGTCATCCAGGTCGGTCTGGTGTCGATCATCTCGACCTCCATCGTGCTTTCTGCCATGCTTTGACTTTCCAAGAATTCCACCAGTATTATGCTCAGAGTCTCGGCTTCCTTGGAGGTAGCGAGTCTCACCAAAGCATCAGCATTGGCGAATGGCTCGTGAGGGATCTGCTAGACTAGGCCATATTCAAATTATGATAGCTCCTTCTTCATTTTGGCTAGATAAGTTGCCATTTTTCCCCCTATGCTTGGTATTCCCCAGACACTTGGTTTACCATGAGCTGGGAATCGTTATAGCATTGGACAGCCCTAGCCTTCAGTTCCTTTGCCACTCTAAGCCCGGCCAATAAGATTTCGTATTCGGCTTCATTTTTGGATGCCTCAAACCCAAACCGTAGTGCGGAGTGGAACAGGTGCCCTTCTGGAGAGATCAAAATGATCCCAGCTCTAGACCCATTTTCGTTACATGAACCGTCCACAAAAATTATCCACAATTCCTGTACCTGTTCTCTCAAAGGCTCCTCCTGGAATCCAGTGCATTCAGCCTTGAAATCAGCCAGGGCATGGCTTTTGATCGTAGCCCGTGGTATGTATAGTATTTCAAACTGGCTGAGCTCGACTGCCCATTTCAAAAGACGTCTTGATGCCTCAGGTTTCTACAGTACCTGGCTTAAAGGTTGATCGGTCATGACGTGGATTGAGAGGGATTGGAAATACGGCCTAAGCTTCCTGGAGGCCGTAATAAGGCAGAACGACATCTTTTCCATTAAGGGATATCGTGATTAAGCTCTGAGAAGTCTTTTGCTTATATAATATACCAGTTTCTGAACTCGGTCCTATTCGCAGACCAGCACGACACTGCCTGCATTTTTCGTAACAGCTAAACAAAGAAAAAGGGGCTCCCCCGCCGTTGGTTTAGACAATACTGGTGGTTCGGCCAAATGTGTTTTTAGATCGAGAAATTCCTGCTAGCACTCCTCAGTCCATTCAAACTTTTTATTTCCCCGGAGCAAGTTATAGAATGGAAAACACTTGTCAGTGGACTTGGAAATGAACCGATTGAGGGATGCCACTCTTCCAATCAGACTCTGGACATCTTTATGCGACCTAGGTGAAGGCATTTCTAGTAGTGATCTGAATTTGTCAGGGTTTGCCTCTATCCCTCTAGTATTGATTATGAATCCCAGAAATTTTCCTGACGCCACTCCGAAAGTACACTTTTGGGGATTTAACCTCATGCTATACCTTCATAAGATCTCAAAACATTCCTTCAGATCGGGAACATGGTTATCAGCTGTTTTAGACTTGACCAGCATATCATTAACATACACTTCCATGTTTTTCCCGATCTGGTCAACAAACATTCTATTGACCAATCGCTGGTAGGTAGCCCCAACGTTCTCCAGACCGAAAATCATGACTTTATAGCAATAAACATTCGTTGGAGTCATAAAGCTAGTATGTTCTTGGTCCGCTGGGTTCATCGCGATCTGGTTATGTCCAGAATACGCATCCATGAAGGATATGAGCTTGTGCCCTACAGTGGCATAACTAACTGATCAATCCTTGGTAATGGGAAACAATCCTTGGGACAAGCTTTCTTTAAGTCGGAGAAATTGATGCAAGTCTGCCACTTTCCATTTGGCTTTGGGACCAGGACAGGATTTGCAACCCAGATCGGGTATTTAGCCTCGCGAATAAACTCGCATTTTAATAGTCGAGCTATTTCTTCTTCCAGAGCCTCAGCTCGGGTTGTACCCAGACGCCTCTGTTTCTGGGATTTCGCAAGCACGCTCTTATCCAAGTTCAAGGTATGCATGACCACACTCAGACTTATCCCTACCATGTCTTCGTGAGACCAGGCAAATACACCTAGATTTTCTTGCAAAAAATTTATCAGCTCTGCTTTCCTTTTCTCACTAAGATTTTTCCCGAGCTTAATGACTTTTGAAGCATCTCTGGGATCGATGTTTACTTCTTCGAGCTCTTCGATGGCTTGGAGCTAAGATCTATCTTTGCCTACTCGTGGATTGATATCATCACTCGGGGAAATATCCCTGCCACTAGCTTTCTGATGTTCTTCCATTCCAGGAGCAGTCCTTACTTCCTAGTATTCCTAGCCTTCGTCCTGTATGGCCATCACTTGCTGCCCAGGTGGTTATTTTCCCTTCATGGAAATGTTGTAGCATTCCCTGGCAGCAAGCTGATTGCCTTGGATAGTACATATTCCCATAGAGGAGGGGAATTTGATCACAAGGTGGCGGACAGATGTTATGGCTTCGAATGCCATCAGCGTAGGTCAACCCAAGATTGCATTGTATGCGGTCGGACAATTGACGACCTCAAACTAGAGAAGCTTGGACACAGTTTGTGGTCCCTCACCCAAGGTTATCACTAACTCGATCATTCTGATAGATGCCGATCCCTTGCCAGAAAACCCATATAGCATCATGGAGGTTACTTTTAGCTCGGTCACAGACAATCCCATTTTCTCCAATGTGGACCTAAATAGTAGGTTCACAGAACTCCCGTTATCCACTAGTTTCCTCCTAACTCTCTGATTGGCGAGCTGGATGGTTATGACTAGAGGATCGTTATGCAGGAATTGGACAAGACTAGCATCTTCTTTAGTAAAACTGATTGGTTGTTTCTCCAATCGATGTTGCTTAGATAAATACTGCTCTGGGACGAACTCAAAACCATTGTGAGACCTCAGCTCATTAATATACCTCTTTTGGGAACCTCTGCTCGTGCCTACTAAATGAGGGCCTCCGGAGATGGTTGTTATCTCTCCCCCTATTATCGGAGGAGGGTATCCTGATTCACCTGAGCTCTGGTCTGATTTGCGAGGGCCTCCAGAGTTGATTGAATGTTTTGCCCAGCGGGCTGACTGGGAGTGATTCGATTCCAGGCATACTTAGCCAAAGGTCCGACCCTGATGAGTTTCTCAATCTCATCCTTGTAGTGCCTGCAATCATCGGTGTTGTGACCAATGTCATTGTGGAATCAACAAAAAATTGAAGGGTCTCTCTTCGCCCTTTGATTTTTTAAAGGCTCCGGCTTTTTCCTCGGAAGGCGGGCAGAATTTGCCAAGAAGATGCGCTCTTTAGTATCCGTGTGGGTGGCATAAGTTGCATAGATCAGTTTGAACTTCTCAACGGACTTATTTTTCTTTGAACCATTCTGGCCGCCCTCACCATTTCCCTTCCTCTTGCTACCTCCCCCTTGGTTATTCTGGGTAACGGTTTGAGCCGTAGCTGCAACGTCCGTTACCGCTCCAACGGGCTGGGCAGGGACTTGGCTGGTTCCTGTGACCGAAGCTCAGGCCTCTTCCAAGTTGATACACCTTTGAGCCCTGTTCAGGAAGTCATCTATAGTGTTGACCCCCTTTCTTTAGATTTCCTTCCATAAGTCACCCCCAACAAGAATTCCTGTTCTCATCGCCATGAGCCTAGAACTTTCGTCCGCGTCTCTAGCTCGCACAGAAATATTAGCGAACCTACTCAAATATGCTTTCAGAGGCTCTTCGGGATGCTGCTTTACATTTTCAAGGGAGCCAGCCTTGATGTGAGCCACTTGAGAGGCCTGGAATGCCCTCTTGAAATCAGCGGAGAAACTCTTCCACGAGCTGATAGAATGCTTTTTGTATTGCTTGAACCACTGCCTAGCCGACCCGACCAGAGTCAAAGGGAATACCAGGCACCTCAACTCAGGTCCGATATTATGGGCCATCATCAAAGTATTGAATATTACTAAATGGTCGGATGGATCTCCATCTTCATCGAATTTTGATAAAATGGGGCATCCTGAAACCCGACGGGTATGTTGTTGCTGTGATGTTGGGGGCGAAGAGCTCGAGCTCATCCCCCGAGTCATATTCGTCTTTTTCCTTCTCTGATAGGAGTCTTTTCATCAACTCCTCCATCTAGGCTAACCTCTCGAGGGTTTGGTCCTTGGTTCCCATTCAATCGTACGTGTTTGGCAGGTTATTGTCCCTCCAAGCTCGAGCTTGGTTTGGTGGGACATTCTCGTTATCACGTACTTCGGAAGGACTCCCCTCATGGTGAGTGCCACTGACTCCTTCACGAGCTGGATTTCTCCTTTGTGAATTCAGGCGATCTCGTAGATCGGTCAGTGGATCAACTTGAAGGCTCTAAGCCGAACTCAGCTGATATCTCAAATCTGCACCGGTCCTACCGCTTCGGCGGCCCTCAGTCCAATAACTTCCATTAGAGCTTTCATTAGAGAAACTTAGAGCTTTCCATTGAGGCTGAGGATCTGGGATATTTTTGCGTGCTCGCGGGGCATAAGCAGGGGCAGCGGGAGGAGGATTCCTCCTGCTTTCTCCATAGGTAGGAACGTTTTGAGCAGAACGAGGTGGAGATGGATGCCTTATCGGTGATGGGGGATGCCTAATTGGCGAGGCGATTCTTGTCCCGTCAGGACGTACCAAGTTAGCCCGCGGTCTCTCTGCTCCCCCGTTTATAACTCCCTATGCCTGGCGAGCTGACCGTGACGCAGGGGGGTCAACTGGAACACGCCGTCTTTGTGAGTTCGCCCTTGACCTTCTATGTGAGTTGCCGTGGGTGCTTCCAAGTGCATTCAATGGTGGTACTGAACTCGGGCTCAAGGTCCTAACCGACCGACTAACTTGCCGATAGCCCCTGGGAGGGTTGTCAAATGGAATTTCTTGGTGATCTTGCGTCATAGGCGTAGAACTCGGGGTGAGGTTCTAACCGACCGAATTGGCCTGGGTTGACTATCTTGATGGGACTTATGAGTCCCACCTTGCCTCTTTCTGACATTAACGTCGGTTGCGAAAGGGGGTAGCCTAGCCAAGTCCTCCTTGATTTGCTTGTTTGCTTTGGATAGATGGCTCCTCAAATGCATGTTTTCCAATTCCACCGCAGTGAAGTAATCTAGGTTTGGATTCGGCGGTAGAGGCGTTGAACTTCCAGTGTCACCGCGGCCCATCGGTTGCTTTCCCGACCGTTGCTGAATCTCTGGTTTTGTTCGTTGGAAACAGAGGTATGGTGAGCCTCTTGCCCACCATGCTGATCTGTTTCATTACTGTGTCTCGAGCGAGTAACCACCATGATGAGTTTTATCTGAATCTTTCACAACAACACTAATCTGCAGCTCTCAATGAAAGCAACAAACTGTTGACGCGATTTTTCGTCAACAGTGAATTATGTAAATAGGTGGGATAGATTAGTGCTTAATAATAAATCGTATTAATGAAAATGATACTTCAAAATGCTAGAAACAAAATATCAAGAACACTCGTTCCTTTTTACATGGTTCGAAGGTTAAAATCTCCCTAGTCCACGAATCTATATTATTATTGTGTATCTCTCTATATTTTGACAGAGTATTTGCATTACAGAGAAAAAACCAACCACTCCCCCTATCCAAGGTCTTGGTATTTATTGAAAAACGATCCCTGGGTAGGCGTTGGGGTCATCACGTGAATACCAATTCCTCATGTGACCTGTCTCGCACTTAATGATGAATATTACAATTTATATTAAGGTATGGTCTAATCATTAGGTGAAACTTATCATGGTTCGTTTGGCATAATCGGACATGTGATGTCTGATCATGCACGATTATATTACGTGTCCCGGAATTCAGGGATAAACGGACATGTGATGTCTAATCACGCATGCCTACATAATGTATCCATATTTATAAAGATCCACGGACATGGCAGACCATTAGCGTACCATGAGCTGAGCGTAGCATCAGCTCGGGTCTCGGATGCCATGTTTCATAAGTGTTCCTAGCTCGTGCCTATTGCTTTGTACTTATCAGCTCGTGCTATTTACCTGGGGAATCACACTTTTTACAAAAGAAAGGTGAACTTGTGGGTCATCTATTGTAGTTCTAGGCTAGACAGCTGTATCCGAGCTGTCTAAAAGACTCGTGCTGAATTTCAGGACGTACAACTTTGTTCAAATGGTTAAATGATTGAGATCTCAGTTCTATGATTAAGTTCACGAAAATATCATTTATAAGGAACTTAGAGGGAGATAAGGATAATATACTGATGAGGGGTAAAATAGTAATTTAAACCCTGCTTGTTAGTAAGTCATCGATAGAGGATCGACTAACTGTAAAGGTTATAACAATGGATAACATATTTATGGTTTGGAAAATACTTTCTATGAATTCAAGAGTTCAATTATGCATCTATAGTGGAGTCACGGGGAATTGATAAGGTAGTGAAATTATTCGTAAATAAATACACGACAAGTTGTTGGAGCTTGATTTCATGGATCCATGGTCCCTGCATCACCTTTGAGTAAATCATCTAGAATGTCTCAATTAATTGATTTAATTATCAATTAGGATTTTGGAAAAGTTACAGAGATTTGAGATTTTGAGAATAAAAGAGAATCTTTGGGTAAATTTATTAATATTGATAAACTGGTGTCAATATAAATAAAAAATATTAAATCAAGTTTCAAATTATAATTAGTTAATATGAATAAAGATTTAATTAATTAATTAAAAAAATAAAAAAAATAAAAGCTTTTGAATTTAGGCCCAATTGGGATTTAAATTCAAAACAAAGATATTGGGCCTAAGTCTATTTGTGGGAGCCCATGGCTTTTATCTTTTTGTTTATTATTTTAATTAATTTAAATTTAAATAAAGGCCATTAAGTTGCCTATATAAGGAATATAATATCTAGGGTTTTGATTAGGAAGTCAGTCTCAGTTGATTCATTGGGTAAGTGAAAACCTAGACAATCTAATCATGTCTTAGCCACTATCTCTTCTTCTCTTCTAGATCTCTATCTCATGTGTTGAGAACCACCCCACATTAGTTCTAGGTTGATCAAAGGCTTGGTGAGGAAGACTCTGTTGTTGATTTAGTTCAATCTCTTGATAATACTCTGCTATAGAATGGAATTAAGGGTTAGAGAGATTGAAGGAAGGAGTTGTTCTAGTTCCGCTGCGTAATGTAAGCTTTTACTTTACTTTGTATTTTTATCAATTTCGTAGGAGCATGTTCTAGGAATTTGCTTGTTTTTTTGATAATATGTAAATTACATGAAAATAAATAAAGATCATGCAATAAGTATTTCCAACAATTGGCCTCAGAGCCCTAGGTTGTTAGTTTATTTTCATGAATGAACATGTATGAAATTGATTGATATGTTAGGGTGTCAATTGGATGGTACATGTTATTAGTGCATGTTTATGTTTTGCTATGTAAATTTAGCAATAATTTGGTTGTTTTTTACTTGTTTTTAGATTAAAAAAATGCACAAATTTTTTTTTAAAAAAAAATTAATTGAGTGGGTAGTGTGGTGCCGGGCACGCATGAAGCCGCCGCCGGGACCCGGCCGTATGGACGTACACGGATCTGGACGGACGTCCGTATGGCGTCGGTGCCGGACCCCAAGTCGGCACTTATTTGCAAACAAAATTATTATTTTAAATTTTTTTAAATTGGATATTTTGTGTAGATAAGTTTAAAATATTTAAAATTGATTATCTGATTATTTTAGATATTTTAACTTTTTAAAATATTTTGAATTGGTTATCTAATAATCATGATATTTTAAGATATTTTGTTATTTTTTTATAAATAAAATATTAAAATTAGTTATCTGATTATTCATGTAGCGTCCCAGAATTTTACTTAGTTAGACAGTAGTAGTAGTAGGTAGGTAATAGCTTATAGTATGTTAGTTTTAGCGGATATTGGTTCAAGCTGGGATTTAGTTGGATACTCATAGCAATAGTTGGATTTTATAAGTTTAACCTATAGTTTAGAAATATTAATTATAACATAAGGTTTAATTTTCTTTAGTAGTTATGATTATTATAGTATATTATAGGTTTATGATATTAGTAGCCTTGTTTGTGAAAAAGGAGGTGATTGCATAAGAATAAATTAATTATGATATTATTAAAAAGTGTTATTGATCGGGCCTACATAAAGCCCAATAAGATTTTGGGCTTAGTAAATTCGAAATCATCCTAGGGAATTAGAGTTTGTTATTTTATGGTTAGTTAAGATATTTGTGGATTGGGTTGTTATTTATATAATTAAATAGATTTTTCGTAACTTTAGTATACTGTAATTTCCGACCTATTTTTGACTCAGATATATTATGAATTTCGAAAAATAATATTCCTAGAAAGTTGTAGATAATTGAATTAGCTTTCTAACGGTATAAAGATGGTCTAAATTGGAATCCTACAGCTCCAGTTATGTTGATTTTACTATAGGTGAGTTTAGCATTACGAGATTTAGGAAGTTAGAGGTTGAGATATTTTTTATGTTAGTTTATTCCTCAATTATTTAATAAAAATATTAAAAAGACAATTCAGAGATATTTTCTACAGAAGTTAGGATTCTATTTTATTTAAATTTAAATTTGGATTATAGTTAGAATGAAATTAATTAAGTTTAAATAAAAGAAAGATCTAGAAACTCTAGAACCTTCCAGAACTATTAAGAGCATGTGACACTTGTCATAATCATGTTTATTTAAGGATTTAAGTATTTTTTGTAATAGGATAGTTTCACTCCTCAAACTCTATAAATAGGACCCTTCACTCAGTTATTTTACTCATTCTTCAAGCACGGTTCAGAGCCTCCAAGCTACTTAGATTATTCTTAAGAGAAACACTAGGGTTTTGGGATAAAAGCTTTACCATTTTAAGCTTTGTAAACAGTTGGGTCGTGAGATATAGTGTGATTTCGTTATCGAGGTGTAGAACAGTTCTAGTTTATCCATTGTGTTTGACTTCTTTAATTTAAGGTTCTTCTCGCTAAGTTTCTTCTTTGATGGTTTAGTTTTTTTTCATCTCTTTTCTTTAGAAACTCACCATTCTTTATGTTTGGTTTTATGAGTTCCAATCCCGCTCTTGTCTCCAATATTTCGGTTTTTGGTAAGATAAATTAGGTAGTTTAGTATTAGGATCTAGTTATGATATGGTTTATGTTTGTATGATCTAACATTTCAGGTACAATAAATGGGTAAGTGTGTCTGGACATAAGGTGTCCAATGATGTATGACGAACTATGTCCAGTAGGCTCGGTCGCCAAAACTTTATGACGGACCTATGTCTGGTGTATGATGGATCTATGTCCGATGTATGACAGACATTTGTCCAGGGCTTAATTGCCACCCTTGTATAAACTCTTATCTTTTTATTATATCTGAGTTGTTATTATGACCCATTGTTACAATTATGATTATGATTTATGACCTATGATGTATGATTTATGACCTATGACTTATGACTTATGACTTAAAGTATGACCTATGATTTATACATTATGATTTAGAATTATGACTTTAAGTTATGATATGATCTAGAGGTTTGTGTTGGTATGACTTTTGTGAATTTATGTTATATTTGATTATATGACTAACCCTTGTTTGTATCTTCCTTACTAGGCTTAGAATTCACTCCTTATGATGTTGTTATTTCGAGAAATTAAGGATAGAAAGGCCGATGGCGAGTGGGACCTAAGAGCTTCGTGATGTATTCGTTAAGGACCACATAGTCGAGGAAGATCAGGCGAGACTATTTTTTTATTTTATTAAAACATGTTATTTTAAAAAGTTTTATTTAAATATTGCTCATTTTTATGTTAAAGACAATTATGTTATTTTTAAAAAAACCATGGCCATGTATTTATTTTCAAGTTTTTTAAAGTTTTTATTCAATAAATGAGCAATATTTACGATTACGACCCAACACTGTGTTCTCGGTAATCTATGAGAAATTAGGGTGTTACAGGTGTATCAGAGCCCACGGCTATATTGGTCCTGAAAGTTCCCACGAAATACACACGATAGCTACAAAGGACCTACTCGTTACCAAGTAAGTATACACTTTTTTTTTAAAATATGTTTGTAATTTTTTTCTTGTGTTATTTTCAGAAATTAGCCAATGGACAAAGGTTAAAGCTATAAGAAGGATACCAACCCTGTATGATAATGGATCTGATGAGAAGGATTAGACGCATATAACAACACATCGTTAAAATTCATTATATGCTTGTTTAGAATATTTTCACTAGTTGTTTTTTTTTTTAAAAAAACATGTTATTTGCTTTTGTTATTATTTCATTGTTTAGTAAATGTTAAGAAAATTTTGGATTCAATTGAAAGTGTAGTTTAAATTCCTCTCTTATGGGTTAGCCCATTTGTGAAGGCTCATTTGCTTTGCATTATTAGATTGGATCTAATCAAATGAATAACAATTAATAAATCAAGGGTTCAAATTCTTGTCTTTTGGGTCCAAGTGGAAGTTAGGGGGCCTTAGTAGTGGGTACGATATACTAAACCCAGCCCTCCTCCATGGAAGATTCAATTGTTAAGGCCCATTTACCCGAGTTGGACTTAATTGTAATAGGGTAGTTTTTATAGATAGATGGACCTAATAGACAGTAATACAATAGACTAAGTTGTATCCTATACTTGTTTTGTTTGTCTTTGTTTTTTTTTCAACTTTTCTCTTTTGGGAAAAAAAAAAGACGCATGGAGCAGGAACCAAGAAGATCTGAAAGGCTAAATGGCCAAAGTAGAGGCCAAGGCAGAACCCGAGGAAGAGGATCGGGGTGAGGAAGAAGAGTAGCCACCACCCCTACATATGAAGAAATTCCAGCAGCCCCAGGAGTGCCAGAAGCACCTAATGTAGTGGAAGATTCAGTTGCCACTACTACTCAAATAAACTTGGAAAGAGAAAATGCTCGCCTTAGGGCATAGTTGAGGAGAAGGGAAGAAGAGTTCCAAATAAATTTAGGGCAACAACAACAAGTGGCGTAGCAAGTCGTTCCTCTAGCGCAATTACAACAGCTGGCAGAACCTCGCTACGAGGCGGTATATGAACGCTTTAGGAAGCAGCAACCACCGAACTTCGATGGCAGGTCAGACCCAATAGAAGCAGAAGAATAGTTTCGATCAGTGGAGTCCATTCTAGAACATATGCGGCTGAGAAATGAAGATCGAGTCTCATGTGCTTCAAGCTTGCTAAAGAAGGATGCCCACATCTAGTGGGATATAGTAAAGCAGACAAGAGATGTGAATGTGATGACTTGGGACGAGTTTATCCAAGTGTTCAACAAGAAGTACTACAGTCCTACGATTCTAGCCACAAGGGTGGACGAATTCTGTAATGCCCTGAATTCTCCGTTATGGTTTAATGACGGGAATAGTAGGCCGGGAGGGCCATACTTTTTTTATTATGCCATTAATTGATAAAATGCATGTATATGTGGATTATATTATAATATGATGTGAAATGCATGCATGTGAGTCCATATTTTTAATTACAGGGGTGTAATGATAATTTGGCCCGTTGAGGGTAAATTGTATATTTGTATGTATCTCGGTGATATATGTTGAGACCACATTATAATGTGGGTTTGTTCGAGCCATTCGGCATGAGACGGGGCTCGGGGTGAGTCGGTGATATAAATTATTAGTTTGGTCATAACAGGTTTGAGCTTGGGGCTCGGGGTGAGTCTCGGGGTGTTTTAATGATTAGAGTGTTACCGAGAATTATAGGGTAACAAGATATGAACTATTGGTGTTTGAGACTATCGAGATTAGCGGGAATTGGAGAGCGTTAATTATGATTAACGAGATAGGTGGACAATACTGATTTTACCCTTGGAATGCCTTTAGAAACCTTAAATGACCTAGGGGCATTTAGGTCATTTGGTTTGGATTTATATGAAGCTTTAGTTGGCTGTAGAAAACAGAACAAAAACAGAGCAAGGTTATTCTCTCATTTTCCCTTTGGAGTTTTTGAGCTCAAAGTGTGGAATCAAGCTAGGAAATCAAGGAGTTGAGTTTATAGGGTTAGTTCATCCATTGGAGGGGGTTTAATTTCAAGTATGAGGTGAGTTTCAGCCATTAACTTTCTGGTTTTACTCTGTTTTGGTTTAAGTTTTCATCTTGTAATTCTTTGGTGGATAGTTGGAATTAATGGATATTAGGTTGATGTTTAACTTGGGTTTTGATGAGGGTGAGTTGTAGATGAAGTTTAGGGGTTGAATTGGGTGTTAGGATGATGTTTGGAACTGGTTTGAAGGTTTGTTTCCAAGGGAAAACGCAGGGGAAGTCGAGCTGGTGCTTGCTGGTTTGGGTAAAGGGCCGCGACATGGCTATGGTGAGCTGCGGCCTATGTTGGTTTCAGGGGTGGAAACTGTAATGCCCCGGATTCCTAATATGGTTTAATGGCTGGATTAGCAGGCCGGGAGGGCCATAACTGTTTAATTACGCCATTAAATGTGTTTATGTATATTCATGGGAATTATATTATAATATGATGTTAAATGCATGCATTTGAGTCCACATTTGTTTACAGGGGTGTGTTGGTAATTTGGCCCGTTGAGGGTATAATTGTATATTTGTTTGCATGTCAATGATATATTGTGAGGCCACATTATAATGTGGATTGGTTCGAGTATCTCGGCACGAGACGATCTTTAAATATGATTTATCGGATTGGTCATAACAGGTTTAAGCTCGGGGCTCAGGGTGAGTCTCGGGGTGTTATTAATGATTAGAGCGTTACCGGGAATTATAGGGTAACGAGATATGAATTATTGGTGTTTGATAATATTAAGATTAGCGGGAATTGGGAAGTGTTAATTATGATAAACGGGATAAGTGGAAAGTACCAATTTTACCCTTGGAATGGTTTGAGAAGCCTTAAATGACTTAAGGGAATTTTAGTCATTTGGATGAATTTACATAACCCTTTAGTTGGCTGTAGAAGCATATAGAATAAACAGAGCCAAAACAGGGTCTTTCTTCTCCAACCCGTACACCATCCTTCACCATTTCTCCTTTGGAGTTTTTGAGCTCAAAGTGGGGTTTCAAGCTAGGAAATCAAGGGGTTGGGTTTGTGGACTTGGTTCAGCCATTGAAGGAGGTTCAATTACGAATTTGAGGTGAGTTCAGCCATGAGTTTCTGGTTTGTACTCTGTTTTCCTTTAGTTTTTTAGCTTATGAATTCTTGTTGATAGTTTGGATTTGAGGAGGTTTTGATGAGGGTGAGTTATGGGTGATGTTTAGAGGTTAAATTGGGTGTTTGGAGAAGGTTTGGAGCTGGTTACAGGGCTTGGTTCCAAGGGAAAACGCAGGGGAAAGTTTGCTGATGCGTGCTGTCATTTTGGCTGGTCTGGGTATTGAGCCGCGGCATGGCTGTGGTGCGCCGCAGCTCATGGCGTCTGACAGAGAGGGTAGCCTCTGTCTGAGGGGCGCGCCGCGGCGCAGCTAGGGCGGGCCGCGACCCTTTGGGCAATTTTGGCCAGAATGGAGTTTTTAGCT
This sequence comes from Humulus lupulus, assembly GCF_963169125.1. NCBI lineage: Eukaryota > Viridiplantae > Streptophyta > Magnoliopsida > Rosales > Cannabaceae > Humulus > Humulus lupulus. The sequence goes on along the minus strand of NC_084797.1, from coordinate 161,515,026 downwards.
TGGGGATTCAAGCCTTAGGCCTCGGGGTCGAACCTAGTACCCGGTTGAGTATTGTTTGATGTCTCGGAGGCTTGGTTTTTGTTTGGGAACCCTCTGTTATCATTTTTATTGATGAATCCTATATTTTGGTTATGACCAGGTGACCATCAAGGAATTTAAAGATTGATCGTTCTCAGGGGTCGTTCTTATAATAACTTTCACTCAAACCAGAGGTAAGAAAACAGTGTATGAATACAGTTGCACCCTGTATAGGTATATGACATGCATGGTTTGTCAATGATACATGTTGGTTGATATATGTGGACATGGATTGCATATTAAATGCTAGTGAATGTTGATTACTTGTCTATGACACTGACTAGTCAGGGACCGACCCTAAAGTCGATGAACATGCATTGAATGGCTCTATGGCATTAATGTTGGACCGACCCTAAAGTCGAAGAACTTATAAGCGCTTGCTTGGTCTAAGACTAGATGTTCATAGCTAGGGTGTATGGCCCCGGTGACTGTTTGTCACAAGGCTAGGGGACGTTGTCCATAATTACGACTCTAGAGTCGGGAGGAAGGTTATGTTGGTGACCAATCACCATGCACCTATCCTGATCAAACTTATGAAAGAACCACTTATCAGCTAAGCTCTGGTGACCCTATCGTCACAAGGCTAAAGGGAGCTGTACCCACTTTTGTGAGTTTTGCTACAGTCACCTATCTGTTTTGGAATGATAGTCCTGAATGATTATTATGATCATTGTTGATATTATATCATGCTTTATTGTGTTTTCTTGTTGGGCCTTGGCTCATGGGTGCTATGTGGTGCAGGTAAAGGGAAAGAGAAGCTCACCCAACCTTAAGTGGAGAGCTTGGGTGATGTTGTGTACATATTGGGCCGCTTGACCACCACGGTCAGGGAGTTCTCAGAGGGAATAGAGGTTTACCCTATTTTTTCCCCTTAGGTCGGCGGGGAAATGTAAATTTGAAACAATAGCGACCATTTGTATTGTAAACAACTTATAAACGTTTTGAATGGCTCATGAGCAGTTCATATACTTAATGAAGTATATCCTTTCCTTTTTATTGGTTTTTCACCTTAACCTGATAATAACACTTAGATCACGTTTTTAACCAAAGGACTCGGGTAGCGAGTCAAATTTCTGGTTCACTGTTCACCATAACTGTTCTGGGGTTGCCAGGGCGTTACAACTTGGTATCAGAGCAATGCCAAGGTTAAGGTTCCTATAGACTGGCTGGGTATGTACACACATCACTGAAGTCTAGCTCGACTCATGGTTTGGTAACTCTTTATGTGGTTACATGTATAATTGCCTAAATGTGGTATATATGCTTTACCTGCGTGCATAAGATACCATGTTGAATCTGTGCCCTGAAATATTATATCTTCAGCAAATGTGTGCTAATTAGTACTGAGATTGTTGGAACCTGCTTATTAGTATGGTTGTTTATGAGTTATTATGTGATACATGCTAAGTGCTGAATTCCATAAACATGTATCTGTTTGTGAATATTGAATGACTGTGGAATGTGATCATTGTCTGTTTGTTCTTGGACCGTGAGGCGGCAAGAGGTTTAGTTATTACTACCTGACTAGCCGTATTGATTATTGTTCCAGTACGGTATCAGTGACAGAATGAACCCAGGGCAGAAAAACATGTCAGCTGGCCAGAGTGATCCAGGCCAGAATAATAACAGTCAGGGTCAAGAGAATGACCAATCCCAGATTCCACAGCCAGCACCTGCAAACTGGCAGCAGTTATTTGAGGAATTGTAGGCAACAGTGTTAAAACAGGGAGAGGAGCTTCGTCTCCTAAGACAGCAGCAAGTGCCTGTAGTGGCCAGTGTTGCAGAGGCACCTTCTGTGTCGGTGCCAGTTACTGAGCAACTGCCTGAGGTTGGAAACAAATGGGAACCTCTTTATGAAAGGTTCAGGAAGCAACAACCTCCAGTGTTTGAGGGTAGTGCAGATCCTACCAAGGCTGAACAATGGATGAGCATGATTACCACTATTCTTGACTTTATGAGGGTAGTTGGTAGTGAGAGGGTAGCTTGTGCTACCTATATGTTTCGGGAAGATGCCCAGATTTGGTGGGAAGTGATTGCCCAGACCAAGAATGTTAATACTCTGAGCTGGGAGGAGTTTCAGACCTTGTTTAATGAAAAGTATTACAATGATGCCATCAGGGCAGCTAAAGCTGATGAATTTATGAGACTACTTCAGGGAAGCTTATCAGTTACTAAGTATTCCTTAAAGTTTGACTGTTTGGAAAAGTTTGCCAAGGAGTTGGTGCCCACTGATGGGATCAGGAGAGAGCGTTTCTTACAGGGGCTACAGCCTAGGTTAGCCCGAGATGTACGTATCACCATTGTGACAGGGGTTACTACTTATGCACAGGTGGTGGAGAAGGCACTCACAGCTAAGAGTGCAGAGATTAAGATCTGGCGTGTCAGTGCAGCCAAAAGGGATTTCAGGAGGCCAGGTCCTCCATTTGTGGGTTCTAGTAGGGGTGTTGGCCCCAGTGATCAGAAGAGGAAGGTTCCTGATACCTTCCCAGTTCCAGGTCCTGATAGACGGCCTCGTGGTATTTCTATGGGTCGTCCAGGTGGTAATGAAGCCTGGAGGTCTTATCCTGGGTGTCCTAGATGCAAGAGGCATCACTTGGGAGAGTGTAGGGCAAGGACCTGCTTCTCTTGTGGAGCAGTGGGTCATCTCAAAAAGGATTGCCGTAAGGCAAGAAAGGAAAAACCCAGGAAGGCAGACAGCTCGGCCCCAGCTCGAGTGTGTGCATTGACTCAAGTAGAAGCTGAGGCTTCCCCCTCAATTGTCACAGGTTAGCTTCTTAGTGCTGGAACCACTTATAATGTATTGATTGATTCTGGTGCAACACATTCCTTTGTTGCTAGTAGTGTTATTGATAGATTGTGTAGACCTTGTGATTTCTATGCTGTGGGGTTTGGTACTTTGCTACCCACTGGGGAGTTAGTGGTATCCAAGAGATGGGTCAGATCTTTGCCAGTGATAGTGGAGGGCAGAGAGTTGTCAGTGGATCTTATAGAGTTGGTTATGACTAACTTTGATATGATACTGGGTATGGACTGGTTTGCAAAGTATGGGGCAACCATTGACTGCAGAAGGAAGATGGTCACCTTTTAGCCTGAGGGTGAGGATCCTTTTGTGTTTGTTGGTGCTGTGCATGGACCCCGTATTCCTATGATTTTTGCATTGAGGGCTAGGGATTTATTGCGAGGAGGTTGCGTTGGATTCTTAGCCAGTGTGGTTGATACCACCCAAGTCGTGCCAGTGAGACCAAAGGATACTAGACTTGTATGTGAGTTTCTGGATGTGTTTCCAGAAGATTTGCCAGGGTTGCCACCACACAGAGAGATTGAGTTCGTTATTGAACTGGCACCAGGGACGGAGCCAGTGTCTAGAGCACCATACAGAATGGCCCCAGCTGAGTTGAATGAGTTAAAAGTACAGTTGCAAGAGCTGTTAGATTTGGGTTTTATAAGACTAAGTTTCTCACCCTGGGGTGCGCCAGTTCTGTTTGTGAAGAAGAAGGACGGTTCTCTGAGAATGTGTATTGATTACAGAGAACAGAATAAGTTGACAATTAAGAACCGGTATCCTTTGCCAAGGATAGACGATCTGTTTGATCAATTGCAGGGTAAGACGGTATTCTCTAAGATCGACCTTCGTTCTGGTTATCATCAGTTGAGAGTCAAGGAGGGAGACATACCGAAGACCGCTTTTCGTACCAGGTATGGGCATTATGAGTTTTTAGTTATGTCATTTGGATTGACTAATGCCCCTGCTGCTTTCATGGATATGATGAACAGAGTGTTCAAGGACTATCTAGACTAGTTTGTGATCGTTTTCATCGATGATATTCTGGTATATTCTCAGACTGAGTCAGAGCATGAGCAGCATCTGAGGTTGGTTCTACAGAGATTGAGGGAAAACAGATTGTTTGCAAAGTTCAAGAAGTGTGAGTTCTGGTTATCTTAGGTGTCCTTTCTTGGGCACATTGTCAGTAAGGAGGGGATTAAAGTAGATCCAGCAAAGATTGAAGCGGTCAGAGATTGGCCAAGGCCAAAGAATGCTTCTGAGGTTAGAAGTTTCCTTGGTTTGGCAGGGTATTACAGGCGTTTCGTGGAAGGGTTCTCAAAGACTGCTACTTCGTTGACTGAGTTGACACGCAAGAGTCAAAAGTTTGTGTGGTCAGATAAATGTGAGAATAGCTTCCAAGAACTGAAACAGAGGTTGATTACAGCTCCGATTCTGAGTCTTCTGACAGACCAAGAGAAGTTTGTGATATACTGTTATGCTTCTCATCAGGATTTGGGCTATGTTTTGATGCAAGCAGAGAAGGTTATAGCTTATGCTTCTCGTCAGCTGAAGGAGTATGAAAGGAGGTACCCTACACATGACTTAGAGTTGGCAGTGGTAGTTTTTGCTTTAAAGATATGGAGGCATTATCTCTATGGAGAGAAGTGTGAGATTTATACAGACCACAAGACCCTGAAGTACTTCTTCACCCAGAAGGACTTGAACATGAGGCAAAGGCGTTGGTTGGAGTTGGTAATAGATTATGATTGTGAGATTCTGTATCATCCAGGGAAAGCCAACGTGGTAGCTGATGCTTTAAGCCGGAAGGGTCCGGGACAGATTCATGGTATTAGACTGATAGCCAGAGAGTTAGCTAATGATATGACAAGAGCTGGTATAGAGTTGCCGGTGGGCCAGTTGGCCAATATTACGCTACAGTCTATGCTGTTGGAGAGAATCAAAGAGGGTCAGTTGAGTGATCCACAACTGATCAAGATTAGAGAGGATGTCTTGGCTGGAGCATCCAGAGACTATACATTGTCTGATTTGGGGTTGTTGAGATACAAGGGACGGATATGTGTTCCATTAGACACTGCATTGAGGCGGGAGATTCTGGATGAATCTCATACTACACCTTACTCTTTGCATACGGGCACCACGAAGATGTATCAGGATGTGAGATCATTGTACTAGTGGCCAGGGATGAAGAGAGATGTAGTAGAGTACGTGGCTAAGTGCTTGACATGTCAACAGGTAAAGGCTGAGCATCAGAGGCCGCCGGGATTATTACAGCCTCTGGATATCCCAGAGTGGAAGTGGGAAGACATCACGATGGACTTTGTGGTGGGCTTGCCCAGGACTGTTGGTCAACATGATTCTATTTGGGTGATAGTGGATCGCTACACCAAGTCAGCTCACTTTCTGCCAGTGAGAACTACCTATACAGTTGACCAGTATGCAGATCTCTATGTGAGAGAGATCATGCGCCTTCATGGAGCTCCTAGGTCGATTGTGTCAGATCGGGACCCTACTTTTACTTCCATGTTCTGGGGGAGTTTACAGAAAGCCATGGGTACACGGTTGAAGTTTAGTACAGCTTATCATCCTTAGACAGATGGGCAATCTGAGAGGACGATCCAGATATTGGAGGACATGCTGCGGGCATGTGGGCTAGACTTTGGTGGATCATGGAGTAAGTATCTGCCTTTGATAGAGTTCTCCTATAATAACAGTTATCAGTCTACCATTGGAGTGGCACCTTATGAGATGCTATATGGTAGGAAGTGTAGATCTCCCATTTTTTGGGATGAGGCAGGTGAAAGGAGATACTTAGGTCCTGAGGCAGTTGAGAGGACCAGTGAGGCTATTGACAAGATTAGAGCTCGGATGCTTACTTCTCAGTGTAGACAGAAGAGCTATGCAGATCCCAAACGCATGATAGTGGAGTTTCAGGTAGGAGACTATGTTTTCCTTAGAGTCTCGCCATGGAAAGGGGTGAGAAGGTTTGGGAAGAAAGGCAAGCTGAGTCCTAGGTTTGTAGGTCCATTTGAGATCCTGGAGAGGATTGGTCAAGTGGCTCACAGACTAGCTTTGCCTCCGGCATTGTCGGTCGTGCATAATGTGTTCCATGTATCCGCTCTTCGGAGGTATGTATCTGATGAGAGTCATGTTTTGAGTTATGAAGATCTGGAGCTTAAGCCAGATCTCTCCTTTGAGGAACAGCCTGTTCAGATACTTGACAAGAAAGATAAAGTCCTCAGGAACAAGACAATACCTTTAGTTAAGGTATTGTGGAGGAACAACAAGGTCGAGGAGGCGACTTGGGAGCTGGAGTCAGATATGCAGAGTCAATATCCCGAGCTGTTCAGGTAAATTTCGAGGACGAAATTTCTGTAAGGAGGGGATAGTTGTAATGCCCTGGATTCCTAATATGGTTTAATGGCTGGATTAGTAGGCCGGGAGGGCCATAACTGTTTAATTACGCCATTAAATGTGTTTATGTATATTCATGGGAATTATATTATAATATGATGTTAAATGCATGCATCTGAGCCCACATTTGTTTTTACAGGGGTGTGTTGGTAATTTGGCCCGTTGAGGGTATAATTGTATATTTGTTTGCATGTTAATGATATATTGTGAGGCCACATTATAATGTGGATTGGTTCGAGTGTCTCGGCATGAGACGATCTTTAAATATGATTTATCGGATTGGTCATAACATGTTTAAGCTCGGGGTGAGTTTCGGGGTGTTATTAATGATTAGAGAGTTACCGGGAATTATAGGGTAACGGGATATGAATTATTGGTGTTTGATAATATTGAGATTAGCGGGAATTGGGAAGCGTTAATTATGATTAACGGGATAAGTGGAAAGTACCAATTTTACCCTTGGAATGGCTTTAGAAGCCTTAAATGACTTAAGGGCATTTTAGTCATTTGGATGGATTTACATAACCCTTTAGTTGGCTGTAGAAGCATATAGAATAAACAGAGCCAAAACAGGGTCTTTCTTCTCCAATCCGTACACCATCCTTCACCATTTCTCCTTTGGAGTTTTTGAGCTCAAAGTGGGGTTTCAAGCTAGGAAATCAAGGGGCTGGGTTTGTGGACTTGGTTCAGCCATTAGAGGAGGTTCAATTGCGAATTTGAGGTGAGTTCAGCCATGAGTTTCTGGTTTGTACTCTGTTTTCCTTTAGTTTTTTAGCTTATGAATTCTTGTTGATAGTTTGGATTTGAGGAGGTTTTGATTGAAGTTTAGCTTGGGTTTTGATGAGGGTGAGTTATGGGTGATGTTTAGAGGTTAAATTGGGAGTTTGGAGGAGGTTTGGAGCTGGTTACAGGGCTTGGTTCCAGGGGAAAGTTTACTGGTGCGTGCTGTCATTTTGGCTGGTCTGGGTATTGAGCCGCGGAATGGCTGTGGTGCGTCGCGGCTCATGGCGTCTGGCAGAGAGGGTAGCCTCTGTCTGAGGGGCGTGCCGCAGCGCAGCTAGGGCGGGCCGCAGCCCTTTGGGAAATTTTGGTCAGAATGGAGTTTTTAGCTTGGGGATTCAAGCCTTAGGCCTCAGGGTCGAACCTAGTACCTGGTTGAGTATTGTTTGGTGTCTCGGAGGCTAGGTTTTGGTTTGGGAACCCTCTGTTATCATTTTTATTGATGAATCCTCTATTTTGGTTATGACCAGGTGACCGTCAAGGAATTTAAAGATAGATCGTTCTCAGGGGTCGTTCTTATAATAACTTTCACTCGAACCAGAGGTAAGAAAACAGTGTATGAATATAGTTGCACCCTGTATAGGTATATGGCATTCATGGTTTGTCATTGATGCATGTTGGTTGATATATGTGGACATGGATTGCATATTAAATGCTAGTGAATGTTGATTACTTGTCTATGACACTGACTAGTCAGGGACCGACCCTAAAGTCGATGAACATGCATTGAATGGCTCTATGGCATTAATGTTGGACCGACCCTAAAGTCGAAGAACTTATAAGCGCTTGCTTGGTCTAAGACCAGATATTCATAGCTAGGGCGTATGGCCCCGGTGACTGTTTGTCACAAGGCTAGGGGATGTTGTCCATAGTTACGACTCTAGAGTCAGGAGGAAGGTTATGTTGGTGACCAATCACCATGCACCTATCCTGATCAAATTTATGAAAGTACCACTTATCAGCTAAGCCCTGGTGACCCTATCGTCACAAGGCTAAAGGGAGCTGTACCAACTTTTGTGAGTTTTGCTACAGTCACCTATCTGTTTTGGACTGATAGTCCTGAATGATTATTATGATCATTGTTGATATTATATCATGCTTTATTGTGTTTTCTTGCTGGGCCTTGGCTCATGGGTGCTATGTGGTGCATGTAAAGGGAAAGAGAAGCTCACCCAACCTTGAGTGGAGAGCTTGGGCGATGTTGTGTACATATTGGGCCGCTTGACCACCACGGTCAGGGAGTTCTCAGAGGGAATAGAGGTTTACCCTATTTTTGCCGCTTAGGTCGGCGGGGAAATGTAAATTTGAAACAATAGCAACCATTTTGTATTGTAAACAACTTATAAACGTTTTGAATGGCTCATGAGCAGTTCATATACTTAATGAAGTATATCCTTTCCTTTTTATTGGTTTTTCACCTTAACCTGATAATAACACTTAGATCACGTTTTTAACCAAAGGACTCGGGTAGCGAGTCAAATTTCATGTTCACTATTCACCGTAACTGTTCTGGGGTAGCCAGGGCGTTACAGAAATTCCTCTGTTAGGAGGGTGAGCCGCGACATGGCTCTGGTGAGTCGCGTCCCATAAGAGTATTTTTGGCCAGAAATGAATTTTTAACTTGAGGATTCAAGCCTTAAGCCTCGGGGTCGATCCTACTACCCGATTTTGTAGTGTTTGATGTCTCGGAGGCTAGGTTTTGGTTTGGGAACCCTTTGTTATTCATTTTATTGATTGAATCCCATAATTGGTTATGACCAAGTAACCGCTAAAGGACCAAAAGGTTGATCGTTCTCAAGGGTCGTTCTTTTATTCATTCTAGCTCGAACCAGAGGTAAGAAAACTGCACCCCAAATGTGACATGCATGGTTGTTCATGAAGCATGTTGGTTGTATAAATGTGGACATGAATTGATTATAGAATACTTAGCAAATGTTGCTCACTAGTGCATGGTAGCGACTCATTAGTCAGATTTGGCAAAGGTGCTAGTATCAATTGTGAAGCCGTGACTCATTAGTCAGGTTCGGCAGTGGTACTGGGCACTGGTCACATAGCGCTGACTCATTAGTGAGGATGGCCTTAGCGTGTTCAACGCAAGCCAATAAAGATTAGATCTAATCGACTTTCTGCATTGAATGACTCAAAGAGCATTAATGCCGGACCGACCTCAAGTTCGATGAATATTATAAGCGCTTGAAGGCTAGTGGCTTACCCAGCAGCCACTCTTCCATTTAAATTAGTGACTTGCTTGTCAGTCACTAAGTATGGTTTACCAAAACCTCAAGTGATATTTACTCATTTGTTTGAAAGCTATGAGCTCTGTGTGATTATAATGATAATCATTTGATGATGTTTACATATAATGCTATGTTTTCTTGCTGGGCTTTGGCTCATGGGTGCTATGTGGTGCAGGTAAAGGGAAAGAAAAGCTCACCCAGCCTTGAGTGGAGAGCTTAGGTGGTGATGTGTACATATTCGGTCGCTTGACCACCACGGCCAAGGAGTTCTCAGAGGAACTAGGGGGTTTACCCTATTTTTGCCGCTTAGGTCGGCGGGGTTTGAAATTTTGGAACTGTAATGACCTTTTTGAGTTGTAAATAACTTGCAAATGTTCTTGTGGGCCCATGAACAATTTTATGTATCAAATAAAACATATATTTTCCTTTTTATTGGTTTTCACCTTAACCTGTTAATAACACTTAGAACACGTTTTTAACCAAAGGACTCAGGCAATGGGTCAAATTTCCAGTTCACCGTAACTGTTCTGGGGTAAACAGGGCATTACAAATTCATCGCGCTTACTCAAGGGAATTTGATTGTGACGGAGTATGCCAGGAAGTTTGATAGGCTGGCTAAGTTCGCGGCAGACATGGTACCCACCAAGACGCTAAAAATTCAAAGATTCGTGAAGGGACTGAAACCTATGATAGCCCGTGACGTGAAGTTGATCCAGGGGATAACCACTTATGCGGAAACATTAGAGGTTGCCTTGGAAGCTGAGTAGGCTGAAGAAAGAATCTGGAAAGAAGGTGTAGCCAGAAGGGACGCCAAAATGAATAACGATGTTCAGGACGACCACAAACGGAAACATGACGATGGTCAAAATCTGAAAGTCGACAAGACAAATAAGACTGCATCAGAAAATAACGGGAATAAGAAGCCCTGTGTGGAATATCTCCAGTGCCCTATCGGCAAGAGGAATCATTCAGGAGAATGACGATATAGGACGAAAGGTTGTTTCAATTGTGGAGATGAAGGACACATTAAAAAGGATTGCCCAAAGTTGAAGGATCAAAGGAAAGATGATAAGCTAGTGCCAGCCAGAGTTTTTGCTCTTATTAGAGGTGAAGCAGAAACTAGTAATACTGTGGTAGCAGGTCAGGTCACTATCTCTAGTAATTTATGAAATGTATTATTCGATTCAGGACCTACGCATTCTTTTGTTTCTATGAATATGATTGATATCTTAGATAGACCATGCAAACTTTTAGAGATAAGTTTGTCACGGAGTTACCCTCAGGGGAATGAATGCTATTTAGTAGAGGGGTGCGTAGTGTTGTAGTTAGAATCGAAGGAAGAGAATTACCAGTAGATTTGATCGAGTTAGACCTTAAGGATTATGATGTAATTTTAGGCATGGATTGGTTAGCAAAACATGGGGCAACGATAAACTGTAAGGGTAAGAAAGTCAACTTTCAACCAAAAGGCGGAGAACAATTTACCTTCAATGGAGAAGTTTCTTGAACTCGCATACCGATATTCTCAGCTCTCAAAGCTCAACGATTAATCAATAGCAGTTGCCAAGCGCTTCTAGCCAGTGTGGTGGAGAAAACACGAGAGACTCATCTCAAACCAAAGGATGTACATATAGTATGTGAATTTCCTGAGGTGTTTCCAGAAGATCTACCGGGATTACCTCCGATTAGGGAAATTGAGTTTGAAATAGAATTGGCACCTGAGACGGCACCAATCTCGAAAGCTCCCTATAGAATGGCGCCTACTGAGCTAATGGAGTTAAAGATCCAACTGCAGGAGCTTTTAGACAAAGGTTTCATCTGACCAAGCTATTCGCCTTGGGGAGCACCAATGTTGTTTGTCAAGAAGAAGGATGGGAGTATGAGGATGTGCATCAACTATCGAGAGCTAAATAAAGTGACGATCAAGAACAAATACCCATTACCTCGAATAGACGATCTTGTCGATCAACTACAAGGATCTACGGTATTCTCGAAGATATATTTGTGGTCAGGGTATCAACATCTAAAGGAGTACGAGCAATGATATCCAACCCATGACTTAGAGTTAGCAGTGGTAGTTTTCGCTCTAAAGATTTGGAGGCACTATTTGTACGGAGAAAAGTGTAAATCTATACGGACCACAAAAGTCTGAAGTACTTCTCTATGCAGAAGGAGCTCAATATGAGCAACGAAGGTGGCTGCAGGACTATGATTGTAAGATCTTATATCATCCAGGAAAGGCTAATGTCGTGGCAGACGCATTTAGTAGGCGGAGTTACGGAAGCATGTCAACAAGTTAAGGCCAAACATCAAAGACCTGCTGGAACCTTGCAACCATTAGAGATTCTTGAATGGAAATGGGAAAATATAGCGATGGACTTTCTGACGGGATTAGCAAGGACCACCAAGTGGCATGACTCTGTTTGGGTGATAGTAGATAGACTCACAAAATCTGCTCACTTTTTGCCGGTAAGAACAGTTTATAGTGCTGAACAGTACACAGATCTTTACGTGGCAGAGATAGTGAGACTACATGGAGTTCCAAAGACAATAGTCTCCGATAAAGGATCGGTTTTCACATCAAAGTTCTGGAAAGGTCTATAGCGTGCCATGGGCACTAAGTTAAAGCTAAGTACGGCATTTCACCCTCAAACCAGAATGCACCATACAAATATTAGAAGATAAGCTGAGGGCGTGTGCATTAGACTTCTCAGGATCATGGATCAAGTATCTTCCATTGATATAATTCTCTTACAATAATAGTTTTCAAGCGACGATAGGCATGGCACCTTATGAGATGCTATATAGACGAAAATGTCGATCACCACTTCATTGGGACGAGGTTGGTGAAAGACGATATTTAGGACCCGAGGCTGTAAGAGAATCAACGGAGGCAGTAGAAAAGATAAGACAACAAATGATTGCCGCTCAAAGTCGCCAGAAGAGCTATGCTGACGCTAAGAGACGGACTGTTGAGTTTTCAGTAGGCGATCAAGTCTTTCTTAAAGTTTCTCCGATGAAGGGGATTATTCTTTTCGGCAAGAAAGGGAAGTTAAGCCCGAGGTTTATAGGTCCTTTTGAGATATTGGATAAAGTAGGGCATGTAGCATATCAGTTGGCTTTACTGCCATCATTAGATGAAACGCATAGCGTTTTTCATATATCGATGATTGAGAAAATACATATCAGATCCATTCATGGTGCTCGATTACTAGGCTCTAGAGTTAAAACAAGATTTCAATACGCATTCTAGAATGGGGAACTAAGGAGTTAAGGTCCAAAAGTGTTCATATGGTTAAAATCTTATGGAACAATAGCACAGAAAGAGAGGCCACATGGGAATTGGAGGAATGTATAATGGAGCGGTATCCCGAGATGTTTGATAAGAAAATTTCGATGACAAAATTCTTTTAAGTAGGGGAGAATTGTAGCGTCACGGAATTTTACTTAGTTAGATAGTAGTAGTAGTAGTAGTAGTAGTAGGTAGTAATAGCTTATAGTATGTTAGTTTTAGCAGATATTGGTTCAAGCCGGGATTTAGTAGGATACTCATAGCAATATTTATTGATTTTATAAGTTTAACCTATAGTTTAGAAATATTAATTATAACATAAGGTCTAATTTTCTTTTGTAGTTATGATTATTATAGTATAGTATAGTATAGGTTTATGATATTAGTAGCCTTGTTTGTGGAAAAGGGGGTGATTGCATAGGAATAAATTAATTATGATATTATTAAAAAGTGTTATGGATCAAGCCTACATAAAGCCCAAAAGTCCAATAAGATTTTGGGCTTAGTAAATTTGAAATCAGCCTAGGGAATTAGAGTTTATTATTTTATGGTTAGTTAAGATGTTGTTATTTAGATAATTAAAAGATTTTTCACTGTAACTTCCGACCTATTTTTGACCCAGTTATATTATGAATTTTGAAAAACCGTATTCCTAGGAAGTTGTAGATAATTAAATTAGCTTTCTAACAGTATAAAGATGATCTAAATCGGAATCATACAGCTCCAGTTATGTTGATTTTATTATAGGTAAGTTTAGAGTTGCGAGATTTAGGAAGTTAGAGGTTAGGATATTTTTTTATGTTAGATTATTCCTCAATTATTTAATAAAAATATTAATAAGATAATTTAGAGATATTTTCTGCAGAAGTTAGAATTCTATTTTATTTAAATTTAAATTTGGATTATAGTTAGAATGAAATTAATTAAGTTTAAATAAAAGAAAGATCTAGAAACTCTAGAACCTTTCAGAACTATTAAGAGTATGTGACATTTGTCATAATCATGTTTATTTAAGGATTTAAGTAATTTTTTAATAGGATATTTTCACTCATCAAACTCTATAAATATGACCCTTCACTCAGTCATTTTACTCATTCTTCAAGCACAATTCAGAGCCTCCAAGCAGCTTAGATTATTCTTAAGAGAAACACTAGGGTTTTGGGATAAAAGCTTTACCATTTTAAGCTTGGTAAACACTTGGGTAGTGAGATATAGTGCAATTTCGATATCGAGGTGTAGAACGGTTCTAGTTTATCCAAGGTGTTTGAGTTCTTTAATTAAAGGTTCTTCTAGGTAAGTTTCTTCTCTGATGGTTTAGTTTTTTTTTTCATCTCTTTTCTATAGAAACTCACCATTCCTTATGTTTGGTTTTTGGAGTTCCAATCCCTCTCTTGTCTCCAATATTTCAGTTTTTGGTAAGGAAAATTAGGTAGTTTAGTATTAGGATCTAGTTATGATATGGTTTATGTTTGTATGATCTAACATTTCAGGTACAATAAAGGGGTAAGTGTGTCTGGACATAAGGTGTCCAATGATGTACGACGGACCATGTTCTGTTGCCAAAACTTTATGAAGGACCTATGTCCAGTGTATGATGGATCTATGTCCGGTGTATGACGGACCTATGTTCGATGTATGACGGACTTTTGTCCGGGGCTTAATTGCCACCCCTGTATAGACTCTTATCTTTTTATTATATCTGACTTGTTATTATGACCCATAGTTACAATTATGATTATGATTTATGACATATGACCTATAGTTATGATTATGATTTATGACCTATGATGTATGATCTATTACCTATGCCTTATGACTTAGAGTATGACCTATGATTTATAGATTATGATTTAGAATTGTGACTTAAGTTATGATATGATCTAGAGATTTGTGTTGGTATGACTTTTGTGAATTTATGTTACATTTGATTATATGACTAACCCTTGTTTGTATCTTCCTTACTAGGCTTAGAACTCACTCTTTATGATGTTGTTATATCAGGAAATTAAGGATAGAAAGGCCGATTGCGAGTGGGACTTAAGAGCTTCGTGATGTATTCGTTTGGGACCACATAGTCGAGGAAGATCAGGCGGGACTAATTTTTTTTATTTTATGAAAACATGTTATTTTAAAAAGTTTTATTTAAATATTGCTCATTTTTATGTTAAAGACAATTATGTTATTTTTAAAAAAAAACCATGTCCATGTATTTATTTTCAAGTTTTTTTTTAAGTTTTTATTCAATAAAAGAGCAATATTTATGATTACGATCTAATGTTGTGGTCTCGGTAATCTATGAGAAATTAGGGCGTTACAATTCAATATATTTTTAATTTTTAAAATATTTATAATTAGTTATAAGATAAGTCTAGATATTTTAAATTTGGTTAAAAGATATTTTGATATCTTAAAATTGGTTAAAATATTTAAAAATAAAATATCTTGTCATTCCTAACAACTTAATAGCCTATGTTAAATAAATTATTTAAAATTGAATTTTGTTTGATAAATTCTAATTTAATTTTTTTCCATTTGTTTAATTAATTATATTGAATTTTGTCTGATGATTTATATGTTAATAAATTATGGTATGTTGCAAAATATTATATTATTGTGGTATATTTGCATAATTTAATAATACATGCTTATAGAGTAACATGATAGGCCCATCCAATTATTAACATATCAAGCATCATTATTAAGTTATTTTTTGTCTTTGGGCTTTAAATACAAGTATAATGATGGCCCAAATTTTGTGTTTGAAAAATGTGGGAAAACTCAAATAAAACTTTCATAAAATGTTAGGTTTTATTTGGGTCCAATTGAACATGTAAAGTTTAAATTCCTCTCTTGTGGGTGGTTCCACTTGTGAAGACCAATTTGCTTTGCATGACTAGATTGAGCATAATCAATTGAATAACAATTAATAAAACAAGGGTTCAAATTCCTGTCTTTTTGAGCTTTGTGTAGAAGTGAGGGAGCCTTAGTAGTGGGTCCGACATACTGAACCCAACTCTCCTCCATGCAAGCTCGAATTGTTAAGGCCAATTTACATAAGTTGAAATTAATTGTATTAGGTTATTCTTTTTAGTTGGACCTAATAATTGATTAGAAACAAATTAATTCTAATTTTTGGATTAATTTTCAATGGTAACTTTAGAATTAATGGAAAAATTATAAACTGTGGTTTATTAATTATTTTAATAATTTGGAAAACCTAAGTTGGTTTATTAATTATTTTAATGATTTGGCAAACCTAAGTTGATATTTTTCAAAAAGAATAAAATATTAAAATATTTAATAATGAGTTTTAAAAATTTGAATTCGATCTCCACCGATGATTTAACAAGTTTAGAGTTCAGTGGGGCCTCATGGCGCTTTGATTTCGTCTCCCTACAGAAGGTGTTCGCTGGACTTCTTAACATGGGTAAATTTCTTAGGATATATGATTATAGATGGACCTTCTATAGACTCATCCCTATGGTGACTATAGGAATTAAGTCTATAATAATCGAAACCGTAGGTCAAACTCATAAATAAGACATATTTGTGACTCTCGCTTACCGGGACACATGAGTTTTCGTTACTTTGATCGGATGGAATAGGTAGTTAATAAAAGTATATGACATTTTATTAATTGAGATGTTTCTCTATTTCACTAAGTGAATATTTGTAACGCCCTGAATTTCCCAATAAGGGTTTGGACCTTGATTAGGAGGCCGGGAGGGCCATAATTGAATTATGATGCTATTGAATGATCATATGCACGTTTATGTGAATTATATTATTATATGATGGTAAATGCATGCATATGGGAGTATTTATAATTATGAGGGCATTTTGGTAATTTGGCTGCTGTGGGCGTAATTGTGTATTTTGGTGCATGTTTGTGATTAATTAATTTGGCCGCTGTGGGCGTAATTGTGTATTTTGGTGCATGTTTGTGATTAATTAATATAGCCACATTATAAGGTGGATTGGTTCGAGCTATTTGGCATGAGACGATCATGAAATGCAAGTGTTCGGTCTAGTCATAACGGGTTTAAGTTCGAGGCTCGGGGTGAGTCTCGGGGTGAATTTAATGATTAGAGCATTACCGGGAATTAAAGGGTAATGGGATATGGATTATTGGTGTTTGAGGTTATTGAGAATAGCGGGAATTGGAGGGTGTTAATTGTGATTAATGAAATAGGTGCGAAAGGACGGTTTTGCCCTTGGTGGCTGTTAAGGTTTTATTTTAGACCTAAGGGCATTTAGGTCTTTTCACCATAAGAGATTTATATCAGCCATTAAGACTGTAGAAGAATAACAAAAACAGAGTCTCTCTTTTCCTTCTCTCCCGATAGATTTTCTTCCTCATTTCTCTTTGGATTTTCAAGCTTTGTTTGAGGAATCAAGCCAAGGAACCAAGTTGGGATAAGCTAGGGTTATGCTCCACCATTGAAGAGGGTGTGTTGCTGAGATTGAGGTGAGTTTTTAGCCATTAGAACTCTTGATTTTGCTCTGTTTTCTTAGTTAAGTTTCAGCTGGTTTTTGGGTTGGAAACTTGGGAATTGATTGGAGTTTTGGCTAGGGTTCTTGGGATTTTCGTCCCTAGGACATGTGGAGGTGGTATTTGGGTTCATTTGGGACTTAATTTGATGTTTGGAAGCTTTTGGATTGGGTTAGAAATGGTGGAATCGAAGGAAGAGAATTTTGGGAATTTGCTGGCTGAAGGTAGCGCTACAGCACCCAGTGTAGGGCGCTACAGCGCTACCTGCAGGGAGTAAAGGGCGGTTGTAGTTTTGTCTTAAGCACTGGGGCGCTAGAAGGGCAGCGCCGTAGCGCTACCCTGTTCCTTCAGAACCCTGTTTTGAGTGTTTTTAAGGGTTTTTGGCTCGGGGTTTCAATCCTTAAGGCCCGGGATCGAATCTACTCACCGTGGGGGCATGTTTTGAGGTCCCGAGAGTGGGGTTTAGGTTGAGACCCTATCTTTGGTGATTTTCATTAATTGGAGGTTGTTTTGGTTATGACTAGGTGACCGATAAAGGATTAAGGATCGATCGTTCTCAAGGGTCGTTCTTGTTTTCACTCTCACTCGAACCGTAGGTAAGAAAACTGCACCCTGTGTATATATGACATGCATGGTTGTACTTGATGCATGTTGGATGTTTATATGCGATGCTTGTAATGCACGAGAAACATGTGATTAGGACATGCTTTGTATATTGGGTATGTTATTGTTCAGAGCTTGAGTCTCTGTGTTTATGCATGATCCTAATTGTACTAGTATTTGTTAAGTAAGCATGATGAATGCCCTGTATTCGGATATTGGATATGTGATATATGTTTGGTGGCAATGCTTACTTGTTTATGGCACTGACTAGTCAGGGATACTGACCTAAGAGTCAGAAATGGCATAGCGTCATGAACGCCGAGCCAAATGAAGATTAGATCTAATCGATATCAGCATTGAATGACTCATATGGGGTATTAATGCTGGATCGACCCTAAGGTCGATGAAACTTATAAGCGCTTGTCTAGTCTAAGACTAGTTACTAGAGTCGGGGCCTAAGGCCCAGGTGACTGCTTGTCACACAGCTAGGGAACGATGTTCCAAGGTTATGACTCTATGGTCATGAGGAAGGTTATGTTGGTGACTAATCACCATGCACCTACCTTGTTTAAGCTATGGAAGGTTTACTTATCTGTTAAGCCCTGGTGACTCTATCGTCACATGGCTAGAGGGGGGATGTACCCACTTTTGTGACTTTTGCGACTATCACCTATTTGTGTGGACTAAGAGTCCTGGATGATTATTATGATCATTGGTTGGTGTATTATACTCAACATTGAGTTTCTATATTGGGGCTAAGAGTCCTGGATGATTATTATGATCATTGGTTGATGTGTTATACTCAACATTATGTGGATTTGTTGCCTGCTGGAATAGTGCTATATCTGCTAGGCATTTGCCTTATAATTCGATGACATGTTATAACTGTTTATGAGCATATTAAGTTTTCTTGCTGGGCTTCGGCTCACGGGTGCTATGTGGTGTAGGTAAAGGCAAAAGAAAGCTGGACCATCCTTGAGTTGGAGAGCTTAGGTGATGAGGTGTACATATGCAGCTGCTCGACCACCACGGCCGAGGTTTGAAGGGGAACTAGGGTTAAACCCTGTTTTGCCGCGTAGAACGGCCTGTTGTAAATATTTTCTTGTAGTAGACTCTGAAATTATAATTTTGGGATCCCATCATATATATATTAAACGTTCTAATGAAACGTTATATCATATCCAAAAAATTTAATCCCTAAACCGTTAATCATACTTAGTTACATGATTTTTGCGAAATGACTCGATTAGCGAGTTTAGTACTGTTTACAAGGCACACCGTAATGATCCCTGGAGTTTAGGGCGTTACATTATTTGTGACTCTCGCCTACCAGGACACATGGGTTCATGGCTAGTTAAAGTACCTAAGAAATAGAAGATATGTGTTTTAGTATTTTGCTTATCTCTAAACATTTTGTATGTTATGCTATTTCTAAAAATTTAATGAATAAATGTTTGTCAAGCAATGCGTTGATTTCTACTTATTTGATGATCGTAGCTCTAGTCTTCCCACCTCATACTCTCTCTAATCTCCAAAAGGTTACTCTATGGTGAGAACCTCACGAAATGTTTGTCCAACATCCACATGGTGTTGATTATGGACAACATCGAGTTCGTGATAATAAAAGATATTTCTATTTTTTCTATGCAACGATCACCAAATCCTTCAAAAGAGGACTGTTGATGGTGGTTCGAGCAAAGGAAACAATGCTAATACTACTAAACAAGCTCAAGGAGAAGCTTCTTCTTTGAAGAGAAAATGAGTAAGAAGTTCAAATAAAAAGAATAAGAAGTCCACTAGTAAGGCACCAAATGTTGCAAAGCATCTTGGAGCAATGCCTGATTATAAGTACAATAAAGGGGAGTGTTTCCAACTACAAGGAGATTGGGAATTGGAACAAGATTGCCCAGCCCTCAAGGCATATGGAACCCAAGATAATTAAATTTGTCTTGGATGCATGTGATTTTAGAGGATGTTACTTTGGTTTTGGATCACTAAATCAAGATCTACTGAAGATGCATGTATTTTTTTTACACCCTTTTAGCATTGGGAAAGCCGTGAAGGATAAAAAGTCACAACTTGGAATCCATCAAGGGTTGTTCGTATGAAACAAGGAAAAATGATAAGCTTGAATGTATATTGGAAATAAATATATTTTTTTAAGACAATTTTTATTTTATTCTGATTTTCAATGGAGATTTTTAATTTTAGTTTTATTTATTACATCAACAACAATTTGTAGTTACTTTCACAAGTAATAAAATCATATTTCTTTAAATGGATGTGACATGTGGGGTGGATGTATGAAAAACAGGCTATACCTATTACAACTAAATGAAACCTATGTTCTAAATAATGAGTTGTTTAAGATAGCTAAATCTAGGACCGTTAAATGACAAAAGGACAATAACGTTAGAAATGACGTACCTTTGGCACTTTCGCTTTGGTCATATTTGCTATGATATGATTCAAAGCCTAGCAAAGGCTGGGAATTTAAGGGAACTCACCTAGGGTGACCTACTTGTTTGTGAATCTAGTCTCGAGGGCAGAATGACAAAGCGTCCATTCTCTGTGATAGGAGAAAGGGAGGGCTAGTATGTTCAAATGTCTGGGGACTTATGAATGTTCAAGTGATGGGTGTTTATGAGTATTTTGTCACCTTCATCGACGATTTCTCAAGAGATTCATGTAAGTACCTAAAGAATAGGAATTCTGCGAATTTGTTAAGAAGTTCAAATAATTCATTGTTATGGCTTTAAAACCATACTAGGTAAAATGTTAAAGATTTTGCGATCCGATTGGGGTGGAGGATATTATGATAATCAGAACTAAGAACATTTAATTGAACTTGGAGAATTTTTTAAAGCAACTATCCCAAGGACTTCGCAGCAGAACAATGTTGTTGAGCGGTGTGAATCGCACCTTTATGAAAATGGGTGTTCTATGATAAGCTATTCAACTCTACCAACTTCTTACCCAAATCTTTTCTGGAGACATACTACCTAGACTTCATGTGACATTTTTAAATGTTGTGTCATCTTAAAAGCTGTGTCTAAGACACCACTAGAATTATTTAATGGTCGTGAACCTAGTTTATGTCATTATGAAATTTGGGGGTGTCTTGTTTATGTCATGAGGAAAAAGGTAGGAAAGCTAGAACAACGAACTAAGGTTTTCTTGTTTGATGGATATTCTAAAGGTATTCAGGGTGGTCTGTTTTATAATCCAATAGAAAAGAAAGTGTTTGGCTCTACAAATGCTACTTCTAGGATAACGTCTACATGATGAATTTCAAGTCTCATAGAAAACTAGTATTAGATGGAAAAACGATCAACTATTGTTCCATTCTCACCAACGCAAGTCGATGAAAACAAGGTAGATTTAGAAACTACTAATCCAAGTCAGAAAGTTATGATGCCTCGTCATAGTGGGAGGGTTTCTCGGAATCCAGTACCTATGAAATGGATAGTGAAACCCACAAGCTGGTTGGGGACACTAGTAACAATGATCCAGTGGCCTTTAAACAGGCAATGGGTAAGTCTGAAAGGGATCTTTGACTCGAAGCCAAGTACCAGGAAATAGAGTCTAAGTACTATTAATTTGTCTGAGATCTTGTAGATGTGCCATTGGACTTTAGGCCCATGGGGTACAAGTGGATCTATAAGAAGAAGAGATGAGCTGATGGAAAGGTCAAGACATTAAAGGCTTGACTTGTGGCAGAGAAAGAAAGTTGACTTAGAGAAAACTTTTTCTCCGTTAGCCATGTTAAAATATACTCTTATCCATAGCCACAACTCTTGATTAAGAGATAAGGAAAATGGACATCAATGAAGCATTTTTAATGGCTATCTTGATGAGACCATTAAAATGGATCAATCAGAAGGATTTAAAGTAGTTGGACAAGAAATTTGGCAAGCTGGGTATGTCAATCTATGGGCTTAAACAAGCTTCGTGCTCCTGGAACTTAAGGTTAAATAGAAGCATTAAGACATGTGGTTTTGAGCAACATGTCGTCGACCCTTGTGTTTAACAACTTAGGGAAAAAGACATTGTGGTGTTCTTAATCCTTTATGTACATGATATCTTACTCATTGGAAACAATGTCAAGAAATTATCAGACATAAAGAACTAGCAGGAAACAAAATTTCAAATTTCAGTGTGAGCAAGTCATGTTCTTTGTATCCAGAACATCAGGGATAGAAATAACTAAATTTTGGCTCTAACTCAAGCGACCTACTTTAGTGAGGTGCTTGTTCGATACTCTGTAACAAATTCTAAGAAAGGATGTTTAGCATCTTGACATGGGATTTATTTTTCTAAGCAGCAGTCTCCACAGACTCCTCAAGAAAAAGAAAAGTTGTAATGAATTCCTTATTCATTTGCAATTATAAATCTAATACATGCTATGTTGTATGCTGTGACCGAAGATCTGCTATGTAGTGGGAGTGGTGAGCAAGTGTCAGTAAAACTTTTGAAATGAACAATAGAGGGGGTCGGTATCTTTGATGGACTAGAGACTATGTGTTAGTCTTTTCAGGTGGATGTTTGAACCTGTTAGGCTACACATATTTAGATTTTAGACTGACGTTGATGACAAGAAATCCCTTCTGAAAGAGGTGTTTACTCTTGGGGGTGGAGCTATGATTTGGAGAAGTGATTGGTAGTCTTCCATCTTAGTAGCTGTGATTTGGAGAAGCGTTAGGCTATCTGCCATTTCAGAATCCACCTTGAAGGCTGAGTACATAGTTGCATCTATGGCGTTTAAGGAAATAGTTTGGTTGAGGAAGTTCTATATGGATCTCGGTGTTATTCCAGAAATGGATAAACCACTCATTTTGTCTAGTGACAGTAATAATGTAGAGTTCCATAATATTTATTTAGCTAGCTAGATAGTAGTAGTAGTTAGTAGTATGTTAGTTACCGTGGATTTTGGTTCAAGTCAGGACTTAGTTAGAAACTCATTGCAACAGTTATGGATTTTATAAGTTTCTCCTATAGTTTAAGAATATTAATTATAACATAAGGTTTGATTAATATTGCTGGTCCTAGATATATTATTTATTATAACCTAAGGTTTAGATAGAACCATTAAGAGCATGACACTTGTCATGATCATGATTATTAAGAAATTGAGTATTTTGATGAATAGTTTTAATAAAAGAAAGATCTAGAAGCTCTAGAACCTTCCAGCAGCTGTTAGGATCGTATTATGACTCAGTCAAAGCTGTTCATCCAATTCAAATTATGCTTAAAAAGTGCAAATACGTGTTTAATATATCAACGTATGTCGATATATCGCAACTTAGGGGACGATATATCGCCTACGGAAGATACGGAAAATACGTCGACTTTGGATGAACGTATGAACGAGGCTCGGGATTAGGGTGGAGCTAATATATCGCCCAAGGTAGGCGATATATCGCCCTTGGTGCTTCATTTTTGAAAAGTTTGGTTTTTAAATTTTGAAAATTACCCTTAACCACTTAGACCTGCTTTTGAACGATTTTAACCGAGTTCTAGGCGTCAGTTGAGCAAAAATTAAAATCTTTTTCATTTTATAATCATTTATTTATTCAAATTAAAAGGGGTTAGTTTCACTCCTTGAACTCTATAAATAGGACCTAGTGCTCATCCATTTTCTTCATTCTTCAAGCATTTGATCAGAGCCTCCAAGGTGCTAGTGTTACTATAGAGAGATACACTTGGGTTTGGGTTTAAATCTTTATCATTCTAAGCTTTATAAACACTTGGTAAGTGAGATTTAGTGTGATTTCGGTATTGAGGTTTAGATCAATCCATAAGATCATTCAAGGTATTCCTATTCCTAAGTTCAGTTCTATATGGTTTTTTAGTTTTGTTTTATTCAAATCCTAACTCTTGTTTATGATTCTTGATTAGGTATTTAAGTTCTTGAAACTTAAGGTTCTTCTTGGTAAGTTTCTTCTTGGATGCTTTAGTGTTCTTTTCATCTCTTTTTCTTTAGATTCTCACCATTTTACTGTTGGTTTATAGGAGTGTTCTAATCCCGTTCTTGTTCCCGAATATCCCGGCTTTTGGTAAGGAAAATAGGCTAGATATATGTGTTTATATGTTTATGTTATGATATTTTTTTTATGCTATGATATGATATATGTTATGTTATATGTTTTGTAGTCCTTGGGCATATGACTTGTTTAGATAACACGCCCCAAGAATATGTTTTATAGTCCTTGGGCATATGACTTGTCTGGCTAGCAAGCCCCAAGAATATATGGGCATATGACTTGCTTAGCTAGCAAGCCCCACAAATTTATGGGCATATGACTTGCTTAGCTAACAAGCCCCAAGAAGTTATGATGACCATTGTAGTCCTATATGATACATGTTTTTATAGTTATATGTTTTATAGTATATGTTTATGATATAGTCTTATTCTTATGATTTATGTTATAATAGATTTTCCTTGCTGGGCATTAGGCTCACTCCTTTATTTTAGTATGATGCAGGAAAATAAATACGGAAGGCGGAAGGATTCTTGGCAGCTTGGCTTGTGTTTTAAGGATGAATGGATTCAATGGACTGCATGTTGATCGAGGACAAAGTTGTTTATTTTATGTCTTTTAAATTATATTTTGATGTAATTCCGCAATTAGTATTTAAAGTTATGTTTTATGATTTATAAACAATGGGTATCCATACCATATCACATTTTACTTTATACTTTTATGTTATTGATACAATATTTATTTTGGGGTTTTAATAAAGTTATGTTTATTTCTTATGTATGTTTTCTAAAAAATAATAGCTATGTCTAGTAGTTTTAATGGTCCAAGGTCTTAGAAATAGTTGGGTCATTACAAATGATGCAATAAAAAATTCGAAAGAACCTCAAAACTACAAAAGAGCAAAGCATATAGATAGAAAGTACCACATTATTGAGGATGTGTGACGAAGGCGTAATGTGATGGTGATGAAGATAGCATTGGAAGCCAATCTTTCATATCCCTTTACAAAGATATAAGTATGTAGCATAATTGTGAAGCATGTAGAATGCATGGTTTCGAGAAACATGTCCCATTTGTTTTGAAAGGGCAAGTGGGAGTTTTTTGGGTTTTATGCCCTTATAAAACCATGTCGGACATGTAACACGATTTCATATTGTCAATAAAAGTAGTAGAAATCATTTAGTTTGACAACCGTGTTGCTTGCTTGTTTTATTGCATGATTATTGAAATAATACAAACATTTATAAAATCCATAACATATGGATAGTTACAATTATAGTACTAGGTCATAGTGGATTATAGTTGTAATTATATGTTCAAAAGACCGAGTCTTAAGATTAGATCAGTGCATTGGATTTTCACTGATTAGGCAGTCTACGATATGATCTACTTACACATTTGAGGTGTGATCTCTTTTCAAAGGCATTGACCAAGTAGATAAGATCGGATGTATTTGGTTACATCAGACTAGGACCGATATTGATTATTGATTGATAAATAAGTATCGTTGTTATCGAATCTAATCAATGTCACAACGTTGACCATAGGTTAAGTCGATCGTAATTCTGAGTGGAAATGTTCTGGTAATTATATTATTTAAATCTTTTGACTTATTCGTTACCAGCTTACCCTACTGTCTAGCCCATACTTACATCTTGGGGATTTGGTAGTGTAATTGAGTGAGAGTATTATTCATAGATATGAAATTTATAACTTCTGCATAAGAAGTGAAAAGATGATTTCCTTGTTTGCTTTGTTCAAAATATTAAATGATTGAGATCTCATTTCTATGATTAAGTTCACAGAAATATCATTATAAGGAACTTAGTGGGAGTTAAGGATAATATACTGATGAGGGGTAAAACGATAATTTGCACCCAGCTCGTTAGTAAGTCATCGATAGAGGATTGACTAACTGTAATGGTTATAAAAATTGATAACGTATCTATGGTTTGGAAAATACGTTCTATGAATTCAAGAGTTAAATTCTGAGTCTATAGTAGAGTTAGAAGGAATTAATAAGGTAGTGAAATTATTCGTAAATAAATTCATGGTAACTTGTTGGAGCTTGATTTCATGGATCCATGTTCCCCGTATCACCTTTGAGTAAATCATTTAGAATGTCTCAATTAATTGATTTAATTATCAATTAGGATATTTAAAGTTTATGTCAATTTTGGAAAATTTACAGAGACATGAGATCTAGAGAATAAAATAGAATATTTGGGTAAATTTATTAATATTGATAGATTCGTATCAATATAAAAAAATAATATTAAATCAAGTTTCAAATTATAATATATAATTTGAATAAGGATTTAATTAAATGATTAAAAAAATAAAAGTTTTTGAATTTAGGCCCAATTGAGATTTAAATTCAAAACAAAGAGATTGGGTCCAAGTCCATTTGTTGGAGCCCAAGGCTTTTATCTTTTTGTTTATTATTTTAATTAATTTAAATAAAGCCCATTAAGTTGCCCATATAAAGAATATGATATCTATGGTTTTGATAAGGAAGTCACTCTTAGTTGATTCATTATGTAAGTGAAATCCTAGACAATCTAATCATTTCTTAGTCACTATCTCTTATTCTCTTCTAGATCTCTATCTCATGTGTTGAAAACCAACCCACACTAGTTCTAGGTTGATCAAAGGCTTGGTGAGGAAGATTGTGTTCCTAATCTAGTTCAATCCCTTGATAATACTCTGCTACAAAAAGGAATCAAGGGTTAGAGAGATTGAAGGAAGGAGTTGTTCTAGTTCCACTGCGTAATGCAAGCTTTTACTGTAATCTATAATTATATCAATTTCATAGGAGCATGTTCTAGGAATTTGCATATTTGTTTGATAATATGTAAATTACATAAAAATAAATAAAGAACCTGTAATAAGTATTTCCAACAGAAAGCATGGGCCTGTCCAGAAGCGCCAGAGGGTGTTGGGGCCCTAAAAAATAGACGCCTCGACGCCACCAGCAATGGTGCTTCCGTCCACGGCGGCATCGGCCGTGGTGCTTCCATCCCTGGCATCTGTGCCTCTAGCCCCAGTGGTCCCTGTAGCTACTCCACCGGCACTCCTCGCCAGTGAGGTCATTGACCTTAAGGTCTCCCTTCTCCGAGATGAGCAGTCCTCTCAGAAGGGAAAGGAAATCCCTTCTAAGCTGCCTGACAGTTCTCCGGTCAGGGCACCTTTCCTTGTGGTCTTTCCCGAGCACTACGAGAGGGAAGACTTCGAAATGCATAGGCGTTTGGTTGAGTACTTCAATGCCCATATTTACGAGGGCAACAAGGACTTCAAAGTCCTAGTGGAGTACCTGCAAGAAGACAAACCACATGGTCCACTCTCTCCACTGAGCCGCGGGGAGTTGGAGTCTCTCCTCGCCGGGAGAGTTGGAGAAAGGACAGCTCCACTTGACGTGGAGCTGCTCTAGGGATTGGTGGGGTCCCTATGTGACATACCCCTTCGTAGTTTTGTTTATTGTGGTAACGACAACGAGATCTTGATGATAGTTGCCAGTCACCACATCTCCCTGAGGGTAAGTCTCAAAACTTTTTTTTTTAATTCCTCCCATTTTTCCATTTTTTTATCTAAGTTCTTTACCAAGCTAACATGTCTATTCATTTTGCACAGACTGCGGTCTTCAACCAAGGGCATGGGGACATCGTAACCATGGGGTCCTTCAAGCTGAAGGAGCTTCGGGTGAAGCTAGCACAACTCAAGGAGACTGCGGTCTCGCTAAAGGAGCACTCGCAGATCCAGAAGAAAATGGAGGATATTAAGGCCCGTACCTTAGAGCTGGAGACCCAGGTGGCCAACGCCTGAGGAAAATTTCACGATGCTACTGGAGGATGTCGCGAGTTGGACTCGGACCGTGGAGGAGGCAAATGACAATCATTCGACGAACCTCACATTCGTTCGGGAGGAGCTCCACCTGAGCTGCGCGGAGTCTTTATCTTGCACCACAGAGCTGGCCAAAGTCCAAGAGGAGGCCACCAAGATCAAGGATGAAGCCATGCAAGCCGATTCCTGCACTGAGAGCCTCGCACGGGAGAATGAAAACCTCTGACTCTGAGCAGAGGAGATGGAGAGGGTCCTCAACATGATGGCGGATGACACCCCATTTTTGGCATGGCAGAGCAACAGGGACATATACTTGTCATTCACGGAGGAGCCAAACATACAGATGATACTCAAGGGGTGTCTTCTGGCTAAGGAGGATAAGGTAGCCCAAGAAAGGGAAGCTGCAACAACTGGTCGGGCTCCCGAGGCGGATCCCATCATTGAGTTGGTAGCGGCAGTTCCGAGGGCCCGAAGTAATTTTTTTTTTCTTTTCTTCGTTTTTATAAAGTAGGCCTGTATGCCTTTTGTTTATTGGGGTATAAAAAATTTAATCCTCGAGCCCCTGAGCACCATTGTAAATACTTTTAACTTTTATGCAGCTTGCACTACTTTTATTGCCATCATCGTTTTTTTACTAACATGTTAATATTTAATAATTATGCAATTCGGTCTTACTAATATGGTTGGGTTTTAACGTAACATAACGCCACGAGAGTTCAAAACATCAACCCGTCCACAATTTATGGGCCTTTAGTCTTAGGTACTTATGTCTTGTGCTCGAGTCTTTATCAACTTCTCTTAGTATTTAGAAAACTTTTGGCATTTATTGTTGTCCCCAAGCTCGTAATCCTCGGGAGTAACTTTTAGTGCAAGGCCAAGTGGGAACACTTAACGCATTCCTATCCCCTTGAGTCCCAACAATTCGGGCCTTAGGCAATCCATTATACTTAGAGCTTGAAGATCTTCCTCTTAGTGTTTAGACGCTTTAGGCGTTTAATGTTGTCCCCTAGGCTCATAGTCCTCAGGAGTAACTTTAATGTCGTGTCAAATGAAAAACTTGAGGATCCTACGCTCTCGAGTCCCAACAACTCGGGCCTTAGGGAGTCTATTGCACTATAACGTTTTAAGGTTTTTTTTCTTAGTACCGATGCTTTTGGCATTTAATGTTGCTTCCTAGGCTCGTTGCCCTCAAGAGTAACTTTAATGTCGTCCTATATCCTCGAGTCCCAACGAATCAAGCTCTAGGAGGTCAAATGCACTAAGATAATCGCTCCCTGAGCGCATTGTCCTCGAGATATTATTTTGGGCTTTCCGTGTTGCCCCTTGAGTACAGTAACTCGGGCCTTTCCATGTGCAAGTTGTGAACTCGTTGTCCTCGGGCTCTAAGTCCCCAGAGCATGCAATCGAGTTTTCTTCCCTTAGGCTAGGCTTCACGATGTTCAAGTCTTATTACCTTAGATTTTCGTTCACACCTCGAGATTTAGGGACTTGGTCACTATTCCTCGGGCAGGAAGTTCTTATGAGGTAACCTTTAGTCAGCACTCGCGTTACTTGGATTTCTCATCTTTGGGGTAACTATTTTGGGGTTGTGCCCGAGGACAAAATACTTACGATTCCATTCAAATCTCAAGGTTTGGGACCTGGTTTTCGTTCTTCGGGCGCGCGTTGTCCTCAAGAGAATACCTTAGGTCAATCCTCATGTTACTTGGATTTTTCCGATGCTGGGGTTTCTCCCAGGTCTTAGCTTTGGGGTCTTATGACACTATGGTTACCTCGTTTGTCGACTAGCTGAGCTTCCCAAGTCATTGATTCTTGCTAGGATTAACCTTACGGTGCTCAAGTTTTGGTAACTCAAAGCTTTGGTCCTGAGCACGAATGACTTGGGTTTTCGTTCGCATATCAAGATCTATGAACTTGGTCATAGCTGTTGGAAAAACATTCAGAATGCACAGCGAAATGGCATGGTGGGCCAAGGTTGATAAACAACAAAAATTATTCCACCTCTCATATAAATAGTTTATATGTTCAAGAATACATACAAGAACCATTAATATACAATATCCTTAATCATGCAACATATATATGTACACACATACTTATATGTTATATGGACATATATACAAATATTCAAGGACATAAATATTTACCTCTTGAAGCCTATCAAGTATCCTTGACTCTTTTTGTATAAATAACGATCTTCCTATCCAACACTTTGAGTACTTAGACCATGATCTTCCAAAGTGTTCTCTACACCTCAAGATGTGGGTGGGAACTGATATCGCCCAATAAACTCATAAGCGGTCGCAGTAGTAATCGGGCTATGTCGTATCCACAGAGAGGCAAACAAAACTAAAGATTAGATTAGTAAATAACAGATAAAAATAAATTAGAATTGAAGAGATGGATTTTGTGAAATTAAAATGATAGATTAGAGAATGCAATCAGATAAAGAGCATGGCAAGGTAGAGATGCAGTGCTGTAAAACCTATTCTAATATTGATATTAATTCAAAACACAGTTGCAATTCTACACCATTAATTGCAACTGGAAGATGTATATGTTAAAAGCACAAATTAAATAATCTAGATTAAATTGAATCTAACTCCTAATTTCATAGTATTGACGCGGTTCTTCACCAACAGGTAATTAGAAGAAGAAGAGAAAGAAATTAGTGCTAATAATGAACCAAAACAGATATATGATCTTAGCAAATGGAAAGGTGACTTAAGACACAGTTTTTAAGTGGTTCAAAGGTTAAAATCCTTCTACTCCACTAGTCAGTATTATTGCTCTATACTGGGTATTTAATTACAGGGCCTTTTTTACAATTGAGAGTCCAACCATTATTATCTCCCAGGGTCTCCATATTTATAGGAGAAGGCACCTGGGAGTTGGTAAGAAGGTCATGCTGTGACATTCATACCTATCATATCAACTCTGTGACATTCATGATTAATTCCTAAACCTGACACATAAGTGTGGTCAAATCGATAGGTACAGAGGTAATGGGCCGCACGGCCCAACCCAATCGTGGGTGTCTGAATACGCACATTCCTGCTGCGTGTCTGAGAAGTCATGGGCGTATCAGACACGTGATGTCTGATATATGCACGTTTACCTTGCGTGTGTAGACTTTACAAAGGGTCATAGCCTCCATATCCAGATCGTATCATGAGCTGGATACTTAACTCGACCTTCGGCCTTCAGAGTCCGGACTCAGGTCCTAGGCAATCTTGGCAAACCCTTAGGTTACCTCGAGCGAAAGAGGTACGACCTCTTGACGGGAGCTCCGGTCTTGCGGATTTCCATGGAATAATCATGATTAGGTCGCAGCTCCGCCTGCTAATCAGCCCATGGTAAAATCAGGGCGTACATCTGCCCCCCAAGTCCCTGCTCGTGGTATGCCACGTCGTATTGGACCATAGTAGGGGCTTTTAGGCTTCCCCATGGACTCTTCACATTCCACCTCTTACGCAAGCGCCTGATACGTGGAACATCGTGGTTGGTGACGGTACGTCTTACGAGAACCGCATTTAATGGCCTAGTCTATGCCCAGCCGTCGTTTCGTATTTCGAGTGGAGGGCCTTGGATCCCTCACCAGGGTCATCCAACGGCCATCTACACGTGATCCTTCACGTATATAAAGGGGGTGGCCACCTTACGCATGGGCCACCCTTTCATTCGAAATTTTTCCAAACTTCTCTCCTTCTTCTCTCTTCATTTCAGAAGAACAAACCCTCTTCTCTGTGGCTGCTACTTTCAGCGGTCAAGAAGCTCAGACGCACGAATTTCTTCAAAGCTTTGGAAGCCAACACACCGACGCAGCTTTCATCAAGGCGATACCTTCATCCACCTCCCAGCCAAACACTGTAAGCTTCCTGACCATGTGCGTTTTGAAAATATATGTCACTGTAGCTTAGGTAAGTTTTTTACTGTAGCCGCATGCAAGGGTTTACTGGGTTTTGTGGATACGGAGGGTGAAAGCCCTTTTAGGTTAGGGTATCTTTGCTGTAGGAAATCACTTAAGAGTATGGTTCTCAGGATGCTTTTTCTGGGGAAAATTTCTGGGTAGGAGTTTTGGAACTTTTGGGTGCAAAACCGGGTAGCTTAGGGAACACGCCTCACAGGCGGTTTTGCAATTTTTGCCTACTGAAACTTTCCCCCCAAGGCAAATTCTATCCTGACCCTCCTGACACATGAATTCCGAGTAATCGGGGATCTGTTGGGAGCATAGGCGCGTGTTCATAGAACCGCGTGGTCTCACTCTCCACGGGCTAGGCTTACCTCAGCTCGTGCAAATAACATTTGATTTTTCCCTCACGCTTGGGTCGCCTTTTCTGAAATGTTTTCTTTTGTTCATTAGGCGACCATATGGCACCAAAAAGGAATGCCCCACAGAAGGTCATCGGAAGCTCGGCCTCCCAGCAGGACAAAGGCAAAGCAGTGATCCCGGACTCTCCGATCCCCCGCTTTGGGCCGGCAGTGGAGAAGGAGCTCGAGGTGGCTCCTGATGCATTTTTTGAGGCGGAGAGGATCGTCTCAAAAATGACCGACCAGGTGAAGATCAACAAGATCTTCCTTTCCCACAACATCACGCTGGGGAAGGCGTCTGTGGTGGCCCGACCTGCGACAGATGGCGAGCGGAGCTGTGCGCCGCTCGACGAATCGTTCGCGACCTGGAGCGGCGAACATTTTAAGGCGGGGGCCTTCCTCCCACTGGATCAGTATTTTGCTGATTTCCTCAATTATGTGAGGTTGGCACCGTTTCAGCTCCCGCCCAACTCCTACCGCTTGCTGGCAGGGTTGAAGTATTTATTTCAGAAGCACGAGTGGGAGGTCCCCACTCCTGCGGATATTTGATATTTTTTCTGCCTCAAAGCCAGCCCGGACCAGCGGGGGCGAGGCGACGGGTTTTACTACTTAACCCGATTCCCCAATACGGCTGCGGTCATCGAGCTGCCCAGCCACCCCAACGACTTCAAGGATCAATTCTTCATGTCGACGGGGTTCAGGAATTGCGAGCTCCACTACTTCAATCGTCCTCATAAGTATCTTTTCTCCTTAGCTCGTAAGTTAAGTGTCATTTTAGCTCCTCCCGTACCCCTTTCTAACTTAGGCTATTCCTGCAGCCATCTTCACGAGGACAGAGAAATCCGTGACCCTCGGGGCCCAATACGAGACGCTGGCGGGCTTGCCCCCCAGCGAGAAGGATTATCGCGTGCTCGTAACAGACGAGACGATGATAGCCTGCAAGCTGATTTTCCCGAATCATACTTTAAACCTCAGGAGGCCCCGGGGGCTTCCCCCAGCTCGCGACACCAGACCCATCGTCGTGGAGGAGGTCGCGGAAGACGAATATGAGGAGGACGAGAGCGACGAGGTTCCGCTCGTGAAGAACAGGAAGCGGACCTTGGAGGTCGTCCCGGTGACGGGCGAGGAGAGGATCCAATCCGGAGCAGCCGCGGGTCCTTCTGGCCAAGGTAACCCTTACTTGTTTGGGAGTCTAGATAGGGCCACAGCAGACCCCCGGCTGGTTAGGTTCAATCCTAGGCAGATCGTCTTGTGCTGGATTATCAAGGGATCCGGACCTGAACACGACCTTGCTCCATTGCGTCGACCGGCTTGTGCTGGATTACCAAGATAGCCGACCTAGGGGTATCGTAGTAGTAGATAACACCCTAGCCTTTAGGTCGATCCTATTCGAGGAGTATGGGACCAACCTTCGCTCATGGCCATCTCTCCGGAGGGGTGACGTAGCTCCGGGGCTTAGGCAGTATGTAGACGAATCTAGCCCCGAGTCAGACTTGGGCCCAGAACTTGCGCCAGCTCGGGAAGTAATCGACTTAGATTCTTCCCCGAGCTCGGGGGGTAGGATTCCCTTAGTATTCATATATTTTTTACCCCTTAGTTTTTGTATCTGTATGGTTGTTAACTCTTACTAACCATGCTTTTGTTTTGACAGACGAGATGTCTCAGCCCGAGGAGAGCCTGCGAGGTGCGGTCTTCGGGGGGAACCCCTCAGCTGGGCCAAGAATGAAAAGGCTCCGGACGTCCAAGAACGCCGCCGGGACCCCCACCAAGTCTCCCACAAAGGAGAAGGGACAAGCCCCAGCTGCACAGGTCGCAGGAGCGGTCCTTCATGCGGCAGGGGGAAGTAACATGACTCCACCAGCCCCGCGAGCTCCACTCGCTGCCTTGGATGCAGGAACGGAGGTCGGGACTTCAGCCATTGTATCCTTCGATGTGCGCATACTAGTCAATCCCCAGGACCTGGAGAAGATCCACTACAAGAAAAAACAGTATTCATAACACTTAAAAAGTGTTATCTGGGACTATTGATAGCACTTCTGAAAATGCTAACGTAGCCCCTGTTATTAAAAGTCCAGTCTTTTCTATAACATTTTTTTAATGTTATGTTCGGTGTTATCTTAAACTATTCAATAACACATTTTTAGGTGCTATAATATTCAAATAATAACATTTAGATAGAGTTTTTGATTATAAATTTGAAGTTTAATCTTGTATTTTTTTCATAACACTTTTCAACTGTTACATTTGATTATTTTGATAACATTTTTAGTTTGTTATATTATATAAACCATAACGATTTTTTACGCTTATAATATGCTTTTAAATCATAACATATAGTAATAAAATTTTAAATTTTATTTTGATAAGTATACTTATATGGTTTTTTTTTAATTAAAATATTTTCATTATTGTATTTTGATAAAAAAATTCAAAATTAATCATAAAATGTAATTCTCAATAGATTGATAAACTATAAATATTACATTAAACAATAACTAATTCAAACCATAAATGTGTCTACTTCATGAGATCTTAGTTCTAACTTAAGTTTGAAAACATAACATAATAAAGTTTTATAATCTTGAACAATTTTTACTTCAAAAATGAAAAATAGAAACATTACAAGATACACAAATGTAAACCAAACTTGCTCCATCCTTCAATTCATCATCCTTTGTGCACTTGTCTTTGTTGTGAGTCCATTTGCTTAGCTACAACAAAATTTAAATAATTAATGCTTCAACTTAAAGTTATAGTAAACTGAAATAGTACATAAAAAAAGTTAATTACCTAATTATAACTTTATCAGGTGACCATGCAATTATATATTATAACTTTATTTTGCATCTATCTTGTGTCTAATCCTAGTGTGGTGTTTAACTTCAGTTCATTATATGCTGCATAGTATTGAGGATATCTCCCCTGAGGTCCCCCAAAGGCTTCTTGCCATGTGTCAATTAGGATTAGTATCTTTTCCTTCACATTCAAGTCTGGCTGCAGAATTTAAACAATTGCATCGGACAAGTTAGATTTACTAGGAATGCATAGGAGAGATTCACAGTGAAAGGACAAGTTAAAATGGCATAGGAGTTCAATATCTTCCCCAATTTAGTTGAAGCAACTGCTTATGAGCAAATAAAAAAAAAAAGGCCAGTTAATGAGAACACAAAACAGTAGCACCACCAAATTGCATTATTTAACTTTTTTATTTCTGTATTAGTAATTTATTTCCCTTTTGTAGAATAAATAAAAGAGATCATGTTGGACTTCACATTAATCAATATCTGAAACCAAAGTTAAAAATAATCACCTCAATTAAAGTAAGTCCAAATGGCTCAATGAAGGCTGGATTTATGAAAACACCCTACCAAACCAGTCCGCCACCAAGGGAAAAAAAATAAGGCTAAGGAGAACACTAAATCTTAATGGACTTTTAGAGAATCATTTTGTTTATGCTACCGCTTTTACTAAAAGGTATATACAAATGTCTCCATGATTATATGTACATATAAATCATAAGCTTACGCTACATGTGGATCTACAAATATATGCACAATACCCATTGGTATGAAATCACCATCCAAACGCTAATACTATAAATAGATTAAAACTATCAGGAGGGTATATTTTATGCTGTGATGGGAAAATGACACAAGGAATCAATTAAACTTATATGCTGCTTTCCTAGTAGAGATATGTTGTCCCATGGATAATGGATCAACATATTTCACAATTCATCATATAAAAGACTTACCAGAGGCATTTCCAATTTGGTTTTGATTTTTGAACCCAGCTGTCACAGCAATGCAAAGAATCATAAGGATCCAATTTACATCTGGAATATAAACCTGATTCAGGAACCTTTTAGATATATGCACAACTTTGACTCTTGGAAAACAGCCAAGAGCAAGAGCCCGCTTGATCAATGAGAAAGTTGCAGATATGGTGGCCTGACTTGCAACCACAGCAGCTGCAGTTGCAATAACAAACACTGGCCAATATATGCAATCTGCAAAACGAATAATGAAATAATCTTTATAAGCACGCTGACTAGTACAAACCTACAATACTATAAATTCTCTTCCTTCTTTTTCCTTTTTGCTTTGTTTTTTCTTTCTAGAAACACACACACACACACACTTCCCAACACCCAACTCAATCATTTTTTTGATCAATATTAGTGGATAACATAGAATTTAATTTTTTTTGACAATGAAAAGGAAATCGATTTTATGGTTGTTGAATAAAATGTTGTTGGCAAGTAGACCGCCCATTTTTCACCTTTACCACTATTCTAGAGATTAAAGGCTGCGAGAACCAAAATTTAAATATTGAGAAACTAACTTCAATGAGCAATGACCTATGATAAGTACTCTTCGTGTTGTGACGAACACAAGAAGCAAGATTTTATTAAATGCCTCTAAAGAAAGTACGATAAGAGTCTGTACTAATATTGCATGATAAAACACGAAATTGCAGAACCTAGACTTCCTGTTCTTTAATTTTAAAAATTAAAAGTAAAATGAACCTGGAATAGAATGATAGAAGGCACCAACTATGTGATCTGAATTGTTCATAAGGTATGCTGCTTGTCCAGAGTAGGCTAAAAGAAGGCAAGGAAATACAACTACAGTAAATGCAATTTGTATAGATGAAACTAGAAAGTGGGATAGGTCAGCAAAAAGAGCTTCGGTTCCTGTATATTGTACAGAATAAACAGTCAGGATTTTTTATTTTAGTTTCATGGACCAAAATTAGGTTTGGAAAGGAGAAACACATCAACTGCAAGAAACTTTAGTTTACCTGTTATACTAAGCATAATGCCTCCTAGAGAAGTCCAACCATCTCTCTTTCCCCTTTTAAAATACCGGTATATGTACACAAGTGAAAAAGCTTTCAAAACGCTGCTATCATACTTCCATATGTTGTATATGCCAATTCCTCCAATTAAGAGAAACCAAAGAAGCACAATTGGAGCAAAAAGCCAACCAACTTTATGGTTTGTTGAATGGATCGGATTGGGTTAGATTGCAGTGAGATATACTTAGCATTACTTTATGTTAGAGGTAGTAATGGATTTGATAAAATATTGTGTAACGACACCATATATCATATTTTTTCCTAAAGGAACAAAACTAAAAGAATAATCACAAGTTGAAATGAAATTTCATATATGCATCTAAGCATTCTACAACAAGTTTAAGCACCTGTATGAAATTCTTCTGGCAGCGTGTCAAAGTAGTTCTTAAATCTTGAATTATTATTGTACTTCTCCTTCATGCTCCACAGCAACAGCATTGTCTCAGAGGACATTTCGTTCCTCTTTTCTAATATTTGATACTGCAAAACAAATGTCAATCACTAACGAAGTTAATATGCAGAGATGTGATAATTACAATTTGGTAGTTTGATATTGAAATCCAAGAGACCAACGAAACTAGTAACTTGACTGCAAATCCAATATATTTTAACTTTTAAAGATCTAGAGTATATAAAATAATAAAATATTGATTGAGGGAAAAGAAATAAAAATCGAAGATTGATGGTTTGATGATGGAAGTCTCAAACAGATAAAACCAGTAGCTCGGCTGCCAGAGGTATATATATATTTCTTTTATTACTGAAAAATTCAACAAGTTACCACACAGGAAAGAAGGGCTAGGGGCAAGAGAGAGTGAGAGTGAGAGTGAGAGAGAAAAACATAATAAAGAAAGAAAGAACACAGGTGCACATTTTTCATTCAAACAAGAAATCAAGAATTACTGCCAAATAGAGATGGGGATAAAAAAAATTATCACTAGGTATGTGTAACAAATTTTCCTTGGATTCATTCACCTATATTTCATATCGAGAAACTCTTATGCTAAATTAGTCAGTCATAAAAGTTTAATACAACTTGATACATAGGATGAATGATATTTTCTCACTGCATAACTAGGAATTTCTTTATGCTTAACAATCTCTAAATACTTGAATAACTGGACTGAATTATGTTTTCCTAGTGGTTGATGTGATCACATAATACTGATTGAATTCAAAGCAACTACCTCATTTCTGGTACTGTAAAAGTCAACTGTTGAGCTTGTGTCATCTTCCCAAAAATAAAGCTCAACCTGTACCACAGTTAGCCCATAATTTCATCATTAGATGCTAAGTATTGCAGCAAACTAAAAGAATCTCAGAAAGGGCCCCAAGTCATCTTGAGCTGCTATAACCCAAGGATATAAATAATGCAAGTTTCTCCTTGTTTGGCATTATTATTTGTTGGATACCCCATGATTGAAAATGATTAAGTAAAAATATCAGACTAGTAGACCAGTAAAAATATCAGGTTTTAAACTTCTTTTCAACCTTTAATCTATTCCACACTCTTTTTTGATGGTTGAATGCTAAACAAAATGGCTAGGACAATAACAGCAACAAGTACAACTATGTCTGACACGGAAACAAAATAAATTTCAGAATTGGAAAAGATAGAATTGCACCAAATAATAGAAAATATTCAAACTCGGATGAATGTAGATACCATTACTTATCATGGGGTGGCCAACATTAATCCCACCAATAGCTGACAACACTGCAAAAGAACATTACAATTAAGTATCTCATAAACATTACATTTTTTTAATCGAAAAAGTATCTTCTAATTGAACCAAGAAAGTTTGACTTGTTTGAAAGGGTAGGAAGAAGATCATCAACAAGTATAGTCAAGTGAAACGCTTTGAAAGGTGGCCTATGGAATAGTGTATGTATATGGGGAAGAATGGGCATGGCTATACAAATTGTCACTCTTGTGGTCCTTGAAAAGCTGTATGGTATATATGGCAGATTTAATAGCAAAGGAGCTTTCAGGGAAAAAGTAAAAGGCAGCAAGCTGACAGCTGGTACTATGATTGGACAACAATTTTATATCAATTTCTTTTTATAAATTTTGGTCAAGAGACAAAAATATTAGAAGGAATTAAGTGAAGGTATCCTTAAACAGTTATTAAAATGGGTTTCTGCTCTCTCCTGAAGAGAATCAGAACAAAGAAATATAGACCTGAAATGGTTGGAGTCAAAATTCCATCCCCAATTACCATACAAGAGCCAATAAGGACAAGAATAAGCATTGTGTTCTTCATAAATGCATATCCCTCCAACCACCTCTTGGTTCTTGCGGCAAAGGAGTGTTCACTAAATGTAGAACGACTATATGTTGTAAGTTCCAAATCACTTCGGTCTTGATTAGGAATAGTTCTCAATTTTGCATGTCGGCAGAGTAATGAATAGATAGCAAAAGTTCCGCCTGCATAATGAGTAAGTTGCTATGTAATTGATTATCAAACAAGCAGATGATATCAAAGGGGCATAATATTCGGGGAAAAAAACAAACAGAGAGCATACCTGTCTTACAAGGAATATCTATGTTTATAGAATTGTTAATAATTTGATAAAGTAAATCTAAACTTTTGTAGAAGCCAAAGACTGACACATTGAAAAATTGCAGAAGAAACTAATCCAAGATCTAATTATCTTGCCTTGGTAGCAATATTACATATAGAACAGATATAATTATTTCTAATGAACAAACTTACAAGAAAACCTTGTTCTTAATTTATCCAAACAAGTTCATCAAATTAGACCTCTTAAAAAATTCTCTTATTCCTTTCCAACCAAATTTCCCATAAATAACAAAAACAGACTAATTCCATGAAACCAGAAATTTGTATATCCACGAAACACAAATTCCTACAACATCCCTTTCATATTTTTATTTTTTCAAGAAAACTCTCCCATTAATCAATTTCCATAAGCAGAGATGACCTGTTCATAAAGCCCCTTTCCACATTAAAAATAATTTTAAAAAATTCAAATTTCAGAAATACATGAGAAAATCTACAGTAATACAACCTACCACCTTTTTACAGATTAAAAAAATTCAAATGGCTTCAAAAGTACAAGAGAAAATATACAGTAATACTATCCAGACCATTGCATATTAAATGACATAAACACTCAATAGTAATGCATTCTAACTGGAAATTTAATCAACCATAATTTAAACGACAGAAACAGGGAATTTAATTTTGTTGCTGAATATTTTGGCAAGTTTTTACATTGGGGAATCCTTTCTAGATAAAAAATTGTTGGACATGTGAAAATTCTGGGCATTTTATCCTTGTAAATCTTAGTCTGACATTAATATTCTTTGGCAATCTCCTTATTTTTATTAGCATTTTAATACCATCCATTCCAATCAGAGTTGACACTTTTGTTCGGCTAGTTTATTATAAGACTAGTACTTGTGAACTAGTTTGCATTTAACCCTCTCACCTTTGTGGTGTGTTTTGTATAAACATAACTGAAACATTGGATCATCTGTTCAGCATTGCAGCAAAGCTAGATCATTATGATGTGAATTGTTGAATGAAGTTGATTATGTTGGGTATTACCTAAAATATGTGAGACAGTATAGATGGAGAACCTATATGTTTTTGGTAAAAGCGAGATCGTGGCTGTAATGTGGAACAATGTGATGATGCATCTTTTGAGGTCATCAAAGATATGATATCATTGTAGAAAAGGATTAGGTTATCAACTTACCATTGAGCTTCAGTAAATGAAATTCAAGGATTTCTCCTTTCTCTAATTACTCTTACTTGGTTTCTTTAAATAGAGTTTAAGTTTTTTCGATTTCTTGTATTTAAAGATACTACATCACATTCTTGTAACTATAAATACATAATTTTTTGAAATTTAATGAAAGTTTTGTTTCTTATAAAATACCATAAAATACATAAACAACATCTAGATTATCATATTTCTTCTCTGAAACATAAATACTTAAATCCCTGTTTCTTTGTATCTTCATTTTTCAATCATGCTATTCATAAATAATCCCTTTTTCTTTGTATCTTCATTTTTCAATTTATTTTAACAAGAAATATATAAAATTTATATGCAAGCATTAGAAGATTAACTTCGGCAAATCAACTTTCCAGGTTGAGAACACTTTACCTTGACCATTATCATTTGCTCTACAAACAATTAGCACCTACTTGAGAAGCGGAATAAGAGTAAGCGAGTATATTATCAAAGATAAAGCTCCAATCAAATCTTCTGGGTCTTTAATTCCATCAGGGAAAGTGTTGTAGAAAACATACAACGGAGATGTGCCTAAATCTCCATATACCACTCCAAGGGTCTGGAATGCAAGTTGCAGAAGCATTACTGCTGAAAGCTTCTGGACAAGACAGAACAAAACCAAATCAACA
Organism: Humulus lupulus; assembly: GCF_963169125.1. NCBI lineage: Eukaryota > Viridiplantae > Streptophyta > Magnoliopsida > Rosales > Cannabaceae > Humulus > Humulus lupulus. The sequence goes on along the minus strand of NC_084797.1, from coordinate 161,473,956 downwards.
AAGGAACTAAATACGTAGCATCACATGCTAAATTTCTATAAATATTTGTTTACTCTCATGGCTAGTAGCTGGCCATTTTTAATGCATCGCACAAGCAAATTAAAGTAGAACATACAAATCAACAATAAAATTTTGAGAGAAGCGTATTTCTACATTCTTTCTATGAAGTAAGATGTGCACAAATAACATCTAGCTCAGAAGTGAAAAATACAAAAGTATCAGTGCTAATATTTTCTAAACAAAACAAAAGCAATTCAGTAAAGGAACCATGCAACTATCATAATATGCTCAATTTCATCAAATTCATTAATCTCATTGCCCGCCATTTTCAGAATACATCCCACAGGAAATTAAAATAGGGCCTAGAGAATTGTAATCTACCCTGAGCACAAGCATACAACTATATTGCAGCAATCCCTTCTATATCGGTAATATCCATTTTGACGATTTCCCATATTGTGAGAAAAATCCAATGCTTTTGAAGTAAAAATTTTGCCAGGTATAATGAGTTTGACTTTGATAGGTATTTCAAAAGGATGAAAGACTAAGAGAAAGAGATCTCCAAGAACAAGAAACAAGTATACCTTTTCTGTGTACATGTTTTTAAGCTTTCTAGCCTCTTCGTCCATGGGTTGATCAAGCTTTTGATCTATAGTCCACACAGTACCATTTCTATCAGGACCTTGATCAGTCGTCATATTTGTAGCAATTTTCAACTTGATCATTCAAACTATTCCTTAGAGTTCAACCAATTCACCTCTAAGTTTTTTTCTTCATCAATACTTCGGTTGTGCCATCAGCTTTCTACATATATTGAAAGCCATAAAACTCAACAAGTTCAAATCAATAGGGTTAAAGGAACAGCTTTGAGCTAAATGTTAACCTATAAAAAATTATATGGAGATTTTCCTTGTTCAACATACAGACCAAGGTAAATTACCGCATAAAAGGATTGATAATGTAAATATTGGACAAAAATAATCAACCATACCTTTAGAAATTGTAAATACTCGTGATGGTCAATAAATGATAAAGACATGGAATTTACTAGCATTCAATAAGCTTGAATAAAGGTAACACCATAAATTGGCTGATCAAGCAAATAAAGAATAAATCTAAAGGAATTAAGGAATGGAAAGCATCAAGATGCCAAATATGAAAATTTCTCAGCTCCAAAATTAAAATGAAATTACTTTCACCTATAAAAAAATTCCTCACATTTTTTGAAAAGCTAAACCAAATCTTGGAACCTTTTAAGAACCCCCAAGACCTCTTGGTCCAATTTCAAAAAAACTCAACCAAAAAAAAAAACTGAAGAGCTTAAAAATGCAGTGACGCTGTAAAGAAAGGAAAGAAAAAAAATGTAACCTGAACAGTGAAATTCCCAAATGGGTTTCACCTAAAGCTATACATAACACATCAGAGCACAAAAGATCAAGAAAACACAATAAAGAAGATGGAAAAAAAACGAAAGCCCAGTAAAGAAATTGACATACCCATGAAGAAAAAAGGCGAGGAAGTGAAAACCCAGATCCTGAAAGAATGGTTCTTCGGGTTTTTCATAATTTTAGACGACATAGAAGAATAAATAGTGAAGTTTGAATAAAAGGGTTGTTGAGCGATGCTCTGCTTGGTTGTGTAGACGAAAAAAAAAAAGAGAAAGAAAGAGAAGCTGAGAAGCATGAAAGAGAAGCTGAGAAGCAAAGAAAGAGACTAGGAAACCAGAAAGAAAGAGAAGCAAAGAGACGAAAGAAAGAAAGAAAGAGAGGCAAAGAAACGAAACCAGAAATTAGGGATTCAATGGAGGCTTAGGGGTTCGGCTGAGACTAGTTTATTGTGTGCTTCCGTGTCTCTTATTTTCATTTGGCGCCTAGTTATATATTTCATATGGCGCCAAATGAAATTTCACATATTCGGTCGTGTGTTTTTTTAATTGCTTATTAATAGCACTTTTAAATAAGTGTTATTTTTTAATGTAATATATACTAAAAATTGTTGTAGTGATCCATGAGGCCTTTCGGGGAACGGTGTATGAGTCGGCGAACTACGCCGTCAGCCATATATACAAGTTCACCGAGAAGGAGCTCCGGGCCATCGAGACAATGAGGCCGGTGGGCATGCTGGAGTCTTCACTAGGCATGGCCATGACGGTAAGCCAACCTTAACTTTTGTGGTTTTTTACTTTGTTATTCTTTGCCCTGCTTTTTCCTAAGGCAATTTTCTTTCCGTCTTTGCAGAGCGTTGTCGCCCTTCTTCGGAGCATCGTTAGGACCAAAACTCAGCTCGGGGACATGAGGGACGAGCATCAGATTACCCTGCAAGCAGCCAAGGATGCCTTGGCGGCCTCTCAGGTCGAGTTGGAGAAATCTCGTTCGAAGATCCAAGAGCTCGAGTCCTCCCTTGCCACCTCGAAGACGGACCTAGACGCTGCGAAGACTGAGGTCCAGGCTGCACAGGATGCTCTGGAGGCCGAGCGGACAACTTCAGAAAAGTCCATGGAAGATCTGTTCTACCATTGCTGGGTCTACAATCCAAACGCAGACTTTTCTTGCATGTCGGCGAGTTTCTGGGCGCGCTTGCTGGTGAAGTTCCAAGCTCGCCTTGATAAAGAGGCGCCCTCGGAGACCGGGGATGGTTCTAGCGCAGCTGAGCAAGGCGAGACGGCGACCTCCAAGGGACCACCTGGCGGAGCTTAGGGAGTTTCTTTTCTTGTGCCCCCCATCCCCCCCAATATAATACTCTTTTTTTTTATGTAACCTTTGCATGAGGTGCTTTCACCTCGAGACAATTTGCTTTAATGCTTTTAATTGATCTTCTCTTTTTTGCCTTTACGTATTTCGATTACAATCTTTTGAAAAACTTAGTTTATGATGATCTTCATCAATATCTCAACCTCTTTAAGAAGAAGAATGATCAATAGATTTAAATCAACTTCTAAGTTTTACGACCTGGTTAGGACCAGGAACTTAATTTGAAAACTTAGTTCGCGTTAACTTTTATCCATATCTCGAGCTCTTTAAGAAGAACAACAATCAATAGATTTAAATCAACTTCTAAGTTTTATGACCTGGTTAGGACCAGGAACTTAATTTGAAAACTTAGTTCGCGTTAACTTTTATCCATATCTCGAGCTCTTTAAGAAGAACAACGATCAATAGATTTAAATCAACTTCTAAGTTTTATGACCCGGTTAAAACCAGGAACTTAATTTGAAAACTTAGTTCGCGTTAACTTTTATCCATATCTCGAGCTCTTTAAGAAGAACAACGATCAATAGATTTAAATCAACTTCTAAGTTTTATGACCCGGTTAAAACCAGGATGGGACTTAGTTATCGTTAACCCTTATCAATATCTCGCGTTTTTAAGAAAACAACGGTCAATCGATATGAATCAACTTCTAAGTCGTTAAGGAGACCTGGTTATATCCAGGTACCATATGCCCCCCAAGTAACTGGGAAAGGGTCTTTCGTGGTTACTTTATATTACACTTGCAAATATGCATAAAAAGTTGATTTTCATTAATACATAAAAAGTGGCCTTCCAAGCCTTACAAGTGAATCATTGATAATATTTCTTTAAGTGGATGGCGTTCCAAGTTCGCGGGACCGCCCCTCCATCAAGTCGAGCTAGCTTATAAGTTCCCTCCTTGATGACTTCGATGACCTGGTATGGTCTTTCCCAGTTTGGTCCCAAAACTCCATCTTTAGGATCTTTTCCGACAAGGAAAACTCTCCTTAGGACCAAGTCGCCCACGCTAAAGGCGCGTTTTTTGACTTTGGTGTTGAAGTAGCGAGTGATTTTCTGCTGATAATGGGCGAGCTGGAGTTGCGAATCCTCTCGCCTTTCATCGACTAGATCGAGGGAATGGCGCAGGAGCTCGTGGTTTCGATCTTGGTCGTAAGACTGGACTCTATGTGAAAGAACCTTAATTTCCACGGGGAGGACTGCCTCACTCCCAAAGGTTAGGGAAAAGGGAGTATGACCCGTAGGAGTCCGATGCGAAGTCCGGTAAGCCCATAGGACCTAGGGGAGCTGTTCCGGCCAAACCCCCTTTCGCTTCATCTAATCTCTTCTTGAGGCTCACCTTTAGGGTCTTGTTGACAGCTTCAACCTGGCCATTAGCCTGAGGATAGGCCACGGAGGAAAAACTGTTTATAATTCCACGTCTTTCACAAAACTCGGTGAACAAGTCGCTGTCGAACTGAGTGCCATTATCGGAGACGATTTTCTTAGGCAGGCCGAATCCACAGATGATGCTTTTAACCACGAAGTCAAGCACCTTTTTGAACGTTATCGTTTCCAACGGTTCTACCTCAGCCCACTTAGTAAAGTAGTCGATGGCTACCACGGCGTAACGGACCCTGCCTTTTCCAGTGGGGAGGGCGCCAACCAAGTCTATCCCCCAAATGGAAAACGACCATGGGGACGAGATCATCTTCAGCTCGACTGGAGGAGCTCAGGCAACTGCAGCGAATCGCTGGCACTTGTCACACTTCTTCACGTATGAGTTCGAGTCTTTGGACAGAGTTGGCCAGTAATACCCTTGCCTGAGAACCTTTAAGGCCAAGCTCTGCCCCCCCAGTGTGGTCTCCGCAAAATCCTTCGTGTACTTCCTGCAGAATGGCCTTTGCCTCACTTGGAAGAACACACCGGAGGAAAGGTAGGGAGTGCTCGTGTCAGTACAACACACCATCGACTATCATATATCTCGGAGCTTGATACAGGACTCGCCGTGCATCGTTACGTCCTTCAGGCAGCTTGCCCTTGACGAGATATTCAAGGATGGGGGATATCTAGGTCGGCCTAGTGTCGATCATCTCGACCTCTGTCCTGTCTCCTTCTATACTTGGGTTTTCCAAGAATTCTATTGGTACCAACCCCAAGGTCTCCGTCTCTCTGGAGGTGGCGAGCTTGGCAAGAGCACCTGCATTAGTATTCTGCTCCCGAGGTATCTGTTCGATCGATCTTCGCTCAAATGCGGACAGCTCAGCTTTTACCTTTGCCAGATAGGCGGCCATCTTGGGTCCCCGCGCTTGATATTCGCCCAGAACCTGGTTTACCACGAGCTGGGAGTCACTGAAGCACTGGACGGAGCTCGCCTTTAGCTCCTAGGCTATCCTCAGCCCGGCTAACAAAGCTTCGTATTCGGCCTCGTTGTTGGAGGCCTTGAACCCGAACCTCAACGCCGAGTGGAATCTATGTCCCTCGGGAGATATCAAAATGATTCCAGTCCCGGAGCCGCTTTCGTTGGATGAACCGTCCACAAAGATCCTCCACAACGATTGGGGCGAGGTGACCCGGGATGAGTCCTCTGCTGGGTCCTCTTGGAATCCCGTGCATTCTGCCACAAAATCGGCCAGGGCCTAACTTTTTATAGCAGTTCGCGGAGTGTAGAAAATCTCGAACTGACTGAGTTCGACTGCCCATTTTAACAAACATCCCGATGCTTCAGGTTTTTGCAAAACCTGCCTTAGAGGCTGATCGGTCATGACATGTATTGAGTGGGACTGGAAGTACGGCCTGAGCTTTCTCAAGGCCGTGATAAGGCAGAACGCCAATTTTTCCATCAGTGGGTATCGGGATTCTGCCCCGAGAAGTCTCTTACTGATGTAGTAGACTGGCTTCTGAACCTGATCCTCTTCTCGTACTAGTACGGCACTAGCTGCATCCTCAGTGACAGCCAGATAGAGAAAAAGAGGCTCTCCTGCCTTGGGTTTGGATAGCACGGGCGACTCAGCCAGATGTGCCTTCAGGTCAAGGAATGCGCTTTCGCATTCTACTGTCCATTCAAATTTCTTGTTTCCTCGGAGCAGGTTGTAGAAGGGCAAACACTTATCGGTGGACTTGGAAATAAACCGATTGAGGGCTGCCACCCTTCCTGTCAGGCCTCGGACATCTTTCCGCGACCTGGGCGAAGGAAGCTCGAGCAATGATCTGATCTTGTCGGGGTTTGCTTCGATTCCTCGTGTATTGACTATGAACCCCAGGAATTTCCCCGACGCGATTCCAAAAGTGCATTTCTATGGATTGAGCCTCATGCCATATTCCCGTAGTATCTTAAAACATTCTTCCAGGTCGGAAACATGGTTATCGACAGTCTTTGACTTGACTAACATGTCATCAACGTACACTTCCATGTTTTTTCCGATCTGGTCCTCGAACATTCTATTTACTAGCCTTTGGTAGTTAGCTCCGGCGTTCTTCAGACCGAACGGCATGACCTTGTAACAATAGACGTTAGTCGGGGTCATGAAGCTGGTGTGTTCCTGGTCCACCGGATTCATCGCGATCTGATTGTAGCCTGAGTACGCATCCATAAAGGACATGAGCTCGTGCTCCGCCGTGGCATCCATCAACTGGTCAATCCTTGGCAATGGAAAACAATCCTTGGGGCAGGCTTTATTCAGGTCGGAGAAATCGATGCAGGTCCGCCATTTCCTGTTAGGCTTTGGAACTAGCACGGGGTTTGCGACCCAGACTGGAAACTTGGCTTCACGGATAAAGCCACATTTTTTTAGCCGGGCTACTTCTTCTTCTAGGGCTTCAGCCCGGGTTGTTCCTAAACGTCTTTGTTTCTGAGACTTGGCAGGAATGCTTTTATCCAGATGAAGTGTGTGCATGATAAAACTCGGGCTAATCCCCACCATGTCCTCATGGGACCAGGCAAATAAGTCTAAGTTATCCTACAGAAACGTAGTCAGCTCCGCCTTCCTCTTGCCGCAGAGGTTTTTCCCGAGCCTAACCGTCCGTGACGGATTCTGCGGGTCAATGTTCACTTCCTCGAGCTCCTCAATCGCCTGGAGTTTGGATCTGTCCTCGCCTATTCGAGGGTCAATATCCTCACTTAAGACGACATTTTCCCCCTCGGCGCTTTGAGGTTTTTCAATCTCAGGATCTACTAAGGGTTCCTGAGATTCCTCTTCACTCTGAATGGCCATTGCCAGCTGCCCGGGTTTAGATTTTCCCTTCATGGAAATGATGTAGCATTCCCTCGCAGCGAGCTGATCGCCCTGAAGAGTGCAGATTCTTGTTGAAGTATGGAACTTCATTGCGAGGTGTTGAATGGACGTGACGGCCTCGAAGGCTATGAGCGTAGGTCGGCCCAAAATGGCATTGTAGGCAGCGAAGTAGTCTATGACCACGAACTCGAGTAGTTTGGAGACTGTCCGAGATTCTTCTCCTAGGGTGATCACCATCTCGATCGTCCCTATCGCCGCTGATCCTTCTCCCAAAAAACCATACAGCATCATGGAGGTTGCCTTTAGCTCGGCGACAGTCAAACCCATCTTCTCTAAGGTGGATCGAAATAGGAGGTTCACCGAACTCCCGTTGTCTATTAGTACCCTCCTCACTCTCCGGTTGGCGAGCTAGACTGCTACAACCAAGGTGTCATTGTGAGGGAACTGGACATGGCCTGCATCTTCCTCCGTAAAAATGATTGGTTGCCTCTCCAATCGCTGCTGCTTTGACTGACGTTGTTCCGGGACGAACTCCACTCCATTATGAGCCTTTAGTCCATTCACGTATCTCTTTTGGGCGCCTCTGCTCGTGCCAACCATGTGCGGACCTCTAGAGATGGTGGATATCTCTCCTCCAACCACGGGAGGAAGGACATCCTGATCTACCCGAGACCCGGGCTGACTGGCTAGGGCTTCTGGAGCAGGTCGACTCGCTGGAACCCTGTTCCGTGAGTATTGAGCCAAGGGGCCGGCTCGGATGAGAGTCTCGATCTCATCTTTTAAATGCCTACAATCGTCGGTATTGTGGCCCACATCGTTATGAAAACGGCAAAACTTGGAAGTGTCTCTCTTTCCCTTGTGGTGCTTCAATGGCTCCGGCCTCTTCCAGGGGACTTGAGAAGAGTTGGCCAGGAAGATACTCTCCCTGGACTGGGTGAGCTCGGTATACGTCGTGAAAACGGGCTTAAACTTGTCTACGGACTTATTCTTCTTTTGGCCGTGTTGACTGTTTTCGCCATTTCCCTTTCTTCTGCCTCCACCGGGCTGGTTGTTCTGTGTGACATTTTGGGTTGCTGCCACGACCTCCGTCCCTACTCCAGCGGGCTGATCGGGAACCTGGCTAGTTCCCGCAGCTGAGGCTTCGACTTCTTCCAAGTTTATCCATTCTTGGGCCCTGTTAAGGAATTCGTTGACCGAGCTGACTCCCTTTCTTTGTATATCCTTCCAGAGGTCTCCTTCGACAAGGATTCCGGTTCTCATGGCCATGAGCTTGGAGCTATCATCCGCGTCTCTAGCCTGAGCAGCAACGTTCGTGAATCTGCTCAGGTAGGCCTTCAGAGTCTCACCGGGCTGCTGTCTCACGTTAGCCAGGGAGTCGGCCTGAACACGGGCGGCCTGGGAGACTCGGAATGCCCTTTTGAAGTCGGCTGAGAAGGTCTTCCAGGAACTGATTGACTGTCTTTTACTTTACTTGAACCACTGCCTGGCAGGTCCAGTCAGTGTGGAAGGGAAGATTAAGCGTCTCAGCTCGGGGCCAATGTTATGGGCCATCATCAGGGTGTTGAACATCCCTAAATGGTCCGATGGGTCTTCGTCCCCATTGAACTTTGACAAGTGAGGCATACGGAAACTAGATGGGTATACCGTCGCTGCTATATTGGGGGCGAAGAGTTCCATCTCGTCCCCTGAATCATATTCGTCTTTTTCTTTTTCTGATAGGAGCTTCCTCATCAGCTCCTCCATCTGAGTCAGGCGCTCGAGGGTTTGGTCCTGATGTCCTTGGTTATTCCGGGGCTGTTCAACAGCTCCGGATCCATTGTACATATTTGGTGTGTTATTGCCCCTCCTCTCTTGAGATGGGTTATTTGAGACATTCCCTCCGTTACGTACTTCGGACAGAGCCCCCCCTGAGCGAGCCTGGCCATCTCCTCCTGCTCTGTCCCCTCTATGAGAGTTGAGGCGATCTCGCAGGTCACCTCCTTGGGTGGTCTGGTGACTTTGTGCCGAACTTAAATGCTGACGCAGATCTCCCCCAGAGAGATCACTCCGGCGACTGCCGGTCCAGTGGCTCCAGCTTGATAGGCTTGGAGTCCGCCTTTGGTGGTGAGGATCTGAGCTTTCCCCTGGCGCCCTGCTACGCCGGGAAGGTCCAGCTGATTGCGGGTTTCTCCTACTACTCCCATAGGCTGGGATGTCTCGGACGGGCCGAGGAGGAGATGGATATCTGATTGGAGAAGGAGGATGCCTGACTGGGGAGGTGATCCAGTTCTGTCTGGACGGATCAAGTTTGGTGGGGGCCTTTCGGCCCTGCCAACCTGCTGGTCCCGCACCGGGCGATCTGGACGAGGCACAAGACGGTCGTCGGGGACGGGCTGACGTCGCGAGCCCTCCCCGGATCACCTTCGGGAATTTCCTCGAGCTCCCCTGGGCGTTCTCGAGGATGGTTGGGAGCTAGGAGTCAACGTCCTGACTGAACGGCTGTATTGCTGTTGTCCGGCCCTAGGCATTTCCTCGAAGTTTGCCTCTTGACCGTGTGATGAAGGGGTGGGGTTGGCTGCTGGAAGTCTATCCGAACGGCTATGCCTGGACCGGTTATCCCGGCGAGACTTAGGAGCCTCACCTTGCCTCTCTCCGACGTTAACGCCGGTTGTGAGAGGGGGTAGTCGGGCCAGTATATCCTAGATTTGCTGACTAGCTGTTGCTAACTGGCTCCTCAGCTGAGCGTTCTCCATCTCCACCGCAGTATAATAACATGGGTTCGGATTAGGCGGCCGGGGCGCCGAACTACCAGTATCATCTTGGCCCGCCGGCTGCTTTCCTGGCCGCTGCTGGGCTTCAGGAACTTGTTCACCAGGGATGGCAGTATGATGAGCCTCCTGCCCATCATTTTGTTCTGTCTCGTTACCATGCCTGGACCGAGTAGTCACCATAGTTGGATGTTTGCAACAGCACTAATCGAACTTGCTCTCAATGAAAGCACCAAACTGTTGACGCGGTTCTTCGCCAACAGGTACTTAGAAGAAGAAAAGAAAGAGATTAGTGCTAATAATGAACCGAAACAGATATATGATCTTAGCAAATGGAAAGGTGACTCAAGACACGGTTTTTAAGTGGTTCAAAGGTTAAAATCCTTCTACTCCACTAGTCAGTATTATTGCTCTATACTGGGTATTTAATTACAGGGCCTTTTTTACAATTGAGAGTCCAACCCTTATTATCTCCCAGGGTCTCCATATTTATAGGAGAAGGCACCTGGGAGTTGGTAAGAAGGTCATGCCGTGACCTTCTTACCTATCATATCAACTCTGTGACATTCATGATTAATTCCTAAACCTGACACATAAGTGTGGTCAAATCAATAGGTACAGAGGTAATGGGTCGCACGGCCCAACCCAATCGTCGGTGTCTGAATACGCACATTCCTGCTGCGTGTCCGAGAAGTCAGGGGCGTATCAGACACGTGATGTCTGATATATGCACGTTTACCTTGTGTGTATAGACTTTACAAAGGGTCATAGCCTCCATATCCAGATCGTACCGCGAGCTGGATACTTAACTCGACCTTCGGCCTTCAGAGTTCGGACTCAGGTCCTAGGCAATCTTAGCAAACCCTTGGGTTACCTCGAGCTAAAGAGGTACGACCTCTTGATGGGAGCTCCAGTCTTGGGGATTTCCATGGGATAATCATGATTAGGTCGCAGCTCTGCCTGCTAATCAGCCCGTGGTAAAATCAGGGCGTACACATAGCATATCATATTATATATCCAAAAGCGACAAAATATCACTGGAAAAATGCAGTAAAAGACATACAATATAACAAATATACTAAAATAAACTAACAATCTAAGTTACATAAGAAAAGCATGACTGAACTTATGTAAAATATGCTAAATAATTTTAGGAAAGAAATTAGAATATGAGAAACAAAATAATTAATGAGATATGGAAATGAAGCAGAAGAAGAATCAATATCAATATTGAGAATGAAAAGTACAACAACTACACTCTAACCTCACCAATATTTCTAAAATAATTCACTCATTTTTGTCACCTAAAACAAGCAAAATTAAAGTAGAAATAAGAAAAGAAACAAAATACAAAGTGTCTTTTTCCACTCTCCAATCTGATATTTTTACACTAGTTTTGGTTCTCTATTTATAGAGAAATTTTGCTCCAAAGTCGGTATTTTCATGCATTAGAAAGTGGAGAAAGTGGCTTCAAAATCTAATGCAAAATGGGACAAGTGGGACACGTGTTGGCCTTGGATTGGCTTTGGAATAGGCTGCAGGTGGAGTGGGGGACACGGTCAGAACATGGCAGGCTGACGCGGCGAGGTGGTCGGGCGCGTGGGGAGCAGCTGCAAGCGGGAAGGCTGGTGTGGGACACGTGGTAGCTGCTGGTTGGCTCGTCAGGCTAGTGCGGGACCCGTGGCAGCAGCTGGTTGGCTCGGCAGGCTGGCGCGTCAGGCGGGTGGCAGCAGCGTCAGATCGTGGCAGGCGCGGCAGGTGGCTCCGGCTTGGCTTGGCTCGACTTGTTGCTAAAGACTTTGGGCATGGGCTGTTTTGGGCCTAATTTTGTCAAAAATGCCATTTTCTTCTGATTTCTTCAATTTGAATTATTTCTTTCTTCTTTCTTTTTCCTTGTGTCAAAATACATTTTATTTCCTGAAAATTAACCACAATTTAATTAAAATTAATATTTTCAAATATAAAGTATTTGACAATAAATCCATGAAAATATTAATTAAACTTAATTAATGCTAAACTTTTTTTGATGAAAATAGGATTATATTGAAATTCAATCAAACAGTTACAAAACAAGCTCAATCCGAGCAAACCAACAGAACTTACATCTGGACAAATTTCTCAACAAATGCTAAGTCATTTTTCTTAACTTTCAGGTTAGGAAGCCTAATCAGTCTAGTTTTCAAATAAAACTTGATCAATTGATCTACATTCCCTACAGTCATAGAGCAAAAATAAAAAATACATTTATTACGGTTCCACCAAATCAAATACACAGCAGCTGCCAGTACAGCAGCAGCTAACTTTTGCTTCAGGCCCTTAGGCTTTCCAACCATCCAAGAGCTCCACTCCTCATACCTAGTCGGCCATATATCCATTCCCAGCCACGCCTCCACATTTGCTCTAACCTGTTGAGAAAAATGACAAGCAAAAAACAGGTGGGAATGTGATTCCTGCTTCTCTTCACAGACCGGACAAAGTAAGGAAGCTAAATTCAACTGGTAGTGAGATAGCTTGTCACGGGTGGGAAGGTGTCCTAGAGTAGCTTGCCACAATATAAATATATGCTTAGGCACATCTATAGTACACCAAACCACATTAGCAAAAGGCACTCTATCCTTATTAAGCATCTGAATATAGAGTTTTCTCAAACTAACCTTGTTGTTCTTAGTTGCCACCTCCAGATTTTTAAAGGAAAAAACAGATCTCAAATTGGCAATCTTTTTCCAGTACCAGCTCACATCCTGTTGGATCTTATACTCCCAGAAATTCTGCCCTTTAAGATAAATGGAATCTACCCATTTCACCCAAAGGATGTCTTGTTTAGAGGATATATCCCAAACAAATTTAGCTAGTAACACTTTATTCCATTTGACCCCTTCCTTAAAACCAATACCACCCAGGCTCTTAGGCAGATAAACTTTAAGATTAATAAAATGATACTTTTGAACACTAATCAGGCACATAGAGAACAAATATTTGTAATTTAGAAATCACAAGTTTATCTCAACACATGAGTACTTGGATTATGGCTTGTGAAATGTTGGAATAATAAGAGAAGAAGATGAAGAAATTCTTGTCTAACAATTTTCTAAAACTCTACTGAATCACACTTGTTTTTCTCTTATTATCACATAATATATATAGATTATACATTACATTATTATTCATAATAATAATAAAAATATAATAATACAGTCATAATGATGATGAAAATTGATTTAGCTAATATCTAACTTACCAAAATTGAAAAAATCTACTTTCAAATTATTAATTAATTAAATAAATAAAATAAAAACAATATTAATACTTTACGAGTATCATGTACACGCATGGCAGAGTCCTTAGACTGTGTCATGCACATAGCACTATTCCCTTTTAGGGAATATAGCATTTTTCCTATTTGTTTTTATTTATTTAATTAATTGAATAAATCCTTCAAACAAAAATATGGTATTATCTTTTTAAGGAAAAGAACACAAACATAATTCAAAATTTAAATTTTAAATTCAAAATTCAAATTAATGATCATCATTATCATCGTCTTTTAAAAATTAATAAATCAAAACTATTTTGACTTACCATTTTTATTTTCTCACATTCAAATAAAATAATTAATTTATTTATTATTATATATTTCACAAATTCTATATTTAAATAAATAAATATATTTTCAAAATTCAATAATTAATTTGGAATTAATTATTCAACCTCAATTATCATAATTGTATATTTGACCCAAAAAAAAATTCTTCTCAAATTTCCAAATTATAGTTTTACCCTTGTATCAACTCTTACCTTAATATGGTGTTGATAAAGCCATCCTGAGGGCCTATGGACCTATAATATCAAGCTCCAATAAATATTAGATTATTAATCAAAGCTCTTTGATAAAATAATCATATTTATTAATCTCGTCATTACTCCACTATAAATATGAAATTGAACTCTTGATAATTATAGACATATATTTACAGAGTACTTTATTAAAGAATAAAGTGTCCATTGATATAATCACTACATACATTGTTAATCCTCTATTAATGGTTCATAACTAAAAGGGAATAAAATTACTGTTTTACCCTTTTAACTATGTCTAGTTCCTAGTGTACCATTGACTTTACTAGTGAAGGTTGTGTCACAACAAGTTTGCAACATGAACACTCATAACCTTTTCAGTTCCAAAAGTCAACCCAATAGTGAACCATTATTCAATCTATAAGAAGGTGTAGATTCCATATATGTTAAACTATGTCCCCAGCCAAATATATCATTGAGTCACCAAAACAATTATTCTTAGCATGATCATTCTGACAAACCTTAACGCATGAATCAAAGGATCAGATGACATATATAGGAGTTCACAGTAACCTCAGGATTAAGATCATCGTGTATATGATCATCGTTTGATGTGTTTGATTAATACTATGAAATGATGTTTAAACAAGTATTAACAAATCACATCTGGTCCAGTTCTTTATATCACTATATATAAAGTACCTTCACTAAAGTGTCTTACTACACTAGTGACCCGAATCTAGGTCACTTGTATTGATAACACTAGCAAACCGTATAAGCAGAAATTAATCTAAAGATTCCATAACTTTATTTTACTACAAACTATTTTAAGTTCATTATCTCAATCTCGATCCTCTCATACCAATATGAGAATAAGACCTTATAGATGAATTTTGGAATTTTCGGATACTTACTTAATATTATTAACATAATATCAAACATATTCTATATATATAATAATTCAATTCAATTATTTATTTCATTTAAAACATTTTCCAACTACAATTGCTTTAAGAGCATTATTCCCAACAATCTCCCATTTGCCCTAAAGCAAATTGAGGCATCTCTCTCAATGTGTCACTCACATTATCATGAACGAATTTTTCTAACAAAATCTTCGTAAATAGTTTTGTAAGAAACTGTTTTGAATCTATCTTCAAGATCGTTACATCAATTATGTAAAATTGTCTAGAATTAAATGATACTTCATTCATGTGCTTTTCCCTCTCATGATTTCTCAGTTCTTCTATAATAGTTATATCTCTGTTGCTTTCGCAATGAGATACTAGTAGCTTATTCAAGTCTAAAACCCTTTCCAGAATGGCAAAGTACTCAACTAAATCAAATAGCCTATTTAACTGCTCAGTAGCTGTTACATTTCGGCTTCTATGGTGAAACTTACAATTTTGAAATTTCCAACACATTTCCATATTAATGTGTTTCCTCCACATTTATAGAAACTGATTCTGATATCAATCTTTGAAGATTTCTATATAGTTTAAATTAGTTTATCCTTTGGGATTTTAGGTCACTGCCTAAATACACAATCATATAATCTCCATTATATTCAAGATACTCAAAAAATTAAGTCCTTATATTTATTCAATGACTCAATCAAACATTGGATTGACAACTGTTGACTATTCCCACCATTTAACAAATGTTAATTTGAAGACATAACATTTGATACTATAAACAGTCCATCACTGAGTTTGGGAATACTGTCTCATGTCCTTCTTTTCTTGTAAAATAATAAATGGACATTATTTTTTACATAATACATCCTCCTGGCCAGGAAGGCAAAAAGCCTTTCTTGGACTTTTGTAAACTAAAGTAATTAAGCTTCGTATCTATATAAGTCACTTGAGACGGTGCCAAAAGATTGTTCTTTCAATCTCTATAGATTTGAATGTATAGAGCATATTTGGCTTTTCCGAATCTAGTATTTAGAAATGTTCAACTAACCATTTCTTTACTATGGATAGTTTCTACTATGGATAGTTTCTCTACATCATTCCCAATGATCAAAACATTATGAACATGAAGAACAAGAATCACAACAAAATCTTTGATCAAATCAAAGATATTTAAGATCTGATGACTCGTTAAAATCCAAAGGTTGATTTAAGAAGTCTTGCAAATAACTGCTTTTGATCTTTTATTTAGAATCTTTCTGGTCTAGATCTTTAAACGGTTTTTTCATGTCAGCCATTCATACAAGACTACTTAGACATCCATTTTAATAAATCTCATAATCCATGCATAAAGCAATGGATAAGAGTGCAAAGTATAAGAGTATGTAAACAGATTTAAGCTTGGTTATAGTAGAAGGTATTTATTCAAGTAATAAATTTCTTCTTTCTGTTTATAGCCTTCGACTATTAACCTTACTTTGAACATTCTATACTTTCCTCTGTTCTCCTCTTCATCTTGAATATAATATTGCAAACTGAAGTTTAATGAACTTTAGTTAGATGTTCAAGAATCCAGATGTCATAGGAATTCCAAATTCTATTTCTAGATTCATGGTGTTTTAACCATTGTTTTCTGTTAAAACCTTTCATTACATACTAGTATGTGAATGAAATATAGTTAGATTGTGTTACACACAACCAACTAAACGTTATGTTTATAATGAAGTAATTACTAACTAATGCTCCTAGTACAATAAAGCTTTACAGAAGTTGTGATATTCTTTGGTTTTATCATTGTTAATTACCAATAACTCGTTTACTTGACTTGTTGTCATTATATCTAGTACAAGTTATGTAGAAATATAGTTATTATAATAATCATACTTCATTAAAGTAGCATTTACGAGATACATACACTTTTGTAATCTTTTATGATAACTAAATTGTTTCACTAAATGACTTCCTGAAAAAAATTTCAATTTATTTACATAACCACTTGTGAATCCCAACTTTTAAGTCTTTGATGTTGTACAATTAGACATGTACAAAATATAACAAGTGTCAAAATTATAGAAATAATAAAGACGATAATGGTCACGCATTATCTATTTAATCTTATCTAATATTATTATATTCCATTTCCAAAAAACTAATGAAGCTTAGCATTCTACTTGTATGTGAGTTGAGTTTGAATTCCAAATTCACATACAAATTACTTGAATTCCAAATTCGAGTTTAGACTTCCTTTTGATCAGATCAAACAAGTCTTTAAGTGATATTACTTTGAATGTTGCATGAAAATTTCTATAAATTTTCTTTGCATTCAACAAAAGTAAACATATCTTAAAGAAATGTCAATCAATATTGACTTACTATTTATTATCTCTTTTATCTTTGAACATTAAAAGGTTCAACATACATCTCTATGTATTAGCTAAACGATTATGTGATTTTTGTGCCTTTATTAGAGAAATGTCTTTTGGTTAACTTTAATTAATAGACTATATAAACAAGGAGAGAACCAATAAATGGTTCTAATAAAAGATTGTCTTTTATTTGTTTATGTGTCTATTTAATTATAAACAAATCTAAAAAATACTTCACATATATGTTTCACTTAATAGTTGTTGGAATAATATGTCTTATTTATTAAATTTATGATATGCACAATAATGAATAATTCATAATTTTCATTTATACTCATTGATGAAATTGGTAGAACAAATATATTTCAAAAATAACAATAATTTATTATTTAAAAGATATATTAAACTTGTTCACTCATCAAAAAAATGAGTCTAAAATATAGTTTCTAGAAAGAATTCTAGAACCAATTTAAAGAAATTACTTATTAGTTTCTTTCATAATGAAAATCAAATATTTCAAAATGACTAAAAAATTTAAATTGTTTTTAAGTAAACAAAATAAATTTCTTAACTAATCTTTTCTTTATTCAATCGTTTTCATCATTTCTTCTTCGCTTTGGTTTCAATGCAATTACTCTTTTTCTCAAAAGATTTATGCATCCCTAAAAACAAGAACAAATGAAAAATAATATTAGTGGCATAATTTTGAATCAACCATTCAAAATATTAAAAGAGTTTTTGACTAAATCAAATTTACCACGTATCTTAAAAATTGAGCATATGTCAGAGCATCACTCTTTATCAAGGCCCACATCTCATATGCATGGTCCATAACATGCATTGACGTGCCAGGTGATTCAATCTCATCCATTCACCATATTTTTAATGTTCATCAAAGCTGGATGAAAAGCTTGGAACTCTGGAGGTGGATCAAAGATCGCTCCGTACAAGTTATGTGTTCCAAGGACAATGTGAATTCCTTCATACCATCTTCTTATGTGGTTAAAACTAAATGAAATCCCTTCCAAGATTCTATAAATGAGGTGTGTGTCGATTCCCATGTTTTCAAGTACTTGATCAGGATTAAGAGAATTAACCATAGTTTCTGGAAATAAATAAATAAAATATAATGAATTAAAACATACAATCAATACCAGATAATATTTGGAAAATTAAACATGATTCATGAATGCAACATATAAAAACACATAAAAATTATATACTAATCCACAATAAATTAATTTGAAAATTAATGGACCAGCCTTGGGGTAGGTCAGTGTAAAGAACGCCCTAGACTAGTACTTATTAAAACATTCACATATCATTGGTCCATAAAGAAAACCACTTTTTATAAAGGTCTCAGTGGAGACTTGCTTAAAACAATGCAAGTTGGGTCTATTAGTTTAAAAAGAAAATATGAGTTTTTATGCAAAGTTCAAAAGAAACAATATTAAATAATTAAGTCGCACTGATAATTTAGAAAGTCTCTTAAAACATAACATATTTTAAATGGCGTCCTAAAGTGATCGTTTATTCCGGCCATAGGATACCCCACGCCATACACCCTACGACGATAGAACTCCTCACGTCACCACGCGTGCCTAAGAGAAATCCTATTTGCTACCTGGAAGGGAAAGTAAGGGGGTGAGCTAAAAGCCCAGTAAGGAAGTACAAACAATAAGCAAGTAAGGATACAACAAATATGAACACTAACGTTCATCTAACACATCATGGCATATCATAACGTTATCGTAACATGTCATCATTGCATATCATAATGTAATCGTAACATATCATCATAGCACATCATAACGTAATCGTAACATATCATCATTGCATATCATAACGTAATCGTAACATATCATCATAGCACATCATAACGTAATCGTAACATATCATCATTGCATATCATAACGTAATCGTAACATATCATCATAGCATATCATAACGTAATCGTAACATATCATCATATCACATTCATACAGCATACATGATGAGCATGGCCAGCTAGTTGTCCATGTCACCCTATGAGGTAAACAAGAGTCTCTGGTCCTTGAATAACCTCGGCGCATCCGCCGTAGGAGTTACGTCTTTATATCCTTAGTAACTCGGGTTACGTCTTTATATCCTTAGTAACCAATTTGGCATTCATCACACTAACATCCATTCATAAACATATCATATTCATACAAGCCACATAACATCACATTATGACATTCATAATTCATAACAATTCATTCATACAACAGTCTTACCATTCATAGCATAAAATCATAGAATCTATCTAACTTCCTTACCTCAGGTCCGAGCTAAGAAATTTCACAACCTCTCAACGAGCCTATACCATAACAAAAACAACATTTCTTAGGTTCATAAAATTACTATTTTGCCCTTCCATACAACTCATGTGTGCATGGGCCATGCACACATAATAATATTTGCACATAACATGCAATTATTCTTAACTACACATAAAGCCATAAAAGAAAAATGCTCATTTTTTACCTATTTTACATGCATGGTCTTTCTATAAAAACCACATAGTTGAATAATAAACATAATTTTGGACGTAAAAGTGGATTTGCATGTAACATGCATATGTGGGAACATTGCGTAATTGAGACGTTTTAAAAACGATAATTCTACATTTCTTACTTTTATTGTTTTAAAATTAATAGACATATAACATGCTTTATTTTTCTTAAAATTTCTAGGATGATTAAATTTCTCAAAACATTATTTTATTTTATAAAATAATTTGATTTAGCTTTAAAAAAAATGTGACAATTTCCTTTATTATTCTCAAATTACAAAGAAGTAACAAAAAGCTTGGAATTAATTAAAATACCTATGATTAATATGTTTTTTTAGAAAAATAAATTTTAACATTGGTTAATTGTGTTACATAAATGATGTGAGAAAAAATATATCTTTAAGTGTGAGAAAAATATATTTTATTTAAATTATTTAAGACTTAGTTTTATGTAACATAAATCCATATGTGACAATTAAATAATCATTTTTAATCATTTAAACCAAACTTTCAGCCACTATTTAATTTCTTTAAAAATCACAAATAAATTGAATCTAAATATTTTTTTCAATCAAAATAAAGAAAAATCATAACTTATCAAAATATGCATTCATACCATATTAAAATACCATTTTTAATATTACCATAACTTAGGATAATAATTTTGTTTAAAAAACTCATCAAATTCATTTTAGTGAAACACACTTCACATTTTTTACAAAAATTCCAACAACCATTTTTATCTTCAAAAATCACCATATTCAATTTTAAAACTCCTATTTTTCTAAAAATTCAATAAAAATTCTGTAGGTATTTATTTGAGTTAAATATCATTTTATTGGGACTAAAAATACCCTTTTTAATTCCATAAAATTAACATAACATCAAGGACATTACTTATGCATGCAAATCATTTTTTTTTATCAAACTTTTACCCAATTACTTACAAAAATCAGCAAGCTTAATTTCTCATGAAATTCATCATTTATCCCAAAAATTTCACATAAAATCATACATGTCCAAAATCTTGTCATACTTTTGTTATATACATAATTCTAAGAATATTACTAACATATTCACATGGAATCTTATAAAATCCCTTTTTTTTTTTCTATTCCATTGAATCTACACATGAAATCCAACAAAACACTAACAATAACAATACATACATTAATTCATAAACACCATATTCACATATGCCTTTATATTAACCTAACATGTTTCTATCATTAATTTCATGCATCTTAAAATTTATTCATTCACAATATCACATGCATCCTATCAAAATTTCATGGATCCAAATAGCAAGATTTCCAATTATCATTTTACCCAAATTACATAGGTCCTAAAACATTGATCTAATATATTGAAAATCATACAACATCAAACAAAATATCAAGATGATCCTTAGGTATGCCTAGGCCGAAACCCCATATTTGCATTCATAATTACCACTGATCATTATACATAGAAAATCAACATCAAAACCCTTTTATACATCAAACCATAATACCCTTCATGTAAATCAAACAACTTATTATCATCAAGATATCAAGAACACAAAGTACCCATTTTTTTTCCTACCCAAAACATAAATCCCCTTTAACCATAATCCCTCTAATAATCTATCCATCAAAACCAAAAATCACAAAATTTAGGGAGGGATTTCAATACCTCTTCTTGATAGAAAATCAAGAATCCAATCCAATCAAGAATCCAATAACCTCCTTGCTCAAACCATAGGGGTTGTATATTTTGAATAATCAAGATGGAGAAGAAGATGAACAAGGTTAGAGACAACCCAATCAAAATACTAGATTAATCATAAGGAAAACAACCAAAAATCTTACCCTAGCTTGAACCCTTTTTCTTCTTCTTCTTCCTTTCTTCTTCTTCTTGTCTCTCTAGGTCACGCCCTCTCTCTCTCTCTCTTCTCTCTATAATTTGGCAGCCATCCATCCCAAATGAGCCTTCAACCTCTTTCTTATTTTCTATTTAAATGCCTCAATCTTCAAAACCTAGCTAAGGAAAATGTAATTATCATTTTCCTTTATTTTCCCTAAATCAAAATATAATTAAATTAAAAAATTATAGTCAGCCAATCAATCCATTTTATCATTGATAGCACACTAATACCTCTCTTGTCTTCCTTGGCTGTCCATGGCTAATAAAGGAAATAATGCTATTCTCGTAACTCTACGGTGCTGAGACTTAGGACTGGGTTTTGAGCCGTTTCTGTTATGTTTTAGGAAAAATGATTTCACGGAAAATGTAGATAATTTTATTAGCTTTCTAACGGTATAAGTTGTGTCTAAATTGGATATCCACAGCCCATTTAATACCCATTTTACTGAGGCTGGGTCTAAGGTTACGGGCATTCAAAAAAATGACAACTCTATCATTTCTCACCATTTGTTTCCCAATGTTTTTTCTTGTGTGAACACGAGCCTCTTTATTTTCCTTTCTTTTTATTTTCTTTTTAAATCCCTTAATTAAATAAAAAATAAATAAACCAATAAAAGGAAATTAATGTGTAGAAAACTATTGCATGCACACCATGCAACCTTGCACATGCACATACTCAATCACTAGGGTGCATCACTACCTACCATGCACCTTAGTGCATTAAACCAAATCTCACATAATCACATTTTAAAATAAAAATAAATATATATCATTTAACAAGTAATTTCAAAAAAATATTCTACCAACAATTCTAACAATTAAATAAAATATCAAACAATCAAATAAAACAACAACAACTAAATAAAATAAACAATATTTAAATAAAACAATTCATCACACTTAACACTTAAATAAAATAAATCACAAAATTTTAATAAACTAAAAAAAAAAATTTGGTGTACTACAGTCAGACTAATTCCAAATTAATTTTGAGACGAATCTCAATTTCATAAGTGAAAACTTAAAAACTCATTTTTCTCTTTTGACTTATGAACTACCACTAGTTTGGTCAAGATGTACTAGTCGTGCTTAAAAGCCTAGATACACCTTCAGAGTGTAACTCATTATTTTTAATTAATGACTTAACTGAAGAGTGTGTCTTAGGGTCAGTCAAACTTGAAATACATCATTAATTATATTCTCATAAGAGAAGTCAACCTTGAGATTAAATAAACATATTCAGAAGCCTTTCCTTAGGGAGGCCGCAAACGGAGGCGACATGAAGCCCTTCCTATGTCTCTCGGTGTTCAACCAATAATGGAGACTATGAGACTTATTGTCATAACTCCCTCTCCCATTCACTAATTTGGAAAAGTGTGTTTTTCACAAAATCAATATTTTTTAATTTAGTTTTAAAAATAAATTTAATTATTTTTACCAAATGATATTGTAATAATTGCTAATCCAATTAAGGAAAAAACAAAATGAATAAATTGTGTCCTTAATTCAAATTTTAATTTTGCTTTAAGTAAAAGAATATCATTTTTATTTTAATAAAATATTTTTCATTAAAATAATAAATTAAACAACTTTAATTTTGATTTATCATCTAAACTAATTAAGACTAAATTTATTATTATATAAATTATCATATTCAAACATATAATAAAATATAGGACGTTCCTAATAGCATGTTTCTACACGAATGTAATGCATGCTAAATGCATACTAGAATAGATAATAACGGTATGTTTACTTATCCTATATATTTTCAATATCGGTCCAGTTCGATGTAACAAATACATCTGATCTTATCTACTTTGCTAATGTTCTGGAAAGAATATAACACCACAATGTGTAAGTAGATCATATCGTAGATTGGCAAGTCAGTGTAAATCTTGTGCACTGACTAATCTTAGGACTAACTTATTTTGAACATATAATCATATTTATATTCCACTGTCATTACGTAATTATAAATATGATTAGTTATATGCTCGGGATTTAAGAGAAGTTTATATTAAACAAATAAACATGAAAATAAAACATGTGAGCAAAGTGATTGACCAAGTCATAAAATGATTTCTATTCTTTAATTGATAATAAAGGAGATTACAAATAAATTGAATTTTAATTAGGGCATAAAACCCTAACAATTATCACATAATATATATTATATATTACATTATTATTCATAATAATAGTAAAAATTATAATAATACAATCATAATGATGATAGGAATTGATTTAGGTAATATCCAACTTACTAAATTTGAAAAAATCTAATTTCAAATTATTAATTAATTAAATAAATAAAATAAAAACAATATTGTTACTTTACCGGTATCATATACATGCATGGCACAGTGCACAGTCCTTGGACTGTGTCATGTGTGTAGCACTATTCCCTTTCAGAGAATATTGTATTTTTCCTATTTGGTTTTATTTATTTAATTAAATAAATCATTCCGAAAAAATATGATATTATTTTTTTAAGGAAAAGATCACAACCATAATTCAAAATTTAAATTTTAAATTCAAAATTTAAATTAATGATCATCATTATCATCATCTTTTAAAAATCAATAAATCAAAACTATTTTGACTTACCATTTTTATTTTCTCCCACTCAAATAAAATAATTAATTTCAAAAGTTAATTTATTTGTTATTATTATATATATTTCAAAAATTATATATTTAAATAAATAAATATATTTTCAAAATTCAATAATTAATTTGGAATTAATTATTCAACCTCAATTATCATATAATTGTATATTTGACCCAAATGATCAAATTCTTCTCAAATTTCCAAATTACTGTTTTACCCTTGTATCAACTCTTACCATGATATGGTGTTGATAGAGCCACCATGGGGACCTATGAACCTATAATATCAAGCTCTCATAAATATTAGATTATTAATCAAAGCTCTTTGAATAAATAATCATATTTATTAATCTCATGATTACTCCACAATAAATATGAGATTGATCTCTTAATAATTATAGACATATATTTACAGAGTACTTTATTAATGAATAAAGTGCCCATTGATATAATCATTACATACAATGTTAAACCTCTATTAATGGTTCATAATTAAAAGGGAATAAAATTACTATTTTACCCTTTTTACTATATCTAATCCTAGTGTACCATTGACTTTACTAGTGAAGGTTATCTCACAACAATTTTGCGACTTGAGTGCTCATAACCTTTTCAGTTCAAAAAGTAAACCCAGTCAATCATTATTCAATCTATAAGAAGGTATAGATTCCATATCTGTTAAACTATGTCCTCATCCATATATATCATTGAGTCCCCAAAACAATTGTTCTTAGACTAATCATTCTGACAGACGCATGAATCAAAGGATCAAATGACATATATATGAGTTCATAGTAACCTCAGGATTAAGATCATTGTGTATATGATCATTGTTTGATGTGTTTGATTAATACTACAAACAATTTTTAAGCATGTATTAACAAATCACATCTGGTCCAATTCTATATATCATTATATATAAAGTACCTTCACTTAAGTGTCGTACTACACTAGTGACCCGAATCTAGGTCACTTGTATTCATAATACTAGGGAACCGTACTAGCAATAATTACTCTAAAGTTTCCATAACTTTATTTTACTTCGAACTGTTATAAGTTCATTATCTCAATCTCGATCCTCTCATACCAATATAAGATTAAGTCTACATAGATGAATTTTGGAATTTTCTGAAATTTACTTAATATTTCTACATAATATCGGACATAGTCTATATATAATAATTCTATTAAATTATTTATTTCATTTAAAACATTTGTCAACTGCAATTTCTTTAAGGGTGCTATTCCCAAGAATAACTCCTTTAACTCAACGTCCTCGGGATGTAACCTAAGTCCGCTCTCGCGCTACTAGGATTCGTAGGTCATGGACTTCCCTAGTCTTTGCTTTGTTCCCTAGGTTTTTGTATTCTTTGGGTATTGACACTAGGCCTACTCCGCTCATGACAAGCTTATTTTCCTAGCTCATCCTCCATGAGACACTATACTCTATGAGGTTGCCCTAACCCTATGCCCCACAAGTGATCAGAGACTAGTATGCATTCACTTGTCCTGGGCAGTGAGCGGGTGCTCTACAAGTAATAAAAATAGAATAAAAAGAAAACTAAAAAATATAAGCAGATTCTTTTAAATTTTCTACCGTCTTTTGTCTTCATGGTTTCCATTAATCGTGCTCGGAGGCTACAAACTGATGGCAAAATTTAACAAAAATACTTTGCTCATATCATTGGTAATTCCCCACTCAGTCAAGCCGGTTTGTATGTCCCTGGATACCCAATGCTCTCTACTTGGTATGGACCTTCCAAGTTAGGGCCTAACACTCTAGCACTAGGATCTCGCGTGGCTAAGAAGACTCTTCTCAACACCAAATCTCTGATCCCAAATATTATATCCTTCACTTTAGAGTTAAAATATATGGCTACATTCTGATGGTAGGATGCTACTCAAAGCTTAGAAGCTTCACAGAGCATCTCCGCGAGGTTAAGAAACTCTCGGAGTAAAGTGTGATTTGTGGTCGGATCATACGTATCTCGTCGGTGCGTGGAGATTGTTGTCTCAACAAGGAGTATGGATTCATACCCGTAGGTCATGGAGAATGGCGAGTAATTGGTGGAGATCCTAGTAGTTTTGCGGTAACTCCACAATGCCTTATGCAGCTCCTCAAGCCATGCGCCTTTCGCCTGTTCCAGCCTTTTCTTCAAGGTGGCCGCTTCCACCTGCCCATTTTCCTATAGGTGAGATACAAAGGAGAAGCTCTTTACAACTCCATGCCTTTGATAGAAATCCGTGAACAACTCATTGTTGAATTGTAGGTCGTTGTTGGAGACTATCTTCCTCGGGAGCCTGTACCGGCCAATGATGTTCTTGATGAAAAAGTCCAGTGCCTTCTTGGAAGTGATGGTAGTCAGAGGTTCGGCCTCGATCCACTTCATGAAGTAGTCAACCGCAACAATTTCATATTTCACTCCCCCATTTCCCGTGGGTAAGGACTCGATAAGGTCAATGCCCTAGAATACAAAGGGCCAAGGACTTATCATCTAAGTGAGCTCATTTGGAGGAGCTCGGGGTATGTTGGCGAAGCGTTGGCACATGTCGCACTTTTTGACTTAATCCATCGCATCACCATTCATAGTGGGCTAGAAGAACCCTTGTCTCAAGATTTTCTTGGCGAGGCTCTGCCCCCAATGTGGTCCCAAAAAAAGCCTTCATGCATTCTCGGAGTATAAGAATGTCTTATTTCTTGGACACACATCGGAGTAAGGGCAATGAATATCCTCGCCTATATAGCTTACTGTCCATGATCACATACTGAGGTGCTTGATAGAATAACTTTTGAGCTAATTTTTTGTCCTGCAGTAACTCCCCGGAGACAAGGTACTTCACAATGGGCTCTATCCAACAATCTTGCGGCTGGATCGCTTCTACCTCCTCGGGGGTTGAGATGCTCGGAGCGGCCAAGTAGTCAATGGAGAATACATTGATTAACTAAGCATCCTTTGTGGTAGCAAGCTTGGCCAGGGCATTAGCATTAGAATTCTATTTCCATGGCACTTGTTGTATGCTAAGTTTCTTGAAGCTGTGTACAGCTTCCATGTAGGCCCAACCACTGGGGCATCCCCAGGTCTTTCATGGTTGCCCGTGCACTCGATGATGAAATGTACCAGTGCGTGTCCCTTGATGGCAGTCCTTGGGTGATACGTGATGTCAAACTAACTTAGTTCGACCACCCATTTATGGAGTCTCCTAGATGACTCTAGCTTTTGAAGGACTTACCGCTAGGGATGGTTAGTGAAGACCTTGATCGGATGCCTGAAATAGGACCTTATCTTTCGAGAAGTCACCATTAGGCAAAATGTTAACTTCTCCATAAGCGGGCATCTTGATTCCACCCCGAGGAGTCTCTTACTTGTATAGTACATGGGGTACTGGACGCAGCCTTCCTCACGCACCAAGGTGACACTAATGGCACTCTCCGAGACACCCACATAGAGGAGGAGGGGATCTCCATCTACGAGTTTCGAGAGGATCGGTGGGTTATCCATGTTGTTGACCCTGATTTTGGTCAACTGACACGGAGTCAAAAAAATTTGATGTGGACAGAAATGTTGAGAAGAGAATAATGACAAAAACAGTAAAACACACAGGAATTTATAGTGGTTCGGCCCCAGAATCTGGTAATAACCTACGTCCACTTGAGCTGTTATTGATATAAGATTCAAAGGAGTGATCAAAGAACTAAGGTTCAATGAGTTTCACAAACCTCTGAAGAACAAAGCAATATATCGAATGTGATAACTCTAATACACTTGTAAAACTCTAATCTCAAATAATTAGAAAGCCCCAAAAGTCCCTCCCCTTGAGCTATCTTTCTCTATTTATAGGCTCAAGGAAGATTACATTAATTTGTTACAGATATTCTTTCCTAAATAATCGGATACTCAGGAAATCATGGGAGATAATTTCGGATATGATTATAACTGCATATCCGAAATATAAAGATTATAATCTTTATAATCATATGAACTGTCTACATGGCAAACAGTTCATATGATTATAAAGATTTTCCCCAAATATAGCGAGTATATGACCAGGCTGGTCGTATATAAAGATTGAGCTTTGCGCCATAGACATCTTTCTGGTCGATGGTCGAACATGGCTCCTGCCAGATGTCAGCCACGTGTATTAAACGTTTGCCATGTCATCCATGCCTGTTTTTTGGATAACATTTGCCCCCCAAGTTTGTTTAGTGCGACCAGCAATAAAGAAATTTTAGGGAAACAACCGTTCATATGCCCCACGAAATCTGTCAGAATCCTCGTGCGTTTTTTAAAACTGAGACATAATTATGTCTAATCAAGCCTTTTCGATTTTCAAGAAATCAATTCGACGGCTTATACACTCCCCCACGTTTCAAAAATGGGAAAGTCATGATTGCTACTTTTTGCCATACTTCAGCCTCTATAAGTAACCTCTTTATCTTTCTTATAATTTTTTACTCACCATTCCAATCAAGAACTTCAAGAACTTTGCTTCAGAGCCCAGAATTTTGAAACCATTCAGACGTCCTGCCGAAGGTCTTTCCGACTCAAAATTTCTATCTTTTCTGAATCTCCACCCTTTGCCCAGGTAATCACTTCGTCTTTTAAACTCTTCATTATGCCATGCATGCTGTTTACTGTGCTCTGCGATTTCCTGCGTTCTTCAGTAGAAATTATGCGGATTTCTGTATAAACCATTTGATGCTTGGTAAGAGAGTGTATTTCTGTTTTATATAAGTTAGGAGCTAGTTCGATAGTAAGGATCATAGGTTTAGGGCGTAAGATTGACGTAAAAATTCAATCTTTAAGCTAGTTGAAAAAACTGGGTTTTTTCCTGCCCTTTAGGAGTTGAAAAAGTTCCTTTTCATAAAACATTTTATTTCCTTTTTGATCCGTTTTTTAAACTGTTAGCACCAAAATTAGTGTATGGGTAGGATGTTGCTGGTCAATAGACGCGAGCAACGTTATCCCAATCTCCCACGTAACTTCGTAGGCTATGTGTCTTATCTCCTCCTTTGTCTGTTTGCAGTTCATATGCAAGACCCTTGGGGAGGAGAAAGACCCATCGGAGATGACCTCCTAGCTCAGCTGCTTGAAGGTGAAGAAAACCCCTCTACTCTGATACCATATATCCCTTTTTCTTGCCCTAGCTCAAACCTTTCTCCAGTCCCAACCCAGAGAATGGCTCGAACAAAAACAAAAGCTCAAAAAAGGAAAATCCCTAACTCCTCGTGCCAGCCTACTGTTGATACCCCCTCGACCAGTGGTCGAGGTGAAAATGTCCCTAATGCCAATGTACAAAGGCATGCCCATCCTCGACATGCCGCTCAGCCGGATATCGAGTGGCATGTGGTTCCCCAAAGTAGAGTGACGATGCGGATGATCGCCAACTACTTAAATAAGTATAAACTAACAGGGGTGACCCTGGTCAGACCTTCTATCGACCAGAGGGCCAACCTGCCAGGCGGGGCCTACAGTGCCTGGTCGCGGTTTCACATTGAGGCAGGTGCCACTTTGCCTCTTCACTCGTTCTTTAAGGGGGTGGAAAATTACTTTGGAGTTGCCCCCTTTCAAATCACCCCAAATGGATATAGAATGCTGGCCGCACTCTATATCCTTTATAAACTCAGAAAATGGCCAGAGCCCACTCCCCACGAGGTCAAATTTCTTTTTGACCTTAAGTCCAACCCTAACCAAGAAGGCACGGGGTTTTTCCATTTTTGTCACCAAGAAACTGGGCGCACCTTCTTGGCTGACACTACTCACATCTCCAACATGGGGAGGTATCACCAAGAATACTTCCTTACTCCCTACTTAGCCGCGGACAACCTGGCCTTCACCCGAGGAGGTAAAAATTCTACGTCACTAGCTTCTTCACTTAGTGTTTTTTTGTCACAATGTCTTGACATTCCACTGTGTTCCAGGCCCATGGTTACGTCCAATCCCAACTCCAGGGATGGCGTCAAGGGCGGCACTCTTAGCCAGCATGCCGAATGTTGGTAAGAGTGTTAAAAATTTAGTTAATGAGGCTAACCTTAGGCTGGTCGGCCTTTGGAATCCTCAACCAACGACGAGCGAACCTTCGGCGGAGAACGCCCAAGCCGAAGTGGAACCCGAGCAGCAACCCCAAGCATCTCCTCCATGGAGGAGACCAACTGGGGTTACGATTAGGGAACCTGCCATCCCTCGTCGTGCAGAGAGACCCTTGGCCCCCGAGGGCAAAGGAAAACAAAAGGCTGCTGAGCCTACCGAACTTTCTGACGACTCGTCGGATGAAAACGGTACAAGAATCTCGCTTTTAAATCATTTGCCAATTCCCTCTCATCTATTTGATGGGGATGGCAACTTTAGGAATGCTCCCTCCTTAAATTCAGATTTCATCCAGGAACTAGGTAGTTCAGTAAATAATGTTATGACCAGTAGTTGTAGCGCGGTACTTTACTTGTAATCCTTTTACTTTTATTCTTTTATCCTCCATGACCATTTAGTCTTACTGCTTGTGTTGCTTCCTTTGGTGCAGGTATGGACTCCGAGGACGTCTTTGAGCACTACCAGGTTGCCGCTGCCTCTTCTGTCCTGAAGAAGGATGGTAAGAGGGCTCGAGGGGAAAGCAGCAAGACCCCCTCGAAGAAGGCTCGAATAGATGATGCTCCAGCCACCGCCCCTTCCAAGGAGAACTCACCACCTCTGCCCCCTTCCGAGTAGACGACTCCCACTCCTGTTAATCCACAACCTTCTTCTAAGGCTGTTGACTAGGAGGCAATGGACAACTTGCCCGAAGGCTCCCTGCCTAGCTTCGTGGTCGACTCAGCCAAGGAGAGGATATACAAGCTCTCGAAGCACCGACGCAGCCAGGCCGCCATTACTGAAACTACCTCAATGGAGACTAATCAAGTCATCAACAGAGGGTTGAACGAGATAGTTAGCGTAAGTCATCTCCTGCTACTTTATTATTTATGTCTGATTTCTTTTCCTTACTTTATCTCATTCTTTGTCTTCAGGGGCTGCTAACTTTAACTGCTGGCTGGCGCTGTGTTGGGGCGTTGGTTTCTCGGGGAAAGAACTTCGACCCCAGGCTTGCCCAGACTAAGCAAGCATTTGAGGCTGACTACAACAAGCTGCTCGAGGAGAATAAGGAGCTGTCCAAACAGACCGAACAACTGTGCGAGGACCAAGCTACTCTCACCCAGGAGCTTCTGGATGCCCAAGATGCCTTGAAGAAAGCCAACGACTCCCGGGAAAAATTCAGGGAAAGTGCCAGGCTCGTCACTCAAGAATGTAAGCAGCTTGAGCTTGATCTGACCGCCAACAGGCAGGAGACGAGGGAGCTTGAAAAGCGAGTGCAGGAGCTCGAGGAGGACGGGGCCAAGAATTTGAAGAAGTATAAGGAGGCCACTCACCTCTGCTTCTATGTATTCTGGAAGCACAACCGAGAGGCCAACTTCTACTACCTGTCCGAGCGGTTGAAGAGGACTCTGATGGTGCAGTGCGCCATCCGGCTGGAAGAAGAAGAAAAGGCCAAAGTGCCTGCCGCTGATGCTGAAGCTAGTCCTTCAGCTGACCAAGGCACTCCTCCTAATCCTCAGGACCCTCCGGCTCCTCAATAATTTTTCTGTTTTTTTCTTGTTATTTCGTTTTCATGGCCCACGGGTCGTACTGTAAAGACAATTGGTTTTTATTGCTGCAAGGGCAGCTTTTTTTACTTTTAATTAAACAATTACATCCGAGCAATACTGCTCGCGGTGTAAAAGAATGTCTTTTTGATATTATAATAATTTTGTCTATTATAACATCTGTTCGCATGACCGAACTTAGCATAGTACTTTGGCTTGATTTAACAAAATATAAATTTTGAAAAATACTCTACGTACCGTAGCATGCTTTCACTCATTTTGTTCGTGTGTTTACATACCTCTTGGTATGCTTTGCTATTGATGTACCTTATATGCCCCCCAAGTGATCAAGGAGCTTTAGGTCCTTGGTCACTTGCCTTGACCACGACCTGTGCGAACATTACTACTCGGTAAGAAACGTAACATTATAATACAGCAAAACAACACACGTAATGAACAAATACTTGTAAAAATAAATTTACAAAGGTTGGCAAGAATGACTGGCTGCGCACAGTCCCTTATAATCTCGTATTAAAAATGGACTAAACATGTCTTTACGAGTGATCTTAAAAAGATCTTACACTTATAAGCGATTAGCCATACAAAGCGATTACCCTTTTTCGAAACTTGTAAAAAGTAAAAATTAATACAAGCCAGTCCTTTAAAAAGGACTGTTTATTGATAATACTTACGCAGGTGTTCTCAGTTCCAATAGCGTGGAACGAGATCTCCATTTAAGCGTGCAAGCTTGTAGGTGCCTGGATGAAGGACTTCCTCAATCTGGTAAGGTCCTTCCCAGTTTGGTCCGAGCACTCCAGCAGTTGGGTCGCGGGTGTTTAAGAAAACTCGTCGTAGTACTAGGTCTCCGACGTTGAATTTTCTTTCTTTCACTTTTGAGTTAAAATACCAGGCGACCTTTTGCTGGTACGCAGCTACTCGGAGTTGGGCTCTTTCCCGTTTCTCTTCAAGTGAGTCTAAGGACTCCATCATCAGTTGGCTATTCTGGTCCTGGTCGTATGTAATTCGTGGATGGGAGGGCGGATCTAACTCAACGGGAAACATAGCCTCATACCTGTATGCTAAGGAAAACGGGGTATGACCTGTCGCTGTTTGGTGAAATGTTCTATATGACCAGAGTACTTCAGACAGCTGTTCTGGCCATGCTCCTTTTGCGTCTTCAAGTCTTTTCTTTAGGGTGTCCTTAAGTGTTTTATTCACTGATTCAAGTTGCCCATTTTCTTATGGATGTGCAACTGAAGAAAAGCTTTTGACGATTCCATGTCTCTCGCAGAAGTCTGTGAATAAGTCACTGTCAAACTGGGTGCCGTTGTCTGAGATAGTTTTTCGACGCAAACCATACCGGCAAACAATGTTTTTGACAACGAAGTCAAGAACTTTCTTGGTCGTTATGGTAGCGAGTGGCTCAGCTTTGGCCCATTTGGTGAAGTAGTCGACTGCTATGACTGCTTATTTCACTCCACCCTTTCCCATTGGCAGGGATCCAATCAAGTCTACACCCCATACTGCGAAAGGCTAAGGACTCTGCATTTGTTTTAACTCGTTGGGAGCTGCGTGTGGGATCTTGGAAAATCTCTGACACTTATCGCATCTTTGCACAAACTCCATTGAGTCTTCATTCATAGTCGACCAGAAATATCCCTGCCTTAGAATCTTTTTTGACAAACTTTGCCCCCCAGCGTGATCCCCGCAGAAGCCTTCATGTACCTTTTTCATCAGCTCTTTAGCCTTTTCCGGTGTAATACATCTGAGCAGTGGCATGGAATATCCTCTTCGGTAAAGAACACCATCGACCAGTATGTACCTAGCAGCCTGCCTTTGAAGAGTTCTGGCTTTGTTTCTATCTGCCGGTAGTACACCATTTGTGAGATACTCCAAGTATGGTGCCATCCATGTATCCTCCATCCGGATTTCATTATTAGTTTCATCTGCTCGTATGCTCGGCTCGCACAATCTTTCTATTGGCACAATATTCAAAGTGTCAGCGTCTTTCGCGCTTGCGAGTTTGGCTAAGGCATCTGCGTTCGAATTCTGATCCCAAGGTATTTGCTGGAGGGTATATTTCTCAAACTGAGCCAACAGATCTTTAGTTTTATTTAAGTAGGCCACCATTTTGAGGCCTCGTGCTTGATATTCCCCTAGGACCTGATTCACTACCAGCTGTGAATCACTATAAATATCCAGCACTTTTATACTCATGTCTTTTGCCAATCTTAACCAAGCGAGGAGTGCTTCATATTTGGCTTCATTATTTGACGCAGTGAAGTCGAACCTAATAGCGCAGTGAAATCGATGCCCTTATAGCGTTATCAATATCACTCCTGCTCCTGCGTGAGATTCATTAGATGATCCATCAGTGAATAACTTCCATGAGGGAGCTTTATCCTGGGGCTCATGCACACTAGACTCTTCGCACTGTTCGTTGTCTGGGAGCTCAGTGAACTCAGCAATAAAATCAGCCAAGATTTGTCCTTTTACTGCTGCTCGCGGTGAATATGTAATATCGAACTACCTGAGTTCGACTGCCCATTTTAATAAGTGTCCAGCCACCTCAGGCTTTTGCAGAACTTGTCGAAGGGGCTGGTCAGTTAAGACTGTAATGGGATGGGCTTGGAAGTAAGGACGTAGTTTCCTTGAGGCCAAGATTAAACAATAGGCTAACCTCTCGATGGGAGGATACCTCAACTCTGCTCCGATTAGCCTCTTGCTTACATAGTAAACCGCCTTTTGTACGCCTTCTTCTTCTCGTACCAGTACCGGCCTAGCAGCAACTTCGGTGATCGCCAGGTAGATGAACAGAGATTCTCCTTTGATAGGCTTTGATAAAATAGGAGGTTGTGCCATATGGGTTTTAGGGCTTGGAAAGCCTGCTCGCAGTCTCCTGTCCATTCAAACTTCTTGTTGCCTCTAAGTAGATTAAAGAAAGAGACACATTTGTCTGTCGACTTGGAAATGAATCTACTTAGTGCGGTAATTCTTCCAGTTAAACTTTGCACATCCTTGATCTTTTCTGGCGATTTCATGTCGATCAGGGCTTTTACCTTTTCGGGGTTGGCCTCGATTCCTCTTGAATTGACAATAAAACCTAAGAATTTCCCTGATCCGACTCCGAAGGAACATTTGAGAGGATTTAATTTCATTTGGTACTTGTTCAATACATCGAAACATTCTTGTAAATCCTTCACATGTCCTTCTGCTTTCTTCGACTTTACCAGCATGTCGTCTACGTACACCTCCATGTTTACTCCTATCAATTCATTAAACATGTGGTTAACCAATCGCTGGTAAGTCGCACCTGCGTTTTTCAGTTCGAAGGGCATTACTTTATAACAGTATAACCCTGTATCGGTCCGAAAGCTGGTGTGATCCTCGTCAGGAGGATGCATACTAATCTGATTGTATCCTGAGTACACATCCATGTAGGAGAGGATCTCATGTACTGCAGTTGCATCGACCAGCTGGTCGATCCTTGGGAGTGGGAAGCAATCCTTTGGGCAGGCTTTATTGAGGTCTGTGAAATCCACACAGGTTCACCATTTGCCGTTAGGCTTGGGAACCAGTACTGGATTAGAGACCCACGACGGATAAAAAGCTACCCTGCTGAACCCATTCTCCTTTAATCTTTCAACTTCTTCCTTTAAGGCTTTCGATCTATCCTTATCGAGCAGCCTTCTTTTCTGTTGCACGGGTGGAAAATTCTTGTCTACGTTCAGGACATGGCTGATAATTGTAGGATCTATCCCAGCCATGTCTTTGTGTGACCAGGCAAAGACTTCCTGGTTCTTTCGCAAAAATTCCACTAGTGCATGCTTCGTGGTTGCTTCTAAGTTTTTCCCAACCTTCACAACTCTAGTCTGGTCTTTTTCGTCAAGTTGGACCTTTTCTAGGTCCTCGACGGGTCCAAAATTTTCCTCAAAATCCCCAAAGCGAGGATCTAAATCCCTATCCTCACTTTGGGCAACACCCTATTTGGTGACTCCATCACCGGATTGGGCTTGTGTATCAATAGCTATCTGCAACCTATCTGGGGGAGTGCTCTTTGACGTTCCCTTGTTCGCCTTTGTAACTGAGGCATTATAGCACTCTCTGGCTTCCCTCTGATTTCCCAACACGTGTCCTACCCCTGCGTCTGTTGGGAATTTCATGGCCAAATGCCATACTGAGGTGACGGCCCGAAGATCAACCAGTATGGGTCTTCCAATGACAGTGTTGTACGCCGAAGGACAATCAACTACTATAAAAGTAGCGAGTAATTTCCTGGTAGAAGGCGTTGTACCTGCTGTCACTGGAATTCTGATTGACCGTGCTGGGGCGAGTCCCTCGCCAGAGAAGCCGTAAATTGTTTGGTTGCAGGGTTCCAAATCTTTATCACACAACTTCATGCGTTCTAGCGAAGATTTGTACAGGATGTTCACTGAAATTCCTGTATCAACTAGTACTCTTTTCACCATCATGTTGGTGATTTGAACGTCCACGACCAGCGGATCGGAATGTGGGAACCGAACATGCTGGGCGTCGCTATCAGAGAAGGTTATCTCACCCTCCTCTGACCGAGCCCTCTTCGATGCCCTATCCTCCACAGTCATCATCTTGACGTAGGGTCCGAGCATATCGTTCCCTTGCCTTTCCACTGCTTCTCGCGAGGTGCGGGCCTCCACAGATGGTGAGTAAAGTGCCAGCTACAGGGTCAGGCTGCAAAGGTGGCGACCGTTGGCGTGTGGGGGCATGCTCGTTGCCACCTGAAGCTTCTCGTTGGGAATTTCCCGAGGCCCGTACATATCTTCTCAAGTGTCCTTGTCTAATAAGGAACTCGATTTCATCCTTCAGCTGGTTGCATTCATTCGTATCATGTCCGTAGTCGTTATGCTAACGATAGAACTTGGTAGTGTCTCTCTTCGAAATGTCTTTTCGAAGGGAGCAGGTTTTTTATAAGGCACACTGGAACTCGTGGCCTGATACACTTCTCCCTGAGACTCAATAAGGGCAGTGTAGTTAGTGAACTGAGGTTCATAACGATTACCCTTGGCTCGTTTATTGTCAGAGGTGGAAGGCTCATTATGTGGCCGTCTCCCCCCATTCTTGCCATTGCCATTGCCGTTCCCGTTGCCTTTTCCATTGTCATTGGGTGTCGACCCATTGGCAGCTTTGGCGGGGTCAGCAGTCCCCTTATCTTTGCCTGGGGGATTTCCTTCACTGGCTATGTCATCTTCGAGCTTGATGTATCAATCAGCTCGATCTAAGAATTCCTGGGTAGTCCTGACCCCATGCTTTCTGAGGCTGTTCCAGAGAGGCATGATGCGCTTAACTCCTGCAGTTATGGCCATCATCTTGCCTTCGTCTCCCACTTTTTTGGCTCCAGCAGCTGCTCGCATAAAACACTGGACGTAATCCTTCAATGGTTCTCCGTCTTGCTGGCATATTTCGACCAACTGATTTGCCTCAGTTGGGTGCACACGACCCACATAGAATTGTCCGTAAAATTCCTTCACGAACATCTCCCAGGAAACTATACTTGTAGGAGGGAATTTGAAAAACCACTCCTGTGCTGCATCAGAAAGTGTTGCAGGGAAGATCCTGCACCGAGCGTCTTCGGACACTTTTTGGATGCCCATTTGTATCTCAAACTTGTTGACGTGAGATACCGGGTCACCATACCCGTCAAAGTTTGGAAGCGTAGGCATCTTAAACTTGCTTGGAGTTTCTGCCATAGCTATCCTCTAAATGAAAGGAGTGC
The DNA here is from genome assembly GCF_963169125.1 of Humulus lupulus. Lineage (NCBI taxonomy): Eukaryota > Viridiplantae > Streptophyta > Magnoliopsida > Rosales > Cannabaceae > Humulus > Humulus lupulus. Next base: position 161,436,762 of record NC_084797.1, on the reverse strand, counting down.
CATTTCTCCTATCGTGATCGATATAAGATGTTCTTCCCCCGACCAGCTGTTGCACTGCCTGGTTGAGGGCATCTATCTGGGCTTGCACGGCGCTAGGAATCGCCGGGGCCTCAGCTGCTGCTGGGGGAATGTACTCATCGTGTCATTCCATGCGATTGTTGAGTACATCTCTTAAATCCTCACACTTCTCCGCTGCTCGCTAGCTCCGAGCTGGTTAAAGACGTTATTATGTCTGGGCTGCCCCCTAGCGTCACGTCTTTCGGGTTGGTCATCTCTAGATGGTAGGCTCCTGCCCCCACCTCTTTCTTCATTTCTTCGACCGGCATTTCCTCTGCCTGAGTCAGCCTCATTATAATCATTGCCATCTCTGAATCTTGACTGGCTATGATGGGATCGACTGTTCCCTCGGTTGCCTTCCCGGGCCGGAACCTCCCGAGCATTAGAGGGTGGCCTGTGTTGGTCGGTAGGTCCCCATGCATTATCATGCCGTGGGGGGCCCCAGACCGTAGATCTTGTCTCTGAGTTCCTTCTGTTGCCAGAAGGGCGATGTCCTCTGCTCGGAGGGTTTGGCGCTTCGCTCCTATGGCGTCTAGGACTGCGGGGCGGCTGCCCGGCCCTATTCTTCCTTGGTTGTGGGGGATTTCCGTGACCAGCCTGGGGTGGAGGCTGTACCTCAGGATCCCTTAGTGGGACGTCGTCCTGAGGCATCGGTGGCTGCTCGGGCGTTTTGGGGGCTCGAGGGCTGGATTGGCGGGCTAGGATTAGGACCCCTTTGGGGCGGCCCATTTGTAGGTTGATCAGGCTGCGATGCAGGTGCAGCCTGACTCCTAGCCAGCTGTAGGGCTGCTTCGAGGGCTGCCATGGCCTCCCTCTGACGGCGATCCATCTCCGCCTGCCTTTCACTCAGTTCCAAGCACTGTCGCTCAATTTCTTGTTGCTGCCGTGCCATAATCTCAGCAGCACTTTCCTGGCTGGCCCTCAGATTGGCCAGTTCGTCTTGCAATACCCCCAGGGTATTCCTCAGCGTCTCAGAATCCAGTTCTTCCTCATCGAACTCCAAATGTGGCTCATCTTCGGTCATGTTTGGAGGAGGAGGAGGCGGCTGAGATGGTGCAGCGCTAGCCGCCTATCCAGTGTTCTTGGTTGTTTTCGCCATTACTATATCAACAGTTTCATATCAAGCTCTCAATGAAAGCACCAGAATGTTGACCCTGATTTTGGTCAACTGACACGGAGTCAAAATTGCTTGATGTGGACAGAAATGTTGAGATGAGAATAATGACAAAAACAGTAAAACACACAGGAATTTATAGTGGTTCGGCCCCAGAATCTGGTAATAACCTACGTCCACTTGAGCTGTTATTGATATAAGATTCAAAGGAGTGATCAAAGAACTAGGGTTCAATGAGTTTCACAAACCTCTGAAGAACAAAGCAATATATCGAATTTGATAGCTCTAATACACTTGTAAAACTCTAATATCAAATAATTAGAAAGCCCCAAAAGTCCCTCCCCTTGAGCTATCTTTCTCTATTTGTAGGCTCATGGAAGATTACATTAATTTGTTACAGATATTCTTTCCGAAATAATCGGATACTCAAGAAATCATGGGAGATAATTTCGGATATGATTATAACTGCATAAGATTTTCTCCAAATATAGCGAGTATACGACCAGGCTGGTCGTATATAAAGATTGAGCATTGCGCCATAGACATCTTTCTAGTCGATGGTCGAACAAGACTCCTGCCAGATGTCAGCCACGTGTATTAAATGTTTGCCATGTCATCCATGCCTGTTTTTTGGATAACACAAGTGTATATTTATTGCTGGAATGCCTGTTCGCACTCCTCCGTCCATTGGAACCTCTGACCTCCTTGGAGTACGTTGAAGAACGATATGCATTTATCAGTTTCCCTGGAGACAAAGTGACTTAGGGCTGTTATCCTCCTGGTAAGGCTCTTAACATCTTTATACTTGCGGGGGGATGGCATCTCAACCAGAGCTTTGATCTTCTCAGGGTTTTCCTCTATTCCTCAGGCGCTAACAATGAAACCCAGGAACTTCCTGGAGGCAACTCTGAAAGTGCATTTTTGGGTATTCAACTTCATCTCGAACCTGCAAAGTACCAAAAATACTTTCGCCAGGTCTTTCACGTGGTTGGGGGTCGTCATGGATTTGACCAGCATTTCATCCACATAAACCTCCATGTTTCGAACCAACTGGTTCTTGAACATACGATTTACCACTCTCTGATAGGCGACACCAACATTCTTAAGCCTGAAGGGCATCACTTTGTAGCAGTATACTCCCTTATCAGTTCAGAAGCTGGTGTGCTCTTGGTCCGTGACATGCATGGAAATCTGGTTATACGTGGAGTACGCGTCCATAAAGGGCAAGAACTTGTACCCGGAGGTGGCATCGACCATCTGATCTAGCTTTGGCAAAGGAAAACAATCCTTTGAGCAGGCCTTGTTGAGGTCGAAGAAATCTATACGGGTCCTCCAAGTGCCATTTGGGTTGGGCATCAAGATCAGATTGGATAACCATTTCAGGTACTAAGCTTCTCAGATGAAATCATTTGCGAGAAGCTTGTCCACCGCAGCCTTCAAAGCCAGTGCTCGAGTTGGGTCGATGTTCAAGGCGTGGCATATTATATTTGGATCAATTCCTATCATGTTGGAGTGAGACCAGGCAAAGACATCTTGGTTGTTTTAGAGAAAGTTCACCAGTGCTTCTTTAACCTTCGCCTTGAGGTTTTTCCCAACCTTGGTTTTCTTGTCGAGGAGGGATGCGTCAAGGATCACCTCCTCGACCTCCTTCATGTGCTTGACACTCTCTCTTCTTGAACTCTATGGTCCATCTCATTGGACTCCCCTACTTGAGAAACCTGTACTTGGGAGGAGGTTGTTCAGGGGCTGCTTCCTCAATCACGATCAATAACCTTTTCAGTCTACACACGAGCACACCCTAGTCCTTGACACACCACACTATAATTCCATGTTTTAAGCAAGGACAATGTACATCATGTCGTACTCTTGTATCAGTCATCACATGTGTATTCTAATATCATGGCATGCTAACCAACCTTTATTTCAACTTCTGAAAACCCAATACGCAACTATCCATTCAGAAAATCTTTAGGTTCTTACGTTGCTTCAGTCAAAGTATGGTTGTCCTCGTTGATGCTTCAAGTAGTATATGATGTGTCATACCGGTCTCACATGCTTCTCATCCCTACGACGTTCCTTTAGCAATTTCCTTACGGTTTCTATCTTAATTTCATCATACATAATCCCATCACTTCCCATAATGTGACCTTGAATATCCACTTGGAGAAACTGAAACTTATCCCTTCTGGAACCTTACCTGTAACCCTGCTTCCTTAGCCTTGGTACTATCAATGAAGTTGTTACTTACATTCTGCTTCTAACTGGGAGTAGTCTGAGACATCCTTAATCAATATGAATACAACTTGTCCATACCATTCCTGTACACTCTGCTTGTCGAACTTACCTAGGCCATTGAAGCATTGGTCAGTTAAGAACCTTCACTAATAATCCATCACATCCGACTTAGTGCAAGAAGTAATTCTTGAAATGCCTCTTTCCTTGATCCTCAGCTGGTAATAACCAAATCAAGGTCAATTCTTGAGAGCATTGTCCTACCTGGCAAACGGGCAATTGAATCCTTCATTCTTGGCAAACGGTGTTGATGTGTCCCATGATGAGATGCTCCGTCTGATCAACCCTCAAATCAAATATTTCTTCTACTGAACCTTTAATTCTTTATACCGAGCTAATGTCATTCTTCATGATATCCCTAATTCTGATTCTATCCCTGCCTTCATGTCATAGCATACACAATTCCTTAACGCAATAACAATCCCAACGACTCCTTGTGCACCAATCTGAAACCTTACTGGCCGATCAAGTTTTCATCCGGTCTAACTGATATATCCCTAGTGGTACCTACCACAATATCTAGGGATCATGTAGACGCAACAAGGTCCTATCCTTTTAAACCCAGAAGTCACCATCATTTCTTGCAATCCATGGTTGTCCCTTATTTGTCAGACTAATCCATACCCAGGATTATATCAAAATCATCATATGGCAAACTCAATCTATTCTATTATCAACCTTCTACCAATAGTACTCTAACTCTTCTCCTGGAAGTTACCAATTTTCCCGGCAGGCACTGAATTCTCAAGTCCCATGCCGTGACAATCATAAACCATGTGCCACATATCTATGCCTCTTCTAAGAGATAACTAGCACCAAAATCAATCAGCTCATAACAAGAACTAAAAATCCAATCGATCACCTCCAAAGGACTAGCCTCGGGATCTGACTGTATCAAGATGGACACTCGAACTGGGGACGAGTAATCTATACCATTTGGTTCTTTCATCTTTCATTTGGGAAATCCTTCTTGATGTTCCCAACTATTCCACATAGAAAACATGCCTTCGCTTAACATTGTCCCAGATGACGTCTTCTACACCTGTCACATACTGGATAACTTCTCCACGCCTCATTGCCGCCCTGGCAGCTACTCTGAATACTATGACCTCTCTTGTCAGGACCAGGAGTAGTAGAACTATCAGGGGTCTTTCTTTTTTGTTACTGGGTCTCCGACCCTACCGGATCCCACAAATGGAGATACCATTGCCTGAGCTTCCTGCCCTACGACACTCTCACTCCATGTCTCACCTCCCGCATCCTTTATAACAAGGGCCTTCCCTACTGCCCGAGCATAGGTAGAAATATCATGTACTAAAACAATCCTAATGCTCTGGGCAATCCCAGAGTTCAATCCTCAAATGAATTGTTCTTTCCGGGCCACATCCGTTGGTACCAAATCAAAAACGGATTTGGCCAACTCATCAAATTCATTGACATACTAGGTCATTGTCTTACTATCCTAAGCCACGTTCATAAACTCATTGGTCTTCTCAATTTGAATTGTGTCACAGTAGTATCTTTCGTCAAACAACTGTTTGAATTCCTCCCAACCCATCATGAAAACATTTTGGGCCTGGGATACCACTTCCCGCCATGTTCGGGCATCCTCCCGCAGCATATACGTGGTCCAAACCATTCTATCATTGCTTATTGCTCCCATATAGTCAAGGATGGAACTAATCATATCCATCCACTATTCAACTCTGAACAGATCCAGGCCTCCCTTGACGACTAGAGGATAATGCTTCTGAAACCTCTCGTACCATAATGCCCATATGTTTCCACCCTCCGGTTGAACCGAAACTGGTGCCATTGTTGAGGTATAAGGATCGAATCTGTGTTCCGATGGACATGGGTATTAGACGAGAGATTCTTGATGAATCTCATAATACATCATATTCACTCCATCCAGGCACCACGACGATGTATCAGGATCTACAGACTTTGTATTGGTGGCTTGGAATGAAGAAGGACGTGGTTGAGTACGTAGCCAAGTGTTTAACCTGTCAGTAGATAAAGGTTGAACACCAGTGACCAGCGAGGTTGTTATAGCCTTTAGGTATTTCACGAGTGGAAGTGGGAAGATATTACCATGGATTTTGTAGGAGGTTTGCCCAGGACGGTGGGGCAACATGACTCGGTGTAGGTGATAGTAGACAGATACACCAAGTCAGCTCACTTTCTGCCAGTGAGGACGACTTATACTATGGATCAGTATGCAGAGCTATATCTGAGGGAGGTTGTAAGCCTCCATGGTGTTCCAAAGTCTATAGTATCGGACCGGGATCCCATATTTACCTCCAAGATTTGGGGTGGTTTGCAAAAGGCTAGGGGAACTCAGTTGAAGTTCAGTACAACCTTTCGTCCTTAGACAGACGGCCAGTCTGAGAGGAAAATTCATATATTGGAGGACATGCTTAGAGCATGTGTGCTAGACTTTGAGGGGTCTTTGGAGTAAGTACCTCCCGTTGATTGAGTTATCGCACAACAATAATTATCAGTCAACGATTGGAGTAGCTCCATACGAGATGTTGTATGGAAGGAAGTATAGATCACCCATTCATTGGGATGAGATGGGGGAGAAGAAGTATTTGGGACCGGAGATGGTTCATAAGACTAATGAAGCTATTGAGAAGATCCAAGCCTCAATGCTCGCTTCGCAAAGTAGACAGAAAAGCTACGCTGATCCTAAGCGTAGGGGCGTGGAGTTCCAGGTAGGGGACCAAGTATTTTTGCGATTTTTTCCATTGCGAGAGGTAAGGAGATTTGGGAAAAAGGGCAAGCTGAGCCCTAGATTAGCGTGTCAGGAGGGCATAATTGGACATATGTGGGATTAAATGATTAAATGCGTGACTACATGGCGTGCATGATTTATATGATAATATGAATATATTTATATGCATGTTTATGTGTATTAAATATGCATGTGGGCATGTTCTTGTTTATAAGGGCATAGTTGTAATTTTAGCCTGTTACAGGTACAAATGTGATTATATGTCTTAAATGATTGAGACCACATTATTATGTGGATATATTTGCAGTATTCGGCTCGAGGCGATCCTAGTCAGCAGATTAGTAGAATAGTCACAACGAGGTTTAATACCCAGCTCGAGGTGAGCCTAGGGGTATTTTGGGAAATTTAACATATATTTGGGATTTGTCAAGTAACAGGTAAGTATTTGGTAATTATTTGGGCTGACGAGATTAATTGGGAATTTGTAGGAAGACTCGAGAAATTAGCGGGAAACAGGGAAAATGACCATTTTGCCCTTATGGGCAATAAAGGGCTGAGTTATTACTAAAGGAATTTTGGTCTTTATGTTAGCGGATATAGTTAGGAAAGGTTTCATAGTTAGCTAGAAGCATCAGGAAAATATTCTCAGTAGTTCTCTCTCTAACTCTCACGTTCTTGCCCCTCTCTCTCTCTCTCTCTATCTTTGTGTAACTTGGAGGCTTATGAAGATTGCCGAGGAAAAGGGATTAGGTATTGAGCTGGGAATTTAGCTAGGAGCAGGCAAGGAATAGTTGAGGATCAAAGCCATTAACTAAGGTAAGATTTAGGTCTTGATTCTTTTGGATATTCTGACTGTTAAGATGGGTTTTGGCTGGGTTTTTAGATGTTGTTTAATTGTTGAATTGGGGTGGTAATTGTGGTTGGTTTTTGGGTGATTATAATGCCCAGGCTATGTGGTTAAGATTCCTAGACTCAATTTTGGGTTTAGCTAAGGGTTATAAGGAGCTTTTGATGAATTAGGTTGGGAGAAAATGTAGGAAAAGCCCTAGCATTTTAGGTTCATGAGGGCGCCCCACGACCTAGTTCTTGGCTGTCGCGGCCCGCGTGACCCTAGAAGCCTGGGGGGATTGTTGTTTCGTAGGCGCACCACGGCCTTAAAGGGAAATTCGCGGCCCGCCTACCCTTAGGATTTGGGGCTGGTGCCTCTGACTTGGGGGCATGTGGGGGCCCGCCTAGTCAGCCTTAACCAAAATTGGTTTTTGGGCTCGGAAACTCAAACCTAAGCGCTCAGGATGAATTTTACTACACGGTTTAGTATAATTCTAGGTCCTGGAGGCTAGTATTTTATTCCAGAGCATTTAATTGGGTTGGATTTTAATAGTTATCCATTTCACTTGTGACTAGGGTTACCGTTAAGGCTCGAAATTAAGGATCGTGCTCGGGACCGCTCCACATCCTTTACTCAGGACTCGAGGTAAGAAAACTGCACCCAAGTTGCGAATGGGGCTGATCCCCTGCAAATGAACATATGTGAAATTATAAATGTATTTGTGATTGGAGACATCAGGATAGGCATGTTAGTTCATGCTGCTTCCGATTGCATGTTTCACAACTTGTATATCTGTTATGTTTAATGTGAAAATCCAGCCTAAGGAAGCCGAGGCTGATGTTAAGCGTGTTAAACGCAGCTCGACCTAAGCGAGACGGGATATGCTAAATAACTAGATGGCTCAGCCTAAGGGTGCGACACCTAACAAATTGTATTAAGATTTAGTTATATGACTGAATTTAACTGTTAGTGTTGCCTGGAATATCGCTTGTATTCTGCTGTTGATTGAACTGGTCGATCTAAGTTTACTATGCACATTCTGTTGTTATCTATGCTTGTTGAATTTAGTTTTCTTGCTGAACCTTGGCTCACGGGTGTTGTGTGGTGCTAGTAACGGCAAGGGAAAGCTAGACCAGCCATGAGTTGGAGAGCTTTGGGGAAGGTGTGTACATCGGCAGCTACTCGATCGCCACGGCCGAGGGATTTACAGGGAATAGAGCCAAAATTGTATTTGGCCAGTTAGGCTAGCTACAGTTGTATTTACTTTTGAGGGTTGTAACCGCCTTGTAAACATTATTTTTGGGATCCCCTGTATCAAATTCTTATTTTAATGAAAGTCAACTGTTTTATGATAAAAATATTTTCACCCTAACCTGTCAGTTGACTGACATCTTCAAGTGGGTCTACAAGTTCCTAGACAAAATTATAATACATTGATTCCATTTCCTGGTTCATGGCTTCTTTCCATTTCTTATTTTCACGATCGTCCATTTGCTCTTTTAAGGTTAATGGATCGTTCTTATCTGTATAAAAAACAAGAATATGTGCCTCATATTCGTAGCTAACAAGTTGCCTCACAATCCTGCCACTACGACATTGCACTGGGATTTCCTTTTCAGGAATAGTGGTTTCCTTGGTTTATCATTTATCATTTAATGATGATGATGAAGGTGATGGAATCTTATCAGCTGTGAGTTCCTCAAAAACTACCTTGCTTCGACGTTTATAGTTATTCAAATAGTCATGTTCAAGGAAGGTCGCATTTGTTGAAACAAATACATTTTGGTACTTGGGACTATAGAAGTAACCGCCTCTTGTTTCTAGAGCATAGCCCACAAAAATTCACACTTCAGACCTCGAATCAAGTTTCCCTGAGTTAGGTCTAAAACATGAGGAGGACCGCCCCAAATGTATAAATGATGCAAACTAGGTTTGTTACTATTCCACAGTTCTAGTGGCGTTTTCCTTATGGTCTTAGATGGGACTACATTCAAAATGTAAGTCGTTGTTTAATGTGCATATCCCCAAAATGAGAGAGGACGTGAAGAGTAGCTTAACATAGACCTAACCATGTCCAACAAGGACTTGTTTCTTCTTTCTGAAACACCATTTTGATGTGGCATTCCAGGTGCTATGAGTTAGGATAGAATACCATGCTCCAGCATGAAATCTTTGTAGAGTCCCAGAGCTTTACTTAGCTAGTTAGATAGTAGTAGTAGTTATAGTATGTTTGTTACCATGAATTTTGGTTCAAGCCGGGACTTAGTTGAACACTCGTAGCAACACCTATAGATTTTATAAGTTTAACCTATAGTTTAAGAATATTAATTATAACATAAGGTTTGATTAATATAGTTGATTATAAAGATGTCATTTATTATACTATAAGGTTTAGATAGAACTTGTTGACCCACGATTTGGCCAACGACACGGAGTCAAATATACGACAAAAGATAAAATGACAAGTAAGAAAGATAATCCAATGGAAGAGAGGAAAACACCAAGGATTTATAGTGGTTCGGCCCCAAAAAATGGTAATGACCTACGTCCACTTAGTCCTATTATTAAGATTGAATCTCAAAGTCGTGATCAAAGAACTAGAGTTCTTGAGTCTCACAAACCTTGGAATAAATACAATAAAATGATGGATAATTGCACTATAGCTCTCTTTTTTTTTTTCTATCTTAGCAAAAAGATTCAGGAAATAAAAGTCCCTTCCTTGAGCTATTTCATGCATATTTATAGGCTCAAGGAGGGTTACATGGGCCAACGTGCCATATCTTTCCTTAATAACCGCGTATCAAGGTCATAATGAGGAAATACTCAATGTATTAATTATAAGATTAAAGTGTAAGAAGGAAACAAATCAAGTTATACGACCAGCCTGGTCGTATCTAGAAGTTAAGCCCTGACGAAGCGGTGTGCTTCTGGTCGATAGTCGAGCAGTACTCTCTGCCACGTGTCAACTACGTAGGAGAAATCCTTGCCACGTCATCAGTAGCCATTTTTAGGGTAAACATTTGCCCCCCAAGTTTATTTATTGCGACCAACAATAAGTAAACTTAGGAAACTGACTCTTCAAATACCCCACAAAATCTGTCAAAGCCGCCCATGATTTCGCGAAAAAGGTGACCAATCATGTCTAATCAAGTCTTTTTGGTTTCCCAATAACTTGTCTGATGGCAATCACACTTCCCCAAACCTTGAAAAGTTACCCTTTATGATTACCTTGGTAACCGCTCCTCGACTAATATAAATAACCCTTCAGAATCAGTTTTTACTTTTTACGTTTTAACTTTATCCTTAAGAAAACCAAAGAACTAGGAGATACATTCCCAGAAACTCAGACGGATCATGAAGCTCTCGCCCAGCCGAAACAACTTAGCACCTCAGAACTTTACTCCATCTTTCATACAAGTACGTTTCTTCAAACCTTTCATTCATTAATATGCCATGCAACACTTGTTTATCTCTATTTCTGAGTTCTTGGAGATTTTTTACTATTCTTGACTGAAACTGTTTTGGGGAAATTGGGAATATTAATCGATGCTTGAAAGGGTGATGAAACAACGTCTTGTAGGAGTTAAGAGCCAGTTTGGTAGTCGAGATTGTAGATTTAGGGCGTAAAATCGAAGTAAAATTTTGATTTTTAGGCTAGTTGAAAAACTGGGTTTTCCCGGCCCCTTCGGAGTTGAAAAAGATTTTTACTGAAAATCTTTTTACTTCTGCTTTTCAATCTGTTTTTCAAACTGCTCGTACAAAACTTAGTGTTTTTGCTAGAATGCTACTGGTTGTATAAAATCTTAACTTTTATACGCGAGCAACGTTATTCTAACTCTCAACACAGATTTTTAGTCTTTATGTTCTAACGCCCCCTTTACTCTGTTCGCAGCTTTTCATGCAAGATCTGTGGGGAGGTGAAAGGCCTGTCGATGATGACTTGCTTGCCCAATTTCTTAAAGACGAAGAGCAACCGTCAATGCTTATACCAGAAATTCCTTTTTCTAGAACCCCATCCAATAGACCTCAATCAAACTTTCCAGCCATGGGTAGAGTAAAATCCACTGCCCAGAAAAAGAAACCTTCAAACCCTTCAAATCAGCCTACTCCTCAGGCTGGAGTTCCCTCGACCAGTGGTCGGGAAAGAAATATCCCTGACACTAACATTCAAACTTGCGCTTAGCCTCGAAGCGTCGTTCAACCAGATGTTGAATGGTACGTCGCCCCTGTCAGCCGGGTAACGATCAGGATGATCGCTAATTATATTAAAAAATACGAACTTCCCGGGGTGACACTAGTTCAACCCACTCAAGACCAACGGGCGAACTTGCCTGGAGGCGCCTTCAACGCCTGGTCGAGGTACCACATCGAGGCAGGAGCGATGCTGCCTCTTCATCCTTTTTTCCAAGGGCTGGCCAATTACTTCGGGGTCGCCCCTTTTCAAATAACTCCCAACGGATATAGAATGCTTGCTGCACTCTATATCCTCTATAGCCACAAGAAATGGCCTGTCCACACACCACATGAGGTCAACTATCTGTTCGACCTAAAATCTAACCCCAACCAAGAAAACACGGGGTTTTTCCACTTTTGTCACCAGGAGACAGGTCGCACTTTCCTGTCTGACACCACTTATATCTCGAACGTGGGGAAGTACCATCAAGAGTATTTCCTGATGACTGACATGGTCGCGAACATCTTGGCCTTCACTCAAGGAGGTAAAGTCTTTGTACCACTGGTTGTTTATCTTTCTTTAATTTTTTGATGCATTTCCCATAGAAATTTAGTATGTTTCAGGCCCATTGTTGCGACCAGAGCCTACCCCAGACATGGAGATGCGATTAGCCCTACTGGCCAGCATGACCAACATAGAGAAAAGTGTCAAACAGCTGGTCACAGAGGCCAATCTAAGACTGGTCGGCCTTTTGGCCCCTCATCAGGATGGGATAGAGTCAACAGTGGGAAGTGCCATTGGTGGAGAGGTTCCCGAGCAGCACCCAGATGTGTCACAACCCCCTCCAAGGAGGGCCACTGGAGTGACCATCAGGGATCCCTCCAGCACCCTGCGGGCTACTGCTCCCCCCGCCTAACGGGAAAGGGAAAAAAGAAAGCCACCGAACCTCTCGAGCCCCACGACAAATCTTCGGACGAGAATGGTACTGATCTCTCGCTCTTAGATAGTTTGTCCATTTACAGTCACTTATTTGACGGGGACGGAAATTTTAAGTATGCTCCAAATTTAGATTCAAACTTCTTCATGCGAGAGAGTGAGTGTAACACTAGTAAAGTATATAATGTAGCGACCCATAATGATAGCTCGGGTATTTCACTTACAATTTTCTTTGTTTCTTTTCCTGACATAACATACTCAATTGTTTATACTATCTTACTGTTCGTGTATTTTCTTCTCTTACAGACATGGACTCCAAGAACGTGTTCGACATATACAGTGCCCTCGAGGCTCTCGAAGCTCCCTCGAGCAAAAAGAAAACGAGCAAGAAGCACCCCGAGGAAAGCAGTAAAACGCCTCAGGCCAAGAAAGCTCGTACTGCAGGCCCTCCGGCAGGGGGAGCCTCAGCAAATGCAACACCACCTTCTTCTCCTCAGGAGCAGCAAACTCCCCATGCTCCTGTCGGATCGACACCTTCTCCACCGACCCCAATCGGACAGACTCAGTAGGCTGCTCCTGCTTCCATGGGGGGCGACATATCGAGTCACGCCTTGAGATCAGTCAAAGACAGGGTAGCCAAAATTTTGAAGCACGAATGTGCCCGAGAGGTGATGGCTTCAACGGAGACGATTGATGTCGACCAGATCTTAACCCGCGCATTGAATGAGTTCGCAAGTGTAAGTTATCTTTTTTTGTAGAGACAAACCCTTTTATATTCTACAGTTAGTCTAACCTTTGCTCTGCTTGCAGGCAATGCTAACCCTTACTTCCAGTCGACTCCGAGCAGTCCAGGACTTTGGAGCAATAGCACATTGAAGAACTCAAAGCTGCCGAAGCAAAATACGCTGAGCTGCTTGAGGCAGTGCTTGGGGAGAAGAAAAAACTAGCTGAGGAGCTAAGGGAGAAGCAAACTTCTCTTGATAAGGCCATAAAGCAAAAAGAAAACTTCAAGGAGTCTAACCGTGTAACGCTCTGGATATCCAAGACCGTTACACTGTGTGTTTATAAAAGTGCTAGACTTGCTAAACAAGTCATTTCATTAAAAACGTGTTACTGAAACTATAATGGAACTAGGGTTAAAAGATTTTGGTCTTAAAATTTGCATTTCTTATAAATAGCATTTCCTGCTTACACGGGATCCCAAAAATAATCAGATTAAAATCATTTACAAAAGATTCACGATTTAAATACAATATTAGCCATACTAAGGCAAAATAGATAGTTCAGCGATCCCTGTCCTGATCCACTCCTCGGCCAAGGCGACCGAACTGCTGACTATGTACATTCAGCCTCGCAGCTCTCCTTCTCAGGACTGGTCTAACTTGCCTTTGCCTTTACCTGCACCATGCAGCACCCGTGGCTCAGCAAGAAAACACAATAACATAGCATAAGCAATCAACAGACGATCCAATATCTCATATTTCATAAACATGTTCTCAACCATTTAAACATTCAGGATAACCAAGTATTCAGCATACCAAACATATCAACTCATATCATACATCAATTACAATGATAACTAGGGCTAGCGCCCTCAGGCCGCACCCTCCGTTATCCCACTGACTCTGGCCCGCTTAAACCAAGCTCACTGAATATTAAGTTGTCCTCGGCTACCAGTGGCCAAGCCGCGCGCCCTGTTCGCAAATATTGTGTACGGCACCCTTAGGCCGCTATCACATGTCCCATGGCATAATACCATCATTGACATTATACAGATATCGGGAGCTCTTAGTCCCATCACAAACATATAACCGGGTGCAGTTTTCTTACCTTTAAATTCGCTAGCTTTGTTCACTTGATTCCTTGAGCACGATCCCCCTTGAGCCCTAGCGCACACCTAGTCACAACCATAGATCAAAATCATCACCAAACCTCAAGTCCGAACCCTAGCCTCGGGACCAATCCCGAGCCCTCGGGAAGCTCCGATTCCACCAAACGGGGTGGTGGAATCGAACCCCGAACCCTCGGGCAAAAACCCTTGAAAATAACTCAAAAACCCCTTTCTAGAAACAGGGTAGCGCTACAGCGCTCTAAGAAGGGCGCTACAACACTACAAGAAGAACCAAAACACCCTCAGAATGCTTGCCCTAGCGCTACAACGCTCAAAGGCCAGCGTTGTAGCGCTAGTCACAGACTACCAAAACTGCATTTTCCCTTCCTGCGATTTCCCCGAGCCAACCCTTACCAAAACTCTTCCAATCCTCAACCAAACTTAAAAACAAGCTTATTAACATACTCCACTCATCCCAAGCATCACAATCATACAAAACCTAACCACATGCACCCCTAATCCCAAAATTCACCATAGTTGCTCCTAGACTTCAGAAACTCAGCAAAAAAAATCAAAACTTCAAAGTTTAAAGCTTAGAATTTTATACCTTTGATGGAAATTCGACTTTAAGTTAGCCTCTAGACCTCCTTAGATTGCTCTTCCTCAATCCTTGGCTTGAATTCCCCTAAAGTTCCCATCAATTCAGCTTAGACACCATAGTTCAAACAATCCAAACCAGAAACTAAAAACTCCAAAGTCTTACCTTTGCCAATTCTTCAAGCCTAGCTTAGAATTCTTGTTGCTCAGCCTAACCTAGCTCCCCTTTGAGCTTTGCTCCAAGAAAACTCAAGAAAATGGTGAAGGAAAGCATAAACCGACCCTTGGAAAAATGCCCTGCTTTCCTCCCTTTCTTTTTCTTTCTTTTCCTTCTTTTCTCAGACTTCTACCTTATTCTACAACTTCCACTAAGCATAAAGCCTCAGCAATACCTATCTCTTAAAAGCCAAATGACCATAATTCCCTCCCCTTTAATCCTAAGTCTTTTAATCCACTTAGGGGCATTTTGGTCATTTTACCCAATTCCCGCTAATTCCTCAAGTGTCTCTAATATTTTCCGCTTACTTCCCGATACCTAATTAATCACCAATATATTCTCTAAATTCCCCTTTACACCCCCAGGCTCGCCCCGAGCCAGGTATAAATCCCCACCATGACTATTTCACTAAACCGCTCACTAGGATCGTCTCGAGTCACAGATCACAGATATATCCACATAATAATGTGGTCTCAACAATTATCACATGTATATACAGTTATGCCCGCAACGGGCCAAAATTACAATTATGCCCTTCTAACCTATTCAGGGCCTACATGCATACTAATACACATAGTCATGCATCTCAAATATTCAAATAGTCATATAACATGCTTTAAATCATTAAATCACATATATTCCAATTATGCCCTCCCGGCACACTAATCAAGGCATTTAAGCCTTATTAGTAAATTTGGGTCGTTACAACTATCCCCTCCTAATGAGAATTTTGTCCTCGAAATTTACCTGAATAACTTGGGATATTGATCCCGCATCACTATCTCAAGCTCCCAGGTCGCCTCTTCGACCTTACTATTCCTCCACAACACTTTGACAAGAGGAATCATCTTATTCCGCAATACTTTATCTTTCCGATCCAAGATCTGAATTGGTTGCTCTTCATAAGCCAAATCTGTCTGTAACTCCAAGACTTCATATCTTAACACATGAGTCACATCTAAGACATACTTCCGGAGCATAGAAACATGGAATACGTCATGGACTCCTGACAATGATGGCGGCAAAGCTAACCTGTAAGCCACTTGACCAACCCTTTCCAGGATCTCAAATGGTCCAATGAATCTAGGGCTTAGCTTGCCCTTCTTTCCAAAATACAAATTACAAAATACAAAATTATAACATCTGTTCGTATGACCGAACTTAGCATAGTACTTTGGTTTGATTTAACAAAATACAAAATTTTGAAAAAATACTTTAAGTACCCTAGCATGCTTTCACTTATTTTTCTCATGTGTTTACATGCTTTTCGGTATGGTTTGCTTACTAGATACCTTATGTGCCCCCCAAGTGATCGAGGAGCTTTAGGTCCTTGGTCACTTGCCTTGACCAATACCTGTTCGAACAATACTGCTCGGAGCAAAATAATTAAAATTGTAATAGAGTAAAACAACACACGTAATGAGCAAATACTTGTATAAAATACAATAATTGGCAAGAATGACTGGCTGTGCACAGTCCCTTATATTTCTCATAATAAGTGGACAAAACGTGTCTATACGAGTGATCAAAAAGATCTTACACTTATAAGCGATTAGTCACATAAATGACCAACCCTTTCTCATAACTTGTAGAAAGTAAAATTAATACAAGCCAATCCTTTAAGAAGGATTGTTCATTGATAGTACTTGCGCAGGTGTTCTCCATTCCAATAGCGAGGAACGAGATCTCCATTTAAGCGAGCAATTTTGTAGGTGCATGGGTGAAGGACTTCTTCAATCTGGTATAGCCCTTCCCAATTAGGTCCGAGTACTCCAGCAACTTGGTCGCGGGTGTTCAGGAAAACTCTTCGAAGTACTAGATCTCCGATATTGAATTTCCTTTCTCGCACTTTAGAATTGAAATACCAAGAGACTTTTTGTTGGTACGCAGCTACTCAAAGTTGGGCTTGCTCACGCTTCTCATCGACCAAGTCTAGGGATTCCATCAGTAGTTGGTTGTTCGAGCCTTGATCGTATGTTATTCTGCGATGCGAAGGTGGATCTAACTCAACAGGTAACATAGCCTCATATCCATAAGCTAAAGAGAATGGAGTATGGCCTATTGCTGTTCGATGGGATGTTCTGTACGACCAAAGGACTTCAGGCAATTGTTCTGGCCACGCCCCCTTAGCTTCTTCTAGTCTTTTCTTTAGTGTATCCTTTAGCATTTTGTTGACTGCTTCGACTTGTCCATTTTCTCAGGGATGAGCGACTGAAGAAAAAGCTCTTGATAATGCCATGCCGTCCGCAAAAGTCCGTGAATAAATCACTATCGAACTGGGTGCCGTTATCCGAGACGATTTTCCTTGGCAATCCATAGCGACAAACGATGTTTTTTATCACAAAATCCAACACCTTCTTGGTCGTTATAGTTGCGAGTGGCTCGACTTGGCCCATTTAGTGAAGTATTCGACGGCAACCACAACATACTTGACGCCGCCCTTCCCTGTGGGCAAAGATCCAATTAGATCTATGCCCTAAACTGCAAACGACCACGGACTTTGCATCTGTTTAAGCTCATTAGGGGCTGCTCATGGAATTTTGGAGAACCTCTGGCACTTGTCGCACCTCCGCACAAACTCCATCGAGTCTTCATTCATCTTGGGCCAGAAGTATCCTTGTCTCAAGATCTTTTTTTACAAGCTTTACCCCCCAGCGTGGTCTCCACAAAAGCCTTCATGTAGCTCTTTCATTAATTCTTTGGCCTTTTCTTTTGAAATAAATCTGAGGAGTGGAATTGAGTATCCCCTTCAGTACAAGATTCCATTGACCAGGATATACCTAGCAGCTTGCCACTGAAGGGTCCTGGCTTTGTTTCTGTCCGTTGGTAACACGCCTTGCATCAGATACTCTATATATGGTGCCATCCATGTATCCGCCATTTGGATCACCATAGTAGTCTCCTCTGCTTGGATCACCAAAGTAGATTAAAAAATGGAACACACTTCTCTGTTGACTTTGAAATGAATCTACTGAGAACAGCAATTCTTCCAGTTAAACTTTGAACATCCTTAATCTTTGCTGGAGATTTCATGTCGATCAGGGCTTTAATTTTCTCAGGATTGGCTTCGATTCCTCTCGAGTTAACTATAAATCCCAAGAACTTCCCTGGTCCTACTCCGAAGGAGCATTTAAGGGGATTTAACTTCATCTTAAATTTGTTCAAGACGTTGAAGCACTCCTGCAAATCCTTTATATGCCATTCTGCTTTCTTCGACTTGACCAGCATGTCATCAACATAGACCTCCATGTTTGTGCCGATCAGCTCTTTAAACATGTGGTTGACTAGTCGCTGGTAAGTCGCACCAGTGTTTTTCAAACCGAAAGGCATTACTTTGTAACAGTAAAGCCCTGTATCAGTTCGAAAGCTAGTGTGATCCTCATCAAAGGGATGCATACTAATCTGATTATACCCGGAGTATGCATCCATGAATGAGAGAATCCCATGCCCTACAGTGGCATCGACCAGCTGGTCGATTCTTGGGAGTGGGAAATAATCTTTGGGGCAGGCTTTATTATAGTCTGTGAAATCCACACACGTGCGCCATTTTCCATTCGGCTTTGGAACTAACACGGGATTTGAGACCCACGATGGATAAAACGCCACCCTAATGAACCCATTCTCCTTCAGCTTTTCGACTTCTTTTTTTAAGGCTTTAGATCTATCTTTGTCGAGCAGCCTTCTTTTTTGTTGCACTGGTGGAAAACTCATGTCGATGTTCAGGACATGGCTGATGACTGCAGGGTCTATCCTGACCATGTCTTTGTGAGACCAGGCAAAGACTTCCTGGCTTCTCCTTAAAAACTCCACCAGTGCTTGTTTTGTTGTTGCCTCTAAGTTTGTACTGACATTCACAACCCTGGTCGAATTTTCTTCATCGAGTTGGACCTCTTCAAGGTCCTCGATGGGTCCAATTTCTTCCTTAAAATCCCCAAAGCGAGGATCCAAATCCCTATCCTCACTTTGGGCAACGTCCTATTTGGTGACATTATCACCCGAGTGGGCCTGAGCATCAGTTGCCAATTGCAACTCTTTCCGTGAATATCTCTCGATACACCCTTCTTCGCCTTGGTGATCGAGACATTGTAGCACTCCCTTGCTTCCCGTTGATTTCCCAATATGCGTCCTACCATGCGTCTGTCGGGAATTTCATGGCGAGGTGCCATATCGAAGTGACAGCCCGTAGGTCGACCAGAATTGGTCTCCCAATCACAGCATTGTATGCTGAAGGACAATCAACTACTATGAAAGTAGTGAGTAATGTCCTATTAGCAGGTGCAGTACCTGCTGTAACTGGAAGCCTAATCGGCCCTGTTAGGGCAATCCCTTCACTGGAAAACCCATAGATGTTTTGGTTGCATGGCTCCAGGTCTTTGACGGACAGCTTCATTCTTTCCAGCGAAGACTTGTACAGGATGTTGAGTGAACTCCCCATGTTGACCAACACCTTTTTCACCATCATGTTGGCAATTTGTACGTCTACGACCAGCGGATTGGAGTGTGGGATCACACGTGCTGGGCATTGTCATCAGAGAAGGTTATCAATTCCTCCTCTGTTCGAGCCTTTTTTGGTGCTTGATCTTGCACACTCATCATCTCGATGTCCTGGTCGTGGCGTAGGGTTCGAGCGTATCGTTCCCTTGCCGTCCCACTGTCTCCTGCAAGATGTGGGCCTTCGCAGATGGTGATTAAAGTGCCTGCCACAGGAGTTGGCTGTAGAGGTGGTGAGCGTTGGCGTGCAGGCGCCTGCTCATTGCCACATTGAGCCTCTCACTAAGACCCTCCTGCGGCTCGTACATATCTTCTTAAATGTCCCTAATTGATCAGGAACTCAATCTCGTCTTTCAACTGGTTACATTCATTAGTGTCATGCCCATAGTCGTTGTGAAAACGATAGAACTTTGTCGTATCTCTCTTGGAGATATCTTTCCTTATAGCTGCGGGTCATTTGTAGGGCACGCTTTAGCGGGTCGCCTGGTAGACTTCAGCTCAGCTTTCAACAAGGGTTGTGTAGTTGGTGAATCTTGGCTCGTATCGATTTTTTTTGGGGAGTTCACTCTCATAAGTTGAGGGTTCATTGTTCGCCCGTTTTCCACCGTTCCTACCATTTCCATTCCCATTGCCTTTGTCGTTGCCATTGGGCTTTTCCGACCCGTTGGCGGCTTTGGCGGGTTCTTCCTTGGGTCCATTGTCTTTAGTTGGCAATTTCCCTTCGTTGGCAATCGCGTCTTCGAGCTTGATATACCGATCAGCCTGATCCAAAAACTCTTGGGTACTTCTTATCCCATTCTTTTTAAGGCTACTCCAGAGGGGTGAATGGCACCTAACTCCAGCAGTTAGAGCCACCATCTTACCCTCATCGCCCACTGTGTTGGCTCTAGCTGCTGCTCGCATGAAGCGTTGGACATATTCTTTCAAGGGCTCTCCCTCTTTCTGGTGTATCTCGACCAGCTGGTTGGCCTCTGTGGGGTGTACGCGGCCCGCGTAGAACTGTCTGTAAAATTCCTCCACAAACATTTCCCAAGATACTATACTAGCAGGAGGGAATTTAAAAAACCACTCCTGGGCGGTGTCATACAGTGTCGCAGGGAAGATCCGGCAACGGGCGTCTTCTGACACTTTCTGTATATCCATTTGTATCTCAAACTTATTAACGTGAGATACTGGTTCTCCGTACCCATCAAAGTTCGGCAATGTAGGCATCTTGAACTTACGGGGGGTTTCGGCCGCAACAATCCTCTGTATAAAGGGGGTGCCCCTCCTCCTATCATACTCAATATGGGACATTCTTCCCCCGACCAGTTGTTGTACCGCCTGGTTCAGGGCATCAATCTGAGCCTGAACAACTTCTAGGACTGCTGGGGCCACCAGTGCCGGGGGAGCGTACTCATCGTGCCTCTCACAACGGTCATTAAGTATGTCCCTTAGATCATCGTCTCTACGTCTCTACTCGCTAGCTCCTAGCTGGCTAAAGACGTTCGGCTGCCTGGGTTGCCCCCATCATTGTGGCTAGCTGGCCTATTTTCTCTAGGTGGGGGGCTTCTGCCTCCACCTCTTTCTTCATTTCTCCAGCCAGCATTTCCTCTGCCGGAATCAGCTTCATTATAGTCATGGCCATCTCTGAATTGTGGCTGACTACAGCGTGACCGGCTGTTCATGCTATTTCCTCCACGGGCTGGCATTTCCCGAGCGTCAGGGGGAGGCCTGCGCTGGTCGCTGGATCCCCGTGCATTGTTATGCCGTGGGGGGCCCCTGACCGCAGAGTCTGACTCGATGTTCCTCCTGTTGGCAGAAGGATGCTGCCCCCTGCTCGGTGGGTTTGACTCTTCGTCCCCTGGGCATCTAGGGCTACGAGGCGGCTACCCTGCCCTATTCTGCCACAAGCGCTGGAGATTGCCTCGACCAGCCTAGGTTGGAGGCTGCTATTCAGGATCCCTAGGCGGGACATCATCTTGAGCCATAGGCGGCTGCTCTGGCCTTTGAGGGCTTGCTGGCTGGAGAGGAGGGCTTGGATTGGAACCTCTTTGAGGTGGTGCATTTGGTGGCTGATCTGGCTGGGAGGATGGTCCAACTTGACTCCTAGCGAGTTGAATGGCTGCTTCAAGGGAGGCCATGGCATCCCTCTGTCGACGATCCATTTTCGTCTGCCGCTCACTTAGCTCTTGGCGCTGGCATTCTATTTCTCTTTGCTGCAGCGCCATTGTCTCCGCAGCATTCTCCTGATTGGCCCTCAGATTAGCCAACTCATCTTGCAACACTCCTAGCATTGCCCTCAGTGTTTCGGAATCTAGTTCCTCCTCATCAAACTCCAAATGTGGTTCATTCTCTTCCACATTTGGGGGAGGAGGTTGGGATGGTGCAGCGCTAGCAGCCTATTCAGTCTTCTTAGATGTTTTTGCCATTAGATTTTTTCACAGTTTTTGTCAAACTCTCAATGAAAGCACCAGAATGTTGACCCATGATTTGGCCAACGACACGGAGTCAAATATACCACAAAAGATCAAACAGCAAGTAAGAAAGATAATCCAATGGAAGAGAGGAAAACACCAAGGATTTATAGTGGTTCGGCCCCAAAAGATAGTAATGACCTACGTCCACTTAGTGCTATTATTAAGATTGAATCTCAAAGCCGTGATCAAAGAACTAGAGTTCTTGAGTTTCACAAACCTTGGAAGAAATACAATAAAACAATGGATAATTGCACTATAGCTCTCTCTTTTTTTCTATCTTAGCAAAAATATTCAGTAATCAAAAGTCCCTTCCTTGAGCTATTTCATGCATATTTATAGGCTCAAGGAGGGTTACATGGGCCAACGGGCCATATCTTTCCTTAATAATCGTGTATCAAGGTCATAATAAGGAAATATTCAATGTATTAAATATAAGATTACAGTGTAAGAAGGAAACAAATCAAGTTATACGACCAACCTGGTCGTATCTAAAAGTTAAGCCCTGACGAAGCAGTGTGCTTCTGGTCGATAGTCGAACAGTACTCTCTGCCGCGTGTCAACTACGTACGATAAATCCTTGCCACGTCATCAATAGCCATTTTTAGGGTAAACAGAACTAATAAGATCATGACACTTTTCGTGTGCATGATTATTAAGGATTAAGTATTTTGATGAATAGTTTAATTAAAAAAAAGATCTAGAAGCTCTAGAACCTTCTAGCAGCTATTAGGATCATATTATGACTCAGTCAAAGTTGTTTATCCAATTCAAATTAAGCTGATAAAGTGCAATTACGTGTCTAATATTTCAACGTATGACGATATATCGCAGCTATAGGGGCGATATATCTCCACACGAGAGATACGAAAAACACGTCGATTTCGCACGATCGAACCCACGATCACTCGGGACATAAGGCCAGGCGATATACCACCTAGGGTGGGCAATATATCGGCCCTAGGACCATATTTCAAACGTCGTAGAATCCGAGCTTGATTCATCCCTTAACCTCTTGACTTGCCTCTAAACGTTTTTGACCGAGTCTTAAGCCTCTGTTGAACGAATATTCAAATATTTTTCAATTAATATTCACTATTTTATTCAAGCTAAAAGGAGATATTTTCACTCCTTGAACTCTATAAATAGGACCTAGTACCCAGCCATTTCTCTCATTCTTCAAGCTGTGTTCAGAGCCTTCAAGCTGCTAGGGTTACTATAGAGTGATACATTTGGGTTTGGGATAAAAGCTTTGTAATTTTAAGTTGTATAAACACTTGGGAAGTGAGATATAGTGTGTTTTCAATATCGAGGTATAGATCAGTTCTAGTACATCCAAAGGTATTCTTATTCTTAAGTTTATTTCTATATGGTTCTTTAGTTTTCTTTACTCAAATCCTAACTCGTTGTTTTCAATTCCTGGTTGGGTTTTTAGGTTCTTTGAACTTAAGGTTTCTTTTCGGTAAGCTTCTTCTTGGTGGTTTAGTTCTCTTCTTTATCATCTCTTTTCTTTAGAAATACTCACCATTCTTATTGTTGGTTTAGGAGTGTTCCGAATCCCGTCCTTGTTCTCGATTATTTTGGTGTTATTAAGGAAAATAGGAGAGATTTTATGTGCATTTATGTTTTGATATGTTTATGCTATGATATGTATATGTATGATGTCCATGAGTATATGATTTGTTTAGATAACAAGCATATAAATTGTTTAGATAACAAGCATATAACTTGTTTAGATAACAAGTCCCAATAATATATTCTTTGGGCATATGATTTGTTTAGATAATAAGCCTCATAAATTTATATGACTTGTTTTGATAACCAGCCCCGTAAATTTATGGGCATACGATTGCCTAGCTTGCAAGCCCCAAGAAGAATGATGGCCATTAAAGTCCTACGTGATATATATATATATGTTTTTTTAAGTATATGTTTATGATATAGTTTTATGCTTATATGTGTTAGTAGATTTTCCTTGCTGGGCATTAGGCTCACTCCTTTATTTTTAATGTGATGTAGGAAAATAGATATGGATGCGGAAGGATTCTTGGTAGCTTGGCTTGTGTATTAAGGATGAAGAGATTCAATGGACTGCATGACAATTCGAGGATGACATTATTTTTAGTCTCTTTTTATTATGTTTTTATGTATTTTCCACATTTAGCCTTGTAAACAACTTCATTTAATTTAAATTTATGTTTTATTTTAAAACAATGGGATCCCATACCGCTCATTTATGTATTTCAATATTTACTTTGGAGTTTTTAATAAAGTTATGAATATTCCTTATGTATGTTTTCTCAAAAATAGTGGCTATGTCTAGTAGTTTTAATGGTCCAAGGTCTTAGAAATAGTTGGGTCATTACAATCTTTGAATTCAAAATCCAAATATTCTC
This sequence comes from Humulus lupulus, assembly GCF_963169125.1. NCBI lineage: Eukaryota > Viridiplantae > Streptophyta > Magnoliopsida > Rosales > Cannabaceae > Humulus > Humulus lupulus. The sequence continues at coordinate 161,412,635 of NC_084797.1, read as the reverse complement.
CACCTCGTTCTGATCAAAGTGTTTTAAGAGTCTTACCTAACTGCTTCTCAACCTCAGCTATGAAGTCTTTAAATTTACCAAAGGTTTCAGACTTCCTAACCATTAGGTAAGTATGACCATATCTTGAGTAATCGTCAATGAAGGTGATGAAGTAGTCATATGCACCTCTAGCTTGTCCATTGATTGGACCATAGACATGGCTGTGTACAAGCCCTAAAGGCTCTTTAGCTCTATTGCCTTTTGCTGTGAAAGGACGTTTGGTCATTTTCCCTTCTAAACAAGACTCACAAACCGGAAGAGTTCCAACTCTTAGTTTTCTCAACGGTCCATCTTTTGTTAACCAGTTTATCTTGTCTAGTCATATATGACCAAGTCTAAGATGTCAAAGATATGTGTCATCCCCATTTGAAAATATTTGTCTATTGTTTCCTTTCAGTTTAGCTACTTTAAATAATGCTGAGTTATTCAGCGATCGTTCATTTTATGAAAGCGGTAAATTTCGAACTTTTAATTGCATTTCTAAAGGAAATTTAAGAATAATCAAATAAAAAATATATTCTAAAGTCAATACATGCAATAAAATCAATTCAAAATACTAAAAGAAATAAACTAAAAGAATTGTTCAAAAAAAAAATAGTTTTCTTTTAACAAAACTAAAGAACTACAAAATAAACATACTTTCTTTAATGCTTTCTTGAATTAGATGCTTTCTCTCTCTTCGTTTTAGTATTTTTGTCTCCTCTGCAAGTTCCTCTTGATTACTCAAGTGTCTGTAAAGATGAACAAAAATATGATTAGTGGTTTCTAAATCAAATATTCAAAAATGATACATTATAATCCACTATTAAGCTTAAGGTAAAGTCAAATCATATTTACATTTTTTCGCGAACGTGGTCTTGTCTGTATATCCTCATAGACAATATCTCACATATCACAAGCGTATTCAATATCTTCATACTTTTTTCTCACCTTTTCTTTCATGGTGCTAAGAATATAAAATCTTGTCATGTGATTTGATCTCATCCAATCAACATATTTCTCATGTTCCTCTTTCCTTGCATCCCATGATGACATAAGAGAAGGTCGTCTTTCATTAAAAACATGTTTAAGCTTTTTAGCCAAAAAAAACAAATAAAGTTAAATTTATCCATCCTCCTGCATCCTCTTTATTTTGTTTTACTTTACTTATATGGTCATCAATCATTTGATGCATGACAGGGCACATAATGGGAAAGTAATTGGGTGGCAACATTTTTATGACTAAAAATAAAATGCAACATTATTACTATTTGAAAAATATTAATAATTTGGAAAGGAATATGATGCATGAATGCAACAATTAAAATACATAAACTTATCATTTACTATTCTACAATAAAACTACCTAACAAATAAAGTGTTTCCTTTGGGTTGGACAAGTTAAATTCACATAGCTTATAAGACAATCTTATCTTTATTATTTAAAACTTAAAATAACTCTTATTTTCTCTTTTAAAAAATAAAGTATCGCTGGTTTGGTCAAGATATAAATATCCACCGCAAAAGCTTAATTGCATCTTTGTAAGTGTAACCCATTATTTCATAATTCATGATTTAACTTAGAGAGTGTCGCCTCAGGGTCGGTTAAGCCTAAAATACACCTCTCTTTCCTATCTTCGTAAGAAGCCAACCTTGGTCTTAATATGTCTAAAAATCTTCCTTAGGGGGGTAGAAACAAAGCCGCCTCGAGGCCCTATTCATATTTCACGGTGTTGTAATAATAATGGAGATCATAAATCAAATTGAGATGTTCACCTTCTCCCGCTTACTATTTTAGAATATATGTGTTTATTAAAACTAATTAATTAATTCTAAATTATTTACTAGTTTACTAATAACCATATGAATGTAATTAATTATAAAATACATTTAATTATAAAAGAGCCTGCTTCAACAATTAATGTGACGTAACACGCCATAATCTAGTACTTGTAAAACTTTTACATGCTCATAAACTTATAAAAGAAAGCCATTTATTATATGAAAAATCTCAATGGGGCCTTGCTAAAACATGCAAGTTGGGCCCAATAGTTTAAAAGGAAAATAATAGTTTTCATGCAGTGTTTTAAAGATAATTAAAGTTCAAGTCGCACTAATAAGTTCTGAAAAGTTAAAAATAAACATAACATTATTCTTTAGAAAATTTGACGTTAAACAGATCATTTTCTCGTCCATAGGATACCCCCACGCCATACACACCCTGACATTGGAACTCCCCACATCACCACGCGTGCCACAGAGAAATCATATTTGCTACCTGGAAGGGAAAGTAAAGGGGTGAGCTACAAGCCCAATAAGGAAGTACAAATAACACACAAGTATACACAACAAAACATATTCATATTCATACATCGTTATACAATCATAAACATAATTATCATAACCATCATCATCATAAACATAATCATCATAACATAATCATCATAAACATCATCATCATCATCATATCTTTGTGAACATGGCCCACTAACTTGTCCATGTCACATCATGAGGTCAACAGGATCTCTGGTCCTTGAATAACCTCGGTGTGTCCGCCCTATAAGTTACGTCTTTATATCCTTAGTAACTCAGGTTACGTTTTCACATCCTTAGTAACCCCTTTGTTGTGTCACATTCATCACGCTAACAACCATTACATATCATACAACATACAGAAATACATTCATTTCTGTCATATCCACACAAAATAGCATTTCATCATTCATATCGCCAAATGTATCATCATAAATAACATTCTTATTCATACAAGTCAATCTTACCGTTCACAACATAAATGATCAAAATTTATATCTAACTTCCTTATCTCAGGTCCAAGCAAAGCGAAACTGACAAACTTCACAACGAGCCTATATCATAATCAAATAACATCCTTTAGCATCACATAAGACATTCTTGTGCCTAACTCATATACCCCATGTGTGCATGGGCCATGCACACATGGTGAAAACTACACATATTTTCCAAACATCCATACATAAAATCACCAAAAGAATAATGCAAAAATCATATGGTTGAATATTAGACATGTTTTTTAACGTAAAAGTGCATTTACATGCGACATGCATACGTGAGAACGTTGTTAAAATGCGACGTTAAAAACGATAATTCATACACGCTTATTTCTATCGTTTTAAAAATAATGATTTAGTAACATACTTTTCTTATCATTATTTATCTCTTTAAAATCACTAAGGTAATTAAACATCTAAAACATTATTTTTATTTCATAAAAATAATTTATTTAGCCATTTAAAAATATAATAATTCCATTATTTATTTTTAAATTACATAAAAATAATAAAGGCTAGAAATTATGTAAAATACTTATAATTAGCATGCTTCCTTAGAAAATAACATTTTAATTCAAATTAATAAAATTACAAACTTGGTGTGAGAAAAATACATTTTATTTGTATTATATTAAGACTAAATTTTAAGTAAAATAAATTCATAAGTGATAACCCAATAATTATTTTTAAATTATTAAACTAAACTTTCAGCCACCAATAAATCTATTTAAAAATCGCAAGTGAATTAATCTCAACATTTTTCTTAATTAAAATGAAGAAAAAAAATCATATCTATTAAAATGAACACTCATGATTATATTCAAAAATACCATTTTTAATATTTACGTGACTTAGGGTTATATTATTCACAAACACACAAATTTTCTTTCATTTAGAAACAACTTTCCAATATTTTACCAAAAATTCCAGCAACCATATACACTCTCAAAAATCACCATATTGAATTTAAAACCTCATATTTTCTCTAAAAATATATAAAAATTCTGTAGGTATTTTTTTGAGTAAAAATATCATTTTAATGTATATTAAAGTTCCATTTAATTTCTTAAAAACATCATAGCACTTGCAAAATTATTTAATCATTCAAAAACATTATTCTCATCATATTTGACACCATTTATACACAAAATAGCAAGTACTTCAAATCATGAAATTCATCAATTTCATCATGCCTCACAAAATTCACACATTAATTAGGCATGTTTAATTAACAAAATTTAAACACAAACCCTAGCATGTTTCTATCATTCAAGTAATCCAAAAAAAAACTAACATATACCCATTTAATATCTTACAAACACCCTATCATGTTTCTAGGATTACAATTGACATTAAAACATACAAGGAAAACAAACATGCTTTGAACACCACCCCTAGGCCGAAACCCTTATAGCCCAAAATTATCAAATCTTTTCATGTTTAAAAAAAATGAAAACACCCATCATCATATTTTATAGATCACAAATTAACACCCTTGCATGCTTACACATAGAATCTTTAAGCCAAACCATACCTATCATCAAATCATAGGAAAAACCTTAGGCAACATATCATCAACACCACCATGCTTATGATTTTTAACATCAAAACAAATATTCATAATAAGAGATTTACATAACACCATAAATCAATAATCAATCCAATACACACATACTACGAGTATACATATGAAAAGGTTACAACAATAAGAACCAAATCAAGAATAGAGGTTCCATTACCTCCTTTGATAGAAATCAAGGAACCCAAAAATAGTTATGGTCACCCTTTTGTTTGCTAGCCTCCAACACCTTATTGTTACCACCAAAACATTATATCAAACAACCAAAAATCTCACATAGATCAATATTAGGAAATCAAAACACCCTTACCCTCTTGTTAGCCGAAACCATAACAACAATCCCTATGCTCTTGTGAGATTAGAACCTAGCACCACCAATGACTTCCATTAAACTAGAACCAAGAAGAAGGGAAAAAGAAAATCACAATCCAAACCCATACCTTAGAGACCTCGAGCCCTTCTTCCCCATCTTCTTCTTCCTTCATGTTTTCTCTTTTCTTTCTCCTCATTCTCTCTAGAAAATGGCAGCCTCTCTCTCCCTTTCTCTCTCTAGCTCTCCCACTCTCTCTCTCTCTCCTTCTCTCTAGGCCGACGGCACTAAATGAGCATAATGCTCTCTTCTTTTTTCCTTCCCTCTTTATTCTAATCTACCCATAATAGCCTAAGGAAAATAATCGGTAAGTTTCTTAATTGTGCCTATTTTCTCTTAATTTGATTTATTTGATTGAAGAAAAAAGAAAGAAAGAAATATAAATGGGACAACTCAATTCCCTGATTTCCCTCTTGCCGTCCACCCTTGTTGCCATTTCTCTCATTTATTTAAATAATTTTAATAAAAAGGAAACTAAAGTGTGTAGAAAATTTTACGCATGTGCACCATATGCAACCATGCACATGTGCACACTCAATAACTAGGGTGCATCACTACCTACCATGCACCTTAGTGCATTCAACCAAAACTCAATTATTCACATTTTTAAAATAAATAAACAATTAACAAAAAAATTCACTAAATACTACCAAACAATTCAAAAAATAATTTAAACAAACAAATAAAATAATTCACAACACTTAACAATTTAATAAAACAAACCACAAAATTTAATAACTAAAAAAAATTTGGTGCCCTACATGTGATCTTAATGATGTCTCCTCTTGAAACCCTTTAAGTAGAATAGGTTTCTTGAGAATTGTTGTCACTATACAAGATATTCTCAAAGAATTCTACATCTCTAAATTCAATTATTACATTGGATTCTAAGTCCAATAGTCTATATGTTTTGCTATTTGAGGCATAGCCTACAAATGAACACTCTATAGCCCTATGACCCAATTTAGTCCTTTTAGGATATGTGCTCTTACAATAACCAAGGCACCCCCACACTTTAAGATAATCTAGATTAGGTTTCTTTTCTTTCCATATTTCATATGGTGATATTTGATTTTTCTTTAGAGGAATACAGTTTAAAATATGAAACGCAAATAGAAAAGGGTCACCTCATAATGCATAATTCAATTTAGAATGTACTAGTATAACATTAGCCATTTCTAGATAAGTTATATTCTTTCTTTCCGCTATACCATGTTGTAGAGGTGTATAAGGGATTGTACATTCATGTATTACATCATGACCTTCACAAAATATATTGAAGTCATTTGAAAAATATTCACCACCCCTATCACTTCTAAGTACTTTTATCTTTCCATTGAATTGATTCTCAACTTTGGCCTTGTATACTTTAAATGCATTAAATGCTTCATCTTTCCTTTTGAGCAAATAGATATAAGTATACCTAGAACAATCATCTATAAAAGTGCAAAAGTATTTATTTCCACTTCTAGTTAGCATTCCATTCAATTCACATAAGTCACTATGTATTAAATCTAGCAACTTAGAATTCCTATCAACACTAGGAAATTGTTTCTTTGTCATTTTAGATTTCACACATAGTTCACATTTATCATACTAAACATTATCAAAATTAATCAATCCACATTTAATCACTATTTTAATAGTACTAAAATCTACATGTGTTAATCTATTATGCCACAAAGTAATAGAATTTGAATCAACCATATAAGTAGAAGATGTAGATGCTTTATTATTGTCAATCAAACAATTAGAGGTACAAACTTTAACCATTCCATTACAAGAATATCCCCTCCTTACAAAGTTCCCTCCCTTGGAAAAAATTAGCTTACCGAACTAAAACACCGCCTTGATGCCCAGTTTGGTCAACAAATTTCCACTAACAAGATTTGTATTCATGTCTAGAACATAGAAGATATAGTAAGAACTTTCTTGTCAACTGCGAAAATGAGATCAATTGTGCCTTGGCCTTCAACCTTGGATCTCATGTCATTCCCCATTTGAATCTCATGACCATCCCTTGTCTCCTCAAAGTTTTGAAAATAGACCTATCATATGTCACCTGAATGGTGGAAAAAGTATCATTTGATAACGCCCTAAATATTCTATCTTTTAAAAAATACATAATTTGACATGATTCATAACAAAAATACTAGGTTTTTTCCAATATAACCTTAATAAAAACGTGCAGAAAAATACTAGATCCAGATTTAAGAAAAAATATTTAGTGCAACACAATCGTGCTTATGAAATCCTAAATACATTTCTAAAATGATACTGAACTTATTTAAAGAATGGCTTAAAAGATAAAATAAATGTGTGGCGTTCTTGATTTGATTTCTAGTTTATATGGCCCCCGCAGCATACACACTTTCATTGGATAGGCCTCATCTCGCCACAATCATAAGTAAACAATCAACTAATACCTACAATTGGAGGGAAAGTAAAGTGGGTGAGCTCGAAAGCCTAGTAAAGAAGTAAATTCATTCAATAGAATTCAAAGTACATACGTTATTCAAAACTAGCATAAAATCATGAACATATTTACTACGGATAGTGCCAAAACATTAACAAGACATTCATATCATCACATACAACTTTATCCATATAACTAGAACTTAAAATATAACATCAAAAAGCATATCACAATATAACTTCTACTAGTCACACCCTTTCATTTCATGATCCAACAATCTCATGACCTATCATTAACTAGGCATAATAACATCATTATAATCATAGTGAAGATGTCACAATAATCACCTTAGCATCCATACGCTCATTCATAAAATATTAAAGGAAACAAGTAATTATGGAATAGAAGTTCAATGAGGAAACTATCCTCTTGGGACCACATTGGTCAAGTTCTGGGGCATGTCTGCTAAATATTCAAACATGATAACTCATCTAACCAAAATACATGTGCATGTAATCATTATCATAAACATAACAAACACACATCATGTCACATAGAAAACTAGCTAACCTCCTTACCTTGAGTCCATGTAAATAATAAAGCAAGACTACTTCACAATAATTCCTAAAATCAAAGGTATAAACTTTACTTCAATTCACAACACTCATAAACATATAATATACACATCTAGAACATTATTCTTTCCTAGGTCGCAACCCCCTTATAAAATTCCCAAAACTCATATTTTAATTCAAAACATGATCTATCAACTTTAGCATGGTTATAACATTATTAATAACTCATAAAATTACTTAAGGTGTTTATAATTCATTCCACACCCAAGTTTTATTCATTGGCCGAAACCCCTTCTAGCATATATCTGAAAATATTTTTCCAACATGCAATGTATATAAGAACTATAAGTCTATACCCAATGAAATTTCTTAGCATGCACAAAATTACTAGACCTCATGGAATAATCACAAACCCTAGTTTATTTGGGGTGGCCGAAACAATGTCTTCTCCCTTTCTTGGGGTATCACAAAATCACAACTCCCATATCCACCCTAATATCTTTGGGAATTAATACTAGAAATAAAAAAACACCATTCACTTTGTTTATTTTGTGGTGGTCGAACCCTAGGCTTTTCCTTCTTTGTGTTTGCTTCAATTCCCTTCCAACAAAACCACCATATTTTCTTTTAGTTACCCACACATAGATGAGAATAATAAACCAAATCATACTCCCCAATTTAGCTATGAACTATTGTGAAATAACTAGAAGAGAATTACATACCTTGATCCTAGCTTCTTCCTCTTCCGATTTTTCTTCTTCTCTCTCTCTTTTCTTCCTTCTCTTTCGACCTCCTCTCCCCCTTTTCTCTTCTCTTCCAAAAGGAAAGAAAAATGAACAATCCCATCTCCTTATATAGGCATCATGGCTGAACCCTATAGAGAGGAAAAGGAAGTTTCTAATTTCCTTTATTTCCTTTATTCTAATTTTATAAAAATAGAATGAGAAATCTTCTAAAAATGGAAATATTTCTCCCTTCTTCCCCTTATCTCCCACACGCCACTCTAGTCTTTCTCCATCCCTTTTTCATTTTCTTTCCTATTTAATTATAAATCTTCTAATTCAACTCTTCACATAATATAATAGACCATTAGAATATGTTGGGAATTGTGCCCTGAAAGCATATGTAGTAGACATTGTTTTAGGAAATAAATAAATAAATTAAATTTGTTATGCATATATTTTATGGACTATATTATTTTGTGATAATATTAAGTAAATATCATAAAAATTCATAAGTTCATATATGTGATCTCAAACATGTATTGGTACAAGAGGATTGTGTTTGAGATAAATGAACTTGAATAGTTTGCAGTAAAATAAAGTTATGGAATCTTTAGATTAATTACTGCAAGTACGGTCCACTAGTATTATGAATACATGTGATCTAGATCTGGATCACTAGTGTAGTAGGACACTTTAGTGGAGGTACTTTATATATTAGAGAATATATAGAACTTGACCAGATATATTTATTAATACTTAGTTAAATACCGGTTCAAAGTATTAATTAAATATATCATCTGTTGATCATATACAAATAGATCTTAATTCTTAAGTTACTATGAACTCATGTTTATGTTATATGAGTTCTTTGATTCACTCATTAGGGTCTGTCAGAATGATCAGGCTAGAAACTGTTGTTTTGAGAACTCATTAATGTAAATGGTTGGGGACATATTATACAAATATGGAATCTATGTCTTCTCATAAGAGATTGAATAATGGTTCTCTTAAGGGTTGACTTTTGGGACTAAAATGTTATTGAGCTCAAATCCATAATTTAGTAATGAATTAATCTTCACTGGTAAAGTCAATGGTACTTAAGGAAACAAGATATAATTAAAAGGGTAAAACGGTAATTTTATTCCTAATTAATTATGAACCATTATTAGAGGGTTAATTTGTATGTAATGATTATATCAATGGTCGCTTTATTTTATAAAGTACTCAGCAAATGAAATGCCTATAATTACAAGAGTGCTGACTCATATATATAGTGGAGTAATCATAAGATTAATAAATTAAGATTATTTAATTAAAGAGTTTAATTAATAATCTCAAATTTATTGGAGCTTGGAATTATAGGTCCATAGCCCCCCACAGCGGTTCTATCAATACTATTCAAGACAAGAGTTGATATAAAGGGAAAAATGGGTGAAAGACATATTTAAGATGAAATTTGTTCTTCGGGTCAAATATGCAATTTTGTGATAATAGTGATTAATTAATTAATTACAAATTATTTGTAATTAACAAAATTAATTAATATTTAATTATTATGTCATTTTCGAAATTATACTAAATAATTAAATTAATTTTAAAAATTATATTAAATAATTAATTAATTATAATTTTCGAAGTTATAATAAATTAAATACTTAATTTTGAATTTTATATTGGTTTTAATTAATTTGTAGAATTAATTAAATATCTTTATTTGAGTGGGAGATAATAATCGGATAAGTTCAAATTGGATTTGAATTTAAAAGATTGATATTTATCCAAATATTTTCTTATATTTAATAATTAGTTAAAAATATATTTAATTCAAATTTGAATTAATTATCAGGTTGTTAGATTTTTATCTGACAAGGTAGTTTGAATAAATAATTAAATAAAAATAGAAAAATCAAATATCCCTAAAATATAGGGTTGTACATGACCACACACAGTCCATGGACTGTGTGTCGTGTACGGCACATATTTTCAGAGATAGATTTTTTAATTTTATTTATTTAATTAATTAATAGAAAATTCAAAAGTTAGTTTTTGGATATTTTCATCAATAAGATAATTAATTAATTAAAAGATAAATTGTAAATTGGTTACAGATTTTTTTTAAAAAAAAATTGAATATTTTCTTTTGAAGTTAGACTTATCAGAAAATAGACAGACACTTAAGAATTCGCTCTGTGAAAAAGAACGATGCTTTTCTCTCTCCCTGAAAAGATGCAGAACCAATTTCAGACCTTATTCTCTTGATCTCATGTGTTGAGTACATCAAGTAGAATCATAAATTAACTATCCTTTATTCTTGAAGTGCCCACACACTTCTTGAGATATAGAGAACATTGTGGAAGATCTCTGTGTGAGTATCTGGGAGCAACTTGGATAGGAAGTTCGTTCAAATTACGAAAAGATAGCAAGGGCATTTGATAGGCATCAAGAGTTATGTTTCCTATTCTTTTCTTTCTTATGATTAATGTTGTATATTAATGGATCTGCATATTTAAAGGTAGTTTAAATATGTTACAAATTTTTTGTTGTACACTAGGCCAAACCCACCACCTTTCCGCTGCGCATTAGGAAACTCGTTCCTAACAATTGGTACCAGAGCGGTCATTAATCTCTGCATACATTAATTACTGCGTGGGTATAATATTCTTATGTTATTGTAATATATGTGAATAGATGGTTGTATGTATGTTTAAAGTTTATTCTTAAGGGTCGTTAATTATATGGTGCTTTGGGTTTAGGAATTGTTCTTAAATTTCTAAATGAAAAATGTAAGTCATTTTGGGGCATAGGAATTTTTTGTAATTTAAGTTTCGCATTAAATTATTTGAAAAAAAATCAGTAAGGCCCGACCCCCGGGTTTCGTGCCCCGTAGCCCGAGCCTCACCCAGCCGCGCGCCCCTACGCACCTCGCCCAGCCACGTGTCACAGGCTGACATTTTTATAGCAGAAATGCCCGTGCGGCACCTTAACTCCTCTGAGCCAAGGTCAGCTCTCCAACCAATCATTTTCGCGCGACCATGTGCCTTTGCACACTTCCATCTCTTGAACAACTCTCGCTGAGTCATGCTCTTAAGCGTCTATGAGTGCAACCGTGCATCAAGGTTATCTAGCCAAGACACTCACACTGCCCATAGGTCTCACTATGGCAAGGAAAATCCCAACACCGATGCTCACCCAGACATTTGCAAGCCAGGGTAGCATGTGTGGCCAAGAGCCAACACCAAGCTAACGTGCCAACACCTCTCATCATGCCTCATTCTATACTATCTGATTAGCTCACATCACATACCAAGGACTCCCATACGTCCATGGTCCAATCCTCAAGGCACCATGCCTTTACACATGTTGGTAGGCCCTTGAGACTAGCTTCCAGACTAGTAGCACAGACTGGACCTCTGTCCTACCCAAGCATTGCACACTCTTCAATGCTTGTATGCTAGCAAGTCCTACGAATGACATCCTGCGCCATCTCATGCTAAGACTCGTGGCCATAGCATGCCACGACGTCCCTCGGAGTTTTGGGCCACGTTCCATGCAAGCGGCATATCGACAAGCCAAGAGAACTGTACCCATAATCCTCTGGCAGCACACTTCAACGCACTACCGATGCGGCCCAGTAATGTCCATGAGTACTCCTACTCATGGAGACATATGAGTCCCCTCGTGGTCCTCGTATGCTTGCCCTACTAGCCCTCCCGACTAGTAGTAGCTCACTTGACGCACCTATGTGAGGGGGTGGTGGAGAGCTGACACCAGGTGCTCCCCCTACAAAAAGCCTTCTGAGGTTTTAGCCTTCTATCACGAACATATATGATTTTTTTCTTGGGAGACATATTTGGCTCTTAGCTCACCAATTCTCTGAATCTCCCAAATTCGATTGCACAATTGCGTTCATTGACCCTTCAATATGGAACCTACCAAGTCTCGCCCATTTCTGGGCAATATTGAAGATATTTACAAAAATGCCACTGTCGTACAAACTAGGTATTAGCATGCTCACCATCCTGCACCCTCGTGTGCACATCTGACCGAGCACCATCCTAGCTTGTAACATGCCTTCAAGGCTAGCATGTTACACTGCGCACCCCACGCCTGCCGCGCGTGCACCACGCACCCCTGCGCTGCCAGCCTCCAGCCAGCAGCCGCGCACCTCCCAGCTGCCGTGCCCCGTCGAGCCACCACATGCAGCTACCCCTAGGGTTTCTAAACCCTAGGTCTTGCATCTAAGTTATCCATTTAAATTATGGGCCTAATTAATTTTAGCCCATAATTAAAAATTATTTTATTTTTAATTAATTGTATGAGCCCAATTTCAAAATTGGACCTAATATCTTATTGGGCATTAAAGCCCAATTTAATTATTCTTAAAATTTGTTTAAGATAATTAATATTTTAATTCAAAATTAAATGGATAAATAGCTTAAAGGATGAAGACTACTTGTGAAGGCCCAAAATTTGAAGATAGAGATCTCTCTAGGTTTTATTTAGTCTCTTACAATTTTGTGTATATTTTTGCAAGTTTTGTTTTCTAGAAATACCCAAGACACCCGGCCCGCATTTATTTATTTAAATGTATGAATGTGATTAAATTGTTTAATACTATATCATGCATTTTTGACATGCTATATATATTATCCACACATTATTTAAAATTATGCATGCATCTCATATGAGTAGAAACATGCCTTAGGATTGTCCTTTGTTATTATATGCTTTATATGATGAACCACATAATAATAAATCTAGTTTTAACTAGTTTAAGAGCGGAAATAGATTTTAAAAGTTGTTTAATTTCTAGTATTTAATAAAATTGTTTTATTAAATAATAAATGATATTCCTAGTAATTATAGCAAATTAAAATTGAATTAATTAGGGAATAGTTCATATAATTTTATTTTTGCTTAATATGATTAGTAATTATTAGGATATCATTTGGTAAAAATAGATCATTTTATTTTTACAAACCAATTAAAAAGCATAGGATGTTTTGAGAAAACACATATTTTAAAATAGTGAGTGGGAGAGGGAGTTATGACAATAAGTCCCAAGGTCTCCATTATTAGTTGGCACTGAGGTAGCATGAAGAGGGCCTCGCGGCACCATTCCTTGTGTCCCCCTAAGGAAGGCTTCCGACTGTGTTATTCTCAAGGCAAACTACTTTTTCAAGAATAGGATTTAATGATGTATTTCAAGTTTGACTGACCCTAAGGCACACTCTTGAGTTAAGTCATTGATCTAAAATAATGGGTTACACTCACAAGGTACATTAGGCTTTCGAGCGGACTAGTGTATTCTTAACCAAACAAGTGGTTGTTTATAAGTCAAAAGAGAAATATTGATTTAAGTTTTCACTTATAAATTTGAGAACTTGTCTCAAAATTAATTTGGAATTAGTGTGACCTACCCTAAGGTTGGTCCATTAATGTTCAAATTAATTAATCGTGGAATTAGTAATTATTTTGTATGTGTTTTTTAATTGTTTCATTCATGCATCACGTTTACTATTCCGAAAATAACTGATATTTATTATATTCATAAATTCATTTTTTGTTTATTTATTTATTTTCAGCAATCATGTCTAGCTCAAATCTTGTATCTTCTTTACTTGCACATGAAAAGTTGACTGGTGAAAACTACATGAAATGGAAATCAAACTTGAAAATTTTATTAATATGTGAGAACCAAAAAAATTTCTTGACTGAGGAATGTCCTGAAGTCCCTCTCACTACTGCTTCCAAAACTACAAGGGAAAAGTTTGATAATTGGATCTTCTCAAACAACAAAGCAAAGTGTTATATGCTTGCGAGTATGAGCGATGTACTCAGAAAGAAGTTTGAGAACACTGAGAATGCTTATAATATCTGGGATTCCCTTCAAGATATGTTTGGGTAGCAGTCATATCAATGCAGGCATGAGGCCACCAGATCCTACTTGACCAAGAAAATGAAGAGAGGAGTTTCTATCAGAGAACAAGTATTAGATAGGATCAATATAATGCATGATGTAATTATCCATGGGGTAATCATTGATGAAAGGACTCAAGTAAGCATTATACTTGAATTGCTTTCTCCAGCTTTTAATGGTTTCACAACCAACTATGTCATGAACAAATTATTATATAACATGACACAGCTGTTGAATGAATTGCAAACTTATGAATCTCTTAACAAAGGTTCTGAGAAAGAAGGAGAAGAAAATGTTGCTGATTCTAACTCATTCTCTGCAAAGGCTAAAACCAAAAAGAGGAAAAATGGAAATGGAAAGGACAAGGAGAAAGAAAAAGACAAGAATTCAAAGAAGCCTAAAAAGTCATCCAAAGGCAAAGAGAACAAGAACACCAAAAGCTCCAAAAGAAGACCCCTAAAGGGACTTGTTTTCATTGTGGAGTAGATGGTCACTGGAAGAGAAACTGTACAAAGTATCTTCCTGAACTAAAAGAGAAAAAGAAAGGTGAATTTGATTTACTTGTGTTAGAAGCTTGTTTAGTGGAAGACAATTCCTCATCCTGGATAGTATATTCAGGAGCCACTAACCATGTTTGTTTTTCTCTACAGATTCTTAGTTCAACGAGGAAGCTTGTTGATGGAGAGGTGACTATGAGGGTAGGCAGTGGTTAGATTGTCTCTGCAGCAGCAGTTGAAACAGCCCGTTTGGAATTTGAAAAGAATAAATTTCTTGTTTTATAGAAAGTTTATTATATTCTTGGATTTTCTAGAAACTTAATTTATGTTTCTATGTTGCATTAACAAGGTTTTAAAATTTCTTTTAATAATAATTTGATTGCTATTTCAAGATATGGTTTTAAGATATGTTCTGCAAAATCTATTGATGGGCTTTATAAATTGCAAGCTAAAGAGAAATCTACTTATAATTCTGAATTATTTAAAACAGCTAATCCTAGATTTATTAAACGACAAAAGACTGATTCCGATAGTGAAACATATCCATGGTACTTGAGATTGGGCCATATTGGTCTAGACATAATTAATAGGCTTGTAAAGGATAGTCCTTTAAGAGAACTATCTATTGGATCTCTCCCTGTTTGTGAATCCTGTCTAGAAGGCAAGATGACCAAGAGACCTTTCTCTGCTAAAGGTTCAAGAGCTACAAAACCACTTCAGCTGGTACATACGGATGTTTGCGATCAACTTAATGTACAAGCAAGAGGAGCTTATGAATACTTCATCACTTTCATTGATGATTATTCAAGATATGGTTACCTATACTTAATGCAAAGAAAATCTGAAACTTTTGGAAAGTTTAAAGAATTTCAAGCAGAGGCTGAAAAGCAAGGTAAATCACTAAAAGTTCTTCGATCTGATCAAGGAGGAAAGTACTTGGATTTTAAATTTAAGGACCATCTGCATGAGCATGGCATTCAATCCCAACTCACAGCACCTGGAACGCCATAGCAAATTGGTGTTTCAAAAAGATGGAACAGAACGTTATTAGATATGGTTAGATCAATATTGTGTATCTCATCATTACCACTGTCATTCTGAGGCTATGCAATTCAATGTGCTCTATACATATTGATTGTTGTTCCATATAAGTCTATCCAGAAGACACCCATGGAATTATGGAATGGTTGTAAACCTAGTTTACACCATTTTCTAATTTTGGGGTGTCCTGCACACGTGCTTAAAGGAAAGACCAGGAAGTTGGAATCACACTCTGAAGTGTGCATGTTTGTGGGATATTAAAAAGAGCCTAAATGTGGAATTTTCTATAGTCCAAAAGAAAATAAAACATTTGTATCGACAAATGCAAATTTTCTTGAACATGACTATGTTAATAACCACAAACCTCGTGGTAAGGTTGTACAGGAGGAGATGGTCTCGAATGAAGTTGCAAAGTCACCAGCAACAACCAATGAAAAACGGCAAGAGGAAACTACTAGTTCTAGTCAGAATAGTAGAGAGCCTCGTCGTAGTGAGAGGGTTAGTAAGCAACCCACACGCTATGAACACAAAGTTCAAATGCTTGTGTCTGACACAAACAAAGATGATTTATTGACATTTAAGGATGCAATGAATGATTCTGACAAGGAAAAATGGCAAGAAGCCATGAACCAAGAAATGGAATCAATGTATTCCAATTATGTCTGGGTTCTTGAAGATCCACCTGAGAATATCAAACTCATTAGTTGCAAGTGGATATTCAAGAAGAAAAGAGGAGTGGATGGGAAAGTAAAGACTTTCAAAGCAAGGCTTGTAGCCAAAGGTTACAAACAGAAAGAAGGGGTTGATTATGAAGAAACCTTTTCTCCTGTAGCCATGCTAAAATCCATTCGTATACTCTTGTCCATTGCTGCGTGCATGGATTATGAACTTTGGCAAATGGATGTCAAAACAGCTTTTCTGAATGGCTACCTTGACGAAACCATTGACATGTCTCAACCAGAAGGGTTCGAAGTAAAAGGTCAAGAGCAAAAAGTTCGCAAGCTTCTTAGGTCCATCTATGGACTCAAACAATCTTCTAGATCTTGGAATCTTAGATTTGATGACACAATAAAAATGTTTGGTTTTGAACAAAACATTGACGAACCTTGTGTCTATAAACAAATCAAATATGGTGTAGTAGTATTCCTCGTTCTTTATGTTGATGATATATTACTGAATGGAAATGACGTAACATCATTATCAAAGGTAAAGAACTGGTTAGCTAAACAATTCCAAATGAAATATTTGGTAGAATCCAAGTATGTTCTAGGCATTAAAATTCATAGAGATAGATAGAACAGAACTTTGGCACTGTCTCAAGCAACTTATATTGATAAGGTGCTAGAACGCTTTAATATGCAAAACTTCAAAAAGGGTGATATGCCAACCCATTCTGTAGTATTCCTTTCCAAGGAGAAGTGTCCCAAAACACTTCAGGAAGGGGAAGATTTGAGACAATATCCCTATGCCTCAACATTAGGCAGTCTAATGTACGACTTGTTGTGTACAAGACCTGACATTTATTATCAATCCAATCCTGGGATGAGTCATTGGATTGCTTAAAGAATATTCTCAAGTATCTTAGAAATACTAGATATTATATGCTTGTATATTCATGTGGAGACCTAAACCCCACTAGTTACACTGATTCTGATTTTCAATCAGACAGAGATAGTCTGAAATTGAATTATGGATCAGTGTTTACTCTTGGAGGAGGAGCGGTAGTCTGGCGAAGTATTAAACAAACCAGCATTGCAGACTCCACCATGGAAGCCGAGTATATAGCAGCTTGTGAAGCAAATAAGGAGGTTGTGTGGCTCAAGAAGTTCTATTTCGATTTGGAAGTAGTGCCAGATGTGGATAAGCCACTAGGCCTATACTGTGACAACAGTTGGGTAGTAGCTAACTCAAAGGATCCACAGGGTCATACGAGGGGAAAGCACATCAAGAAGAAGTATAACTTGGTAAGAGAGATAGTTCATCGAGGAGATGTTGCAGTTATGAAGATAGCTTCAGAGCATAATCTTGCAGATCCTTTCACAACGACTTTATCCATAAAATCTTTTAAGAAACATGGGAATGAAAGAGATGCCTCATTTTCTTTAGGGAAAGTGGGAGATTGTTGGGAATTATGCCCTGAAAGCATATGTAGTAGACATTGTTTTAAGAAATAAATAAATAAATTGAATTTTTTATGCATATATTTTATGGATTATATTTATGTGATATTATTAAGTAAATATCAAAAAAAAAATCCTAGGTTCATATATGTGATCTCAAACACGTATTGGTACGGGAGGATTGTGTTTGAGATAAATGAACTTGAATAGTTCGCAGTAAAATAAAGTTATGGAATCTTTAGATTAATTACTGCAAGTATGATCCACTAGTATTATGAAAACATGTGATCTAGATCCGGATCACTAGTGTAGTAGGACACTTTAGTGGAGGTACTTTATATATTAGAGAATATATAGAACTGGACCAGATATTTTTATTAATACTTAGTTAAATATTGTTTCGAAGTATTAATTAAATTTATCATTTGATGATCATATACAAATAGATCTTAATCCTGAAGTTACTATGAACTCATGTGTATGTTTGTTGACGCGGTTCTTCGCCAACAAGTAATTATACGAATAAACAGGATGGATTAGTGCTAATTAGTGAACCGTAATATGAAAATAGTTTAATTCTAGACTTGGGAAATTAATAACATGGGAAGGTGATCACCCCTTTCTTTTTAGGTGGTTCGAAGGTTAAAATCCCTCTAGTCCACCAGTCGGTATTATTGATATCTCTTGGTTAATCCTTACAAAGTGCTTCTTTAAAAAAAAAAATGCCCAACCACTTGCAATGCCCAGGCTCTTGGTATTTATAGGGAGAGGATACCTGGGTTGGCAAAGGGGGTCATCCCGTGACCTCTTTACCCTTCACGTCATCTCTGTGACACTGATGATTAATTCCTAAAACCTGACAGTGAAGTGTGGTCTAATCAATAGGTAAGGAGGGATAATGGGCCGCATGGCCCAAACCCATCGTGGGATGTCTGAATACGCATGTTTATACTGCGTGCCCGAGAACTCAGGAATGGAACAGGTAGGTGATGTCTGATATACGCATGTTTACATTGCGTGGTTGTCTTTACAAGGGTTCAGGTGTCAGACCCATGCCGCATCCCAAGCTTGATGTAGAGCCAGCTCGTGATATCCATACCGTTGACCTGCTGCCTTTGAGTGAACTGCTAACTCTCTAATCAGCTCGAACTGGACAGATGGAAACCCGTAATAACAGCTCCGGGTGAACGATTTACTCATGGCGGATCGAATTAGGCCCTTTTCCAATTCGCCAATAGCTCGCAGATATTTAGGGCGTACATTTTCCCCCCAAGCCCCTGCTCGTGATCCATGACGTCATCTGCGACCTTCACAGCGAGGGCTTTTAAGTTTCCTTTTTTACTCTTCATGTCCCGTCCACTGCGCAGGTATTGGACACGTGGAGCGCCATGGTTGGCGACTGTCTGGCTTCCAAGAATTGCATTAAAGGGCCTAGCCTATCTTCGGCCGTCATTTTGCCTCTCGAGTTATGACCCTCGTATCTCGCATTAATGAGATCGAATGGTCCTCGTTCTTTTACCTCTTACGTATATATAAGGTTGGCCACCTTCCGCATTAGCCACCCTTTATTTGAAATTTTTTCCTCCTCTTCTCTCCTTTTTATCCTCATAAGTCTTTCTTCTTTCGGTTATGATCCCAAAAGATCCCTACGCTCTCGCCATAAGAGTTTCTGCACCAGTCCAGCTTTAAGGATTCCACTAGGACTTCGATTCCTACGCTTTTTATGGCTTCCATACAGAGAATACACTGTAAGTCCTCTGCCTGTTGCCTGCTTTGATCTTTCTGTTTTTCTGTTAGGTAACCCTCTTTCTTAGTCGCACACTGTAGGTTGTTTTTGGCTGATTTTTTGGTGCATAGGTTTTGATCCTAAGAACTTGATGTATAGGACAAGATAATTTATGAATAACTTTTCTGGGTAGCTTTATGGAATGCCTATTTGGAGAGGGGAAGGCGATAGGTTTATGGAGTGCAAAACCGGGTAGCTTAGGGGTCACGCTTCCTAGGCAGTTTTGCTTTTTGAAACTTTCCCTCCAAGGCAAGCATTATCCTGACCCTCTTGACACACAAATCCCGAGCAATCGGGGATCCATTGGAAACATGGGCACGTGATCATGGCATCGCGTGGCCTCACGCACCGCGGGCTAAGATTACCTCAGCCCGTGTATGACAATCACTTCTCGCGCTAGATTCCCTTTTCTATTTTTAGGTCGCCTATTTAAATTTTCTTCATCTTTGTTCGTTAGGCGACCAGATGGGGCCTAGGAAGAACATACCTAAAAAGAGCGCTGCCGGTTCATCATCCCAGCAGGCTAGCAAGGGGAAAGAGATAGTTGCGAAATCTCCAATCCACCACTTCAGTCCCACAGTGGAGAAAGAGGTCGAGGTGGGACCTGATGCCTTCTTCGAGGTAGAGAGGATAGTCTTGAAGATTACAACCCAATGGAGGGTCAACAAGATCCTGCTATCCCATAACATCGAAATTGGGGCAGGCGCTCTTGTTGCCTGACCTCCCCTCGAGGGTGAGAGGAGCTACACGCCCCTCGACGAGGAATTCGTGGCCTGGAGCGACGAACACCTCAAGGCCGGGGCCTTCCTACCTTTGGAACAGTACTTCGCAGATTTTCTGAATTACGTGAGGCTGGCTCCCTTCCAACTGCCCCCTAACTCCTACCATCTGCTAGTGGGGCTGAGGTACCTCTTCCTGAAGCATGAGTGGGAGGTCCCTACACCAGCAGACATCCTTTATTTCTTCTGCCTAAAAGCCATCCCGGATCAACGGGGGTGAGGCGACGGGTTCTACTACCTGACCCGTTTTCCCAATTCTCCTGCAGTCATCGAGCTACCCAGCCACCCCAACCACTTCAAGGATCAGTTCTTTATGCCAACAGGATTTCGCAACTGCAATCACCACTGCTTCAATCGTCCTCGTAAGTTTTTTCTATCCTCAGCTTGCAAAATCGCCATGTTTGCTTTATTTCTTTTCATGCGTATTGATTTGAATAGCATCGTGCAGCCATTTTTATGAGGACGGCCAAATCGGTGACCCTCGGGGGTCAGTGTGAGACCTTGGCGGGGCTCCCACCAAGCGAAAAAGACTACCGCCAGCTTGTATCAGATGAGACAATGCTGGCATGCAAGTTAATTTCTCCGGGCCAGACCCTGGCCTTGAGGAGGTCGCGGGCTATCCCAGTAGCTTGCGATTTGGTGCCCATCCCCGAGGGGGGTGCTGCAGACAATGACGAGCAGGAGGAGGAGGACGAGGTGCCACTCGTGCGTCAGAAGTAGGCTCTTGAGATTTCCTAGAGGCTCGATGCGGATCGGATCTAGTCCGGGGCAGCAGCCGACCGCTCCGGCCAAGGTAACCCATACTTGTTTAGGGACTTAGACAGGGCTGTCGCAGACCTACGACATGCTAGGTTTAACCTAAGCCAGCTCGTACATCGTCATCAAGATGATCCAGACCTTAACATAACTCTACTCCAGTGCGTTGATAAACTAGTGTTGTGCCATGACATGGGCCGCTCTAGGGGCATTGTAGTAGTAGACACCACCGTGGCTTTTAGGTCGGCCTTTCTTGAGGAGTATGGGACCAACCTTAGGTCGTGACCCTCCCTTCTAGAGGGTGTAGTCACTCCGGGGCTTAGGCAGTATGTAGAGGAGTCCAGTCCTGAGGCGGATCCAGACCCAGAGCCCCCTCTCATTCGCGAAGTTATAAACTTAGACTCCCCCATAGAAGCTCCACGGCCGGAGGTCGTGGCAATAGATTCCTCCTCTAGCTCGAAGGGTAGGACCTTTTCAATACACCCTTAGACTTTTCTTGTGATCAAGTATTCTTACATGTATACTAACGCTCCCTTATTTTTGTTTCAGGTGAAGAGATGGCACAGCCCGGAGACAACATCCTGCGGTCCATCTTCCAGGGGGGGAATCCTCCCTCCGTGTCGTCTGGGCCATTGGTCAAGAAACTCTGACTGACCAAGAAGGCGCCTCCTCCCGGGACCACCTCCAAGTCTCCCGCTAAGGGGAGGGGCCAGGTCCCTGCCACCGCAGAGAACATGCCCCCGCCTCCCCCGCGACCTCCGGTCCCTACTCGGGAACTGGAGGCACCATCTGGAGCCCCGCTAGCTCCCACTCCCACCGTGCGCATCCCGGTTAACACTCAGACCCTGGAGAAAATCGCTGAGGCATTCCGAGGGACGGTTTACGAGACCGCGAACTATACGGTGGATCATTACTACAATGCCACCCCAAGGGACTTGCGCGAGATCGAGACGAGGAGCCCCGAGAACGTTATGGATTCTTCACTGGGGATGACCCTCACGGTAAGTTTACTTAGTTAACTTAGCTAACTCTCTTTGCTTTCTCTATAGCACATGCCTTATTATCTTTGCCTTTGCAGACGGCTATGGCTCTACACTGCAGCATAGCTCGATCCAGGGCCAGGTTTGACGAGATCAAGGGCGAGTTCCAGACTACTCAAGCCGCTCTCGTGTCTGCACAACAGCAAAAGCGAGATGCCAAGGCTGCCCTAATAGCTGTCAAGGAAAGCAAAAAGGCCGTGCAGGTCGCCTTGGCCGTTGCGAAGGCCGATCTGAAGGCGATCCGGGCTAAGCAACTGGAGGCCGAGGCTACACAGGTCACCTTGGCTGCCGCGAAGGTCGATCTTGAGGAGGCCAAGGCCACCCTTGTGGCAGAGAGGGCATCTTCCAGCTCCTCCATGGAGGCCATGCTTTATCATTGCTAAGCCTTCAACCAGGATGGCGATTTCTCCTTCCTAGCACCCAAGGTGTGGGAGCCCTTCCTCTAGAAGTTCAAGGCTCATCTTCAACAGGAGGCGCCCTCTGAGACTGGGGAGACTTCCGCTACAGGCGAGCAGGAGACCGAAGGGGTGAACTCATCGAAGCGGCCTGGGGGGGCCTAGGACTTTTGTTCTTTCTTTCTTTTTTTATTTACATGTAATCTTTTATCATGAGGTTTTTTCTCCTCGAGACAATTGGTTTCCCTGAATTTCATTTTAATCTATTTTTATCATTATTGTTATTTATTTTCAGCGTATTTGGTAAAAACTTAGTTCGCGTTAGCTCGTTGACTTTTTCTATCTGCACTCAGTCAATTAACTAAGTTTTAAGCTTCGGGACCTGGTTGTATCCAGGACGGTTAACTTTTAAAAAACTTAGTTCGCATTAATTTTTTATTGATATCTAGTGCTCTTTAAGAAAAACGTCGATTAACTAATTTCAATCAACTTCTAAGTTTTCAGACCTGGTTGTATCCAGGACATTGATTTTAGAAACTTAGTTTGCGTTAATTCTTTATTGATATCTCGTGCTTTTTAAGAAAAACATCGATTAACCAATTTGAATCAACTTCTAAGTTTTAGGGCCTGGTTGTATCCAGGGCATTGATTTTAGAAACTTAGTTCGCGTTAATTCTTTATTGATATCTCGTGCTCTTTAAGAAAAACATCGATTAACCAATTTGAATCAACTTCTAAGTTTTAGGGTCTGGTTGTATCCAGGGCATTGATTTTAGAAATTTAGTTCACGTTAATTCTTTATTGATATCTCGTGCTCTTTAAGAAAAACATCGATTAACCAATTTGAATCAACTTCTTAGTTTTCGGACCTGGTTGTATCCAGGACATTGATTTTAGAAACTTAGTTCGCGTTAATTCTTTATTGATATCTCTTGCTTTTTAAGAAAAACATCAATTAACCAATTTGAATCAACTTCTAAGTTTTAGGACCTGGTTGTATCCAGGGAATTGATTTTGGAAACTTAGTTTGCGTTAATTCTTTATTGATATCTCGTGCTCTTTAAGAAAAACATCGATTAACCGATTTGAATCAACTTCTAAGTTTTCAGACCTGGTTGTATCCAGGATATATGCCCCCCAAGTAACCAGGAAAGGACCTTTCGTGGTTACTTGGAACATGTTCTTCTAACATTATGCTCATGAAAATCCACCATGATGTGAAGAAACAACTTCTCATTATTTAATAAAACAAGGTGGCTTTCCTAACTAAGCCTTACAAAAGTATTACTGATAATATTTCTTCAGGTGTACAGCGTTCCAAGTCCGTGGGGCTGCTTCTCCATTAAGTCGAGCTAGTTTAAAGGTTCCTTCTTTCACAACCTCTATTATTTGATAGGGTCCTTCCCAATTTGGTCCCAACACTCCGTCCTTAGGATCCTTATCGGCTAAGAAGACTCTTCGAAGCACAAGGTCACCTACGCTAAATTTGCGTTTCTTGACCTTTGAGTTTAAATAACGAGTGATCTTCTGTTGATAATGTGCGAGCTGCAACTGCGAAGCTTCTCATTTTTTGTCAATCAGGTCGAGGGACGCGCAGAGCAATTTGTCGTTCTGGTCTTGGTCAAATGTCCGGACTCTATCCGAGGCTATCTTTGTTTCGATAGGAAGGACGGCCTCACTTCCGAAAGCCAGGGAGAAAGGAGTGTGACCCATCGAAGTTCGGTGCGAGGTCCAGTATGCCCACAGCACCTGGGGCAGCTGTTCGGGCCAAACTCCCTTGGCTTCATCCAACCTCTTCTTAAGGCTCGCTTTAGTGTCTTGTTCACAGCTTCGACCTGCCCATTAGCCTGGGGGTAGGCCACGGAGGAGAAGCTTATTACTATGTCATGCCTCTCCCAGAATTTGGTGAAGAGATCGCTATCAAACTGTGTTCCATTATCCGACACGATCTTCTTTGGCAGCCCAAATCGGCAGACAGTACTCTTGACCACGAAGTCAAGGACCCTCTTTGAAGTAATCGTCGCCAGGGCTTCTGCTTCTGCCCATTTTGTGAAGTAGTCTATAGCCACCACAGCATAGCGAACTCCTCCATTTCCCGTGGGAAGGGCACCAACTAAATCAATCCCCCAGACCGCGAATGGCCACGGGGACGAGATCATCTTTAGCTCGACTGTAGGGGCTCGGGCGACCGTGGCTAACTGTTGGCACCTGTCGCACTTTTTGACATAAGAGGTCGGATCCTTCGATAGAGTGGGCCAATAATACCCTTGCCTCAACACCTTCAAGGCCAGGTTTTGCCCCCCAGCGTGATCTCCACAAAATCCCTCATGCACCTCGTGCAGAATGGTTTTCGCTTCACCTGGCAAAACACACCACATAAGAGGTAAAGAGAGGCCATGCCGATACAATGTCCCGTCTATCATTATATACCTCAGAGCCTGGAAAAGTACCCTCCTCGCGTTGTTTCGCTCCTCAGGTAACTTCCATATTGTTAGGTACTCGATTATGGGATTCATCCAGGTCGGCCTGGTGTCGATCATCTCGACCTCTGCCCCGGCTTCCTCTATGCTTGGCCTTTCCAAGAATTCTACCAGTACCAGGCCCAAAGTTTCGGCCTCCCCGGAGGGGGCGAGCTTTGCCAGGGCGTCAGCATTGGCGTTCTGGTCCCGAGGTATCTGCTCAATTAGGTTGTGCTCAAATGCGGATAGCTCCTTTACTTTGGCCAGGTAGGCGGCCATCTTGGTTCCCCGCGCCTGGTATTCTCCTGATACCTAGTTTACCACGAGTTGGGAATCGTTGTAGCACTGGACAGAGCTGGCCTTCAGCTCTTGGGCCACCCCTAGCCCGGCCAATAAAGCTTCGTATTCGGCTTCGTTGTTGGACGCTTTGAATCCGAATCGCA
The DNA here is from genome assembly GCF_963169125.1 of Humulus lupulus. NCBI lineage: Eukaryota > Viridiplantae > Streptophyta > Magnoliopsida > Rosales > Cannabaceae > Humulus > Humulus lupulus. The sequence continues at coordinate 161,386,906 of NC_084797.1, read as the reverse complement.
ACGCGGAGTGGAAACGATGTCCATCCGGGGAAATCAAGATGATTCCAGCTCCAGATCCATTCTTGTTAGACGAGCCATCTACAAAGACATTCCATGAGGCTCGAACTGGTTCTTCCACTAGTTCTTCTCAGAATCCCGTGCACTCTACCACAAAATCAGCCAGAGCTTGGCTTTTCACCGCAATTCACGGCAAGTACAGTATCTCAAATTGGCTGAGCTCGATAGCCAATTTCAAAAGACGCCCTGATGCCTCAGGTTTCTGCAAAACCTGCCTTAAAGGTTGATCGGTTATGACGTGGATTGAATGGGACTGGAAATACAGCCTGAGATTTCGGGAGGCCGTAATAAGGCAGAAAGCCATTTTCTCCATCAACGGGTATCGGGATTCAGCTCCGAGAAGCCTCTTGCTAATGTAATAGACGAGCTTCTGAGATCAATCTTCTTCCCGGACCGGTACTGCGCTAGCCGCATCTTCCGTGACAGCCAAGTAAAGGAAAAGAGGTTCTCCTACTGTTGGCTTGGACAACACGGGAGGCTCAGCTAGATGTGCTTTCAGGTCGAGGAAGGCACGTTCGCATTCTTCGGTCCACTCGAATTTTTTATTTCCCCGGAGCAGGTTGTAGAATGGCAAACACTTGTCGATAGATTTGGAAATGAACCGATTAAGGGCTGCCACCCTTCTTGTCAGACTTTGGACGTCTTTTCGCGACCGGGGTGATGGCATCTTGAGTAGCGACGTGATTTTATCGGGGTTTGCCTCTATTCCTCTGGTGTTGACTATGAAACCCAGAAATTTTCCTGACGCAACCCCGAAAGTACACTTTTGGGGATTTAGCCTCATGTCGTACTCTCTTAAAATCTTTGATAACTCTACATAATAGAGTTATTTTACCACATTTTATAAGCCAATTGTTGCTTAGTTCTTGAGTTTTTAATTAATTTATCAATTTTTTAAGTAATTTTGAATTTATTAGTTTTATTTTGATTTTATGTATTTTTATTTGTTTTTTGTATTTATTTTGTTTAATTATGTTGTTACTAATTTATGTGTGTTTAATTTCTTTATGTAGGTGTATTTGTTGGGAGCAAATGAAATGTTGATAAAATGTTGGTATGAAGAAATCAAGCCCAAAATGAAAGGCCCAATCCAATTCTTGACAATGCCATGTCATCAATCCATGTGCTTCTTTCTCCACCATTGGATTTGTAACTATAGGAAAAGATGACAATTTTGAGCATGAATCCATGTGCTTTTTTTTAGACCAATAGGAGTGTTATCCTTTACCAAAGAATTTATCTATAAATAGGAGTCTCATTTCACCATTTCAAGCACACCTTCTCTTACACCACTTCTTCCATCTCTCTATTCTCTCCATCTTTTTCTTTTCTTAGATTAGTTTTTATGTATTTTTAGAGGAATAATTTGGAGGTTCATCCTCCAAATTTTCCTATTTATGTTGTAATTTTTATTTTGTTTTTTTTATAGTTATGGGTTTCTAATCCACTTAAAATTATTAAGGTGGAGGATGAACCAAGATATAACTATATAGTGTTTATTTTATGTTGACCTCCCAAAATGAGCAATAAAGTTTATGATTTTTCTTCTTCTAAATGTTTCTTTAATCTATAATATCATGTATTTTAGATTGTTAGAACATATTTTACTTGGTTCTTAATTGTGCAAAAACATAGTATTCTTTGATTAAGATGTGTCATTAAATTGTTCACATCCAATGCTTAGAACAAAAATACTATATTTTGCTTTAGAAATAACATTATTTGATTTTTTTTGTAGTTTCATTAAATTGATTCACAACTAATGCTTTGAAGTTATACTATTGAAGTGAAGGAAAATCTATATTTTTGAATTAAAGAGAGCTTAAAGGAAGTATAATATTTTGGAAAAGGTAATTAGATTGATTTCAATTATCACTAAAAATTGGGAAGTCAACATATTAATAAATATTATTATTTATATTTTGTGGATTCTAAAATCTTAATAATTTTATAAATAACTATTAAAAACAAATCTTTTTAGTGTATTTATTTTAACTTTTTTTTAGTATTTTCTTTCTTTATTTTTAAACAAAACACATCAATCTTTGGAACTAGGTTAGAAATTTATTTCACTTTGGTAAAAATAGTTTTCTCTTTTGATTTAAGTCAACTCCTTTGGGTTCGACCTCGTGCTTACACGAACACTATTCTATAAATCCGATTCGTTCGCTTGCGAGTATAAATATTTAAAACATACCCGTTTTGGGTCCATCAATCTTAAAACATTCCTTCAAATCAGAGACATGGTTATTGGTAGATTTTGACTTGACCAACATGTCGTCAACCTACACTTCCATATTTTTCTCGATCTGATTAATAAACATCCTGTTGACCAACCTTTGGTATGTAGCTCCTACTTTTTTCAGCCCAAACGGCATGACCTTGTAGCAATAAGCGTTAGTTGGGGTCATGAAGCTTGTGTGCTCCTGGTCTGCCAGGTTCATGGTGATCTGGTTATAGCCCGAGTATGAATCCATAAAAGACATGAGCTTGTGCCCTGCCGTGGAATCTACGAATTGATCAATCCTTGGCAAAGGGAAGCAATCTTTGGGGCAGGCTTTATTCAGATCAGAAAATTCGATGCAGGTCCGCCACTTCCCGTTGGGCTTCGAGACCAAAACGGGATTGGCGACCCAGGTCGGGTACTTTGCCTCGCGAATGAAGCCGCACTTCAGGAGCCGGGCTACTTCCTCCTCTAGGGCCTCAACTCAGGTTGTGCCTAGGCGCCTTTGTTTTTGGGACTTCGTCAGCACGTTCTTGTCCAAGTTGAGGGTGTGCATGATGACGCCCGGGCTGATCCCTATCATGTCCTCATGGGACCAGGCGAACACATCTAGATTCTCTTGTAGAAATATCAGCAACTCCGTCTTACTTCTACTACACAGGTTTTTTCCAAGCTTCACCACCTTCGAGGGGTCTTGTGGGTCGATGCTCACCTCCTCGATCTCTTCAATGGCCTAGAGATCAGATCTTTCTTTGCCTATCCTGGGGTCGATATCGTCATTCAAGATGATACCCTCCCCATTGACATTCTGAGGTTTTTCTATCTCAAGAATAGGTCCTACTTCCTGAGATTCCTCATCCCTGTCCTGAATGGTCATCATCTGCTGCCCGGGTCGTGACTTTCCCTTCATGGAAATGCTATAGCATTCCCTGGCAGCGAGCTAATCACCTCGGACTGTGCATATCCCCGTGGAGGATGGGAATTTGACTGCAAGATGGCGGATGGATGTTATGGCTTCAAATGCTACCAGCGTAGGTCGACCCAGTATAGCATTGTAGGCAGCGGGACAGTCGATGACCACAAACTCGAGGAGTTTAGAGACAGTCCGGGGCCCCTCTCCCGAGGTAATTACTAGCTTGATTGTGCCTATCGCTGCCGATCCTTCTCCGGAAAATCCATACAGCATCATGGAGGTGGCCTTCAACTCGGTGACAGATAACCCAATCTTCTCCAACATAGACTGGAACATTAGGTTCACCAAACTCCCATTATCGACTAGTATCCAACTAACTCTCCGGTTGGCGAGTTGGGCAGTTATGACCAAAGGATTGTTATCGGGGAACTGGACGTGACTAGCATCCTCCTCGTTAAAGATGATCGGTTGCCTCTCCAGTCATTGTTGTTTGGGTAAATGCTGCTCTGGGACAAACTCCACTCTGTTATGAGCCTTCAACTCATTGACATATCTCTTCTGGGCACCTCTGCTCGTGCCGGCCAAATGGGGGCCACCGGAGATTGTGGATATCTCTCCCCCTATCATATGAGGAGGGGTATCCTGATTTATCTGAGGCCCGGGCTGATTTATCGGAGCTTCTGGGGCCAGCTGACTGGTAAGAACTCTGTTCTGCGTGTATTAAACCAAAGGTCCCGCTCTGATGAGTGTCTCGATCTCATCCTTTAAATGCCTACAATCGTCAGTGTTGTGGCCAATGTTGTTTTGGAATTGACAGAACTTGGAAGGGTCCCTCTTGGCCTTCTAGTGCTTCAAAGGCTCCGACTTCTTCCAGTGGAGGCGGGCAGAGTTGGCTAGGAAAATGTGTTCCCTAGTGTTTGTGAGCTCGGTATAAGTCGCATAAACTGGCTTAAATTTTTCCACGGGCTTGTTCTTCTTCGGACCGTGCTCGCCACCCTCGCTGCTCCCTTTTCTCTTGCCTCCACCCCCTTGGTTATTCTGTGTAACGGTTTGAGTCATTTTCACGACATCCATTCCCACTCCAACGGGCTGATCAGGGGCTTGGCTGGTTCTCGCGACCGACGCTCGCACCTCTTCCAGGTTTATCCATCCCTGGGCCTTGTTCAGGAATTCATCCACGGTGCTAACACCTTTTCTCTGTATCTCTTTCCATAGCCCGCCTCCAACGAGGATTCCAGACCTCAAGGCCATAAGCTTGGAACTATCGTCTACATCCCTGGCTCGAGTCGCGACGTTTGCGAACCTGCTTAGGTAAGCTTTCAAGGGTTCCTCGTGCTGTTGCTTCACGTTTGCCAGGGTGTCGGCTTTGACGCGGGCAGCTTGAGAAGCTCGGAACGCCCTCTTGAAGTCAGCAGAAAAGGTTTTCCACGAGCTGATGGACTGCTTTTTACGTTGCTTGAACCATTGCATGGCCGACCCAGTCAAGGTGGAAGGGAATATCAAACACCTTAGCTCGGGGCCGATGTTGTGGGCCATCATCAGGGTGTTGAACATACCCAAATGATCCGACGGGTCTTCGTCTCCATCGAACTTAGACAAGTGGGGCATCCGGAAACCCGGTGGGTACGTCGTGGTTGCTATGCTGGGGGCGAAGAGCTTGAGTTCATCCCCCGAGTCGTATTCGTCTTTTTCCTTCTCTGACAAGAGCTTCTTTATCAGCTCCTCCATCTGAGCTAAACGCTCTAGGGTTTGGTCCTTACTACCTTGGTTGTTCTAGGGCTGTTCAATAGCTCTAGTTCCATTGTAAGCGTTAGGTGGGTTATTTTCCCTCCAAGCTTGAGCTTGGTTAGGTGGGACAGTCCCACTATCATGTACTTCCGAAAGACCATCCCCTCGGTGAGCATGATTACCAATTCTAGCCGGATCTCCCCTCTGCGAGTTGAGGTGATCTCGAAGGTCAGCCCGAGGGGTGGCCCGAGGGCTTTGCGCCGAACTCAAGCAATTGCGCAGGTCTTCACCGGATCTGCCACTTCAGTGGCTCCCGATCCAGTAACTCTCGTTTGAAAAGCTCGGAGCCCGTTGCTGGGGGTGAGGATCCGGGACTTCCCCGCACGCTCAGTTGCGATGGGAAGGACCGGCGGAAGGAGGATTTCTCCTGCCGCTCCCATGAGCCGGAATGTCCCGAAATAGACGATGAGGAGATGGGTATCTTATTGGCGATGGGGGATGCCTAACTAGTGACACAATCCTAGTCCCGTCCGGGCGGATCAAGTTAGGTCCCGGCCGCTCCATTCTACCATCCCCCGCATCCTACGCTCGGTGGTCTGACCGTGGTGCAGGATGGCTAGTCGAAGCAGGCTGTCTTCGCGAGCCCTCCTCGGATCTCCTCCGCGAGCTGCCTCAGACCCTTCTGGGCGCGTTCCATGGTGGAATCGAGCTAAGAGTTGAGGTTCAGACTGATCGGCTGAATTGCTGATTGGCCCTAGGAAACTCCTCAAACACAGTTTCCTAGTGGTGGTGTGACGTGGGGGTAGAACTCGGAGTTGAGGCTCTGACTGATCGGCTGGGCCTGGACCGGTTATCCCGGCGGGACTTATGAGTTCCACTTTGCCTCTTTCCGACGTTAGTGTCGGTTGTAAGAGGGGGTAGCCGGGCCAAGACTTCTTCGATTTGGTTGTTTGCTCTTGACAGCTGACTCCTCAACTGTATGTTCTCCATCTCTATTGCCGTCAGGAAATCAGGGTTCGGATTTGGTGGCCGGGGTGCCGAACTCCCGGTGTCGCCCTTGCCCATAGGCTGCTTTCCCGGTCGCTGCTGGATCTCGGGGTTTTGTTCATCGGATATGGCGGCATGGTGGGCCTCCTGCCCATCGTGCTGATCCGCCTTGTTACCATGTCTCAAATGAGTAACCACCATGATCAGGTTTTTGCGATAGCACCAATCTAAATCCTCTCAATAAAAGTACCAAATTTTTGATGCGGTTCTTTGCCAACAGGTAATTATACGAATAAACAGGATGGATTAGTGCTCATTAGTGAACCGTAATATGAAAATAGTTTAATTCTAAACTTGGAAAATTAATAACATGGGAAGGTGATCACCCCTTTCTTTTTAGGTGGTTCGAAGGTTAAAATCCCTCTAGTCCACCAGTCGGTATTATTGATATCTCTCGGTTAATCCTTACAAAGTGCTTCTTTACAAAAAAAAATGTCCAACCACTTGCAATGCCCAGGCTCTTGGTATTTATAGGGAGAGGACACCTGGGTTGGCAAAGGGGGTCATCCCTTGTCCTCTTTACCCTTCATGTCATCTCTGTGACACTGATGATTAATTCTTAAAACCTGACAGTGAAGTGTGGTCTAATCAATAGGTAAGGAGGGATAATGGGCCGCATGGCCAAAACCAGTCAAGGGATGTCTGAATACGCACGTTTATACTGCGTGCCCGAGAATTCAGAAATGGAATAGGCAGGTGATGTATGATATACGCACGTTTACATTGCGTGGTTGTCTTTACAAGGGTTCGGGTGTCAGACTCATGCGGCATCCCGAGATTGATGTAGAGCCAGCTCGTGATATCCATACCGTTGACCCGCTACCTTCGAGTGAACTGCTAACTCTCTAATCAGCTCGGGTTGGACAGGTGGAAACCCGTAATAACAGCTCCGGGTGGACGATTTACTCGTGGCGGATCGAATTAGGCCCTTTTCCAGCTCGCCAATAGCTCGTGGATATTTAGTGCGTACAATGTTATATGAGTTCTTTGATTCACTCATTAGGGTCTGTCATAATGATCAGGCTAGAAACTTTTGTTTTGGGAACTCAATAATGTAAATAGTTGGGGACATAGTATACAGATATGGAATCTATACCTTCTCGTAAGAGATTGAATAATGGTTATCTTAAGGGTTGACTTTTGGGACTAAAATTTTATTGAGCTCAAATTCATAATTTAGTTATGAATTAACCTTCACTTGTAAGGTCAATGGTACTTAAGGAAACAAGATATAATTAAAAGGTTAAAACAGTAATTTTATTCCCAATTAATTATGAACCATTATTAGAGGGTTAATTTGTACGTAATGATTAAATCAATGGACGCTTTATTTTATAAAGTACTCAGTAAATGAAATGTCTATAATTACAAAAGTGCAGTCTCATATTTATAGTGGAGCAATCATGAGATTACTAAATTAAGATTATTTAACTAAAGAGTTTAATTAATAATCTCAAATTTATTGGAGCTTGGAATTATAGGTCCCCACAGTGGCTCTATCAACATTATTCAAGGAAAGAGTTGATATAAAGGGAAAAATGGTTGAAAGACATATTTAAGATGAAATTTGTTCTTCGGGCCATATATGCAATTATGTGATAATAGTGATTCATTAATTAATTACAAATTAGTTGTAATTAACAAAATTAATTAATATTTAATTATTATGTAACTTTTTGAAATTATACTAAATTGTTAAATTAATTTTCAAAATTATATTAAATAATTAATTAATTATAATTTTCGAAATTATAATAAACTAAATATTTAATTTCGAATTTTATATTGGTTTTAATTAATTGGTAGAATTAATTAAATATCTTTATTTGAGTGGGAGATAATAATCTGATAAGTTCAAATTGGATTTGAATTTAAAAGATTGATATTTATTCAAATAATTAATTATATTTGATAATTAGTTAAAAAGATATTTAATTCAAATTTGAATTAATTACTAGGTTGTTAGATTTTTATCTGACAAGTTAGTTTGAATAAATAATTAAATGAAAATAGAAAAATCAAATATCTCTAAAATATAGGGTGGTACACGACCACACACAGACTGTGTGTGACGTGTACTGCGCAGATTTTCAGGGATAGATTTTTCAATTTTATTTATTTAATTAATTAATGGAAAATTCAAAAGTTAGTTTTTTGATATTTTCATTAATAAGATAATTAATTAATTAAAAGATAAATTGTAAATTGGTTACAGATTTTTTTTTAAATTGAATATTTTCTTTTTAAGTTAGACTTATGAGAAAATAAACTGACACTTAAGAATTCGCTCTGTGAAAAATAACGATATTTTTCTATCTCTCCCTGAAAAGATACAAAACCAATTCAGGCCTTATTCTCTTGATCTCATGTATTGAGTACATCAAGTACAATCACAAATTAAATATCATTTATTCTCTAAGTGCCCACACACTTCTTGAGGTGTAGAGAACGTTGTGGAAGATCTTGGTGTGAGTACCTGGGAGCAGCTTGGATATGAAGTTCGTTCAAATTACAAAAAGATAGGAAGGACACTTGATAGGCATCAAGAGGTATGTTTTCTATTCTTTTCTTGTTTATGATTAATGTATGTATATTAATGGATCTGCATATTTAAAGGTAGTTTAAATATCTTACGAATTTTTTGTTGTACACTGGGCTAAACCCATCTCCTTTCTGCTGCGCATTAGGAAACTCGTTCCTAACAGAATATTCTAGAAATATACTAGGTTCACATTTACTATCTTCTTAGATAATCATATTAATTGCATTTACCATTTAAAAATACCGAAAGTTTTAAATTCTATTTATAGAATAATTCAAAACTCTTTTAAAATCAAAAGAAATATTTCCAAATACCCTTACCTAAAATGATCATATTTTCCAAGATCCTTTCTCTTGACCTAACTCAAGATCGTCATTATCCTCCTTTCCACTATGCCACATGCCTATGGTCTTGCACCGACATATGCATACACACACATGCACGAGCGCACACACACACACACAATGAAAGAATACATTATAGAGAAAATAAATTAAATAACTAATAACTAAATAAATAACAAGTAATTAAGTAAATAGATATATAAATAAAAAAATTACAATGCAAATAATATCTTGCAGATATTAAACATACCACCACCCTTGTATCTTTCTCTGGATGGCATTGACTTCACTCATTTTTGCAATCGATTCCTCTTTGGTTGCCTTAACCTTAGGTCCAGTGTTGTTATTGTAGGCTTTCCTAATCCCACATTCCTTGGCTAAGTGGCCACCTTTGCCACACACAAAACAAGGTCTTTTAGAACTCTTGAATTTCCCATCATTCCTCTTTTGGTTTGGGGCTTCTTGTGAGACTCATCCATACTTTTGTCTATAATATTGGCCTTAGAGGTCCCTCCATTGGACTCATCCACACTTTTGTCTCTAGAGCAAGACTCGTCTTAATTCCTCAAATGTTTGAGAATCTCTTCCATAAAAATTTCCTCATTTTTATGGAGGATTTTCTTCCTATAGTCCATCTAAGTATGGAGGGATTTTGGCTATGATTTCACCCTCAAGGAAGGCTTCTGGGAATGTTATTTCATAGTATATAGCCTGTTCAAAATAATTTAAAGTTCTTGAACTTGGGGAAAAAGTTGTTTTTCATCAAAGAATATAAATTTTATGTATTGGGTGATAAAGAATTTCTTAGTACCTTCTTCTTCCACTTTATACTTATTTTCTAGTGCCTCCCAAATCTCCATTGCGGAAGTGGTGTTAGTGTAGAGATCATACAAGCGATCTGAGAGAGCATTAAGAATATGGCCATGGCATATTAATTCATCTTCTTCCCTTTTCTTCCTTTGTTTTACCACCTCTTGAGAAGTACCCTCTTTTGGTGGATCTAAGGCCTTCAAGTCTTTATTCAAAATCTATGAGACCTTCAAGATAATGAGAAGGATTTTGATCTTGTCTTGCTAACGAACAAAATTTGACCCATCAAAGTGATCTAGATGAACAAAATCCTGTGACATAACACATGAGAGTATAGATGGAGGAACTTTCTTCCATGGTTGTTATGTTGGGAGAGAGTGAGATTACACCACCACAATAATAAGAATCTACACACAATTATGATTGATAGAGTCCAATAAAAGATTAGGATAGAATGATGCCCACCCTACTTGTATAACAAAACTCTTTGATCATCTTACAAGCTTCAAACCCTAGGTATAACACCACTTGAATCTTTTTGTTGCTGAGAATCAAAACCGAGGCTTATACATGAGATGTATCATTCTCCAAATACTCTATTTCCTAGCCCTTCTTGGATGCTTAAGGCTTTATCTAGTAGCAAAGGGAATTAGGATTGAACAAGCCTTAAAATTCACAAAGACAAGCACTTTCTTCATGAATTTATTAGAGAAATCTTGTGATCTTGAAAGCTAGAGAGATATTTGAGAGAGCGATCTAGTCTATCAAAACTCTAAGAGAATATTTTATATATTGTAGGCACCATCATGAAGTCGAAACAATAGGATTAGAGCTTTTAAACACATCATTTGGAGCTTAAAATATGTGTATGAAATGAACATCAGGCGACAGATCGCTTGACTACAGGCAACCTACTAACAGGCGATGCATCGCCTGTCACGTCTCACCTCAAAACAAGGCTTATACATGAGATGTATTATTGTCCAAATTCTCTATTTCCTAGCTCTTGATGAATGCTTGACACTTTCTCTAGTAGGAAAAGGAATTTTTATTGAACAACCCTTAAAATTCACAAAGACAAGCACTTTCTTTATGAATTTCTTGGAGAAAAATTATGATATTGAGAGCAGAGAGAGATAGTTTAGAGAGAGATTTGAAAGAGTGATCTACTTTATAAAAAATCTAAGATACCCTTTTAATAGTGTAGGCAACGTCATTAAGTCCAACCAATAGATTAGAGCCTTTAAACAAATCTTTTAGAGCTTAAAATACGTGTCTGTACAGACACGTCAGGCGATGTATCGCCTGACTATAGGCAATACATCGCCTTCAGTTAAATTCACCTTAGGCTCATTATTGTGGCTTCTCTTGAACCTACAATCCCTTGCAAAGTGGCCATTCTTGCCACATACGAAGTAAGGTCCTTTGGAACTCTTGAAATTACATCCATTCTTCTTAGGTCCCAAGGGTTTGTAACCCTTGCCTTTAGGCTTACCAATTCCTTTTACTTTATTGTTGTTAGGAGGTTTAACCACCACATTGGCCTTAGAATTCTCTCCATTAGACTCTTCCACATTCTTATCTCTATAAAAAGGAATTATTCTTCAATCCTTAAATATTTGAGAATCTTCTCCAAGGAAATCTCCTCATTCTCATGGAGTATTTTCTTTCTATAGCTCTTCCAAGATGGAGGCAACTTGGCTATAATAGCATCAACAAAGAATTGTTCCAGCAATACAATATTTAGGGTAGATAGCTTATTCACAATAATTTGTAATTCATGAATTTGGGGAAGAAGGGGTTGTTAGGATTGATTAAAATATAAAGTCCAAGTGGTCTACACATGCTAGGTGTAAAACACTAAATGGTTTCACATAGTGAAGATGTGAAATTTGACTTTTTGTTGTAGGCATTAAAAAATTTTGTTTTTAGGTCAAAAGTGATACATTGAGGTACCTAAGGATGCCCAAAAACTTTGGGAGCATTAGGAGGTCTTTAAGGTCACTTTTGAGAAGTTGGAGCTGCCTAATTGGCATTATGCCACCTCCTTGAAGGCGATGCATTGCCTGAAACCTTAGGGTTTCGACGATGCACATCAAGCGATGCATCGCTTGCTAGTAGGTGACACATCACCTGATGTGTCTGTACATACACGTGTTTTAAGCTCCAACTGATGTGTTTAAAGGTTCCAATCCTATTAGTTGGACTTAATGACAGTGTCTACACTATAAAAGGTTTCTATTACAATTTTGATGGACTTGATCACTCTTTCAAATCTCTCTCTAACCTTTATCTCTCTAGCTCTCAAGATCATTAGTTTTCTCCAAGAAATTCGTAAATAAAGTGCTTATCTATGTGAATTTCAAGACTTTTTCAATCCCAATTCCCTTTCATGCTAGAGAAAGCCTCAAGCATCAATCAATGGCTAGGAAATAAAAAATTTGGACAATAATACATCTCATGTATAAACTTTCTTTTGATTTTCTCCATCAAAGGTTCAAGTGGTGTTCTATCAAAGGGTTTTGAAGCTTGCAGGAATAACAAGGGTTTTTTGTTCTAGAACTAGGGTTTGCATATCTCTATCTCATTCTTTTCTTGGACTCTGTCAAGTTTTATTATGTGTAGATTCTTATAATTGTGATGGTGTAATCTCACTCTCTCCCAACAATCAAATTCTCTAGTCTCTGAGATACATTATCATGGAAGAATTATCTTCGATTTTGGCTTTGAAATTCATGACACGAAACTTTGTTAGATTGGATAGATTTGATTGAACTAACTTTGTGCGTTGGAAAGACAAGGTTAGGTTTTTGCTAACTACTCTCAAGGTGATCACCAAAGAAGATGGCACTCCAGAAGTCATTAAAGAAAGGAAGAAACGTGAAGAAAGGAAGTCATCAAGAAGTCATGATGAAATTTCTTGGATGACATCATCTGCTCACATGCGATCTGTTGCCTATAAGTAAGCCTTCACCTCTCTTCTAATTTTTTAATCTTTCAAATTCTTAAACTTCTCCTCCCTCTGAAATTCTCTCAAACTCAAATCTCCATTTTCTCCTCCTGACCTTATACTTTTCTCAAATCCTTTCTCAAAATCTCTATAACAGTAAGTTTCTTGAACTTTTATTTGTGTTTGCATGATTTATTGTTACTTGTTACATTGTTTTTCATGCATTTTGGGAGATTTTACACTTATGTGTTCTTGATGTTCTTGATCTTCACATGAAAACTTTGCTTTTTTCTTGTTAAAACCAATGATTTTCTGGGAAAATATATGTTTAGGAAGTAGGAAAATGATTTAGGCTTCGAGATATACTTTACCATGTTGATATATCGAGAAAATTCCAAAAAATCAAGCAGACAGTGCTTGTTGTTTTTTGGAAAAAAAATGGTGTGAATTTTCCCTTCAAAAGGTATGTGAAAAGTTTTTGTTAAAAAAATTTTAACTGCCTTTTGGATTCAACCTAGCTTCTGCTCGAGCACAGAATTGTGTTTCTTGAGCAGCTCACATTAATGAGGAACACATATAAGCTGGTCGAATAACTCCCTTCCTCTTTACCTGTTCTCAAATTTGCGCATGCGATCACTGGGGAAGTGATTATTCAATTTACCCGGATTTGCTACAAATGTTGGTTGATGAAGTGGAACGAACTCGACCAGACATTGATCTCAATCATGATATTCCGAAACCCACTGATGAATTTGGTGAGCACTCTCATTATGATTTTCAATTTGTTCCCGACCAGGAATATTTCTGTATGGTTGAGGAATTAGACCAAGGAATACGGAAATTCTTTCCAACTTATTAGACTTGTGTTATCTACCCTGACTTTGTTGATCCACTCCCAGTCGGAACTCCGACCAGTGGAAGGGCAATGAGCAGGTATACATTTGTTGAAGAGGTCATAACTGTTGCTTTTTGTTCTCCAGATTTGGCTAGGATTAAACAAATGACAAGAGAAATATCGGCTGCAGATCCCAGGTCGCAAGACATGCGACCAATGGGCAGGAACAATAACCTCCACAACACTAGCAGCAGCAACAACAACAACAAAGGTGGCGGCAAGAACCATAGCAACAAAAATCACCGTAAGAGCAAGATCAGGTGACTGACACCATAATGTTCTATGCCAAGCAAGGACCTCATAAGAGGAAGAACGTGCCCCGGTACACAATCCATGCTAGTACTCTTTCGAGCAGCCTTCTCGAGGATTACCCCAAAAAGTATGGAATCAGGGGGATAAATATGGTTAATCCTCAAGCCGACCAGCATACTAAACTTCCTGGTGGTTCCTTTTGTGCCTATTTGCGTTTCCATATCTTGGCTAGCGCTACTCTCCCCCTTCACAACTACTTCAGGGACATTGTTAGATACTTCGACATTGCCCCATTCCAAATAATACCTAATGGATATTTATTTCTTTTAGCATTATATATCATTTATCATGACTAAGGGTGGGTTGCTCCTACTCGTCACAAAGTCCATTACATTTTTTACTTGAAGCTAAACCTAGGCTAGCGAGGCATTGGATTCTTCTATTTCTGACATAGGGACACAACCAGGGTGTTCCTAACGGAGCCCACGTTTAGGAGCAACACGGGTGGTTATTTCAAGGAATATTTTCTGAAGATTGACCTGGTCGCAGATACTTTGGCCTTCCAGCTAGGAGGTAACGATAATCCTTGTTTTTTTCTCTTTCACACTTTTTATTTACACTAGTGCTTAGTTTTATTTCTTATATAGTACTTTAGATCTGTGGGAAAGACCTCTTCCTACATTTGATTTGGTAAAGGGAGCAGGGACCATAAAAAATCTTTCCTTTGAGTAGAAAAATTGCCGGCTACTCATGACGAGGGACAATCAGAGGAAGGTTGGTATGCTCGATGCCCACCAAAACAATGAGGGAGGCACTACTGAGGGTGCAAGTGGTGGAAGATCTACTGATCTAGCAGTTGGCAATGAGGTGGGGTGATTTGAACAACCCAAAGCGACCCCTATCCCTCAAAAGGGGAAGGCAACAGGGATTAGTATAAGGGAGCAAAAGGATGCTCCTCGCCAAAGGGGTCCAGCACCTTCCGCGGACAAAGGAAAGGGCAAGCATGTGCTGGAGGAGGATGACGATCTTCCTGTTTTGATTTCGACGAGAAATTCCTGTATAATATAGGTTGATTATGAACTGCTTAATATTGTTGAATGTTAAAATAGGCTCTTTGTTCCTACTCGTTTTATATCTTTGATATTTTCTTTAATTTTCATCTTTTTTTTTTTGCAGTAATTTCTGAGTTAAACATATTTAATCTCTACGCTTCACCTTCAGCCTCGACAAAAGGAGGCACGTAAAGAAAGGTGGCTCTTGAGGCCGGCTCGAGCAAAGAGCCAGTTGCCAAGTGGCCAAAGAGTGATCTGCCTGCTCCTACCTCTCCGACAGCATCCTCTCCATTTTCTCCTGTCTAGACTCCCTCTACTGGTCGGGAGTCTCCTACTATCCAACATACTCCTTCTCTTGCTGGCCTACCATCCATGGACCTAACTGCTGCTCAAACCAAGCGGGCAAAAAGGAAATTGAAGGTTTTCGTGCCTCCCAGGCCCAAATGCTTGCCCAGCACTGCCTGAGTATTAAATCCTTCATAAACCATGAGCATACTTCTGTGGAATCGGGACTTGGTCGTGTCATGTCTGAGCTCATTTCGGTAAGTATCTATTTCAATTTTTAAAAATTTGTTGTGCAAGTTTCATGCTCGTATCTAACTTCTATTTTTCTTGCATGGTAGGATAACTCTCACCAATACCTAAACTGAAGCACTCAAAGTTGCAGAGTCATTGAAGAGATCACGGGCAGCCGTAAAGAACTTCAAAGAATCAAACACTATCAATTACAACCTATGCAAGTAGCTTAAGGATGATCTAAAGGACAGAATAACCAAGGTTAAAAACAAGGGAAAGGTGTGCACGAGGAGATGGGGACCAAGAAAAAGCACCAGATCGGGGAGCTTGAACAGAGGAGGGAAAGTCTCGAGTAGTGCATGAATTAGCTAAAAGCGAAGCAGCAGAAGCTGGGGGATGAGAAAAGGCTACTCGAGGAGGAGCTATCCAAGGAGAAGGATTCACATTCCTCAGACCTGACAAGGTTCAGGAATGCAGCCTTCAATTGTTTTTTCATATTCTGGAAAAACAATAAGGAGGCCAACTTTGATTACCTACCCGCCAACCTTTGGGACAAAGAGATTGCTAAATGCTTTGCTCGCGAGGAGAATGAGTTAGTTGCTGCTTCCCCATAAGTCTCCTTGAATCCTGATGGCGCCCAGTAGCCCGAGCAAGAAGATGCTGAGGTGGTCGAGCCTTGAGGGGGAACATCCTTAGAAGTAATATTTTTCTTTTTTTGGACACCAGAACGGTCAGGTACGTGGTCAAAAAACATTGGCGCTAACAGAGTAGCTTTTAATCTCGAATATTTTTGCATTACATATAGTATGATGCTCGCTAATTTTGACTAGATATAACAATTTAAATGTTATATGTGTTTTCAAACTTTCTTGCTCGTGTCGAACAAATAAAGTTTTTAGTTTCCATGTTCTTTATGAACAAAGCACAACACTTAATAAATGTTGAAAAAAAAATTCTAAGTACTACTCAGTTGTTCTTTTTCCCTCATTTGCTTATGTACGATTATGTATACCTTATATGCCCCCAATTGATCGAGGAGGTAAGTCTTGGGTCACTTGCCAAATAACCAGTCCTAGTTGAGTGAACACAGTTACTCGAATTCATTTCATAAAGTAGTATACATGTATGTTGTTAAAGATTCTCATATGTTAAGCAATACTTGTTATAATAACAAATTTTGGAAATATTGAGTGTGTCTAGCACACTCCCTTGAAATTTCTCATAATAACATGGACAAAACGTTTCTATAGAATTAAAAATTCCTTGAGCAATGAATGTTTTGAAATAAGAACATTAAGAATTGAATTAATTATAGGTTATTGGTTGAATTTAAGGGCAAAATGTGCCTGATAACCAAATAAAAAAATTGTCTAACTAATAATTGTTGTTCAAAAAATGGGCAATACGTGCCTTACAACCAAATATAGAATAAAATAATGGACAACAATCATGCCTTACAAGTAAATAAATCTAGAATTATGCTGGTCGGAGTAAATGGGCAAAGCGTTCCTTTCGACCATCATTCATTGATAATATTTTCGCAAGTGTTCACCATTCCAATATCTTGCGACTAGTTCACCATTCAATCGAGCAAGTTTATACATTCTTGGCTGTAAAACGTCTACGATTTGGTATGGTCCTTCCCAATTGGGTCCCAAAACTCCTGTTGTAGGGTCTTTAGTGTAATGGAACACATGTCGCAATTCTAGATCTCCTAAGGCAAATTTTCTATCTCTAACATGAGAGTTAAAGTATATGTCCACTTTTTGCTAGTAACCACTCACAATTGTGATTTCCCCCTTTGTTCATCGATCAGGTCAAGGGTTTCAACTAACAATTGGTGGTTTTGTTCTTAGTTGTACGTATCCTTCGATGTGATTTGG
Source organism: Humulus lupulus (assembly GCF_963169125.1). Lineage (NCBI taxonomy): Eukaryota > Viridiplantae > Streptophyta > Magnoliopsida > Rosales > Cannabaceae > Humulus > Humulus lupulus. Next base: position 161,369,693 of record NC_084797.1, on the reverse strand, counting down.
GGGGGGGGGGGGGGGGGGGGGGTCAACTCAACAGGTATCATAGCTTCATATCCATAAGCTAAGGAGAATGGAGTATAGCCAGTTCAGGTTACAAGAAGTAGTACGATATGACCACATCACTTCTTGTGAAATGTTTGACCAATTGCCTTTAGCCTGCTCGAGTCGCTTTTTCATTGTATCCTTCAAAGTTTTGTTGACAGCTTCTACTAGTCCATTTTCTTGAGAATGTACCAAAGCTTTTACATACCATGCCGAACACAAAGGTCTGTGAATATAGCACTGTCAAGTTAGGTGTCGTTATCTAAAACTATTTTATTTGGTAGTCCATATCTACAGATCATATTCTTGACTACAAAATCGAGCACCTTCTTTGAAGTAATGGTTGCTAGTGGTTCTGCTTCAATCCACTTAGTAAAATAATCCATTGCGACCACTGCAAATTTGACTCCACCTTTTCTCATTGGTAGTTTCCCGATTAAGTCAATGCCCCACACAGCAAAGGGCCATGGACTTTTCATCTGTTTAAGTTCATTGGGAGCTGCTCGAGGTATTTTGGAGAATCTTTGGCACTTGTCACATTTTCGTACATACTCCATAGAATCTTCATTCATTGTTGGCCAAAAATACCCTTGTCGCAATATCTTCTTAGCTAGACTCTACCCCCCTGCGTGATTAGCTCAAGACTAAAATTAGGCTAACAAAATTTCGAGGCAAGCTACTAGATACGTAATCATTGATGGAGTGATGTAAATAAGAGGAAATTGGATGCCTCTACTTCGGTGTGCTACTAGAGTAGAAAAAGAACTGCTAATGATTGGGGTGCATGGGCAATACGTGCCTTACAAGGAAATGGGCAATATCTTCATGCACCCCAATCATTAGAAGTTCTTCTACTCTAGTAGCACATCGAAGTAGAGGCATCCAATTTCCTCTTCTTTACATCACTCTATCAACGATTACGTATCTAGTAGCTTGCCTCGAAAAAAATTTAGCCTAATTTTAGTCTTGAGCTAAAATTCCTTGCTCCAAGTGTATTGCGATATGAGTCACCCAGGAGGGGGTGTTATCGAGCAATAGCATTTTTTCTTATTTGTCTTGGTTGGGAAAGGTGCTCGACAAGTATTATGTTCAAAGTATTGGTATCCTTGGCACTGACCAATTTTGCTAAGGCATCAGCGTTGGAATTCTGGTCACGGGGCATCTGTTGTATGGTAAACTTTTTAAATTGTGCCAGAAGATCTTTAGCTTTGCTAAGGTAGGAGGCCATTTTTATGCCTCGAGCCTGGTATTTGTACAATACCTTATTTATGACCAATTGGGAATCACTGCATATGTCTACTGTTAGAGCTTTAATGTCCCTAGCAAGTAGTAATCCTGCTAGGAGAGCCTCGTACTCTACCTCATTGTATGAGACATTGAAACCAAATATAAGTGCAGAATGAATACAATGCCCTTCAGATGTAATAAGGATAAGTCCATCTCTAGAGTTATGTTCGTTTGAGGACCCATCCACAAATAGCTTCCATATTGGCAAAATTTCTTCATCATTCTCTAGCTCCTTTGTTTGCTCATTTTCCTCTGGTATTCCAGTGCATTCAGCAATAAAATCTGCTAAGGCCAGCCATTTGATAGCAGTTCTTGGCTGGTATGTGATTTCGTACTGCCCTAGCTCTATTGCCCACTTAAGTAGTTGATCAGATGTCTCAAGATTTTGTAATACTTGCCTGAGAGGTTGGTCGATTAGTACTGTGATAGGGTGAGCTTGAAAGTAGGGTCTTAACTTACTTGTTGCTAGCAGCAAGCAGTAGGCTAATTTTTCAATCAGGGGGTATCGCATTTCTACTCCAATCAACCTTTTGCTTATATAATACACATGATGTTGGATTATGTATGCTTCTCTAATAATGGTTGCACTAACAACATGTTTCGTAACTGCTAGATATAGGTAAACTATTTCCCCATCAATCGGCTTTGACAATACTGGTGGTTGTGCCAAATGATCTTTGAGTGCTTGAAAAGCCTCTTCACATTCTTCTGTCCACTCAAACTTGTTTTTTCCCTTTAGCAAGTTGAAAAATGACATACACTTGTCACTTGATTTTGAGACGAATCTACTAAGAGATATGATCATTCCCGTTAGGCTTTATACTTCTTTTATCTTGGTCGGGGATTTCATGTCAATTAAAGCCTTGATTTTCTCTTGATTAGCTTCTATGCCTCTTGCATTGACAATAAAGCCAAGAATCTTGCCCGAGTCTACCCCAAATGAGCACTTTAAAGGGTTAAGCTTCATATCATAATGCTTGAGAATGGTGAAGAATTCTGCTAGATCCGCTACATGCCCCCCAACCTTTCTTGACTTTACTAGCATGTCATCGATGTAGACTTCCATGTTGTTGCTTATCTGGTCTTTGAACATCTTATTTACTAGTCGTTGGTATGTCGTGCCAGCATTTTTGAGTCGAAAAGGCATTACTTTGTAACAATATAAGCCTAAGTCAGTTCTGAAGCTGGTATGCTCCTCGTCGGGAGGGTGCATGATGATTTTATTATACCCCAAGTAAGCATCCATAAATGTAAGGATTTCATGTCCTACGGTGGCATCGACTATTTGGTCAATCCTTGGTAGAGGAAAACATTCTTTGGGACATGCCTTATTTAAATTGGTGAAGTCCACACAAGTCCTCCATTTGCCATTAGGCTTCGATACTAAGACAGGATTAGATACCCATTCAGGGTAGAAAGCATCTCTTATGAATCCATTCTCTTTCAGTATTTCGAATTCTTCTTTTAAGGCCTTAGATCTTTATTTGTCGAGCAGCCTTCTTTTCTATTTCATAAGTATGAAGTTGTATTTTTCTATGTTCAAGGCATGGCTAATAATCGTGGGGTTAATGCCCACCATGTCCTTGTGCGACCAGGCGAACATGTCTAGGTTATTTCTTAAAAAACTTATAAGTTCAAACTTGACTTCTTAAGCTAAGATTTTCCAATTTTTACTATTCTGGTCGGTTCCTTCTGGTCGAGTGGAACATCCTACATATCTTCAATTGGTCTCAGTCTGATATCAAAGTCCCCAAAGCGAGGATCAATAACTTCTCCTTCGCTTTAGGCAACTCCCTATTTGGAGCTACTTGATTTATCCAAGGAGGTTACGGCTTGTTCTTCGATCGTGCTCACTCCCATCACTGTTGTTGGCTTGCTCTTTGCTGGTTCAGCAAATATCATGTTGGTCATTGCCAAGTCTTTTTTGGCAGTTGTGATGGAAGAATTATAGCACTCACGAGCCTCTCTCTGGTTTCCCTTAGCACACCCAATTCCGACGTTAGTGGGAAACTTCATCATTAAGTGGAATATGGATGTAATGGCTCTTAGGTCTATAAGTATCGGTCTTCCAAGTAAGGCATGGAAGGCCAAGGCAATGCTGACTACCACAAATGTGGCCATGATTGCACTATTGGTTGGTACAATTCCCACAGTCACTGCTAGTTTAATTATTCCAGATGGATTCATTCCTTCTTTAGTAAAGCCATACATAGTATGTGTGCAGGGCCCTAGATTTCATACAGATAACATCATCCTTTTAATGGTGGTTTTGAAAAGGATGTTTACGGAGGAACCATGATCTATCATTGTTCTAACAATGATCATCTTGGCAATATTGACTTCTATCACCAAATGGTTGTTATGTGGGAATTTGACATGTACTTCTTCATCCTCAGTGAATATTATGGGCTTACATTCATACTAAGGTGTTCTGGGAGTACACTCCTCGATGGCCAATGTAACGCCCTACTAATAAGGACTGTTAGGATGTGTGTTTAAAACAGTGTTGGACTCGTTAAACGAGTCATTTGGACTAAAACATGTGATTAAGTAACTAATAGCTCAACTATTAAAGATTTTGACCAAAGGAATAAACAATTTTATTAAAAAGTTTTAGTCTTTACATGGGATCCCAAAATAGGAGTTTAAAAGTTATTTACAACTCAAAGGATTACAAAATATGTAACGCCCTGGTTACCCCAGGACAGTTACGATGAACCGTGAATTTAACTCGCAACCCGAGTTCTTTGGTTAAAAACGTGCTTCTAGGTGTTATAAATAGGTTAAGGTGGAAAAACCAATAAAAAAGGAAGGATATATTTATTTAAAACATAAAACTATTCATGGGCCCATAAAAATATTTACAAGCTATTTACAACTCAAAATGGTCATTATAGTTTCAAATTTACAACCCGCCGACCTAAGCGGCAAAAATAGGGTAAAGCCCCTAGTTCCTCTAAGAACTCCTTGGCCATGGTGGTCAAGCGGCCGCATATGTACACAGCACCACCTAAGCTCTCCACTCAAGGCTGGGTGAGTTTTTCTTTCCCTATACCTGCACCACATAGCACCCATGAGCCAAGGCCCAGCAAGAAAACACAATATTGCATGAATCTAATATCAACAATGATCATAATAATCATTCAGGACTCTCAGTCCAAAATGAAGGAGTGAAAGTTGAAAAGTCACTAAGGTGGGTTCCATTCCCTTTAGCCAAGTGACGATAGGGTCACCTGGGCTTTTCAAATAAGTGATCCCTTCACTAGCTTATCAAGATAGGTGTTCGATGAACTAGTCACCAATATAACCTACCACATGACCATAGAGTCACAACCATGGGATTCCGCTCCCTAGCCATGTGACAACCGTTACCTAGGCCTTTGGCCCTGGCTCTGAGTAACTAGTCCTAGACTAGTCAAGCGCTTATAAATTTCATCGACCTTAGGTTCGGTCCAGCATTAATGCTCCTAGAGTCATTCAGCGCTGATATCGATTAGATCTAATCTTTTATCGGCCCTGCGTTCAGGACGCTTATGTCGTTTCTGACTCTTAGGTCAGTAATACGCGACCAATGCCAACCCTGACTAGTCAGTGCCATACACAAGTAAGCAGGAGTTGCTAAGCATTTAATATGCAATCCATGTCCACATTTAATAACCAACATGCCTCAACAACAATCATGCATGTCATATACACAGGGTGCAGTTTTCTTACTTCTGATTCGAGCGAGAGTTAATATAAGAACGACCCTTGAGAACGATCAATCTTTAAGTTCCTTAGCGGTCACCTAGTCATAACCAAAAATGGGACACCATTAATAAAATGAATAACAAAGGTTCCCGAACCAAGATCTAGCCTCCGGGACATCGAATCCCACTAATCTGGGTAGTAGGAACGATCCTGAGGCCTAAAACTGAGTTCCCATGATCAAAACACTCAATGGCCTCAAAACCCTACCTGAGCCGCGGCCCCCACCCACACCAGGAGCAAGGGCCACGGCGCACACTACTCAGTGCCGCGGTGCCCAGCATGCCCAAACTCCACCTGCTTCTTCGAGCTTGGGCCGCGGCGCCCAAGAACAGGGTCGCGGCCCCCGCCCAGAAACCATCTATAACCTCGTTTTCTCCCATCCTAAACCTTCCAAAAACATACCTAAACACATACAAATCCAAAAATCAAAGTTCCCAAACATCCCAATGATCCAAAATCATTAAATTCCGAGACTCAAATGAATCAAAAACTCATCTATTCACAAAATCCAATTCAAAGCTTAGAAACTCTAAAATCTCAAAACTTAAAGCTTAGACTACCTTTGATTGGGTTGTTTCTCGTTAAATCCTTTGGTCAAGAGGCTTCTAATCTTTCCTAGGATTGCAATGCCTCGATCCTCGCTTGATTCCGACTCCTAGAACTCAAGATTTCTTCGAAATTGCCTCGAACAGTAAAAGGAACTAACGGGAAGAGAGAAAGTGTTTTCTGACGTACGGTTCTATCTGACGAACAACTTCAGGCTTAAGTAACCTCAAATAAAGCCTAATGCTAGGGGTCCCGAAAACACCCCCGGGGACATAATAGTCAAATTTCCACAATTTCCTCTTGATCTCAATAACTCCTAATTTATCATCAAATAATCACTCACATTATCCAATATCCCAATAAATGACCCTGTTATGACAAAACCGCTAATTTACAATATAAGACAGTCTCATGCCGAATAGCTCGAATATATCCCCATAATAATGGGATATCATCCATACATCACAATATGCATCAAAATACACAAATATGCCCTCAATGGGCCAAATTACCAAAACACCCTAATAATCAAGTGTGGACCCACATGCATGCATTTAACATCATATTATAATATAATTCACATAAACAAGCATATAATCATTTAATGGCATAATTAAACAATTATGGCCCTCCCAGCCTACTAATCCAGCCATTAAACTGCATTAGGGATTTCGGGACATTACAACTATCTCTTCCTTACAGAAATTCCGTACTCAAAATTTAACTGAATAGCTCGGGATACTGATTTTGCATATCTGACTCCAGCTCCCAGGTTGCTACCTCGACCTTGATGTTCCTCCACAACACCTTAACCAAAGGTATCGTCTTATTCCTGAGGACCTTATCCTTTCTGTCAAGTATCTGGACTGGCTACTCCTCAAAGGAGAGATCTGCCTCAAGCTCCAGATCTTCATAGCTCAAAATATGATTCACATCAGATACATACCTCCGAAGAGCTGAAACATGAAATACATTGTGCACGGCTGACAACGCCGGTGGCAAGGCCAATCCGTAAGCCACTTGATCAATCCTCCCTAAGATCTCAAATGGACCTACAAATCTAGGGCTCAGCTTGCCCTTCTTCCCAAACCTTCTCAACCCTTTCCATGGCGAGACTCTAAGGAAGACATAGTCTCCCACTTGGAACTCCACGTTCCTACGCTTAGGATCTGCATATCTCTTCTGTCTACTTTGAGAAGCAAGCATCCGAGCTCTAATCTTCTCAATGGTCTCACTGGTCCTCTGAACTTCTTCAGGACCCAAGTATCTCCTTTCACCTATCTCATCCCAATGAATGGGAAATCTGCACTTCCTACCATACAGCATCTCATAAGGTGCAACTCCGATGGTAGACTGATAACTGTTGTTGTAGGAAGACTCTATTAAAGGTAGATACATACTCCAAGATCCACCAAAGTCCATCACACATGCTCGCAGCATGTCCTCCAATATTTGGATCGTCCTCTCAGATTGCCCATCTGTCTGAGGATGATAAGCAGTACTGAATTTCAATTGTGTCCCCATGGCCTTCTGTAAACTCCCCTAGAACTTGGAAGTAAAAGTGGGGTCCTGATCTGACACGATCGACCTAGGTGCTCCATGAAGGCGCACAATCTCTCTCCCATAGAGATCTGCATACTGGTCAACTATATATGTAGTCCTTACTGGCAAGAAGTGAGCTGACTTGGTGTAGCGATCCACTATCACCCAAATAGAATCATGTTGACCAATAGTCCTGGGTAAGCCCACCATGAAATCCAGAGGCTGCAATAACCCTGCCGGCCTCTGATGCTCAGCCTTGACCTGCTGACATGTCAAGCACTTAGCTACATACTCTACTACATCTCTCATTATCCCCAGCCACCAATACAACGATCTCACATCCTGATACATCTTTGTGGTGCCCGGATGCAAAGAGTGAGGTGTAATATGAGATTCATCTAGAATCTATCGCCTCAAAGCAGTGTCTAACAGAACACATATCCGCCCCTTGTATCTCAACAAGCCTAACTCAGACACTGTATAATCTCTGGATGCTCTAGCCAAAACATCCTCTCTGATCTTGATCAGTTGTGCATCACTCAACTGACCCTCCTTGATTCTCTCCAACAGTGTAGACTGTAGCATAATATTAGCCAACTGGCCCACCAGCAACTCTATACCAGCTCTGATCATATCATCTGCTAACTCTCTGGCTATCAGCCTCGCACCATAAATCTGTCCCGGACCCTTCCGGCTTAAAGCATCAGCTACCACGTTGGCCTTTCCTGGATGATACAAAATCTCACAATCATAATCTTTTACTAACTTCAGCCAACGCCTTTGTCTCATATTCATGTCTTTCTGAGTGAAGAAGTATTTCAGGCTCTTGTGGTCTGTATAGATCTCACACTTTCCCCATAAAGATAATGCCTCCATATCTTTAAAGCAAAGACCACAGCCACCAACTACAAATCATGAGTGGGATATCTCTTCTCATACTCCTTCAACTGGCGTGAAGCATAAGCAATTACTCTCTCTGACTGCATCAGAACACAGCCCAAACCCTGATGAGAAGCATCACAATAAATCACAAACTTCTCTTGATCTGTTAGAAGACTCAGAATTGGAGCTGTAATCAATCTCTGCTTCAGTTCCTGGAAGTTGTTCTCACACTTATCTGACCATACAAATTTCTGATTCTTGCGTGTCATCTCAGTCAACGAAGTAGCAATCTTTGAGAACCCTTCCATGAAACACCTATAATAACCTTCCAATCCAAGGAAATTTCTAACCTCATAAGCATTCTTTGGCCTTGGCCAATCTCTGACCGCTTCAATCTTTGCTGGATCTACCTTAATCTCCTCCTTACTGAAAATATGCCCAAGAAAGGATACCTGAGATAACCAGAACTCACATTTCTTGAACTTTGCGAACAATCTGTGTTCCCTCAGTCTCCGTAGAACCAACCTCAGATGCTTCTCATGCTCTGACTCAGACTGAGAATATACCAGAATATCATCAATGAAGACAATCATAAACTGGTCCAAATAATCCTTGAACACTCTGTTCATCAGATCCATAAAAGCAGCAGGAGCATTAGTCAATCCAAAAGACATGACTAAGAACTCATAATGCCCATACCTAGTATGAAAAGCAATCTTTGGTATGTCTCCCTCCTTGACCCTCAACTGATGATAACCAGAACGAAGGTCGATCTTTGAGAATACATTCTTACCTTGCAACTGATCAAACGGATCATCTATCCTTGGCAAAGGATACTTGTTCTTAATTGTCAACTTATTCAGTTCTCTGTAATCAATGCACATCCTTAGAGAACCATCCTTCTTCTTTACAAACAGAACTGGCGCACCCCAAGGTGAGAAACTAGGTCTGATAAAACCCAAATCCAACAGTTCTTGCAATTGTACTTTTAATTCTTTCAACTCAGCTGGGGCCATTCTGTAAGGTGCTCTAGACACTGGCTCCGTCCCTAGTGTCAGTTCTATCATGAACTCTATCTCTCTGTGCGATGGCAACCCTGGAAAATCTTCTGGAAACACATCCAGAAATTCACAAACAAGTCGGGTCTCTTCTGGTCTCACTGGCATAACCTGAGTGGTATCAACCATACTGGCCAAGAATCCAATGCAACCTCCTTGAAATAGATCCCTAGTCCTCAAAATAGAAATCATAGGTATGCGAGGTCCATGCACAGTACCAACAAACACAAAAGGATCCTCACCTTCAGGCTCAAAGGTGACCATCTTCCTTCTGCAATCAATGGTTGCCCCATACTTCGCTAACTAGTCCATACCCAATATCATGTCGAAGTCAGTTATAACCAACTCTATCAAATCCACTGATAATTCTCTGCCCTCCACTGTCACTGGCAAAGATCTGACCCATCTCCTGGATACCACTAACTCCCCAGTGGGTAACAAAGTTCTGAACCCCACAGCATAAAAATCATAGGGTCTACACAGTCTATCAATAATACTACTAGCAACAAAAGAATGTGTAGCACCAGAATCAATCAAAACATTATAAGGGGCCAGCACTAAGAAGCTGGCCTGTAACTACTGAGGGAGAAGCCTCAGCTTTTGCTTGTGTCAACGCGAACACTCGACCTGGGGCCGAGCTGTCCACTTTCATGTGTTCTTCTTTTCTGGCCTTAGGGCAATCCTTTCTAAGATGACCCACTACTCCACATGAGAAGCAGGCCCTTGCCCTACACTCTCCCAAATGACGCCTCTTGCATCTAGGGCATTCAGGATATGACTTCCAGGGTTCATTACCACCTGGACAACCCATGGAAACACCACGGGGCCGCCTATCAGGACCTGGAACTGGGAAGGTATCACGAACCTTCCTCTTCTGATCACTGGGGCCTCCACCCCTACTTGAACCCACAAATGGAGGACTTGTCCTCCTGAACTCCTTTCTGGCTGCACTGTCTCGCCAGATCTTGTTCTCTGCACTCTCAGCTGTGAGTGCCTTCTCAACCACCTATGCATAGGTAATAACCCCAGCCACAGTGGTAATACGAACATCACAGGCTAATCTAGGTTGTAGCCCCTGAAGGAATCTCTCCCTCCTGGTCCCATCAGTGGGCACCAGCTCCATGGAAAATTTTTCCAAACGATCAAATTTCAAGGCATACACAGTGACTGACAAACCTCCCTGAAGTAGCTTGATGAACTCCTTAGCCTTTGCCACCCTGATGGCATCATTATAATATTTTTCGTTAAACAGAGTCTGAAACTCTTCCCAACTTAAGGCATTAACATTTCTGGTCTGGGTAATAACCACCCACCAAATTCGGGCATCCTCCCGAAACATATAAGTGGCACAAGCCACCCTCTCATTACCAATCACCCTCATGAAATCTAGGATGGTGGTAATCATACTCATCCACTGCTCTGCCTTGGCAGGATCTGCACTGCCTTCAAAAACTGGAGGTTGCTGCTATCTGAACCTTTCATAGAGAGGCTCCCATTTATTACCAACCTCGGGTAGCTGCTCAGCTGCTGGCACCGACACAGGAGGTGCCTCTGATACACTGGCCACTGCAGGTGCTTGTTGTTGTCTCAGGAGACGAAGTTCTTCTCCCTGTCTTAACACTGTAGCCTGCAGATTGCTAATTAACTGCTGCTAGTTTGCAGGAGCTGGCTGTGGAATCTGTCCTTGGTCATTCTCTTAACCCTGATTGTTATTATTCTGGCCATTATCACTATGGCTAGCTGACATATCTCTCTGCCCTAGATTCATTCTTATTAGCTTATACGTTGCTGAAACAATGATCAATACGGCCAGTCAGGTATTGATAACTAAACCTCTTGCCGCCTTACGGTCCAAGAACAAGCAGACAATTATCATATTCCACAGTCATACAAATATACAATTGGATACATGATTATAGTATTTAGCACTTAGCATGTATCACATAATAATTCACAATCAACAATACTAATAAGTATGTTCCAGCAATTTCAGTAATATTGAGCACACGGTTGCTGAGGATGCAATATTCAGGGCACAGGTTTAACATGGTGTCTCATGCAAACAGGTAAAGCATATATACTATATTTAAGCAGTTATACATATAACTACATAAATAGTTACCAAACCATGAGTTGAGCTTGTCTTCAGTGATGAGTGTACATGCCCAGCCAGTCTACAGGAACCCTAACCTTGGCACGCTCTGATACCAAGTTGTAACGCCCTGGTTACCCCAAGACAGATACAGTGAACGATGAACCGTGAATTTAACTCGCTACCCGAGTTCTTTGGTTAAAAATGTGCTTCTAGGTGTTATTAATAGGTTAAGGTGGAAAAACTAATCAAAAAGGAAGGATATATTTTATTTAAAACATACAATTGTTCATGGGCCCATAAAAACATTTACAAGCTATTTACAACTCAAAATGGTCATTATAGTTTCAAATTTACAACTCGCCGACCTAAGCGGCAAAAATAGGGTAAACCCCCTAGTTCTTCTAAGAACTCCTTGGCCATAGTGGTCAAGCGGCCGCATATGTACACAGCACCACCTAAGCTCTCCACTCAAGGCTGGGTGAGCTTTTCTTCCCCTTTACCCACACCACATAGCACCCATGAGCCATGGCCCAGCAAGAAAACACAATATTGCATGAATATAATATCAATAATGATCATAATAATCATTCAGGACTCTCAGTCCAAAATAAATGAGTGACAGTTGAAAAGTCACTAAGGTGGGTTCCATTCCCTTTAGCCATGTGACAATAGGGTCACCTGGACTTTTCAAATAAGTGATCCCTTCACTAGCTTATCAAGATAGGTGTTCGATGAACTAGTCACCAATATAACCTACCACATGACCATAGATTCACAACCATGGGATTCCGCTCCCTAGCCATGTGACAACCGTCACCTAGGCCTTTGGCCCTGGCTCTAAGTAACTAGTCCTAGACTAGTCAAGCGCTTATAAATTTCATCGACCTTAGGGTCAGTCCAGCATTAATGCTCCTAGAGTCATTCAACGCTGATATCGATTAGATCTAATCATTTATCGGCCCTGCATTCAGGACGCTTATGCCGTTTCTGACTCTTAGGTCAGTAATACACGACCAATGTCGACCCTGACTAGTCAATGCCATACACAAGTAAGCAGGAGTTGCTAAGCATTTAATATGCAATCAATGTCCACATTTAATAACCAACATGCCTCAACAACAATCATGCATGTCATATACACAGGGTGCAGTTTTCTTACTTCTGATTCGAGCGAGAGTAAATATAAGAACGAACCTTGAGAACGATCAACCTTTAAGTTCCTTAGCGGTCACCTAGTCATAACCAAATATGGGACACCATTAATAAAATGAATAACAAAGGTTCCCGAACCAAGATCTAGCCTCCGGGACATCGAATCCCACTAATCCGGGCAGTAGGAACGATCCCAAGGCCTAAAACTGAGTTCCCATGATCAAAACACTCAATGGCCTCAAAACCATACCTGAGACGTGGCCCCCAGCCACACCAGGAGCAAGGGCCACAGCGCCCACTACTCAGTGCCGCGGCGCCCAGCACGCCCAAACTCCACCACCTACTTCTTCGAGCTTGGGCCGCAGCGCCCAAGAATAGGGTCGCAACCCCCACCCAGAAACCAGCCATAACCTCATTTTCTCCCATCCTAAACCTTCCAAAAACATACCTAAACACTTCCAAATCCAAAAATCAAAGTTCCCAAACATCCCAATGATCCAAAATCATCAAATCCCGAGGCTCAAACGAATCAAAAACTTATCGATTCACAAAATCCAATTCAAAGCTTAGAAACTCTAAAAACTCAAAACTTAAAGCTTAGATTACCTTTGAGTGGGTTGTTTCTCATTAAATACTTCAGTCAAGAGGCTTCTAATCTTTCCTAGGATCACTATGCCTCGATCCTCACTTGATTCCGACTCCTAGAACTCAAGATTTCTTCGAAATTGCCTTAAACGGTAAAAGGAACTAACGGGAAGAAAGAAAGTGTTTTCTAACATACGGTTCTATCTTACGAACTACTTCAGGCTTAAGCAACCTCAAATAAAGCCTAATGCTCGGGGTCCCGAAAACACCCCCGGGGACATAATAGTCAAAACTTCCACAATTTCCTCCTGATCTCAATAACTTCCAATTTATCATCAAATAATCACTCACATTATCCAATATCCCAATAAATGACCCCGTTGTGACAAAATCGCTAATTTACAATATAAGACCGTCTCATGCCGAATAGCTCGAATATATCTCCATAATAATGGGATCTCATCCATACATCACAATATGCACCAAAATACACAAATATGCCCTCAACGGGCCAAATTACCAAAACACCCTAATAATCAAGAATGGACCCACATGCATGCATTTAACATCATATTATAATATAATTCACATAAACATGCATATAATCATTTAATGACATAATTAAACAATTATGGCCCTCCCGGCCTACTAATCCAGCCATTAAACTACATTAGAGATTTTGGGGAATTACAAAATAAGTCGGCCTAAGCAACAAAATAGGGTCCAACCCTAATTCTTCTGTGATATCATGGTCATGGCGGTCGATCAGATTGCATATGTACACATCGCCCCTAATACTCTCCAACTCATGGCTGGCCAAGCTTCTCCTTACCCTTACCTTCACCACGTAACACTCGTGAGCTGAGGCTCGACAAGAAAACTTAATTAAACCAACTCAGATAGTTCACTAAATATAAAAAACATACGTAATAGTAATAACTATACTCAATCTGGCACATTATACAAGTATGCGACCATAAAGTCACACAAGTGCATATCGTGTTGGGAATAGTGCCCTTAAAGCAATTGTAGTTGACAAATGTTTTAAATGAAATAAATAATATAATTGAATTATTATATATATAGAATATGTCTGATATTATATTGATAATATTAAGTAAATATCATAAAATTCCAAAGTTCATCCATGTGGTCTTAATCTCATATTGGTATGAGAGGATCGAGATTGAGATAATGAACTTAAAACAGTTCGCAGTAAAGTAAAGTTATGAAATCTTTAGATTAATTACTGCTTGTATTGTTCACTAGCATTATGAATGCAAGCGACCTAGATCCGGGTCACTAGTGTAGTAGGATACTTTAGTGAAGGTATTTTATATATAGTGATATATAGAACTGGACCAGATGTGATTTGTTAATACTTGTTTAAACATTGTTTCTTAGTATTAATCAAACACGTCAAACAATGATCATATATACGATGATCTTAATCCTGAGGTTACCATGAACTCATATATATGTCATTTGATCATTTGATTCATGTGTTAAGATTTGTCAGAATGATCAAGCTAAGAACAATTGTTTTGAGGACTCAATGATATATATGGCTGGGGACATAATTTAACAGATATGGAATCTATACCTTCTTATAGATTGAATAATGGTTCCCTATTGGATTGACTTTTGGTACTGAAAAGGTTATGAGCGCTCATGTTGCAAACTTGTTATGACACAACCTTCACTAGTAAAGTCAATGGTACACTAGGAACTAGATATAGTTAAAAAGGGTAAAACGATAATTTTATTCCCTTTTATTTATGAACAATTAATAGAGGATTAACGTTGTATGCAATTATTATATCAATGGAAACTTTATTCTTTAATAAAGTACTATGTAAATATATGTGTATAATTATCAAGAGTTCAATCTCATATTTATAGTGGAGTAATCATGATATTAATAAATATAATTATTTAATCAAAGAGCTTTGATTAATAATCTAATATTTATTGGAGCTTGATATTATAGGTTCATAGGTCCCCAGGGTGGCTCCATCAACACCATATCAAGGTAAGAGTCGATACAAGGGTAAAACTGTAATTTGGAAATTTGAGAAGAATTTTATTCTTCGGGTCAAATATACAATTATATGATAATTGAGGTTGAAGAATTAATTTGGAATTAATTATTAAATTTTGAAATTTTATTTATTTATTTAAATATAGAATTTTGAAATATATATAATAATAAATTAATTAATTTTTTAAATCAATTATTTTATTTGAGTAGGAGAAAAAAATGGTAAGTCAAAATATTTTTGATTTATTGATTTTTTTTTTTAAAAATATGATGATAATGATGATCATCAATTTGAATTTAAAATTTAAATTTGAATTATGATTGTGATCTTTTCCTTAAAAAGATAATACCATATTTTTTGGGAAAAATTTATTTAATTAAATAAATAAAAGCAAATAGGAAAAATGCAATATTCCCTGATAGGGAATAGTGCTACACGCATGACACAGTCCAAGGACTGTGCCATGCGTGTATATGATACTGATAATGTATCAGTATTGTTTTTATTTTATTTATTTAATTAATTAATAATTTGAAAATAGATTTTTTTCAAATTTTGTAAGTTAGATATTAGCTAAATCAATTCCTATAATCATTATGATTGTACTATTATATTATTATTATTAATAATGTAATATATAATCTATATATATTGTATGATAGTAAGACACTCAAGGTGGTGATTCAGAAGTTTTTCAGAAAATTGTCAGACAAGAAATTCTCATATTCTTCTCTTATTATTTTAACATTTCTCAAGTCATAATCTAAGTACTCATGTGTTGAGATAAACTTGTGATTTCTAAATTACAAACACTCCTTCTCTATGTGCCCACCTACATCTTGAGGTGTAGAGAATACTCCAGAAGATCGGGGTCTGAGTACCAAAGTGTTGGATAAGAAGATCGTTATTTAAACAAAAAGACTCAAGGACACTTGATAGGCTTCAAGAGGTAAATATTTTTGTCCTTGAATATTTGTATAAATGTGCATATAATATATAAATGTGTGTATATATATGTGTTGCATGATTAATGATATTACATATCAATGGTTCCTGTATGTATGTATTCTTGAACAAAAACGGCCCAGAACACAAGTGTTCTTCCCCAAATGAAAACATTACGATTTTTACGACTTCTTAGCTAAAATTCAAAGCTCAAACTTGGTCCAACCAAAATTTTAACAGAATTTCGACCATCATTTCATCCCAAAACACTAGCACGGCCTATTCCAAAACTTTGAATACACACAACTAACTTAACAAACAATTCATAAACCAAAATCATCAAAACCTCAAAAACTCCATTGAAATACCAAGAGTAGAGATCTTACCTCTGAAATTTCGAATTCCCTTGGTGGGTGATGATCCTAGCAACCTCTAGTCTCAATCAAGAGCTGCTATTTCACAAGAATTCCTCCACTAGATCACTTGGGCAAGCTTAGTGCCCTTAGCTTTCAAACTTTCTTCAAGAGGGAACCAGAGAGAGAAGGAGAAGGGGATGTGAACATGTATGAGCCATAATGCTCAGCTGCTGGCCTATTTTGCTAACCAATGTGGTCAAATGACCACATTGCCCATTGCCCATTGCCCATTGCCCATTGCCCCACTCAGCCTTAAAGGTTACTCCCAAGGGAAAATTAGTCTTTTGCATAATTCCCGTTAATCTCAAATTACCCCATAGAATCCCAAATAAATCTATCAAACTAAATGTTCACCAAGTTAATTCCTATTACTCAATAAATCCCAATAATTTACCAAATTACCAAAATACCCCTAAGCCCACCCCAGGCTGGGTATTTTACCCCATTGTGACTTTTCTGCTAACTCACTCACTAGGACCGCCTCGTGTCGAGTAACTCAAATATACCCACATAATAATGTGGCCACAATCATAAATCACATATATTTACACTTATACCCTCAACAGGTAAAAATTACAAAAATTCCCTTCTAATAAGAAACGGGCCCACATGCATATTTAATACACTTAAACATGCAAGCATAGTCATATCACCATACCATTCACATCATTCACATAATAATATACTCATAACACATAAATACATAATTAACTCAATTATTTCCCTCCTGGCCCCCTAATCAAGGCACTAAGACTTATTAGGGTAATTGGGACGTTACAATTATCCCCTCCTTACAGAAATTTCGTCCTCGAAATTTTACCTGAACAACTTGGTATACTGATCCCGCATATTTGACTCCAATTCCCAGGTCGCTTCCTCAACCTTGTTGTTCCTCCATAATACTTTAACCAAATGTATGGTTTTATTCCTCAAGACATTGTCCTTCCTATCTAATATCTGGACTGGCTGCTCCTCATAGGATAGGTTTACATGCAGCTCCAGATCTTCATAACTCAGTACTTGAGTCTCATCAGATACATACTTCCACAACATCGAAATATGAAATACATTGTGCATGGCTGACAATGCCGGAGGTAAGGCCAATCTATAAGCCACCTGTCCAATCCTTTCTAGGATCTCAAAAGGCCCTACAAATCTAGGGCTCAACTTGCCCTTCTTCCCAAACCTTTTCACCCCTTTAAATGGTGAGACTCTAAGGAAGACATAGTCTCCCACTTGGAACTCCACGTTTATGTGCTTCATATCAAAATTGCTTTTCTATCTACTTTGTGATGTGAGCATCCGAGCTTTAATCTTCTTAATGGCTTCATTGGTCCTCTGAATTGCTTCAGGACCTAAGTATCACCTATCTCATCCTAGTGAATGGGTGATCTACACTTCCTACCATATAGCATCTCATAAGGAGCCACTCCAATGGTTGCCTGATAGTTATTGTTATAGGAAAACTCTATCAAAGGCAAATACTTACTCCAAGACCCTTCAAATTCCAAAATGCATGCTCGAAGCATGTCTTCTAGTATCTGAATCATCCTCTCAGATTGACCATCTGTCTAAGGATGATAAGTTGTACTAAATTTCAAATGTGTACCCATAGCTATCTACAGATTTCCCCAAAACATGGAAATAAATGTGGGGTCCCGATCTGACACAATCGACTTCGAAGCCCCATGAAGACGCACTATCTCTTTTACATAGAGATATGCATACTGATCAATTGTATAAGTCATCCTCAGTGGTAGAATGTGAGATGATTTGGTGTATCGATCTACAATAACCCACACTGAATCATGTTGACCCACAATCTTGGTCAATCACAAAATCCATAGTGATGTCCTCCCATTTCCACTCTCTGATGTTCAGCCTTGGCCTATTAACACATTAGGCACTTAGCCACATACTTGGTTACATCCCTCTTCATCCCTGGACACCAGTATAAAGTCTTCAGATCCTGATACATCTTCGTGGTGCCTGGATGCAGAGAGTAAGGGGTAGTGTGAGATTCATCCAGAATCTCTCGTCAGATGACAGCATCCATCAGAACACAGATCCGACCTTTGTATCTCAACTAGGGGTGTGCACGGTGTGTTTTGGGCGGTTTGAACACTTTTTAATACACCACGCCACAACTGTGGTGTAGTAGCTAGAACACACCGTGCGGTGTGATTTCGTTGCACCAAATCTACCAAACCAAACCATTTTTTGCGGTATGGTTTGGGTGGTTTTCCACGGTGTAAGTGCGTTAAAAAATATGTGTGAGATAGAGAGGTGATAGGAAGGAGGCGCAAATGAGATGAGAGAGGAAGGAGTTGTTATCGTGTATGAAGTGTAAGAGAATAAGGTTATACCCTAATTTAAGTGGACTCCTAATTTAAGTGAGTTCCTAGTTTTAGATTGGGTTACTAAAAAATAGTATATATGTAAAGTTTAAATTTTTTTTAACATATTTGTAAGTATACGGTGCGGTGTGGTGCAAACCAAAATTTCAAACCGCCAAACCGCACACCGCACCTCACCGTGCGGTTTAGCTAAGATACAAACCATACCGAACTATTCCACTTTTAATACCACAGTTTGCGGTGTAGTGTGGTGCGGTGCGGTCGGTCACCGCAGTTTGTCGGTTTAGATGCTCACCCCTAATCTCAGCAAACCCATATCTGATATTGTATAGTACCTAGATGCTCCAGCTAGGACATTCCCTCTAATCTTCATTAGTTGTGGCTCATTCAACTGACTTTCCTTTATCCTCTCTAGAAGAGTAGACTGTAGGGTAATGTTGGCTAATTGGCCCACCATTAACTATATCCCTGCTCTAGTCATATCCTTTGCCAATTCCTTGGATATCTACCTCGAACTATATAATTTTCCTGGGCCTTTCCGACTTAAGGCATCTACCACCACATTGGCAATGCCTGGATGTTACAGGATTTCATAGTCATAATCATTCACCAGTTCTAACCAGCGCATCTGCCTCATCTTCAAATCTTTTTGTGTGAAGAAGTACTTCGGACTCTTGTGGTCAATGTATATCTCATACTTCTCACCATAAAGGTAATACCTTCTGTTATCCCCAAAATTTGAAAATGATGATGTGGCATTAGAAATGACAAGTGGCAAGGAATGGTTGGGTGATCTGGCTTAGAAGTAGCCCAATACATCAATGAAGAAAGAGTTTTGACTGCTTTAGAGGTGTCATGATCGACCCGGTAAGTTGCACCCGACCAGGAATGACTTTGCTACCCAGTAGTGACTTTGTTGCCCAGCACTTGCTTGTCCGACCAGCACTGGCATGTTCGAGCCAAGTGCACCCGAGGAGCCCGATGCGTGTCCGGACGGACACCATACATCCGAGAAGCAATCCAAGTGTCCGGTCAGACACTCTATGCTCGAGGAGAGGCATCCGAGGAGAAGGATCGAGAGGGTGCATGCCTTGTGTCCGCGAAGAGGCATGGGTTGGTCCGAGCGGACCATGATTGACATGGTACCAGGCTGAGCGTGTCCGGTCAGACACCCTGCGTCCGAGGAGTGACAAAGCCTGGTCTGTATGCATATGTCCAGCACTGGCATGTCCTACTAGCATGCATATGTCCGACCAGCACTTGCATGTCCTACCAGCAAGTGCATGACTGTCCAAGTAGAGATATGGCATGCTAGACCAGAGTGTCATGTTAGACGAGGGACATGGCATGCTAGACTAGAGTGTCATGTTAGACGAGAGACATGGCATGCTAGACCAGAGTGCCATGTTAGACTAGAGGAGTGCGTGTCTTACCAGCCAAGTGTGTGACTGGTCGGTAGAGGTATGGTCGACCAGGACGTGATATTCATCAACCAATAGAACAGACTACGTCAAGATTCCCATAAACGGCTTCAACAAGAATCAGTCTGGGCGTACGCGGGAATCTCTCATTCTTCACACAAATTGGAGGTTCTGTTACATTTTGAATATTTTTTGTAATTTAAATATAATACGAATAATAAAATATCCCGATCCTAGGGGATATCAATGTATGATCCTAAGCCTATAAATACATGGCTTATGGGATCAGAAAGGGACTTTTGAAAATTTGGAGTTTGGATCTTACTTTTCTAGAGAGAGAAAGTGTTTTTTCTTGAGAGAGAACTCTTTTGTATCCTGATAATTTACACTGAAGAAACTCAGTTGACACAGGTTCATCTGATCTTGAGTGTAGATAAATAATCATATCTCTAAGTGGATTAGGCTATTAGCAATATATTGGGGCTGAACCACTATAAAATTTGTGTGTGTTATTTACTTTCTTTATTAAACCGTCTGTGTCGTTTGAATTCTCTTGAAGGTTGTCGTTTGTGACGTTCTCACGTCGTTGGCCAAAAATGCGAACAACATTTTGGTGCTTTCATTGAGAGCCTGAAGGGAAAAACAGACGGTCCCTGGAGAAGTATGGCGCCTAAGAACACCAATGCAGCCTCCAAGAAGACAGGCTCCTTTAAAGAGCATGCTAGATCAGAAGGTCCTAGCGTTCAAGATTGTGAAACTGAGCCTAGAGTCGTGCTCGAGGACGTAGCTCCAGAAGTTGAAGAGCTCCAGGAAGCCATGAGCACCTTCCAGGAGGAGATGGCCCAGTTCAACACCAGGCAGGAGGCGTTTGCTGAGGAAATGGCTAGGCAGAATGCCGCATTTGAGCAGCAGAAACGGGAAATGGACGCCAGGAGTGAGGAGATCCGTCGACAGCAGGAGGAGGCCGACAGGCGACATCGCGAAGCTGCACTCGCTCTGGAGGCAGCTACGCAGCTAACCCAAGCCAATGCCCAGGCTGCACCTGGAGTGGCAGCCACCCCAGAGGCAAGGACCACAGAAGCTGGTCGCAAGAAAACTGATAGACCAAGCAGGGGTGGTAGTAACCCACCTGGTCGTGAGGAGGATGGAGTCCGATCGCGCACTGCCTCAACTCAAAGGGGGAACTCCGAAACCCCCTCAAGGAGCCACCGATCAAAGACTTCCACGTCAGGAAGTCACAAGTCAGGCTGCAAGAAGACACCTCCTGAGCAGGAACACAATAGAGCTCATCGTGGCAATGAGACTTCCCGCTTCCAAGATGGGCATGGGCGTGATGAAGCTGACAGTCATCACACTAACCATTCAAAGGAGAAGAATAATAATAACCATCAAGGAGGAGAAGATCGCCCAGCTCAGACAGGAAGGCCACCACTGCATCCCAACCAGCGCAGTGGCAAGGAGCATGTTCCACCCAGACCTTCCGAGAAGACTCAGAGTACGATGTTCGATCGGTTGGGAAAACACACTACTCAGAAGGACCTGAGGGACGTCATTACTGATAGAAGAAGGACCGTCCCAGTCGAAGGGCAAGAGCCAATCCGTCCTACCAGTCGAGCAGAAATACTCGATGATGGTTTGCCGGATAGGAACACCCGACCAGGCGGTCCCGAAAATGAGTCCCTAGCAGTGGCCCCAGGCATCCAAGCCCAGCTTGATGCTTTGACAGCAGTAGTCCAGAGTCTGTCAAAATGACCAGCTGTGATCGATCCAGTGGACCACAGGAGTGGCTGCCCTTTTTGTGCTCGAATTAGAGCAGCTCAACCACCAGCAAAATACAAAGCACCGATACTGCCAGTTTATACAGAAAAGGCAGACCCGATTAGGCATGTTGGGAAGTTCGAAGATCAGATGGAGCTGCTCGGGTTGAGTGATAACTATCGCTGCAGAGTCTTCCCCACCACATTGTCCGACACTACCCAAGAGTGGTATTGGAAGTTCAAGCCTAACTCCATCACTTCTTGGGAAAGTTTTAGAAAGGAGTTTTGCAGGCAGTTTAGTGCTGCTCGAACCCCTCCTGATTATGCCAATCACTTGGCATATATAAAGCAAGGGAAAGATGAGTCTCTCAAAAACTACATACAAAGGTTCATGAGAGAATTTAACCGAGCTACTGCGGTTGGAGATGAGGGGAAGATGGTGGCAATTTCTTCCGGCATTATCTACTGAAGTCCTTTGTGGGACAGCATCCATCGCCATCCAATTTCAACATTACAACAGTTTTTAGACCGGGCGGACAAATACATGAAGTTGGATGATGCAATTGAGAAGGGAGAGAATGGGTTGAACAAACCGAGTGGATCGACTGATCCCCCCAAAAGTGGCGGACATGATCAAGGTGGTGGTAAGAAACATGGGAATAACGGGTCTGACCGCCACAATGAGAAGAAGGCTAAGTCGGGACCAAACGACAAGCCAACTAAGTATGAACCTCGATTCACCAACTACACCACTCTTTCGGCGAGCCGAGCGGAGATCTATTTGGCCAGTCATCAAGAGGTCCCTTACCAGAAACCCCCACCAATTAAGAAGGAGATGAGTAAGAGAGATATGAACAAGTCCTGTCGCTTCCATGGAGACTATGGTCATGACACGAATGAGTGTAATCATCTCAAGGATGAGATAGAGCTTCTCCTCCGGTCGGGGAAGCTAAAAAAGTATCGAGCAGAGAAGACCCAAGGAGAGGGGAGCAACAACAATCCTGGGTTCAAGCGGCAATGATCCCCACCTTTGCAACCTGAAACTGTGGATTTCACACTAGACACTATATGTGGAGGACCACATCTTGCTGGAGAGAGTAACAAGGCGAGGGAGAGGTATGCTCGCACCCTTCTTCACGAATTGGATGTGGCGTCCACCTCCGAAATTATGACAGTGGAGGAACAACCACCAAAGAACCCAAGATATGAAAGTGAGTCCCTCACTTTCACTGAAGAAGATGCTCGACACGTGAGGTATCCTCACAATGACCCTCTTGTTGTAACAGTCCAGATTGCCAATATGAAAGTGAAGAGATGTCTGGTCGATATAGGGAGCTCTGTGAACATTATTTATAAGTCATCCTTCGAGAGGATGAAGCTATCTATCAATGACTTGAAGCCGTGCTCTCAAGTCATTTATGGGTTTACTGGAGAAGGATTGTCACCAGCTGGAACAATCAAGTTGCCAGTCACGACGGGGGAGGCTCCCAAACATGAAACAGTAATGACCGAGTTTTTTATTGTTGATTGCCCGTCTGCCTACAATGTGGTTATTGGTCGACCACTACTCACGAACTTACATGCGGTAGTTTCAATCTGGCACCTTTCCATGAAATTCTCGACCAGTGTTGGCACAAGCTGTGTCCAAGGAGACCAGAGGGAGGCTAGGGAGTGCTATAATGCCTCGGTAGCTAAGGCAAGGAAGGGGGCCAAGGAGAGCAACATGATTGTATGTGTTGAGAGAGAGGAGGTGGATGAGATGGATTTCAACCGAAGTCTTGCAGTTGTAACTGATCAGAAAGAGATTTTAGAGGAGTTTGGCCAAGAGAGCACTCTTTGTTTAAAAGAACAGAAGACCCCATCCGGTGATGAAGTCACCAAATAGGGCGTTGCCCAAAGTGAGGGAAGGGACTTTGATCCTCGCTTTGGGGATTATGAAAGTGATGTGGGACCGTCCGAGGAGTTAGAGGAGGTCCTTATAGATGAGAATGACCTGACGAGAGGGGTCAAAATTGGAAAAAAGTTGAAAGCAGAGGTGATAGAATTCTTGCGAAGGAATCAAGATGTCTTCGCCTGGTCTCACAAAGATATGGTGGGTATCGCACCAACTGTGATCAGCCATGTGCTCAATGTGGATGAAAGTTATCCAGCAGTGCAGCAGAAGAGGAGATTGCTTGACAAAGATCGAGCAAAGGCTCTTAAGGAGGAGGTAGAGAGG
Organism: Humulus lupulus; assembly: GCF_963169125.1. NCBI lineage: Eukaryota > Viridiplantae > Streptophyta > Magnoliopsida > Rosales > Cannabaceae > Humulus > Humulus lupulus. The sequence goes on along the minus strand of NC_084797.1, from coordinate 161,345,601 downwards.
TTAAAGGAGAATGGGTTTATAAGGGAAGCATACTACCATGCCTGGGTTTCAAACCCAGTGTTGGTGCCTAAACCCAATGGAAAGTGGAGGACTTGTGTAGATTTTACTGATCTGAACAAAGCATGCCCAAAGGATTGCTTTCCCTTACCAAGAATAGACCAGTTGGTAGATGCAACCTCTGGTCATGAAACATTGTCCTTCATGGATGCATATTCGGGGTACAACCAGATCAGCATGCATCCTTCTGATGAAGAGCATACCAGCTTCTGAACAGATATAGGGCTATACTGCTATAGGGTCATGCCCTTCGGACTGAAGAATGCAGGAACTACCTATCAGCGTTTGGTGAATGGTATGTTTCGCGACTTAATCGGAAAAAGCATGGAGGTGTACGTAGACGATATGCTGGTGAAGTCAAAGGAAGCTGAAGGGCACGTGCGAGACTTAGAGGAGTGCTTCGCAATACTGAGAAAGTACAGCATGAAGTTAAACCCCCTCAAGTGCTCATTTGGAGTGGGTTCTGGAAAATTTCTTGTGTTTATTGTGAACTCCCGAGGAATAGAGGCAAACCCAGAAAAGATAAAGGCCCTCATAGAGATGAAGTCTCCAACTAGAATAAAGGATGTACAAAGCTTGACTGGGCGGATTGCAGCTCTAAGCAGGTTCGTTTCTAAATCAACGGACCAGTGTGTCCCATTTTTTAACCTGCTTAGAGGAGGCAAGAAGTTTGAGTGGACAGAAGAATGTGAGCAAGCTTTCCAGGCCATAAAGGAGCATTTGGCCCAACCTCCTGTTCTTTCTAAGCCAGTTGATGGAGAAGACCTCTTTTTGTACCTAGCGATCACGGAGCATGCTGTTAGTGCTGCCTTAGTACGAGAGGAGGATAAAGTGCAGCACCCGGTGTTCTATGTTAGCAAGCGACTGATAGGAGCAGAGTCCCGGTATCCCGTGATCGAGAAGTTGGCTTACTGCTTAGTACTCGCATCACGAAAATTGCGGCCATACTTCCAAGCACACCCCATTAAGGTCCTTACTGACCAGCCTCTACGCCAAGTCCTACAGAAGCCGGAGTCATCTGGTCGGCTACTTAAATGGGCAGTTGAGTTAGGCCAATTCAAAATCAAGTACCAGCCGAGGACTGCTATTAAGGGTCAAGCTTTGGCAGATTTCATCGCTGAATGTACCGGGATCGCTGATGTTCCCGACCAGCAAGAGAGTGTGCTGGGCAGAAAGATGAACTTCCTACTTGGAAACTTTTTGTTGATGGGTCGTCAAATGAGCATCATTCATGAGCTGGAATTATATTGGTCACACCAGAGAAGCACCGAATTCATTGTGCACTGAGATTCGGATTCAATGCTTCTAACAATGAGGCGGAGTATGATGCCCTCCTAGCAGGCTTGCGACTGGCTAGAGATGTACGTGCCCGGTCGGTGGAAGTAAATAGCGATTCCCAATTAGTGGTCTACCAAGTCTTGGGGGAATACCAGGCAAGGGGCCTACGCATGGTGGCATACTTAAATAAAACCAAAGATCTGCTAGCACAGTTCGAGGAGTATACCATCAAGCTAGTACCATGAGAGCAGAACTCTAATGCAGATGCTCTAGCAAAGCTAGCTAGTGCAAAAGATGCCGAAACTCTGAATATAATACCAGTAGAATACTTGGCAGAGCCGAGCATTGATGAACAAGAGGCCATGCCAATCACGATAGCTGACACCTGGATGACTCCCATCATTGCTTATCTTGAGCAAGGAACCCTCCCAGATGATCGTCATGAAGCAAGGAAGATTATGAGGCAAGCTGCTAGGTACACCATGATAGATGGGGTGTTGTATAAAAGAGGGTATTCCCTACTTCTACTCAGGTGCATAACACCCGACCAGTCAAAGAAGTTATTAGCTGAAGTGCATGAAGGGTTCTGTGGAGATCATGCTGGGGGGCAGAGTTTATCTAAAAAGATCTTGCGGCAAGGATTTTTCTGGCCTGCAATGAACGAGGACTCTATGGAATATGTGAAGAGGTGTGACAAATGCCAAAGATTTTCTAAAGTGCCGAGAGCACCCCCAAATGTCTTGAAGCAAATGCAAAGTCCATGGCCTTTTGCAGTGTGGGGTATTGATCTGATCAGGAAATTTCCCAAAGGGAAAGGAGGAGTGCAGTTTGCTGTGGTTGCAGTAGATTATTTCACTAAGTGGACTGAGGCCGAACCATTAGCCACGATCACATCGAAGAAAGTGTTGGACTTTGTAGTTAAGAACGTAATATGTCGCTATGGTCTGCCTAAGAAGATAGTGTCTTACAACGGCACCCAATTTGACAGCGACATATTTACCGATTTTTGCACTCGGCGTGGCATCACAAATAGTTTCTCCTCGGTAGCCCATCCACAAGCCAATGGGCAGGTTGAAGCTGTAAACAAGACACTGAAAGACACTCTGAAAAAGCGGCTGGAGCGAGCTAAGGGTGCTTGGGCGGAAGAATTACCAGAAGTCCTTTGGTCATATAGGACTACTACCCGGACAGCAACTGGACATACCCCATTTTCTTTGGCATATGGATATGAAGCCATGTTACCTGTGGAGATAGACCCACCATCTCATAGAAGGACCATGTACAACCAGGAGGAGAATCATCAATTGCTAGCAGAATCCTTGGACTTCCTCGAGGAGAGAAGAGAGGAGGCAAACCTGAGAGTTGCTGCTCACCAGAAAAAAGTGGCGCACTACTTCAATTCCAAAGTCCGAGATCAAAAGTTCCAGGTCGGAGATTTGGTCCTCAGAAAGGTGTTTGTTAGAGACCCAGCAGCTAGCGTACTAGGACCAAACTAGGAAGGACCATATCAAATTGAGCAAGTCTTGCCACCCGGCACCTACAAGCTTGCTCGGTTAAATGGAGAGCTGATCAGGAATTACTGGAATGGCGAGCACTTGAGGAAATATTATCAATAAATACTGCTTACAGAGTAGTAGCTTTGTATCAAGTGCTTAACTTGTTATTTAAGTTTTTTGTTTGTGAACTGGCTATTTGCTAACCAGTCATGTTATTTTGAACAATGTTATTTGTTTGAAACTCGTTGTTAGACACGTTTTGTCATTTATTATTACGAGTAATAAAAGAGATCACGCGCAGCGTGGTCGAATCTTGCTACAAATTTTGCATATGTGTTGATTATTCTTGCTTGGCAGTGTTCAACTGTCATTTCGATTTAAACAAAACAGGTCTTCTAAAAATAAATATGCATATATACCGGATAGTGTTCAACTGGTCAGTATCCATGAAATGAATGACCAACGTTTAAATAGTTGCATGTTTTTGTAGTGGTTAACTGCTGAAATATGTTTGTATATTCTATGTGTTTCACGAGTAGTAACTGCTCGGAAAAATTCGATCAAGTAGCAAGTGATCAAGGATTTTTCAACCCTCAATCACTTGGGGGGCACATAGAGTATACTGGCGTGCACATAAGGCATACTGGCATGCACTCCAACAATATACTGGCGCGCACATAGAGTATACTGGCGTGCACATAAGGAATACTGGCGTGCACTTCAACACAGGCAATAAGAGCACGAGCAAAGATATCTATTTTTAGGCTGACTTGTAAATTTAGAAGTCTAAAAAGGCCATTAAGCTAACTTGTTTGACGAAGCTTAAGTAACTTGGAATTTTTAAAATTTTAAGTTAGAAGCAGATATTCGTGTGATAATAAACGTTATGCTCATAAAATGTTAGAGCAACAAGAGCGTGAGGAAGTATATTTAGTATGGACTTATGAAATGTTTAGAATTTCTAAGTTAGAAAACTAAGTACTCATGTGAAAGTTGAGGGCATATGGAGACTTTACTATTCACAATAAACTTGTAATGTCTTAAGTGTAAAAAGACTTAAAAGTTTCAAGCTAGTCAAAAAAGAAAAGTAAAGTGCAAGTGCCAAACAGCTCAATCATACGAGCAAAAGTATAAAAAATAAAACAAACTATGATAAAAGACTAGTAGGACTACAACTGGTCATGCAGGAGCTCTCTGGTAGGATGAGGAGTCTCTGGTCGACTGCTCTGGTAGGCTGATCAACTCCCTCCTCGGCATCAACTGCTCCTCTCGCTCGAAATGATAGTGTAGAGGAGGCAGGTGTAGGGCCGGTAGGATTAGCAGCTTCCTCAGCAGCCCTGGCCTCACATCTGGCGAGCTCCTCTGCCTTAATCTCATCAGTGAGAAATTCGAGCTTGAGGGGTTTATTTAGCTTCCACACCTGGTAAAAGCAGTTGAAGCAAGTCTCCTCGTAGCGGGTTAGATCAGCTTCCTTCTCTTGCTTCAACTCTTCATTCTCGCTAATCAGTCCCTCGTTCTCGCGAGCTAACCCCTCGTTCTCACAAGTCAGTCTGTCTAGCCGATCGGTCAAGGACTTGTTGGCTTGGGTTAGCTGATCATTCCCATCAGCCAATTCCTTGAGAGACTCCTTTTGCTCAGTTATAGTCTTCTCCGCCTGTTCCAGCTTGGATTGAAAAGCGTCCGTTTTCCCATGAGCCTCCACGAGTTGATCGTTTAGGACCTTAATCAACTCCTTGTAATCGATTGATCGCTGCTGGGCATGACAGAAGGTCATGAGCGTCTACATGAAAAGCAAAAAGTTACTACAAAGCATGAACGTAAGTAACAATTTATCTTGTGGTAGAGCACTTACATTTGTCAACTGAGCAATCCCTCTCTCTAAGACAACATCAACACTGAGTCAAGGAAAAGATTCAAAGCCTTGAATCATTGAAGCATCATGGAGGGTTTGATCAGCTGCCCCCCTAAGTTTGGTGCTAGCAGCACGGAGTGCCTCGCTCGGGCCGAACGGGCCTGGGGGCGTTAGGCTCGCTGATGGAGGAAGTGAGGAAGGAGTCAACTGAGGGATCATAACTGACCCCTCAGGTTGTCTCCCTTGGCTTGGTGGCACTGCCCTCGGGACCTTCCTCGGAGGAGTGAGACCACTTCCTTTGCCAGACTTCCTCTTTGGAGCAGGAGGAACGATGCAGTGCCTGAACATCTCTGGGTCTGCAAAAGAGGAAAACATAAGATTCGTTAGAAAAAATATATATATAATAAAATGTAGATAAGTATATTACTACTACAATTTTATTAGTCTCAAATCACCAAGTTATTAAACATATTCCTATGACTACTAGACCTAAGTTGAGAATCTGATCGATGAAGTCATCGTCGTCGTTTGAAGATGAGCTAAGTTCTCTCTCAGTCTGGATGGCCTTTCCCTTCCCGGACTGAGCGGGAATAGCAGATCTGTGCTGAGGCTCCCTAATGACAAGGTCGCCAGGTCTATGGGAGAGCGGAGATGGCCCAGGAGAAAACTGATCAGTCACCACCTCAGTGCCCACATTGGACTGATCAGTCGTGTTGTTCTCCTCAGTGGTACTTTCCACGGTGATATTTTGGTTACACGGTATCAGGCCCACCATCTGAAGGTAGTCTACAGTGACTAAACTTTTCACGTCTTTCTCCTCGGGACTCATGTTAGCCAACGCCTTCGCTCGCTTGAACATCCCTTGAGTAGGCAAGGGTTGCTCGAATGGACCCGCATGTGTAAAGGCCAAGTTGTTGGCTTTAATGTCTGATGTGAGGAAATACTTTGTATAGTATTTCCCGGGGTTCGACTTGTGTACAATACAGCAGAGGTATTTAATCCCCTGTTTCCTATGAAAGAGGTGAAAGAAGCCCGTGTTCTTGTGGCTGGGGTTAGTCCTGAAGTCGAACAAATAGTGTACCTCATGAGGGGTGGGCTCGTCCCAACCTTGCAGAAAGTAGAGAATATACAGCGCGGACAATGCCTGGATCCCATTCGGTGCGATCTAGAATGGGGAGACATTGAAATAATCTGTTATAGACCGGAAATAGGAGTGTAGTGTGAGTGTCGCTCCTGCGTGGATATGGTGCCTGGACCAGACGCAGTATGCTCTGCCGGGCCTATTGGCTCTCTGATGGGGGCCTGGACATGTCACGTTCACACCACTCAAACCCAAAGCTTGGATGTGTTTGTAGAACATCCTGGGATTGAGTTTTGAAGGCTGGGCAGTGAACCAGGAAAGTGCTTCTTCTCGTTCCTTCCGTGGTTTTTGGATGGCCAAGCGCTGGACCTCGGTGGCAAACTCATGAGTAATTCGTCTCCAAGTGTTACTTGATTTTGACACCTGAAGAGGTGATTTTGAAGGAGCTGCAGTGTGGGCCTCACTGCGTTCTACCACCTTTTGCACCGCTCTGTGGGCAACTTGTGGATCTTGGTCCTGGGGGAGTCTATTAGATTTCTTCACCCTCATCGTCGACTGTGCAGCTTGTTGAAGAAACTGTTCCTCGTGAAGGAAGTACAATGCTGAACGGGGGAGGATTTGCTTGAAGTGGCGTAGGCGATCCTCAGGAGTATGACTGATCAAAGATTCGGATGAGGAATCGCTGCTTTGAGGGGTCTCGATAGACTACGGGATGGATGTATCGGAGTCCGTATGGTTGTCACCTCCCCTATACTCAAAGCGATTCATCTACAAAAATAAATCAAAAATGGGGAGGTGAGTAACCGTACAGATAAAATTCAACAAGAACAAAATTTGTTTTTATACTTAGAAAATTTTATCTAAGTAGTAAAAATGTTGCATCCATGGGAAAAAATAATTTTAGTGCTTGAAAGTGCCTAAAAATGTTTAAAATTTCCTAAAAGTGTTCAAAATACATATGGCATGGAATATACCATGCTTGGGCTTAAAATTGTGCCTAATGCCAAGGAAGGCTTGTGAATCCGATCGGATGCCTAGGCATCCAAAGAGAGCATCCGAGAAGCTAGTGGGCATGCCCAGTCGGACACCTTAGGCCCGAGGAGATGCAAGGCCAGCCGCATGCATCCAGGCGTGTACTTGGGCTAGGGGCGTGTCCGGTCAGACACCATGCGTCCGAGGAGATGCGTGGCCAGTCGCATGCATCCAAGCAGGCATGTGCGAGGAGTTATGAGGTATCCGATCGGATACCATGTGTCCGAGGAGGTGTCTGAGGAGGAGAGGTGCGAGTTTGGTCCGAGCAGACCAGACTTGGCATGGTGTTATCCATCTGCATCCGAGCCGAGTGCACCCGAGGAGCCCAGCACCAACAGTCCAAGGAGTTTCGATCGGACATGGAGTGTCCGAGGAGATGGACTCCACATGGTTCGAGGAGTGCATATGTGAAACGCCCTGGTTACCCCAGAACAGTTACAGTGAACCGGAAATTTGACCCGCTACCCGAGTCCTTCGGTTAAAAACGTGATCTAAGTGTTAATATTAGGTTAAGGTAGAAAACCAGCAAAAAGGAAAGGGTACATTTCACTAAGTAAACAAACTGCTCATGAGCCTTTCAAAATGTTTACAAGTAGTTCGTAATACAAAAGAGTCGCTACAGTTCCAAATTTACAATCCCCGCCGGCCTAAGCGGCAAAAATAGGGTAAACCCCTAGTCCCTCTGAGAACTCCTTGGCCGTGGCGGTCAAGCGGCCCTGTATGTACACAACATCGCCCAAGCTCTCCACTCAGGGCTGGTTAAGCTTTTCCTTCCCTTTACCTGCACCACATAGCACCCATGAGCCAAGGCCCAGCAAGAAAACACAATAAGACATGATATTATATCAACAATGATCATAATAACCCTTCAGGACTCTCAGTCCAAACAAATAGATGACAATAGCCAAAAGCCACGATAATGAGCATCGCTCCCTCTAGCCATGTGACGATAGGGTCACCAGGGCTTAACGGTTAAGTGATTCTTTCATATGTTCGACCAGGACAGGTGCATGGTGATTAGTCACCAACATAACCTTCCTCACGACTCTAGAGTCGAAGCTATGGACAACGTCCCTTAGCCACGTGACTAACGGTCACCGGGGTCGTATACCTTGGCTATAGACATCTGGTCGTAGACCAGGCAAGCGCTTATAAGTTCTTCAACCTTAGGGCCGGTCCCGCATTAATGCCATAGAGCCATTCAACGCGTGATCATCAACTTTAGAGTCGGTCCCTGACTAGTCAGTGTCTTAAACAGGTAATCAACATTCATTAGCATTTAATATGCAATCCATGTTCACATATATCAACCAACATGCCTCAACATCAAACCATGCATGTCATATACCTTAACAGGGTGCAACTGTATCCATACACTGTTTTCTTACCTCAAGTTCGAGCGAGAAGTATGATAAAGACGACCCCTGAGAATGATCGATCCTTTAGTTCCTTAGCGGTTACCTAATCACAACCAATTATAACCTCCATTAATGAGAATCCACAACAATAGGGTCTTAACCTAAGCACCACCCTCGGGACCTCGAAACATGCCCACACGGTGAGTAGATTCGATCCCGGGTCTTAAGGATTGAAACCCCAAGTCAAAAACCCTTAAAAACACTCAAAACGGGGTTTGGAAGGAACAGGGTAGCGCTACAGCACTCAACCCCTAGCGCCACAGCGCTCTACACAGAACCTCCCAAGAGCCAGAAAGCCTCCTGAGGAGCGCTATAGCACCTTAGGGTGGGCGCTGTAGCGCTACCTCCAGGCCCAAACTCCCCTGAACCGACCTTCTTCAACTTCTTCGATTCTAACTCGATTTCCAAGCTTCCAAAGCCTATTCTTGATGCCAAATAAACCCAAAAACCATCCTAACACACCCCAAACATCACAAGCATGGGAACCCTAGCCAAAACTCCCAACAAAACCATGAATTCACTCTAGTAAACACAGCTGCAAAACAAAACCAAAACAGGGCAAACCAGAGAAAACCATGGTTAGAAACTTACCCAAAGCTTGGCTTATGATGGCCTTCAATGGTGGAACACACTCCTAAACTCCCAAGGCTTGCTTCCTAAGCTTGAATCCTCAAAAATTGGTTCAAAAACCACAAAGAACAGTGAGGAGAAGAAGGTATGGGAGAACTCCTTGCATACTCTGTTTTTTCCACTATTTTCCTTCAGCCATCAAGAGTTATATCTATCCTAGGGGTGAAATGTCCATTTTACCCCTAGGTCATTAAATACTTCCTAAAGGCTCCCAAGGGCATATTTGGTACTTTCCTTCTAACTCGTTAATCATAATTAACGCTCTCCAATTCCCGCTATTCTCAATAATCTCAAATACCAATAAATCACAACCCGTTACCCTATAACTCCCGGTAACGCTCTAATCATCAAAATCACCCCGAGACTCAACCCAAGTCCCGACACTTAAACCTATTGTGACTAAACCGCTAATCAATATTCTACGATCGTCTCATGTCGAATAGCTCGAACAAACCCACATCATAATGTGGTCTCAACATATATCACCGACATGCGTACAATTAACATTATATTATAATATAATTCTCATAAACATGCATAACCACATTAAATGGCATAATTAAACAATTATGGCCCTCCCGGCCTACTAATCCAGCCGTTAACCATAATAGGGAATCCGGGGCATTACAATATGTGGTCTGATCGAACCACATGTTTACCCAGAAAAAAATTCCAAACAAAAGCCGATCGGCCATACCCCCAAATCTCACCAAAAAATTCCACTATTTTCCTTGAGCCGAAAACAAGACCCAATTCGAAAAAGCAAAGTTCTATATTTCCTAACATAAACATGTTTCTTCATCCAAACACACAATCACAAGATCAAAATAGAGAAGTTGAAAAGTTTTTCCATGCTCTTGAAACCATCTATACCCTCAAAAACCCCAAAACCCATAATCATGGTTTATACTAAATTGACCTATTTTTCTTGAAATTCTTATGAAATTGAAGATAATGTTGAGTTACCCATAGCACAAACATCATCAAAGTATCCACCCAACACATTATATCTATAAGATTCATGAACAAATTCAAGAAAAAACTCCCAATACGGTTTCGGCCATAGCATGTTATTTCATGAAATTTTTGAAGAAAATAACAACAATATGAAAGCATGGAGGAGAAGACTTACCCAACTTTGGAGAACCCTTGATTTGCTTGGAGTTTGCTTGAAGAAATGAAGAGCTTCCCCTTGAAGTCCCTTGAAGTTTCGGCCAAAGGAAGGAGAAGCCAAGAAATTTCGACCAAGAGAGAAAAAAGAAGAAGAAGGGTTTTAAAAGTTGATTTTTTTTGTATAAGAGGGAATGTAAGAGAGTAAGGATTATTTAAAGGAAAAAAGTGGGAGTTACCACTTATTTTTAGACCCTTGGAATTCCTGGGCTATTTTTTCTCCCCACGATCATGGACAGTTACTTGCAGTGATCGTGGTCTGTGAGTTGTGGTCTGCTGCATGGCGGGAAGATGAACAGTTATTTTTTTTATAATGCTGTCAACTGTGGAGGAAAAAGTTTATTATGTGAAGTATCATATAATAAACTTGGGGGGAAAATGTTATCCCCAAAATTTGAAAATGATGATGTGGCATTAGAAATGACAAGTGGCAAGGAATGGTTGGGTGATCTGGCTTAGAAGTAGCCCAGTACATCAATGAAGAGTTTTGACTGCTTGAGAGGTGTCATGACCGACCAGGTAAGTTGCACCCGACCAGGAATGACTTTGCTACCCAATAGTGACTTTGTTGCCCAGCACTGGCTTGCCGACCAGCACTGGCATTTCCGAGCCAAGTGCACCCGAGGAGCCCGATGCGTGTCCGGACGGACACCATACATCCGAGAAGTAATCCAAGAGTCCGGTCGGGCACTCTATGCTCGAGGAGAGGCATCCGAGGAGAAGGATCGAGAGGGTGCATGCCTTGTGTCCGCGAAGAGGCGTGGGTTGGACCGAGCGGACCATGATTGACATGGTACCAGGCTGAGCGTGTCCGGTCGGACACCCTGCGTCCGAGGAGTGACAAAGCCTGGTCCGTATGCATATGCCCAGCACTGGCATGTCCTACCAGCATGCACATGTCCGACCAGCACTAGCATGTCCTACCAGCATGCATATGTCCGACCAACACTTGCATGTCCTACCAGCAAGTTCATGACTGTCCAAGTAGACATATGGCATGCTAGACCAGAGTGCCATGTTAGACGAGGGACATGGCATGCTAGACCAGAGTGTCATGTTAGACGAGAGACGTGGCATGCTAGACCAGAGTGCCATGTTAGACCAGAGGAGTACGTGTCCTACCAGCCAAGTGCGTGACTGGTCAGTAGAGGTATGGCCGACCAGGAGGTGATATTCATCAACCAATAGAACAGACTACGTCAAGATTCCCAGAAACGGTTTCAACAAGAATCGGTCTGGGCGTACGCAAGAATCTCTCATTCTTCACACAAATTGGGGGTTCTGTTACATTTTAAATATTTTTGTAATTTAAATATAATACGAATAATAAAATATCCCGATCCTAGGGGATATCAATGTATGATCCTAAGCCTATAAATACATGGCTTATGGGATCAGAAAGGGACTTTTGAAAATTTGGAGTTTGGATCTTACTTTTCTAGAGAGAGAAAGTGCTTTTTCTTGAGAGAGAACTCTTTTGTATCCTGATAATTTACACTAAAGAAACTCAGTTGACACAGGTTCATCTGATCTTGAGTGTAGATAAATAATCATATCTCTAAGTGGATTAGGCTATTAGCAATATATTGGGGCTGAACCACTATAAAATTTGTGTGTGTTATTTACTTTCTTTATTAAACCGTCTGTGTCGTTTGAATTCTCTTGAAGGTTGTCGTTTGTGACGTTCTCACGTCGTTGGCCAAAAACGCGGTCAACACCTTCATACCTTTAATGCAAAGACAACAGCTGCAAACTCCAGATCATGCGTAGGGTATCTTTGTTCATCTTCTTTCAACTGACGTGATGCATAAGCAATCACCTTCCCTGCCTGCATAAGGACACAACCCAACCCTTGTCTTGAGGCATCACAGTAAACCACGAACTTCTCCTGATTCGTGGGAAGACTCAAAACTGAAGCAGTAATCAAACGCTGCTTCAACTCCTGAAGTTGTTGTTACATCTATCTGACCATGCAAACTTCTAGCTCTTGCGTGTCAACTCTGTCAATGGGATAGCTATCCTTGAGAACCCTTCCACAAATCACCTGAATTAACCTACTAATCCAAGGAAACTTCTAATCTCAGAAGCATTCCTTGGCCTTGGCCAATCTCTGACTGCCTCGATCTTAGTTGGGCCCACCTTGATTCGATCTCTACTGACAATGTGACCAAGGAAAGTCACTTGTGGTAACCAGAACTCACACTTCCTAAACTTTCCAAACATTCTGTGCTCTCTCAGCCTCTATAAAACCAACCTAAGATGTTGCTCATGCTCTTCCTCTGACTGAGAATAAACTAGAATATCATCAATGAAGATGATCACAAATCGATCTAGATAATCCTTGAACACCATGTTCATCAGAGCCATAAAAGCTGCTGAGGTATTAGTCAAACCTAATGACATGAAGAGGAACTCATAATGCCCATATCTGGTGCGAAAAGTTGTCTTCGGTATATCTTCCTCCCTCATCCTCAACTGGTGATAACCAGAACGAAGATCTATCTTTCAAAATACCATTTTACCCTGCAACTGATCAAACAGGTCATCTATCCTTGGTAGAGGATATTTGTTCTTAATGGTTAACTTATTCAATTCCCTGTAGTCAATGCACATCATTAGAGAACCATCCTTCTTCTTCACAAATAGAACTGGCGCACCCCATGGAGAGAAAGTGAGTCTAATAAATCCCAAGTCTAACAACTTCTGTAATTGTACCTTCAGTTCTTTCAACCTTGCTAGGGCCATTCTGTATGGTGCCCTAGACACTAACTCTGTCCCTAGTGCCAGTTCAATCACAAATTATATCTCTTTGTGTGGAAATTCCTCTGGAAACACATCTAGGAACTCACAGACTAATCTGGTTTCACTGGCACAACCTGAGTGGTATCCATCACACTTCCTAAGAATCCTATGCAACCACCTCACCATAGGTCTCTAGCCCCCAATGCTAATATCATGGGTACACGTGGTCCATGCACAATGCCAACAAATGCAAAGGGATCCTCACCCTCAGGCTCAAAGGTTACCATTTTCTTTTTACAATCAATGGTTGCTCCATATCTAACTAACTAGACTAGTCCCATAATCATATAAAAGTCATTCATAACTAACTCAATCAAATCAAATGAAAACTCTCCACTATCCACTATCACTGGTAATGATCTGACCCATCTTCTAGAGACTACTAGCTCCCTCTTAGGCAATAAGGTTCCAAACCCAATAGTATAATAATCACATGGCCTACACAGTCTATCAATTACTCTACTAGAATTAAAGGAGTGTGTAGCACAAGAATCAATCAGTACAATGTAAGAAGTGCCAGCACTAGAAAGCTGACCTGTCACAACGGAGGCACTAGCCTCAGCCTCTGCTTGCATCAGTGCAAACACTCGAGCTGGAGTCAAGTTGTCCACCTTTTTCGGCTTCTCTTTCTTCATCCTTGGGCAGTCTTTCTTGAGATGCCTCACTATTCCTCATAAAAAGCAAGCTTTCACCTGACACTCCCCCATATGACATCTTTTACATCTGGCGCACTCTGGATAAGTCCTCTAGACCTCGTTGCCGTCCTGGCAGCCAATCAGTACACCTCGTGGCCTCCTATCGGGACCTAAAGCAGAAACAATATCCGAGGTCTTCCTTTTTTGGTCAATAGGGCCTCCGCCCCTACCAGGCCTTGCAAAGGGAGGTCATATCCTCTTGGTATCCCTTTTGGTCGCATTCTTGCGCCAGATCTTATTTTCAATGCCCTCTACAGTAAGGGCTCTCTCTACTACCTAAGCGTATGCCGTCACTCTAGGAACTGTAGTAATTCAGACATCCCAGTCTATCATAGAATGTAGCCCCTAAGAAATCTCTCATTTCTGGTCACATCAATAGGCACCAAGTCCAAAATAAACTTGGCTAGTCTATCAAACTTTAGGGCGTATTCTGTTACTGACATATTTCCCTAAACCAAATTGTTGACTTTATCTACCTTCGCATCTCTCACTACATCATTATAATTTTTTTCGTTAAGTACATCTCTAAACTCTTCCCAATACATTGTGGTCACATCCCTAGTTTGGGACATCACCCCCCACCAGATTCGGGCATCCTCTCGAAATATGTACGTGGCACAAGCCACTCTCTCGTTACCCACCACCCTCATAAAGTCTAGGATGGATATGATCATGTTCATCCACTGCTCAACCTTTAGTAGATATGCGCTACCCTCAAAAGTCAGAGGGTGTTGCTTCCTGAACCGTTCATACAGTAGTTCCCAACGATTCTCAATCTCTAGCTGTTGTACTGCTAGTACTGTGGCAACAGATGGTGCTACTGATGCAGCGTTCCCTGCCAGAACCTGTTGTTGTCTCAACTGGCGAATTTCTTCATCCTGCCTCTGCAATCTAGCTTGCATTTCAACAAGCAACTGTTGCTAGCTTTCAGGAGCTGGCGGAGGGTTCTGACCCTGGTCAGTATTTCTGATTTGACTTTCAGCACTGACTGGCTCATTTGATTGCCCTGGAAGCATACTTCCAAGTCTATCTGCAATCAATGACTCGGCTCATCAAGCAATAATAACAGTATTCATTGCCAACCCACGGTCCAAAGCCGATCAAATAAGCATTCACATGCATCGACAATGCTAATAAGCATTCCAATAGCTTCACACATATACAGTCATGCTAATAAGCATGGCGATTCATATTCATGCTCAATCAAGGTGCTAATAAGAACGTTCTTAACATTCACAAGCATCAGCAGTGCTAATAAGAATGTTCCTGGCATTCATATGCATATAATAATGTTATTAAGCATTTCTAGCCTTCAGAGGCAACAATGATGCTAATAAGCATTTCTTTAGCATCTACAACCAACAATTGTGCTAATAAGCACATCTTTAACAAGCATACATCAGTCAAGGGTCAGGCCCTATCAGAATAACTCGTGCTTCCTAATAAGAAAAGGCAGGTAAGACATATATTTCATTTAAGCAATTGCACGCATAACTATATTAATAATTACCAAACCCTGAGTCAAGCTTGTCTTTAGCGACGAGTGTACCAAGTTGTAACGCCCTACTAATCAGGGACCGTTACAACGTGTGTTTAAAATAGTGTTGGACTCGCTAAATGAGTCATTTGGACTAAAACATGTGATTAAGTAACTAATAGCTCAGGTATTAAAGATTTTGATCAAAGGAATAAACATTTTTATTAAAAAGTTTTAGTATTTACATGGGATCCCAAAATAGAAGTTTAAAAGTTCTTTACAACTCGAAGGATTACAAAATAAGCCAACCTAAGCGGCAAAATAGGGTCCAACCCTTGTTCCTCTGTGATATCCCGACCATGGCAGTCGAGCAGACTGCATATGTACACGCCGCCCCTAATACTCTCCAACTCATGGCTGGCCAAGCTTCTCCTTACCCTTACATGCACCACATAGCACCTGTGAGTTGAGGCTCAGCAAGAAAACTTAATTAAACAAATTTAGATAGTTCACAAAATATAAACAACATACGTAATAGAAATAATTGTACTCAATCAAACACATTATAGAAATATGCGACCACAAAGTCACACAAGTGCACATAGCACTTCTATTTATTTGAGTGGCATCCGAGCCAAACAAGTGCATACTGCACTCCCAGTGTGGCCTAGCAATAGCAGCCTGTGTTTTGCATGCATAGTGCCGACCACAAATTATAAGTTGAACTTTCCAATCAGGAATAATCAACCAAATAATCTATTTATCATATAATCAAATACAGTGCATTCTAGTATGCTTAATCATATATTCACAGGCATAATCATAATCATGTTCATTCACAGGGGCCTGAGCCCTAATCATATCTATATTTAGCAATTGAGCCAAGCCCTAATCACATATCTCACATATTGGGTGCAATTTTCTTACCTCGAGTTTCATGTGAGTGGAGAAACAAACCCGAACGCTACCCCTGACCTGAGCCTTGCAGAAATCCTAGTCACAATACAAGTATACGTTCATCAGAAATCAAACCTCAAATCTCAAGCTCCAATCAAGACTCTAACTCTTAGAACTACTGTTCCCAGTTAATGGAGCGCAAAAAACCTCCCCCGAGCCTCCAAGTAAGCTCCTAAACTGGATTCCCGAGCCTCCCAGAACTTACTCTCAAAATTCAGCAAAACAGAAGAGTCCCCAAGTAAGCTCCCAAATCGGATTTCCGAGCCTCACGGAACTTACTCTCAAAATTCAGCAAAATAGCTTTTCGAGGCACCTAGCACGGTCGGTCCACAAAAAAATTGGGTTTTCCATGGTATTGGTGCGGTCGCGCCAACCACTGTTGTGATCACACCCTTCATCTTGAGACCCAAATCCCAATTCCAATTTCATCCTTTCTAAGACACTGGCGCGGTCACTCTACAACCTAGCGCAGTCGCACTACAACCTAGCGCAGTCTAGCTACACCCTAGCGCGGTCACGCTAGGTTGCCAGAAATCCAAAAGCGGCCCAAAACACAAGTGTTCTTCCCCAAATGAAAACATTACGAATTTTACTACTTCTCAGCTAAAATTCAAAGCTCAAACTTGGTCCAACCAGACTTTTAACATAATTTCGACCATCATTTCATTCCAAAACACTAGCACAACCTATCTTAAAACTCAGAATACACACAACTAACTTAACCAACAATTCATAAACCAAAATCATCAAAACCTCAAAAATTCCATTAAAAATACCAAGAGCAGGGGTCTTACCTCTAAAATTTCGAATTCCCTTGGTGGGTGATGATCAAAGCAACTTCTAGTCCTAATCAAGAGCTGCTAATTCACAAGAATTCCTCCACTAGATCACTTGGCCAAGCTTAGTGCCCTTAGCTTTCAAACTTTATTCAAGAGGGAACCAAGAGAGAAGGAGAAGGGGATGTGAACGTGTATGAGCCACAATGCTCAGCTGCTGGCCTATTTTTCTAACCAATGTGGTCGAATGACCACATTGCCCATTTCCCCACTCAGCCTCAAAGGTTACTCCAAAGGGCAAATTAGTCTTTTGCATAATTCCCATTAATCTCAAATTACCCCATAGAATCCCAAATAAATCTATCAAACTAAATGTTCACCAAGTTAATTCTCGTTACTCAATAAATCCCAGTAATTTACCAAATTACCAAAATACCCCTAAGCTCACCCCAAATTGTGTATTTTACCCCATTGTGACTTTTCTGCTAACTCACTCACTAGGACTGCCTCATATCGTGTAGTTCAAATATATCCACATAATAATGTAGTCACAATCATAAATCACATATATTTACACTTATACCCTCAACAGATCAAATTTCAAAAAATTCCCTTCTAATAAGAAACGGGCCCACATGCATATTTAATACACTTAAACATGCAAGCATAGTCATATCATCATACCATTCACATAAATACATAATTAACTCAATTATTTCACTCCTGGCCCCCTAATCAAGGCACTAAACCTTATTAGGGAAATTGGGACGTTACAGCCAACATGTCATCTTTTGGTTCATGGATAAGTGTCCACGCATAATATTCTAGAGCCTTTCTACTCTCACCTACTAGGTGTGGCCCTTCGCAGATCATGTTTAAATGACCAGTTACTGGGGCTGGTTGTAGTGGTTATGCGGGTGCATCCATATTGGGTGCAGTAGCCTGATTCTGTTCGGCAAGACATCAAATATATCTTCTCATGGCCTGGTGATTTTGGCGAATGAGAAATTCGATGTCATCCTTGAGCTGGTTACACTCATTGGTGTCATGTCTGTAGTCATTATGAAAGTGACAGAACTTGTTCGTGTGTCGTGTCTCTCTTACTTATATATTTCCTTATAGGAATGGGTTTCTTGTAAGGCACTTAAGCATGCGTAGCTTGAAAGACTTCTACTCGTGACCCCTAGAGCGTAGAATACATGGTAAATTGAGGAGTGTACTATCGTGGCTTATCATTGGATTTTGCCCGTTTGTTATCATTATTGTTGTCACCATTGGAATTATTACTTCGTTTGCCACCATTTTGGTTTTCCTTATTACCATTACCATTGGTTGTCTGGTTCTGGTTAGGAGTACCAGTATTTTTGTTGGAGCAGCACTGGTGCCTACTTGGTTAGCCTAATCTACTCTTTGAATAGCTTCTTCTAGTTTAATAAACTCGTCTGCTCAATTTAAAAACTCTTTAGTTGAGTAGACAATCTTTCTTCTGAGATCAGTCCATAGAGGACCTTTTACTTGGATCACAGCCACGATGGAAATCAGCTTGCCATCATCACTGACCATTTTTGACCTAGCAGCTTCTTGCATGAACCGTTGCACATAGTCCTTAAGGGGTTCATCAGGCCTTTGCTTGATGTCAACAAGGTCGTTGAGTTTGGCAAGAGGGATACGAGCAACAAAGAATTGTGAGTAGAAGAGTCTCAAAAATGTATTCAAGGATGTAATGGTTCCTAGTTTTAGCTTGAAGAACCATTGTTGAGCAGAATCAGCTAAGGTAGCAAGGAAAACCCTACAACAGATATCATCTCATTGACTCTCAAGATCTGTTTGTATTTCAAAGTTGTTGACGTGTGAAATGGGATCTTCTCTTCCAATATACATTTTCCAAGTTGGCATCTTGAACTTGGGAGTGATTGTAAGAGCATTGATCCATTCAGAGAAAGGAGATCCTTTCCTTCTATCTATATCAATATCACTAAGTTTCGGAGCAGTTAGGTCCCGAACCATCTGAGTGAGGGCATCTAGCGTTGGGAAAACTTATTCAAAATCTTGTTTATTTTAATGTAAATCGTATATTAAACATATTAATATAAGAAAACCTAGAACATGTTTCTATAATTGAATTCATATAGAGATAATGATAAGAACACTTACATTATTGTGCAGCGAAACAATTGTCCTTCCTTCAGTTTCTTTAACCTTTGTATCCTTTCTGTCGCAAGGTATCACCAAGAAACTGGACCGTTCTTCAATTTTCTTCATAGCCTTCCAAAGTACCCTTAGAATCACCTAGACAAGAGTGGGCAATTCTCAACACATGAGATAGATACAGAGAGAAGAAGAGAAAAGAATATTGAGGCTTCGAAAAGGACTTATGTTGTAGAGAGAATCTAAAAACTAGAGCATCAAGAATAGATCTTCTGATTTTCTGTCAGATAGTCTTTCTGTAATATGTTTTCAACTCTCACTTATCATTCCTTTTATAGACTAAATTAGGTCATTTATTTTAATTAAAAAATAAATAATATAATAGCCAATTATCAGCCCTAGTTCGAAATTCCCATGGGCTTTAGGCCGTGAAATTTCCCATTTAATTATAAGTCTGTTGGACTTAAAATCAATGCCTGTATTATTTTCTATTGATTAATTAATTAAATAATTATTTAAATCCTTTATCAAATTAATTATTTATAATTTGAACCTTGATTTAAACTTATTTATTAATATAGACACCAATTTTACTTTAATTAATAAATCTGCTCTAAAATCTCTTTTCTTCTCTAAATTTTATAACTCTGTGAAACTATCCAAAATTGACCTGGTCAACTTGGATAATTCTAATTGATAATTAAATCAATTAATTGAGACTATCTAGATGATTTTATCTAAGGTACAGTGGGGAACATGAGCCTATGAAATCAAGCTCCAATAAGTTATCATAAATTTAACAAATAAATTTACTAGCTTATTAATTCTTCGTGACTCCACTAAAGACACAGAATTGCACTCTTGAATTCATAGAACGCTCGATAAAAAATATAGATACGTTATTAATTATCCATTGTTACAACCATAATTGTCACTCAATCCTCTATAGACGGTCTACAATGAGATGGGACTAAATTACTGTTTTACCCCTCATTGTATATTATCCTTAAAACACTTAGTTCCTTGTAAATGATGTTTTAGTAAACTAATATTAATTTTTGAAAGGAGATATTTATCATTTAGAACCATGAACCAAACTAAAAGGAAACCATAGTTTCACTTCTTCATCAGAAGCTATATATGTTCATATCTATGATTAACACTCCCACTCATTTATACTACCGAGTTCCCAAGATGTAAGCATAGGCTAGTCCGTAGGTTAAGTTGATAACGAACAAGTCAAAGAACTCAAATAATACAATCAGTTAGAATACTAACCACTCTGAATTGACCTATGGTCAACTATATGATATGACTATAATAGATAATAACGATATGTTTACTTATCCTATCTATTGTCAATATCGGTCCAGTCTGATGTAACAAATACATCCGATCTTCTCTACTTTGCTAATGTTCTGGAAAGAACATAACATTGTGATATGTAAGTAGATTATATCGTAGATTGGCAAGTCAGTGTAAATCCTGTTCACTCACTAATCTTAGGACTAACTTATTTTGAACATATAATCATATTTATATTCCACTGTGATTATGTCACTGTAAATATGATTAGTTATATGCTCGGGATTTAATAGAAGTTTATATTAAACAAATAATCATGAAAATAAAACATGTGAGCAAAATGATTGACCAAGTCAAAAATTGATTTCTATTCTTTTACTGATAATAAAATGAGATTACAAAGAAATTGGGTTTTAATTAGGGCATAAAACCCAAAAAAAAAAAACTCCCACTTGCACTAAGTGAAACTAATACCTTAATTCTACTAATCTCATTTCCTTGATATGCTTATCAAATATAGCTTCTAGTAGTGTCTTTGTAAACAGATCTGCAAGATTGTCTTTAGATACAATCTTCATAACCTTCACATCTCCCCTGGCCACATATTCTCAAATTATGTGATACTTCCTTTCTATATGCTTACTCCTCTTGTGACTTCGAGGTTTTTTCGAATTGGCTATCGCTCCTGTGTTGTCACAAAACAACACAAGCAATTTATCCATTTATGGAATAACACCAAGATCTGAATAGAACTTCTTTAGCCAGACTATTTCCTTAGCTGCTTCCGATGCCGCTATGTATTCAGTCTCCATGGTGGAATCTAAGATCGCAGACTACTTTACGCTTCTCCATATCACAGCTCCACCCCTAAGAGTAAACACCATTCCAGAAGTAGACTTCCTGTCATCGACATCAGTCTGAAAATATGAATCGGTGTAGCCTACAGGGTTCAGAACACCACCCTTGTAGACTGATATATAATCCCTAGTCCTCCTTAAATACTCCAGGATATGCTTAACTTCTATCCAATGTTCCGGCCCTGGGTTTGACTAATACATGCTTACTGCTCCCAATGCATAGCAAATATCTGGTCTAGTACACAACATAGCATACATCAGACTTCCAACTGTAGATGCGTAAGGAACTTTTCTCATTACATCTCCTCTTTAGGAGTCTAGGGAGACTGCTTCTTTGAAATATGAATTCCATGGCGGGGCGGTAGACGTCCTTTCTTGGAATTTATTGGAAACTTTCAAGCACTTTATCAATGTAAGATGCTTGAGATAGAGCCAAGAGTCAGTTCTTTCTATCCCTAATGATCTGGATACCTAGAACATAACTTGCTTCATCCAAATCCTTCGATATTTCCATCAACACCTTATTTCTTCTTGTAGATCCACTTGCACCCAATGGCCCTAAACTCACTAAGTGCTTCCATAAGATCCCAGACAGAATTTGAGTACATGGAATCCATTTCCTGTTTCATGGCTTCGAGCCATAGTTCCTTTTCAGGGCTGGCCATTGCCTATTTGAAAGACAATGGAGCATCGTCACCAGTGTCACCAACAACTATATTGGTTTAACCATCCAAACCATAGTGAACTGGGTTCCTAGAAACCCTCCCACTACGACGAGGCTCTGTGACTGTTTGCTCAGGAACAGTGGTACCTTCTTCATTTAAATTGACTTGCGTCAGTTGGACATGAAGAGTGGGAATTTCATCATCAGCTCACATTGATGACGATGGAACATTGGTTGGAGTCAATTCTTCAACCATCTCCTCTAAAATTACTTTGTTGCACGGTTTGAAGTTTTGGACAGAGTCATTTTCTAGAAAAGTAGCATTCGTAGAAGTAAACACTTTCTTTTCTGAATAACTATAGAAAATTACACCCAAAGTACCTTTAGGATAGCCAACAAAGATGCAAACTTCAGTTCGCGGTTCTAGCTTTCCTTCATTTTTTTCTCAGGACGTGGGCGGGACAGCCCTAGATTCTAAATGGTGTAAACTAGGTTCACAACCATTCCAACGTTCTAAAGGTGTTTTGGGGATTGATTTGGATGGCACGAAATTTAGAATGTCATTCACGATTTCAATTGCATGTCCCAAAAACGAAGTTGGTATAGTTGAGTAACTAAGCCTGCATCTAACCATTTCCAATAAAGTTCTGTTCCGGTGTTCCGCTACACCATTTTGTTGCGGAGTACCTGGGGCAGTAAGTTGTGATAAAATCCCAAGTTCAGTTAAATGATCTTGGAACTGCATATCCAAATATTCTCCACCCTTATCAGATCGCAAGATCTTTAACATTTTACCTAATTGGTTCTAAGCCATAGCTAGGAATTCCTGAAATTTTGAAAATGTTTCTGATTTCCTATGCATTAAGAAAAGACATGAGTATCTAGAGTAATCGTCAATGAAAGTGATGAAATACTCAAAACCACCCCTGGCTTGTACATTCAAAGGTCCATGAATATCTAAATGAACAAGTCCAAGTGGTTCCTTGGCCCTATCACCCTTTGCAGAGAATGGACGCTTGGTCAGTTTGCCTTCTAGACAAGATTCATTGATAGGTAATTCTCCTAAGGTGAGTTCCCTCAAAGGTCCGTCCTTTGTAAGTCTTCGAATCCTATTATAGCCAATGTGACCTAGTCTCAAATGCCATAAATACGTCATGTTTTCGTTATCGGTCTTTTGACGTTTATTGGTCCTAGGTTTAGCTACTTTAAATAAATCATTATTAAGTGTGAGGGGTTCATTAGGTCGTAGAATATAGAGCCCGTTTTCCAAACATGCAATGCACAATTGTGATCAATTGAAAGAAATAGATATATTAAAACTGGTGAAAGTCATAACAAATCATTATGATTGCAACATGGAAACTGAAATTAAATTTCTACTAAAATTTAGAATAAAAATACATCATTCAAAATTAAAAATGTATTTCTGAACAATAGGCGAGATTTTCCTTTAGCTTGGACCGCAACTAAATCTATATTCCTAACTCTAAGCTTTGAGCCTCCTTCGTCCACTTCCTCCCACGATTCAAGAAGCTGTCAAGAGTTACAAACATGGTTAGTAGATCCAGAATCAATAATCCAAATGTACTTATCATTCTCTAAAACACATGTTTCTAAGATATATGAACTATAATCATTAGCTTTGTTTTTTGCTGCTGGAAACTTGGGGCAATCTTGTTTCCAATGCCCCTTCTCTTTGCAGTGAAAGCACTTACCTTTACCTTTCTTGTTTTTCTTGTTCTTCCCCTTAGGCATCTGTGCATTTGGTTGTGCACTCTTCTTTGCAGGCTTGGGGTTATTGTTTTGTCCATCTTTCTTCTTATTTCCAACTTTCAAAGACGAAGCTTGGTTAGCTTCAGCCTTAGCTGGATCAGCAGCAGTAGTAGTAGTTGTCTTCTTTTCTCCTCCCTTACTTGGTCCACCCATGATAAACTCAAAAGTCTGAAGCTCATTCAGGAGCTGCGTTAGACAATAGTTGAGTTTATTCAACACATAGTTAATGGTGAATGGTAGGAAAGCTGGAGAGAGACAGTTGAGGATTAAGCCGACTTGAGTTTCCTCATCTATTATTGCTCCATGCAATTCAGCTTCCTGAAAGTAGTTTTTCATTTTGATCAGATGATTGGGAACATGTTGAGACAGTGCCATTATAGCATTGGCATATTTCTTGGTGGCCCAAAACAAGTCTGTGCTGACTTGGCACCACACATGTCTTGGAGCTTATCCATGATTTCGTAGGTCGTCTCGACATTCTTAATCTTTGTCTTGAGAGTGTCGACCATACTAGTCAACATGTAGTACCGCGCCTTGTTGTTAGCCACCTGCCAACGCTCATACTTATCCCTCACAGACTTGGTGGCTCCTTCAGTTGGAACTTCCAGGGATTCCTCAGTCATGACGAACTTGGAGTTGTCACCAATCAACACAATGTTGATGTTTTGCTTCCATTTAAGGAAGTTTTCTCCAGTGAGTTTCTCCATAGAAAGTTGAGAAATGATGGGAGTAGACACAACCATAATGATACTACAAATTATCAATAAAATAGAAATCAATCTGTAACGACCCAAAATTTCAATTAGGGCTTAAGGACCTTAATTAGTGTGCTGGGAGGGCATAATTGGTATTTATGTGAATGAATGATTAAATACATGATTATAAGCCATGCATGATTAAATGAGTATATAGATATGATTAGATGCATGTTTATGAGTATTGAATATGCATGTGGGCCATGTTTTGTTCTTAAGGGCATGTTTGTAATTTTGGCCCGCTGAGGGTATAAATGTAAATAATTGTGATAAATTATTGAGACCACATTATTATGTGGATATATTAGCAGCTTGTGGCTCGAGGCGATCCTAGTGAGCGGTTTAGCGAAAAAGTCACAGTGGGGATTTTTACCCAGCTCGGGGTGAGCCTAGGGGTATTTCAGGCAATTTAGGATATATATTGAAGACTATTTGATATTGAGGAAAATAATTGGTGATTATTTAGGTGTCGGGGTTTAAGCGATAATTATTAGAGACACT
Source organism: Humulus lupulus (assembly GCF_963169125.1). NCBI lineage: Eukaryota > Viridiplantae > Streptophyta > Magnoliopsida > Rosales > Cannabaceae > Humulus > Humulus lupulus. The sequence goes on along the minus strand of NC_084797.1, from coordinate 161,320,877 downwards.
CGAGGAATTAGCGGGAATTGGGAGCAATGACCAAAATGGCCTTAGAATGTTTTAAGGTTTAGATTTTAATGGGAGGGAAATATGGTCAATTGGTCTAAAAGAGATAAGTCATTTTCAGCCTTATCAGACTTAGTAGAATGTTTAGAATGAAGTAGAAGCTGAAGGAAAAGAAACGAAGGAGGAAAGAAAGAAGGAAAAACAAAGGTCTCTTTCTCTCTGTCGGTTTGGCCATTTTTCACCATCTCTTGAGGATTTTTGGAGCTGGAATCTCAGGGCGGGCCTAAGCAAAGACTTGATTTTATGATCCTTGAGGTGGCTAGAGGTTCATCTGTAGGTTATACTCAATTCAAGTAAAATTTTCAGAGTTTAGTCTGAACTTTCTAACTTTGAGGAAATTGATTTTGATTTTGAACTTTGAATGAAAATTAAAGGAATTTGAGCTTTGGGGATTGAGGAGCTTAAGGCTAGAGGGGCATGGTGATAACCTAAGGTCGGATTTCTCCATTGAAGGTAACCATTTCTGGCTTTGAAGTTCTGAGTTTCTGAGTTTCTGTTGAGTTTTGGAGCTTCAAGCTCAAGCATGGCTTTTTCTTTGTTTTGGGGTGCATGTAGCTAAGTTCTATATGGTTGGGCTATATGGGGTGAGATGTAGATGATGGTAGGCTCAATTTGTTGTATGGTTGAAGTTTGGAGGGGTTTTGGAGAGTTTTGGCTTAAGGAAATTCGAAGGAGAAAATCAGTGTGTTGTTGGTGTTGTAACTAGCGTTGTAGCGCTAGCCTTAGGGTGCTACAGTGTTAGGCTTGAGTGTCTGGGGGCTTTTTGGCTCTGTTTGTAGCGCTATAGCACCCCTTTGTGGCACTGTAGCGCTACCCTGTTTCCAGAAGTGGGTTTTTGAGTTATTTCTTAGGGTTTTTTCCCGGGGGCTCATGGTGTGATTCCACCACCTCATTTGGTGGAATTAGGGCTTCCCGAGGTTATGTTTTGGAATTGAAGTTTAGTGATGGTTCTAATTTATGGCTGTGACTAGGTGAACGCTAGGGCTAGGACGAGATCGTGCTTGAAGGTTGATTTCACTAGTCAAGCTATTGGGATCAAAGGTAAGAAAATTGTACCCGTTTATGTGGATAGGTTGGGACTAAGTGTTCCCTATATTTGTATGCATTGTTATATGATTGTGATAAACCATGTGAATATGTTGGGACTAAGAGATCCCTATATTTGTATAATGTCATGAGATGGTATTATGCCATGGGGACATGTGATAAACGACCTAAGAGTGCCAAAATCAATATTTGCGCACAAGGCGCGGCTCAGCCACTGGTAGCTGAGGACAGCTTATTTATCATTGAGCTCGGTTAAGCTAGCTGGCGTCAGTGGGTATAACACCGGGGGCGGCCTAAATGAGCCGAAGACAATGGATTAAACAGAGGGTGCCAACCCTGAATATTGTGTAATGATTGCAATAACTGTTGATTATGTGGGGGGGGGGGGAGTCTAGCATACACATTCTCTTTGAAAGTAAAATGAAAGAAAATTTTATTGGAGGAGGAGAAAACAATGGGCTTATGAGATTTAAAAAAACAGTTATCTAAGGACAACGAGAATAAATTTGTTTTAAAAAAAATTAAAGTATAAAAAATTGCTTTTAAAATTGATAATATTTAATAAAAATTAAAAAATAGAAATGAGATTACCGAACATGTTTTGTATTTTGTTTTTAAATAAACACAAAATTGTTTTTTAAAATAGTACTGAACAACACCTAAATTAAAATACAAAATTAAAAAAGTAAATCCTAAAACATTTTCTTCTTTCTCTTTTTCTTTCCTTTTCTTGTTCTTTTGTGGATCTTAGATATTAAAGTTTGAGTTGGAAGTTTAAAGTTTTTTGTTTACCTAGTTTAATTGTTTTTTTTTTTTTAAAGATGATAGTAACATAAAAAACACAAGGCTATGGTTATTTATATATATATATATATATATTTTTGTTCATTTGAGTGAGGATTCTTAAACTTTTAGTTTATCTATCTTTCATTTATTTTGTTGATTTGGAATTTTTGAATTTTTTTTATATGAATTGTTATTGTATATGAATGTATTTAAAAAAATTAATTTTTACAAATTTTATTTGGGATAAAAGATAAAAATAATTTTGGTACTTATTTTTGTTTTAATTAGATATTTTATTTTTTTATTTTTATTTTTTAATTTTAAAATTGAACTATAAATATATTCTTTTCGAAAATAGGATATTCCTTCCAATTATCAATCTTGTACAGTCTTGCCCTTAATAATTTAGCATGCATGTAGAGTTGTAAATACGGGTCAGACTTTCTAGCATGACACGAAACCGGCATGAGCCCGAGAGGCACGAGCACGACACGGCACGAAAAAATATGGGCTTGGACCAAGCACGACTCAAATTGAAAATTGGCACGACACGACATGGGCCTGAGCACGACTCAACACGACAAGCCCGAAGGCACAACACGAAAGCACAAACAAACTAGTCCGAAAGCACGACACGATAAAAAACCAGATATTTTGACATTAATAAAGATGATAAATTTTTATTTGTCAATTTTCTATAAATAAAATGATAATAAAAGTCTACTATTTTTCTCAATGTTTATAATTTTATAATTATATTAATTTATTTTAAGATTTGTGAGTTAAATTTTTTAGCATTTATTAGTAGGGATTCAAATTCTAATAATTATCTTTGATATAATTTTGTCTAAAGTATTGTTGAAAAGTATATAAAAATATCTCAAACTATAATTTAAGCAAATAAATATATTTTGATTGGTGGTAAGTCCATTGATTGTTAAAGAGGAGGTTGGAGGTTCAATTCACCATCCTCACATTTTTTGGCAATAATAAAATGGGCCCAAATAAAGAAAGTAGGCCGGCCCGATTTGGGCCCGACACGGCACAAAGCACGACACGACATGGGCAGTGCTAGGCTTATTCTTTCAAATATGGGCCGGCCCGACTCGTCACGAATTTGAATACGGGCCTGACCCGAATTATTCGGAGGCACGAAATGTTAGGAAAATTTATACAAGATCTTATTTATTTTCATGTAGATCTTATATTAAACAAATTAATATAAGAAAACCTAGAACAGGTTTCTAAAATTGAATTCAAACAGAAATAATGATAAGAATACTTACATTATACGCATCGGAATAAATGAGTCATTCATTCAGTTTCTCTAACCCTTGTATCCTTTTTGTCGCATGGTATCACCAAGAAATTGAACCATTCTTCAGTTTTCTTCATAGCCTTCCACAGTATCCTTAGAATCATCTAGACTAGAGTGGGCAATTCTCAACACATGAGATAGATATAAAGAGAAGAAGAGAAAATAATATTGAGGCATAGAAAATGACTTATGTTGTAGAGAGAATCTAAATCCTAGAGCATCAAGACTAGATTTTCTGATCTTCTCAAAAACTTGTATTTTCATATCTCATTTAGCATTCCTTTTATAGGCTCAATTATGTCATTTATCTAATTAAAAATCAATAAAATAATAGTCAATAATCAACCTTAGGTCGAAATTAGCATGGACTTTAGGCCCGTGGAATTTCTCATTTAATTATAAGTCTGTTGGACATAAAATCAAGGCTTGTATTATCTTCTATTGATTTAGTTAATTAAATGATTATTTAAATCCGTTATCAAATTATTTAGTTATAATTTGAACCTTGATTATATTTATTAATTTAGATACAAATTTATCTTAATTAATAAATCTTCCATAATTTTTCTTTTTTTTTCTCTAAATTACATAACTCTGTAAAACTATATAAAATTGACCTGGTCAACTTTAATAATTTTAATTGATAATTAAATCAATTAATTGAGACTATCTAGATGATTTTATCCAAGATACAGTGGGGACCATGGGCCTATGAAATCAAATTCCAATAAGTTATCATAAAATTAACAAATAAATTTACTAACTTATTAATTCATCGTGACTCTACTAAAGACTTAGAATTGCACTCTTAAATTCAAAGAATGCTCTATAAACAATATAGATACATTATTAATTATCCATTGTTACAACCATAATTGTCACTCAATCCTCTATAGACAGTCTACAATAATATGAGACTAAAATACCGTTTTACCCCTCATTGTATTTTATCCTTAAAACACTTAGTTCCTTGTAAATGATATTTTAGTAAACTAATACTAATTACTCTTGTTGACTGCGTTTTTAGCCAACGACGTGAGCACGTCAATAACGACAAGCCTTCAAGAGAAATCAAAACGACAACAAACGGTATAAACAAGAAAAGTAAAGAACACAGGAGATTTTTATAGTGGTTCAGCCCCGATTGTCGGTAATAGCCTAATCCACTTAGAGTTGTGATTTATAAATCTATACTCAAGACCAGATGGACTATGCCAACTGAGTTTCTTCAGTATAAATTGTGAAAATACAAGAATTCTCTCTAATTTCAGCACTTTCTCTCTCTAGAATAGACAGACCCAATTTTATCTCTCTAGAAAGAAGAAGCAGAAGGAAGGCCCCTCTCTCATCCCATAAGTTCTCTATTTATAGACCTGGGATCCTCAACTGATATCCCCTTATAATAGGGATATTTTATTATATTTATTACATTTATATTACAAATAAACATTCAAAATTCGAAATGTAACAAACCCCCCATTTGTGGGAAGAATGAGAGATTCCCGCGTATGTTGTTGAAGTTGTGTCTGACTTAGTCTCCTCTAGCTAGTTGGTCCACCTCCTACTCACTACCCATGCAAGTGCTGGTTGAACATGCATGGTGGTAGGATATGCATGGTGGTAGGACATGTTTTTGGCGGGTTGAACGTGCATGGTGGTAGGAGATGCACTTCTCTCCTCTAACATGCACTCTCCTCTAGCATGCCATGTTCCTCCTTGAACCAATCTCCTTGGCTTCTCCTCGGACCAAGGTGGTCCGAGGCAACCTCCTTGGCACCTCACCTTGAACAACATTGAGGGAACCTCACCTTGGACAACATTGAGGGAACCTCACCTTGGACAACATTGAGGCAACCTCACCTTGAACAACATTGAGGGAACCTCCTTTAGCATCTCCCAAACATGTCCGATCGAACATTGTATAGACTTTCCCTATGAAAGTCTAAGTCTCCATTCTCTTGCATGAGACTCCTCCTCCTTAGCTATTTACCTTGGACACGTTCGACCCAACACTTAGAAAACCTTGGGAGGCTTACCTCCTACACACCCTTGGGGTCTCCTAGGACCACACCCTCCTTGGGGTCTCCTAGGACCATTCCCCTTAACTCTCCTAGAATGCACCTTCCTATTTTTTGGGTATAACAACTCTCATCTCTATCATTTAGCACTTTGAACCAAGCTAAAAAGAAACCACCGTTTCACTTCTTCATCAGAAGTTATAGATGTTCATATCTATGATTAACACTTCCACTCAATTATACTACCGAGTTCCCAATATGTAAGTATGAGCTAGTTCGTAGGGTAAGCTGGTAACGAACAAGTCAAAGAACTCAAATAATACAATCAGTTAGAATACTAACCACTCAGAATTGAGATTGAGTTGACCTATGGTCAACTGTATGATATGACTAGAATAAATAATAACGGTATGTTTGTTTATCCTTTCTACTGTCAATATCGGTCCAGTCCGATATGACAAATACATCTGGTCTTATATAATTTGATAATGTTCTGGAAAGAACATAACACTACAATGTGTAAGTAGATCATATCATAGATTGGCAAGTCAATGTAAATCTTGTGCATTGACTAATCTTAGGACTAACTTATGTTTGAACATATAATCATATTTATATTCCACTGTGATTACGTCAATATAAATATGATTAGATATATGCTCGAGATTTAATATAAGTTTATTGTTATCCCCAAAATTTGAAAACGATGATGTGGCAATAGAAATAACAAATGGCAAGGAGTGGTTGGGTGACCTGGCTTAGGAGTGACCCGGTAGACCAATGAAGAATTTTGACTGGCCAGAGAAGTGTCATGACCGACCAGGCATGACCTTGTCCGACCAGTCACATGTTTGACAGCCCAGGCATGACCTTGTCCGACCAGTCACATGTTTGTCTGCCCAGTCATGACCTTGGCCGACCAGGCATGACCTTGGCCGATCGGTCATGACCATGTCCGACCAGCCAAGTGCATGTCTGCCCAGTCAAGTGCATGTTTGCCCAGCCAAGTGCATGTCTTCCCAGTCAAGTGCATGTCTGCCCAGTCAGGTGCGTGTCTGCCCAGTGAAGGTGTGGTGGACCAGCCTGAATGAGATATGGATCGACTAGACAGAGCAGGGCTACGCAAGAGATCCCAGAAACGGCTTCAACAAGAATAGGTCTTGGCTTGCGCAGGAATCTCTCAGTTTATCCCATGAATATAGTATACTGTTATATTTTGAATATTATTGTAAATTAAATATAATGAGAATAACAAAATATCCCGATTATGGGGGGATATCATCTGTATGATCCTGAGCCTATAAATACAAGGCTTATGGCATCATAAAGGGGACTTTTGGGAACTTTTGATTCGAATTCTAATTTTCTAGAGAGAGAGAGTACTTGTATTTGAGAGAATTCTTGTATTCTTATAATCTGCACTGAAGAAACTCAGTTGACTCAGGTTCATCTGATCTTGAGTGTAGATCTATAATCACAACTCTAAGTGGATTAGGCTATTACCAACACATTGGGGCTGAACCACTATAAAAATCGTCTGTGTCGTTTATTTCTCTTGAAGGTTTTTATCGTTTTTGACGTCTACACGTCGTTGGACAAAAATGCAGTCAACATTTTGGTGCTTTCATTAAGAGCCTGGAGAGAAAGACAGATGGTCCCTAAAGTATTATGGTGCCTAAGAACACAAATACGGCCTCCAAGAAGACAGGTTCCTCTAAAGAGCCTGCCAGATCAGAAGGTCCTGGCCCACAAGACTGTGAGACTGAGCCTAGAATCGTGCTCGAGGACGTGACTCCAGAAGTTGAAGAACTCCAGGAAGCCATGGGGGCCTTCCAGGAGGAGATGGCACAATTCAACGTCAGACAGGAGGCATTTGCTGAAGAAATGGCCAGGCAGAAGGCTGCATTCGAGCAGCAAAGATGGGAAATGGATGCCAGGAGTGAGGAGATCCGGCGACAGCAGGAGGAGGCCGATAGGCGACATCGTGAGGCTGCACTCGCTTTGGAGGCAGCTACGCAACTGACCCGGGCCAATGCCCAAGTTGCAGCACGAGGAGCAGCCACCCCAGGAGCAAGGACCACAGAAGCTGGTCGTAAGAGCACTAATAGACCCCATTCTCGAGGGCCAAACAGGAGTGGTAGTAACCCACCTGGTCGGGAGGAAGATGGGGTCTGGTCGAGCACTGCCTCAACTCAAAGGGGGAACTCCAGAACCCCCTCAAGGAGCCACCGATCAGAGACTTCTAGGTCTAGAAGTCATAAATCAGGTAGCAAGAAAACTCCACCTGAGCAGGAGCACAATAGACCTCCTCGAGGTAAAGAAACTTCCCACTTCAAAGATGGACATGGTCGTGATGAAGCTGATAGTCATCACACTGACCAGTCGAAGGATAAGAATGATAACAACCATCGAGGAGGAAGAGATCGCCCAGCTCAGACAGGAAGGCCACCACTGCATCCCAGCCAGCGCAGTGGCAAGGAGCATGTTCCGCATAGCAAACCTTCCGAGAAAACTCGGAGTACGGTGTTCGATCGGTTAGGAAAACACACCGCTCAGAAGGATCTAAGAGACGTCATTGCTAATAGGAGAAGGACCGTCCCAGTCGAAGGGCGAGATCCAATCCGACCTACCAGTCAAGTAGAAATACTTGATGATGGTCTGCCAGATAGGAGCGCCCGACCAGGCGGTCCCGAGAATGAGTCCCAAGCAGTGGCCCCAAGCATCCAAGCCCAGCTTGATGCTCTGACAGCAGCAGTTCAAGGTCTATCAAAACAACCCTCGGCGATTGATCCAGTAGACCACAGGAGTGGTAGCCCGTTCTGTGCTCGAATTAGAGCAGCCCAACCACCAGCGAAATACAAAGCACCGGTACTGCCAGTTTATACAGAAAAGGCAGACCAGATAAGGCACGTGGGGAAATTCGAAGACCAGATGGAGCTGCTCGGGGTGAGTGATGACTATCGGTGCAGAGTCTTCCCCACCACATTGTCCGACACTACCCGGGAGTGGTATTGGAAGTTTAAGCCTAACTCCATCACTTCTTGGGAAAGTTTTAGAAAGGAGTTTTGTAGGCAATTTAGTGCTGCTCGGACTCCTCCAGTTTACGCCAATCACTTGGCGGATATTAAGCAAGGAAAGGATGAGTCTCTCAAGAACTACATACAAAGGTTCATGAGAGAAGCTAACCGAGCTACTGCAGTGGGAGATGAGGGGAAGATGGTGGCAATTTCTTCCGGCATAATCTATCGGAGTCCTTTATGGGACAGCATTCATCGCAATCCAATTTCAACGTTACAACAATTTCTTGACCGGGCGGACAAGTACATGAAATTGGATGATGCAATTGAGAAGGGAGAGAAGGGCCTGAACAATCCAAGCGGATTGACTGATCCTCCCAAGAATGGTGGAAATGAGCAAAGTGGTGGTAAGAAACATGGGAATAACGGGTCTGACCGCCACAATGAAAAGAAGGCTAAGTCGGGATCAAATGACAAGCCAACTAAGTATGAACCTCGGTTCACCAATTACACCACTCTTTCGGTGAGCCGAGGAGAGATATATTTGGCAAGTCATCAAGAGGTCCCCTACCGGAAACCCCCAACAATCAAGAAGGAGATGAGTAAGAAAGATATGAACAAGTTTTGTCGCTTCCACGGGGACTATGGTCACGGCACGAATGAGTGCAATCATCTCAAGGATGAGATAGAGTTTCTCCTCCAGTCGGGGAAACTGAAGAAGTATCGAGCAGAGAAGACCTAGGGAGAAGGAAGTAACAACAACCCTGGGTTCAAGCGGCAACGATCCCCACCTTTGCAACCTGAGCCTGTGGACTTCACTTTAGACACCATATGTGGAGGTTCACATTTGGCTGGGGACAACAACAAGGCAAGGGAGAGGTATGCTCGTACCCTTCGTCATGAGTTGGATCCCACATCAACCTCCGAAGTTATGGCTGTGGAGGAGCGGCCACCGAAGAACCCACGATACGAAAGTGAGTCCCTCACTTTCACTGAGGATGATGCTCGACACGTGAGATATCCTCACAATGACCCTCTTGTCGTAACAGTCCAAATTGCAAATATGAAGGTGAAGAGGTGTTTGATTGACACAGGGAGTTTAGTGAACATTATTTACAAGTCATCCTTTGAGAGGATGAAGCTATCTATCAATGACTTGAAGCCATGCTCTTAAGTCATTTATGGGTTCACTGGAGAAGGATTGTCACCAGCTGGAATAATCAAGTTGCCAGTCACAACAGGGGAGGCTCCCAAACATGAGACAGTGATGACCGAGTTTTTGATTGTCGACTGCCCGTCCGCCTACAATGTGGTTATTGGTCGACCACTGCTCACAACCTTACATGCAGCAGTCTCAATATGGCACCTTTCCATGAAGTTCCCGACCAGTGCAGGCATAGGCTGCGTCCGAGGAGACCAGAGAGAGGCTAGGGAATGTTATAATGCCTCAGTAGCTAAAGCAAGGAAAGGGGCCAAGGAGAGCAACATGATATGTGCCGAGAGAGAGGAGGTAGACGAGATGGATGTCGACCTAAGTTTTGCAGTTGTAACCGATTAGAAAGAGATGTTAGAAGAGTTTGGCCAAGAAAGCATTCTTGGTTTAAGATAACAAAAAGCCCCATCCGGTGATGAAGTCACCAAATAGGGTGTTGCCCAAAGCAAGGAAAGGGACTTTGATCCTCGCTTTGGGGATTATGAAAGTGATGTGGGACCGTCCGAGGAGTTAGAGGAGGTCCCAATAAGTGAGAATGATCCGACCAGAGGAGTCAAGGTTGGAAAAAAGTTGAAGGCAGAAGTTGTTAGGAAAATATTGTTTTGCCTCAATGGAAATGATTATAATATTACAACTCTATGCAATAATATTACAAGTAAATATAGATTGATTAAATAAGGTTACAACTCTATAACTGAAAATACAAATAAACTAAAGAAAGGAAGAAGATGATGATGAAGAAGAGAATAGTGAGAATACAACTCTAAGCAAAAGATTACAAGTAAAATAAAGTGTTTAGACCAAATGAAAAGATTACAACTCTTAAACAAAATATACAAGTAAATAGAACAAGAGAATAAGAAGAAAATCAATAGAATAAAAAGAAGAACAGAAACACAATCAAACTCTCACTTACACAACCTAAGTGAAGAGGATTGGGGATCACCAACTTGAACAAGGTTTAAAACCTTTGTCCAAAAGCTTATTTCCCCCTAACTCAAGCACTGACGGATCTCTCTCAAATATTGGAAAAGCTTTCTGGAATTATCAAGCCTCAAGGTGTTTCTAGCCAAGTGCTCTAGTGGATAGAAATGTTGTGTCTTACAAGTGAGCTATAGGCTCCTATTTATAGAGTTTAGAGACACCCTTTGAATTTCAAATTCCACCAACCCCCATGGCTGTTACCAATGTTTAATTGGATTAATATGGAATTAAAAAAGAGATTTGGGAGTTATTTGGGTTTTTTGAGCCGTTCAACAAATATTGAAAAAACTGAAAATTGGTCAGTTTTTTGGCCTGTGGCCGCGGCCACTGGTCTCTGTCCCACAGGCCGCAACCACTGAATGTTGGTGGCCGCTGCCACTGACCAATTTCAGCACAAAAAATTGTGTTGTTTTTCCAAACGGTTCCAAACCCTCCCAAATGATTTTGTAACTCCCAAAACACATTATTGGGGTTAAAATCATATCTCTAACAGCCATATCACATATGGCTTTATGAAATTCATCTCAATATTGTGTAACAACAATTTACACAATAAAGGGTAATATTTGGAAGTTACAAATTTGAAACACCAAATATGTTACATTATTTGGATATATCTCATATATCTAAATATTGTAACTCTTTATTATATGTTACAATATGTGACACACTTTGTCACATTTATTTAATCTAAAACATTATATTATAATATAATATAATTTTACATTATATTATAAAATAATATAACAGAAGTGAGAGCACAGCTGATAGAATTTTTGCGAAGGAATTAAGATGTCTTCGCCTGGTTTCACAAGGATATGGTGGGTATCTCACCAACTATGATCAGCCACGTGCTCAACGTGAATGAAAGCTATCCAACAGTGCAGCAGAAGAGGAGATTGCTTGACAAAGATCGAGCAAAGGCTCTCAAGGAGGAGGTAGAGCGGCTAAAGGAGAATGGGTTCATAAGGGAAGCATATTACCCTGCCTGGGTTTCAAACCCAGTGTTAGTGCCCAAACCCAATGGAAAATGGAGGACTTGTGTGGACTTTACCGACCTGAACAAAGTATGCCCAAAGGACTGCTTTCCTTTGCCGAGAATAGACCAGTTGGTGGATGCAACCTTTGGTCATGAAACATTGTCCTTCATGGATGCGTATTCGGGGTATAACCAGATTAGCATGCATCCTCCTGATGAAGAGCATACCAGCTTTCGAACAGACATAGGGCTGTACTGCTACAAGGTCATGCCCTTTGGATTGAAGAATGCGGGAGCTACCTACCAGCGTTTGGTAAATGGTATGTTCCGTGACTTAATCGGCAAAAACATGGAGGTGTACGTAGATGATATGCTGGTGAAGTCAAAGGAAGCTGAAGGACATGTGCGAGACCTGGAGGAATGCTTTGCAATATAGAAGAAATACAACATGAAGTTAAACCCCCTCAAATGCTCATTTGGAGTAAGCTTTGGAAAATTTCTTGGGTTTATTGTGAATTCCCGAGGAATAGAGGCAAATCCAGAAAAGATAAGGGCACTCGCAGAAATGAAGTCTCCGGCCAGAATTAAGGATGTGCAAAGCTTGACTGGGCGGATTGCAGCTCTAAGCAGGTTCATCTCTAAATCAACGGACAAGTGCGTCCCATTTTTTAACCTGCTTAGAGGGAGCAAGAAGTTTGAATGGACAGCAAAATGTGAGCAGGCTTTCCAATCCGTAAAGGAACACTTGGCCCAACCTCCTGTTCTTTCGAAGCCAGTTGATGGAGAAGACCTCTTTATGTACCTAGCAATCACGGAGCACGTTGTTAGTGTTGCCTTAGTACGAGAAGAAGATAAAGTGCAGCACCCGGTGTACTATGTTAGCAAGCGATTGATAGGAGCAGAATCCCGGTATCCCATGATCGAGAAGTTGGCTTATTGCTTGGTACTTGCATCACGTAAGTTGCGGCCGTACTTCCAGGCACACCCCATTAAAGTCCTTACCGACCAGCCCCTACGTCAAGTCTTGCAGAAACCGGAGTCATCTGGTCGGCTACTTAAATGGGCGGTTGAATTGGGCCAATTCAAAATTAAGTACCAACTAAGATCTGCTATTAAGGGTCAGGCTTTGGCGGATTTCATTGCTGAATGTACTGGGATCACTGATGTTCCTGACCAACAAGAGCGTGTCACTGGGCAGAAAGAGGAACTTCCTAATTGGCAACTTTTTGTTGATGGGTCGTCGAACGAGCATCATTCGAGAGCTGGAATTATATTGGTCACGCCAGAGAAGCACCGAATTCATTGTGCATTAAGGTTCGGATTCAATGCTTCTAATAATGAGGCGGAGTATGAAGCCCTCCTAGCAGGCTTGCGCTTGGCTAGAGATGTACGTGCCCGATCGGTGGAAGTGAACAATGATTCCCAATTGGTGGTCTACCAAGTCTTGGGGGAATATCAGGCAAGGGGCCTACGCATGATGGCATACTTAAATAAGACCAAGGATCTGCTAGCACAATTCGAGGAGTACACCATTAAGTTGGTACCACGGGAGCAGAACTCTAACACAGACGCTCTAGCAAAACTAGCTAGTACAAAAGATGCTGAAACTCTAAACATAGTACCGGTGGAATACTTGGCGGAGCCGAGCATTAATGAACAAGAAGCCATGCCTATCACAATAGTTGACACTTGGATGACACCCATCATTGCTTACCTTGAGCAAGGAACCCTCCCAGATGATCGTAATGAAGCAAAGAAGATTATGAGGCAAGCTGCTAGGTACATTATGATGGATGGGGTGCTGTATAGAAGAGGGTACTCTTTGCCTCTACTCAGGTGCATAGCACCCGACCAGTCAAAAAACTTATTAGCTGAAGTGCACGGGGGTTCTGTGGAGATCATGCTGGGGGGCAAAGTCTATCTAAAAAGATTTTGCAGCAAGGATTTTTCTGGCCTACAATGAACGAGGATTCTATGGAGTACGTAAAGAAGTGTGATAAATGCCAGAGATTTTCTAAAGTGCCCAGGGCGCCTCCGAATGTCTTGAAGAAAATGCAGAGCCCATGGCCTTTTGCAGTATGGGGCATTGATCTGATCGGGAGATTACCCAAAGGGAAAGGAGGAGTACAATTTGCGGTGGTTGCTGTGGATTATTTCACTAAGTGGACTGAAGCCGAACCACTAGCCATGATCACCTCAAAGAAAGTGTTAGACTTTGTGGTTAAGAATATAGTATGTCACTATGGTCTGCCCAAGAAGATAGTGTCTGACAACGGCACTCAGTTCGACAGTGACATATTTTCCAATTTCTGCACTCGGCATGGCATCACAAAATTTTTCTCCTCAGTAGCCCATCCACAAGCCAATGGGCAAGTTGAAGCCATAAATAAAACTCTGAAGGACACTTTAAAAAAGTGTCTAGAGCGAGCTAAGGGTGCTTGGGCGGAAGAATTGTCAGAAGTCCTTTAGTCATGCAGGACTACTACCCGGACAACAACTAGTCATACCCCCTTCTCCTTGGCATATGGGTATGAGGCCATGTTACCTGTGGAAGTAAACCCACCATCTCATCAAAGAGCCATGTCAACCAGGAGGAGAATCAACAATTGCTAACTGAATCTTTAGATTCCCTCGAGGAGAGACGAGAAAAAGCAAGCTTGAGAGTTTCTGCTCATCAGCAAAAAGTGGCGCGCTATTTTAATTCCAAAGTCAGAAATCGAAAGTTCCAGGTCGGAGATTTGGTCCTCAGAAAGGTGTTCATCAGAGACCCGGCGGCTGGAGTGCTAGGACCAAACTGGGAGGGACCATATCAAATTGAGCAAGTCTTGCCACCCGGCACTTACAAGCTTACTCGGTTAAATGGAGAGCTGATCAGGAACTATTGGAATGGCGAGCACTTGAGGAAATATTATCAATGAATACTGCTTACAGAGTAGTAGCTTTGTATCAAGTGCTTAACTTGTTATTTAAGTTTGTTTGTGAACTGGCTATTTGCTAACCAGTCATGTTATTTTGAACAATGTTATTTTGTTTGAGACTCATAATTAGACACGTTTTGTCCTTTTTTTACGAGTAATAAAAGAGATCACGCGCAGCGCGGTCGAATCTTGCAACAAATTTTGCATATGTGTTGATTATTCTTGCTTTGGCAATGTTCAACTGTCATTACAACTTAAAACAGGTCTTCTAAGAAAATATATATATATACCGGGCAGTGTTCAACTGGTCGGTATCCATCAGATGAATGACCAACGTTTAAATAGTTGCATGTTTTTGCAGTGGTTAACTGCTGAAATATTTTTGTATATTCTGTGTGTTTTACAAGTAATAACTGCTCGGAAAAATTTGGTCAAGTAGCAAGTGATCAAGGATTTTTCAACCCTCAATCACTTGGGGGGCACATAGGGCATACTGGCGTACACTTCAACACAGGCAATAAGAGCACGAGCAAAGATATTTGTTTTTAGGCTAACTTGTAAATTTTGAAGCCCAAAAAGGCCATTAAGCTAACTTGTTTGACAATGCTTAAGTAACTTGGAATTTTTTTACAATTTTAAGTTAAAAGCAGATATTCGTGTGACAATAAACATTATGCTCATAAAATGTTAGAGCAATAAGAGCGTGAGAAAGTATACTTAGTATGGACTTATGAAATGTCTAGAATTTCTAAGTTAGAAAACTAAGTACTCATGCGAAAATATAAGGCATACATCAGGGTGACTTTGCTATTCAAAATAAACTTGTAATGTTTTAAGTATAAAAAGACTTAAATGTTTCAAGTTAGCCAAAAAAGAAAAGTAAAGTACAAATGCCAACAGCTCGATCATACGAGCAAGAGTATATAACAAAATACAAAACAAAAGTATGCTAGAGAGCTGGTAGGATGACAACTTGTTTGGTCTGGCGGAGGCTTCTCTGGTCGGATGAGAGATCACTGGTCAGCTCTGGTGGGTTGATTAACCCCTTCCTCAGCATCAGCTGCTCCTTCCGGTCAAAATGACAGCGTGGGGGAAGCAGATGTAGTACTGGCAGGATTAACTGCTTCCTCGGTAGCCCTGGCCTTACATTTCCCAAGCTCCTCTACCTTAACCTCCTCCGTGAGAAAGTCGAGGTTGAGAGGCTTGTTTAGCTTCCACACCTGATAAAAGCAGTTGAAGCAGATTTCCTCGTAGTGAGTAAGATCGGCTTCTTTCTCCTACCTCAGCTCCTCATTCTCGCGAATCAGTCCCTCGTTCTCGCAAGCCAAGCCCTCGTTCTCACAAGTCAGTTTCTCTAGCCGATCAGTCAACAACTTGTTGGTTTGGGTTAGTTTGTCGTTCCCATCAGCCAACCCCCTAAGAGACTCATCTCGCTCAGCCACAGTCACCTCTGACCGCTCCAACTTGGATTTAAGATCCTTTTCTGAAGAAGTCAGAGTATCCACCTTAGCTTGGGCCTCCACTAGTTGATCATTTAAGACCTTGATCAACTCCTTGTAGTCTACTGCTTGGTGCTGAGCATGACTGATGGTGATGAGCGTCTGCATGAAAAACAAGAGGTTACTACAAAATATAAATATAAGTAACAAACTGTCTTGTGGTAGAATACTTACATTCACCAACTGAGCAAGCCCTCTCTGTAAGACGACATCAATGCTAAGTCGAGGAAAGGATTCAAAGCTTTGAATCGTTGAAGCGTCATGAAGAGTCTGATCAACCACTTCCTTCCCAATAGTACCAGCAGTGCGAAGTGCCTCGCTCAGGCCGGTCGGGCGAGTGGGGGTTAGGCTTGCTGAGGGAGGAAGTGAGGAAGGGGTCAGCTGCGGGATTGCAACTGACCCCTCGGGTTGTCTCCCTTGGCTGGGCGGTACTGTCCTCAGGCCTTTGCTCGGAGGGGTGGAGCCACTTCCTTCTCCGGACTTCCTCTTCAGGGCAGGAGGGGCGTTGAAATGCCTAAACATCTCTGAATCTGCAAAAGAGAAAACACAAGATTTGTTAGTAAAATATATATATATAAAGCAATATGTGGATAAGTATATTACTACTACTAGACAGTTCTATAAATCCCATATAACTAAGTTAACAAACATATCACTATGACTACTAGACCTAAGTTGAGGATTTGGTTGAGGAAGTCATCCTCGTCTTCGGATGATGAGCTCAAGTCCCTCTCAGGCTGGATGGCCTTTCCCTTCCCAGGCTGTGTGGGAATAGCAGGTCTGCGCTGGTCCTCTGGCTGGGGCTCCCTAATGACGATATCGCCTGGTCTACGGGAGTGAGGAGATGGTCCAGGAGAGAACTGATCGATCACTACCTCAGTGCCTGCGTTGGACTGATCAGTTGCATTATTTTCCTCAGTAGTGCTCTCCACTGTGATGTTTTGGTTACTTGGTAGCAGGTCCACCATCTAAAGATTGTCTACAGTAACCAAAATTTTCACATCCTTCTCCTCGATGCACATGTTGGCCAACTCCTCTGCTTGGTCAAACATCTCTTTTGTGGGCGAGGGTTGCTAGAATGGACCCGCATGTGTAAAAGCCAGGTTGTTAGCTTTGATGTCCAACGTGAGAAAATACTCTGTATAGTATTTCCCAGGATTCGACTTGTGAGCAATGCCATAAAGGTATTTAACCCCTTTATGCCTATGAAAGAGGTGGAAAAAACCTGTGTTCTTATGGCTGGGGTTGGTTCTGAAGTCGAATAAGTAGTGTATCTCGTGAGGAGTAGGCTCATCCCAGCCTTGCATGAAGTAAAGAATGAACAGGGCAGACAACGCCTGAATCTCGTTAGGAGCGATCTGGAAGGGAGAGACGTTGAAATAATCCGCTACTGACCGGAAGAAGGGGTGTAGCGGGATAGTCGCTCCTGCATATATATGGTGCCTAGACCAGGCACAGTACGGTCCACCAGGCCTGTTAGCTCTCTGGTGAGGGCGCGGACATATCACATTCACCCCTCTCAAGCCTAAGGCTTGGATGTGTTTGTCAAACATCCCGGGGTTGAGTTTCGTAGGCTTGGCGGTAAACCAAGAAGGTGATTCTTCTCCTTCCTTCCTTGGTTTTTGGACAGCCAGATGCTGGATCTTGGTAGCGAATTTCTGGGTGATTTTTCTCCAAGGCTTATTTGGTTTTGGCGTCTGGTGGGGTGGTCTCGAAGAAGCTGCAATGTGAACCTCACTGCGTTCCACCACTTTTTGTACCGCTCTACGGGCTACTTGAGGATCCTGGTCCTGGGGGAGTCTGTTGGACTTCTTTACCCTCATTGTCGACTGTTCAGCTTGATGAAGGAACTGCTCTTCGTGAAGAAAGTATAAAGCTGAACAGGGGAGGATCTTCTTAAAGCGGCGGAGGCGATCCTCAGGAGTGCGTCTGTTAGGAGACTTTGACGAGGAGTCGCCGCTTTGAGGGGTGTCGATTGATTGCGAGACGGACGTATCAGAATTCGTGTGGTTGTCACCTCCCCTATAGTCAAAGCGATTCATCTACAAAAAAAAATAAAAATGGGGAGGTGAGTAACCATACAAATATAAATCGATAGAACAGTGTTTATTTTTCTACTTAGAAAAAATTTGTCTAAGTAGTAAAATTTAGCATGCATGAAGAAAAAATAATTTTTGTGCCTAAAACTGCTTAAGGTCCCTAAAATGAGCATGAATGAAAGATTATGGTGATTGGCAAAAGATTTTGGTGTTGTGTGTGCCTATGTCCGAGCGGGTTGCGTGCCTAAGAGGCTGTCCGAGGAGCCCAGCGTCCGTGTCCGTGTGTGCGTGTGTGCATGCCTAAGAGGCTGTCCGAGGAGCCCAACGCCCATGTCCGTGTGTGCATGTGTGTGCCTAAGAGCCTGGCCGAGCTGCGCGCCTGGGGTCCGAGGAGCAGCGTAGCATCCGAGCCGCGCACCTGGGTCCGAGGAGAAGCCAGCGTCGCATATGAGCTGCGCGCCTGGTCCGAGGGGCTACGTCTGTTGTCCGAGGAGCCAAGCCTGCATCCGACCAACAGTAGCAAGTGTCCGAGCATAGGCATCCGAGCCTAGGGT
This sequence comes from Humulus lupulus, assembly GCF_963169125.1. Classification (NCBI taxonomy): domain Eukaryota; kingdom Viridiplantae; phylum Streptophyta; class Magnoliopsida; order Rosales; family Cannabaceae; genus Humulus; species Humulus lupulus. The sequence continues at coordinate 161,302,448 of NC_084797.1, read as the reverse complement.
GCATCCGATCGAAGTGAGGCATCCGACCAGCATCAACAGATGTCCGATGTAACGCCCTGGATAGCCAAGACCGCTACACTGTGTGTTTATAAAGTGCTAGACTTGCTAATCAAGTCGTTTGATTGAAAACGTGCTATTGAAACTATAAAGGAACTAGGGTTAAAATGTTTTGGTCTCAAAAGCCACATTTTCATTAAGAAACATTTCCTGTTTACACGGGATCCCAAAAATATTAAGTTTGAAGACCGTTTACAAAAGTCATAAGGTTTAGATTCAATAACAAGCCATATTAAGGCAAAACAAATAGTTAGGCAATCCCAGTCCTGACCCACTCCTCGACCATGGCGATCGAACAGCTGGCTATGTACATTCAACCCCGCAGCTCTCCATCTCAGGATTGGTCCAACTTGCCTTTGCCTTTACCTACACCACGTAGCACCCGTGAGCCAAGCCCAGCAAGAAAACACAACAACAGAGCATAAGCAATCAACAGACAAATCATTATCTCATATTGCATCACATATTCTCAACCATATAACCATTCAGTAAAATCAAGTATTCCACATACTAAACATATCAACTCATATCATATATCAGTTCACAAATGATAACTAAAGCTAGCGCCCTCAGGTCGCTCCCTCCGTTATCCCACTGACTCCGGCCCGCTTAAACCGAGCTCAATGAATATTAAGCTGTCATCGGCTACCAGTGGCCAAGCCGTGCCCTGTGCGCAAATATTGTGTATGGCACCCTTAGGCCGCTATCACATGTTCCATGACATAATACCATCATTGACACAATACAAATATCGGGAGCACTTAGTCTCATCACAAACATATAACTGGGTGCAGTTTTCTTACCTTTCGATTCGCTAGCTTTGATCACTTGACTCCTTGAGCACGATCCCTCTCGAGCCCTAGCGCTCACCTAAACACAACCATAGGCCAAAGTCATCATCAAACTTCAAGTCCAAAACCTAGCCTCGGGACCAATCCCGAGCCCCCGGGAAGTCCTAGTTCCACCAAACAAGGTGGTGGAACCAAACCCCAAACCCTTGGTCAAAAACCCTTGCAAACAACCCTAAAATCCCTTTATGAAAACAGGGCAGCGCTACAGCGCTCATTGGAGGGTGCTACAGCGCTACAAACAGAAGCAAAATACCCTCAGCATGCATGGCCTAGCGCTACAGCGCCCAAAGGCTAGCGCTGTAGCGCTAGTCACAGACAGGCAACAGCTCAGTTTCCCTTCCTGCGATTTCCTCGAACCAAACTCAACAAAAACTTCTCCAAACCTTCACAAAACTCAAAAACAACCTTATTAACACACTCCACTCATCCTAAGCACCCCAAATACCTAGAACTCAAGCACATGCATCCCTAATCCCAAAATTCACCATAGCTGACCCTAAGCTCAGAAACTCAACAGAAACCAGTCAAAACATCAAAGTTAGAAGCTTAGAATTCATACCTTTAATGGGATTTCGATTTCAATACAACCTCTACACCTCCTTAGCTTGCTCTCCCTCAACCTTTGGCCTGAATTCCCTAAAGTTCCCATCAAACTCAGCTTATACACCATAGTTCAAAAACCAAAACCAAAAACTGAAGAAACTATAAAGCCTTACCTCAAGTGTTAGGGTGTTCTTGCTAAACCTCTGCCAAGTCTCCAAGCCTAACTTAGGATTCTTGATGCTCAGCCTAACTTAGCTCCTCCCTGTGCTTTGCCCCAAAAATACTCAAGAAACTGATGAAGATAGCATAAACTGACCTTAGGAAACTCTCTGTTTTCTCCCTTTCCTTTTTCTTCCTTTTCCTTCTTTTCTTTTCAGACTTCTATTACTTTCTACAATTCCCACTAAGTATAAAGCCTGAACTTATCTATCTCTGAGATTCCAATTGACCAAAATGCCCTCCCTATTAATTCCAAACCCTTTAGTCCACTTAGGGCCATTTTAGTCATTTTACCCAATTCCCGCTAACTCCTCGAGTGTCTCTAATATTTCCCGCTTAATTCCCGATACCTAATCAATCTCCAATTATATTCCTCGATGTTAAAATAGACTCCAATATACTCACTAAATTCCCATTTATACCCCTAGGCTCACCCCGAGCCGGGTATAAATCCCCGCCATGACTTTTTTACTAATCTGCTCCCTAGGATCGTCTCGAGTCACAGATCACAGATATATCCACATAATAATGTGGTCTCGACAATTATCACATATATCAATACAGTTATGGCCAAAATTACAATTATGCTCTTCTAACCTAATCAGGGCCTACATGCATACTAATACACATAGTCATGCATCTCAAATATTCAAATAGTCATATAACATGCTTTAAATCATAATCATGCATTTTACTCATTAAAGTCACACATAATTCCCATTATGCCCTCCAGGCACACTAATCAAGGCCCTTGAGCCTTATTAGCGAATTTGGGTCATTACATCCGAACAGTGAGCCCCTGGTCCGAGTGGTGAGGCTCTAGTCCGAGCCCAAGGCTAGAGTCCGATCGGACTAGAATTTTCAAAATGGCATGAGCAATGGCCAATCGGCCATACCCCATATCCGAACCCCAATCAAAACCCATTTCGAAAAAAAAGATAAAGCCCTAAATTCCATCTAGCACAAACACATTTCTTCACCCAAAACACACAACCACAAGATCAAAATGGGGAATTTGTAAAGTTCCTAATGTTCTAAAGACCACATTCATATCATCAAATACCCATAAACACATACAAGCAATTTAGGTTGAAAAACTCATTTTTCTTTAAATTTATATGAAATTGAAGGTAAAATTGAGTTACCCATAACCTAAACAACATCAAAACAGCCACCAAATACATTGTATCTCTAAGATTCACACATAGATTCAAGAAAAAATTCTCTATGAAGTTTCGGCCAACACATGTATTTTTCATGGAATTTTTGAAAGAAAAAAAACAACACAAGTGAAGATGAAAGAGAAGACTTACCCAATCTTGAAGAGACCTTGGAGAATGCTTGAAGAAATGAGAGGCTTTTCCTTGAGAACCCTTGAACTTTCGGCCAAGAGAAGAGAGGTTGTGAACTTTCGGCCAAGAGAAGAAGGCTTATGGGTTTCGGCCAAAGAAGAAAAAAAGATGAGGGAAATTTTTGTTTTTGCTCTCTTGTGTGTGTGGAAGTGTGGGAGTATAGGGGTCTATTTAAAGGAAAAAAAGTGGGAATTGCCACTTATTTTTGGACCATTGGAATTCCTTAAATATTTTTTCTCCCCATGACTATGAGCAGTTAATTGCAGTGATCGTGGTCTGTAGAGTCGTGGTCTGTTGCATGGCGGGAAGATGAACAATTGATTTTTTTTATATAGTGCCGTCAGCTGTGGAGAAAAAAGTTTATTATGTGAGACATCATATAATAAACTTGGGGGGTAAATGTTATCCCCAAAATTTGAAAACGATGATGTGGCAATAGAAATGACAAATGGCAAGGAGTGGTTGGGTGACCTGGCTTAGGAGTGACCCGGTAGACCAATGAAGAATTTTGACTGGCCAGAGACGTGTCATGACTGACCAGGCATGACCTTGTCCGACCAGTCACATGTTTGACTGCCCAGGCATGACCTTATTCGACCAGTCACATGTTTGTCTGCCCAGGCATAACCTTGGCTGATCGGTCATGACCATGTCCGACCAGCCAAGTGCATGTCTGCCCAGGCAAGTGCATGTCTGCCCAGTGAAGGTGTGGTCGACCAGCCTGAATGAGATATGGATCGACTAGACAGAGCAGGGCTACGCAAGAGATCCTAGAAATGGCTTCAACAAGAATCGGTCTTGGCTTGCGCGGGAATCTCTCAGTTTATCCCATGAATATAGTATACTGTTATATTTTGAATATTATTGTAAATTAAATATAATGAGAATAACAAAATATCCCGATTATGGGGGGATATCATCTGTATGATCCTGAGCCTATAAATACAAGGCTTATGGCATCATAAAGGGGACTTTTGGGAACTTTTGATTCGAATTCTAATTTTCTAGAGAGAGAGAGAGAGAGAGTACTTGTATTTGAGAGAATTCTTGTATTCTTATAATCTGCACTGAAGAAACTCAGTTGACTCAGGTTCATCTGATCTTGAGTGTAGATCTATAATCACAACTCTAAGTGGATTAGGCTATTACCAACACATTGGGGCTGAACCACTATAAAAATCGTCTGTGTCATTTATTTCTCTTGAAGGTTTTTATCGTTTTTGACGTCTACACGTCACTGGCAAAAAACGCGGTCAACATTTATATTAAACAAATAATCATGAAAATAAAACATATGAGCAAAGTAATTGACCAAGTCAAAAATGATTTCTATTCTTTTATTAAAAATAAAATGAGATTACAAAGAAATTGATTTTTAATTAGAGCATAAAACCCCAACACGAAAATGTGGGTTGGGCCGGCCCGACCCATATTTACAGCTCTACATGCATGTCACCATTATTTATGATTTTTGGATGGAAATTGTCATAAGGACTTGTTTTAAGTAGTTTGAACAAATCATTAGAAGCCAAAAAATTTGGGAGCACGATTTGATAGTATTATTAGTATGGAGGGAAAAATCATTGTGCAAATATAAATAATTATTAGACAATTTTTTTATCTATGTAATAATGAAATTTATTCATTTTTTTTATTTAATAAATTTTATAGTCACAAATATTCTTTCTTTTATGCAGGTTAATTAAATTCTTTAGTTTTGAGCAAACTAAATATATAAGAAGTTATTAAGCATATAAACTTATTTCAATATACGTATTCTATATGAATTCCTTCTTATAATATGCATTTCGAATTCTCACATGTAAATGATCATGAACATTAAATATTAATTAAAAAATTCAACACAGAAATAAAGAAGAAAATTATTAAATTGTCATTGATAACTTTAAAAACTCATGTCTAATTTGTGGTAAATATACTTAGTATTTTTAAAATGTTGCACTTTTATACCCAAACTTTTTTTTGTGGTAAATATATCCAACGTTTTCAAAATGTTGCACTTTTATAATTATTTTGATAAATAATAGAATAGTGAAAAAAAATATAGGTTTTTAATTTTAAATTATTTTCACCTTCTTATTCTTTCACAAAATAATAAAAAGAATTATTTAAAATTTTAAAATTAATCAAAAATAATTAAAGCTTATATTTTTCCTTCTTTTAAAAAAAAACTTATATTAATATAATTTTTCAATTGTTTTAAATTATATTTTATTTTTTATTAATTTTTAATTTAAAATAATTATTTTGAGAAAAAATAAGAACGAGAAAATATTTTAAAATTTAAAAAATAATTAAAAACCTGTATTTTTTCTTCATTTTCTCATTATTTCTTAAAATGATAAATACCATTTTGGACCCTATGTTTTGCAAAAGTTACCGATCAGACCATTTGTTTTGTTAAATGATAATTCGGACCCTACGTTTTGCAAAATGGAACAAAATAATACCATGGGCCCAATTTTGGTCAAATATTTTTTAAATATGACCAAAATACCCTCATATTTTATTAAAAAATTAAACTAAAATTATAAAAATATAACATTTTAATGTGAAAAAAGAAATAAAAAAACTGAATTAAAATCTTAAATAAAACTAAAATAAATCTTAACTAAAACTTAATTGCAACTTGGTTGCCTAGGTGCTAGACGGACATGAGACGGAAACTAGAGCGATCATGGGTGTCGAATCTAAAGGGGCTGGGAGGAAGGTCGAACGACTGGGGGCGCTAGATTTAATGGGGCTGGGACGAAGGATGGAGCGCCGATCTGAGTGGTGGGAAAAATGGGGACGCACGAGGAATACAAATGTTCGACAACACTTAGATCTGACAGGAAGGCAACAGAGGGAGGCAAGCTTCTTCTCCGACCTAAGCGCACAATCTTCTTCTCCGATCTGTGTAGATGTACTTCTTCTCAGATCTAGGCGGACATACTTCTATCCGGGCTGTGACCTTAGGCATGGGCTCGATCTGGGCATTGACATTGTCTCCGAGCAGTGGATGTGTGTCTCTGGTCTGGGTTGTTTTCTTCTTTTCTTTTTTGTTTGCAAATATGGTTATGGAGCAAAGAGGAAGAAAAGTATGTTCTTATTGTTCAAGAATTTACCGATTTGAGTTCGATAAAGATATTAAAGATTGATATTATTGTTTAAGAAAAGGGTGCCTCAGATCTGCTCAATTTCCGGCTAGGGAAGGCGACCCATATTTGGGGTTGGATCTCGCTGGGATTGGTCTGAGATGGGGCTGAATCTTGTTTGGAGCAAGAACAATATTTGAGTTTGTGATTTGTTTGGTATTTTTCAACCTATTATTCATTGCTTTGAATATTTTGAGAGTATTTCTTACTAGAGATTTCAGCATCGCTTTTTTTTCCCAGGTTGCCAAATTTGAGTTTTTGTTGTAATGGAATGAGATTTAATTTCCAGTTCTAATTGTGTTGGATTTATAATTGTGATTTTATTTGATATAATTTGTGATTATGAAGAACAAATAAGGAAGAGAAAATGTTTCATTTTTTATTGAAAATTTCTGGTTTTGATGGTGACGAAGAACGTGAGACTAAGATGAAGAAAAGAAAATTAATTGATTTTTTAATTTTGTTCTTAAATGTTGTTTAAATCTAATTATAAATAAATCATTTAGAGTTATGATTTTAATTTTAATTTGTTGTTTATTAAAATTTAGTTTTAGTTTTAATTAATTGATATATATATTTAATTATTAATTTTGTTTAAAGTATTTTTTTTATATATTTTCGAATTTTATATTAATTTTGAATTTATTAAATCGAATTAATTATAAAAGTTAGGGTTATTTTGGTCATATTTAAAAAAAGTTTGACCAAAATCAGGCTGATGATATTATTTTGTTCCATTTTACAAAATGCAGAATCCGAATTGTTATTTAACAAAACAGAGAGCCCGATCGGTAACTTTTGCACAATACAACAAAAAAATAAAAATTGCTAGGTAGTCATTTTTTTAATTACTGTCTAGAAGCACTTTTAGTATTTTCGATATAAGTTAAAACTCTATTTTATATATATATATATAAATATATATAATGGTGTATAATTATAAAATAATAAGATTATTTCAACGATAATTTAGATTTTGTTTAAAAAAAATATTCAGCAAAGTACAAGTGAAACTTATTTATTTATTTATTTTAAGGGGATGAATTAAACAAAGACTTAGAAGTCCTTAATTCTTCATTTAAAGACTATTGGATAGGATAGACTAATAGGGTATAATGATTGATGAACAATTTTAATTGAAGTAATCCATCTGGGTTTTCAATATTCCAACAACACATGTTGACCATTACATTATACTATCTCGATGCATTTCGAAATCGAGAAATTTCTACTAGAGCAGGTGCTATCCGAGAACAATTAATATGTTTGCTCGCCGTAATTATTTCACTATTGGATACTTTTTTTCTTTCTTAGAAAACAAATAAAAGGAGATAAAAAAAATGGCTGCAGCTTAAGGTATTGGCTCTCCTTATAGCTGTGAACAACTTTTTTTGGTTTAAAAAATATGAAACGTTGTTCTTCTTCTCCTTTTTCTTACTGTGTTTATAATATATAATTCTTACCACGTCACAATCCTATTGGGACCCAATTAGAGATGTAAATTTTTCTAACAGAAATGACAGGCCTTTAATAGGGCGGGGATTCTCCGCCTAAATGGGTAATAGGGCGAGAACAAGACCATTTTCTATCTCCAAATATTAAATAGGATGGGGATGAGAATATCACTCCTGCTTTACCGGGACTTTGTTTAACTTTTTATTTATTTTATAATATTTTTTTTATTTTACACGTTTTTTTTATGTTATTTTTTAGCATATTACTAATTTTTTAATTTTATTTTAGATAATATTTAATATTTTGAGCTATTAATATAATATAATATATGTTAATTTTAAGTAATCTATCTTTTTATAGTTTACTTTTTAATAAATAGGCACCCATTGGAATTCTCGGTCACCTCTGTTAAGAAAAATAAGAGAATAAAACCAGGCGCACCCCGCCTGCTCCGTTTACATCTTTAGACCCAACTTTATTTATTTTTAAATACATTTCATAAATGTCAGCACATGGATGTGGTTGCTAATAATAATCATATACTATTTCGTATTGGAACCATATATGTATCGATAGTTGGTTAAGTACTGGCTGACAATTGAAGCATATATTTATAATCTTAATAAGATATATCAAGCTTTCTATAGTTAGCATTATGTTTGTCATATTCTTCAAGAATGATTTTTTCTTTTACTTTTGAATTTATGGAAATGTACATAAATTGCTGTTTGTGTTCTTTGCCTTATTAAGTACCATAAATCCTCCTTTTTTGACCAAATGATTTGAAGGAAGCAACTTATTGTACCTGTCATTTGATTCCCACCTGGCATTTAGTAACAAATGATTGAAGCTTAATTAATAAAGTCCCTAACTATGAAATTAATATAATTTTATATGGGAAATACAAGAGCTGCTTGAGTAATAAGATTTCATATAGACTCTTCTATACAATTTTTGTAAGTTTTAGTTCATTTCATTGTTAGAATTTTATATTGGCTAATATAATTATAAACATAATTCTATTATCACAATCATTTTCTAGAGTGCCTACGAATAGTTAAAGACCATAATAGGATGGTTAATATTAATCTAATTGCATTTGAGACACATGGTAGCACCCTAAAGACTATAGGTTGGCCTATTAAACCATAGTCCACCATATCTAATAATATAAGCCCAATATACCCCTTAGGGTAAGAAGGCATACGAGACATATATATAGAACATATATGTTGTTGGGTGTATATACACGCATGTGGTTTTGGTAAGGGTTGCTCTCCATAAGTTCTCTCTTGTATTGCGTTTTTCTAATTTTGTTTGTGTAGATCGTGAGAGATTCAAAGATGAACATTGGAGACTCAATGTCAGGTATGTTTTATCTCTATATATTCAATTCAATACCCTAAATAAAGTTTGATCTTGCATATTACATGAGCATGGTTTATTGTTATTGATTTGAGAATTGATAATGTTATAATGCTCATATGTTAGAAATCTTAACAATTGGCATCAGAGACAGGTTCACTTGATTTTAGGGTTTGAAATTTTGATATATACCCAATTTTTCCAAAATCTGATTTTTTCACAAGAAATTTCGAAATCATGCTATGTTAATGGGGAAATCGGGTTTGATAATGAGTATTGGGTTTTAGCTATTTTTTTGGGCAAAAATTTCATGCATTGTTATTGTGAAAACTGAGCTTTTCATGGAGCTCAAAAAAATGGAGGAAAACCCATTTCGGGTTCATAATTATTTGCCCATTATTTAGTGTTTTTTGAGTTAAATGGATGTTGGAAATTGATAGAGGGTTAAAAATGGAACAAAACCCCTCAAACGGAGTCAGATTTGGTGGCCGGAGATGGCCTATCTGACCGGGTCACGAACCGGGTCGCGTAGACCCGAGAAGCAGACCCACGGGTCAATTTGGGGTGACAGGGACGATGAAAACGACATGTCGTTTTGCCTCTATCAGGAAAAAAACGACATGTCGTTCGTACGGACACTCAGCCTCCCTTCAGCGCCAAACGACACGTCGTTTCCTCCCGGCTGCACGTCGTTCGTCCGGAACGATATGTCGTTTTTGGTAAACAACATGTCGTACGGACATTATATATATAAAAAAAAAAGGGCGCGTGGGGGCGCGTGCAAGGATCTTTTTTGGCCAATTTTCACTATTTTATTCCATTTTTAGCATTCTATCATTTCCCCATCTTGTTTTTATGAACAAGATTAATCCACGAATTTTATTCATAATTGTATTTGTATTTAATCTTTTGTGTTATGAATCTTATTATATATTGTCAACAATTATTGTTTATTTTCTTACCTGTCGTAAGAATAAGCATGTGAATTGTTTAGTAAAGATAAACATTTAAATAATTATTTATTTAAATTTTGTGTTTCTTCCTCCAAAATTACATTAAGATCTATATAAGTAATTAATTATCCCATCGATAATAATTGCTTGGTAAGGATGCTTAATAAGGTGAAGAAAATTTATTAAACGTTATGAATCACAATTTATCTATCCTTTCGATAGTAAATTAATGTATTTGATTATAATGTTTAATAGATTGTTCTTACCTGTGTATGAGTTCTATTTTGTGTGTTTGTCTAAGAACTCTAGCATACATAATGATCATTTGTTATTTTACGATCATATATTGATGAGAAAAGAGCACAAATGACATGGTTTATCATAACATGTATTTAATAGTTATTGCTCTTGTTTCTCATTCAGCTGTAAGCATTCCTAGATCTCCTGCCGTCTTGACGCTGAATGCAACCAACCACAAGCAGTGGATTGAAAATATCACGATGAACTTGACCTTCATGAAAATGGACTTGGCCTTGAGAATTGATGAACCATCTAAGCCTGCTGATGATGCTACTGAGAAGGTTAAGAAATCTTACGAGGACTGGGAACACTCCAATCGTTGTTGCTTGATGCTTATGAGATATCACATGGACGAATCCATTCGCGATAGTATTCCCAAGTCTGAAAATGCAAAGGATTTTCTTACTGCCATTAAGGAAAAATATAAGAAATTCTCAAAGAATGAGAAGAATGAACACTTGAACATGCTACATCACACTATTTATGATGGTTCAGGTGACATTAGGGCTCACATTGACAAGCTCATGGGCCACTATCATAAACTTAAGGCCATGGATATGGTCCTTGGTGAGGATTACATGGTGTGGTTGGTGATGGAGAACATTCCATCTCAGTTTGATTCAATCAGATCAAGCTACAATGCTCAGAAGGAGAAATGGACTGTTGGGGAGATGTCTGCTATTCTTGCCAAGGAAGAGGAGGACATGAGAAAGGGAAGGGCAAGAAGTATCTCCATGGTGACAAATCCCAATAATTCTCACAAGAGAAAGTTCACTCCTAGTAACTCTAGTGACCAAAAGCATCATAAGAAGAAAATAGTTAGTTCTAAAGGGAGTGGACAGTCAGTCTCATCTTCTACTAGTCATAAGAATGAGTTTTTCAAGGGAAAATGCAACTTTTGTCAAAACTTTGGGCACAAGAAAGCTGATTGTCGAAAGCTCAAAGCTCACGTAGAAAAGAAAGGTAATTATCATGTGATGATTTGTTTAGAGTCTAATATTATTGATGTGCCCTCAAATTCTTGGTGGTTAGATACTGGAGCCACAATTCATGTTACAAATTCCTTGCAGGCAGTGAAAAATCGAAGAAGATCGAATAGTTTGGAGCAGCATGTGTACATGGGAGACGATACAAAAGTCAAAGTTGAATTTTTGGGGACAGTTAGATTACAATTGAATACAGGACACTTCTTAGAATTACAGGATGTTGCTTACATACCCTGTATTAGGAGGAATTTGATTTCTGTATCTATTCTGGATAGACTGGGTTATAGTCTTCATTTTGGAACTGGAAAACTTAATTTTTATCGTGACTCTCTTTTGGTTGGCAATAGAATTTTATATGGAAACTTATATAAGCTTGTTTTGCATGATGTTACTCCTATTGTTTCTACTTCTCTTAATACTGTTGTTGGTTCTAAATGTGCAAGGTTAGATTTAAAATCTTCTATGTTGTGGCACAAACGTTTAGGCCATATCTCTAAAGATAGAATGCAAAGGTTGGTGAAAGATGGGGTTCTTCAAGATCTAGATTTTTCAGATTTTACTGCCTGTGTTGATTGTATTAAAGGAAAGTTAACGGCCAAGGTTAGAAAAAGTAAAACAGATAGGTGCACACGATTGTTGGAGTTGATCCATACTGATATTTGTGGGTCTTTTGTTCCTCCTGCTATGGGTGGTTATAAATACTTCATCACCTTCATTGATGACTTTTCCCGGTATGGCCATGTTGAGCTCATTCATGAAAAATCTGAATCTTTAGATGCGTTTAAGATTTTCAAGACGAAAGTTGAGCTTCAAAAGGGGAAGAAGATCAAGGCAGTTAATTCTGATAGAGGTGGAGAGTATTATGGACGTTATGATGAAAGTGGAAGGAACCCCGGGCCTTTCGCTAGGTACTTATAGGAATGTGGCATTGATGCAAGATATACAATGCCAGGAACACCCCAACATAATGGAATTGCTGAAAGGAGAAATCGCACTCTTCTTGACATTGTGCGATGTATGTTGATTCATTCTAGTTTGCCAGAGTTTTTATGGGGTGAGGCATTAAAAACTGCAGCTTATATCTTGAATCAAGTGCCCAGCAAGTCTGTCCCAAAGACGCCTTATGAGCTATGGTCAAGTAAGAAACCAAGCTTGCGTCATTTTCATGTTTGGGGTTGCAAAGCAGAAGTGAGGCCCTATAATCCACAGTCTAAGAAACTTGATCCGAAGACCATTAGTGGCTATTTTGTGGGCTACACCATTGGATCAAGGGGTTCCAGATTTTATTGCCCATCTCACACCACCAGGGTTATAGAATCAGATAGGGCTGTCTATTTTGAGGATGAATTTGGTTCAAGTCAAGGGTCAAGAGAAATTGTTTTCAGGGAAGAACGCATTTTTGTCCCTGTACTTGTCGCTTCCGCTCCTATTGATGACCCTGTGATTGAACAGATTCCGGTAGAAACTTATGATGAACCTCAAAATCAAGAACAAGGTGAAAATCTTGATATTGGGGATGATGAAGCTATGGTGAGAAGATCACAGAGAACCCGCAGGTCTGCTATTCCTAATGACTACCTTGTCTATTTACAGGAACATGAGTTTGATGTAGGAGACACTTTTGAGCCAGTTACCTATCAAGAAGCTATGAATAGTCCTCAATCTGTATTGTGGATGGATGCAATGAAAGATGAGTTGAATTCTATGTCACAAAATGAAGTTTGGGAATTGGTTGAATTACCCAAAGGTTGTAGACCCATTGGATGCAAATGGGTGTATAAGATCAACGTGACTCGAATGGGCAAGTGGAAAGGTATACGGCTAGGCTTGTGGCTAAAGGCTATAGCCAGAGAGAAGGTATTGATTTCAAAGAAACCTTTTCACCTGTTTCCACCAAAGATTCATTACGAATTATTATGGCTATAGTTGCTCATTTGGATCTAGAACTCAATCAAATGGATGTGATGACTACCTTCTTGAATGGAGATTTATTTGAAGATGTTTACATGACTCAACCTATTGGTTTTGAGAAGGATGGCAAAGAACACATGGTTTGCAAGCTCAAAAAGTCTATCTATGGGCTTAAACAAGCATCAAGGCAGTGGTATCTCAAGTTCGATATGATTGTCACTGCAAATGGCTTCAAGGAGAATGTAGTAGATCAATGTATATACATGAAGGTCAGTGGGAGCAGCTTTGTTTTTCTAGTATTGTATGTTGACGACATCCTGCTTGCATCTAATAATTCTGATTTGTTGTCTGAGACAAAACAACTTTTGTTTAGCCATTTTGATATGAAGGATCTTGGTGAGGCTTCCTATGTGCTTGGGATTCAGATTCTTCGGGATAGGGCTAATGGTATTCTTCGTTTGTCTCAGAAGACTTACATTGATCGGATCTTGAAAAGATTCAATATGCATGCATGTTCTCCTGGGAAGGCACCGATAGTGAAGGGTGATAAGTTCTCAAAGGCCCAATGTCCACAAAATGATAAAGAGAGAGATGAAATGAAGATTATTCCTTATGCGCCGCTTGTAGGCAGCTTGATGTATGCTCAAGTATGCACACGCCCAGATATTGCTTTTGTTGTTGGTGTGTTGGGTAGATACTTGAGTGATCCTGGACTTAGTCACTGGAAAGCAGCTAAGAAGGTCATGAGGTATCTTCAGGGTACCAAGGATCATATGTTGACTTACTGGCGAGCTGACACTCTTAATATAGTTGGGTTCAGTGATGCCGATTATGCAGGATGCGTGGATGATAAAAGGTCCAGTTCAGGCTACATCTATATGATGGCTGGAGGAGCTGTTTCGTGGAAAAGTGTCAAGCAGACTCTCACAGCTTCCTCTACGATGAAGGCAGAGTACATGGCATGTTATGAGGCTACTTGTCAAGCAATATGGTTGCATAATTTCATTTTAGCATTGGGTGTTGTAGACTCCATTTCGAGGCCGCTGAAATTGTACTGTGACAATTCCGCAACTGTAGCTTTCTCTAAGAACACTCGAAGTACTTCTCGCTCAAAGCATATTGATATTAAGTACTATTTTGTTAAAGAGAAAGTTGCTGAATCCCTCATTACCATTGAGTACACACCTACCGCTTGCATGTTGGCAGATCCACTTACAAAAGGCTTACCTATATGTGTGTTTGCAGAACACATTACCCGTATGGGATTACTAGGGGCCTAGATTACTGAGTTCAGTGGGAGCTATGTTATGTATTGAACATGGTAGTATTTTGTGTGGAATGCTTATGACTTGTATTTATGAAACATGCATAATGATATTTGAAGTCACTTCTTATTATTGTTGTCGTATATATGAATATATATATATATATTGTTGTTTGATGAAGTGATAGGTACAAAAGAGACGAATGCGCATAGTCTCAAATTGATGTACCACATGCATATTTGGTTTAATGATTGTTATTGTATTTGAATGTCTTCAAGACCGAATCATAAATAATATATGTATCTTATCGATATGATATTATACATGATTTATTAGACTGTCTTTTAGTGATGGACAATATTATGGTGGTTTAATTATATTGTCCAAGTGGGAGAATGTTAAAATTTTATATGAACTAATATAATTACAAACATAATTCCATTATCACAATCATTTTCTAGAGTGCCTACGAATAGTTAAAGACCATAATGGGATGGTTAATATTAATCTAATTGCATTTGAGGCACATGGTAGCACCCTAAAGACTATAGGTTGGCCCATTAAACCATAGTCCACCATATCTAATAATATAAGCCCAATAGGCCCAATATACCCCTTAGGGTAAGAAGGCATACGAGACATATATATAGAACATATATGTTGTTGGGTGTATATACACACATGTGGTTTTGGTAAGGGTTGCTCTTCATAAGTTCTCTCTTGTATTGCGTTTTTCTAATTTTGTTTGTGTAGATAGTGAGAGATTCAAAGATGAACATTGGAGACTTAATGTCAAGTATGTTTTATCTCTATATATTCAATTCAATACCTTAAATAAAGTTTGATCTTGCAAATTACATGAGCATGTTTTATTGTTATTGATTTGAGAATTGATAATTGATAATGTTATAATGCTCATATGTTAGAAATCTTAACATTCATTACATGAAATTACTTATACTAAGTCTAGTTAAATAAATGAATATGAATTAAGTGAGAAAGAGTACTTTTTTGGGTGTTACCAAAATTTCTGGTTAGAGCTTGTTTGGACCATAGTATAGTATTCCATATTCTTCTTACCCAAATTTCACCCTCTAATTGGATAACATCTTTTTTTTTTCCTTATTCCCTAAGCTTTTTATTTCCAAGTACATTCCAAATGGATTCCCCACTTTTCCTTCAACAGTTTGTACTCTCCAATCCTCCAAAATTTGTAAAGAACACTAATTTTTCAACTACTCTAAGTTTTCTTCTACAAGCCCAAATGATTTTTTTTTCTTTCCCTCATTTTCAATTTCACGATCCTCCTTTATTACAATTTGTTGCAAATGACAAGCTAAAAGGCTCAGGTTCCCAT
This sequence comes from Humulus lupulus, assembly GCF_963169125.1. Classification (NCBI taxonomy): domain Eukaryota; kingdom Viridiplantae; phylum Streptophyta; class Magnoliopsida; order Rosales; family Cannabaceae; genus Humulus; species Humulus lupulus. The sequence goes on along the minus strand of NC_084797.1, from coordinate 161,286,676 downwards.
CCCTCTCAATTGAATTGATAATAACACTTCTGACAAGCTTTTGTCACATAATCCCTTGTCCAATACAATGCTTGGCTTTGTCCTACCCAATGAGACACAATATGCATATAAACTAGGTGATTAAGACTTTACTAATGCAAAACATTTTGGATCACCAACTTTATATTCTCAATCTCCCTATTTATTTTATTTTTATAAACAACAATAATAAATTTACCTTTTTATTTGTTTAGAACACTTATTGAAGAATTGTTGGCCCACTATTCCTGTACTACCCAATTAGTTAATTCATGCAAAGGGTGTTGAAATCTATATAAATAGGAAACCTACTATCAACTAGATTCCCTCAATATTGGTTTTGAAGTAGTGGTGATGTTGTTCTTCTTTCTAATAATATTTAAAAAGTTGGGGATGTGGGAGTTTTGTATATGATAAGGCTGAATGATTGAACATAAATAAAATTTAAATATATTTTATTTTACTTTTGCTTGTGTTGTGGCTAAAGTCAATTGGACTAGGTCTTAAAATAAGATTCCTTTATAAGGAATCATCCACTAAGAATAGGACACAAGGAATTAAATAAATAAAATAGATAAGATTGGTAACATGGGGTTTGATTGTATGGGCAGTTTTTGGAAAATGAATCTTAAAGAATAAGGCTTGTTTTGGTTGCATTTTAAGAGTAGCCTTTGCAAGTAAGTAAGATTTGGATATTTTGCCTATTTGGGTGAATTAAAAAGGCTAATTTTTACTTTTATATGTATATTTTTAATATTATTGAGACTTGACACATACTTTATTTTCACTTCATTCAATGACAAGGAAGTGTGTAATATTCTTTTTTGTTCTTTTTGGTATTAATTTATGTAGAAGTTCCAAGAATTTTCATTTTTTCTTTTTAACCAATGGTAATTTTCTTTTTCTACTTAAACATAAAACCGCTACCTGACAAAATTTTATGTTCGTTGACCTACACAATTCCATTGTCAACAAATTTGCCAACTTTTTAATAATTGAGCTTTTAAATTTTGATCCAAATAAGCCATTAGCTGCATGGCACTAAGCCGCGTTTACCCAATGTTTCAAACCTATATGGTACTTTCTAAGTCAAACATCAAGTTTTCATTTTGATTCTTTCCATGTGGATTTTTTTAATCCATATGAGTTTCAATTTTAAATAATCACAGAAAATATAATTTTTTTTATTTTGATATATTTTAAAAATACTAATTTTTTGAGCACTCACTAATTAATTATTTAAATTATCCTCTTCATACTATTATATATACGGAACCTTGATGTAAGCCATGTGGGTCTACCTCAAAATTGATAACCTTTCTCCCATTTCTTGGGGTCAAAATTTAGAAAATTGAAAAAAAAGGACCAAGTTGGTGTTGGAAGGAATTCTAGCAAAACCCGTACCCAATTTGATACATTTTTTACTACCCAATTTATATTTGATTTTTTTTGGTAACTTTTGGTAAATGTGTCCCAACTTTAATATTTTTAAGGGCTTTAGTTGGTAACCCATTGTAGCTTTGGCTGTTCACTTTTTTATAGGTGAAGATTATTAATGAGGTATAATAACTCTATCACCTACACCATATGAAAGATAATTAAAAAAATAAAAGGAAATCTAAAGTGTGTATGTAGTTTAGTATATTTCTGATTTTCACAAACTAAAAAGCTCTATTCCATTTTCCACAATGATTGTGTATTTACCCTAGTGACCATAATTTCGACTATCAATCCGTAGTTTCTAATTTTGTATTTGATGAAAAAACTAGATAAGGTTTTATTTGTGGGGACCATAATCGTGGGTGATTAAAATAAATAAAAAAAGTATGATCCAACGGCTGATCATAAAAAACATCTAGCATTGGATCTCTTTTCCAAGTTTTTTCTGTTCTTGTTTTTAATTTTATTAAAAAAAATATATAATTTCATTCTTTGCTAAGTTCTTTTCGTGTTCCAAAGAAAAAGGACGCCTTGTACTCCAAACATACGCACACCCAAAAGTGAAAAAGGCATTTAAGTGATTTTCTACTGTTCTTAAGGCATTTTCGTCAATTCCAGAACTTTCCAGAAAGAGAATCTTGCCCTTCACTACACCTCCCCCAACAAATCCCTGAAACTCACCCTTTCTTCTCAGGAACCCCAATCTAAATTCCAAAAGTACCCTCATCTCTCCCATCCAAATTCCAAACCGAAAGACCGCGAGTGGACACACTTTATCGTACGCGCGTGGGTAGGGTAGCCTCGTATGGTACAGTTTAATTGAGTAAATTCCGTGATGGGATAGGATCATTTATTGCCGAAGTTACTTCGAAAAAAAAAAGAGAGAAAGAAATACTTATTTTTATTTTTTAGAAAAGGGATCTTTTGTCATTTCTTGTCAAGAAATTCGGCCAAAATATTTTCTTCTGCAGGAAAAGTAAACGAAAGAAAACAAAGCTAAGCCGGCTAAAGCAAGCCAGCCGAGCTTCTAAGCTGAAGACCAGTGTGAATCGTTGACTCGGTCTGTACCAGCCGAGCCGCCAACGACTCCTTACAGATGTCCAAACTATAGAAATGTTATTTTCTTAATTTTAAAAAAATAATAATTCTGTGGCTTCGTTTTCGCTGACTGTAGAAAGCTAATGATTAGGCCAACCTCCGCGTAACAAAAGCTAAAGGCTGAAACTAACCAATCAGATTAAGAGAGAGAAACAATGTATCTTTTACTAGGGGTTGAGAAGCCCAAGTTAGTTTACCGGATACCGGAAACCACAGTGGTATTTTTTTAAAATTTATTTTGGATGTTAGAAGTTCTCGTGATGAAGTCGTTAAAAGGGAAAAGGCTGGAGCCGGTCATATGGGAGCGTGATACCTGCTGTAACCGCCAGCTATTTCGACTCTGGCACCACCCACAGTAACACACAACTTCCCAGACACCGCAGCCTAATCCGCTGCCACGTGTACTTTTAACTCTAGATATATTGCCACGTGTTATCTCCTGCTTTTCTTTTGGATTTTACCTCCGGTCACTCACGAGAGTAGTTGGTTCGCTTACATTGCGGGAAGGGACTTTTTAGTAGTGCCTCGCATATGGGAAGGTCTAGTGAAAGTCGAAAATACCCTCGTACTTTATGTAAAAAAGCACTAACGATTGAGGGTAATATCGTTATTTCATTGAATAGACGTAACTAACTGTGAGGTAGGTAGGAATAATCCTGTACAAGTCATCAGTTTCAACACGAATATAGACGCCAGGTCCGATTTCAGATCGGGTCCTTTACTTTCTGTGGACCGTTTAGATCTAAGAGGGATTCCACGTGTATGGTCAGATTCGACGCATGCGGATGGAAAAATGATGTGATTTAACGCACGTGAACAATTCCGTCTTTCCTGACACCTTCTCTTTTCCTTTTTCTGACCCCAAAACAGGAAAGTGGAAACGGAACTCTTCGGAAACATCGTTACAACGAATTGACTATAGTACCCTCGCGTAAGACAAAAGGCTTTGCCATCTCTTGAGGGTAAGTTAGTCATTTAGAAACGGGAAAGCTTCCAAAACCAGCGAAACGCGATAGGAAAGAGAGAAACGCGGTTTTGGCCGGCAATCGTTTGGTTGAACCACCTAACAACAACCACTTCCCTTCACACACCTTCTATTTCGATTAATAAATTATTATTTTTTATCTTTTATTTTAAAAGAGGAAAAAGCAGTTAAAAATATAATTATAATAGAAATATATTTAAGAAACTATAAAACTATAAATTATCCTCTCATATGCTCTTTTTCGGTTTTCTAAGCCTTCATTCTCTCTCCTTCCCTTTCTACTGTTCTCTCCCTCCTTTTATTTTTTATTTTTTCTCTCTTATCTCCTCGCCGGGAAACCTCTTCCTTTGGCCGGCAAACTGCTCCATCTCCGGCAAATGCATCTGGCTCTACCGGAAAAGTGCTGGCTCCATTTTTTTGGTTGGCGCCTGTGTTTGTCGTCGGCTCTGTAGGGTTTGAGGAGGAAAGCTTCGGATCTCTGAGTACGTATCCGTTCTGTGGTGTTTTCGGCGTTTTGTGAGAATGTGGCGAGCCTAGTCCCTGTTAGAGACTCGTTTGTGGTTGGCCATGGTTTGGATCGTGATCTAGGGTTTGGTGTTCTGGATTCGGATTCGGTTTCTTCAACCTCGTTCTTTTTCGTTTTATTTTTTCCCTCTCTAATTTACGGCAAAGTAAGCGAAGACGGAGTCGTCCGGAAGGCGACTTCGGAATGAGATGGTAGGTGTTTCATGCTTTTTGATTTTTTAAATGATATGTTTCTTAATTTGTGTTTCCTCATTTTTTCTTTCAGGATTTAGTTTCATGGTTTTGGTTTTTACACATTACTTTAAGTTTTTTTTAATATACGTGCATGTATATTTGTATCGAGTTGTTCCCTATTTTGATAGGTCTAATATTTTATAGAGTTTTATGATTTCGTCGATTTCATTCTACTAATATGTGATTACAATTCGGAGGAACATCTGAAATATACATTTTAGAAAATGTTTATAGGTTTAGTCCTGTAATTGTTTTTGTTTTGGAAATATTTGAATTTATTTGGAAATTTAAGTTTAATTTTTAATTATAAGTAAAAAGGATCCAAATATAGTAATGAATTTTAATTCCTCTTCTTCGCTTTAAGAATTTCAGGCTATTGTAGCCTTGGAATTTGAGTAGTAATAATTTTGACGAAGACTCCTTTAAGTTTGACTGCCTGTAATTGTTGAATACGGCTTAGTTTGATTAATTATCCCTTATTTTTATGATTATTATAGTTTTTTAAGCCAAATATTTGTTTCTCCCTGCTTCATTGAAAATTGGATAAAGCCGACACTTTCTGCTGTAAAAATTTTCCACCGCAATTATAAAATGTTTGGGTCCCGTTTTTCTAGGGAGCTTTGTAACAGTGATACACTGGTATGGATTTGATTTGAGTTGAGTTGATGGTGCTGTGCTTACTCTTGTTCATGGTAGATTCTCTTCTTTGAACATGGACACTTGTAATTGCGCGAGGCCGTTGTTACGATGAATCTCTCTGTATTCAATATGATGAATTGGAAAGTCACTCTTTTAGAGACTTCCTAGGATCCAAGGGCTTTAAACTGAAAGAAAACATTTAGGTGTAAGGTGCAATCTGTTTATTTGTATCGTAGCCTTCTTTCGTATTTTTTACTTTGGAAAAAAATAGTTAATTATTATTTTTTTCTCATGTACCTTGTGGATTGTCATTGGTTTCTTGATTTTAAAAAATATGATGTACTTTGAATCTCGTATCAAAAGTTTGAAATAGGTAATGGTTTTGTAATATTGTTTCTTATTGAGTTTTTGTACTCAATATTTGATTGGCATATGTACAATGTTCTAGTATTATCATCTTTATGTACTGATGATCCCATGCAAACTTGTTTGACAGGTGGAGGGAAGGGTTTGTTTATCAAAGGAGGTTAGAAATGGATTGGAGTTTCTGAAGCGCAAAAGGCTTCAGCGTATGAAATCAGAAACTGTCCCAGAGCCAATAAGTATCAGCAATACAATGGCTCGAAGTGGAGGAGATGCTTTAAGATCTTCAGCATCTTGTGGTCTAAGATTGCATGGCAATGCAGATTTGCTTTCTCAATCCAATGGTCCTTTAAATGGGAAGGATATTATTTCAAAGCGGAAGGTGGATAAGTTTGACACAAGTGATCTGGAATGGACTGAAAAAATTCTGGAGTGTCCTATATATTGTCCAACAAAAGAGGAGTTTGAGGACCCTCTGATTTATTTGCAGAAGATAGCCCCAGAAGCTTCTAGATATGGTATTATTCTTTGAAATATCTCTTGTTATTCTTGCACTTTATGCGTGTCAAATACATTTTTCTTTATTTACATTATTGCAATATGACAGATGTAAAATGCTTTGCATCTTCATTGTTTTATGACCAGGACAAGCAAATGTTATTTAGAGATTCTAAACTAGAACAACAATAATGAAGTTATGATCCTCATTTACTACAATTTCTCAGGCCATATATCAGTTGGAGATTGAGATATCATTTACATTGCTTTTGGTCAAGTTAGCTCATAAATAATTTAGTAGTAGTAGAGTTGAGTATTATATGGCTGAAGAAATTATTTAAGTCAATCTTTTAGGTTTTAATGAATTGGTGCCACACCTTTTACAATTAAGTTAATCTTATTTTCAAGAAATTAGGTTTCATCATACCTGGTTAGCTTGCAATATGTGTTCTCTTTGTGCAGTTTTCACCATAATTTCTTTTGAAAAAAGAAACTAGATTTCTAAAGGAAGGTTAAGGTGAAGTGTTCATTTTTGTACTTCAGGTTTGATTCACTTTCTGAAATTCTACAGTTTTAGCTCGTTATGAAGCTTGGAAAAGTCTTTTCTCTATCCTGAAATAATTTTTTTTTTCTTCAGTTTATTTTATTGACATCCTTGTTACTTTTTTCCCTTCACTTTATTATAATTATTTATTTGTTTCACGCTTTTATTTTACACACACATATATATATATATATGTTGTATCATGTCCCACTTTGTTATTTGTTTTATATTTTTCTTTATTTTTTGTTCCAATATCCTAAGCAGTATGGTTTAGCTATCTATCTGAAATGAAGACCGACACATTTGTTATATAAATTTTTTTACTTGATAATTTCAGGTATGATCAAGATTGTTTCCCCTTTGACTGCTTCTGTTCCAGCTGGGGTTGTATTGATGAAGGAGCAACCAGGATTCAAGTTCACAACCAGAGTGCAACCTCTCCGCCTAGCTGAGTGGGATGTTGATGATAAGGTCACATTTTTCATGAGTGGAAGGTAAGTGTTTCTTACTAAATAGAAGGATGACGTTTGATTTGAATTTTTCTTCTGGATTTGAACATGAATTCATGTCTTCAGAAATTATACCTTCCGTGATTTTGAGAAGATGGCAAACAAGGTTTTTTCTCGAAGATATTATAGCTCCGGTGGTCTTCCTGCCACATATTTGGAAAAAGAATTTTGGCATGAGATTGCTTGTGGAAAGACCGAAACGGTGGAGTATGCTTGTGACGTTGATGGCAGTGCCTTCTCAGCTTCTCCCAGTGATCAGCTTGGAAATAGCAAATGGAACTTGAAGGTGTTAATTCTGCTAATGCTTTTTTTTTTTTTATCTTTGTAATCTGTGTTTGAATTCCTGTCCATAATCTTTATTTGGACTATATAAAAAATTCTAGGATAATCTCAAAGCAACAAAGTTCTAACTAGCTACACTTGTTCTGCGCTGAACTTAAATGTAATCATTATAATGATAGCAACTTCCTTTTAATGATTCCGCTGTTTGACGGTGTTAAGACGTACGCAATGCGTCAAGAGACTTGCTTTCTCGTTTTTCTATAGGTTGGTAATAATAAGTAGATGTATTGTGATGAGAAGAACAGTACTCTGTTTTGTCAAAGAGAGGAAATAATGTAGAAGACTACAGATTTGTACCATTATAGACTTTATATGAATATAATCATAAATTAAATTTTGTTTTCTGTTTAATGCAAGGACAGTAAGAAGCAGCATTTGTGTATGCTATACTTGCTAAAGGCTGAATACACACTTTTGACGGAATCACTGTAATAAGTGTAGTGGTGTTATCTTATCTCATTCTATTATTTCATAGATATGTTTTTGGTCTTTCTTTATCTAGTTCTGGTTCTTATTTTATAGGCACTGTTTTTCCTAGTTTTTGGTTAAGAGCAATTATCTAGCACAAATTAGTCTAGAATTAAGGTGTTTCTTTTTTATATTTATATTTTGTGGAGTTTATTGACATGTACATTATTTTATTCTCATTCTTGATTTTATGGATAGTTTTGCATGTCTGTAAACTTAACCAATCTCTCTCTCTCTCTCTCGTTTTTTTTTTCTTGGTTTCAGACACTGTCAAGGTTATCAAAGTCTGTATTGCGTCTTCTAGAAAGAGCAATTCCTGTAACAACGCTAAACTTATCTACAATCTTTTCTTCATCTGTATCTGATTTTTATTTTTTAAATTTTGGTTACTAATTAATATATTTTTTACAGGGAGTAACTGATCCTATGCTCTATATTGGAATGCTATTTAGCATGTTTGCCTGGCATGTGGAGGACCATTATCTGTACAGGTATATGTTATTCCTGAGTTGCAGTGAAGCCATAAAATTCTTCCGCTAATTTTGTAATATTCAAATTTTTTTCCCTCTGTATTCATTTCTCACTCCTACTGCAGTATTAATTACCATCACTGCGGTGCTTCAAAAACTTGGTATGGCATTCCAGGGCATGCTGCTTTGCAGTTTGAAAAGGTTGTTAGGGAACATGTATATACTCACGACATTCTCTCTGCGGATGGGGAGGATGGGGCTTTTGATGTTTTATTGGGGAAGACAACTTTATTTCCTCCTAATATCTTGTTGGAACATGATGTCCCTGTGTACAAGGCAGTGCAAAAACCTGGAGAGTTCATAGTTACCTTCCCTAGAGCATATCATGCTGGATTTAATCATGGTAAACATCAGTTTTGTTGCGAAGTTCAAATAAATGCAAAGAGTCTAATTATGTCTCACTGTCTCTCTCTCTCTCTCTCTATATATATATATATATATAAATATATTGTATTTATGACGAAATTGTATTTTCCTCATTGGAACTGTAGGTTTCAACTGTGGTGAAGCAGTGAACTTTGCAATTGGTGACTGGTTCCCTTTGGGTGCTGTTGCTAGCCAACGCTATGCACTTCTTAGTAGGATGCCTTTGCTTCCTCATGAAGAACTACTTTGCAAAGAAGCAATGCTTCTCTATACGAGTTTAGAGCTTGAAGATTTGGATTATTCTTCTGCTGACTTGGCCTCTCATTGTTCCATTAAAACTTCCTTTGTTAAGTTGATCCGTTTCTTGCATCGAGCTCGCTGGTTGCTAATGAAATCAGGGACATGCACTAGTGTTACTCCAAATCCTCATGGAACTATCCTATGCAGTTTATGTAAACGAGACTGTTATGTTGCTTTTGTGAACTGTAGCTGTTACATGCATCCTGTCTGCCTTCGACATGGTATGCTTCTATTCAACTCAGTTTGTTGCTTGTTTGGATGCTATGAGATTTCAATTGGCTTATTTATGTTGAAATGATGGCCTATAATTAGTTAAGAGAAGTGTATCCATCACAAATGAACTTTTTGAATTCTGATCCACCCAATTTGACTTTTGGGTTGCCATTCCTACTTTACAGCATCCCACAGGGGCACATTTTTTATGTGTTTCTCCCTTGGATTCTTAAACACACTCTTCTTTTTGTCTATTTGGTTATAGTAATCCTTTTCTTTTTGCCAGATATGAAGTCTCTAAAATTTTCATGTGGAAGACACTGTACACTCTGTTTAAGGGAGGATATATCAGAAATGGAAACTGCAGCTAAAAAGTTCGATATGGAAGATAGAGTACTAGAGAAGAAGATTAATCAGCAATCTAATGGTGGTCATGACTTGTATTCAGATTCATTACCGAACATGTCTCATAAAGTTCAAGAGGATGTGTACATTCCTTACTGTCTGATAAAGTTCGAGTCAATTCCCAAACTCAGTGATGCAACTCGTTATCAATCAAAAGGGCAAGATCATGTTTCATGTAGTGCACCGGTGTCAAGTAGTGGGACAATGAGTTTAAATTCTGAAATGTTAGGAACTTCTATTTCTTGTACCACGTCCACTCTTCATTCTCTTACAGACCGTATGGAGGGCTCAGTCACTCCCAGCAATGTAAGATACAGTTCTCTGTTAGTTTGGCTACTTTTGTATTCTGATATAACATTGTTCTGGAATTAATTTTGTGTGCATTTATGTTTGAAACTCTAATTGGTTGAACCAATTTTTTCCATCCAGGTACATGGGAACACTAGCTTTAGTGTGAGGAGCCTTGACTCTATAAAGTTTTCAGAAGACTTGTCACGGAGTGCACTTGAATCTACTCTGTCCTCCCCATCATGTGATGAACACTTGAGTTTAAATCAAGATTATTCCCATGAAAAGGTGGTTAGGCCTACTCTGGATCAAGATAGTGATGGTTCTGATTCAGAGATATTCAGGGTTAAGCGTCGACCAACACAGAAGGTAGACAGGAAGAACATGAACGATAACATACCATTGAAGCATTCTGACCACCAGGTATTTAGCACATTTTATAAATTCTTTAGGATGCTTTAGGCACCACGATTTCTATATTGTATATATGCTGTAACTTTATATCATTTTAGTTTCATAAACCATTGTGTCCAAACAATCAATACTAGTTGTTTTGGTTACTGAGATTTACTGTAATTCCTATTGGACAGGGGTTCAAACGACTTAAGAAATTTCAACCTGAAGGAAGATCTGGGTCGTCAGATTGCACCAGAATTGGGGGATCAAATCCTAAACTAACCACTACGATCACTAATCATAGAGCTCTAGAGACTCTTTCATCAACGGAAAGGTTTGTCAGAGGAAGGGGTACCATTCCCATGTCTATAAAAATTAAGAATGTGGGTAATGAGGGTACTAGTAACAGACTGAGAGAACAGCCCAAAAAGGATAGGCTTCAGTTAGAGTCGGGGAAGAGCATGAGGGAGCCACCCCCAGTAGATATTGGACCAAAGCGCCTTAAAGTCAGAGAGGCCCTCCATTTCTAGGGTCAGAGACAGGTTAGATTGAAAAAAAGAAGAAAACCATTTCGTTATTAGAAAAGATACACCATTTTTTTTTGTTGGTTGACCTGCTCTCTGGAGCCATCATATCACCTAGAGCCTGACTTTGCTAACTTCATTTTCTCTAATGGGGTCCTAACAACACGGAAAAGATATTCTGATTTATGATTCTGGGAGCAGTGACAGATTAACCTTAGGTTTAAAAAAAACAACATTTATATTCTTTGTGCAGGCCTCAAATTGGGGCAATTCGCACGGTTGGTGATTCTTAAGGTTCTCGGCCGGAGTATTTTTCCTTCTTTGGCAGGGGAACCTTCCTGCAGTAGAAAGGGATAGAGAGAGATTGGGTTCAGTAGTGATGTAAATTTGTTTTTGTTATGGGGTGATTGAGGGAGTAGTGGGTATTCTCATTCTCAATCATCCTCTCGTTTAAGATTTCTTTTGTTTAACTCTGCTTCTAGGTTATTTATTCTTTTTGTAGCAGTGTGGTCCTTGTACCCTTTGACTACTTCAATAAATGCACAGAACGGCCATTTTCCTCTCATTGCTTTGCTTTTATCCTCTTCTTAGAGTTTTCTTGACTTGGTTCTAAATGTCTACATTTTCATTACTGTTTACTATAGTCAATTCCAGACTGGGCCATGCTGCGTGGTACTTGATTTGAAGGCATCAACTTCAAACCAATAAGCCAAATGTGAATTAATATAGTTTATTTGATGGAAATTATTTTTGAAAAATGTGAAGCGTCGTGTGTATATTTTTGTTTATGTATTTAAGGATGTTTTATCATGAAAAAAAGATAAAAGAAAAAAAGCAGCATCTCCTTTTCAAAATTCTACTCCTTTTCAAAATTCTACTCATAATTGTATTAAATACTAAAGAAAGGTAGGTACAACTTTGGTCCATGTTTGAAAAAAATAGCTGTATTTTACAATATATTTTTAAAAATACAGTTATAATCACACGGTATCCCATCGAAGTAGTGTCTAATTTTTCCAACTTTGCCAACGTTTTACAAATACTTTCTTTAAACCTAATATCACTTTTTTCTTTACTAGTTCTCTTATAAATATTTGACTAAAATTTATATTAAAAAAAAAATGTTTTTAATGTTCTAAATTTTTTGGGCTCGTTGCAAAATAAGTATATGTATATGTTTTTAATTTTGTAGTAAAATAACCACCTTATTAATAGTGAAAATTACATGCTATATGAGATTTTTAATAGATTGTGCAAAAATATGGCTTTTTTTTTTTTTTTCAAGAAAAGTTAATCTATGGCTTTTTTTAAAAAAAAAAAAATCACTTTTATGAGTTTAGTTTTTCATATTTATGTATAAAAGTTTGTTTATGCCATAGTTTTACTCTTAATCAAGTTTTATTAATTTCGAAGGGTATGTTTGTAATTTGATTATTTTTTTAGCTTATTTAATTTTTTTATATTAAAATTTTCCATGGTTGTTTTGCAAATTTTTTATTAATTTTTTTTGTAATATGAATTGTGTTTATTATTATTTATTATAAATATTTTTATTCTTTTTTTTTTCAGAACCTGGGTTAGGTAACCAGTTACTTAATTGATTTTTCAAAGTTATGTAAAAAAAATCCTACAGCTAGGTTGAATAACATTTATCCAGAGGGGAACCCGTTACTTGTTTGATTTTTCACAGTTATATAAAAAAATAGTCTTAGAGGTTAAATAATATGTATCAGGAGGGGTAACCAGTTACAGTGAGATTAGTAACCTACTGCCATAAGAAGGGTAACCAGTTACCTTAAGAGGGGTGACGAGTCACTCATATTAGAAATAAAAAGAAACATCACATTTGAAGGAAAAAAACAAGGAAGAGTAAGTATGATTTAGTAACCTAGGGAACTAGTTACCATAAAGAACCTAGAAATATACACACACATCAGAATATGAAGGTAACCAGTTACCTCCTGAAATATACACAAAGAACGTGAATGTAACCAGTTACCATAGATCTGAAGATAGAAAAAAAAAACATATCTGACCACGAACCAACCTCCTCCCTCGCCTCCGACCACCACCAGAAACCCCCATCCCCTGCGCGCAAAACCCCTTCGCAAACCCAGCCATCCCCTGCGTGTAAAACCCTGTCGCAAACCCACCCATCCCTGTCGTTTTGCGCAGCTCCGAGCACCACGAATCGCAATCAGCCCAAGCGCCACCCTTCTCCCTCGCCTCCGACCACCACCAGCACATCCCTTACCTCAGCCTATCCCCGTCGTTTTGGATTTGGGGGCTCGCTAATGGAATCGCGCAGAGATGCGCGGATTGGCGTTGTCTTTGTCGATGGTGCGGCTGGGGTGTTCTTGGCTGGGTTTCACGGAGGTGCGCGCCTAAGGTGAATCGCAGGTGGTGAGGGTGGGTGGTCAGAGATGATGGTGGAGATGGTGAGGCATGCGAGTGGAGGACAGGGAGGTGGCGGCTAGGGCAAAATGAAAGAGAAGATGTGGCTTGGCTGAAGGAGTTTTGGCTATGTTAATTACCGTAGTATCCTTCCCTTTGCTGTTTTTTTGTTGTTTAATTTTGATTTCCAATATGGGATTAGTTTTCCTATAAATTAAGTTTTTGTTAATTAAATTTTCCCATACAAATTAAGAAAAATTTAATTCCCATATTTTTGCACATTGATGGCTAAAAAACAATATTTTTGAAAAATTCCCTTATTAATATTATATATTACCAAATATGCCCAACAACAAATTATTATTTTATTCTAAATATATTAATATTATGATATATGTATTAGTTTTGTTTAATTAGTTTATATTTTAAAGTTATTATGATTTTTTTTTCGTTTTTTATGGGCAGTACCATACCACAAAATACATATACTGAGTTGAAAAATAATATACCAACAAAATTTACAAAATTATTACTGAAAAATGTATTACTATGCTAACAAAATTATATACTACCATTAAAATATATATACCATGATACAAAATTATATACTATCATTATGTATAATAAGATAAAAACTAAATATCATAAAAAAATATATATACCATACCACAAAAAACATATACAATAGTTGGAAAATAATATACCAACAACCCATACAAAACTTAAAAAATCAATATAACTTTAAAATAAAAACTAATTAAAAAAAAATAATATACATATACCACTATATTAAAGTCATACGCTCATAAATAAATAAAAAATGATATAAATTGACAATTTAGGTAATCAACAATGTAAAATGGTCATTTCTCTATAATTTTTAAAATGAAGACATTAGCTTCTTGATGTCATTGAATTGGATCATTTACTATAATTTTTCAAATCTATTTTATTTGGGCCTAGCACAAAGTATGGGCTAGTTCGGGGAAGGCCCAAGGATCACATAGGAAAATGCCCAAAGTAAGCTACTGCAACTACTGCTGCTACTACTGCTACTATTGCTACTACTACTGCTACTGCTGCTGTTCCTGCTACTACTACTGCTGTTGTTGTTCCTGCTGCTACTGTTACTACTGCTGCTACTGCTGCTACTACTACAATTACTGCTGCTACTACTGATGCTACTGCTAGTGCTGCTGCTCCCGCTGCAACCCACTAACCACTAAGTCTCGTCTTGAACCAATAACTACTACTATTACTACTGTTGCTGCTGCTGCTGAAGTAGTAGGAGTAGCAGCAGCAGTAGGAGTAGGAGGAGTAGTAGCAGCAGCACTAATCTTCTCGTTTAGAGTGTAGATGGTAGCTTCAAGTCTAGTGTTGGAGAGAGAGGTCGAAGTAGCCTTGGCTAATGCAACGTCCATTTGGAAAACCGTTTTAGCAAACTGACCCTCCAAATCGAGGACCCGTGTGGACAAAGTATCCTTTTCTGCCTCGACCATTGAGAGATTCTTCATTGCCCCCTCGAGCTCGAGTTGTAGCTGTTGTGTGGATGAGAAGCTTGAGGTGACAAGCCGGTGGCCTAGGATGGAAGCCTAAGTAAGGACAAAGAGACAAAATAAAACATCAATGGTCAAGCGATATCGAAACCAAAAAATACATTGAGTATTTTGACAAATACCTGCATGGAGGCTCGCATATAAGCCTTACCCAACTCGGCATCTGGAATATTGTGCATAGACCCCCACTCGCCTTCAAGAATGTTGCCCATGTAACGGTTCATGGCTTCTCCATAATGGTTTGCTAGAGGATGGCCTCCAGAAGCAGAAGCATAATCTCGACGGGGGAAGCATGTATACCCGTCGAAGCATGCTTAGATAAGGAAGGAGACTGAGAGGGTCCTGACCCGTCTGTAGAGGCACGAGAGGCAGAGGGGCGTAGAGTCACCTCTTTAGGCAGAGAGGCACCCGAAGACGCCCGCCTAAAATGCCCCCTGAGGGTGGAAGGGCATCACCAAAAGAAGGAAGGACAAAGTTCCTCTTTGGCATAGAAGGGGGGGGGGGGGGGAGCATGGGCGTTGAAAGTAGACTCGCCACCATTGCACCGATGGCGGAACCTGAGAAGTAGCACCGTCGGTGTGTCCATCGTTAGCAACATCCCTAGCCCCGCCGGCCAAGGATCGTAAACATGAGTAATTCTTGGACTCCATTTCTACTTCATCTTCCGTGTCCATATGGTCACCCAACGGGTAGATGAAATCTTTATCAACTTCCTCATCTTAACTGTATTCATCACCACCATATACCCACAGAACGGTAGATTTGGACGAGACAGAGCGTAAGGAAACAACTTGATCCGGAGAAAGCAGCTTGTACGCATAAAGGCTGCCCTCTGTGAAAAGGCCACATGCCTGTTTACGCAAGGCCGACACACCCAGGATCTTTGCCAATCGATCGCGGGCCGAAGATTTCAAGGTAGGGCTGACAACCTGTAACGCCCTGGGTAGCCAAGACCGTTACATTGTGTGTTTATAAAGGTGCAAGACTTGCTAATCAAGTCATTTAATTAGAAACGTGTTACTGAAACTGTAATTGAACTAGGATTAAAAGATTTTGGTAATAAAAGATACATTTCATTTAATTAAACATTTCGTACATGGGATCCCAAAAGAAATAGAGTTTATAAGACAGTTTACAAAAATTCCAGGTTGTAAACAAGTACTGGCCACTCTAAGGGCAAAACATACATTTAGGCTTCTCCTGTCTTATACCACTCCTCGGCCGTGGCGGCCGATCGGCTGACTATGTACATTCAGCCTCAAAGCTCTCCAACTCAGGGCTGATCCACCTTGCTCTTGCCTTTACCTGCACCACGAAGCACCCATGAGCCGAGGCCCAACAAGAAAGCCACAATACAGAGTATAAACGGTAAACAACAGTCAGATATTTCATGAATTATCAATCAGATACAAACATGTCATATTGCTCATATAAACAGTGATATCAATCTATAAGCCAATAATCAGTTATTCAGATAACATACTCGCCACAATCATCACTTTAAACAACATTAAACATATCATGCCAAAATCTAGGGTTGGCGCCCTTAAGCCGCACCCTCTAATTACTCCACTGACTCCGGCTCGCTTAAGCCGAGCTCAGTGATTATGTACTTAACCTCAGCTACCAGTGGCCGAGCCGTGCTCTGTGCGCAAATATTGATTCCTGCACTCTTAGGCCATTTATCACATGTCCCCATGGCATAATACCATCTCATGACATAACATACAAATATAGGGAACTCTTAGTCCCAACACAATCGCATAATCGGGTGCAGTTTCTTACCTTTGATTCTGATAGCTTTGATTAGTGAAGTCGACCTTCAAGCACAATCCTGTCCGAGCCCTAGCGTACACCTAGTCACAGCCATAAATTAGAACCATCACTAAACTTCAATTCCGTAACCTAACCTCGGGACCAATCCCGAGCCCTCGGGAAGCCCTAATTCCACCAAACGGGGTGGTGGAATCAAATCCCGAGCCCCCGGGCAAAATGCCTAAGAAAATACCCAAAAATCCATTTCTGGAGGCAGGGTAGTGCTACAGCGCCACAAAGTGGGCGCTACATCGCTACAAGCAGAGACAAAAGCCCCCCAGGAAGCCATCATAGCGTTGTAGCGCTACAACGCTACAAACAACAATCTTCAACCTCTGGTTTTCTCCTTCGAACTTCCTCGAGCCAACCTCCATAAATCCCCTCCAAACCTTAACCACACTTCAAATTAAGCCTACCACTTACTACATCTCACCCCACATGGCCCAACACATCAAATTTGGCCACATAAACCAACAAACACAGTAAAAACAAGATTGAGCTTGAAGCTCAAGAACTTAACCAGAAACTCAGAAATTCAAAACTTCAAAGCCAGAATTTGTTACCTTTAATGGGAGAATTCAACCTTAGGTTATTTCTATGCCCCTCTAGCCTTTAGCTCCTCAACTCCCAAAGCTCAAATCTCTTAATTTCCATTCAAATTTCAAAATCAAAATCAACTTCATCAAAGTCAGAAAAATTTAGACCAAACTCTATAAAATTTACCTTAATTGAGTATTAGCTACAGCTGAACCTCTAGCCACTTCAAGGATCAAAGTCTCAAGACTTTGCCTAGACCTTCCCTGAGATTCCAGCTCCAACACTCAAATGGTGAGGAATAGAGCAAATCGAGTGGAGAAGAAATGGGTGAGTTAGATGTTCTGTTTATTCTTCTTTCTTTCCTTTTCCTTCTTTCCTTCAACTTATAATTCATTCCACAGCTTCCACTAACTCTAAAAAGGCAGATTAATACTTATCCCTTTTTAAACACCAAAAGACCATATTGCCCTCCCAAATATAACCAAGCCTTTAAGTCATTCTAAGGGCATTTTGGTCATTGTTCCCAATTCCCGCTAATTCCTCGAGTGTCCCTAATAATTACTGCTAACATCCCGACACCTAACTAATCACCAATTATTTTCCTCAATGTCAAATAGTCTCCAATATATTTTCCAAAGTCCCAGAAATACCCCTAGGCTCACCCCGAGCCCGGTATAAATCCCCACCGTGACTTTTTCGCTAAACCACTCACTAGGATCGCCTCGAGTCACAAGCTGCAAATATATCCACATAATAATGTGGTCTCAATAATTTATCACAAATAATCATGTTTATGTCCTCAACGGGCCAAAATTACGACTATGCCCTTATAATCTAATCAGGGCCTACATGCATACTAATACTCATAATCATGCATCTCATATATCCAAATAATCATATAAGCATGATTATCACATAATCATGCATTTAATCATTTAAATCACACATAATCCAGTTATGTCCTCCTGGCATACTAATCAAGGCCCTTAAGCCTTATTAGTAATTTTGGGTCGTTATACAACCCCTTTGAGACCTACGGACAAAAAAATAAAATAAAAATAACCATAGTTAGATAAACCAGAAAAAGGAGGGGTAAAAGAGAAATTTCTTATATACGAACTCAAGGTGGGAATAAGCTTACTTAAAGTGTTGAAGCGCGTATGTTGGGTGGACATGCTAGGGGGGAAGAAGAAGTCACTCTTCCACGAGCCTCTATTGGAAATGGAGCCCTCCACAAGGGGATACCCTGTAAGAGCCCCAACTTTTTGGAGCTGATAGAAGCCGGGGGCTGTTAGGTTCGCCCTAAGGGTATAAAGGTGACGAACCTCACTCATGGAATGCCCTCTAGAGTGCACTTTTTTGTATAATACATATAAACAATTGAGCACCACCTAAGAGTTGGGGGAGAGTTGGAGGGGCGCCAACTCAAAGTAGTTGAGTACCTTGATAAAAAAGGGGTGAAGCGGCAAAACTCCACTAGATTTAATTATTGAGTCGCTGATTATTGAGTTGGGGGACAGTTGGAGGGGCGCTAGCTCAAAAAATATCTTGTGTTGTTACAACTATTAGCTAATATTTTAACCATTTAAAAAATAAATAAAATATTACTAGTTATAACAACCCTAAAATATCTTAAAATAGTTAAACAAATTAAAATATCTAACTAACAATTTTCAAATTTCAAATAATTTAAATCTTAAAAACTATAGAATAAACATATATTTATATTTTTAAATAAATATTTAATAAAATATCAAAAATTTAAAAGAAAATATCTTAAATATCTGATATCTTAATTCTAATATATTAAAATATTTAAATTAAGTTGTTAGTATATTTTTAAATTTGAATTTGAATATTTGTAGAAAATATCTAATTATTTAAATCTCAACTAACAAAAATATCTTATTTTAAAAAACATTTTTAAATGCAAAAACAAATATGATATTTTTGGCTTTGATTTTAAATAATTTATTTTCACAATTTTTTATTTCTTTAATTTTTTTAAAAAATTGATGAACAGTATGGGTACTGTTCACCTGGCCAGACTGCAAGGGGGTGCGTGGGCGGTGCGCGCGGGTGTGCGCATGCATGGGTACCCAGACCAAAATTTTCCGGAAATTTTTTTTGTTCAATTTTTCGAACCAAAACCATTTTATAATTAATTTTTAACATGTTTTACACAAAATAAAACATATATAAAAATTAATGGCATAGAAAACACAACAAAATAACCTAAAAATTGCTAATAATCACATAAAATCAATATGCTTCATAAAACATGAAAATCCATCCAATTATTCAAACACATCAAATAATCAAATTTTTAACATGTTCATGCATGAAAATAAAAATTACCAAAGGCTCTAAGGTCAGTTGTTAGAAAAACTTATACATGATCTTTATTTATTTTCATGTAGATCTAACATTAAATAAATTAATATGAGATTACCTAGAACATGTTTCTAAAATTGAATTCAAAGAGAAACAATAATAAGAATACTTAAAGTATATGCAGCAGAATGAATGAGTCATTCCTTCAGTTTCTCTAACCCTTGTATCCTTTCTATCGCAGAGTATTATTAAGAAACTGAACCGATCTTCAATTATCTTCACAGTCTTCCAAAGTATCCTTAGAATCACCTAGACTAGAGTAGGCAATTCTCAACACATGAGATAGATACAGAAAGAAGAGGAGAAAATAACAAAGAGGCTTAGAAAATGACTTGTGTTTAGAGAGAATCTAAAAACTATCAGAAAATCTGACTTGTGACTTCTGTTTTCTTCTCTCACTTAGCACTCCTTTTATAGACTCAATTAAGCCATTTAATCTAATTAAAAAATCAATAAAATAATAGCTAATTAGAAGCCCTAGGTCGAAATTATCATGGGCTTTATGCCCATGAAATTTTCCATTTGATTATAAGCCCATTAGACTTAAAATCAAGGACTGTATTATTTTCTATTGATTTAATTAATTAAATAATTATTTAAATCCTTTATCAAATTAATAATTTATAATTTGAGTCTTTATTTAAACTTATTTATTAATTTAGATACCAATTTATCTTAATTAATAAATCTGCTCTAATTTATCTTTTCTTCTCAAAATTACATAACTCTGTGAATGTATCCAAAATTGACCTGGTCAACTTTGATAATTCTAATTGATAATTATATAAATTAATTGAGACTATCTAGATGATTTTATCCAAGGTACAATGGGGACCATGGGCCTATGAAATCAAGCTCCAATAAGTTATCATAAATCCAACAAATAAATTTACTAACTTATTAATTCCTCATGACTCCACCAAAGACTCGGAATTGCACTCTTGAATTCATAGAATGCTCTATAACAAATATAGATACTGTTGACCCTCATTTTGGTCAACTGACACGGAGTCAAATGCTTGATGTGATAAAAAGTGTTTAAATAGATCTAATGGAAAGAACAGTAAACGACACAACAAATTATAGTGGTTCGGCCCCACGAATTGGTAATGGCCTACGCCCACTTAAGCTATTATTAATATTAATTCTGAAAGGAGTGATCAAAGGACTAGGGTTCTCCGAGTTTCACAAGCCTTAGAGGGATGAATAATACAATCGAAAGATAATAGCTATAATTCTCTTATAAAGCATAAACTCAAATCAGCCAAAAAAAGTCCATTCCTTGAGCTATTTCTCTCTATTTATAGACTCAAGGAGGATTACATGAATTAGTTACAGATATTCTTTCCTAAATAATCAGATCATCAGGAATCATGGGAGATAATCTCGGATATGATTACAATTGCACAAGATCATCTCAGAATATATGGAGTATATGACCAAGCTGGTCGTATATAAAATCCAAATGTTATGTCAGGGGAATCTCCCTGGTCGATGGTCGAACAGAACCTCTGCCAGGTGTCAGCCACGTGTTAAAAAATGTCCGCCACGTCATCCACGCCTGCTTTTTGGATAACATTTGCCCCCCAAGTTTATTTATTACGACCAGCAATAAATAAACTTTTAGCAAAACGACCTTTTGATTACCCCACCAAATCTGTCAGAGTAGTTCGTGCCTCCTTGGAAAAAGTGACCTACTTACGTCTAATCATGCCCTTTTGGTTCCCAAGCAATCCTATGACGGCTATCACTCTTCCCCACGCCTTGAAAAAGGAAACTTATGATTACCTCTTTTTCCATATCTCAGGCGATATATATAACTTCCAGAACTTCCTTTTCCCTTTTTACAAGCTAATTTTCTATCAAGAACTCTTCCAAGAACCCCCAAGTCAGAACTCAGAACCTCTCTGAAGATCATCCTTCGTCGTTCCAGGAATCGGCTGTTCGCACACCTACACTCGGAATTTCTCCAGAACTTCACAATCTTCGTCTAGGTAAGCTTCAGAACTTTTGCATCCTTTACTTTGCTGTGCATGCCGATTTAAGCTAGTTTTTTAGGCTTTGATATTATACTGTGTTCTTGGGTAGAGATGCATGAAAATAGGGTATTTGTCGAGTGATGCTAAATATGGTGGCATATATTTGCTATTTAGGAGTTATGAATCAGTTTGATAGTCGAGATCGTAAATTTAGGACCTAAAATCGAAGTAAAAATTCAATTTTTATGCTAGTTGAAAAACTGGGTTTTTCCCGCCCTGACTGAAGTTGAAAAAGCTTTTTCAGAAAAAACTTTTTGCTTTCACTTTTTGATATGTTTTTCAAACTGTTCGTATGAAAAATTTAGTTTTTGTTAGAATGCTGCTGTATAAAAGTTAAACTTTTATACACGAGCAACGTTATTCTAACCAACTTTTTAGGCTCTTCGTCCTCACCTCCCCATTTTTTTGTTCGCAAATTTTAATGCCAGATTTGTGGGGAGGTGAGAGGCCGATCGACGACGATCTTCTTGCGCAACTGCTTGAGGGCAAAGAACAGCCAGCTCAATGCGTCCACGAGATTCCTTTCTCTAGAATTTCTCCTTCCAGACCTCAACCAACTCCTGTCAGAATGGGTTGTGTCAAGTCCACTACCCAAAAGAAGAAAAAACCTGAAAACCCCTCAAATCCTCCAGCCCAGCCTGACTTGCAGGCTGGGGTTCCCTCGACCAGTGGTCGAGAAAATATTGTTCCAGACCCTCACATCCAAGTTAGGGCCCGCCCTCGGCATTCAATTCTTGCCGATGTCGAGTGGTATCTTTCCCCACTCAGCCAAGTAACCCCCAGGATGTTAGCCAACTACCTCAGAAAGTATGGCCTTACTGGGGCAACCCTCAAAATCCCAACTGCGGATCAGGGGGAAAATTTGCCTGGAGGCGTTTACAGCGCCTGGTCGAGGTATCACATAGAGGCTGGGGCTACCCTTTCTCTCCATCCATTCTTCTAGGGGGTGGCGAACTACTTTGGTGTCGCCCCTTTCCAAATTACACCCAACGGATATAGAATGCTTGTTGCACTCTATATCCTTTATAACCATAAACAATGGCCAGAGCCTACCCCCCACGAGGTCAATTACCTTTTTGACCTTAAGTCCAACCCCCAACAATCTGGTACGAGGTTCTTTCATTTTTGTCACCAGGAGACCAACCGAACCTTCCTGAGTGACACCACCCACATTTCCAACATGGGGAAATACAGTCAGTAGTATTTCCTCACGCCTGACATGGTCGCGAATAACTTGGCCTTTACTCGAGGAGGTAAATGTCTTTTTCCACTGGTCGCTGTTTTTACTTAGCAAATTTCCTTGCATTTTTATGAAATATCTTGTGTTTTTCAGGCCCATGGTTGCGACCAGACCCAACACCAGACATGGTGTTGAGGTCTGCCATGTTGGCCAGCATGACAGACGTTGAGAAGAGCGTCAAGTCCCTGGTCACCGAGGCCAACTTGAGGCTAGCTGGCCTCCTGGCCCCTCACTAGGATGTGAGGGAACCTGCGGAAGGAAGTGTTAGGAACGAGTTTCCTAATACGCAGCGGAATGGTGGTGTGGTTGGCCTAGTTTACAACAAAAATTTTGTAACATATTTAAACTACCTTTAAATATGCGGATCCATTAATACACATACATTAATCATAAACAAAATAAGGATAGAATTCATACCTCTTGAAGCCTATCAAGTATCCTTGCTATCTTTTCGTATTTAGAACGATCTTCCTATCCAAGTCGCTCCCACGTACTCACACCAAGATCTTCCAAAGCGTTCTCTACACCTCAAGAAATGTGTGGGCACTTAGAGAATGAAGGATAGTTTATTTGTGTATCTACTTGATGTACTCAACACATGAGATCAAGAGAATAAGCCTGAGAATTGGTTCTTTATTTTCAAGGAGAGAAAACTATCGTTCTATTTTTCACAGAGCGAATGTTCAGAGTTGTCTCACTCACTTTTCTGAATAATTTTCTGATTAGTCATACTTAAAAAAAAATATTCAAAATTTAAAAAATAAATCTGTAACCATTTTACAATTTACTTTTTAATTAATTAATTATTCTATTAATGAAAAAATCCAAAAACCAAAATTTGAATTATCCATTAATTAATTAATTAAATAAATAAAAATGAAAAAACCCATCCCTGAAAATGCCCGACACGCCACACACAGTCCATGGACTGTGTGTGAACGTGTAGCTTCCTAAGTTTTAGGGATGTTGGTTTTTCAATTTTTATTTAATTATTTATTCAAATTACTTTGTCAGATAAGATCTAACAACCTGATAACTAATTCAAATTTGAATTCAAATTAATTATCTTTTTAATTAATTATCAAATATAATTAATTATTTGAATAAATATTAATCTTTTAAATTCAAATCCAATTTGAACTTATCAGATTATTATCTCCCACTCAAATAAAGATATTTAATTAATTCTACCAATTAATTAAATCCAAAATTTATGAAAATAAATATTTAATTTATTATAATTTCGAAAATTATAATTAATTAATTATTTAATTAAATTTCAAAATTAATTTAATTATTTAATATAATTTCGAAAATTATACAATAATTAAATATTAATTAATTTTGTTAACTACAACTAATTTGTAATTAATTAATTAATCACTATTATCATATAATTGCATATTTGGCCTGAAGAACAAATTTCTTCTTAAATATGTCTTTAAACTATTTTCCCTTCATATCAAGTCTTACCTTGAACAGTGTTGATAGAGCCGCTATGGGGACCTATGGACCTATAATTCCAAGCTCCAATAAATTTGAGATTATTAATTAAACTCTTTAATTAAATAATCTTAATTTATTAATCTCATGATTATTCCACTATAAATATGAGACTGCACTCTTGTAATTATAGACATTTCATTTACTGAGTACTTTATAATCATAAAGCGTCCATTGATATAATCATTGCATAAAACTTAACCCTCTAATAATGGTTCATAATTAATCAGGAATAAAATTATCGTTTGACCCTTTTAATTATCTCTTGTTTCCTTAAGTACCATTGACTCTACTAGTGAAGGTTAATTCATAACTAAATTATGAATTTGAGCTCAATAACCTTTCAGTCCCAAAAGTCAACCCTTAAGAGAACCATCATTCAATCTCTTGTGAGAAGGCATAGATTCCATATCTGTATACTATGTCCCATCCATCTACATTAATGAGTTCCCAAAACAAAAGTTTCTAGCCTGATCATTCTGACAGACCCTAACAAGTGAATCAAAGAACTCATATAACATAAACAGGAGTTCATAGTAACTTCAAGATTAAGATCTATTTGTATATGATCATCAGTTGATATATTTAATTAATACTTCGAAACGATATTTAACTAAGTATTAATAAACATATCTGGTCCAGTTCTATATATTCTCTAATATATAAAGCACCTCCACTAAAGTGTCCTACCACACTAGTGATCCGGATCTAGATCACATGTATTCATAATACTAGTGGATCGTACTTGCAGTAATTAATCTAAAGATTCCATAACTTTATTTTACTGCGAACTATTCAAGTTCATTTATCTCAAACACAATCCTCCCGTACCAATACGTGTTTGAGATCACATATATGAACTTAGGAATTTTCCTGATATATACATAATATTATCATAGAATAATATAGTCCATAAATATATGCATAATAAATTCAATTTATTTATTTATTTCATTAAAACAATGTCTACTACATATGCTTTTAGGGCACATTTCCAACAGGAAGTGCCATTTATTCGACGGGGACGACAATTTTACATATGCTCCAAACCTAGGGCCAGACTTCTTCATGCCAGAGAGTGAGTGTATGACTAGTAGAGTAAATAGTATAGCGACCAGTAGTAATAGCTCGGGTATTTGACTCTCTAATTTTCTTTATTTCTTTTCTGATGCAGCATAACTTGTCATCTATTTTTGGCTTACTGTCTGCATGTTTATCTCTTTTGCAGAAATGGCTTTTGCAAACGTTTTCGATTTGTACAGCACTCAGGAGGAGGAAGAGGTTCCCTTGGTTCGAAAGAGGAAATCGACCAGGAAACATGACGGTGAGTCCAGCTAGGTGCCTTCGGCCAAGAAGAATCGAGCCACCGATCCTTCAAAGGATGGGCTCTCTGGCCAAACATCTGCCCAGCCTCCTGCTCCTGTCGAGAAGGAAAATCCGCCTCCTCCTGCTGCTACGATTCCTTCACCTCGTGCCCCTACCGAACAGATCCAACAAGCCGAGGGGATTCCCCCAGGGGCCAAACTATCAGGACGCGCCCTAAGGTCAACCAAGGATCGCCTTACTCACATCCTTAAGCATGACCGCTGCAAGGAGGCCATGGCTAATGCAGAAACAATGGGGGTTGACCAGATCCTCAATAGAGCCCTCAATGAAGTGGCCAGTGTAAGTAATCTTCCTTCTATTTTATTCTCATGGTCCTGATTTTCCCTTTTGAAGTCAGTCTAACTCTTATTCTTTGCTTGCAGGCAATGCTGACCATGACGGCTGCTCGCGCCCGCGCGGGTGCAAGCATCGAGCAGACCCGTGCTAGGGAGGCGAACCTAACGGAGGAGCTTCAAGCCACGGAGGCTAGGCACGCGGGGGAGCTGGAGGTGATGACCCAGCAGAAGGATTCTTTGGCTGCGGACCTGGCAGAGAAACAAGCCTCTCTGGAAAATGCCAGAAAACAGAGAGATGAATACCAGGAGGCCAGCCGAACCCACTGGCGTGAAGTCAAGAGGCTCCAGGAGGAAAATCTCGCGAAGGATAGGAGCATCGCCGTCCTCAAGAGCCAAGTGGATCAACTCAGGCTCACAAACGCCAAGGACCTGGAGAGGTACAAGAATGCGACACTTCGATGTTTCTACGAATTCTGGAAACACAATCAAAGTGCCAAATTTGGCTACCTTCCAGAGGATGCCAGGACAGCTGAGTTGGCTCGTTGTGCTGCTCGGCTGGCTGCTGAAGAAAGGGCCAGAGTTCCTGCCTCCCCAGAGATTTCGCTGGCCACGGGGATGGATAGAGGGGAAGCTGCAGAAGACGCAGTCGACCAAAATGCTCCCCAGGATCCTCCTGCTGCTTCTTAGCCTGCTTTTATGTTATTTTCTTTTCTTTGCATGACCCACTGGTCATGATGTTAAGACAATGTTTACTTTTTTATATTGCTGCATGGGCAGCTTTACCTTTTAATTTAACATTTACATCCGAGCAATACTGCTCGCGGTGTAAAAGGATTCCTTTGACATTATAATATTTCTGTTTTATTATAATATCTGTTCGCATGACCGAACCTGGCATAGTACTTTGGCTTGATTTAACAAAATATAAATTTTGAAAAATACTCAAAGTACTGTAGCATGCTTTCACTTATTTTGTCCATGTGTTTACATACCTCTTGGTATGCTTTGCTTTCTATGTGCCTTATATGCCCCCTAAGTGATTGAGGAGCTTTAGGTCCTTGGTCACTTGCCTTGACCACAACCTGTACGAACTTTACTGCTCGGTATAAAATGCAAAACTTATAATACAGCAAAAGAACACATGTAATGAACAAATACTTGTAAAAAATTACAAAGTTTGGCAAGGATGACTGGCTGCGCATAGTCCCTTATAATTCTCGTATTTAAATGGACTAAACATGTCTTTATGAGTGATCTTTGAAAGATCTTACACTTATAAGCGATTAGCCATATAACATGACTAACCCTTTTTCAAAACTTGTAAAAAGTAAAAATTAATTTAAGCCAATCCTTTAAGGACTGTTTACTGATAATACTTGCGCAAGTGTTCTCCATTCCAATAACGCGGAACGAGATCTCCATTTAAGCGTGCAAGTTTGTATGTGCCTGGATGAAGGACTTCTTCAATTTGGTAAGGTCCTTCCTAGTTTGGTCTGAGTACTCCAGCAACTTGGTCGCGGGTGTTTAAGAAAACTCTTCGAAGTACTAAGTCTCCGACGCTGAACTTTCTCTCTTTTACTTTGGAGTTAAAATATCGAGCGACTTTTTGCTGGTACGCAGCTACTCGGAGTTGGGCTTTCTCTCGTTTCTCCTCGATCAGGTCTAGGGACTCCATCAACAGTTGGCTATTTTGGTCTTGGTCGTATGTGATTCTTTGATGTGAGGGCGGATCTAACTCGACTGGAAACATAGCTTCATAACCGTATGCTAAGGAAAATGGGGTATGACCAGTTGCTGTTCGGTGATAAGTTCTATACGACCAGAGTACTTCAGGCAGCTGTTCTGGCCATGTTCCTTTAGCTTCCTCGAGCCTTTTCTTCAAGGTATCCTTTAATGTCTTATTTACTGCTTCTACTTGCCCATTTGCTTGCGGATGAGCAACTGAAGAAAAGCTCTTGATGATGCCATGCCTTTCGCAGAAGTCTGTGAACATGTCACTGTCAGATTGGGTGCCATTGTCCGAGACAATCTTTCTTGGCAATCCATATCGACAAACAATGTTCTTGATGACAAAATCAAGTACTTTCTTTGTCATTATGGTTGCGAGTGGTTCAGCCTCGGCCCATTTGGTGAAGTAGTCGACCGCCACAAACTGCGTATTTCACCCCACCTTTTCCTGTTGGCAAGGACCCGATTAAATCTATACCCCATACTGCGAAGGGCCATGGACTTTGCATATGCTTTAACTCATTAGGAGCTGCCCGTGGGATCTTGGAAAACCTCTGACACTTATCACATTTTCGCACAAACTCTATCGAGTCTTCGTTCATGGTCGGCCAGAAATAACCCTGCCTTAGGATCTTCTTTGATAAGCTCTGCCCCCCAACATGATCTCCACAGAAGCCTTCATGTACCTCCCTCATCAACTCTTTAGCCTTTTTTGGTGTAACACACCTGAGCAGTGGCATTGAGTATCCTCTTCGGTATAGAACCCCATTGACCAGGATATACCTAACATCTCGTCTCTGAAGGGTCCTATCTTTGTTTCTATTTACTGGTAGTATACCACTCGTGAGATACTCCAAGTATGGTGCCATCTAGGTATCTACTAACCGGACCTCCATATTTGTTTCTACTGCTCGTATGCTTGGCGCGTGTAGCCGCTCGACTGGCACTATATTCAAAGTGTCAGCATCCTTTGCACTCGCGAGTTTGGCTAAGGTATCTGCGTTTGAATTCTGATCTCGAGGTATTTACTGGAGGGTATATTTCTCAAATTGCGCCAACAGATCTTTGGTTTTGTTCAGATAGGCCACCATTTTCAGACCTCGTGCTTGATACTCCCCTAAGACCTGATTCACTACCAGTTGTAAATCACTGTAAATATCCAGTAATTTTATGCTTATGTCTTTGGCCAACCTTAACCCAGTGAGTAGGGCTTCATACTCAGCTTCGTTGTTTGAAGCGGTGAAATCAAACCTAATTGCGCAGTGAAATCGATGCCCTTCTGGCGTTATCAATATCACTCCTGCTCTTGCGTGAGATTCGTTGGATGATCCGTTTGTGAATAGCTTCCACGAAGGAGCTTCAACTTAAGGCTCAGGCACACTAGGCTTTTCACCCTGCTCGCTGTCTGGGAGTTCAGTAAATTCGGCAATGAAATCAACCAAGACTTGTCCTTTTACTGCTGCTCGTGGTGAGTATGTTATATCGAACTGCCCGAGTTCGACTGCCCATTTCAACAAACGACCAGCAGCCTCTGGCTTTTGCAAAACTTGCTGAAGGGGCTGATTAGTCAAGACTGTGATTGGATGGGCTTGGAAGTAAGGACATAACTTCCGCAAGGCCAAAATTAGGCAATGGGCTAATCTTTCAATGGGAGGATATCTCAATTCGGCCCCGATTAACCTCTTGCTCACATAGTACACCGCCTTTTGTATGCCTTCTTCTTCTCTTACTAGCACCGCACTAGCAGCATATTCAGTGATCGCCAGGTAAATGAACAAAGTTTCCCCATCTATAGGCTTTGATAAGACGGAAGGCTACGCCATGTGGGATTTTAAGGCTTGGAAGGCCTGTTCGTAGTCTTCAGTCCACTCGAACTTCTTGTTGCCCCTAAGTAGATTAAAGAAAGGGACGCATTTATCCGTCAATTTTGAAATAAATCTACTGAGCGCGACAATTCTTCCAGTCAAACTTTGCACATCTTTGATCTTTACTGTCGATTTCATATCGATCAGGGCCTTGATCTTTTCGGGATTAGCTTTGATTCCCATCGAATTGAAAATGAACCCCAAGAACTTCCCTGATCCTACTCCGAAGGAACACTTGAGAGGATTTAGCTTCATTTGATATTTATTCAAAACATTGAAACACTCTTGTAAATCCTTCACATGTCCTTCTGCTTTTTTTGACTTTACCAGCATGTCATCAATGTACACCTCCATGTTTACTCCAATCAACTCCTTAAACATGTGATTAAATAGTCGCTGGTAAGTCGCACCAGCGTTTTTCAATCCGAAGGGCATTACTTTGTAACAGTATAGCCCTGTAACGGTCCAAAAGCTAGTGTGATCCTTGTCAGGGGGATGCATACTAATCTGATTGTATCCTGAGTATGCATCCATGAAAGAGAGGATCTCATGGCCTGTAGTTGCATCGACCAGCTGGTCGATCCTTGGGAGTGGGAAGCAATCCTTAGGGCAGGCTTTATTAAGGTCTGTGAAATCCACACAGGTTCGCCATTTGCCATTAGGCTTGGGAACCAGTACTGGATTAGAGACCCATGATGGATAAAACGCCACCCTGATGAACCCATTCTCCTTTAGTTTTTCAACTTCTTCTTTCAAGGCTTTCGATCTGTCTTTATCGAGCAGCCTTCTTTTCTGTTGCACAGATGGAAAGCTTTTGTCGACGTTCAGGACATGGCTGATGACTGTAGGATCTATCCCAGCCATGTCTTTATGTGACCAGGCGAAAACTTCCTGGTTCTTCCTAAAAAATTCCACTAGTGCGTGTTTGGTTGTTGCTTCTAAATTTTTGCCGACCTTTACAACTCTGGTTGGAAACTCTTCGTCAAGCTGGACCTCCTCAAGGTCCTCGACAGGTCCTACATCTTCTTCAAAATCCCCAAAGCGAGGATCTAAGTCTCTATCCTCACTTTGGGCAACACCCTATTTGGTGACTTCATCACCTGATTGGGCTTGTACATCAATGGCCATCTGCAACTTTTCTGGGGGAGCGCTCCTCGACATACCCTTTTTGGCCTTAGTGATTGAGGCATTGTAGCACTCCCTTTCTTCCCTCTGGTTTCCCAACACGCGTCCTACCCCTGTGTCTGTTGGGAATTTCATGGCCAAGTGCCATATTGAGGTGAGAGCCCGAAGGTCAACCAGTATGGGTCTTCCAATTACAGCATTGTAGGCCGAAGGACAATCGACTACTATGAAAGTAGTGAGTAATGTCCTAGTAGCGGGCGCTGTACTTGCTGTTACTGGAAGCCTGATTGACCCTGTTGGAGTGAGTCCCTCACCAGAGAAACTGTAAATTGTTTGGTTGCAGGGCTCCAAGTCCTTGACGGACAACTTCATTCGTTCCAGCGAAGATTTATACAGGATGTTAACTGAACTTCCTGTATCGACCAGCACTCTTTTCACCATCATGTTGGCAATCTGAACATCCACGACTAGCGGATCAGAATGTGGGAATCGGACATGCTGGGCATTGCAATCAGAGAAGGTTATTTCACCGTCCTCTATCTGAGCCTTCTTTGATGCCCAGTCCTCCACATTCATCATCTTGATGTCCTGGTCGTGGCGTAGGGTCCCAGCATATCGTTCCCTTGCCTTTCCATTGTTTCCCGCAAGATGCGGGCCTCCGCAGATGGTGAGTAAGGTGCCAGCCACGGGGTCAGGCTGTAAAGGTGGCGAGCGTTGGCATGTAGGTGCCTGCTCGTTGTCACCTGGAGCCTCTCGTTGGTAAGCTCCCGAGGCCCGTACGTATCTCCTCAAGTGTCCTTGTCTAATAAGGAACTCGATTTCATCCTTCAGCTGATTGCACTCATTCGTATCGTGTCTGTAGTCGTTGTGAAAATGACAGAACTTGGTGGTATCCCTTTTCGAAATATCCTTTCGAATGGCAGCGGGTCTTTTGTAAGGCACACTGGAACTTGTGGCCTGATACACCTCTGCTCGAGAATCGACAAGGGCAGTGTAGTTGGTGAACCTTGGCTCATAACGATTTCCCTTAGCGCGCTTATTCTCGGAGGTAGAGGGTTCGTTATGGGGCCTCTTCCCCCCATTCTTGCCATTGCCATTCCCGATGCCTTTGCCGTTGCCGTTGGGCTTTGACCCATTGGCGGCTTTGGCGGGGTCTTCAGTCCCCTTATATTTATTTGGGGTCTTTCCCTCGCTGGCAATGGCATCCTCGAGCTTGATGTATCGATCAACTCGATCAAAAAATTCTTGGGTAGTTTTAACCCCATGCTTCCTGAGGCTACTCCAAAGAGGTGTACGTCGCCTAACTCCTGCAGTTAGGGCCATCATTTTGCCTTTGTCTCCCACTGTTTTGGCTCCAGCCGCAGCTCGCATAAAACGCTGGACGTAGTCTTTCAGTGGTTCTCCTTCTTGCTGGTGTATCTCGACCAGCTGGTTTTCCTTAGTTGGGTGCACACGACTCGCATAGAATTGTCCGTAAAACTCCTTTACGAACATCTCCCAAGATACAATACTTGCAGGAGGGAACTTAAAGAACCACTCCCGTGCAGCATCAGAAAGTGTTGCAGGAAAGATCCTGCACCGAGCATCTTTGGACACCTTCTGAATGTCCATTTGTATCTCAAACTTGTTGACATGAGATACCGGGTCACCATACCCGTCAAAGTTTGGCAGTGTGGGCATTTTAAACTTACTGGGAGTCTCTGCCACAGCGATCCTCTAAACGAAAGGAGTGCCCCTTCTCCTGTCGTACTCAATGTATGATGTTCTTCCCCCGACCAGCTGTTGTACTGCTTGGTTCAGGGCATCTATCTGGGCCTGAACGACTTCAGGAATTGCCGGGGCCTCTGGTGCCAGGGGAATATACTCGTCGTGCCGTTCCCAGTGGTCGTTGAGTACATCCCTTAAGTCGTCATCTCTTCGTCGTTGCTCGCTGGCTTCGAGCCGGCTAAAGACATTGTTTTGTCTGGGTTGCCCCCCAGCATTACGTCTCGCTTGTTGATCTTCTCTAGGTGGTGGGCTTCTGCCTCCACCTCTCTCCTCATTCCTCCGAACGGAATTCCCTCTGCCTGAGTCAGCCTCATTGTAGCCATGGCCATCTCTGAACCTCGATTGGCTATGGTGGGACCGACTGTCTCCTCGGTTGCCTCCTCGGGTTGGAACTTCCCGAGCATTAAGGGAAGGCCTGTGCTGGTCGGTAGGTCCCCGTGCATTATCATGCCATGGGGGGCCCTTGACCGCAGAGCCTGTCTCTGAGTTCCTTCTAGTGTCAGAAGGACGATGTCCCTTGCTCGGTGGGTGCGACTCTTCACCCCCTGGTGTCTAGGGCTGCGGGGCTGCTGCTCGGCCCTATTCTGCCTTGGCTGTTGAGGATTGCCTCGACCAGCCTGAGATGAAGGCTGTGTCTCAGGGTACTTAGGTGGGACATCATCTTGAGGCATTGGCGGGTGCTCCGACCTTTGGGGGCTTGTTGGCTGTATTGGAGGGCTAGGATTGGGACCGCTTTGAGGTGGCCCATTTGAGGGTTGATTAGGCTGTGAGGCAGGTGCAGCCTGATTCCTAGCCAATTGCAGGGCTGCTTCGAGGGCATCCATGGCCTCCCTCTGACGACGGTCCATCTCCGCCTGTCTTTCACTCAGCTCTTGGCGCTGATGCTCTATTTCTTGTTGCTGTCGCGCCATGGTCTTCGCAGCGCTTTCTTGACTGGCCCTCAGATTGGCCAATTCATCTTGCAATACCCCCAGGGTATTTCTCAGTGTTTCAGAGTCTAGTTCCTCCTCATCAAATTCCAAGTGTGGCTCATTTTCAGCCATGTTCGGAGAAGGAGGTTGAGATGGTGCAGCGCCAGCCGCCTACCCAGTCTTCTTTGTTGTCTTTGCCATTAGTGCTTCAACAACCTCGTCTTAATCTCTCAATGAAAGCACCAGAATGTTGACCCTCGTTTTGGTCAACTGACACGGAGTCTAATGCTTAATGTGATAGAAAGTGTTGAAATAGATCTAATGGAAAGAACAGTAAACGATACAACAAATTATATTGGTTCAGCCCCACGAATTGGTAATGGCCTACGTCCACTTAAGCTATTATTAATATTAATTCTCAAAGGATTGATCAAAGAACTAGGGTTCTCCGAGTTTCACAAGCCTTAGAGGGATGAATAATACAATCGAAAGATAATAGCTATAATTCTCTTGTAAAGCATAAACTCAAATAAGCCAAAAAAAGTCCCTTCCTTGAGCTATTTCTCTCTATTTATAGACTCAAGGAGGATTACATGAATTAGTTACAGATATTATTTCTTAAATAATCGGATCATCAGGAATCATGGGAGATAATCTCGGATATGATTACAATTGCACAAGATCATCTCAGAATATACGGAGTATACGACCAAGCTGGTCGTATATAAAATCCAAATGTTATGTCAGGGGAATCTCCCTGGTCGATGGTCGAACAGAACCTCTGCCAGGTGTCAACCATGTGTTAAAAAATGTATGCCACGTCATCCATGCCTGCTTTTTGGATAATAGATACGCTATTAATTATCCATTGTTACAACCATAATTGTCACTCAATCCTCTATAGATGGTCTACAATGAGATGGGACTAAAATACCATTTTACCCTTCATTGTATTTTATCCTTAAAACACTTAGTTCCTTGTAAATAATATTTCAGAAAACTAATTTAATTATTGAAATGAGATCTCTATCATTTACCACCTTGAACCAAACTAAAAGGAAACCATCGTTTCACTTCTTCCTCAGAAGCTATAGATGTTCATATCTATGATTAACACTCCCACTCAATTATACTACCGAGTTCCCAAGATATAAGTATGGGCTAGTTCGTAGGGTAAGCTAGTAACGAACAAGTCAAAGAACTCAAATAATACAATTAGTTAGAATACTAACCACTCAGAATTGAGATTGAATTGACCTATGGTCAACTATATGATATGACTAGAATAGATAATAACAGTATGTTTACTTATCTCATCAACTGTCAATATCGGTCCAGTCCAATATAACAAATACATCCGATCTTATCTACTTTGGTAATGTTCTGGAAAGAACATAACACCACAATGTGTGAGTAGATCATATCGTAGATTGGCAAGTCAGTGTAAATCCTATGCACTGACTAATCTTAGGACTAACTTATTTTGAACATATAATCATATTTATATTCCACTGTGATTACGTCACTATAAATATGATTAGCTATATGCTCGGGATTTAATAGAATTTTATATTAAACAAATAATCATGAAAATAAAACATGTGAGCAAAGTGATTGACCAAGTCAAAAAATAATTTATATTATTTTATTGATAATAAATGAGATTACAAAGAAATTGGGTTATAATTAGAGAATAAAACCCCAACACTTTTCCTTAAACCTCCTTACCCCTTACAACGGCGAAACTTGCATAAATACGTGGTCCCCGACCTGGAACTCCACGTCCCTACACTTGAGATCAACGTAGCTTTTCTTTTTTACTTTATGAGGCGAGCATTCGAGCTCAGATCTTCTCAATAGCTTCACTAGTCTTCTGAATTATCTCCGATCCTAAATACTTCATCTCTCCCGTTTCATACCAATGAATGGGCGATCTACATTTCCTTCCGTATAACATCTCGTATGGAGATACTCCAATCATTGATTGAAAACTGTTGTTGTACGAAAACTCAATCAACGGGAGGTACTTACTCCAAGACCCCTCGAAGTGTAGCACACATGCCCTAAGCATGTCCTCCAATATATGAATTGTACTCTCAGACTGTTTGTCTGTCTGAGGACGAAAGGCTGTACTGAACTTCAATTGAGTTCCCATAGCCTTCTACAAACCACCCCAAAATTTGGAGGTAAATATGGGATCCTTGTCTGATACTATAGACTTAGGAACCCCATGCAGTCGTACAATCTCCCTCACATACAACTCTGTATACTGATCCACAGTATAAATCATTCTTACCCACAGAAAGTGAGCTGACTTGGTGTACCTGTCTACTATCACCCACACCGAGTCATGTTGCCCCACCATCCTAGGCAAACCTCCTACAAAATCCATGGTAGTATCTTCCCACTTCCACTCGAGAATACCCAAAGGCTGTAACAACCTCGCTGGTTGCTGGTGTTCAGCCTTTACCTGCTGACAGGTTAAGCACTTTGCTACGTACTCGACCATGTCCTTTTTCATCCCAGGCCACCAATACAAAGTCCGTAGATCATAATACATCTTTGAGGTGCCTGGATGAAGTGAGTATGGTGTAGTATGGGATTCATCAAGGATTTCTCATCTAATACCCATATCCATCGGAACACATATCTGATCCTTATACCTCAGTAAACTTGTCTCTGAGATGGAATAATCCCTAGCCACTCCAGCTAGGACATTTCCTCTAACCTCTTGCAACTGTGTATCACTCATCTGGCCATCTCTTATCCTCTCTAAGAGAGTAGACTATAGGGTAATATTGGCCAACTGTCCCACAACCAATTCTATCCTTGCTCTGGTTATTTCCTCTGCTAATTCCTTGGATATTTGCTTCAAGCTAAATAGCTGTCCTTGACCCCTCCGACTCAATGCATCTGCCACTACATTGACTTTTCTTGGGTGGTAAAGAATGTCACAGTCATAATCTTTAACCAATTCTAGCCAATGTCTCTGTCTCATGTTTAGGTCCTTTTGGGCGAAGAAATACTTCAAACTCTTACGGTTGGTGTATATCTCGAATTTCTCTCCATACAGATAATGTCGCCATACTTTCACTGCGAACACCACCGCTGCTAGTTCCAAGTCTCGGGTAGGGTACTGCTGCTCATATTCCTTCAGCTGTCGCGATGCGTAGGCAATAAACTTCTCATTCTGCATCAACACACATCCCAATCCCAGTCTCGATGCGTCTCAGTACACTACACACTTGTCCCTATCCAAAGGAAGACTCAGTACCAGAGCAGTAATAAATCGTCGCTTCAACTCCTGAAAGCTACCCTCACATTTGTCTGACCATGTGAACTTGAGATTCTTTCATGTCAACTCAGTCAATGGTGTGGAAATCTTTGAAAATCCTTCAACGAACCATCTGTAATATCCAGCTAATCCAAGGAAACTCCTAACCTCCGAAGCGTTCCTTGGCCTCGGCGAATCCC
This sequence comes from Humulus lupulus, assembly GCF_963169125.1. Classification (NCBI taxonomy): domain Eukaryota; kingdom Viridiplantae; phylum Streptophyta; class Magnoliopsida; order Rosales; family Cannabaceae; genus Humulus; species Humulus lupulus. Next base: position 161,249,982 of record NC_084797.1, on the reverse strand, counting down.
TAACTGCTGCTACCTTGGCCGGATCCACCTTAATCCTGTCTTCACTGACAATATGTCCAAGGAATGTCACTTCTGGGAGCTAGAACTCACACTTCTTAAATTTAGCATACAATCGATGCTCCCTCAACCTCTGCAATACTAGTCAGAGATGTTGCTCATGCTCTGCCTCTAAACGAGAGTAAACCAGGATGTCGTCGATGAAAACAATCAGAAACTAATATTGAACACACTGTTCATCAGATCTATAAATATCAAAAGATAATCCAATTAAATGTTTTGAAATAAAATACTAGCCTTCGGGACCTCGAATTCTATTAAACCGGGTAGTAGAATTCGTCTCGAGCGCTTAGGTATAAGTCCCCGACCCTTCCCGAGACTAAAAACCAATCTTGGATATGCTTTCCTAGGCGGGCCGTGACCTGGCCCTAAGGGTCGCGACACGCCCCAAGTTAGAGGCGCCGACCTCTTTCCCAAGGGAAGGTGGGCCGCGACTTGCCCGCTAGGGCCGCGACGCGCCCACAAGTCAGCAAGCCTCCCAGTGCCTTTTGAGGCACGCAGGCCACAGTGCCCATGAACTGGGTCACGGTGCCCCCCCATGAACCCATAGATCCTTGGGTTTCTCTACATTTTTCCCAACTCACAGCCATAGAATTCAACCCTAAATACATACCCAAGCCAAAACTAGGTCCACAATTCCCAATATCACCTCATAAACAACACATATAGCCTAAAACACCAATTCAAATGTCCTTAAATCCTAAACTCAGAAGCTAATCCAATTATCCCCAAGCATGTCCAAACCTAACCATAATTTCAACAACTTAGGACCTGAAACCTTACCTCAGTTAGTAGGTTTAATCCCTCAGCTTTTCCTTGTCCACTCTTAGCTTCAATCCTTCAGATTTCCCAGCTCAAATCCAAGCTTCTCTTCAAGAATTTCCTTCAGCTTCAAAGCACTCCAAAGGGAAGAGAGAGACACGTGAGAGCAAGAGAGAGGGAGAGTGTTGAGAGTTTTATGAGATATTCCAGCGTAATCCAGAAACTTTCTAACCATATCCCTTAATTAAAATGACCAAAATTCCCCTTAAACTAACCCAACCCCTTTGTTGCCCATAAGGGCAAAATGGTCAATCACCCCAATTCGCTAATTCCTTGAGTCATCCTACGAATTCCTAATTAATCTCGTCATGCCCCACTAATTACTAGATACTTACCCATAACTCGATATATCCCCAAATATTCGCTAAGTTCCCAAAATACCCCTAGGCTCACCCCGAGCGGGGTATTAAACCCCGCTGTGACTATTTCGCTAATTCGCTCACTAGGATTGCCTCAAGATGAATACTGAAAATATATCCACATAATAATGTTGTCTCAATCATTTAACACATACAATCACATTTATGCCCTCAATGGTTCAAAATTACAGATATGCACTTTTAAACAAGAACAAGCCCGCATGCATGTTTGATACTCATAAACATGAATTTATAATCATATAAATTATGCATGCCACATAATCACGCATTTAATCAATTAATCACACATATATCCAAGTATGCCCTCCCGACATGCTAATCAACGCACTAAACCTTATTAGCACTTTTGGGAAGTTACATGTAACGACCCAAACTCGATAATAAGACTTAAGGGCCTTGTTTAGTGTGCCTGGAGGGCATAATGGGAACTGTGTGACTTAAATGAGTAAAATGCATGATTATGATTTAAAGCATGTTTTATGACTATTTGAATATTCGAGATGCATGACTATGTGTATTAGTATGCATGTAGGCCCTGATTAGGTTAGAAGGGCATAATCGTAATTTTGGCCATTTTGGGCATAACTTTATTGATTTATGTGATAATTGTCGAGACCACATTATTATGTGGATATATCTGTGCTATGTGACTCGAGACGATCCTAGTGAGCAGATTAGTGAAAAAGTCATGGCGGGGATTTATACCCGGCTCGGGGTGAGCCTAGGGGTATAAATGGGAATTTGGTGAGTATATCGGAACCTATTTTGACATTGAGAAATATTATTGGTGATAAACTAGGTATTGGGAAGTAAGTGGGAAAATATTAGAGACACTCGAGGAATTAGTGGGAATTGGGTAAAATGACTAAAATGGCCCTAAGTGGACTAAAGGGTTTAGAATTAATAGGGAGGGCATTTTGGTCAATTGGCTTCTCAAAGATAAGTAAGTTAAGGCTTTATACTTAGTGGGAATTTTAGAACAATATAGAAGTCTGAAGAAAGAAGGAAAAGAAAGGAAAGAAAGGGAGGAAAACAGAGCTGTTTTCTCTAGGGTCGGTTTGTGGTTCTCTCACCACTTTTCTTGGGTTTTCTTGGAGCAAAGCTCAGAGGAGAGATAGGTTATGCTGAGCATCAAGGATCATAAGCTAGTCTTGAAGAATTGGCAGGGGTTTAGCAAGAACACACCATCACTTGAGGTAAGACTTTGTAGCTTCTTCAGTTTCTGGTTTTAGTTTTTGACCTATGGTGCATAAGTTGGACTTAATGGGAACTTTAGGGAATTCATGCCAAAGGTTGAGGAAGAGCAAGCTAAGGAGGTGTAGAGGTTGTCTTGAAACTGAATTCCCACTAAAGGTATGAAATTCTAAGCTTTTAACTTTGATGTTTTGACTGGTTTCTGCTGAGTTTTGATGTCTAGAAGTGGCTATGGTGAATTTTGATATTAGGGATGCATGTGCTTAAGTACTGGGTATTTGGGGTGCTTGGGATGAGTAGAGTGTGTTAATAAGGTTGTTTTTGAGTTTGGTGAAGGTTTGGAGAAGTTTTGGTTGAGTTTGGTTCGAGGAAATCGCAGGAGGGAAAATTGGGAGGTTGCCTGTCTGTGACTAGCGCTACAGCGCTAGCCTTAAGGCGCTGTAGCACTAGGCCATGCTTCCTGGGAGATTTCGCTTCTGTTTGTAGCGCTGTAGCGCCCTCCTAAGAGCGCTGTAGCGCTGCCCTGTTTCCAGAAAGAGATTTTAGGGTTGTTTCCAAGGGTTTTTGACCAAGGGTTTGGGGTTTGATTCCACCACCTTGTTTGGTGGAACTAGGACTTCCCGGCGGCTCGGGAGTGGTCCCGAGGCTAGGTTTTGGACTTGAGGTTTGGTGATGACTTTGACCTGTGGTTGTGTTTAGGTGAGCACTAGGGCTCAAGAGGGATCGTGCTCAAGGAGTCGAGTGATCAAAGCTAGCGAATCGGAAGGTAAGAAAACTGCACCCGGTTATATGTTTGTGATGGGACTAAGTGCTCTCGATATTTGTATTATGTCAATGATGGTATTATGCCATGGGACATGTGATAGCAGCCTAAGGGTGCCGTACACAATATTTGCACACAGGGCGCGGCTTGGCCACTGGTAGCCGAGGACAGCTTAATATTCACTGAGCTCGGTTTAAGCAGGTCGGAGTCAGTGGGATAACGGAGGGTGCGGCCTGAGGGCGCTAACCCTAGTTATCATATGTGATTTGGTGTATGATATGAGCTGATATGTTTAGTATGCTGAATACTTGACTATTCTGAGTGTTGATATGATTAAGAATATGTGATGCAACATGAGATATTGATTTTTCTGTTGATTGCTTATTCTCTGTTGTTGTGTTTTCTTGCTGGGCCTTGGCTCACGGGTGCTACGTGGTGCAGGTAAAGGCAAAGTCAAGTTGGACCAATCCTGAGATGGAGATCTGTGGGGTTGAATGTACATAGCCAGCTGTTCGATCGCCATGGTCGAGGAGTGGATTAGGACAGGGATTGCCTAATTGTTTGTTTTGCCTTAATATGGCTTGATGTTGTATTTAAACCTTATGTCTTTTGTAAACGGTCTTTAATCTTAATATTTTTGGGATCCCATGTAAACAGGAAACGTCTCTTTATGAAAAATGTGACTTTTGAGACCAAAGCATTTTAACCCTAGTTCCTTTATAGTTTCAATAGCATGTTTTTACTTAAACGACTTGATTAGTAAGTCTAGCACTTTATAAACACACAGTGTAACGGTCTTGGCTATCCAGGGCGTTACAACTTGGTATCAGAGCATCCTAGGTTTATGGGTTCTGAAGACTGGCTGGATATGTACATTCCCCGCGAGAGATAAGCTCAACTAAGGGTTTGGTAATTGTGTATACATGATTATGTGCTTAAATGATTTGAGTGAGATATGATTGTTGATATCTATTTGATGAATAAGGAGCATGAGATACTGATAGGGCCTGGCCCTTGACTATTGCATGATGCTATTGAGGCGTGCTTATTAGCACTGCTGTGCATGTGAATGAATATCTGGATGAATTGTTATAAACTAATTGCTTGTGAATGATTGGAGTTCTAGTGATGGATCATGAAAGGATTATTACCCTATCATCATAGACTAATTGCCGAGTCGTTGATTGTAGATTGACTTGGATAGTTATGCGTCCAAGAAAATCCACGCGACTAGTCGGCAGGTTTGGGGCTAGAGATGATGATCAGAGCCAGACCCCTCCACTAGTCCCTGAGAACTGGCAGCAGTTAATGGCAGACATGCAGGCTCGACTTCAAAGCCAAGATTAACAGATTCGAATTCTGCGGCATCAGGCTCCATTTGGGAGTGTTGCTCCTATTGTGCCATCTGCAGTGGTACCTGTAGTGCAGCCAGTTGAGGTTGGGAACAAGTGGGAACCATTGTATGAACGGTTCAGGAAACAGCAGCCCCCGATCTTTGAGGGAGGACCAGATCCACTGAAGGCTGAGCAGTGGATGACTATGATTACTACCATTCTTGATTTTATGAGGGTGGAAGGACATGACAGAGTGGCCTGTGCCATTTATATGCTAAGGGAGGATGCCCAAATCTGGTGGGAGGTGGCATCACAGACTAGAGATGTTACTACATTGACTTGGGAAGGGTTTAAGGACTTGTTTAGTCAGAAGTATTATAATGTTGCCATCAGGGCAGCGAAGATAAATGAGTTTGTGGGGCTGGTTTCGGGCAATATGATAGTTACAGAATATGCCTTGAAGTTTGATAGACTTGCGAAGTTCGCACCAGATCTTGTGCCTACTGATGCAGCTAGGCAGGACAGGTTCATTAGAAGGCTGAATTCTATGATAGCCTGAGATGTGAGAATTACCACAGTTCCTGGAGGGATAACTTATGCCCAGGCTGTGGAGAAGGCTCTTACCACTGAGGAAGCGGAGAACAAGATATGGAGAGAGAGTGCTGTGAGAAGGGAGGGCCGCAGAGCGGTGCCTCCATATTCTGGTTCTGGTAGGGGCGAAGGCCCCAGTGATTTGAAGAGGAAGACCCCTGAGGCTTCGATCGCTCCTGGTCCTGATAGGAGAGGTCGGGGTACTCAGGGTGGCTGTCAGGGAGGCAGTGATACATGGAGAACATATCCAGAGTACGAGGTGCAAGAGACGCCATCCGGGCGAGTGTCGGGCTAAGGCCTGCTATGTGTGCGGGGTGGTGGGACACCTCAGGAAGGATTGCCCGATAGTGAAGAAGGGAGAGACAGGGAAGGTGGACAACTTGACTCCAGCTCGGGTGTTCACCCTGACGCAGGCGGAGGCCGAGGCTATTCCCTCGGTAGTGACAGGTCAGCTTTCTAGCGCTGGCACTTCTTTTACTGTGTTGATTGATTCTGGTGCTACACATTCGTTTGTATCTGATAAGGTGATTGATAGATTGTGTAGACCTAGTGAGTATAGTACTTCAGGGTTTGGGACTATTTTGCCTACAAGAGAACTGGTAGTATCTAGGAGGTGGATTAGAGCACTGCCAGTGATTGTTGATGGTAGGGAGTTGTCAGTAGACTTGATTGAGTTGAGTATGGAGGACTTTGATATGATTCTAGGTATGGATTGACTGGTTAGATATGGAGCTACCATTGAATGCAGGAAGAAGATGGTGACTTTTGAGCCAGAGGGCGAGGATACCTTTGTTTTTGTGGGAGCGGTGCATGGACCCTGCGTACCCAGGATATCTGCATTGAGAGCCAGAGACTTGTTACATGGTGGATGTATAGGTTTTTTGGCTAGTGTGGTAGATACAACCAGAGTTTCACCAGTAGGACTGGAGGAGACCAGATTGGTTTGCGAGTTCTTGGATGTGTTTCCTGAGGATTTGCCTGAGTTGCCGCCGCGTAGAGAGATTTAGTTTGTTATTGAGTTAGCGCCAGGGATAGCCAGTGTCGAGGGCACTATATAGGATGGCATCGGCAGAACTAAAAGAATTAAAGATGTAGATGCAAGAGCTTTTGGATTTGGGGTTCATCAGGCCTAGTTACTCACCGTGGGGTGCTCCAGTTTTGTTTGTGAAGAAGAAGGACGGGACTTTGAGAATGTGCATTGACTACCAAGAATTGAACAAGTTAACTATCAAGAATAAGTATCCCCTACCAAGGATTGATGACTTGTTTGATCAGCTGCAGGGTAAGACGGTGTTCTCAAAGATTGATCTTCGATCTGGTTATCACCAGCTGAGGATCAAGGATGAGGACATACCTAAGACGACCTTTCGAACGCGGTATGGGCACTATGAGTTCTTGGTCATGTCTTTTGGTTTGACCAATGCCCCAGCAACCTTTATGGACCTAATGAATAGGGTGTTCAAGGATTTCCTAGATCAGTTTGTTATTGTCTTCATCGACGAAATTTTGGTGTATTCCAGTTCAGAGGCAGAGCACGAGCTTCATCTTCGACAAGTTCTTCAGAGGTTGAGGGAGCATCACTTGTACGCCAAGTTTAAGAAGTGTGAATTTTGGTTACCTGAAGTGACATTCCTTGGCCATATCGTAGGTACAAATGGGATTAAGGTGGATCCATCTAAGATAGAGGCGGTTAGGGATTGGCCGAGGCCAAGGAACGCCTCGGAGGTGCAGAGTTTTCTTGGTTTGGCAGGTTACTACAGGTGGTTTGTAGAGGGTTTCTCAAAGATAGCATCACCAATGACATAATTGACGAGGAAGAACCTGAAGTTTATCTAGTCGGACAAGTGTGAAGACAGTTTCCAAGAGTTGAAGCGACGACTTATTACAGCGCCAGTGTTAAGTCTCCCTTCGGGGGAAGGGAAGTTTGTTGTTTACTGCGATGCATCGAGGTTGGGCTTAGGCTGTGTGTTGATGCAGAATGAGAATGTTATAGCTTATGCATCATGACAGCTGAAGGAATATGAGCAGCGGTATCCTACCCATGATTTGGAGTTAGCAGCGGTGGTATTCGCACTGAAGGTTTGGCGACACTATCTATATGGGGAGAAGTGCGAGGTATACACTGACCATAAGAGCCTAAAGTATTTCTTTACACAGAAGGACCTGAACATGAGACAGAGGCGTTGGATAGAGTTGGTAAAGGATTATGATTGTGATATTCTTTACCATCCGGGGAAAGCCAATGTGGTGGCAGATGCATTGAGCCGCAGAGGTCCAGGTCAGCTGTATAGTTCTATTCAGATCTCAAGGGAGTTAGCTGATGAGATGGTTAGAGCAGGGATAGAGTTGGTGGTAGGCCAGTTGGCTAATATTACTCTGCAGTCGACCTTGCTAGAGCGGATCAGAGAAAGGCAGTTGGCAGACGCTCAGTTACAGAGGGTTAGAGAGGATGTCTTAGCGGGAGTAGCTAAAGACTATTCTGTTTCTGAGGTTGGACTACTTCGGTATCAGGGACGGATTTGTGTTCCAGATGATGAGGGGGTCAGACGAGAGATACTAGATGAGTCTCATACGACGCCGTACTCACTTCATCCGGGTACCACGAAAATGTATCAGGATCTACGGACTTTGTATTGGTGGCCCGGGATGAAGAAGGATGTGGTAGAGTACGTTGCCAGATGCTTAACCTGTCAGCAGGTGAAAGCTGAGCATCAGTGACCAGCAGGGTTGCTTCAGCCTTTGGGTATTCCTGAATGGAAATGGGAGGACATTACTATGGATTTTGTGGGAGGTTTACCCAAGATAGTGGGGCTACATGACTCGGTGTGGGTGATAGTGTACAGGTACACAAAGTCAGCCCATTTTCTTCCAGTGAGATCGACATATACTGTGGATCAGTATGCTGAGTTGTATGTGAGGGAGATCGTACGTCTCCATGGGGTTCCTAAGTCTATAGTGTCAGACCGGGATCCTATTTTCAGTTCTAAGTTTTGGGGTGGTTTGCAGAAGGCTTTGGGGACTCAGTTGAAGTTCAGTACAACCTCTCATCCCCAGACTGATGGACAGTCTGAGTGGACGATCCATGTATTAGCAGATATGCTCAGAGCATGTGTGATTGACTTTGAGGGTTCATGGCGTAAGTATCTTCCGTCGATTGAATTTTCGTATAACAATAGTTATCAGTCAACGATTAGAGTGGCTCCCTATGAGATGTTGTATGGGAGGAAGTGTAGATCACCCATTCATTGGGATGAGATGGGTGAGAGGAGATATTTGGGGCCAGATATGGTTCAGAGGACAAGTGAAGCTATGGAGAAGATCCGAGCTAGAATGCTCACTTCTCAGAGCAGACATAAAAGCTACGCTGATCCTAAGCGTAGGGATGTGAAGTTTCAGGTTAGGGACCACGTCTTTCTTCAAGTTTCACCATTGCGAGGGGTGAGGAGGTTTGGAAAGAAGGGAAAGCTAAGCCCTAGATTCATTGGATCATTCGAGATCCTGGAAAGGGTTGGTCAAGTGGCTTATAGATTAGCCTTGCCACCATCGTTTTCTGGAGTTCATGACGTATTCCATGTTTCCATGCTTCGGAAGTACGTCTCAGATGTGACTCATGTGTTGAGGTATGAAGATTTAGAGTTACAGACAAATTCGGCTTATGAAGAGCAACCAGTTCAGATCTTGGATCGAAAAGATAAAGTATTGCAAAATAAGACGATTCCTCTTGTTAAAGTGCTGTGGAGGAATAGTAAGGCCGAGGAGGTGACCTGGGAACCTGAGACAGCGATGCGAGATCAGTATCCCGAGTTGTTCAGGTAAATTTCGAGGACGAAATTCTCATTAGGAGGGGATAGTTGTAATGACCCAAACTCGCTAATAAGGCTTAAGGGCCTTGATTAGTGTGCCTGGAGGGCATAATGGGAACTATGTGTGACTTAAATGAGTAAAATGCATGATTATGATTTAAAGAATGGTTTATGACTATTTGAATATTCGAGATGCATGACTAAGTGTATTAGTATGCATGTAGGCCCTGATTAGGTTAGAAGGGCATAATCGTAATTTTGGCCATTTTGGGCATAACTGTATTGATATATGTGATAATTGTCGAGACCACATTATTATGTGGATATATTTGTGATATGTGACTCGAGACGGTCCTAGTGAGCAGATTAGCAAAAAAGTCATGGCGGGGATTTATACCCGGCTCGGGGTGAGCCTAGGGGTATAAATGAGAAATTGGTGAGTATATCGGAGCCTATTTTGACATCGAGGAATATTATTGGTGATTAACTAGGTATTGGGAAGTAAGTGGGAAAATATTAGAGACACTCGAGGAATTAGCGGGAATTGGGTAAAATGACTAAAATGACCCTAAGTGGACTAAAGGGTTTAGAATTAATAGGGAGGGCATTTTGGTCAATTGGCTTCTCAAAGATAAGTAAGTTAAGGCTTTATACTTAGTGGGAATTTTAGAACAATATAGAAGTCTGAAGAAAGAAGGAAAAGAAAGGAAAGAAAGGGAGGAAAACAGAGCTGTTTTCTCTAGGGTCGGTTTGTGGTTCTCTCACCACTTTTCTTGGGTTTTCTTGGAGCAAAGCTTAGAGGAGAGATAGGTTAGGCTGAGCATCAAGGATCCTAAGCTAGGCTTGAAGAATTGGCAGGGGTTTAGCAAGAACACACCATCACTTGAGGTAAGACTTTGTAGCTTCTTCAGTTTCTGGTTTTAGTTTTTGACCTATGGTGCATAAGCTGGACTTAATGGGAACTTTAGGGAATTCATGCCAAAGGTTGAGGAAGAGCAAGCTAAGGAGGTGTAGAGGTTGTCTTGAAACCGAATTCCCACTAAAGGTATGAAATTCTAAGCTTTTAACTTTGATGTTTTGACTGGTTTCTGCTGAGTTTTGATGTCTAGAAGTGGCTATGGTGAATTTTGAGATTAGGGATGCATGTGCTTAAGTACTGGGTATTTGGGGTGCTTGGGATGAGTGGAGTGTGTTAATAAGGTTGTTTTTGAGTTTGGTGAAGGTTTGGAGAAGTTTTGGTTGAGTTTGGTTCGAGGAAATCGCAGGTGGGAAAATTGGGAGGTTGCCTGTCTGTGACTAGCGCTACAGCGCTAGCCTTAGGGCGCTGTAGCACTAGGCCATGCTTCCTGGGAGATTTCACTTCTGTCTGTAGCGCCCTCCTAAGAGCGCTGTAGCGCTGCCCTGTTTCCCGAAAGGGATTTTAGGGTTGTTTCCAAGGGTTTTTGACCAAGGGTTTGGGGTTTGATTCCACCACCTTGTTTGGTGGAACTAGGACTTCCCGGCGGCTCGGGAGTGGTCCCGAGGCTAGGTTTTGGACTTGAGGTTTGGTGATGACTTTGACCTGTGGTTGTGTTTAGGTGAGCGCTAGGGCTCGAGAGGGATCGTGCTCAAGGAGTCGAGTGATCAAAGCTAGCGAATCGGAAGGTAAGAAAACTGCACTCGGTTATATGTTTGTGATGGGAATAAGTGCTCCCGATATTTGTATTATGTCAATGATGGTACTATGCCATGGGACATGTGATAGCGGCCTAAGGGTGCCGTACACAATATTTGCGCACAGGGCACGGCTTGGCCACTGGTAGCCGAGGACAGCTTAATATTCACTGAGCTCGGTTTAAGCGGGTCGGAGTCAGTGGGATAATGGAGGGTGCGGCCTGAGGGCGCTAACCCTAATTATCATATGTGATTTGGTGTATGATATGAGTTGATATGTTTAGTATGCTGAATACTTGACTATTCTGAGTGTAGATATGATTAAGAATATGTGATGCAACATGAGATATTGATTTTTCTGTTGATTGCTTATTCTCTGTTGTTGTGTTTTCTTGCTGGGCCTTGGCTCACGGGTGCTACGTGGTGTAGGTAAAGGCAAAGGCAAGTTGGACCAATCCTGAGATGGAGATCTGCGGGGTTGAATGTACATAGCCAGCTATTCGATCACCATGGTCGAGGAGTGGATCAGAACAGGGATTGCCTAACTGTCTGTTTTGCCTTAATATGGCTTGATGTTGTATTTAAACCTTATGTCTTTTGTAAACGGTCTTTAATCTTAATATTTTTGGGATCCCATGTAAACAGGAAATGTCTCTTTATGAAAAATGTGACTTTTGAGACCAAAACATTTTAACCCTAGTTCCTTTATAGTTTCAATAGCATGTTTTTACTTAAACGACTTGATTAGCAAGTCTAGCACTTTATAAACACACAGTGTAACGGTCTTGGCTATCCAGGGCGTTACATTACAAGAACAATATGCTATGTTATATGTGAAGGGTACATCTCCATGGGGCACCCAAGTCTATAGTGTCCGATTGGGATCTTATATATTTTACTTTGAAGTTTTGGGAAGGCCTACAGAGGCGATGGGTACTGTAATGACCCAACTATTCTAAGACCTTGGACCATTAGAATTACTAGACATAGCTATTACTTTGAAGAACATATACTTAAGAAATAATAATAACTTTATTTAAACTTCAGCATAATATTGTGGAAATTACAAAGTAAAATAAAGTTTTGGTATGGGTACCCATTTTTTAAAACATAAAACATAATTTTAAACTAAAGAAAATTATTTACAAAACTAAATGCGGAAAATACACAGAAACATAATTTAAAAACCAAAAATAACGTCATCCTCGATCGAATTGTAGCCCATTCATTCCATTCTTCCTCAATACACAAGTCAAGCCACTAAGAACCCTCCCGCCTCCGTATCTAGTTTCCCGTGTCACACTAAAGAAAAAGGAGTGAGCCTAATGCCCAGCAAGGAAAATCTACTAACACATATAACATAAAACATAATCGTAAGACTATATCAAAACATATACTATAAAACATATATCACAACTCTAACCCATGTACATGGTAAACATTGGGGTTTATTAGCTAAGCAACTATAAGCCTCAAAATACATTGAGGTTTGCTAGCTAAGCAACTATAAGCTCCAAGAAGCATAAAAACATTGGGGGTTGCTATTTAAGCAACTATAAGCCCCAAGAACATATTCATATATATATATATATATCATAACATAACATATTATAGCATAATCATATAATAACATATAAGCATATAAAAGCTATTCCTTACCAAAACCGGGATATTTGAGAACAAATGCGAGACTTGGAACACTCCTAAAACCAACAATAAGAATGGTGAGTATTTCTAAAGAATAAAGAATGAATGTGGAAACTAAACCTTCAAGAAGAAACTTACAAAGAATGACCTTAAGTTTCAAGAACCTAACCAAGAACCAATAACAAAAGTTAGGATCTGAATAAAGGAACTAAAGAAAACTAAAGAATTTTAAAGAACTGGACTTAAAGAATAGGAATACCTTAGTTGACCTTATGGATTGGTCTAACTTCAATACCAAAATCACACTAAACCTCACTTCCGAAGTGTTTTATAAAGCATAAGAATGATAAAGCTTCTATCCCAACCCAAGTGTTTATCACTCTATGGTAACACTAGCACCTTGGAGGCTCTGATCACAGCTTGAAGAATGAGAGGAATGGCTGGGTACTAGGTCCTATTTATATAGTTAAGGAGTGAAACTAACCTCTTTTTAATTTGAATAAAAATAATGAATATTAATTGAAAATATTTGAATATTTGTCAATCAGAGGCTTAAGACTCGGTCAAAACGTTCAGAGGCAGGTCTAAGTAGTTAAGGCTTATTTTTAAATTAAAAAACAAAGATTAAAAAAAATAATCACACTAAGGGCGATATATCGCCCCCTATATGGCGATATATCAGCTCTGCCTTAGTCCCGAGCCTCCGTTCGTATGTTCATGCAAAGCTGACGTGTTTTTCGTATCCTCCGTTAGGCGATATATCGGCTCCCATGCTGCGATATATCGACATACATGAATATTTTAAACACGTAATTGCACTTTTCTAGCATAATTTGAATGGGATAACTGCTTTGACTGAGTCATAATACGACCCTAACAGTTTCTGGTAGGTACTAAAGCTTCTATTTCTTTCTTTTATCATCAAAATACTTAATTCCTTAATAATCATGCTTATGACAAGTGTCATGTTCTTATTGGCTCTATCTAAACTTTAGGTTATAATAAATAATATATCTAGGACCAACAATATTAATCAAACCTTATGTTATAATTAATATTCTTAAACTATAGGTTAAACTTATAAAATCCATAACTCTTGCTATGAGTTTCCAACTAAGTCCCGGTTTGAACCGAAATCAACGAAATCTAAAATACTACAACTACTACTAACTATCTAGCTAACTAATTAAACATTCTGGGACTCTACAAATACAAGGCTGAAACTTAGTACAAATATCATCCTTAGGTAGACGAGTAATCTGAGAGGGTGATCTAGATATTAGTGGACATGCTTTGGGCATGTGTATTGGACTTCGAGGGATCAAGGAGTAGGTACCTTCCCTTGATCAAGTTTTTTCCACAGTAACAATTATCAATCGACAACCGGAGTGGCTCCGTATAAGATATTGTGGGAAAGGAAGTCTAGATCACCCATTTCTGGGGATGAGATGGGAGAAATGAAGTATCCTGACTCTCAAATGGTTCAGAGGACCAACTAAGTTATCGGGAAATGTTAGAGCGGGAATGCTCGCTTAAAAAAAAGGACAGAAAATATACGTAGATCCAAATATAAGAACATGGAGTTCTAGGAATGGGGATTTTGTGGTTCATCGAGTTTCATAGATGAAAGAGATAAAATAATTTGAAAAGAAAAGGGAATGGAGCCCTAGGTTCGTTGGCCCTTTGAGATCCTAGAAAGATTTAGGCAAGTTGCCCACAAATTAGCCTAGCCCTAACACTGCGAAGGTTCCTAGGGTGTTCCAGGTATCAATGCTAAGGTAAGATGTTTCGAATACTACACAATGAGAGTTATTTGTGGAGAGAAGCCCGTGGAGAATCAAAATAGGAAGAGTAAAGTTTTATGGAATAAGACTTTCACCGTAGAGAAGGTGTTATAAAGAAATAGTAAACTAGAGAAAGCGACTTAGAAGTTGGAGTCAGATATGCGGGAGCAGTATCTCGAGATGTTCAAGTAAATTTCGAGGATGAAATTTCTGTATGGAGGGGATGGTTGTAACGTACCAAAATCTATAATATAATTAAGTGTATGGATTAGCATGCCGGGAAGACACGTGGGGTAATTATGTGCTGATTAATTGTATTATGTGATTTATATGCTTATATGATTGAGTATGCATGATTATGTGTATTAAATGTGTTTAAAGACCTGCTTTTGTTAAAAATGGGCATTTTTGTAATTTTGAGCCGTTGAGGGTATAATTGTAATTTTACATGCTATGTGCTTGAGACCACATTATTATGTGGATATATTTGTGATATTCGGCATGAGTTGATCCTTTTGAGTAATTTAGCAGAAAAATTCACAACGAGGATTTATACTCGGCTTAAGGTGAGCCAATGGGTATTTTGGTAATTGAATATATTTTGGGAATTATTGGAATTTGAGATATTATGGGGGAAAAATAATTTTATTTGGAAGGTTAGAAGATTTAATTAGGAATTTATGGCGTAAATTGAGGTTTAGTGGTATATAAGCTAAATGACCCTTTTGCCATTGGAATGCTTAGATGAGAAGTTAGGGTAGGAAGGTAAAATGGTCATTTGACCCAAGGATTAGACCAAGGTAGCTGCAGCCTACCACTTCATGTTACACACTCTTTACCTCTCTTTGTATCTAATCTAGAACACATGGTAATGGCTCCATGACAGCATAGGCAAGATTGAAGAATTTGGTGAAATAAAGAGTTTTAGAGGAGATTAAAGACTTTAAGGGAAGGATTGAACTTCCAAGGATCTCTATAATCAGCTGGGAATTCGAATTCACAGAGGTATGATGATTCTTACTTCAAGGTTTTCAAGTTTTTGGTGTGTTCTTGAGTGTTTGAAAATTTTGGGATATAGACTTGAATTCATGTGTAAAGGTTGTGGGAAAGGGTGAACACAGTATAGAAATTTGTTTAGAAGCTTGATTGGAGTTCGAAATTTGTTTTAAGTTGTTGATTTAGTGGTTGAATTGAAGATTTTTGGGATAGAAGTTGAGTTTGAAACTCAACTATGGAAATTTGTGTTCTAATGGGTTTTGGTGCATTTTTATGGTATTTTAATGTTGGATATGGATTGTATAAGTTATTTGTGGTTGTTTTGGTGTAAACATCTACTGGGAAACCTCTTTGAAGTTGAGATTTGTGGTTTGGTATGCAAGGAAAAGTCGTAAATTTTGAATTGGGGAAGAACACATGAATTTTGTGATTACTTTGGGTTTCAGGTGACCTAGCGCGACTGTGCTAGCATCCCAGATAGAGTAGGATTTTGAATTTGATTTGAGGTTTTGAAGCTAGTGGCGCGACCGCGTTACCGCGCCAATGCCCTAGAAGCCCCAAATTTTTTGTGGGCGCAACAGCACCAGGTGCTCTAAAATGGCAATTTTCTGTTTCTAAATGCATTTGTTCGAGACTTTAGGGATTTATCTTGAGGGCCCACTAGGGGGCTCGAGGGATGTTTCTAGTACCCCGTTAACTAGGAATAATGCATATGAGAGTTAGGGTCTGTATTGGAACTTACGTTCTAAAGTTTATCCCTAATAAGCATACCATTTATGTTGTGACTAGGGTTCTGCGGTGCTCGGAAGAGGGATCGCACTCAGGGTCTCTCCGTCTTCAACACAGGACCCGAGGTAAGAAAATTGGCATATGCGCATAGTCATGCATAATAGGATTGAATTATCTGTGAATGATTAGTGCAATAGAATTTCGGCCATCGTGTGTAACGTGGGCCGGTTGGTCATTGTGCATAACATGGGCTGTGCAGACGAGTTCAGTTTGAGGGTGTAGTCCCCACTCGTCCGGCATGGGCCATAGGCTTGGTGCCGGAGTAAGCACCTCGATCGGTTGGGTCGTTTGGTAAGGTTGTTTTCTTGGGCCGTGTAAATGATTCATGTGATCGAAATAAATGTACTTGTGAATTGTGAAACATGTTTACGATTTATATGATTGGAATAAATGTACTTTGTATCTGTGAAGCATGTGTTTATTACTTATAAATAATTGGATTATTATTACGCTTGGTGGGGTTTTCTTGTTGGGCCTTGGCTCACGAGTGTTGTATGGTGCAGGTGAGGGCATGCTAGAGTTGGACCAGCCATGAGCTGGAG